>NW_027043007.1:1850000-3185052 GCF_036013475.1 Columba livia | reverse complement strand
GAAGGACATAAGGCAAGGCTAGGACAGGCAAGGACAGGCAAGGCAAGGCTAGGCTGCAGGACATGTTTTTGCTTTATAGTTTCTAGCACATTCGTCTTCAGACTAGGAGGAAAGCCATAAGACCGTATGGATTAGGCCCAAGCAAAAACCCCAGCTACTTGAGACACTTAGACTAAGCCTAAAATACCAAGATCTCTCCATTAGGATGGTTTTTATACTGTACTTCCACAATCTGCTGGCAGTACAAAAAAAGAAGCTGCAGATCTCCTTAGGCTGAGTCATGGTGCTTTGGGGCAAGGACAATGCATATCATGGGAATGTTTCACAGTTTCTTCTCTGTTTTCAGTGTATGACACCAAAACACCCACCTGATGACATCCTTTCAAGAGCAAAGGCAGCAATTTGCAGAATTCCGCTTCTTAGGGGAAGTGAGAAATTGCTGAGCTGACACCAAGTCCTGCAGTGTCCCTGTCACCTGCAGAGCCACCGCATCCTCGCCACGGTAGCGGGCATTGTGACAAAGGTTCTATGTCAGCTGGGTGTGGCAGCCAGGCGCCCCCTAGGGGATGGGGAGCCTGTCAGCCCCGGGCCTGTCACTGCCTGGTGTCCCTGCTGCCACCAGCCAGGCCTCTGAAAACTTGTCAAACCATGCCCAGACTTGGGGCCAGTTTGGCCCAAAGTCTCCAAGAGACAAGTCGGGAAGAAAGATATGGGACAGAGGGAGAAAGCGAAGGGAGCAGGAGAAAGGGAAGGAAGAATAAAAAGTAGTGTTGGGCTGCAGGAGTGAGATGGAGGAATTGCAAGAAAAGAGGCAGGAAGCAGGAGAGTGAGAGAAAAGGAAAGAAGAGACATGCAGCCAGACGAGGGCTTAGTGAGAGAGGATGGGACAGAGAACAGGATGAGAAGGACATAAGGCAAGGCTAGGACAGGCAAGGACAGGCAAGGCAAGGCTAGGCTGCAGGACATGTTTTTGCTTTATAGTTTCTAGCACATTCCTCTTCAGACTAGGAGGAAAGCCATAAGACCGCATGGATTAGGCCCAAGCAAAAACCCCAGCTACTTGAGACACTTAGACTAAGCCTAAGATACCAAGATCTCTCCATAAGGATGGTTTTTATACTGTACTTCCACAATCTGCTGGCAGTACAAAAAAATAAGCTGCAGATCTCCTTAGGCTGAGTCATGGTGCTTTGGGACAGGGACCATGCATATCATGGGAATATTTCACAGTTTCTGCTCTGTTTTCAGTGTATGACACCAAAACACCCACCTGATGACATCCTTTCAAGAGCAAAGGCAGCAATTTGCAGAATTCCGCTTCTTAGGGGAAGTGAGAAATTGCTGAGCTGACACCAAGTCCTGCAGTGTCCCTGTCACCTGCAGAGCCACCGCATCCTCGCCACGGTAGCGGGTATTGTGACAAAGGTTCTATGTCAGCTGGGTGTGGCAGCCAGGCGCCCCCTAGGGGATGGGGAGCCTGGCAGCCCCGGGCCTGTCACTGCCTGGTGTCCCTGCTGCCACCAGCCAGGCCTCTGAAAACTTGTCAAACCATGCCCAGACTTGGGGCCAGTTTGGCCCAAAGTCTCCAAGAGACAAGTCGGGAAGAAAGATAGGGGACAGAGGGAGAAAGCGAAGGGAGCAGGAGAAAGGGAAGGAAGAATGAAAAGTAGTGTTGGGCTGCAGGAGTGAGATGGAGGAATTGCAAGAAAAGAGGCAGGACGCAGCAGAGTGAGAGAAAAGGAAAGAGACATGCAGCCAGACGAGGGGTTAGTTAGAGAGGATGGGACAGAGAACAGGATGAGAAGGACATAAGGCAAGGCTAGGACAGGCAAGGACAGGCAAGGCAAGGCTAGGCTGCAGGACATGTTTTTGCTTTATAGTTTCTAGCACATTCCTCTTCAGACTAGGAGGAAAGCCATAAGACCGTATGGATTAGGCCCAAGCAAAAACCCCAGCTACTTGAGACACTTAGACTAAGCCTAAAATACCAAGATCTCTCCATAAGGATTGTTTTTATACTGTACTTCCACAATCTTCTGGCAGATTACAAAAAAATAAGCTGCAGAACTCCTTAGCTGAGTCATGGTGCTTTGGGGCAGGGACCATGCATATCATGGGAATATTTCACAGTTTCTGCTCTGTTTTCAGTGTATGACACCAAAACACCCACCTGATGAAATCCTTTCAAGAGCAAAGGCAGCAATTTGCAGAATTCCGCTTCTTAGGGGAAGTGAGAAATTGCTGAGCTGACACCAAGTCCTGCAGTGTCTCTGTCACCTGCAGAGCCACCGCATCCTCGCCACGGTAGCGGGCATTGTGACAAAGGTTCTATGTCAGCTGGGTGTGGCAGCCAGGCGCCCCCTAGGGGATGGGGAGCCTGTCAGCCCCGGGCCTGTCACTACCTGGTGTCCCTGCTGCCACGAGCCAGGCCTCTGAAAACTTGTCAAACCATGCCCAGACTTGGGGCCAGTTTGGCCCAAAGTCTCCAAGAGACAAGTCGGGAAGAAAGATATGGGACAGAGGGAGAAAGCGAAGGGAGCAGGAGAAAGGGAAGGAAGAATAAAAAGTAGTGTTGGGCTGCAGGAGTGAGATGGAGGAATTGCAAGAAAAGAGGCAGGAAGCAGGAGATTGAGAGAAAAGGAAAGAAGAGACATGCAGCCAGACGAGGGGTTAGTGAGAGAGGATGGGACAGAGAACAGGATGAGAAGGACATAAGGCAAGGCTAGGACAGGCAAGGACAGGCAAGGCAAGGCTAGGCTGCAGGACATGTTTTTGCTTTATAGTTTCTAGCACATTCCTCTTCAGACTAGGAGGAAAGCCATAAGACCGTATGGATTAGGCCCAAGCAAAAACCCCAGCTACTTGAGACACTTAGACTAAGCCTAAGATACCAAGATCTCTCCATTAGGATGGTTTTTATACTGTACTTCCACAATCTGCTGGCAGTACAAAAAAATAAGCTGCAGATCTCCTTAGGCTGAGTCATGGTGCTTTGGGGCAGGGACCATGCATATCATGGGAATATTTCACAGTTTCTGCTCTGTTTTCAGTGTATGACACCAAAACACCCACCTGATGACATCCTTTCAACAGAAAAGGCAGCAATTTGCAGAATTCCGCTTCTTAGGGGAAGTGAGAAATTGCTGAGCTGACACCAAGTCCTGCAGTGTCCCTGTCACCTGCAGAGCCACCGCATCCTCGCCACGGTAGCGGGCATTGTGACAAAGATTCTATGTCAGCTGGGTGTGGCAGCCAGGCGCCCCCTAGGGGATGGGGAGCCTGTCAGCCCCGGGCCTGTCACTACCTGGTGTCCCTGCTGCCACCAGCCAGGCCTCTGAAAACTTGTCAAACCATGCCCAGACTTGGGGCCAGTTTGGCCCAAAGTCTCCAAGAGACAAGTCGGGAAGAAAGATAGGGGACAGAGGGAGAAAGCGAAGGGAGCAGGAGAAAGGGAAGGAAGAATAAAAAGTAGTGTTGGGCTGCAGGAGTGAGATGGAGGAATTGCAAGAAAAGAGGCAGGAAGCAGGAGAGTGAGAGAAAAGGAAAGAAGAGACATGCAGCCAGACGAGGGGTTAGTGAGAGAGGATGGGACAGAGAACAGGATGAGAAGGACATAAGGCAAGGCTAGGACAGGCAAGGACAGGCAAGGCAAGGCTAGGCTGCAGGACATGTTTTTGCTTTATAGTTTCTAGCACATTCGTCTTCAGACTAGGAGGAAAGCCATAAGACCGTATGGATTAGGCCCAAGCAAAAACCCCAGCTACTTGAGACACTTAGACTAAGCCTAAAATACCAAGATCTCTCCATAAGGATGGTTTTTATACTGTACTTCCACAATCTGCTGGCAGTACAAAAAAATAAGCTGCAGATCTCCTTAGGCTGAGTCATGGTGCTTTGGGGCAGGGACCATGCATATCATGGGAATGTTTCACAGTTTCTTCTCTGTTTTCAGTGTATGACACCAAAACACCCACCTGATGACCTCCTTTCAAGAGCAAAGGCAGCAATTTGCAGAATTCCGCTTCTTAGGGGAAGTGAGAAATTGCTGAGCTGACACCAAGTCCTGCAGTGTCCCTGTCACCTGCAGAGCCACCGCATCCTCGCCACGGTAGCGGGCATTGTGACAAAGGTTCTATGTCAGCTGGGTGTGGCAGCCAGGCGCCCCCTAGGGGATGGGGAGCCTGTCAGCCCCGGGCCTGTCACTGCCTGGTGTCCCTGCGGCCACCAGCCAGGCCTCTGAAAACTTGTCAAACCATGCCCAGACTTGGGGCCAGTTTGGCCCAAAGTCTCCAGGAGACAAGTCGGGAAGAAAGATAGGGGACAGAGGGAGAAAGCGAAGGGAGCAGGAGAAAGGGAAGGAAGAATAAAAAGTAGTGTTGGGCTGCAGGAGTGAGATGGAGGAATTGCAAGAAAAGAGGCAGGAAGCAGGAGAGTGAGAGAAAAGGAAAGAAGAGACATGCAGCCAGACGAGGGGTTAGTGAGAGAGGATGGGACAGAGAACAGGATGAGAAGGACATAAGGCAAGGCTAGGACAGGCAAGGACAGGCAAGGCAAGGCTAGGCTGCAGGACATGTTTTTGCTTTATAGTTTCTAGCACATTCGTCTTCAGACTAGGAGGAAAGCCATAACACCGTATGGATTAGGCCCAAGCAAAAACCCCAGCTACTTGAGACACTTAGACTAAGCCTAAAATACCAAGATCTCTCCATAAGGATGGTTTTTATACTGTACTTCCACAATCTGCTGGCAGTACAAAAAAATAAGCTGCAGATCTCCTTAGGCTGAGTCATGGTGCTTTGGGGCAGGGATCATGCATATCATGGGAATGTTTCACAGTTTCTTCTCTGTTTTCAGTGTATGACACCAAAACACCCACCTGATGACATCCTTTCAAGAGCAAAGGCAGCAATTTGCACAATTCCGCTTCTTAGGGGAAGTGAGAAATTGCTGAGCTGACACCAAGTCCTGCAGTGTCTCTGTCACCTGCAGAGCCACCGCATCCTCGCCACGGTAGCGGGCATTGTGACAAAGGTTCTATGTCAGCTGGGTGTGGCAGCCAGGCGCCCCCTAGGGGATGGGGAGCCTGTCAGCCCCGGGCCTGTCACTACCTGGTGTCCCTGCTGCCACCAGCCAGGCCTCTGAAAACTTGTCAAACCATGCCCAGACTTGGGGCCAGTTTGGCCCAAAGTCTCCAAGAGACAAGTCGGGAAGAAAGATATGGGACAGAGGGAGAAAGCGAAGGGAGCAGGAGAAAGGGAAGGAAGAATAAAAAGTAGTGTTGGGCTGCAGGACTGAGATGGAGGAATTGCAAGAAAAGAGGCAGGAAGCAGGAGAGTGAGAGAAAAGGAAAGAAGAGACATGCAGCCAGACGAGGGGTTAGTGAGAGAGGATGGGACAGAGAACAGGATGAGAAGGACATAAGGCAAGGCTAGGACAGGCAAGGACAGGCAAGGCAAGGCAGGCTGCAGGACATGTTTTTGCTTTATAGTTTCTAGCACATTCGTCTTCAGACTAGGAGGAAAGCCATAAGACCGTATGGATTAGGCCCAAGCAAAAACCCCAGCTACTTGAGACACTTAGACTAAGCCTAAAATACCAAGATCTCTCCATAAGGATGGTTTTTATACTGTACTTCCACAATCTGCTGGCAGTACAAAAAAAGAAGCTGCAGATCTCCTTAGGCTGAGTCATGGTGCTTTGGGGCAGGGACCATGCATATCATGGGAATGTTTCACAGTTTCTTCTCTGTTTTCAGTGTATGACACCAAAACACCCACCTGATGACATCCTTTCAAGAGCAAAGGCAGCAATTTGCACAATTCCGCTTCTTAGGGGAAGTGAGAAATTGCTGAGCTGACACCAAGTCCTGCAGTGTCTCTGTCACCTACAGAGCCACCGCATTCTCGCCACGGTAGCGGGCATTGTGACAAAGGTTCTATGTCAGCTGGGTGTGGCAGCCAGGCGCCCCCTAGGGGATGGGGAGCCTGTCAGCCCCGGGCCTGTCACTACCTGGTGTCCCTGCTGCCACCAGCCAGGCCTCTGAAAACTTGTCAAACCATGCCCAGACTTGGGGCCAGTTTGGCCCAAAGTCTCCAAGAGACAAGTCGGGAAGAAAGATATGGGACAGAGGGAGAAAGCGAAGGGAGCAGGAGAAAGGGAAGGAAGAATAAAAAGTAGTGTTGGGCTGCAGGAGTGAGATGGAGGAATTGCAAGAAAAGAGGCAGGACGCAGGAGAGTGAGAGAAAAGGAAAGAAGAGACATGCAGCCAGACGAGGGGTTAGTGAGAGAGGATGGGACAGAGAACAGGATGAGAAGGACATAAGGCAAGGCTAGGACAGGCAAGGACAGGCAAGGCAAGGCTAGGCTGCAGGACATGTTTTTGCTTTATAGTTTCTAGCACATTCCTCTTCAGACTAGGAGGAAAGCCATAAGACCGTATGGATTAGGCCCAAGCAAAAACCCCAGCTACTTGAGACACTTAGACTAAGCCTAAAATACCAAGATCTCTCCATAAGGATGGTTGTTATACTGTACTTCCACAATCTGCTGGCAGTACAAAAAAATAAGCTGCAGATCTCCTTAGGCTGAGTCATGGTGCTTTGGGGCAGGGACCATGCATATCATGGGAATGTTTCACAGTTTCTTCTCTGTTTTCAGTGTATGACACCAAAACACCCACCTGATGACCTCCTTTCAAGACCAAAGGCAGCAATTTGCAGAATTCCGCTTCTTAGGGGAAGTGAGAAATTGCTGAGCTGACACCAAGTCCTGCAGTGTCCCTGTCACCTGCAGAGCCACCGCATCCTCGCCACGGTAGCGGGCATTGTGACAAAGGTTCTATGTCAGCTGGGTGTGGCAGCCAGGCGCCCCCTAGGGGATGGGGAGCCTGTCAGCCCCGGGCCTGTCACTGCCTGGTGTCCCTGCTGCCACCAGCCAGGCCTCTGAAAACTTGTCAAACCATGCCCAGACTTGGGGCCAGTTTGGCCCAAAGTCTCCAAGAGACAAGTCGGGAAGAAAGATACGGGACAGAGGGAGAAAGCGAAGGGAGCAGGAGAAAGGGAAGGAAGAATAAAAAGTAGTGTTGGGCTGCAGGAGTGAGATGGAGGAATTGCAAGAAAAGAGGCAGGAAGCAGGAGAGTGAGAGAAAAGGAAAGAAGAGACATGCAGCCAGACGAGGGGTTAGTGAGAGAGGATGGGACAGAGAACAGGATGAGAAGGACATAAGGCAAGGCTAGGACAGGCAAGGACAGGCAAGGCAAGGCTAGGCTGCAGGACATGTTTTTGCTTTATAGTTTCTAGCACATTCGTCTTCAGACTAGGAGGAAAGCCATAAGACCGTATGGATTAGGCCCAAGCAAAAACCCCAGCTACTTGAGACACTTAGACTAAGCCTAAAATACCAAGATCTCTCCATTAGGATGGTTTTTATACTGTACTTCCACAATCTGCTGGCAGTACAAAAAAATAAGCTGCAGATCTCCTTAGGCTGAGTCATGGTGCTTTGGGACAGGGACCATGCATATCATGGGAATATTTCACAGTTTCTGCTCTGTTTTCAGTGTATGACACCAAAACACCCACCTCATGACACCCTTTCAAGAGCAAAGGCAGCAATTTGCAGAATTCCGCTTCTTAGGGGAAGTGAGAAATTGCTGAGCTGACACCAAGTCCTGCAGTGTCCCTGTCACCTGCAGAGCCACCGCATCCTCGCCACGGTAGCGGGCATTGTGACAAAGGTTCTATGTCAGCTGGATGTGGCAGCCAGGCGCCCCCTAGGGGATGGGGAGCCTGTCAGCCCCGGGCCTGTCACTGCCTGGTGTCCCTGCTGCCACCAGCCAGGCCTCTGAAAACTTGTCAAATCATGCCCAGACTTGGGGCCAGTTTGGCCCAAAGTCTCCAAGAGACAAGTCGGGAAGAAAGATATGGGACAGAGGGAGAAAGCGAAGGGAGCAGGAGAAAGGGAAGGAAGAATAAAAAGTAGTGTTGGGCTGCAGGAGTGAGATGGAGGAATTGCAAGAAAAGAGGCAGGAAGCAGGAGAGTGAGAGAAAAGGAAAGAAGAGACATGCAGCCAGACGAGGGGTTAGTGAGAGAGGATGGGACAGAGAACAGGATGAGAAGGACATAAGGCAAGGCTAGGACAGGAAAGGACAGGCAAGGCAAGGCTAGGCTGCAGGACATGTTTTTGCTTTATAGTTTCTAGCACATTCCTCTTCAGACAAGGAGGAAAGCCATAAGACCGTATGGATTAGGCCCAAGCAAAAACCCCAGCTACTTGAGACACTTAGACTAAGCCTAAGATACCAAGATCTCTCCATTAGGATGGTTTTTATACTGTACTTCCACAATCTGCTGGCAGTACAAAAAAATAAGCTGCAGATCTCCTTAGGCTGAGTCATGGTGCTTTGGGGCAGGGACCATGCATATCATGGGAATATTTCACAGTTTCTGCTCTGTTTTCAGTGTATGACACCAAAACACCCACCTGATGACATCCTTTCAAGAGCAAAGGCAGCAATTTGCAGAATTCCGCTTCTTAGGGGAAGTGAGAAATTGCTGAGCTGACACCAAGTCCTGCAGTGTCCCTGTCACCTGCAGAGCCACCGCATCCTCGCCACGGTAGCAGGCATTGTGACAAAGATTCTATGTCAGCTGGGTGTGGCAGCCAGGCGCCCCCTAGGGGATGGGGAGCCTGTCAGCCCCGGGCCTGTCACTGCCTGGTGTCCCTGCTGCCACCAGCCAGGCCTCTGAAAACTTGTCAAACCATGCCCAGACTTGGGGCCCTTTTGGCCCAAAGTCTGCAAGAGACAAGTCGGGAAGAAAGATATGGGACAGAGGGAGAAAGCGAAGGGAGCAGGAGAAAGGGAAGGAAGAATAAAAAGTAGTGTTGGGCTGCAGGAGTGAGATGGAGGAATTGCAAGAAAAGAGGCAGGACGCAGGAGAGTGAGAGAAAAGGAAAGAAGAGACATGCAGCCAGACCAGGGGTTAGAGAGAGAGGATGGGACAGAGAACAGGATGAGAAGGACATAAGGCAAGGCTAGGACAGGCAAGGACAAGCAAGGCAAGGCTAGGCTGCAGGACATGTTTTTGCTTTATAGTTTCTAGCACATTCCTCTTCAGACTAGGAGGAAAGCCATAAGACCGTATGGATTAGGCCCAAGCAAAAACCCCAGCTACTTGAGACACTTAGACTAAGCCTAAAATACCAAGATCTCTCCATAAGGATGGTTTTTATACTGTACTTCCACAATCTGCTGGCAGTACAAAAAAATAAGCTGCAGATCTCCTTAGGCTGAGTCATGGTGCTTTGGGGCAGGGACCATGCATATCATGGGAATGTTTCACAGTTTCTTCTCTGTTTTCAGTGTATGACACCAAAACACCCACCTGATGACCTCCTTTCAAGAGCAAAGGCAGCAATTTGCAGAATTCCGCTTCTTAGGGGAAGTGAGAAATTGCTGAGCTGACACCAAGTCCTGCAGTGTCCCTGTCACCTGCAGAGCCACCGCATCCTCGCCACGGTAGCGGGCATTGTGACAAAGGTTCTATGTCAGCTGGGTGTGGCAGCCAGGCGCCCCCTAGGGGACGGAGAGCCTGTCAGCCCCGGGCCTGTCACTGCCTGGTGTCCCTGCTGCCACCAGCCAGGCCTCTGAAAACTTGTCAAAGCATGCCCAGACTTGGGGCCAGTTTGGCCCAAAGTCTCCAAGAGACAAGTCGGGAAGAAAGATAGGGGACAGAGGGAGAAAGCGAAGGGAGCAGGAGAAAGGGAAGGAAGAATAAATAGTAGTGTTGGGCTGCAGGAGTGAGATGGAGGAATTGCAAGAAAAGAGGCAGGAAGCAGGAGAGTGAGAGAAAAGGAAAGAAGAGACATGCAGCCAGATGAGGGTTTAGTGAGAGAGGACAGGACAGAGAACAGGATGAGAAGGACATAAGGCAAGGCTAGGACAGGCAAGGACAGGCAAGGCAAGTCTAGGCTGGAGGACATGTTTTTGCTTTATAGTTCCTAGCACATTCCTCTTCAGACTAGGAGGAAAGCCATAAGACCGTATGGATTAGGCCCAAGCAAAAACCCCAGCTACTTGAGACACTTAGACTAAGCCTAAAATACCAAGATCTCTCCATAAGGATGGTTTTTATACTGTACTTCCACAATCTGCTGGCAGTACAAAAAAAGAAGCTGCAGATCTCCTTAGGCTGAGTCATGGTGCTTTGGGGCAGGGACCATGCATATCATGGGAATGTTTCACAGTTTCTGCTCTGTTTTCAGTGTATGACACCAAAACACCCACCTCATGACACCCTTTCAAGAGCAAAGGCAGCAATTTGCAGAATTCCGCTTCTTAGGGGAAGTGAGAAATTGCTGAGCTGACACCAAGTCCTGCAGTGTCCCTGTCACCTGCAGAGCCACCGCATCCTCGCCACGGTAGCGGGCATTGTGACAAAGGTTCTATGTCAGCTGGGTGTGGCAGCCAGGCGCCCCCTAGGGGATGGGGAGCCTGTCAGCCCCGGGCCTGTCACTGCCTGGTGTCCCTGCTGCCACCAGCCAGGCCTCTGAAAACTTGTCAAATCATGCCAAGACTTGGGGCCAGTTTGGCCCAAAGTCTCCAAGAGACAAGTCGGGAAGAAAGATATGGGACAGAGGGAGAAAGCGAAGGGAGCAGGAGAAAGGGAAGGAAGAATAAAAAGTAGTGTTGGGCTGCAGGACTGAGATGGAGGAATTGCAAGAAAAGAGGCAGGAAGCAGGAGAGTGAGAGAAAAGTAAAGAAGAGACATGCAGCCAGACGAGGGGTTAGTGAGAGAGGATGGGACAGAGAACAGGATGAGAAGGACTTAAGGCAAGGCTAGGACAGGCAAGGACAGGCAAGGCAAGGCAGGCTGCAGGACATGTTTTTGCTTTATAGTTTCTAGCACATTCGTCTTCAGACTAGGAGGAAAGCCATAACACCGTATGGATTAGGCCCAAGCAAAAACCCCAGCTACTTGAGACACTTAGACTAAGCCTAAAATACCAAGATCTCTCCATAAGGATGGTTTTTATACTGTACTTCCACAATCTGCTGGCAGTACAAAAAAATAAGCTGCAGATCTCCTTAGGCTGAGTCATGGTGCTTTGGGGCAGGGACCATGCATATCATGGGAATGTTTCACAGTTTCTTCTCTGTTTTCAGTGTATGACACCAAAACACCCACCTGATGACATCCTTTCAAGAGCAAAGGCAGCAATTTGCACAATTCCGCTTCTTAGGGGAAGTGAGAAATTGCTGAGCTGACACCAAGTCCTGCAGTGTCTCTGTCACCTGCAGAGCCACCGCATCCTCGCCACGGTAGCGGGCATTGTGACAAAGGTTCTATGTCAGCTGGGTGTGGCAGCCAGGCCCCCCTAGGGGATGGGGAGCCTGTCAGCCCCGGGCCTGTCACTACCTGGTGTCCCTGCTGCCACCAGCCAGGCCTCTGAAAACTTGTCAAACCATGCCCAGACTTGGGGCCAGTTTGGCCCAAAGTCTCCAAGAGACAAGTCGGGAAGAAAGATATGGGACAGAGGGAGAAAGCGAAGGGAGCAGGAGAAAGGGAAGGAAGAATAAAAAGTAGTGTTGGGCTGCAGGAGTGAGATGGAGGAATTGCAAGAAAAGAGGCAGGAAGCAGGAGAGTGAGAGAAAAGGAAAGAAGAGACATGCAGCCAGACGAGGGGTTAGTGAGAGAGGATGGGACAGAGAACAGGATGAGAAGGACATAAGGCAAGGCTAGGACAGGAAAGGACAGGCAAGGCAAGGCTAGGCTGCAGGACATGTTTTTGCTTTATAGTTTCTAGCACATTCCTCTTCAGACAAGGAGGAAAGCCATAAGACCGTATGGATTAGGCCCAAGCAAAAACCCCAGCTACTTGAGACACTTAGACTAAGCCTAAGATACCAAGATCTCTCCATTAGGATGGTTTTTATACTGTACTTCCACAATCTGCTGGCAGTACAAAAAAATAAGCTGCAGATCTCCTTAGGCTGAGTCATGGTGCTTTGGGGCAGGGACCATGCATATCATGGGAATATTTCACAGTTTCTGCTCTGTTTTCAGTGTATGACACCAAAACACCCACCTGATGACATCCTTTCAAGAGCAAAGGCAGCAATTTGCAGAATTCCGCTTCTTAGGGGAAGTGAGAAATTGCTGAGCTGACACCAAGTCCTGCAGTGTCCCTGTCACCTGCAGAGCCACCGCATCCTCGCCACGGTAGCAGGCATTGTGACAAAGATTCTATGTCAGCTGGGTGTGGCAGCCAGGCGCCCCCTAGGGGATGGGGAGCCTGTCAGCCCCGGGCCTGTCACTGCCTGGTGTCCCTGCTGCCACCAGCCAGGCCTCTGAAAACTTGTCAAACCATGCCCAGACTTGGGGCCCTTTTGGCCCAAAGTCTGCAAGAGACAAGTCGGGAAGAAAGATATGGGACAGAGGGAGAAAGCGAAGGGAGCAGGAGAAAGGGAAGGAAGAATAAAAAGTAGTGTTGGGCTGCAGGAGTGAGATGGAGGAATTGCAAGAAAAGAGGCAGGACGCAGGAGAGTGAGAGAAAAGGAAAGAAGAGACATGCAGCCAGACCAGGGGTTAGAGAGAGAGGATGGGACAGAGAACAGGATGAGAAGGACATAAGGCAAGGCTAGGACAGGCAAGGACAAGCAAGGCAAGGCTAGGCTGCAGGACATGTTTTTGCTTTATAGTTTCTAGCACATTCCTCTTCAGACTAGGAGGAAAGCCATAAGACCGTATGGATTAGGCCCAAGCAAAAACCCCAGCTACTTGAGACACTTAGACTAAGCCTAAAATACCAAGATCTCTCCATAAGGATGGTTTTTATACTGTACTTCCACAATCTGCTGGCAGTACAAAAAAATAAGCTGCAGATCTCCTTAGGCTGAGTCATGGTGCTTTGGGGCAGGGACCATGCATATCATGGGAATGTTTCACAGTTTCTTCTCTGTTTTCAGTGTATGACACCAAAACACCCACCTGATGACCTCCTTTCAAGAGCAAAGGCAGCAATTTGCAGAATTCCGCTTCTTAGGGGAAGTGAGAAATTGCTGAGCTGACACCAAGTCCTGCAGTGTCCCTGTCACCTGCAGAGCCACCGCATCCTCGCCACGGTAGCGGGCATTGTGACAAAGGTTCTATGTCAGCTGGGTGTGGCAGCCAGGCGCCCCCTAGGGGACGGAGAGCCTGTCAGCCCCGGGCCTGTCACTGCCTGGTGTCCCTGCTGCCACCAGCCAGGCCTCTGAAAACTTGTCAAAGCATGCCCAGACTTGGGGCCAGTTTGGCCCAAAGTCTCCAAGAGACAAGTCGGGAAGAAAGATAGGGGACAGAGGGAGAAAGCGAAGGGAGCAGGAGAAAGGGAAGGAAGAATAAATAGTAGTGTTGGGCTGCAGGAGTGAGATGGAGGAATTGCAAGAAAAGAGGCAGGAAGCAGGAGAGTGAGAGAAAAGGAAAGAAGAGACATGCAGCCAGATGAGGGTTTAGTGAGAGAGGACAGGACAGAGAACAGGATGAGAAGGACATAAGGCAAGGCTAGGACAGGCAAGGACAGGCAAGGCAAGTCTAGGCTGGAGGACATGTTTTTGCTTTATAGTTCCTAGCACATTCCTCTTCAGACTAGGAGGAAAGCCATAAGACCGTATGGATTAGGCCCAAGCAAAAACCCCAGCTACTTGAGACACTTAGACTAAGCCTAAAATACCAAGATCTCTCCATAAGGATGGTTTTTATACTGTACTTCCACAATCTGCTGGCAGTACAAAAAAAGAAGCTGCAGATCTCCTTAGGCTGAGTCATGGTGCTTTGGGGCAGGGACCATGCATATCATGGGAATGTTTCACAGTTTCTGCTCTGTTTTCAGTGTATGACACCAAAACACCCACCTCATGACACCCTTTCAAGAGCAAAGGCAGCAATTTGCAGAATTCCGCTTCTTAGGGGAAGTGAGAAATTGCTGAGCTGACACCAAGTCCTGCAGTGTCCCTGTCACCTGCAGAGCCACCGCATCCTCGCCACGGTAGCGGGCATTGTGACAAAGGTTCTATGTCAGCTGGGTGTGGCAGCCAGGCGCCCCCTAGGGGATGGGGAGCCTGTCAGCCCCGGGCCTGTCACTGCCTGGTGTCCCTGCTGCCACCAGCCAGGCCTCTGAAAACTTGTCAAATCATGCCAAGACTTGGGGCCAGTTTGGCCCAAAGTCTCCAAGAGACAAGTCGGGAAGAAAGATATGGGACAGAGGGAGAAAGCGAAGGGAGCAGGAGAAAGGGAAGGAAGAATAAAAAGTAGTGTTGGGCTGCAGGACTGAGATGGAGGAATTGCAAGAAAAGAGGCAGGAAGCAGGAGAGTGAGAGAAAAGTAAAGAAGAGACATGCAGCCAGACGAGGGGTTAGTGAGAGAGGATGGGACAGAGAACAGGATGAGAAGGACTTAAGGCAAGGCTAGGACAGGCAAGGACAGGCAAGGCAAGGCAGGCTGCAGGACATGTTTTTGCTTTATAGTTTCTAGCACATTCGTCTTCAGACTAGGAGGAAAGCCATAACACCGTATGGATTAGGCCCAAGCAAAAACCCCAGCTACTTGAGACACTTAGACTAAGCCTAAAATACCAAGATCTCTCCATAAGGATGGTTTTTATACTGTACTTCCACAATCTGCTGGCAGTACAAAAAAATAAGCTGCAGATCTCCTTAGGCTGAGTCATGGTGCTTTGGGGCAGGGACCATGCATATCATGGGAATGTTTCACAGTTTCTTCTCTGTTTTCAGTGTATGACACCAAAACACCCACCTGATGACATCCTTTCAAGAGCAAAGGCAGCAATTTGCACAATTCCGCTTCTTAGGGGAAGTGAGAAATTGCTGAGCTGACACCAAGTCCTGCAGTGTCTCTGTCACCTGCAGAGCCACCGCATCCTCGCCACGGTAGCGGGCATTGTGACAAAGGTTCTATGTCAGCTGGGTGTGGCAGCCAGGCCCCCCTAGGGGATGGGGAGCCTGTCAGCCCCGGGCCTGTCACTACCTGGTGTCCCTGCTGCCACCAGCCAGGCCTCTGAAAACTTGTCAAACCATGCCCAGACTTGGGGCCAGTTTGGCCCAAAGTCTCCAAGAGACAAGTCGGGAAGAAAGATAGGGGACAGAGGGAGAAAGCGAAGGGAGCAGGAGAAAGGGAAGGAAGAATAAAAAGTAGTGTTGGGCTGCAGGACTGAGATGGAGGAATTGCAAGAAAAGAGGCAGGAAGCAGGAGAGTGAGAGAAAAGGAAAGAAGAGACATGCAGCCAGACGAGGGGTTAGTGAGAGAGGATGGGACAGAGAACAGGATGAGAAGGACATAAGGCAAGGCTAGGACAGGCAAGGACAGGCAAGGCAAGGCTAGGCTGCAGGACATGTTTTTGCTTTATAGTTTCTAGCACATTCCTCTTCAGACTAGGAGGAAAGCCATAAGACCGTATGGATTAGGCCCAAGCAAAAACCCCAGCTACTTGAGACACTTAGACTAAGCCTAAAATACCAAGATCTCTCCATAAGGATGGTTTTTATACTGTACTTCCACAATCTTCTGGCAGATTACAAAAAAATAAGCTGCAGAACTCCTTAGCTGAGTCATGGTGCTTTGGGGCAGGGACCATGCATATCATGGGAATATTTCACAGTTTCTGCTCTGTTTTCAGTGTATGACACCAAAACACCCACCTGATGACATCCTTTCAAGAGCAAAGGCAGCAATTTGCAGTATTCCGCTTCTTAGGGGAAGTGAGAAATTGCTGAGCTGACACCAAGTCCTGCAGTGTCCCTGTCACCTGCAGAGCCACCGCATCCTCGCCACAGTAGCGGGCATTGTGACAAAGGTTCTATGTCAGCTGGGTGTGGCAGCCAGGCGCCCCCTAGGGGATGGGGAGCCTGTCAGCCCCGGGCCTGTCACTGCCTGGTGTCCCTGCTGCCACCAGCCAGGCCTCTGAAAACTAGTCAAACCATGCCCAGACTTGGGGCCAGTTTGGCCCAAAGTCTCCAAGAGACAAGTCGGGAAGAAAGATAGGGGACAGAGGGAGAAAGCGAAGGGAGCAGGAGAAAGGGAAGGAAGAATAAAAAGTAGTGTTGGGCTGCAGGAGTGAGATGGAGGAATTGCAAGAAAAGAGGCAGGAAGCAGGAGAGTGAGAGAAAAGGAAAGAAGAGACATGCAGCCAGACGAGGGGTTAGTGAGAGAGGATGGGACAGAGAACAGGATGAGAAGGACATAAGGCAAGGCTAGGACAGGCAAGGACAGGCAATGCAAGGCTAGGCTGCAGGACATGTTTTTGCTTTATAGTTTCTAGCACATTCGTCTTCAGACTAGGAGGAAAGCCATAAGACCGTATGGATTAGGCCCAAGCAAAAACCCCAGCTACTTGAGACACTTAGACTAAGCCTAAAATACCAAGATCTCTCCATAAGGATGGTTTTTATACTGTACTTCCACAATCTGCTGGCAGTACAAAAAAAGAAGCTGCAGATCTCCTTAGGCTGAGTCATGGTGCTTTGGGGCAGGGACCATGCATATCATGGGAATGTTTCACAGTTTCTGCTCTGTTTTCAGTGTATGACACCAAAACACCCACCTGATGACATCCTTTCAAGAGCAAAGGCAGCAATTTGCAGAATTCCGCTTCTTAGGGGAAGTGAGAAATTGCTGAGCTGACACCAAGTCCTGCAGTGTCCCTGTCACCTGCAGAGCCACCGCATCCTCGCCACGGTAGCGGGCATTGTGACAAAGGTTCTATGTCAGCTGGGTGTGGCAGCCAGGCGCCCCCTAGGGGATGGGGAGCCTGTCAGCCCCGGGCCTGTCACTGCCTGGTGTCCCTGCTGCCACCAGCCAGACCTCTGAAAACTTGTCAAACCATGCCCAGACTTGGGGCCAGTTTGGCCCAAAGTCTCCAAGAGACAAGTCGGGAAGAAAGATATGGGACAGAGGGAGAAAGCGAAGGGAGCAGGAGAAAGGGAAGGAAGAATAAAAAGTAGTGTTGGGCTGCAGGAGTGAGATGGAGGAATTGCAAGAAAAGAGGCAGGAAGCAGGAGAGTGAGAGAAAAGGAAAGAAGAGACATGCAGCCAGACGAGGGCTTAGTGAGAGAGGATGGGACAGAGAACAGGATGAGAAGGACATAAGGCAAGGCTAGGACAGGCAAGGACAGGCAAGGCAAGGCTAGGCTGCAGGACATGTTTTTGCTTTATAGTTTCTAGCACATTCCTCTTCAGACTAGGAGGAAAGCCATAAGACCGTATGGATTAGGCCCAAGCAAAAACCCCAGCTACTTGAGACACTTAGACTAAGCCTAAGATACCAAGATCTCTCCATTAGGATGGTTTTTATACTGTACTTCCACAATCTGCTGGCAGTACAAAAAAATAAGCTGCAGATCTCCTTAGGCTGAGTCATGGTGCTTTGGGGCAGGGACCATGCATACCATGGGAATATTTCACAGTTTCTGCTCTGTTTTCAGTGTATGACACCAAAACACCCACCTGATGACATCCTTTCAAGAGAAAAGGCAGCAATTTGCAGAATTCCGCTTCTTAGGGGAAGTGAGAAATTGCTGAGCTGACACCAAGTCCTGCAGTGTCCCTGTCACCTGCAGAGCCACCGCATCCTCGCCACGGTAGCAGGCATTGTGAAAAAGATTCTATGTCAGCTGGGTGTGGCAGCCAGGCGCCCCCTAGGGGATGGGGAGCCTGTCAGCCCCGGGCCTGTCACTGCCTGGTGTCCCTGCTGCCACCAGCCAGGCCCCTGAAAACTTGTCAAACCATGCCCAGACTTGGGGCCCGTTTGGCCCAAAGTCTGCAAGAGACAAGTCGGGAAGAAAGATATGGGACAGAGGGAGAAAGCGAAGGGAGCAGGAGAAAGGGAAGGAAGAATAAAAAGTAGTGTTGGGCTGCAGGACTGAGATGGAGGAATTGCAAGAAAAGAGGCAGGAAGCAGGAGAGTGAGAGAAAAGTAAAGAAGAGACATGCAGCCAGACGAGGGGTTAGTGAGAGAGGATGGGACAGAGAACAGGATGAGAAGGACTTAAGGCAAGGCTAGGACAGGCAAGGACAGGCAAGGCAAGGCAGGCTGCAGGACATGTTTTTGCTTTATAGTTTCTAGCACATTCGTCTTCAGACTAGGAGGAAAGCCATAACACCGTATGGATTAGGCCCAAGCAAAAACCCCAGCTACTTGAGACACTTAGACTAAGCCTAAAATACCAAGATCTCTCCATAAGGATGGTTTTTATACTGTACTTCCACAATCTGCTGGCAGTACAAAAAAATAAGCTGCAGATCTCCTTAGGCTGAGTCATGGTGCTTTGGGGCAGGGACCATGCATATCATGGGAATGTTTCACAGTTTCTTCTCTGTTTTCAGTGTATGACACCAAAACACCCACCTGATGACATCCTTTCAAGAGCAAAGGCAGCAATTTGCACAATTCCGCTTCTTAGGGGAAGTGAGAAATTGCTGAGCTGACACCAAGTCCTGCAGTGTCTCTGTCACCTGCAGAGCCACCGCATCCTCGCCACGGTAGCGGGCATTGTGACAAAGGTTCTATGTCAGCTGGGTGTGGCAGCCAGGCCCCCCTAGGGGATGGGGAGCCTGTCAGCCCCGGGCCTGTCACTACCTGGTGTCCCTGCTGCCACCAGCCAGGCCTCTGAAAACTTGTCAAACCATGCCCAGACTTGGGGCCAGTTTGGCCCAAAGTCTCCAAGAGACAAGTCGGGAAGAAAGATAGGGGACAGAGGGAGAAAGCGAAGGGAGCAGGAGAAAGGGAAGGAAGAATAAAAAGTAGTGTTGGGCTGCAGGACTGAGATGGAGGAATTGCAAGAAAAGAGGCAGGAAGCAGGAGAGTGAGAGAAAAGGAAAGAAGAGACATGCAGCCAGACGAGGGGTTAGTGAGAGAGGATGGGACAGAGAACAGGATGAGAAGGACATAAGGCAAGGCTAGGACAGGCAAGGACAGGCAAGGCAAGGCTAGGCTGCAGGACATGTTTTTGCTTTATAGTTTCTAGCACATTCCTCTTCAGACTAGGAGGAAAGCCATAAGACCGTATGGATTAGGCCCAAGCAAAAACCCCAGCTACTTGAGACACTTAGACTAAGCCTAAAATACCAAGATCTCTCCATAAGGATGGTTTTTATACTGTACTTCCACAATCTTCTGGCAGATTACAAAAAAATAAGCTGCAGAACTCCTTAGCTGAGTCATGGTGCTTTGGGGCAGGGACCATGCATATCATGGGAATATTTCACAGTTTCTGCTCTGTTTTCAGTGTATGACACCAAAACACCCACCTGATGACATCCTTTCAAGAGCAAAGGCAGCAATTTGCAGTATTCCGCTTCTTAGGGGAAGTGAGAAATTGCTGAGCTGACACCAAGTCCTGCAGTGTCCCTGTCACCTGCAGAGCCACCGCATCCTCGCCACAGTAGCGGGCATTGTGACAAAGGTTCTATGTCAGCTGGGTGTGGCAGCCAGGCGCCCCCTAGGGGATGGGGAGCCTGGCAGCCCCGGGCCTGTCACTGCCTGGTGTCCCTGCTGCCACCAGCCAGGCCTCTGAAAACTAGTCAAACCATGCCCAGACTTGGGGCCAGTTTGGCCCAAAGTCTCCAAGAGACAAGTCGGGAAGAAAGATAGGGGACAGAGGGAGAAAGCGAAGGGAGCAGGAGAAAGGGAAGGAAGAATAAAAAGTAGTGTTGGGCTGCAGGAGTGAGATGGAGGAATTGCAAGAAAAGAGGCAGGAAGCAGGAGAGTGAGAGAAAAGGAAAGAAGAGACATCCAGCCAGACGAGGGGTTAGTGAGAGAGGATGGGACAGAGAACAGGATGAGAAGGACATAAGGCAAGGCTAGGACAGGCAAGGACAGGCAATGCAAGGCTAGGCTGCAGGACATGTTTTTGCTTTATAGTTTCTAGCACATTCGTCTTCAGACTAGGAGGAAAGCCATAAGACCGTATGGATTAGGCCCAAGCAAAAACCCCAGCTACTTGAGACACTTAGACTAAGCCTAAAATACCAAGATCTCTCCATAAGGATGGTTTTTATACTGTACTTCCACAATCTGCTGGCAGTACAAAAAAAGAAGCTGCAGATCTCCTTAGGCTGAGTCATGGTGCTTTGGGGCAGGGACCATGCATATCATGGGAATGTTTCACAGTTTCTGCTCTGTTTTCAGTGTATGACACCAAAACACCCACCTGATGACATCCTTTCAAGAGCAAAGGCAGCAATTTGCAGAATTCCGCTTCTTAGGGGAAGTGAGAAATTGCTGAGCTGACACCAAGTCCTGCAGTGTCCCTGTCACCTGCAGAGCCACCGCATCCTCGCCACGGTAGCGGGCATTGTGACAAAGGTTCTATGTCAGCTGGGTGTGGCAGCCAGGCGCCCCCTAGGGGATGGGGAGCCTGTCAGCCCCGGGCCTGTCACTGCCTGGTGTCCCTGCTGCCACCAGCCAGACCTCTGAAAACTTGTCAAACCATGCCCAGACTTGGGGCCAGTTTGGCCCAAAGTCTCCAAGAGACAAGTCGGGAAGAAAGATATGGGACAGAGGGAGAAAGCGAAGGGAGCAGGAGAAAGGGAAGGAAGAATAAAAAGTAGTGTTGGGCTGCAGGAGTGAGATGGAGGAATTGCAAGAAAAGAGGCAGGAAGCAGGAGAGTGAGAGAAAAGGAAAGAAGAGACATGCAGCCAGACGAGGGCTTAGTGAGAGAGGATGGGACAGAGAACAGGATGAGAAGGACATAAGGCAAGGCTAGGACAGGCAAGGACAGGCAAGGCAAGGCTAGGCTGCAGGACATGTTTTTGCTTTATAGTTTCTAGCACATTCCTCTTCAGACTAGGAGGAAAGCCATAAGACCGTATGGATTAGGCCCAAGCAAAAACCCCAGCTACTTGAGACACTTAGACTAAGCCTAAAATACCAAGATCTCTCCATAAGGATGGTTTTTATACTGTACTTCCACAATCTGCTGGCAGTACAAAAAAAGAAGCTGCAGATCTCCTTAGGCTGAGTCATGGTGCTTTGGGACAGGGACCATGCATATCATGGGAATATTTCACAGTTTCTGCTCTGTTTTCAGTGTATGACACCAAAACACCCACCTGATGACATCCTTTCAAGAGCAAAGGCAGCAATTTGCAGAATTCCGCTTCTTAGGGGAAGTGAGAAATTGCTGAGCTGACACCAAGTCCTGCAGTGTCCCTGTCACCTGCAGAGCCACCGCATCCTCGCCACGGTAGCGGGTATTGTGACAAAGGTTCTATGTCAGCTGGGTGTGGCAGCCAGGCGCCCCCTAGGGGATGGGGAGCCTGGCAGCCCCGGGCCTGTCACTGCCTGGTGTCCCTGCTGCCACCAGCCAGGCCTCTGAAAACTTGTCAAACCATGCCCAGACTTGGGGCCAGTTTGGCCCAAAGTCTCCAAGAGACAAGTCGGGAAGAAAGATAGGGGACAGAGGGAGAAAGCGAAGGGAGCAGGAGAAAGGGAAGGAAGAATAAAAAGTAGTGTTGGGCTGCAGGAGTGAGATGGAGGAATTGCAAGAAAAGAGGCAGGACGCAGCAGAGTGAGAGAAAAGGAAAGAGACATGCAGCCAGACGAGGGCTTAGTGAGAGAGGATGGGACAGAGAACAGGATGAGAAGGACATAAGGCAAGGCTAGGACAGGCAAGGACAGGCAAGGCAAGGCTAGGCTGCAGGACATGTTTTTGCTTTATAGTTTCTAGCACATTCCTCTTCAGACTAGGAGGAAAGCCATAAGACCGTATGGATTAGGCCCAAGCAAAAACCCCAGCTACTTGAGACACTTAGACTAAGCCTAAAATACCAAGATCTCTCCATAAGGATGGTTTTTATACTGTACTTCCACAATCTTCTGGCAGATTACAAAAAAATAAGCTGCAGAACTCCTTAGCTGAGTCATGGTGCTTTGGGGCAGGGACCATGCATATCATGGGAATATTTCACAGTTTCTGCTCTGTTTTCAGTGTATGACACCAAAACACCCACCTGATGACATCCTTTCAAGAGCAAAGGCAGCAATTTGCAGTATTCCGCTTCTTAGGGGAAGTGAGAAATTGCTGAGCTGACACCAAGTCCTGCAGTGTCCCTGTCACCTGCAGAGGCACCGCATCCTCGCCACAGTAGCGGGCATTGTGACAAAGGTTCTATGTCAGCTGGGTGTGGCAGCCAGGCGCCCCCTAGGGGATGGGGAGCCTGGCAGCCCCGGGCCTGTCACTGCCTGGTGTCCCTGCTGCCACCAGCCAGGCCTCTGAAAACTTGTCAAACCATGCCCAGACTTGGGGCCAGTTTGGCCCAAAGTCTCCAAGAGACAAGTCGGGAAGAAAGATAGGGGACAGAGGGAGAAAGCGAAGGGAGCAGGAGAAAGGGAAGGAAGAATAAAAAGTAGTGTTGGGCTGCAGGAGTGAGATGGAGGAATTGCAAGAAAAGAGGCAGGACGCAGCAGAGTGAGAGAAAAGGAAAGAGACATGCAGCCAGACGAGGGGTTAGTGAGAGAGGATGGGACAGAGAACAGGATGAGAAGGACATAAGGCAAGGCTAGGACAGGCAAGGACAGGCAAGGCAAGGCTAGGCTGCAGGACATGTTTTTGCTTTATAGTTTCTAGCACATTCCTCTTCAGACTAGGAGGAAAGCCATAAGACCGTATGGATTAGGCCCAAGCAAAAACCCCAGCTACTTGAGACACTTAGACTAAGCCTAAAATACCAAGATCTCTCCATAAGGATGGTTTTTATACTGTACTTCCACAATCTTCTGGCAGATTACAAAAAAATAAGCTGCAGAACTCCTTAGCTGAGTCATGGTGCTTTGGGGCAGGGACCATGCATATCATGGGAATATTTCACAGTTTCTGCTCTGTTTTCAGTGTATGACACCAAAACACCCACCTGATGACATCCTTTCAAGAGCAAAGGCAGCAATTTGCAGTATTCCGCTTCTTAGGGGAAGTGAGAAATTGCTGAGCTGACACCAAGTCCTGCAGTGTCCCTGTCACCTGCAGAGGCACCGCATCCTCGCCACAGTAGCGGGCATTGTGACAAAGGTTCTATGTCAGCTGGGTGTGGCAGCCAGGCGCCCCCTAGGGGATGGGGAGCCTGGCAGCCCTGGACCTGTCACTGCCTGGTGTCCCTGCTGCCACCAGCCAGGCCTCTGAAAACTTGTCAAAGCATGCCCAGACTTGGGGCCAGTTTGGCCCAAAGTCTCCAAGTGACAAGTCGGGAAGAATGATATGGGACAGAGGGAGAAAGCGAAGGGAGCAGGAGAAAGGGAAGGAAGAATAAAAAGTAGTGTTGGGCTGCAGGAGTGAGATGGAGGAATTGCAAGAAAAGAGGCAGGAAGCAGGAGAGTGAGAGAAAAGGAAAGAAGAGACATGCAGCCAGACGAGGGCTTAGTGAGAGAGGATGGGACAGAGAACAGGATGAGAAGGACATAAGGCAAGGCTAGGACAGGCAAGGACAGGCAAGGCAAGGCTAGGCTGCAGGACATGTTTTTGCTTTATAGTTTCTAGCACATTCGTCTTCAGACTAGGAGGAAAGCCATAAGACCGTATGGATTAGGCCCAAGCAAAAACCCCAGCTACTTGAGACACTTAGACTAAGCCTAAAATACCAAGATCTCTCCATAAGGATGGTTTTTATACTGTACTTCCACAATCTGCTGGCAGTACAAAAAAATAAGCTGCAGATCTCCTTAGGCTGAGTCATGGTGCTTTGGGGCAGGGACCATGCATATCATGGGAATGTTTCACAGTTTCTTCTCTGTTTTCAGTGTATGACACCAAAACACCCACCTGATGACATCCTTTCAAGACCAAAGGCAGCAATTTGCACAATTCCGCTTCTTAGGGGAAGTGAGAAATTGCTGAGCTGACACCAAGTCCTGCAGTGTCTCTGTCACCTGCAGAGCCACCGCATCCTCGCCACGGTAGCGGGCATTGTGACAAAGGTTCTATGTCAGCTGGGTGTGGCAGCCAGGCGCCCCCTAGGGGATGGGGAGCCTGTCAGCCCCGGGCCTGTCACTACCTGGTGTCCCTGCTGCCACCAGCCAGGCCTCTGAAAACTTGTCAAAGCATGCCCAGACTTGGGGCCCGTTTGGCCCAAAGTCTGCAAGAGACAAGTCGGGAAGAAAGATATGGGACAGAGGGAGAAAGCGAAGGGAGCAGGAGAAAGGGAAGGAAGAATAAAAAGTAGTGTTGGGCTGCAGGAGTGAGATGGAGGAATTGCAAGAAAAGAGGCAGGAAGCAGGAGAGTGAGAGAAAAGGAAAGAAGAGACATGCAGCCAGACGAGGGGTTAGTGAGAGAGGATGGGACAGAGAACAGGATGAGAAGGACATAAGGCAAGGCTAGGACAGGCAAGGACAGGCAAGGCAAGGCAGGCTGCAGGACATGTTTTTGCTTTATAGTTTCTAGCACATTCGTCTTCAGACTAGGAGGAAAGCCATAAGACCGTATGGATTAGGCCCAAGCAAAAACCCCAGCTACTTGAGACACTTAGACTAAGCCTAAAATACCAAGATCTCTCCATAAGGATGGTTTTTATACTGTACTTCCACAATCTGCTGGCAGTACAAAAAAATAAGCTGCAGATCTCCTTAGGCTGAGTCATGGTGCTTTGGGGCATGGACCATGCATATCATGGGAATGTTTCACAGTTTCTTCTCTGTTTTCAGTGTATGACACCAAAACACCCACCTGATGACATCCTTTCAAGAGCAAAGGCAGCAATTTGCACAATTCCGCTTCTTAGGGGAAGTGAGAAATTGCTGAGCTGACACCAAGTCCTGCAGTGTCTCTGTCACCTGCAGAGCCACCGCATTCTCGCCACGGTAGCGGGCATTGTGACAAAGGTTCTATGTCAGCTGGGTGTGGCAGCCAGGCGCCCCCTAGGGGATGGGGAGCCTGTCAGCCCCGGGCCTGTCACTACCTGGTGTCCCTGCTGCCACCAGCCAGGCCTCTGAAAACTTGTCAAACCATGCCCAGACTTGGGGCCAGTTTGGCCCAAAGTCTCCAAGAGACAAGTCGGGAAGAAAGATATGGGACAGAGGGAGAAAGCGAAGGGAGCAGGAGAAAGGGAAGGAAGAATAAAAAGTAGTGTTGGGCTGCAGGAGTGAGATGGAGGAATTGCAAGAAAAGAGGCAGGACGCAGGAGAGTGAGAGAAAAGGAAAGAAGAGACATGCAGCCAGACGAGGGGTTAGTGAGAGAGGATGGGACAGAGAACAGGATGAGAAGGACATAAGGCAAGGCTAGGACAGGCAAGGACAGGCAAGGCAAGGCTAGGCTGCAGGACATGTTTTTGCTTTATAGTTTCTAGCACATTCCTCTTCAGACTAGGAGGAAAGCCATAAGACCGTATGGATTAGGCCCAAGCAAAAACCCCAGCTACTTGAGACACTTAGACTAAGCCTAACATACCAAGATCTCTCCATAAGGATTGTTTTTATACTGTACTTCCACAATCTGCTGGCAGTACAAAAAAATAAGCTGCAGATCTCCTTAGGCTGAGTCATGGTGCTTTGGGGCAGGGACCATGCATATCATGGGAATGTTTCACAGTTTCTTCTCTGTTTTCAGTGTATGACACCAAAACACCCACCTGATGACCTCCTTTCAAGACCAAAGGCAGCAATTTGCAGAATTCCGCTTCTTAGGGGAAGTGAGAAATTGCTGAGCTGACACCAAGTCCTGCAGTGTCCCTGTCACCTGCAGAGCCACCGCATCCTCGCCACGGTAGCGGGCATTGTGACAAAGGTTCTATGTCAGCTGGGTGTGGCAGCCAGGCGCCCCCTAGGGGATGGGGAGCCTGTCAGCCCCGGGCCTGTCACTGCCTGGTGTCCCTGCTGCCACCAGCCAGGCCTCTGAAAACTTGTCAAACCATGCCCAGACTTGGGGCCAGTTTGGCCCAAAGTCTCCAAGAGACAAGTCGGGAAGAAAGATACGGGACAGAGGGAGAAAGCGAAGGGAGCAGGAGAAAGGGAAGGAAGAATAAAAAGTAGTGTTGGGCTGCAGGAGTGAGATGGAGGAATTGCAAGAAAAGAGGCAGGAAGCAGGAGAGTGAGAGAAAAGGAAAGAAGAGACATGCAGCCAGACGAGGGCTTAGTGAGAGAGGATGGGACAGAGAACAGGATGAGAAGGACATAAGGCAAGGCTAGGACAGGCAAGGACAGGCAAGGCAAGGCTAGGCTGCAGGACATGTTTTTGCTTTATAGTTTCTAGCACATTCCTCTTCAGACTAGGAGGAAAGCCATAAGACCGTATGGATTAGGCCCAAGCAAAAACCCCAGCTACTTGAGACACTTAGACTAAGCCTAAAATACCAAGATCTCTCCATAAGGATGGTTTTTATACTGTACTTCCACAATCTGCTGGCAGTACAAAAAAATAAGCTGCAGATCTCCTTAGGCTGAGTCATGGTGCTTTGGGACAGGGACCATGCATATCATGGGAATGTTTCACAGTTTCTTCTCTGTTTTCAGTGTATGACACCAAAACACCCACCTGATGACCTCCTTTCAAGAGCAAAGGCAGCAATTTGCAGAATTCCGCTTCTTAGGGGAAGTGAGAAATTGCTGAGCTGACACCAAGTCCTGCAGTGTCCCTGTCACCTGCAGAGCCACCGCATCCTCGCCACGGTAGCGGGCATTGTGAGAAAGGTTCTATGTCAGCTGGGTGTGGCAGCCAGGCGCCCCCTAGGGGATGGGGAGCCTGTCAGCCCCGGGCCTGTCACTGCCTGGTGTCCCTGCTGCCACCAGCCAGGCCTCTGAAAACTTGTCAAACCATGCCCAGACTTGGGGCCAGTTTGGCCCAAAGTCTCCAAGAGACAAGTCGGGAAGAAAGATAGGGGACAGAGGGAGAAAGCGAAGGGAGCAGGAGAAAGGGAAGGAAGAATAAAAAGTAGTGTTGGGCTGCAGGAGTGAGATGGAGGAATTGCAAGAAAAGAGGCAGGAAGCAGGAGAGTGAGAGAAAAGGAAAGAAGAGACATGCAGCCAGACGAGGGGTTAGTGAGAGAGGATGGGACAGAGAACAGGATGAGAAGGACATAAGGCAAGGCTAGGACAGGAAAGGACAGGCAAGGCAAGGCTAGGCTGCAGGACATGTTTTTGCTTTATAGTTTCTAGCACATTCCTCTTCAGACTAGGAGGAAAGCCATAAGACCGTATGGATTAGGCCCAAGCAAAAACCCCAGCTACTTGAGACACTTAGACTAAGCCTAAAATACCAAGATCTCTCCATAAGGATGGTTTTTATACTGTACTTCCACAATCTGCTGGCAGTACAAAAAAATAAGCTGCAGATCTCCTTAGGCTGAGTCATGGTGCTTTGGGACAGGGACCATGCATATCATGGGAATATTTCACAGTTTCTGCTCTGTTTTCAGTGTATGACACCAAAACACCCACCTGATGACATCCTTTCAAGAGAAAAGGCAGCAATTTGCAGAATTCCGCTTCTTAGGGGAAGTGAGAAATTGCTGAGCTGACACCAAGTCCTGCAGTGTCCCTGTCACCTGCAGAGCCACCGCATCTTCGCCATGGTAGCGGGCATTGTGACAAAGGTTCTATGTCAGCTGGGTGTGGCAGCCAGGCGCCTCCTAGGGGATGGGGAGCCTGTCAGCCCCGGGCCTGTCACTGCCTGGTGTCCCTGCTGCCACCAGCCAGGCCTCTGAAAACTTGTCAAAGCATGCCCAGACTTGGGGCCCGTTTGGCCCAAAGTCTGCAAGAGACAAGTCGGGAAGAAAGATATGGGACAGAGGGAGAAAGCGAAGGGAGCAGGAGAAAGGGAAGGAAGAATAAAAAGTAGTGTTGGGCTGCAGGAGTGAGATGGAGGAATTGCAAGAAAAGAGGCAGGAAGCAGGAGAGTGAGAGAAAAGTAAAGAAGAGACATGCAGCCAGACGAGGGGTTAGTGAGAGAGGATGGGACAGAGAACAGGATGAGAAGGACATAAGGCAAGGCTAGGACAGGCAAGGACAGACAAGGCAAGGCAGGCTGCAGGACATGTTTTTGCTTTATAGTTTCTAGCACATTCGTCTTCAGACTAGGAGGAAAGCCATAAGACCGTATGGATTAGGCCCAAGCAAAAACCCCAGCTACTTGAGACACTTAGACTAAGCCTAAAATACCAAGATCTCTCCATAAGGATGGTTGTTATACTGTACTTCCACAATCTGCTGGCAGTACAAAAAAATAAGCTGCAGATCTCCTTAGGCTGAGTCATGGTGCTTTGGGGCAGGGACCATGCATATCATGGGAATGTTTCACAGTTTCTTCTCTGTTTTCAGTGTATGACACCAAAACACCCACCTGATGACATCCTTTCAAGAGCAAAGGCAGCAATTTGCACAATTCCGCTTCTTAGGGGAAGTGAGAAATTGCTGAGCTGACACCAAGTCCTGCAGTGTCTCTGTCACCTGCAGAGCCACCGCATCCTCGCCACGGTAGCGGGCATTGTGACAAAGGTTCTATGTCAGCTGGGTGTGGCAGCCAGGCGCCCCCTAGGGGATGGGGAGCCTGTCAGCCCCGGGCCTGTCACTACCTGGTGTCCCTGCTGCCACCAGCCAGGCCTCTGAAAACTTGTCAAACCATGCCCAGACTTGGGGCCAGTTTGGCCCAAAGTCTCCAAGAGACAAGTCGGGAAGAAAGATATGGGACAGAGGGAGAAAGCGAAGGGAGCAGGAGAAAGGGAAGGAAGAATAAAAAGTAGTGTTGGGCTGCAGGAGTGAGATGGAGGAATTGCAAGAAAAGAGGCAGGACGCAGGAGAGTGAGAGAAAAGGAAAGAAGAGACATGCAGCCAGACGAGGGGTTAGTGAGAGAGGATGGGACAGAGAACAGGATGAGAAGGACATAAGGCAAGGCTAGGACAGGCAAGGCAAGGCTAGGCTGCAGGACATGTTTTTGCTTTATAGTTTCTAGCACATTCCTCTTCAGACTAGGAGGAAAGCCATAAGACCGTATGGATTAGGCCCAAGCAAAAACCCCAGCTACTTGAGACACTTAGACTAAGCCTAAAATACCAAGATCTCTCCATAAGGATGGTTTTTATACTGTACTTCCACAATCTGCTGGCAGTACAAAAAAATAAGCTGCAGATCTCCTTAGGCTGAGTCATGGTGCTTTGGGGCAGGGACCATGCATATCATGGGAATGTTTCACAGTTTCTTCTCTGTTTTCAGTGTATGACACCAAAACACCCACCTGATGACCTCCTTTCAAGAGCAAAGGCAGCAATTTGCAGAATTCCGCTTCTTAGGGGAAGTGAGAAATTGCTGAGCTGACACCAAGTCCTGCAGTGTCCCTGTCACCTGCAGAGCCACCGCATCCTCGCCACGGTAGCGGGCATTGTGAGAAAGGTTCTATGTCAGCTGGGTGTGGCAGCCAGGCGCCCCCTAGGGGATGGGGAGCCTGTCAGCCCCGGGCCTGTCACTGCCTGGTGTCCCTGCTGCCACCAGCCAGGCCTCTGAAAACTTGTCAAACCATGCCCAGACTTGGGGCCAGTTTGGCCCAAAGTCTCCAAGAGACAAGTCGGGAAGAAAGATAGGGGACAGAGGGAGAAAGCGAAGGGAGCAGGAGAAAGGGAAGGAAGAATAAAAAGTAGTGTTGGGCTGCAGGAGTGAGATGGAGGAATTGCAAGAAAAGAGGCAGGAAGCAGGAGAGTGAGAGAAAAGGAAAGAAGAGACATGCAGCCAGACGAGGGCTTAGTGAGAGAGGATGGGACAGAGAACAGGATGAGAAGGACATAAGGCAAGGCTAGGACAGGCAAGGACAGGCAAGGCAAGGCTAGGCTGCAGGACATGTTTTTGCTTTATAGTTTCTAGCACATTCGTCTTCAGACTAGGAGGAAAGCCATAAGACCGTATGGATTAGGCCCAAGCAAAAACCCCAGCTACTTGAGACTCTTAGACTAAGCCTAAAATACCAAGATCTCTCCATAAGGATGGTTTTTATACTGTACTTCCACAATCTGCTGGCAGTACAAAAAAATAAGCTGCAGATCTCCTTAGGCTGAGTCATGGTGCTTTGGGGCAGGGACCATGCATATCATGGGAATATTTCACAGTTTCTGCTCTGTTTTCAGTGTATGACACCAAAACACCCACCTGATGACATCCTTTCAAGAGCAAAGGCAGCAATTTGCAGAATTCCGCTTCTTAGGGGAAGTGAGAAATTGCTGAGCTGACACCAAGTCCTGCAGTGTCCCTGTCACCTGCAGAGCCACCGCATCCTCGCCACGGTAGCGGGCATTGTGACAAAGGTTCTATGTCAGCTGGGTGTGGCAGCCAGGCGCCCCCTAGGGAATGGGGAGCCCTTCAGCCCCGGGCCTGTCAATGCCTGGTGTCCCTGCTGCCACCAGCCAGGCCTCTGAAAACTTGTCAAACCATGCCCAGACTTGGGGCCAGTTTGGCCCAAAGTCTCCAAGAGACAAGTCGGGAAGAAAGATAGGGGACAGAGGGAGAAAGCGAAGGGAGCAGGAGAAAGGGAAGGAAGAATAAAAAGTAGTGTTGGGCTGCAGGAGTGAGATGGAGGAATTGCAAGAAAAGAGGCAGGAAGCAGGAGAGTGAGAGAAAAGGAAAGAAGAGACATGCAGCCAGATGAGGGGTTAGTGAGAGAGGATGGGACAGAGAACAGGATGAGAAGGACATAAGGCAAGGCTAGGACAGGCAAGGACAGGCAAGGCAAGGCTAGGCTGCAGGACATGTTTTTGCTTTATAGTTTCTAGCACATTCGTCTTCAGACTAGGAGGAAAGCCATAAGACCGTATGGATTAGGCCCAAGCAAAAACCCCAGCTACTTGAGACACTTAGACTAAGCCTAAAATACCAAGATCTCTCCATAAGGATGGTTTTTATACTGTACTTCCACAATCTGCTGGCAGTACAAAAAAATAAGCTGCAGATCTCCTTAGGCTGAGTCATGGTGCTTTGGGGCAGGGACCATGCATATCATGGGAATGTTTCACAGTTTCTTCTCTGTTTTCAGTGTATGACACCAAAACACCCACCTGATGACCTCCTTTCAAGAGCAAAGGCAGCAATTTGCAGAATTCCGCTTCTTAGGGGAAGTGAGAAATTGCTGAGCTGACACCAAGTCCTGCAGTGTCCCTGTCACCTGCAGAGCCACCGCATCCTCGCCACGGTAGCGGGCATTGTGACAAAGGTTCTATGTCAGCTGGGTGTGGCAGCCAGGCGCCCCCTAGGGGATGGGGAGCCTGTCAGCCCCGGGCCTGTCACTGCCTGGTGTCCCTGCTGCCACCAGCCAGGCCTCTGAAAACTTGTCAAACCATGTCCAGACTTGGGGCCAGTTTGGCCCAAAGTCTCCAGGAGACAAGTCGGGAAGAAAGATAGGGGACAGAGGGAGAAAGCGAAGGGAGCAGGAGAAAGGGAAGGAAGAATAAAAAGTAGTGTTGGGCTGCAGGAGTGAGATGGAGGAATTGCAAGAAAAGAGGCAGGAAGCAGGAGAGTGAGAGAAAAGGAAAGAAGAGACATGCAGCCAGACGAGGGGTTAGTGAGAGAGGATGGGACAGAGAACAGGATGAGAAGGACATAAGGCAAGGCTAGGACAGGCAAGGACAGGCAAGGCAAGGCTAGGCTGCAGGACATGTTTTTGCTTTATAGTTTCTAGCACATTCGTCTTCAGACTAGGAGGAAAGCCATAACACCGTATGGATTAGGCCCAAGCAAAAACCCCAGCTACTTGAGACACTTAGACTAAGCCTAAAATACCAAGATCTCTCCATAAGGATGGTTTTTATACTGTACTTCCACAATCTGCTGGCAGTACAAAAAAATAAGCTGCAGATCTCCTTAGGCTGAGTCATGGTGCTTTGGGGCAGGGATCATGCATATCATGGGAATGTTTCACAGTTTCTTCTCTGTTTTCAGTGTATGACACCAAAACACCCACCTGATGACATCCTTTCAAGAACAAAGGCAGCAATTTGCACAATTCCGCTTCTTAGGGGAAGTGAGAAATTGCTGAGCTGACACCAAGTCCTGCAGTGTCTCTGTCACCTGCAGAGCCACCGCATCCTCGCCACGGTAGCGGGCATTGTGACAAAGGTTCTATGTCAGCTGGGTGTGGCAGCCAGGCGCCCCCTAGGGGATGGGGAGCCTGTCAGCCCCGGGCCTGTCACTGCCTGGTGTCCCTGCTGCCACCAGCCAGGCCTCTGAAAACTTGTCAAACCATGCCCAGACTTGGGGCCAGTTTGGCCCAAAGTCTCCAAGAGACAAGTCGGGAAGAAAGATAGGGGACAGAGGGAGAAAGCGAAGGGAGCAGGAGAAAGGGAAGGAAGAATAAAAAGTAGTGTTGGGCTGCAGGAGTGAGATGGAGGAATTGCAAGAAAAGAGGCAGGAAGCAGGAGAGTGAGAGAAAAGGAAAGAAGAGACATGCAGCCAGACGAGGGGTTAGTGAGAGAGGATGGGACAGAGAACAGGATGAGAAGGACATAAGGCAAGGCTAGGACAGGAAAGGACAGGCAAGGCAAGGCTAGGCTGCAGGACATGTTTTTGCTTTATAGTTTCTAGCACATTCGTCTTCAGACTAGGAGGAAAGCCATAAGACCGTATGGATTAGGCCCAAGCAAAAACCCCAGCTACTTGAGACACTTAGACTAAGCCTAAAATACCAAGATCTCTCCATAAGGATGGTTTTTATACTGTACTTCCACAATCTGCTGGCAGTACAAAAAAATAAGCTGCAGATCTCCTTAGGCTGAGTCATGGTGCTTTGGGGCAGGGACCATGCATATCATGGGAATGTTTCACAGTTTCTGCTCTGTTTTCAGTGTATGACACCAAAACACCCACCTGATGACATCCTTTCAAGAGCAAAGGCAGCAATTTGCAGAATTCCGCTTCTTAGGGGAAGTGAGAAATTGCTGAGCTGACACCAAGTCCTGCAGTGTCCCTGTCACCTGCAGAGCCACCGCATCCTCGCCACGGTAGCGGGCATTGTGACAAAGGTTCTATGTCAGCTGGGTGTGGCAGCCAGGCGCCCCCTAGGGGATGGGGAGCCTGTCAGCCCCGGGCCTGTCACTGCCTGGTGTCCCTGCTGCCACCAGCCAGACCTCTGAAAACTTGTCAAACCATGCCCAGACTTGGGGCCAGTTTGGCCCAAAGTCTCCAAGAGACAAGTCGGGAAGAAAGATATGGGACAGAGGGAGAAAGCGAAGGGAGCAGGAGAAAGGGAAGGAAGAATAAAAAGTAGTGTTGGGCTGCAGGAGTGAGATGGAGGAATTGCAAGAAAAGAGGCAGGAAGCAGGAGAGTGAGAGAAAAGGAAAGAAGAGACATGCAGCCAGACGAGGGCTTAGTGAGAGAGGATGGGACAGAGAACAGGATGAGAAGGACATAAGGCAAGGCTAGGACAGGAAAGGACAGGCAAGGCAAGGCTAGGCTGCAGGACATGTTTTTGCTTTATAGTTTCTAGCACATTCCTCTTCAGACTAGGAGGAAAGCCATAAGACCGTATGGATTAGGCCCAAGCAAAAACCCCAGCTACTTGAGACACTTAGACTAAGCCTAAAATACCAAGATCTCTCCATAAGGATGGTTTTTATACTGTACTTCCACAATCTGCTGGCAGTACAAAAAAATAAGCTGCAGATCTCCTTAGGCTGAGTCATGGTGCTTTGGGACAGGGACCATGCATATCATGGGAATATTTCACAGTTTCTGCTCTGTTTTCAGTGTATGACACCAAAACACCCACCTGATGACATCCTTTCAAGAGAAAAGGCAGCAATTTGCAGAATTCCGCTTCTTAGGGGAAGTGAGAAATTGCTGAGCTGACACCAAGTCCTGCAGTGTCCCTGTCACCTGCAGAGCCACCGCATCCTCGCCACGGTAGCGGGCATTGTGACAAAGGTTCTATGTCAGCTGGGTGTGGCAGCCAGGCGCCTCCTAGGGGATGGGGAGCCTGTCAGCCCCGGGCCTGTCACTGCCTGGTGTCCCTGCTGCCACCAGCCAGGCCTCTGAAAACTTGTCAAAGCATGCCCAGACTTGGGGCCAGTTTGGCCCAAAGTCTGCAAGAGACAAGTCGGGAAGAAAGATATGGGACAGAGGGAGAAAGCGAAGGGAGCAGGAGAAAGGGAAGGAAGAATGAAAAGTAGTGTTGGGCTGCAGGAGTGAGATGGAGGAATTGCAAGAAAAGAGGCAGGAAGCAGGAGAGTGAGAGAAAAGGAAAGAGACATGCAGCCAGACGAGGGGTTAGTGAGAGAGGATGGGACAGAGAACAGGATGAGAAGGACATAAGGCAAGGCTAGGACAGGCAAGGACAGGCAAGGCAAGGCTAGGCTGCAGGACATGTTTTTGCTTGATAGTTTCTAGCACATTCCTCTTCAGACTAGGAGGAAAGCCATAAGACCGTATGGATTAGGCCCAAGCAAAAACCCCAGCTACTTGAGACACTTAGACTAAGCCTAAAATACCAAGATCTCTCCATTAGGATGGTTTTTATACTGTACTTCCACAATCTGCTGGCAGTACAAAAAAATAAGCTGCAGATCTCCTTAGGCTGAGTCATGGTGCTTTGGGACAGGGACCATGCATATCATGGGAATATTTCACAGTTTCTGCTCTGTTTTCAGTGTATGACACCAAAACACCCACCTCATGACACCCTTTCAAGAGCAAAGGCAGCAATTTGCAGAATTCCGCTTCTTAGGGGAAGTGAGAAATTGCTGAGCTGACACCAAGTCCTGCAGTGTCCCTGTCACCTGCAGAGCCACCGCATCCTCGCCACGGTAGCAGGCATTGTGACAAAGATTCTATGTCAGCTGGGTGTGGCAGCCAGGCGCCCCCTAGGGGATGGGGAGCCTGTCAGCCCCGGGCCTGTCACTGCCTGGTGTCCCTGCTGCCACCAGCCAGGCCTCTGAAAACTTGTCAAACCATGCCCAGACTTGGGGCCCGTTTGGCCCAAAGTCTGCAAGAGACAAGTCGGGAAGAAAGATATGGGACAGAGGGAGAAAGCGAAGGGAGCAGGAGAAAGGGAAGGAAGAATAAAAAGTAGTGTTGGGCTGCAGGAGTGAGATGGAGGAATTGCAAGAAAAGAGGCAGGAAGCAGGAGAGTGAGAGAAAAGGAAAGAAGAGACATGCAGCCAGACGAGGGCTTAGTGAGAGAGGATGGGACAGAGAACAGGATGAGAAGGACATAAGGCAAGGCTAGGACAGGAAAGGACAGGCAAGGCAAGGCTAGGCTGCAGGACATGTTTTTGCTTTATAGTTTCTAGCACATTCCTCTTCAGACTAGGAGGAAAGCCATAAGACCGTATGGATTAGGCCCAAGCAAAAACCCCAGCTACTTGAGACACTTAGACTAAGCCTAAAATACCAAGATCTCTCCATAAGGATGGTTTTTATACTGTACTTCCACAATCTGCTGGCAGTACAAAAAAATAAGCTGCAGATCTCCTTAGGCTGAGTCATGGTGCTTTGGGACAGGGACCATGCATATCATGGGAATATTTCACAGTTTCTGCTCTGTTTTCAGTGTATGACACCAAAACACCCACCTGATGACATCCTTTCAAGAGAAAAGGCAGCAATTTGCAGAATTCCGCTTCTTAGGGGAAGTGAGAAATTGCTGAGCTGACACCAAGTCCTGCAGTGTCCCTGTCACCTGCAGAGCCACCGCATCCTCGCCACGGTAGCGGGCATTGTGACAAAGGTTCTATGTCAGCTGGGTGTGGCAGCCAGGCGCCCCCTAGGGGATGGGGAGCCTGTCAGCCCCGGGCCTGTCACTGCCTGGTGTCCCTGCTGCCACCAGCCAGGCCTCTGAAAACTTGTCAAACCATGCCCAGACTTGGGGCCAGTTTGGCCCAAAGTCTGCAAGAGACAAGTCGGGAAGAAAGATATGGGACAGAGGGAGAAAGCGAAGGGAGCAGGAGAAAGGGAAGGAAGAATGAAAAGTAGTGTTGGGCTGCAGGAGTGAGATGGAGGAATTGCAAGAAAAGAGGCAGGAAGCAGGAGAGTGAGAGAAAAGGAAAGAGACATGCAGCCAGACGAGGGGTTAGTGAGAGAGGATGGGACAGAGAACAGGATGAGAAGGACATAAGGCAAGGCTAGGACAGGCAAGGACAGGCAAGGCAAGGCTAGGCTGCAGGACATGTTTTTGCTTGATAGTTTCTAGCACATTCCTCTTCAGACTAGGAGGAAAGCCATAAGACCGTATGGATTAGGCCCAAGCAAAAACCCCAGCTACTTGAGACACTTAGACTAAGCCTAAAATACCAAGATCTCTCCATTAGGATGGTTTTTATACTGTACTTCCACAATCTGCTGGCAGTACAAAAAAATAAGCTGCAGATCTCCTTAGGCTGAGTCATGGTGCTTTGGGACAGGGACCATGCATATCATGGGAATATTTCACAGTTTCTGCTCTGTTTTCAGTGTATGACACCAAAACACCCACCTCATGACACCCTTTCAAGAGCAAAGGCAGCAATTTGCAGAATTCCGCTTCTTAGGGGAAGTGAGAAATTGCTGAGCTGACACCAAGTCCTGCAGTGTCCCTGTCACCTGCAGAGCCACCGCATCCTCGCCACGGTAGCAGGCATTGTGACAAAGATTCTATGTCAGCTGGGTGTGGCAGCCAGGCGCCCCCTAGGGGATGGGGAGCCTGTCAGCCCCGGGCCTGTCACTGCCTGGTGTCCCTGCTGCCACCAGCCAGGCCTCTGAAAACTTGTCAAACCATGCCCAGACTTGGGGCCCGTTTGGCCCAAAGTCTGCAAGAGACAAGTCGGGAAGAAAGATATGGGACAGAGGGAGAAAGCGAAGGGAGCAGGAGAAAGGGAAGGAAGAATAAAAAGTAGTGTTGGGCTGCAGGAGTGAGATGGAGGAATTGCAAGAAAAGAGGCAGGAAGCAGGAGAGTGAGAGAAAAGGAAAGAAGAGACATGCAGCCAGACGAGGGGTTAGTGAGAGAGGATGGGACAGAGAACAGGATGAGAAGGACATAAGGCAAGGCTAGGACAGGAAAGGACAGGCAAGGCAAGGCTAGGCTGCAGGACATGTTTTTGCTTTATAGTTTCTAGCACATTCCTCTTCAGACTAGGAGGAAAGCCATAAGACCGTATGGATTAGGCCCAAGCAAAAACCCCAGCTACTTGAGACACTTAGACTAAGCCTAAAATACCAAGATCTCTCCATAAGGATGGTTTTTATACTGTACTTCCACAATCTGCTGGCAGTACAAAAAAATAAGCTGCAGATCTCCTTAGGCTGAGTCATGGTGCTTTGGGACAGGGACCATGCATATCATGGGAATATTTCACAGTTTCTGCTCTGTTTTCAGTGTATGACACCAAAACACCCACCTGATGACATCCTTTCAAGAGCAAAGGCAGCAATTTGCAGAATTCCGCTTCTTAGGGGAAGTGAGAAATTGCTGAGCTGACACCAAGTCCTGCAGTGTCCCTGTCACCTGCAGAGCCACCGCATCCTCGCCACGGTAGCAGGCATTGTGACAAAGATTCTATGTCAGCTGGGTGTGGCAGCCAGGCGCCCCCTAGGGGATGGGGAGCCTGTCAGCCCCGGGCCTGTCACTGCCTGGTGTCCCTGCTGCCAGCAGCCAGGCCTCTGAAAACTTGTCAAAGCATGCCCAGACTTGGGGCCCGTTTGGCCCAAAGTCTGCAAGAGACAAGTCGGGAAGAAAGATATGGGACAGAGGGAGAAAGCGAAGGGAGCAGGAGAAAGGGAAGGAAGAATAAAAAGTAGTGTTGGGCTGCAGGACTGAGATGGAGGAATTGCAAGAAAAGAGGCAGGAAGCAGGAGAGTGAGAGAAAAGTAAAGAAGAGACATGCAGCCAGACGAGGGGTTAGTGAGAGAGGATGGGACAGAGAACAGGATGAGAAGGACATAAGGCAAGGCTAGGACAGGCAAGGACAGGCAAGGCAAGGCAGGCTGCAGGACATGTTTTTGCTTTATAGTTTCTAGCACATTCGTCTTCAGACTAGGAGGAAAGCCATAAGACCGTATGGATTAGGCCCAAGCAAAAACCCCAGCTACTTGAGACACTTAGACTAAGCCTAAAATACCAAGATCTCTCCATAAGGATGGTTGTTATACTGTACTTCCACAATCTGCTGGCAGTACAAAAAAATAAGCTGCAGATCTCCTTAGGCTGAGTCATGGTGCTTTGGGGCAGGGACCATGCATATCATGGGAATGTTTCACAGTTTCTTCTCTGTTTTCAGTGTATGACACCAAAACACCCACCTGATGACATCCTTTCAAGAGCAAAGGCAGCAATTTGCACAATTCCGCTTCTTAGGGGAAGTGAGAAATTGCTGAGCTGACACCAAGTCCTGCAGTGTCCCAGTCACCTGCAGAGCCACCGCATCCTCGCCACGGTAGCGGGCATTGTGACAAAGGTTCTATGTCAGCTGGGTGTGGCAGCCAGGCGCCCCCTAGGGGATGGGGAGCCTGTCAGCCCCGGGCCTGTCACTGCCTGGTGTCCCTGCTGCCACCAGCCAGGCCTCTGAAAACTTGTCAAACCATGCCCAGACTTGGGGCCAGTTTGGCCCAAAGTCTCCAAGAGACAAGTCGGGAAGAAAGATACGGGACAGAGGGAGAAAGCGAAGGGAGCAGGAGAAAGGGAAGGAAGAATAAAAAGTAGTGTTGGGCTGCAGGAGTGAGATGGAGGAATTGCAAGAAAAGAGGCAGGACGCAGGAGAGTGAGAGAAAAGGAAAGAAGAGACATGCAGCCAGACGAGGGGTTAGTGAGAGAGGATGGGACAGAGAACAGGATGAGAAGGACATAAGGCAAGGCTAGGACAGGCAAGGACAGGCAAGGCAAGGCTAGGCTGCAGGACATGTTTTTGCTTTATAGTTTCTAGCACATTCGTCTTCAGACTAGGAGGAAAGCCATAAGACCGTATGGATTAGGCCCAAGCAAAAACCCCAGCTACTTGAGACACTTAGACTAAGCCTAAAATACCAAGATCTCTCCATAAGGATGGTTTTTATACTGTACTTCCACAATCTGCTGGCAGTACAAAAAAATAAGCTGCAGATCTCCTTAGGCTGAGTCATGGTGCTTTGGGACAGGGACCATGCATATCATGGGAATATTTCACAGTTTCTGCTCTGTTTTCAGTGTATGACACCAAAACACCCACCTGATGACATCCTTTCAAGAGCAAAGGCAGCAATTTGCAGAATTCCGCTTCTTAGGGGAAGTGAGAAATTGCTGAGCTGACACCAAGTCCTGCAGTGTCCCTGTCACCTGCAGAGCCACCGCATCCTCGCCACGGTAGCAGGCATTGTGACAAAGATTCTATGTCAGCTGGGTGTGGCAGCCAGGCGCCCCCTAGGGGATGGGGAGCCTGTCAGCCCCGGGCCTGTCACTGCCTGGTGTCCCTGCTGCCAGCAGCCAGGCCTCTGAAAACTTGTCAAAGCATGCCCAGACTTGGGGCCCGTTTGGCCCAAAGTCTGCAAGAGACAAGTCGGGAAGAAAGATATGGGACAGAGGGAGAAAGCGAAGGGAGCAGGAGAAAGGGAAGGAAGAATAAAAAGTAGTGTTGGGCTGCAGGACTGAGATGGAGGAATTGCAAGAAAAGAGGCAGGAAGCAGGAGAGTGAGAGAAAAGTAAAGAAGAGACATGCAGCCAGACGAGGGGTTAGTGAGAGAGGATGGGACAGAGAACAGGATGAGAAGGACATAAGGCAAGGCTAGGACAGGCAAGGACAGGCAAGGCAAGGCAGGCTGCAGGACATGTTTTTGCTTTATAGTTTCTAGCACATTCGTCTTCAGACTAGGAGGAAAGCCATAAGACCGTATGGATTAGGCCCAAGCAAAAACCCCAGCTACTTGAGACACTTAGACTAAGCCTAAAATACCAAGATCTCTCCATAAGGATGGTTGTTATACTGTACTTCCACAATCTGCTGGCAGTACAAAAAAATAAGCTGCAGATCTCCTTAGGCTGAGTCATGGTGCTTTGGGGCAGGGACCATGCATATCATGGGAATGTTTCACAGTTTCTTCTCTGTTTTCAGTGTATGACACCAAAACACCCACCTGATGACATCCTTTCAAGAGCAAAGGCAGCAATTTGCACAATTCCGCTTCTTAGGGGAAGTGAGAAATTGCTGAGCTGACACCAAGTCCTGCAGTGTCCCTGTCACCTGCAGAGCCACCGCATCCTCGCCACGGTAGCGGGCATTGTGACAAAGGTTCTATGTCAGCTGGGTGTGGCAGCCAGGCGCCCCCTAGGGGATGGGGAGCCTGTCAGCCCCGGGCCTGTCACTACCTGGTGTCCCTGCTGCCACCAGCCAGGCCTCTGAAAACTTGTCAAACCATGCCCAGACTTGGGGCCAGTTTGGCCCAAAGTCTCCAAGAGACAAGTCGGGAAGAAAGATATGGGACAGAGGGAGAAAGCGAAGGGAGCAGGAGAAAGGGAAGGAAGAATAAAAAGTAGTGTTGGGCTGCAGGAGTGAGATGGAGGAATTGCAAGAAAAGAGGCAGGACGCAGGAGAGTGAGAGAAAAGGAAAGAAGAGACATGCAGCCAGACGAGGGGTTAGTGAGAGAGGATGGGACAGAGAACAGGATGAGAAGGACATAAGGCAAGGCTAGGACAGGCAAGGACAGGCAAGGCAAGGCTAGGCTGCAGGACATGTTTTTGCTTTATAGTTTCTAGCACATTCGTCTTCAGACTAGGAGGAAAGCCATAAGACTGTATGGATTAGGCCCAAGCAAAAACCCCAGCTACTTGAGACACTTAGACTAAGCCTAAAATACCAAGATCTCTCCATAAGGATGGTTTTTATACTGTACTTCCACAATCTGCTGGCAGTACAAAAAAAGAAGCTGCAGATCTCCTTAGGCTGAGTCATGGTGCTTTGGGGCAGGGACCATGCATATCATGGGAATGTTTCACAGTTTCTGCTCTGTTTTCAGTGTATGACACCAAAACACCCACCTGATGACATCCTTTCAAGAGCAAAGGCAGCAATTTGCAGAATTCCGCTTCTTAGGGGAAGTGAGAAATTGCTGAGCTGACACCAAGTCCTGCAGTGTCCCTGTCACCTGCAGAGCCACCGCATCCTCGCCACGGTAGCGGGCATTGTGACAAAGGTTCTATGTCAGCTGGGTGTGGCAGCCAGGCGCCCCCTAGGGGATGGGGAGCCTGTCAGCCCCGGGCCTGTCACTGCCTGGTGTCCCTGCTGCCACCAGCCAGGCCTCTGAAAACTTGTCAAACCATGCCCAGACTTGGGGCCAGTTTGGCCCAAAGTCTGCAAGAGACAAGTCGGGAAGAAAGATAGGGGACAGAGGGAGAAAGCGAAGGGAGCAGGAGAAAGGGAAGGAAGAATAAAAAGTAGTGTTGGGCTGCAGGAGTGAGATGGAGGAATTGCAAGAAAAGAGGCAGGAAGCAGGAGAGTGAGAGAAAAGGAAAGAAGAGACATGCAGCCAGACGAGGGCTTAGTGAGAGAGGATGGGACAGAGAACAGGATGAGAAGGACATAAGGCAAGGCTAGGACAGGAAAGGACAGGCAAGGCAAGGCTAGGCTGCAGGACATGTTTTTGCTTTATAGTTTCTAGCACATTCCTCTTCAGACTAGGAGGAAAGCCATAAGACCGTATGGATTAGGCCCAAGCAAAAACCCCAGCTACTTGAGACACTTAGACTAAGCCTAAAATACCAAGATCTCTCCATTAGGATGGTTTTTATACTGTACTTCCACAATCTGCTGGCAGTACAAAAAAATAAGCTGCAGATCTCCTTAGGCTGAGTCATGGTGCTTTGGGACAGGGACCATGCATATCATGGGAATATTTCACAGTTTCTGCTCTGTTTTCAGTGTATGACACCAAAACACCCACCTGATGACATCCTTTCAAGAGCAAAGGCAGCAATTTGCAGAATTCCGCTTCTTAGGGGAAGTGAGAAATTGCTGAGCTGACACCAAGTCCTGCAGTGTCCCTGTCACCTGCAGAGCCACCGCATCCTCGCCACGGTAGCGGGCATTGTGAGAAAGGTTCTATGTCAGCTGGGTGTGGCAGCCAGGCGCCCCCTAGGGGATGGGGAGCCTGGCAGCCCTGGACCTGTCACTGCCTGGTGTCCCTGCTGCCACCAGCCAGGCCTCTGAAAACTTGTCAAAGCATGCCCAGACTTGGGGCCAGTTTGGCCCAAAGTCTCCAAGTGACAAGTCGGGAAGAATGATATGGGACAGAGGGAGAAAGCGAAGGGAGCAGGAGAAAGGGAAGGAAGAATAAAAAGTAGTGTTGGGCTGCAGGAGTGAGATGGAGGAATTGCAAGAAAAGAGGCAGGAAGCAGGAGAGTGAGAGAAAAGGAAAGAGACATGCAGCCAGACGAGGGGTTAGTGAGAGAGGATGGGACAGAGAACAGGATGAGAAGGACATAAGGCAAGGCTAGGACAGGCAAGGACAGGCAAGGCAAGGCTAGGCTGCAGGACATGTTTTTGCTTTATAGTTTCTAGCACATTCCTCTTCAGACTAGGAGGAAAGCCATAAGACCGTATGGATTAGGCCCAAGCAAAAACCCCAGCTACTTGAGACACTTAGACTAAGCCTAAAATACCAAGATCTCTCCATAAGGATGGTTTTTATACTGTACTTCCACAATCTTCTGGCAGATTACAAAAAAATAAGCTGCAGAACTCCTTAGCTGAGTCATGGTGCTTTGGGGCAGGGACCATGCATATCATGGGAATATTTCACAGTTTCTGCTCTGTTTTCAGTGTATGACACCAAAACACCCACCTGATGACATCCTTTCAAGAGCAAAGGCAGCAATTTGCAGTATTCCGCTTCTTAGGGGAAGTGAGAAATTGCTGAGCTGACACCAAGTCCTGCAGTGTCCCTGTCACCTGCAGAGCCACCGCATCCTCGCCACAGTAGCGGGCATTGTGACAAAGGTTCTATGTCAGCTGGGTGTGGCAGCCAGGCGCCCCCTAGGGGATGGGGAGCCTGGCAGCCCTGGACCTGTCACTGCCTGGTGTCCCTGCTGCCACCAGCCAGGCCTCTGAAAACTTGTCAAAGCATGCCCAGACTTGGGGCCAGTTTGGCCCAAAGTCTCCAAGTGACAAGTCGGGAAGAATGATATGGGACAGAGGGAGAAAGCGAAGGGAGCAGGAGAAAGGGAAGGAAGAATAAAAAGTAGTGTTGGGCTGCAGGAGTGAGATGGAGGAATTGCAAGAAAAGAGGCAGGACGCAGGAGAGTGAGAGAAAAGGAAAGAAGAGACATGCAGCCAGACGAGGGGTTAGTGAGAGAGGATGGGACAGAGAACAGGATGAGAAGGACATAAGGCAAGGCTAGGACAGGCAAGGACAGGCAAGGCAAGGCAGGCTGCAGGACATGTTTTTGCTTTATAGTTTCTAGCACATTCCTCTTCAGACTAGGAGGAAAGCCATAAGACCGTATGGATTAGGCCCAAGCAAAAACCCCAGCTACTTGAGACACTTAGACTAAGCCTAAAATACCAAGATCTCTCCATTAGGATGGTTTTTATACTGTACTTCCACAATCTGCTGGCAGTACAAAAAAATAAGCTGCAGATCTCCTTAGGCTGAGTCATGGTGCTTTGGGACAGGGACCATGCATATCATGGGAATATTTCACAGTTTCTGCTCTGTTTTCAGTGTATGACACCAAAACACCCACCTCATGACACCCTTTCAAGAGCAAAGGCAGCAATTTGCAGAATTCCGCTTCTTAGGGGAAGTGAGAAATTGCTGAGCTGACACCAAGTCCTGCAGTGTCCCTGTCACCTGCAGAGCCACCGCATCCTCGCCACGGTAGCGGGCATTGTGACAAAGGTTCTATGTCAGCTGGGTGTGGCAGCCAGGCGCCCCCTAGGGGATGGGGAGTCTGTCAGCCCCGGGCCTGTCACTGCCTGGTGTCCCTGCTGCCACCAGCCAGGCCTCTGAAAACTTGTCAAATGATGCCCAGACTTGGGGCCAGTTTGGCCCAAAGTCTCCAAGAGACAATTCGGGAAGAAAGATATGGGACAGAGGGAGAAAGCGAAGGGAGCAGAAGAAAGGGAAGGAAGAATAAAAAGTAGTGTTGGGCTGCAGGAGTGAGATGGAGGAATTGCAAGAAAAGAGGCAGGAAGCAGGAGAGTGAGAGAAAAGGAAAGAGGAGACATGCAGCCAGACGAGGGGTTAGTGAGAGAGGATGGGACAGAGAACAGGATGAGAAGGACATAAGGCAAGGCTAGGACAGGAAAGGACAGGCAAGGCAAGGCTAGGCTGCAGGACATGTTTTTGCTTTATAGTTTCTAGCACATTCCTCTTCAGACTAGGAGGAAAGCCATAAGACCGTATGGATTAGGCCCAAGCAAAAACCCCAGCTACTTGAGACACTTAGACTAAGCCTAAAATACCAAGATCTCTCCATTAGGATGGTTTTTATACTGTACTTCCACAATCTGCTGGCAGTACAAAAAAATAAGCTGCAGATCTCCTTAGGCTGAGTCATGGTGCTTTGGGACAGGGACCATGCATATCATGGGAATATTTCACAGTTTCTGCTCTGTTTTCAGTGTATGACACCAAAACACCCACCTGATGACATCCTTTCAAGAGAAAAGGCAGCAATTTGCAGAATTCCGCTTCTTAGGGGAAGTGAGAAATTGCTGAGCTGACACCAAGTCCTGCAGTGTCCCTGTCACCTGCAGAGCCACCGCATCCTCGCCACGGTAGCGGGCATTGTGACAAAGGTTCTATGTCAGCTGGGTGTGGCAGCCAGGCGCCCCCTAGGGGATGGGGAGCCTGTCAGCCCCGGGCCTGTCACTGCCTGGTGTCCCTGCTGCCACCAGCCAGGCCTCTGAAAACTTGTCAAACCATGCCCAGACTTGGGGCCAGTTTGGCCCAAAGTCTGCAAGAGACAAGTCGGGAAGAAAGATATGGGACAGAGGGAGAAAGCGAAGGGAGCAGGAGAAAGGGAAGGAAGAATGAAAAGTAGTGTTGGGCTGCAGGAGTGAGATGGAGGAATTGCAAGAAAAGAGGCAGGAAGCAGGAGAGTGAGAGAAAAGGAAAGAGACATGCAGCCAGACGAGGGGTTAGTGAGAGAGGATGGGACAGAGAACAGGATGAGAAGGACATAAGGCAAGGCTAGGACAGGCAAGGACAGGCAAGGCAAGGCTAGGCTGCAGGACATGTTTTTGCTTTATAGTTTCTAGCAGATTCCTCTTCAGACTAGGAGGAAAGCCATAAGACCGTATGGATTAGGCCCAAGCAAAAACCCCAGCTACTTGAGACACTTAGACTAAGCCTAAAATACCAAGATCTCTCCATTAGGATGGTTTTTATACTGTACTTCCACAATCTGCTGGCAGTACAAAAAAATAAGCTGCAGATCTCCTTAGGCTGAGTCATGGTGCTTTGGGACAGGGACCATGCATATCATGGGAATATTTCACAGTTTCTGCTCTGTTTTCAGTGTATGACACCAAAACACCCACCTGATGACATCCTTTCAAGAGAAAAGGCAGCAATTTGCAGAATTCCGCTTCTTAGGGGAAGTGAGAAATTGCTGAGCTGACACCAAGTCCTGCAGTGTCCCTGTCACCTGCAGAGCCACCGCATCCTCGCCACGGTAGCGGGCATTGTGACAAAGGTTCTATGTCAGCTGGGTGTGGCAGCCAGGCGCCCCCTAGGGGATGGGGAGCCTGGCAGCCCTGGACCTGTCACTGCCTGGTGTCCCTGCTGCCACCAGCCAGGCCTCTGAAAACTTGTCAAAGCATGCCCAGACTTGGGGCCAGTTTGGCCCAAAGTCTCCAAGTGACAAGTCGGGAAGAATGATATGGGACAGAGGGAGAAAGCGAAGGGAGCAGGAGAAAGGGAAGGAAGAATAAAAAGTAGTGTTGGGCTGCAGGAGTGAGATGGAGGAATTGCAAGAAAAGAGGCAGGAAGCAGGAGAGTGAGAGAAAAGGAAAGAAGAGACATGCAGCCAGACGAGGGGTTAGTGAGAGAGGATGGGACAGAGAACAGGATGAGAAGGACATAAGGCAAGGCTAGGACAGGCAAGGACAGGCAAGGCAAGGCAGGCTGCAGGACATGTTTTTGCTTTATAGTTTCTAGCACATTCCTCTTCAGACTAGGAGGAAAGCCATAAGACCGTATGGATTAGGCCCAAGCAAAAACCCCAGCTACTTGAGACACTTAGACTAAGCCTAAAATACCAAGATCTCTCCATAAGGATGGTTTTTATACTGTACTTCCACAATCTGCTGGCAGTACAAAAAAATAAGCTGCAGATCTCCTTAGGCTGAGTCATGGTGCTTTGGGGCAGGGACCATGCATATCATGGGAATATTTCACAGTTTCTGCTCTGTTTTCAGTGTATGACACCAAAACACCCACCTGATGACATCCTTTCAAGAGAAAAGGCAGCAATTTGCAGAATTCCGCTTCTTAGGGGAAGTGAGAAATTGCTGAGCTGACACCAAGTCCTGCAGTGTCCCTGTCACCTGCAGAGCCACCGCATCCTCGCCACGGTAGCAGGCATTGTGACAAAGATTCTACGTCAGCTGGGTGTGGCAGCCAGGCGCCCCCTAGGGGATGGGGAGCCTGTCAGCCCCGGGCCTGTCACTGCCTGGTGTCCCTGCTGCCACCAGCCAGGCCTCTGAAAACTTGTCAAACCATGCCCAGACTTGGGGCCCGTTTGGCCCAAAGTCTGCAAGAGACAAGTCGGGAAGAAAGATATGGGACAGAGGGAGAAAGCGAAGGGAGCAGGAGAAAGGGAAGGAAGAATAAAAAGTAGTGTTGGGCTGCAGGACTGAGATGGAGGAATTGCAAGAAAAGAGGCAGGAAGCAGGAGAGTGAGAGAAAAGTAAAGAAGAGACATGCAGCCAGACGAGGGGTTAGTGAGAGAGGATGGGACAGAGAACAGGATGAGAAGGACATAAGGCAAGGCTAGGACAGGCAAGGACAGGCAAGGCAAGGCAGGCTGCAGGACATGTTTTTGCTTTATAGTATCTAGCACATTCGTCTTCAGACTAGGAGGAAAGCCATAAGACCGTATGGATTAGGCCCAAGCAAAAACCCCAGCTACTTGAGACACTTAGACTAAGCCTAAAATACCAAGATCTCTCCATAAGGATGGTTTTTATACTGTACTTCCACAATCTGCTGGCAGTACAAAAAAATAAGCTGCAGATCTCCTTAGGCTGAGTCATGGTGCTTTGGGACAGGGACCATGCATATCATGGGAATATTTCACAGTTTCTGCTCTGTTTTCAGTGTATGACACCAAAACACCCACCTGATGACATCCTTTCAAGAGAAAAGGCAGCAATTTGCAGAATTCCGCTTCTTAGGGGAAGTGAGAAATTGCTGAGCTGACACCAAGTCCTGCAGTGTCCCTGTCACCTGCAGAGCCACCGCATCCTCGCCACGGTAGCAGGCATTGTGACAAAGATTCTACGTCAGCTGGGTGTGGCAGCCAGGCGCCCCCTAGGGGATGGGGAGCCTGTCAGCCCCGGGCCTGTCACTGCCTGGTGTCCCTGCTGCCACCAGCCAGGCCTCTGAAAACTTGTCAAACCATGCCCAGACTTGGGGCCCGTTTGGCCCAAAGTCTGCAAGAGTCAAGTCGGGAAGAAAGATATGGGACAGAGGGAGAAAGCGAAGGGAGCAGGAGAAAGGGAAGGAAGAATAAAAAGTAGTGTTGGGCTGCAGGACTGAGATGGAGGAATTGCAAGAAAAGAGGCAGGAAGCAGGAGAGTGAGAGAAAAGTAAAGAAGAGACATGCAGCCAGACGAGGGGTTAGTGAGAGAGGATGGGACAGAGAACAGGATGAGAAGGACATAAGGCAAGGCTAGGACAGGCAAGGACAGGCAAGGCAAGGCAGGCTGCAGGACATGTTTTTGCTTTATAGTTTCTAGCACATTCCTCTTCAGACTAGGAGGAAAGCCATAAGACCGTATGGATTAGGCCCAAGCAAAAACCCCAGCTACTTGAGACACTTAGACTAAGCCTAAAATACCAAGATCTCTCCATAAGGATGGTTTTTATACTGTACTTCCACAATCTGCTGGCAGTACAAAAAAATAAGCTGCAGATCTCCTTAGGCTGAGTCATGGTGCTTTGGGGCAGGGACCATGCATATCATGGGAATGTTTCACAGTTTCTTCTCTGTTTTCAGTGTATGACACCAAAACACCCACCTGATGACATCCTTTCAAGAGCAAAGGCAGCAATTTGCACAATTCCGCTTCTTAGGGGAAGTGAGAAATTGCTGAGCTGACACCAAGTCCTGCAGTGTCTCTGTCACCTGCAGAGCCACCGCATCCTCGCCACGGTAGCGGGCATTGTGACAAAGGTTCTATGTCAGCTGGGTGTGGCAGCCAGGCGCCCCCTAGGGGATGGGGAGCCTGTCAGCCCCGGGCCTGTCACTACCTGGTGTCCCTGCTGCCACCAGCCAGGCCTCTGAAAACTTGTCAAAGCATGCCCAGACTTGGGGCCAGTTTGGCCCAAAGTCTCCAAGAGACAAGTCGGGAAGAAAGATATGGGACAGAGGGAGAAAGCGAAGGGAGCAGGAGAAAGGGAAGGAAGAATAAAAAGTAGTGTTGGGCTGCAGGAGTGAGATGGAGGAATTGCAAGAAAAGAGGCAGGACGCAGGAGAGTGAGAGAAAAGGAAAGAAGAGACATGCAGCCAGACGAGGGGTTAGTGAGAGAGGATGGGACAGAGAACAGGATGAGAAGGACATAAGGCAAGGCTAGGACAGGCAAGGACAGGCAAGGCAAGGCTAGGCTGCAGGACATGTTTTTGCTTTATAGTTTCTAGCACATTCGTCTTCAGACTAGGAGGAAAGCCATAAGACCGTATGGATTAGGCCCAAGCAAAAACCCCAGCTACTTGAGACACTTAGACTAAGCCTAAAATACCAAGATCTCTCCATAAGGATGGTTGTTATACTGTACTTCCACAATCTGCTGGCAGTACAAAAAAAGAAGCTGCAGATCTCCTTAGGCTGAGTCATGGTGCTTTGGGGCAGGGACCATGCATATCATGGGAATATTTCACAGTTTCTGCTCTGTTTTCAGTGTATGACACCAAAACACCCACCTGATGACATCCTTTCAAGAGCAAAGGCAGCAATTTGCAGAATTCCGCTTCTTAGGGGAAGTGAGAAATTGCTGAGCTGACACCAAGTCCTGCAGTGTCCCTGTCACCTGCAGAGCCACCGCATCCTCGCCACGGTAGCGGGCATTGTGACAAAGGTTCTATGTCAGCTGGGTGTGGCAGCCAGGCGCCCCCTAGGGGATGGGGAGCCTGTCAGCCCCGGGCCTGTCACTGCCTGGTGTCCCTGCTGCCACCAGCCAGGCCTCTGAAAACTTGTCAAAGCATGCCCAGACTTGGGGCCAGTTTGGCCCAAAGTCTCCAAGAGACAAGTCGGGAAGAAAGATATGGGACAGAGGGAGAAAGCGAAGGGAGCAGGAGAAAGGGAAGGAAGAATAAAAAGTAGTGTTGGGCTGCAGGAGTGAGATGGAGGAATTGCAAGAAAAGAGGCAGGAAGCAGGAGAGTGAGAGAAAAGGAAAGAAGAGACATGCAGCCAGACGAGGGGTTAGTGAGAGAGGATGGGACAGAGAACAGGATGAGGAGGACATAAGGCAAGGCAAGGACAGGCAAGGACAGGCAAGGCAAGGCTAGGCTGCAGGACATGTTTTTGCTTTATAGTTTCTAGCACATTCGTCTTCAGACTAGGAGGAAAGCCGTAAGACCATATGGATTAGGCCCAAGCAAAAACCCCAGCTACTTGAGACACTTAGACTAAGCCTAAAATACCAAGATCTCTCCATAAGGATGGTTTTTATACTGTACTTCCACAATCTGCTGGCAGTACAAAAAAAGAAGCTGCAGATCTCCTTAGGCTGAGTCATGGTGCTTTGGGGCAGGGACCATGCATATCATGGGAATATTTCACAGTTTCTGCTCTGTTTTCAGTGTATGACACCAAAACACCCACCTGATGACATCCTTTCAAGAGCAAAGGCAGCAATTTGCACAATTCCGCTTCTTAGGGGAAGTGAGAAATTGCTGAGCTGACACCAAGTCCTGCAGTGTCCCTGTCACCTGCAGAGCCACCGCATCCTCGCCACGGTAGCGGGCATTGTGACAAAGGTTCTATGTCAGCTGGGTGTGGCAGCCAGGCGCCCCCTAGGGGATGGGGAGCCTTTCAGCCCCGGGCCTGTCACTACCTGGTGTCCCTGCTGCCACCAGCCAGGCCTCTGAAAACTTGACAAACCATGCCCAGACATGGGGCCAGTTTGGCCCAAAGTCTCCAAGAGACAAGTCGGGAAGAAAGATATGGGACAGAGGGAGAAAGCGAAGGGAGCAGGAGAAAGGGAAGGAAGAATAAAAAGTAGTGTTGGGCTGCAGGAGTGAGATGGAGGAATTGCAAGAAAAGAGGCAGGAAGCAGGAGAGTGAGAGAAAAGGAAAGAAGAGACATGCAGCCAGACGAGGGGTTAGTGAGAGAGGATGGGACAGAGAACAGGATGAGAAGGACATAAGGCAAGGCAAGGACAGGCAAGGACAGGCAAGGCAAGGCTAGGCTGCAGGACATGTTTTTGCTTTATAGTTTCTAGCACATTCGTCTTCAGACTAGGAGGAAAGCCGTAAGACCATATGGATTAGGCCCAAGCAAAAACCCCAGCTACTTGAGACACTTAGACTAAGCCTAAAATACCAAGATCTCTCCATAAGGATGGTTTTTATACTGTACTTCCACAATCTGCTGGCAGTACAAAAAAAGAAGCTGCAGATCTCCTTAGGCTGAGTCATGGTGCTTTGGGGCAGGGACCATGCATATCATGGGAATATTTCACAGTTTCTGTTCTGTTTTCAGTGTATGACACCAAAACACCCACCTGATGACATCCTTTCAAGAGCAAAGGCAGCAATTTGCACAATTCCGCTTCTTAGGGGAAGTGAGAAATTGCTGAGCTGACACCAAGTCCTGCAGTGTCCCTGTCACCTGCAGAGCCACCGCATCCTCGCCACGGTAGCGGGCATTGTGACAAAGGTTCTATGTCAGCTGGGTGTGGCAGCCAGGCGCCCCCTAGGGGATGGGGAGCCTGTCAGCCCCGGGCCTGTCACTGCCTGGTGTCCCTGCTGCCACCAGCCAGGCCTCTGAAAACTTGTCAAACCATGCCCAGACTTGGGGCCAGTTTGGCCCAAAGTCTCCAAGAGACAAGTCGGGAAGAAAGATATGGGACAGAGGGAGAAAGCGAAGGGAGCAGGAGAAAGGGAAGGAAGAATATAAAGTAGTGTTGGGCTGCAGGAGTGAGATGGAGGAATTGCAAGAAAAGAGGCAGGAAGCAGGAGAGTGAGAGAAAAGGAAAGAAGAGACATGCAGCCAGACGAGGTCTTAGTGAGAGAGGATGGGACAGAGAACAGGATGAGAAGGAAAGAAGGCAAGGCTAGGACAGGCAAGGACAGGCAAGGCAAGGCTAGGCTGCAGGACATGTTTTTGCTTTATAGTTTCTAGCACATTCGTCTTCAGACTAGGAGGAAAGCCGTAAGACCATATGGATTAGGCCCAAGCAAAAACCCCAGCTACTTGAGACACTTAGACTAAGCCTAAAATACCAAGATCTCTCCATAAGGATGCTTTTTATACTGTACTTCCACAATCTGCTGGCAGTACAAAAAAAGAAGCTGCAGATCTCCTTAGGCTGAGTCATGGTGCTTTGGGTCAGGGACCATGCATATCATGGGAATATTTCAGAGTTTCTGCTCTGTTTTCAGTGTATGACACCAAAACACCCACCTGATGACATCCTTTCAAGAGCAAAGGCAGCAATTTGCACAATTCCGCTTCTTAGGGGAAGTGAGAAATTGCTGAGCTGACACCAAGTCCTGCAGTGTCCCTGTCACCTGCAGAGCCACCGCATCCTCGCCTCGGTAGTGGGCATTGTGACAAAGGTTCTATGTCAGCTGGGTGTGGCAGCCAGGCGCCCCCTAGGGGATGGGGAGCCTGTCAGCCCCGGGCCTGTCACTGCCTGGTGTCCCTGCTGCCACCAGCCAGGCCTCTGAAAACTTGTCAAAGCATGCCCAGACTTGGGGCCAGTTTGGCCCAAAGTCTCCAAGAGACAAGTCGGGAAGAAAGATATGGGACAGAGGGAGAAAGCGAAGGGAGCAGGAGAAAGGGAAGGAAGAATAAAAAGTAGTGTTGGGCTGCAGGAGTGAGATGGAGGAATTGCAAGAAAAGAGGCAGGAAGCAGGAGAGTGAGAGAAAAGGAAAGAAGAGACATGCAGCCAGACGAGGGGTTAGTGAGAGAGGATGGGACAGAGAACAGGATGAGAAGGACATAAGGCAAGGCTAGGACAGGCAAGGACAGGCAAGGCAAGGCTAGGCTGCAGGACATGTTTTTGCTTTATAGTTTCTAGCACATTCGTCTTCAGACTAGGAGGAAAGCCATAAGACCGTATGGATTAGGCCCAAGCAAAAACCCCAGCTACTTGAGACACTCAGACTAAGCCTAAAATACCAAGATCTCTCCATAAGAATGGTTTTTATACTGTACTTCCACAATCTGCTGGCAGTACAAAAAAATAAGCTGCAGATCTCCTTAGGCTGAGTCATGGTGCTTTGGGGCAGGGACCATGCATATCATGGGAATATTTCACAGTTTCTGCTCTGTTTTCAGTGTATGACACCAAAACACCCACCTGATGACCTCCTTTCAAGAGCAAAGGCAGCAATTTGCAGAATTCCGCTTCTTAGGGGAAGTGAGAAATTGCTGAGCTGACTCTAAGACCTGCAGTGTCCCTGTCACCTGCAGAGCCACCGCATCCTCGCCACGGTAGCGGGCATTGTGACAAAGGTTCTATGTCAGCTGGGTGTGGCAGCCAGGCGCCCCCTACGAAATGGGGAGCCTGTCAGCCCCAGGCCTGTCACTGCCTGGTGTCCCTGCTGCCACCAGCCAGGCCTCTGAAAACTTGTCAAACCATGCCCAGACTTGGGGCCAGTTTGGCCCAAAGTCTCCAAGAGACAAGTCGGGAAGAAAGATATGGGACAGAGGGAGAAAGCGAAGGGAGCAGGAGAAAGGGAAGGAAGAATAAAAAGTAGTGTTGGGCTGCAGGAGTGAGATGGAGGAATTGCAAGAAAAGAGGCAGGACGCAGGAGAGTGAGAGAAAAGGAAAGAAGAGACATGCAGCCAGACGAGGGGTTAGTGAGAGAGGATGGGACAGAGAACAGGATGAGAAGGACATAAGGCAAGGCTAGGACAGGCAAGGACAGGCAAGGCAAGGCTAGGCTGCAGGACATGTTTTTGCTTTATAGTTTCTAGCACATTCGTGTTCAGACTAGGAGGAAAGCCATAAGACCGTATGGATTAGGCCCAAGCAAAAACCCCAGCTACTTGAGACACTTAGACTAAGCCTAAAATACCAAGATCTCTCCATAAGGATGGTTTTTATACTGTACTTCCACAATCTGCTGGCAGTACAAAAAAAGAAGCTGCAGATCTCCTTAGGCTGAGTCATGGTGCTTTGGGTCAGGGACCATGCATATCATGGGAATATTTCAGAGTTTCTGCTCTGTTTTCAGTGTATGACACCAAAACACCCACCTGATGACATCCTTTCAAGAGCAAAGGCAGCAATTTGCACAATTCCGCTTCTTAGGGGAAGTGAGAAATTGCTGAGCTGACACCAAGTCCTGCAGTGTCCCTGTCACCTGCAGAGCCACCGCATCCTCGCCTCGGTAGTGGGCATTGTGACAAAGGTTCTATGTCAGCTGGGTGTGGCAGCCAGGCGCCCCCTAGGGGATGGGGAGCCTGTCAGCCCCGGGCCTGTCACTGCCTGGTGTCCCTGCTGCCACCAGCCAGGCCTCTGAAAACTTGTCAAAGCATGCCCAGACTTGGGGCCAGTTTGGCCCAAAGTCTCCAAGAGACAAGTCGGGAAGAAAGATATGGGACAGAGGGAGAAAGCGAAGGGAGCAGGAGAAAGGGAAGGAAGAATAAAAAGTAGTGTTGGGCTGCAGGAGTGAGATGGAGGAATTGCAAGAAAAGAGGCAGGAAGCAGGAGAGTGAGAGAAAAGTAAAGAAGAGACATGCAGCCAGACGAGGGGTTAGTGAGAGAGGATGGGACAGAGAACAGGATGAGAAGGACATAAGGCAAGGCTAGGACAGGCAAGGACAGGCAAGGCAAGGCTAGGCTGCAGGACATGTTTTTGCTTTATAGTTTCTAGCACATTCGTCTTCAGACTAGGAGGAAAGCCATAAGACCGTATGGATTAGGCCCAAGCAAAAACCCCAGCTACTTGAGACACTCAGACTAAGCCTAAAATACCAAGATCTCTCCATAAGAATGGTTTTTATACTGTACTTCCACAATCTGCTGGCAGTACAAAAAAATAAGCTGCAGATCTCCTTAGGCTGAGTCATGGTGCTTTGGGGCAGGGACCATGCATATCATGGGAATATTTCACAGTTTCTGCTCTGTTTTCAGTGTATGACACCAAAACACCCACCTGATGACACCCTTTCAAGAGCAAAGGCAGCAATTTGCAGAATTCCGCTTCTTAGGGGAAGTGAGAAATTGCTGAGCTGACTCTAAGACCTGCAGTGTCCCTGTCACCTGCAGAGCCACCGCATCCTCGCCACGGTAGCGGGCATTGTGACAAAGGTTCTATGTCAGCTGGGTGTGGCAGCCAGGCGCCCCCTACGGGATGGGGAGCCTGTCAGCCCCAGGCCTGTCACTGCCTGGTGTCCCTGCTGCCACCAGCCAGGCCTCTGAAAACTTGTCAAAGCATGCCCAGACTTGGGGCCAGTTTGGCCCAAAGTCTCCAAGAGACAAGTCGGGAAGAAAGATATGGGACAGAGGGAGAAAGCGAAGGGAGCAGGAGAAAGGGAAGGAAGAATAAAAAGTAGTGTTGGGCTGCAGGAGTGAGATGGAGGAATTGCAAGAAAAGAGGCAGGACGCAGGAGAGTGAGAGAAAAGGAAAGAAGAGACATGCAGCCAGACGAGGGGTTAGTGAGAGAGGATGGGACAGAGAACAGGATGAGAAGGACATAAGGCAAGGCTAGGACAGGCAAGGACAGGCAAGGCAAGGCTAGGCTGCAGGACATGTTTTTGCTTTATAGTTTCTAGCACATTCGTCTTCAGACTAGGAGGAAAGCCATAAGACCGTATGGATTAGGCCCAAGCAAAAACCCCAGCTACTTGAGACACTTAGACTAAGCCTAAAATACCAAGATCTCTCCATAAGGATGGTTTTTATACTGTACTTCCACAATCTGCTGGCAGTACAAAAAAATAAGCTGCAGATCTCCTTAGGCTGAGTCATGGTGCTTTGGGGCAGGGACCATGCATATCATGGGAATATTTCACAGTTTCTGCTCTGTTTTCAGTGTATGACACCAAAACACCCACCTGATGACACCCTTTCAAGAGCAAAGGCAGCAATTTGCACAATTCCGCTTCTAAGGGGAAGTGAGAAATTGCTGAGCTGACACCAAGTCCTGCAGTGTCCCTGTCACCTGCAAAGCCACCGCATCCTAGCCACGGTAGTGGGCATTGTGAGAAAGGTTCTATGTCAGCTGGGTGTGGCAGCCAGGCGCCCCCTAGGGGATGGGGAGCCTCTCAGCCCCGGGCCTGTCACTACCTGGTGTCCCTGCTGCCACCAGCCAGGCCTCTGAAAACTTGTCAAACCATGCCCAGACATGGGGCCAGTTTGGCCCAAAGTCTCCAAGAGACAAGTCGGGAAGAAAGATATGGGACAGAGGGAGAAAGCGAAGGGAGCAGGAGAAAGGGAAGGAAGAATAAAAAGTAGTGTTGGGCTGCAGGAGTGAGATGGAGGAATTGCAAGAAAAGAGGCAGGAAGCAGGAGAGTGAGAGAAAAGGAAAGAAGAGACATGCAGCCAGACGAGGGGTTAGTGAGAGAGGATGGGACAGAGAACAGGATGAGAAGGACATAAGGCAAGGCAAGGACAGGCAAGGACAGGCAAGGCAAGGCTAGGCTGCAGGACATGTTTTTGCTTTATAGTTTCTAGCACATTCGTCTTCAGACTAGGAGGAAAGCCGTAAGACCATATGGATTAGGCCCAAGCAAAAACCCCAGCTACTTGAGACACTCAGACTAAGCCTAAAATACCAAGATCTCTCCATAAGGATGGTTTTTATACTGTACTTCCACAATCTGCTGGCAGTACAAAAAAATAAGCTGCAGATCTCCTTAGGCTGAGTCATGGTGCTTTGGGGCAGGGACCATGCATATCATGGGAATATTTCACAGTTTCTGCTCTGTTTTCAGTGTATGACACCAAAACACCCACCTGATGACATCCTTTCAAGAGCAAAGGCAGCAATTTGCACAATTCCGCTTCTTAGGGGAAGTGAGAAATTGCTGAGCTGACACCAAGTCCTGCAGTGTCCCTGTCACCTGCAGAGCCACCGCATCCTCGCCACGGTAGCGGGCATTGTGAGAAAGGTTCTATGTCAGCTGGGTGTGGCAGCCAGGCGCCCCCTAGGGGATGGGGAGCCTGTCAGCCCCGGGCCTGTCACTGCCTGGTGTCCCTGCTGCCACCAGCCAGGCCTCTGAAAACTTGTCAAAGCATGCCCAGACTTGGGGCCAGTTTGGCCCAAAGTCTCCAAGAGACAAGTCGGGAAGAAAGATATGGGACAGAGGGAGAAAGCGAAGGGAGCAGGAGAAAGGGAAGGAAGAATAAAAAGTAGTGTTGGGCTGCAGGAGTGAGATGGAGGAATTGCAAGAAAAGAGGCAGGAAGCAGGAGAGTGAGAGAAAAGGAAAGAAGAGACATGCAGCCAGACGAGGGCTTAGTGAGAGAGGATGGGACAGAGAACAGGATGAGAAGGACATAAGGCAAGGCTAGGACAGGCAAGGACAGGCAAGGCAAGGCTAGGCTGCAGGACATGTTTTTGCTTTATAGTTTCTAGCACATTCCTCTTCAGACTAGGAGGAAAGCCATAAGACCGTATGGATTAGGCCCAAGCAAAAACCCCAGCTACTTGAGACACTTAGACTAAGCCTAAAATACCAAGATCTCTCCATAAGGATGGTTTTTATACTGTACTTCCACAATCTGCTGGCAGTACAAAAAAATAAGCTGCAGATCTCCTTAGGCTGAGTCATGGTGCTTTGGGGCAGGGACCATGCATATCATGGGAATATTTCACAGTTTCTGCTCTGTTTTCAGTGTATGACACCAAAACACCCACCTGATGACATCCTTTCAAGAGCAAAGGCAGCAATTTGCAGAATTCCGCTTCTTAGGGGAAGTGAGAAATTGCTGAGCTGACACCAAGTCCTGCAGTGTCCCTGTCACCTGCAAAGCCACCGCATCCTAGCCACGGTAGTGGGCATTGTGAGAAAGGTTCTATGTCAGCTGGGTGTGGCAGCCAGGCGCCCCCTAGGGGATGGGGAGCCTCTCAGCCCCGGGCCTGTCACTACCTGGTGTCCCTGCTGCCACCAGCCAGGCCTCTGAAAACTTGTCAAACCATGCCCAGACATGGGGCCAGTTTGGCCCAAAGTCTCCAAGAGACAAGTCGGGAAGAAAGATATGGGACAGAGGGAGAAAGCGAAGGGAGCAGGAGAAAGGGAAGGAAGAATAAAAAGTAGTGTTGGGCTGCAGGAGTGAGATGGAGGAATTGCAAGAAAAGAGGCAGGAAGCAGGAGAGTGAGAGAAAAGGAAAGAAGAGACATGCAGCCAGACGAGGGGTTAGTGAGAGAGGATGGGACAGAGAACAGGATGAGAAGGACATAAGGCAAGGCAAGGACAGGCAAGGACAGGCAAGGCAAGGCTAGGCTGCAGGACATGTTTTTGCTTTATAGTTTCTAGCACATTCGTCTTCAGACTAGGAGGAAAGCCGTAAGACCATATGGATTAGGCCCAAGCAAAAACCCCAGCTACTTGAGACACTTAGACTAAGCCTAAAATACCAAGATCTCTCCATAAGGATGGTTTTTATACTGTACTTCCACAATCTGCTGGCAGTACAAAAAAAGAAGCTGCAGATCTCCTTAGGCTGAGTCATGGTGCTTTGGGGCAGGGACCGTGCATATCATGGGAATATTTCACAGTTTCTGCTCTGTTTTCAGTGTATGACACCAAAACACCCACCTGATGACATCCTTTCAAGAGCAAAGGCAGCAATTTGCAGAATTCCGCTACTTAGGGGAAGTGAGAAATTGCTGAGCTGTACCAAGTCCTGCAGTGTCCCTGTCACCTGCAGAGCCACCGCATCCTTGCCACGGTAGCGGGCATTCTGACAAAGGTTCTATGTCAGCTGGGTGTGGCAGCCAGGCGCCCCCTACGGGATGGGGAGCCTGTCAGCCCCAGGCCTGTCACTGCCTGGTGTCCCTGCTGCCACCAGCCAGGCCTCTGAAAACTTGTCAAAGCATGCCCAGACTTGGGGCCAGTTTGGCCCAAAGTCTCCAAGAGACAAGTCGGGAAGAAAGATATGGGACAGAGGGAGAAAGCGAAGGGAGCAGGAGAAAGGGAAGGAAGAATAAAAAGTCGTGTTGGGCTGCAGGAGTGAGATGGAGGAATTGCAAGAAAAGAGGCAGGAAGCAGGAGAGTGAGAGAAAAGGAAAGAAGAGACATGCAGCCAGACGAGGGCTTAGCGAGAGAGGATGGGACAGAGAACAGGATGAGAAGGACATAAGGCAAGGCAAGGACAGGCAAGGACAGGCAAGGCAAGGCTAGGCTGCAGGACATGTTTTTGCTTTATAGTTTCTAGCACATTCGTCTTCAGACTAGGAGGAAAGCCATAAGACCGTATGGATTAGGCCCAAGCAAAAACCCCAGCTACTTGAGACACTCAGACTAAGCCTAAAATACCAAGATCTCTCCATAAGGATGGTTTTTATACTGTACTTCCACAATCTGCTGGCAGTACAAAAAAAGAAGCTGCAGATCTCCTTAGGCTGAGTCATGGTGCTTTGGGGCAGGGACCATGCATATCATGGGAATATTTCACAGTTTCTGCTCTGTTTTCAGTGTATGACACCAAAACACCCACCTGATGACATCCTTTCAAGAGCAAAGGCAGCAATTTGCAGAATTCCGCTTCTTAGGGGAAGTGAGAAATTGCTGAGCTGACACCAAGTCCTGCAGTGTCCCTGTCACCTGCAAAGCCACCGCATCCTCGCCACGGTAGCGGGCATTGTGACAAAGGTTCTATGTCAGCTGGGTGTGGCAGCCAGGCGCCCCCTAGGGGATGGGGAGCCTGTCAGCCCCGGGCCTGTCACTACCTGGTGTCCCTGCTGCCACCAGCCAGGCCTCTGAAAACTTGTCAAAGCATGCCCAGACTTGGGGCCAGTTTGGCCCAAAGTCTCCAAGAGACAAGTCGGGAAGAAAGATATGGGACAGAGGGAGAAAGCGAAGGGAGCAGGAGAAAGGGAAGGAAGAATAAAAAGTAGTGTTGGGCTGCAGGAGTGAGATGGAGGAATTGCAAGAAAAGAGGCAGGAAGCAGGAGAGTGAGAGAAAAGGAAAGAAGAGACATGCAGCCAGACGAGGGCTTAGCGAGAGAGGATGGGACAGAGAACAGGATGAGAAGGACATAAGGCAAGGCAAGGACAGGCAAGGACAGGCAAGGCAAGGCTAGGCTGCAGGACATGTTTTTGCTTTATAGTTTCTAGCACATTCGTCTTCAGACTAGGAGGAAAGCCATAAGACCGTATGGATTAGGCCCAAGCAAAAACCCCAGCTACTTGAGACACTCAGACTAAGCCTAAAATACCAAGATCTCTCCATAAGGATGGTTTTTATACTGTACTTCCACAATCTGCTGGCAGTACAGAAAAAGAAGCTGCAGATCTCCTTAGGCTGAGTCATGGTGCTTTGGGGCAGGGACCATGCATATCATGGGAATATTTCACAGTTTCTGCTCTGTTTTCAGTGTATGACACCAAAACACCCACCTGATGACATCCTTTCAAGAGCAAAGGCAGCAATTTGCACAATTCCGCTTCTTAGGGGAAGTGAGAAATTGCTGAGCTGACACCAAGTCCTGCAGTGTCCCTGTCACCTGCAGAGCCACCGCATCCTCGCCACGGTAGCGGGCATTCTGACAAAGGTTCTATGTCAGCTGGGTGTGGCAGCCAGGCGCCCCCTAGGGGTTGGGGAGCCTGTCAGCCCCGGGCCTGTCACTGCCTGGTGTCCCTGCTGCCACCAGCCAGGCCTCTGAAAACTTGTCAAAGCATGCCCAGACTTGGGGCCAGTTTGGCCCAAAGTCTCCAAGAGACAAGTCGGGAAGAAAGATATGGGACAGAGGGAGAAAGCGAAGGGAGCAGGAGAAAGGGAAGGAAGAATAAAAAGTAGTGTTGGGCTGCAGGAGTGAGATGGAGGAATTGCAAGAAAAGAGGCAGGAAGCAGGAGAGTGAGAGAAAAGGAAAGAAGAGACATGCAGCCAGACGAGGGCTTAGTGAGAGAGGATGGGACAGAGAACAGGATGAGAAGGACATAAGGCAAGGCTAGGACAGGCAAGGACAGGCAAGGCAAGGCTAGGCTGCAGGACATGTTTTTGCTTTATAGTTTCTAGCACATTCCTCTTCAGACTAGGAGGAAAGCCATAAGACCGTATGGATTAGGCCCAAGCAAAAACCCCAGCTACTTGAGACACTTAGACTAAGCCTAAAATACCAAGATCTCTCCATAAGGATGGTTTTTATACTGTACTTCCACAATCTGCTGGCAGTACAAAAAAAGAAGCTGCAGATCTCCTTAGGCTGAGTCATGGTGCTTTGGGGCAGGGACCATGCATATCATGGGAATATTTCACAGTTTCTGCTCTGTTTTCAGTGTATGACACCAAAACACCCACCTGATGACATCCTTTCAAGCGCAAAGGCAGCAATTTGCAGAATTCCGCTTCTTAGGGGAAGTGAGAAATTGCTGAGCTGACACCAAGTCCTGCAGTGTCCCTGTCACCTGCAGAGCCACCGCATCCTCGCCACGGTAGCGGGCATTCTGACAAAGGTTCTATGTCAGCTGGGTGTGGCAGCCAGGCGCCCCCTAGGGGATGGGGAGCCTGTCAGCCCCGGGCCTGTCACTGCCTGGTGTCCCTGCTGCCACCAGCCAGGCCTCTGAAAACTTGTCAAAGCATGCCCAGACTTGGGGCCAGTTTGGCCCAAAGTCTCCAAGAGACAAGTCGGGAAGAAAGATATGGGACAGAGGGAGAAAGCGAAGGGAGCAGGAGAAAGGGAAGGAAGAATAAAAAGTAGTGTTGGGCTGCAGGAGTGAGATGGAGGAATTGCAAGAAAAGAGGCAGGAAGCAGGAGAGTGAGAGAAAAGGAAAGAAGACACATGCAGCCAGACGAGGGGTTAGTGAGAGAGGATGGGACAGAGAACAGGATGAGAAGGACATAAGGCAAGGCAAGGACAGGCAAGGACAGGCAAGGCAAGGCTAGGCTGCAGGACATGTTTTTGCTTTATAGTTTCTAGCACATTCGTGTTCAGACTAGGAGGAAAGCCATAAGACCGTATGGATTAGGCCCAAGCAAAAACCCCAGCTACTTGAGACACTCAGACTAAGCCTAAAATACCAAGATCTCTCCATAAGGATGGTTTTTATACTGTACTTCCACAATCTGCTGGCAGTACAAAAAAAGAAGCTGCAGATCTCCTTAGGCTGAGTCATGGTGCTTTGGGGCAGGGACCATGCATATCATGGGAATATTTCACAGTTTCTGCTCTGTTTTCAGTGTATGACACCAAAACACCCACCTGATGACATCCTTTCAAGCGCAAAGGCAGCAATTTGCAGAATTCCGCTTCTTAGGGGAAGTGAGAAATTGCTGAGCTGACACCAAGTCCTGCAGTGTCCCTGTCACCTGCAGAGCCACCGCATCCTCGCCACGGTAGCGGGCATTCTGACAAAGGTTCTATGTCAGCTGGGTGTGGCAGCCAGGCGCCCCCTAGGGGATGGGGAGCCTGTCAGCCCCGGGCCTGTCACTGCCTGGTGTCCCTGCTGCCACCAGCCAGGCCTCTGAAAACTTGTCAAAGCATGCCCAGACTTGGGGCCAGTTTGGCCCAAAGTCTCCAAGAGACAAGTCGGGAAGAAAGATATGGGACAGAGGGAGAAAGCGAAGGGAGCAGGAGAAAGGGAAGGAAGAATAAAAAGTAGTGTTGGGCTGCAGGAGTGAGATGGAGGAATTGCAAGAAAAGAGGCAGGAAGCAGGAGAGTGAGAGAAAAGGAAAGAAGAGACATGCAGCCAGACGAGGGCTTAGCGAGAGAGGATGGGACAGAGAACAGGATGAGAAGGACATAAGGCAAGGCAAGGACAGGCAAGGACAGGCAAGGCAAGGCTAGGCTGCAGGACATGTTTTTGCTTTATAGTTTCTAGCACATTCGTCTTCAGACTAGGAGGAAAGCCATAAGACCGTATGGATTAGGCCCAAGCAAAAACCCCAGCTACTTGAGACACTCAGACTAAGCCTAAAATACCAAGATCTCTCCATAAGGATGGTTTTTATACTGTACTTCCACAATCTGCTGGCAGTACAAAAAAAGAAGCTGCAGATCTCCTTAGGCTGAGTCATGGTGCTTTGGGGCAGGGACCATGCATATCATGGGAATATTTCACAGTTTCTGCTCTGTTTTCAGTGTATGACACCAAAACACCCACCTGATGACATCCTTTCAAGCGCAAAGGCAGCAATTTGCACAATTCCGCTTCTTAGGGGAAGTGAGAAATTGCTGAGCTGACACCAAGTCCTGCAGTGTCCCTGTCACCTGCAGAGCCACCGCATCCTCGCCACGGTAGCGGGCATTCTGACAAAGGTTCTATGTCAGCTGGGTGTGGCAGCCAGGCGCCCCCTAGGGGATGGGGAGCCTGTCAGCCCCGGGCCTGTCACTGCCTGGTGTCCCTGCTGCCACCAGCCAGGCCTCTGAAAACTTGTCAAAGCATGCCCAGACTTGGGGCCAGTTTGGCCCAAAGTCTCCAAGAGACAAGTCGGGAAGAAAGATATGGGACAGAGGGAGAAAGCGAAGGGAGCAGGAGAAAGGGAAGGAAGAATAAAAAGTAGTGTTGGGCTGCAGGAGTGAGATGGAGGAATTGCAAGAAAAGAGGCAGGAAGCAGGAGAGTGAGAGAAAAGGAAAGAAGAGACATGCAGCCAGACGAGGGCCTAGTGAGAGAGGATGGGACAGAGAACAGGATGAGAAGGACATAAGGCAAGGCTAGGACAGGCAAGGACAGGCAAGGCAAGGCTAGGCTGCAGGACATGTTTTTGCTTTATAGTTTCTAGCACATTCGTGTTCAGACTAGGAGGAAAGCCATAAGACCGTATGGATTAGGCCCAAGCAAAAACCCCAGCTACTTGAGACACTTAGACTAAGCCTAAAATACCAAGATCTCTCCATAAGGATGGTTTTTATACTGTACTTCCACAATCTGCTGGCAGTACAAAAAAAGAAGCTGCAGATCTCCTTAGGCTGAGTCATGGTGCTTTGGGGCAGGGACCATGCATATCATGGGAATATTTCACAGTTTCTGCTCTGTTTTCAGTGTATGACACCAAAACACCCACCTGATGACATCCTTTCAAGAGCAAAGGCAGCAATTTGCACAATTCCGCTACTTAGGGGAAGTGAGAAATTGCTGAGCTGACACCAAGTCCTGCAGTGTCCCTGTCACCTGCAGAGCCACCGCATCCTCGCCACGGTAGCGGGCATTGTGAGAAAGGTTCTATGTCAGCTGGGTGTGGCAGCCAGGCGCCCCCTAGGGGATGGGGAGCCTGTCAGCCCCGGGCCTGTCACTGCCTGGTGTCCCTGCTGCCACCAGCCGGGCCTCTGAAAACTTGTCAAAGCATGCCCAGACTTGGGGCCCGTTTGGCCCAAAGTCTCCAAGAGACAAGTCGGGAAGAAAGATATGGGACAGAGGGAGAAAGCGAAGGGAGCAGGAGAAAGGGAAGGAAGAATAAAAAGTAGTGTTGGGCTGCAGGAGTGAGATGGAGGAATTGCAAGAAAAGAGGCAGGAAGCAGGAGAGTGAGAGAAAAGGAAAGAAGACACATGCAGCCAGACGAGGGGTTAGTGAGAGAGGATGGGACAGAGAACAGGATGAGAAGGACATAAGGCAAGGCAAGGACAGGCAAGGACAGGCAAGGCAAGGCTAGGCTGCAGGACATGTTTTTGCTTTATAGTTTCTAGCACATTCGTGTTCAGACTAGGAGGAAAGCCATAAGACCGTATGGATTAGGCCCAAGCAAAAACCCCAGCTACTTGAGACACTCAGACTAAGCCTAAAATACCAAGATCTCTCCATAAGGATGGTTTCTATACTGTACTTCCACAATCTGCTGGCAGTACAAAAAAAGAAGCTGCAGATCTCCTTAGGCTGAGTCATGGTGCTTTGGGGCAGGGACCATGCATATCATGGGAATATTTCACAGTTTCTGCTCTGTTTTCAGTGTATGACACCAAAACACCCACCTGATGACATCCTTTCAAGCGCAAAGGCAGCAATTTGCAGAATTCCGCTTCTTAGGGGAAGTGAGAAATTGCTGAGCTGACACCAAGTCCTGCAGTGTCCCTGTCACCTGCAGAGCCACCGCATCCTCGCCACGGTAGCGGGCATTGTGAGAAAGGTTCTATGTCAGCTGGGTGTGGCAGCCAGGCGCCCCCTAGGGGATGGGGAGCCTGTCAGCCCCGGGCCTGTCACTGCCTGGTGTCCCTGCTGCCACCAGCCAGGCCTCTGAAAACTTGTCAAAGCATGCCCAGACTTGGGGCCAGTTTGGCCCAAAGTCTCCAAGAGACAAGTCGGGAAGAAAGATATGGGACAGAGGGAGAAAGCGAAGGGAGCAGGAGAAAGGGAAGGAAGAATAAAAAGTAGTGTTGGGCTGCAGGAGTGAGATGGAGGAATTGCAAGAAAAGAGGCAGGAAGCAGGAGAGTGAGAGAAAAGGAAAGAAGAGACATGCAGCCAGACAAGGGCTTAGTGAGAGAGGATGGGACAGAGAACAGGATGAGAAGGACATAAGGCAAGGCAAGGACAGGCAAGGACAGGCAAGGCAAGGCTAGGCTGCAGGACATGTTTTTGCTTTATAGTTTCTAGCACATTCGTGTTCAGACTAGGAGGAAAGCCATAAGACCGTATGGATTAGGCCCAAGCAAAAACCCCAGCTACTTGAGACACTTAGACTAAGCCTAAAATACCAAGATCTCTCCATAAGGATGGTTTTTATACTGTACTTCCACAATCTGCTGGCAGTACAAAAAAAGAAGCTGCAGATCTCCTTAGGCTGAGTCATGGTGCTTTGGGGCAGGGACCATGCATATCATGGGAATATTTCACAGTTTCTGCTCTGTTTTCAGTGTATGACACCAAAACACCCACCTGATGACATCCTTTCAAGCGCAAAGGCAGCAATTTGCACAATTCCGCTTCTTAGGGGAAGTGAGAAATTGCTGAGCTGACACCAAGTCCTGCAGTGTCCCTGTCACCTGCAGAGCCACCGCATCCTCGCCACGGTAGCGGGCATTCTGACAAAGGTTCTATGTCAGCTGGGTGTGGCAGCCAGGCGCCCCCTAGGGGATGGGGAGCCTGTCAGCCCCGGGCCTGTCACTGCCTGGTGTCCCTGCTGCCACCAGCCAGGCCTCTGAAAACTTGTCAAAGCATGCCCAGACTTGGGGCCAGTTTGGCCCAAAGTCTCCAAGAGACAAGTCGGGAAGAAAGATATGGGACAGAGGGAGAAAGCGAAGGGAGCAGGAGAAAGGGAAGGAAGAATAAAAAGTAGTGTTGGGCTGCAGGAGTGAGATGGAGGAATTGCAAGAAAAGAGGCAGGAAGCAGGAGAGTGAGAGAAAAGGAAAGAAGAGACATGCAGCCAGACGAGGGCTTAGTGAGAGAGGATGGGACAGAGAACAGGATGAGAAGGACATAAGGCAAGGCTAGGACAGGCAAGGACAGGCAAGGCAAGGCTAGGCTGCAGGACATGTTTTTGCTTTATAGTTTCTAGCACATTCCTCTTCAGACTAGGAGGAAAGCCATAAGACCGTATGGATTAGGCCCAAGCAAAAACCCCAGCTACTTGAGACACTTAGACTAAGCCTAAAATACCAAGATCTCTCCATAAGGATGGTTTTTATACTGTACTTCCACAATCTGCTGGCAGTACAAAAAAAGAAGCTGCAGATCTCCTTAGGCTGAGTCATGGTGCTTTGGGGCAGGGACCATGCATATCATGGGAATATTTCACAGTTTCTGCTCTGTTTTCAGTGTATGACACCAAAACACCCACCTGATGACATCCTTTCAAGAGCAAAGGCAGCAATTTGCACAATTCCGCTACTTAGGGGAAGTGAGAAATTGCTGAGCTGACACCAAGTCCTGCAGTGTCCCTGTCACCTGCAGAGCCACCGCATCCTCGCCACGGTAGCGGGCATTGTGAGAAAGGTTCTATGTCAGCTGGGTGTGGCAGCCAGGCGCCCCCTAGGGGATGGGGAGCCTGTCAGCCCCGGGCCTGTCACTGCCTGGTGTCCCTGCTGCCACCAGCCAGGCCTCTGAAAACTTGTCAAAGCATGCCCAGACTTGGGGCCAGTTTGGCCCAAAGTCTCCAAGAGACAAGTCGGGAAGAAAGATATGGGACAGAGGGAGAAAGCGAAGGGAGCAGGAGAAAGGGAAGGAAGAATAAAAAGTAGTGTTGGGCTGCAGGAGTGAGATGGAGGAATTGCAAGAAAAGAGGCAGGAAGCAGGAGAGTGAGAGAAAAGGAAAGAAGACACATGCAGCCAGACGAGGGGTTAGTGAGAGAGGATGGGACAGAGAACAGGATGAGAAGGACATAAGGCAAGGCAAGGACAGGCAAGGACAGGCAAGGCAAGGCTAGGCTGCAGGACATGTTTTTGCTTTATAGTTTCTAGCACATTCGTGTTCAGACTAGGAGGAAAGCCATAAGACCGTATGGATTAGGCCCAAGCAAAAACCCCAGCTACTTGAGACACTCAGACTAAGCCTAAAATACCAAGATCTCTCCATAAGGATGGTTTCTATACTGTACTTCCACAATCTGCTGGCAGTACAAAAAAAGAAGCTGCAGATCTCCTTAGGCTGAGTCATGGTGCTTTGGGGCAGGGACCATGCATATCATGGGAATATTTCACAGTTTCTGCTCTGTTTTCAGTGTATGACACCAAAACACCCACCTGATGACATCCTTTCAAGCGCAAAGGCAGCAATTTGCACAATTCCGCTTCTTAGGGGAAGTGAGAAATTGCTGAGCTGACACCAAGTCCTGCAGTGTCCCTGTCACCTGCAGAGCCACCGCATCCTCGCCACGGTAGCGGGCATTCTGAGAAAGGTTCTATGTCAGCTGGGTGTGGCAGCCAGGCGCCCCCTAGGGGATGGGGAGCCTGTCAGCCCCGGGCCTGTCACTGCCTGGTGTCCCTGCTGCCACCAGCCAGGCCTCTGAAAACTTGTCAAAGCATGCCCAGACTTGGGGCCAGTTTGGCCCAAAGTCTCCAAGAGACAAGTCGGGAAGAAAGATATGGGACAGAGGGAGAAAGCGAAGGGAGCAGGAGAAAGGGAAGGAAGAATAAAAAGTAGTGTTGGGCTGCAGGAGTGAGATGGAGGAATTGCAAGAAAAGAGGCAGGAAGCAGGAGAGTGAGAGAAAAGGAAAGAAGAGACATGCAGCCAGACGAGGGCTTAGTGAGAGAGGATGGGACAGAGAACAGGATGAGAAGGACATAAGGCAAGGCAAGGACAGGCAAGGACAGGCAAGGCAAGGCTAGGCTGCAGGACATGTTTTTGCTTTATAGTTTCTAGCACATTCGTGTTCAGACTAGGAGGAAAGCCATAAGACCGTATGGATTAGGCCCAAGCAAAAACCCCAGCTACTTGAGACACTTAGACTAAGCCTAAAATACCAAGATCTCTCCATAAGGATGGTTTTTATACTGTACTTCCACAATCTGCTGGCAGTACAAAAAAAGAAGCTGCAGATCTCCTTAGGCTGAGTCATGGTGCTTTGGGGCAGGGACCATGCATATCATGGGAATATTTCACAGTTTCTGCTCTGTTTTCAGTGTATGACACCAAAACACCCACCTGATGACATCCTTTCAAGAGCAAAGGCAGCAATTTGCACAATTCCGCTACTTAGGGGAAGTGAGAAATTGCTGAGCTGACACCAAGTCCTGCAGTGTCCCTGTCACCTGCAGAGCCACCGCATCCTCGCCACGGTAGCGGGCATTGTGAGAAAGGTTCTATGTCAGCTGGGTGTGGCAGCCAGGCGCCCCCTAGGGGATGGGGAGCCTGTCAGCCCCGGGCCTGTCACTGCCTGGTGTCCCTGCTGCCACCAGCCAGGCCTCTGAAAACTTGTCAAAGCATGCCCAGACTTGGGGCCAGTTTGGCCCAAAGTCTCCAAGAGACAAGTCGGGAAGAAAGATATGGGACAGAGGGAGAAAGCGAAGGGAGCAGGAGAAAGGGAAGGAAGAATAAAAAGTAGTGTTGGGCTGCAGGAGTGAGATGGAGGAATTGCAAGAAAAGAGGCAGGAAGCAGGAGAGTGAGAGAAAAGGAAAGAAGACACATGCAGCCAGACGAGGGGTTAGTGAGAGAGGATGGGACAGAGAACAGGATGAGAAGGACATAAGGCAAGGCAAGGACAGGCAAGGACAGGCAAGGCAAGGCTAGGCTGCAGGACATGTTTTTGCTTTATAGTTTCTAGCACATTCGTGTTCAGACTAGGAGGAAAGCCATAAGACCGTATGGATTAGGCCCAAGCAAAAACCCCAGCTACTTGAGACACTCAGACTAAGCCTAAAATACCAAGATCTCTCCATAAGGATGGTTTCTATACTGTACTTTCACAATCTGCTGGCAGTACAAAAAAAGAAGCTGCAGATCTCCTTAGGCTGAGTCATGGTGCTTTGGGACAGGGACCATGCATATCATGGGAATATTTCACAGTTTCTGCTCTGTTTTCAGTGTATGACACCAAAACACCCACCTGATGACATCCTTTCAAGCGCAAAGGCAGCAATTTGCACAATTCCGCTTCTTAGGGGAAGTGAGAAATTGCTGAGCTGACACCAAGTCCTGCAGTGTCCCTGTCACCTGCAGAGCCACCGCATCCTCGCCACGGTAGCGGGCATTCTGAGAAAGGTTCTATGTCAGCTGGGTGTGGCAGCCAGGCGCCCCCTAGGGGATGGGGAGCCTGTCAGCCCCGGGCCTGTCACTGCCTGGTGTCCCTGCTGCCACCAGCCAGGCCTCTGAAAACTTGTCAAACCATGCCCAGACTTGGGGCCAGTTTGGCCCAAAGTCTCCAAGAGACAAGTCGGGAAGAAAGATATGGGACAGAGGGAGAAAGCGAAGGGAGCAGGAGAAAGGGAAGGAAGAATAAAAAGTAGTGTTGGGCTGCAGGAGTGAGATGGAGGAATTGCAAGAAAAGAGGCAGGAAGCAGGAGAGTGAGAGAAAAGGAAAGAAGAGACATGCAGCCAGACGAGGGCCTAGTGAGAGAGGATGGGACAGAGAACAGGATGAGAAGGACATAAGGCAAGGCTAGGACAGGCAAGGACAGGCAAGGCAAGGCTAGGCTGCAGGACATGTTTTTGCTTTATAGTTTCTAGCACATTTGTGTTCAGACTAGGAGGAAAGCCATAAGACCGTATGGATTAGGCCCAAGCAAAAACCCCAGCTACTTGAGACACTTAGACTAAGCCTAAAATACCAAGATCTCTCCATAAGGATGGTTTTTATACTGTACTTCCACAATCTGCTGGCAGTACAAAAAAAGAAGCTGCAGATCTCCTTAGGCTGAGTCATGGTGCTTTGGGGCAGGGACCATGCATATCATGGGAATATTTCACAGTTTCTGCTCTGTTTTCAGTGTGTGACACCAAAACACCCACCTGATGACATCCTTTCAAGAGCAAAGGCAGCAATTTGCAGAATTCCGCTTCTTAGGGGAAGTGAGAAATTGCTGAGCTGACACCAAGTCCTGCAGTGTCCCTGTCACCTGCAGAGCCACCGCATCCTCACCACGGTAGCGGGCATTGTGAGAAAGGTTCTATGTCAGCTGGGTGTGGCAGCCAGGCGCCCCCTAGGGGATGGGGAGCCTGTCAGCCCCGGGCCTGTCACTGCCTGGTGTCCCTGCTGCCACCAGCCAGGCCTCTGAAAACTTGTCAAAGCATGCCCAGACTTGGGGCCAGTTTGGCCCAAAGTCTCCAAGAGACAAGTCGGGAAGAAAGATATGGGACAGAGGGAGAAAGTGAAGGGAGCAGGAGAAAAGGAAGGAAGAATAAAAAGTAGTGTTGGGCTGCAGGAGTGAGATGGAGGAATTGCAAGAAAAGAGGCAGGAAGCAGGAGAGTGAGAGAAAAGTAAAGAAGAGACATGCAGCCAGACGAGGGTTTAGTGAGAGAGGATGGGACAGAGAACAGGATGAGAAGGACATAAGGCAAGGCTAGGACAGGCAAGGACAGGCAAGGCAAGGCTAGGCTGCAGGACATGTTTTTGCTTTATAGTTTCTAGCACATTCGTCTTCAGACTAGGAGGAAAGCCGTAAGACCGTATGGATTAGGCCCAAGCAAAAACCCCAGCTACTTGAGACACTCAGACTAAGCCTAAAATACCAAGATCTCTCCATAAGGATGGTTTTTATACTGTACTTCCACAATCTGCTGGCAGTACAGAAAAAGAAGCTGCAGATCTCCTTAGGCTGAGTCATGGTGCTTTGGGGCAGGGACCATGCATATCATGGGAATATTTCACAGTTTCTGCTCTGTTTTCAGTGTATGACACCAAAACACCCACCTGATGACATCCTTTCAAGCGCAAAGGCAGCAATTTGCACAATTCCGCTTCTTAGGGGAAGTGAGAAATTGCTGAGCTGACACCAAGTCCTGCAGTGTCCCTGTCACCTGCAGAGCCACCGCATCCTTGCCACGGTAGCGGGCATTCTGACAAAGGTTCTATGTCAGCTGGGTGTGGCAGCCAGGCGCCCCCTACGGGATGGGGAGCCTGTCAGCCCCAGGCCTGTCACTGCCTGGTGTCCCTGCTGCCACCAGCCAGGCCTCTGAAAACTTGTCAAACCATGCCCAGACATGGGGCCTGTTTGGCCCAAAGTCTCCAAGAGACAAGTCGGGAAGAAAGATATGGGACAGAGGGAGAAAGCGAAGGGAGCAGGAGAAAGGGAAGGAAGAATAAAAAGTAGTGTTGGGCTGCAGGAGTGAGATGGAGGAATTGCAAGAAAAGAGGCAGGAAGCAGGAGAGTGAGAGAAAAGGAAAGAAGAGACATGCAGCCAGACGAGGGCTTAGCGAGAGAGGATGGGACAGAGAACAGGATGAGAAGGACATAAGGCAAGGCTAGGACAGGCAAGGACAGGCAAGGCAAGGCTAGGCTGCAGGACATGTTTTTGCTTTATAGTTTCTAGCACATTCGTGTTCAGACTAGGAGGAAAGCCATAAGACCGTATGGATTAGGCCCAAGCAAAAACCCCAGCTACTTGAGACACTCAGACTAAGCCTAAAATACCAAGATCTCTCCATAAGGATGGTTTTTATACTGTACTTCCACAATCTGCTGGCAGTACAAAAAAAGAAGCTGCAGATCTCCTTAGGCTGAGTCATGGTGCTTTGGGGCAGGGACCATGCATATCATGGGAATATTTCACAGTTTCTGCTCTGTTTTCAGTGTATGACACCAAAACACCCACCTGATGACATCCTTTCAAGAGCAAAGGCAGCAATTTGCAGAATTCCGCTTCTTAGGGGAAGTGAGAAATTGCTGAGCTGACACCAAGTCCTGCAGTGTCCCTGTCACCTGCAGAGCCACCGCATCCTCGCCACGGTAGCGGGCATTGTGAGAAAGGTTCTATGTCAGCTGGGTGTGGCAGCCAGGCGCCCCCTAGGGGATGGGGAGCCTGTCAGCCCCGGGCCTGTCACTGCCTGGTGTCCCTGCTGCCACCAGCCAGGCCTCTGAAAACTTGTCAAAGCATGCCCAGACTTGGGGCCAGTTTGGCCCAAAGTCTCCAAGAGACAAGTCGGGAAGAAAGATATGGGACAGAGGGAGAAAGCGAAGGGAGCAGGAGAAAGGGAAGGAAGAATAAAAAGTAGTGTTGGGCTGCAGGAGTGAGATGGAGGAATTGCAAGAAAAGAGGCAGGAAGCAGGAGAGTGAGAGAAAAGGAAAGAAGAGACATGCAGCCAGACAAGGGCTTAGTGAGAGAGGATGGGACAGAGAACAGGATGAGAAGGACATAAGGCAAGGCAAGGACAGGCAAGGACAGGCAAGGCAAGGCTAGGCTGCAGGACATGTTTTTGCTTTATAGTTTCTAGCACATTCGTGTTCAGACTAGGAGGAAAGCCATAAGACCGTATGGATTAGGCCCAAGCAAAAACCCCAGCTACTTGAGACACTTAGACTAAGCCTAAAATACCAAGATCTCTCCATAAGGATGGTTTTTATACTGTACTTCCACAATCTGCTGGCAGTACAGAAAAAGAAGCTGCAGATCTCCTTAGGCTGAGTCATGGTGCTTTGGGGCAGGGACCATGCATATCATGGGAATATTTCACAGTTTCTGCTCTGTTTTCAGTGTATGACACCAAAACACCCACCTGATGACATCCTTTCAAGAGCAAAGGCAGCAATTTGCAGAATTCCGCTTCTTAGGGGAAGTGAGAAATTGCTGAGCTGACACCAAGTCCTGCAGTGTCCCTGTCACCTGCAGAGCCACCGCATCCTCGCCACGGTAGCGGGCATTGTGACAAAGGTTCTATGTCAGCTGGGTGTGGCAGCCAGGCGCCCCCTAGGGGATAGGGAGCCTGTCAGCCCCGGGCCTGTCACTGCCTGGTGTCCCTGCTGCCACCAGCCAGGCCTCTGAAAACTTGTCAAAGCATGCCCAGACTTGGGGCCAGTTTGGCCCAAAGTCTCCAAGAGACAAGTCGGGAAGAAAGATATGGGACAGAGGGAGAAAGCGAAGGGAGCAGGAGAAAGGGAAGGAAGAATAAAAAGTAGTGTTGGGCTGCAGGAGTGAGATGGAGGAATTGCAAGAAAAGAGGCAGGAAGCAGGAGAGTGAGAGAAAAGGAAAGAAGACACATGCAGCCAGACGAGGGGTTAGTGAGAGAGGATGGGACAGAGAACAGGATGAGAAGGACATAAGGCAAGGCAAGGACAGGCAAGGACAGGCAAGGCAAGGCTAGGCTGCAGGACATGTTTTTGCTTTATAGTTTCTAGCACATTCGTCTTCAGACTAGGAGGAAAGCCGTAAGACCATATGGATTAGGCCCAAGCAAAAACCCCAGCTACTTGAGACACTTAGACTAAGCCTAAAATACCAAGATCTCTCCATAAGGATGGTTTTTATACTGTACTTCCACAATCTGCTGGCAGTACAAAAAAAGAAGCTGCAGATCTCCTTAGGCTGAGTCATGGTGCTTTGGGGCAGGGACCATGCATATCATGGGAATATTTCACAGTTTCTGCTCTGTTTGCAGTGTATGACACCAAAACACCCACCTGATGACATCCTTTCAAGAGCAAAGGCAGCAATTTGCAGAATTCCGCTTCTTAGGGGAAGTGAGAAATTGCTGAGCTGACACCAAGTCCTGCAGTGTCCCTGTCACCTGCAGAGCCACCGCACCCTCGCCACGGTAGCGGGCATTGTGACAAAGGTTCTATGTCAGCTGGGTGTGGCAGCCAGGTGCCCCCTAGGGGATGGGGAGCCTGTCAGCCCCGGGCCTGTCACTGCCTGGTGTCCCTGCTGCCACCAGCCAGGCCTCTGAAAACTTGTCAAACCATGCCCAGACTTGGGGCCAGTTTGGCCCAAAGTCTCCAAGAGACAAGTCGGGAAGAAAGATATGGGACAGAGGGAGAAAGCGAAGTGAGCAGGAGAAAGGGAAGGAAGAATAAAAAGTAGTGTTGGGCTGCAGGAGTGAGATGGAGGAATTGCAAGAAAAGAGGCAGGAAGCAGGAGAGTGAGAGAAAAGGAAAGAAGAGACATGCAGCCAGACGAGGGCTTAGTGAGAGAGGATGGGACAGAGAACAGGATGAGAAGGACATAAGGCAAGGCTAGGACAGGCAAGGACAGGCAAGGCAAGGCTAGGCTGCAGGACATGTTTTTGCTTTATAGTTTCTAGCACATTCGTCTTCAGACTAGGAGTAAAGCCATAAGACCGTATGGATTAGGCCCAAGCAAAAACCCCAGCTACTTGAGACACTTAGACTAAGCCTAAAATACCAAGATCTCTCCATAAGGATGGTTTTTATACTGTACTTCCACAATCTGCTGGCAGTACAAAAAAAGAAGCTGCAGATCTCCTTAGGCTGAGTCATGGTGCTTTGGGGCAGGGACCATGCATATCATGGGAATATTTCACAGTTTCTGCTCTGTTTTCAGTGTATGACACCAAAACACCCACCTGATGACATCCTTTCAAGAGCAAAGGCAGCAATTTGCAGAATTCCGCTTCTTAGGGGAAGTGAGAAATTGCTGAGCTGACACCAAGTCCTGCAGTGTCCCTGTCACCTGCAGAGCCACCGCATCCTCGCCACGGTAGCGGGCATTGTGAGAAAGGTTCTATGTCAGCTGGGTGTGGCAGCCAGGCGCCCCCTAGGGGATGGGGAGCCTGTCAGCCCCGGGCCTGTCACTGCCTGGTGTCCCTGCTGCCACCAGCCAGGCCTCTGAAAACTTGTCAAAGCATGCCCAGACTTGGGGCCAGTTTGGCCCAAAGTCTCCAAGAGACAAGTCGGGAAGAAAGATATGGGACAGAGGGAGAAAGCGAAGGGAGCAGGAGAAAGGGAAGGAAGAATAAAAAGTAGTGTTGGGCTGCAGGAGTGAGATGGAGGAATTGCAAGAAAAGAGGCAGGAAGCAGGAGAGTGAGAGAAAAGGAAAGAAGAGACATGCAGCCAGACAAGGGCTTAGTGAGAGAGGATGGGACAGAGAACAGGATGAGAAGGACATAAGGCAAGGCAAGGACAGGCAAGGACAGGCAAGGCAAGGCTAGGCTGCAGGACATGTTTTTGCTTTATAGTTTCTAGCACATTCGTGTTCAGACTAGGAGGAAAGCCATAAGACCGTATGGATTAGGCCCAAGCAAAAACCCCAGCTACTTGAGACACTTAGACTAAGCCTAAAATACCAAGATCTCTCCATAAGGATGGTTTTTATACTGTACTTCCACAATCTGCTGGCAGTACAGAAAAAGAAGCTGCAGATCTCCTTAGGCTGAGTCATGGTGCTTTGGGGCAGGGACCATGCATATCATGGGAATATTTCACAGTTTCTGCTCTGTTTTCAGTGTATGACACCAAAACACCCACCTGATGACATCCTTTCAAGAGCAAAGGCAGCAATTTGCAGAATTCCGCTTCTTAGGGGAAGTGAGAAATTGCTGAGCTGACACCAAGTCCTGCAGTGTCCCTGTCACCTGCAGAGCCACCGCATCCTCGCCACGGTAGCGGGCATTGTGACAAAGGTTCTATGTCAGCTGGGTGTGGCAGCCAGGCGCCCCCTAGGGGATAGGGAGCCTGTCAGCCCCGGGCCTGTCACTGCCTGGTGTCCCTGCTGCCACCAGCCAGGCCTCTGAAAACTTGTCAAAGCATGCCCAGACTTGGGGCCAGTTTGGCCCAAAGTCTCCAAGAGACAAGTCGGGAAGAAAGATATGGGACAGAGGGAGAAAGCGAAGGGAGCAGGAGAAAGGGAAGGAAGAATAAAAAGTAGTGTTGGGCTGCAGGAGTGAGATGGAGGAATTGCAAGAAAAGAGGCAGGAAGCAGGAGAGTGAGAGAAAAGGAAAGAAGACACATGCAGCCAGACGAGGGGTTAGTGAGAGAGGATGGGACAGAGAACAGGATGAGAAGGACATAAGGCAAGGCAAGGACAGGCAAGGACAGGCAAGGCAAGGCTAGGCTGCAGGACATGTTTTTGCTTTATAGTTTCTAGCACATTCGTCTTCAGACTAGGAGGAAAGCCGTAAGACCATATGGATTAGGCCCAAGCAAAAACCCCAGCTACTTGAGACACTTAGACTAAGCCTAAAATACCAAGATCTCTCCATAAGGATGGTTTTTATACTGTACTTCCACAATCTGCTGGCAGTACAAAAAAAGAAGCTGCAGATCTCCTTAGGCTGAGTCATGGTGCTTTGGGGCAGGGACCATGCATATCATGGGAATATTTCACAGTTTCTGCTCTGTTTGCAGTGTATGACACCAAAACACCCACCTGATGACATCCTTTCAAGAGCAAAGGCAGCAATTTGCAGAATTCCGCTTCTTAGGGGAAGTGAGAAATTGCTGAGCTGACACCAAGTCCTGCAGTGTCCCTGTCACCTGCAGAGCCACCGCACCCTCGCCACGGTAGCGGGCATTGTGACAAAGGTTCTATGTCAGCTGGGTGTGGCAGCCAGGTGCCCCCTAGGGGATGGGGAGCCTGTCAGCCCCGGGCCTGTCACTGCCTGGTGTCCCTGCTGCCACCAGCCAGGCCTCTGAAAACTTGTCAAACCATGCCCAGACTTGGGGCCAGTTTGGCCCAAAGTCTCCAAGAGACAAGTCGGGAAGAAAGATATGGGACAGAGGGAGAAAGCGAAGTGAGCAGGAGAAAGGGAAGGAAGAATAAAAAGTAGTGTTGGGCTGCAGGAGTGAGATGGAGGAATTGCAAGAAAAGAGGCAGGAAGCAGGAGAGTGAGAGAAAAGGAAAGAAGAGACATGCAGCCAGACGAGGGCTTAGTGAGAGAGGATGGGACAGAGAACAGGATGAGAAGGACATAAGGCAAGGCTAGGACAGGCAAGGACAGGCAAGGCAAGGCTAGGCTGCAGGACATGTTTTTGCTTTATAGTTTCTAGCACATTCGTCTTCAGACTAGGAGTAAAGCCATAAGACCGTATGGATTAGGCCCAAGCAAAAACCCCAGCTACTTGAGACACTTAGACTAAGCCTAAAATACCAAGATCTCTCCATAAGGATGGTTTTTATACTGTACTTCCACAATCTGCTGGCAGTACAAAAAAAGAAGCTGCAGATCTCCTTAGGCTGAGTCATGGTGCTTTGGGGCAGGGACCATGCATATCATGGGAATATTTCACAGTTTCTGCTCTGTTTTCAGTGTATGACACCAAAACACCCACCTGATGACATCCTTTCAAGAGCAAAGGCAGCAATTTGCACAATTCCGCTTCTTAGGGGAAGTGAGAAATTGCTGAGCTGACACCAAGTCCTGCAGTGTCCCTGTCACCTGCAAAGCCACCGCATCCTAGACACGGTAGTGGGCATTGTGACAAAGGTTCTATGTCAGCTGGGTGTGGCAGCCAGGCGCCCCCTAGGGGATGGGGAGCCTGTCAGCCCCGGGCCTGTCACTACCTGGTGTCCCTGCTGCCACCAGCCAGGCCTCTGAAAACTTGTCAAACCATGCCCAGACATGTGGCCAGTTTGGCCCAAAGTCTCCAAGAGACAAGTCGGGAAGAAAGATATGGGACAGAGGGAGAAAGTGAAGGGAGCAGGAGAAAGGGAAGGAAGAATAAAAAGTAGTGTTGGGCTGCAGGAGTGAGATGGAGGAATTGCAAGAAAAGAGGCAGGAAGCAGGAGAGTGAGAGAAAAGGAAAGAAGACACATGCAGCCAGACGAGGGGTTAGTGAGAGAGGATGGGACAGAGAACAGGATGAGAAGGACATAAGGCAAGGCAAGGACAGGCAAGGACAGGCAAGGCAAGGCTAGGCTGCAGGACATGTTTTTGCTTTATAGTTTCTAGCACATTCGTCTTCAGACTAGGAGGAAAGCCGTAAGACCATATGGATTAGGCCCAAGCAAAAACCCCAGCTACTTGAGACACTTAGACTAAGCCTAAAATACCAAGATCTCTCCATAAGGATGGTTTTTATACTGTACTTCCACAATCTGCTGGCAGTACAAAAAAAGAAGCTGCAGATCTCCTTAGGCTGAGTCATGGTGCTTTGGGGCAGGGACCATGCATATCATGGGAATATTTCACAGTTTCTGCTCTGTTTTCAGTGTATGACACCAAAACACCCACCTGATGACATCCTTTCAAGAGCAAAGGCAGCAATTTGCAGAATTCCGCTTCTTAGGGGAAGTGAGAAATTGCTGAGCTGACACCAAGTCCTGCAGTGTCCCTGTCACCTGCAGAGCCACCGCACCCTCGCCACGGTAGCGGGCATTGTGACAAAGGTTCTATGTCAGCTGGGTGTGGCAGCCAGGTGCCCCCTAGGGGATGGGGAGCCTGTCAGCCCCGGGCCTGTCACTGCCTGGTGTCCCTGCTGCCACCAGCCAGGCCTCTGAAAACTTGTCAAACCATGCCCAGACTTGGGGCCAGTTTGGCCCAAAGTCTCCAAGAGACAAGTCGGGAAGAAAGATATGGGACAGAGGGAGAAAGCGAAGTGAGCAGGAGAAAGGGAAGGAAGAATAAAAAGTAGTGTTGGGCTGCAGGAGTGAGATGGAGGAATTGCAAGAAAAGAGGCAGGAAGCAGGAGAGTGAGAGAAAAGGAAAGAAGAGACATGCAGCCAGACGAGGGGTTAGTGAGAGAGGATGGGACAGAGAACAGGATGAGAAGGACATAAGGCAAGGCTAGGACAGGCAAGGACAGGCAAGGCAAGGCTAGGCTGCAGGACATGTTTTTGCTTTATAGTTTGTAGCACATTCGTCTTCAGACTAGGAGGAAAGCCATAAGACCGTATGGATTAGGCCCAAGCAAAAACCCCAGCTACTTGAGACACTCAGACTAAGCCTTAAAATACCAAGATCTCTCCATAAGGATGGTTTTTATACTGTACTTCCACAATCTGCTGGCAGTACAAAAAAAGAAGCTGCAGATCTCCTTAGGCTGAGTCATGGTGCTTTGGGGCAGGGACCATGCATATCATGGGAATATTTCACAGTTTCTGCTCTGTTTTCAGTGTATGACACCAAAACACCCACCTGATGACATCCTTTCAAGAGCAAAGGCAGCAATTTGCACAATTCCGCTTCTTAGGGGAAGTGAGAAATTGCTGAGCTGACACCAAGTCCTGCAGTGTCCCTGTCACCTGCAAAGCCACCGCATCCTAGCCACGGTAGTGGGCATTGTGACAAAGGTTCTATGTCAGCTGGGTGTGGCAGCCAGGCGCCCCCTAGGGGATGGGGAGCCTGTCAGCCCCGGGCCTGTCACTACCTGGTGTCCCTGCTGCCACCAGCCAGGCCTCTGAAAACTTGTCAAACCATGCCCAGACATGGGGCCAGTTTGGCCCAAAGTCTCCAAGAGACAAGTCGGGAAGAAAGATATGGGACAGAGGGAGAAAGTGAAGGGAGCAGGAGAAAGGGAAGGAAGAATAAAAAGTAGTGTTGGGCTGCAGGAGTGAGATGGAGGAATTGCAAGAAAAGAGGCAGGAAGCAGGAGAGTGAGAGAAAAGGAAAGAAGACACATGCAGCCAGACGAGGGGTTAGTGAGAGAGGATGGGACAGAGAACAGGATGAGAAGGAGATAAGGCAAGGCAAGGACAGGCAAGGACAGGCAAGGCAAGGCTAGGCTGCAGGACATGTTTTTGCTTTATAGTTTCTAGCACATTCGTCTTCAGACTAGGAGGAAAGCCGTAAGACCATATGGATTAGGCCCAAGCAAAATCCCCAGCTACTTGAGACACTTAGACTAAGCCTAAAATACCAAGATCTCTCCATAAGGATGGTTTTTATACTGTACTTCCACAATCTGCTGGCAGTACAAAAAAAGAAGCTGCAGATCTCCTTAGGCTGAGTCATGGTGCTTTGGGGCAGGGACCATGCATATCATGGGAATATTTCACAGTTTCTGCTCTGTTTTCAGTGTATGACACCAAAACACCCACCTGATGACATCCTTTCAAGAGCAAAGGCAGCAATTTGCAGAATTCCGCTTCTTAGGGGAAGTGAGAAATTGCTGAGCTGACACCAAGTCCTGCAGTGTCCCTGTCACCTGCAGAGCCACCGCACCCTCGCCACGGTAGCGGGCATTGTGACAAAGGTTCTATGTCAGCTGGGTGTGGCAGCCAGGTGCCCCCTAGGGGATGGGGAGCCTGTCAGCCCCGGGCCTGTCACTGCCTGGTGTCCCTGCTGCCACCAGCCAGGCCTCTGAAAACTTGTCAAAGCATGCCCAGACATGGGGCCAGTTTGGCCCAAAGTCTCCAAGAGACAAGTCGGGAAGAAAGATATGGGACAGAGGGAGAAAGCGAAGGGAGCAGGAGAAAGGGAAGGAAGAATAAAAAGTAGTGTTGGGCTGCAGGAGTGAGATGGAGGAATTGCAAGAAAAGAGGCAGGAAGCAGGAGAGTGAGAGAAAAGGAAAGAAGACACATGCAGCCAGACGAGGGGTTAGTGAGAGAGGATGGGACAGAGAACAGGATGAGAAGGACATAAGGCAAGGCAAGGACAGGCAAGGACAGGCAAGGCAAGGCTAGGCTGCAGGACATGTTTTTGCTTTATAGTTTCTAGCACATTCGTCTTCAGACTAGGAGGAAAGCCGTAAGACCATATGGATTAGGCCCAAGCAAAAACCCCAGCTACTTGAGACACTTAGACTAAGCCTAAAATACCAAGATCTCTCCATAAGGATGGTTTTTATACTGTACTTCCACAATCTGCTGGCAGTACAAAAAAAGAAGCTGCAGATCTCCTTAGGCTGAGTCATGGTGCTTTGGGGCAGGGACCATGCATATCATGGGAATATTTCACAGTTTCTGCTCTGTTTTCAGTGTATGACACCAAAACACCCACCTGATGACATCCTTTCAAGAGCAAAGGCAGCAATTTGCAGAATTCCGCTTCTTAGGGGAAGTGAGAAATTGCTGAGCTGACACCAAGTCCTGCAGTGTCCCTGTCACCTGCAGAGCCACCGCACCCTCGCCACGGTAGCGGGCATTGTGACAAAGGTTCTATGTCAGCTGGGTGTGGCAGCCAGGTGCCCCCTAGGGGATGGGGAGCCTGTCAGCCCCGGGCCTGTCACTGCCTGGTGTCCCTGCTGCCACCAGCCAGGCCTCTGAAAACTTGTCAAACCATGCCCAGACTTGGGGCCAGTTTGGCCCAAAGTCTCCAAGAGACAAGTCGGGAAGAAAGATATGGGACAGAGGGAGAAAGCGAAGTGAGCAGGAGAAAGGGAAGGAAGAATAAAAAGTAGTGTTGGGCTGCAGGAGTGAGATGGAGGAATTGCAAGAAAAGAGGCAGGAAGCAGGAGAGTGAGAGAAAAGGAAAGAAGAGACATGCAGCCAGACGAGGGGTTAGTGAGAGAGGATGGGACAGAGAACAGGATGAGAAGGACATAAGGCAAGGCTAGGACAGGCAAGGACAGGCAAGGCAAGGCTAGGCTGCAGGACATGTTTTTGCTTTATAGTTTGTAGCACATTCGTCTTCAGACTAGGAGGAAAGCCATAAGACCGTATGGATTAGGCCCAAGCAAAAACCCCAGCTACTTGAGACACTCAGACTAAGCCTTAAAATACCAAGATCTCTCCATAAGGATGGTTTTTATACTGTACTTCCACAATCTGCTGGCAGTACAAAAAAAGAAGCTGCAGATCTCCTTAGGCTGAGTCATGGTGCTTTGGGGCAGGGACCATGCATATCATGGGAATATTTCACAGTTTCTGCTCTGTTTTCAGTGTATGACACCAAAACACCCACCTGATGACATCCTTTCAAGAGCAAAGGCAGCAATTTGCACAATTCCGCTTCTTAGGGGAAGTGAGAAATTGCTGAGCTGACACCAAGTCCTGCAGTGTCCCTGTCACCTGCAAAGCCACCGCATCCTAGCCACGGTAGTGGGCATTGTGACAAAGGTTCTATGTCAGCTGGGTGTGGCAGCCAGGCGCCCCCTAGGGGATGGGGAGCCTGTCAGCCCCGGGCCTGTCACTACCTGGTGTCCCTGCTGCCACCAGCCAGGCCTCTGAAAACTTGTCAAACCATGCCCAGACATGGGGCCAGTTTGGCCCAAAGTCTCCAAGAGACAAGTCGGGAAGAAAGATATGGGACAGAGGGAGAAAGTGAAGGGAGCAGGAGAAAGGGAAGGAAGAATAAAAAGTAGTGTTGGGCTGCAGGAGTGAGATGGAGGAATTGCAAGAAAAGAGGCAGGAAGCAGGAGAGTGAGAGAAAAGGAAAGAAGACACATGCAGCCAGACGAGGGGTTAGTGAGAGAGGATGGGACAGAGAACAGGATGAGAAGGAGATAAGGCAAGGCAAGGACAGGCAAGGACAGGCAAGGCAAGGCTAGGCTGCAGGACATGTTTTTGCTTTATAGTTTCTAGCACATTCGTCTTCAGACTAGGAGGAAAGCCGTAAGACCATATGGATTAGGCCCAAGCAAAATCCCCAGCTACTTGAGACACTTAGACTAAGCCTAAAATACCAAGATCTCTCCATAAGGATGGTTTTTATACTGTACTTCCACAATCTGCTGGCAGTACAAAAAAAGAAGCTGCAGATCTCCTTAGGCTGAGTCATGGTGCTTTGGGGCAGGGACCATGCATATCATGGGAATATTTCACAGTTTCTGCTCTGTTTTCAGTGTATGACACCAAAACACCCACCTGATGACATCCTTTCAAGAGCAAAGGCAGCAATTTGCAGAATTCCGCTTCTTAGGGGAAGTGAGAAATTGCTGAGCTGACACCAAGTCCTGCAGTGTCCCTGTCACCTGCAGAGCCACCGCACCCTCGCCACGGTAGCGGGCATTGTGACAAAGGTTCTATGTCAGCTGGGTGTGGCAGCCAGGTGCCCCCTAGGGGATGGGGAGCCTGTCAGCCCCGGGCCTGTCACTGCCTGGTGTCCCTGCTGCCACCAGCCAGGCCTCTGAAAACTTGTCAAAGCATGCCCAGACATGGGGCCAGTTTGGCCCAAAGTCTCCAAGAGACAAGTCGGGAAGAAAGATATGGGACAGAGGGAGAAAGCGAAGGGAGCAGGAGAAAGGGAAGGAAGAATAAAAAGTAGTGTTGGGCTGCAGGAGTGAGATGGAGGAATTGCAAGAAAAGAGGCAGGAAGCAGGAGAGTGAGAGAAAAGGAAAGAAGAGACATGCAGCCAGACGAGGGGTTAGTGAGAGAGGATGGGACAGAGAACAGGATGAGAAGGACATAAGGCAAGGCTAGGACAGGCAAGGACAGGCAAGGCAAGGCTAGGCTGCAGGACATGTTTTTGCTTTATAGTTTCTAGCACATTCCTCTTCAGACTAGGAGGAAAGCCATAAGACCGTATGGATTAGGCCCAAGCAAAAACCCCAGCTACTTGAGACACTCAGACTAAGCCTAAAATACCAAGATCTCTCCATAAGGATGGTTTTTATACTGTACTTCCACAATCTGCTGGCAGTACAAAAAAAGAAGCTGCAGATCTCCTTAGGCTGAGTCATGGTGCTTTGGGGCAGGGACCATGCATATCATGGGAATATTTCACAGTTTCTGCTCTGTTTTCAGTGTATGACACCAAAACACCCACCTGATGACATCCTTTCAAGAGCAAAGGCAGCAATTTGCAGAATTCCGCTTCTTAGGGGAAGTGAGAAATTGCTGAGCTGACACCAAGTCCTGCAGTGTCCCTGTCACCTGCAGAGCCACCGCATCCTCGCAACGGTAGCAGGCATTGTGACAAAGGTTCTATGTCAGCTGGGTGTGGCAGCCAGGCGCCCCCTAGGGGATGGGGAGCCTGTCAGCCCCGGGCCTGTCACTGCCTGGTGTCCCTGCTGCCACCAGCCAGGCCTCTGAAAACTTGTCAAACCATGCCCAGATTTGGGGCCAGTTTGGCCCAAAGTCTGCAAGAGACAAGTCGGGAAGAAAGATATGGGACAGAGGGAGAAAGGAAAGGGAGCAGGAGAAAGGGAAGGAAGAATAAAAAGTAGTGTTGGGCTGCAGGAGTGAGATGGAGGAATTGCAAGAAAAGAGGCAGGAAGCAGGAGAGTGAGAGAAAAGGAAAGAAGAGACATGCAGCCAGACGAGGGCTTAGTGAGAGAGGATGGGACAGAGAACAGGATGAGAAGGACATAAGGCAAGGCTAGGACAGGCAAGGACAGGCAAGGCAAGGCTAGGCTGCAGGACATGTTTTTGCTTTATAGTTTCTAGCACATTCGTCTTCAGACAAGGAGGAAAGCCATAAGACCGTATGGATTAGGCCCAAGCAAAAACCCCAGCTACTTGAGACACTCAGACTAAGCCTAAAATACCAAGATCTCTCCATAAGGATGGTTTTTATACTGTACTTCCACAATCTGCTGGCAGTACAAAAAAAGAAGCTGCAGATCTCCTTAGGCTGAGTCATGGTGCTTTGGGGCAGGGACCATGCATATCATGGGAATATTTCACAGTTTCTGCTCTGTTTTCAGTGTATGACACCAAAACACCCACCTGATGACATCCTTTCAAGAGCAAAGGCAGCAATTTGCAGAATTCCGCTTCTTAGGGGAAGTGAGAAATTGCTGAGCTGACACCAAGTCCTGCAGTGTCCCTGTCACCTGCAGAGCCACCGCACCCTCGCCACGGTAGCGGGCATTGTGACAAAGGTTCTATGTCAGCTGGGTGTGGCAGCCAGGCGCCCCCTAGGGGATGGGGAGCCTGTCAGCCCCGGGCCTGTCACTGCCTGGTGTCCCTGCTGCCACCAGCCAGGCCTCTGAAAACTTGTCAAAGCATGCCCAGACTTGGGGCCAGTTTGGCCCAAAGTCTCCAAGAGACAAGTCGGGAAGAAAGATATGGGACAGAGGGAGAAAGCGAAGGGAGCAGGAGAAAGGGAAGGAAGAATAAAAAGTAGTGTTGGGCTGCAGGAGTGAGATGGAGGAATTGCAAGAAAAGAGGCAGGAAGCGGGAGAGTGAGAGAAAAGGAAAGAAGAGACATGCAGCCAGACGAGGGGTTAGTGAGAGAGGATGGGACAGAGAACAGGATGAGAAGGACATAAGGCAAGGCTAGGACAGGCAAGGACAGGCAAGGCAAGGCTAGGCTGCAGGACATGTTTTTGCTTTATAGTTTCTAGCACATTCCTCTTCAGACTAGGAGGAAAGCCATAAGACCGTATGGATTAGGCCCAAGCAAAAACCCGAACTACTTGAGACACTTAGACTAAGCCTAAAATACCAAGATCTCTCCATAAGGATGGTTTTTATACTGTACTTCCACAATCTGCTGGCAGTACAAAAAAAGAAGCTGCAGATATCATTAGGCTGAGTCATGGTGCTTTGGGGCAGGGACCATGCATATCATGGTAATATTTCACAGTTTCTGCTCTGTTTTCAGTGTATGACACCAAAACACCCACCTGATGACATCCTTTCAAGAGCAAAGGCAGCAATTTGCAGAATTCCGCTTCTTAGGGGAAGTGAGAAATTGCTGAGCTGACACCAAGTCCTGCAGTGTCCCTGTCACCTGCAGAGCCACCGCACCCTCGCCACGGTAGCGGGCATTGTGACAGAGGTTCTATGTCAGCTGGGTGTGGCAGCCAGGCGCCCCCTAGGGGATGGGGATCTTGTCAGCCCCGGGCCTGTCACTGCCTGGTGTCCCTGCTGCCACCAGCCAGGCCTCTGAAAACTTGTCAAAGCATGCCCAGACTTGGGGCCAGTTTGGCCCAAAGTCTCCAAGAGACAAGTCGGGAAGAAAGATATGGGACAGAGGGAGAAAGCGAAGGGAGCAGGAGAAAGGGAAGGAAGAATAAAAAGTAGTGTTGGGCTGCAGGAGTGAGATGGAGGAATTGCAAGAAAAGAGGCAGGAAGCAGGAGAGTGAGAGAAAAGGAAAGAAGAGACATGCAGCCAGACGAGGGCTTAGTGAGAGAGGATGGGACAGAGAACAGGATGAGAAGGACATAAGGCAAGGCTAGGACAGGCAAGGACAGGCAAGGCAAGGCTAGGCTGCAGGACATGTTTTTGCTTTATAGTTTCTAGCACATTCCTCTTCAGACTAGGAGGAAAGCCATAAGACCGTATGGATTAGGCCCAAGCAAACACCCCAGCTACTTGAGACACTTAGACTAAGCCTAAAATACCAAGATCTCTCCATAAGGATGGTTTTTATACTGTACTTCCACAATCTGCTGGCAGTACAAAAAAAGAAGTTGCAGATCTCCTTAGGCTGAGTCATGGTGCTTTGGGGCAGGGACCATGCATATCATGGGAATATTTCACAGTTTCTGCTCTGTTTTCAGTGTATGACACCAAAACACCCACCTGATGACATCCTTTCAGGAGCAAAGGCAGCAATTTGCACAATTCCGCTTCTTAGGGGAAGTGAGAAATTGCTGAGCTGACACCAAGTCCTGCAGTGTCCCTGTCACCTGCAGAGACACCGCATCCTCGCCACGGTAGCGGGCATTGTGAGAAAGGTTCTATGTCAGCTGGGTGTGGCAGCCAGGCGCCCCCTAGGGGATGGGGAGCCTGTCAGCCCCAGGCCTGTCACTGCCTGGTGTCCCTGCTGCCACCAGCCAGGCCTCTGAAAACTTGTCAAACCATGCCCAGACTTGGGGCCAGTTTGGCCCAAAGTCTGCAAGAGACAAGTCGGGAAGAAAGATATGGGACAGAGGGAGAAAGCGAAGGGAGCAGGAGAAAGGGAAGGAAGAATAAAAAGTAGTGTTGTGCTGCAGGAGTGAGATGGAGGAATTGCAAGAAAAGAGGCAGGAAGCAGGAGAGTGAGAGAAAAGGAAAGAAGAGACATGCAGCCAGACGTGGGCTTAGTGAGAGAGGATGGGACAGAGAACAGGATGAGAAGGACATAAGGCAAGGCTAGGACAGGCAAGGACAGGCAAGGCAAGGCTAGGCTGCAGGACATGTTTTTGCTTTATAGTTTCTAGCACATTCCTCTTCAGACTAGGAGGAAAGCCATAAGACCGTATGGATTAGGCCCAAGCAAAAACCCGAACTACTTGAGACACTTAGACTAAGCCTAAAATACCAAGATCTCTCCATAAGGATGGTTTTTATACTGTACTTCCACAATCTGCTGGCAGTACAAAAAAAGAAGCTGCAGATATCATTAGGCTGAGTCATGGTGCTTTGGGGCAGGGACCATGCATATCATGGTAATATTTCACAGTTTCTGCTCTGTTTTCAGTGTATGACACCAAAACACCCACCTGATGACATCCTTTCAAGAGCAAAGGCAGCAATTTGCAGAATTCCGCTTCTTAGGGGAAGTGAGAAATTGCTGAGCTGACACCAAGTCCTGCAGTGTCCCTGTCACCTGCAGAGCCACCGCACCCTCGCCACGGTAGCGGGCATTGTGACAAAGGTTCTATGTCAGCTGGGTGTGGCAGCCAGGCGCCCCCTAGGGGATGGGGATCCTGTCAGCCCCGGGCCTGTCACTGCCTGGTGTCCCTGCTGCCACCAGCCAGGCCTCTGAAAACTTGTCAAAGCATGCCCAGACTTGGGGCCAGTTTGGCCCAAAGTCTCCAAGAGACAAGTCGGGAAGAAAGATATGGGACAGAGGGAGAAAGCGAAGGGAGCAGGAGAAAGGGAAGGAAGAATAAAAAGTAGTGTTGGGCTGCAGGAGTGAGATGGAGGAATTGCAAGAAAAGAGGCAGGAAGCAGGAGAGTGAGAGAAAAGGAAAGAAGAGACATGCAGCCAGACGAGGGCTTAGTGAGAGAGGATGGGACAGAGAACAGGATGAGAAGGACATAAGGCAAGGCTAGGACAGGCAAGGACAGGCAAGGCAAGGCTAGGCTGCAGGACATGTTTTTGCTTTATAGTTTCTAGCACATTCCTCTTCAGACTAGGAGGAAAGCCATAAGACCGTATGGATTAGGCCCAAGCAAAAACCCCAGCTACTTGAGACACTTAGACTAAGCCTAAAATACCAAGATCTCTCCATAAGGATGGTTTTTATACTGTACTTCCACAATCTGCTGGCAGTACAAAAAAAGAAGCTGCAGATCTCCTTAGGCTGAGTCATGGTGCTTTGGGGCAGGGACCATGCATATCATGGGAATATTTCACAGTTTCTGCTCTGTTTTCAGTGTATGACACCAAAACACCCACCTGATGACATCCTTTCAGGAGCAAAGGCAGCAATTTGCACAATTCCGCTTCTTAGGGGAAGTGAGAAATTGCTGAGCTGACACCAAGTCCTGCAGTGTCCCTGTCACCTGCAGAGACACCGCATCCTCGCCACGGTAGCGGGCATTGTGAGAAAGGTTCTATGTCAGCTGGGTGTGGCAGCCAGGCGCCCCCTAGGGGATGGGGAGCCTGTCAGCCCCAGGCCTGTCACTGCCTGGTGTCCCTGCTGCCACCAGCCAGGCCTCTGAAAACTTGTCAAAGCATGCCCAGACTTGGGGCCAGTTTGGCCCAAAGTCTGCAAGAGACAAGTCGGGAAGAAAGATATGGGACAGAGGGAGAAAGCGAAGGGAGCAGGAGAAAGGGAAGGAAGAATAAAAAGTAGTGTTGGGCTGCAGGAGTGAGATGGAGGAATTGCAAGAAAAGAGGCAGGAAGCAGGAGAGTGAGAGAAAAGGAAAGAAGAGACATGCAGCCAGACGAGGGGTTAGTGAGAGAGGATGGGACAGAGAACAGGATGAGAAGGACATAAGGCAAGGCAAGGACAGGCAAGGACAGGCAAGGCAAGGCTAGGCTGCAGGACATGTTTTTGCTTTATAGTTTCTAGCACATTCCTCTTCAGACTAGGAGGAAAGCCATAAGACCGTATGGATTAGGCCCAAGCAAAAACCCCAGCTACTTGAGACACTTAGACTAAGCCTAAAATACCAAGATCTCTCCATAAGGATGGTTTTTATACTGTACTTCCACAATCTGCTGGAGTACAAAAAAATAAGCTGCAGATCTCCTTAGGCTGAGTCATGGTGCTTTGGGGCAGGGACCATGCATATCATGGGAATATTTCACAGTTTCTGCTCTGTTTTCAGTGTATGACACCAAAACACCCACCTGATGACATCCTTTCAAGAGCAAAGGCAGCAATTTGAACAATTCCGCTTCTTAGGGGAAGTGAGAAATTGCTGAGCTGACACCAAGTCCTGCAGTGTCCCTGTCACCTGCAGAGCCACCGCATCCTCGCCACGGTAGCGGGCATTGTGACAAAGGTTCTATGTCAGCTGGGTGTGGCAGCCAGGCGCCCCCTAGGGGATGGGGAGCCTGTCAGCCCCGGGCCTGTCACTGCCTGGTGTCCCTGCTGCCACCAGCCAGGCCTCTGAAAACTTGTCAAACCATGCCCAGACTTGGGGCCAGTTTGGCCCAAAGTCTGCAAGAGACAAGTCGGGAAGAAAGATATGGGACAGAGGGAGAAAGGAAAGGGAGCAGGAGAAAGGGAAGGAAGAATAAAAAGTAGTGTTGGGCTGCAGGAGTGAGATGGAGGAATTGCAAGAAAAGAGGCAGGAAGCAGGAGAGTGAGAGAAAAGGAAAGAAGAGACATGCAGCCAGACGAGGGGTTAGTGAGAGAGGATGGGACAGAGAACAGGATGAGAAGGACATAAGGCAAGGCAAGGACAGGCAAGGACAGGCAAGGCAAGGCTAGGCTGCAGGACATGTTTTTGCTTTATAGTTTGTAGCACATTCGTCTTCAGACTAGGAGGAAAGCAATAAGACCGTATGGATTAGGCCCAAGCAAAAACCCCAGCTACTTGAGACACTTAGACTAAGCCTAAAATACCAAGATCTCTCCATAAGGATGGTTTTTATACTGTACTTCCACAATCTGCTGGCAGTACAAAAAAAGAAGCTGCAGATCTCCTTAGGCTGAGTCATGGTGCTTTGGGGCAGGGACCATGCATATCATGGGAATGTTTCACAGTTTCTGCTCTGTTTAGAGTGTATGACACCAAAACACCCACCTGATGACATCCTTTCAAGAGCAAAGGCAGCAATTTGCAGAATTCCGCTTCTTAGGGGAAGTGAGAAATTGCTGAGCTGACACCAAGTCCTGCAGTGTCCCTGTCACCTGCAGAGCCACCGCATCCTCGCAACGGTAGCAGGCATTGTGACAAAGGTTCTATGTCAGCTGGGTGTGGCAGCCAGGCGCCCCCTAGGGGATGGGGAGCCTGTCAGCCCCGGGCCTGTCACTGCCTGGTGTCCCTGCTGCCACCAGCCAGGCCTCTGAAAACTTGTCAAACCATGCCCAGACTTGGGGCCAGTTTGGCCCAAAGTCTCCAAGAGACAAGTCGGGAAGAAAGATATGGGACAGAGGGAGAAAGCGAAGGGAGCAGGAGAAAGGGAAGGAAGAATAAAAAGTAGTGTTGGGCTGCAGGAGTCAGATGGAGGAATTGCAAGAATAGAGGCAGGAAGCAGAAGAGTGAGAGAAAAGGAAAGAAGAGACATGCAGCCAGACGAGGGGTTAGTGAGAGAGGATGGGACAGAGAACAGGATGAGAAGGACATAAGGCAAGGCAAGGACAGGCAAGGACAGGCAAGGCAAGGCTAGGCTGCAGGACATGTTTTTGCTTTATAGTTTCTAGCACATTCGTCTTCAGACTAGGAGGAAAGCCATAAGACCGTATGGATTAGGCCCAAACAAAAACCCCAGCAACTTGAGACACTTAGACTAAGCCTAAAATACCAAGATCTCTCCATAAGGATGGTTGTTATACTGTACTTCCACAATCTGCTGGCAGTACAAAAAAATAAGCTGCAGATCTCCTTAGGCTGAGTCATGGTGCTTTGGGGCAGGGACCATGCATATCATGGGAATGTTTCACAGTTTCTTCTCTGTTTTGAGTGTATGACACCAAAACACCCACCTGATGACATCCTTTCAAGAGCAAAGGCAGCAATTTGCAGAATTCCGCTTCTTAGGGGAAGTGAGAAATTGCTGAGCTGACACCAAGTCCTGCAGTGTCCCTGTCACCTGCAGAGCCACCGCATCCTCGCCACGGTAGTGGGCATTGTGAGAAAGGTTCTATGTCAGCTGGGTGTGGCAGCCAGGCACCCCCTACGGGATGGGGAGCCTGTCAGCCCCAGGCCTGTCACTGCGTGGTGTCCCTGCTGCCACCAGCCAGGCCTCTGAAAACTTGTCAAAGCATGCCCAGACTTGGGGCCAGTTTGGCCCAAAGTCTCCAAGAGACAAGTCGGGAAGAAAGATATGGGACAGAGGGAGAAAGCGAAGGGAGCAGGAGAAAGGGAAGGAAGAATAAAAAGTAGTGTTGGGCTGCAGGAGTGAGATGGAGGAATTGCAAGAAAAGAGGCAGGAAGCAGGAGAGTGAGAGAAAAGGAAAGAAGAGACATGCAGCCAGACGAGGGCTTAGTGAGAGAGGATGGGACAGAGAACAGGATGAGAAGGACATAAGGCAAGGCTAGGACAGGCAAGGACAGGCAAGGCAAGGCTAGGCTGCAGGACATGTTTTTGCTTTATAGTTTCTAGCACATTCCTCTTCAGACTAGGAGGAAAGCCATAAGACCGTATGGATTAGGCCCAAGCAAAAACCCCAGCTACTTGAGACACTTAGACTAAGCCTAAAATACCAAGATCTCTCCATAAGGATGGTTTTTATACTGTACTTCCACAATCTGCTGGCAGTACAAAAAAAGAAGCTGCAGATCTCCTTAGCCTGAGTCATGGTGCTTTGGGTCAGGGACCATGCATATCATGGGAATATTTCACAGTTTCTGCTCTGTTTTCAGTGTATGACACCAAAACACCCACCTGATGACATCCTTTCAGGAGCAAAGGCAGCAATTTGCACAATTCCGCTTCTTAGGGGAAGTGAGAAATTGCTGAGCTGACACCAAGTCCTGCAGTGTCCCTGTCACCTGCAGAGCCACCGCATCCTCGCCACGGTAGCGGGCATTGTGAGAAAGGTTCTATGTCAGCTGGGTGTGGCAGCCAGGCGCCCCCTAGGGGATGGGGAGCCTGTCAGCCCCAGGCCTGTCACTACCTGGTGTCCCTGCTGCCACCAGCCAGGCCTCTGAAAACTTGTCAAACCATGCCCAGACTTGGGGCCAGTTTGGCCCAAAGTCTGCAAGAGACAAGTTGGGATGAAAGATATGGGACAAAGGGAGAAAGCGAAGGGAGCAGGAGAAAGGGAATGAAGAATAAAAAGTAGTGTTGGGCTGCAGGAGTGAGATGGAGGAAGTGCAAGAAAAGAGGCAGGAAGCAGGAGAGTGAGAGAAAAGGAAAGAAGAGACATGCAGCCAGACGAGGGCTTAGTGAGAGTGGATGGGACAGAGAACAGGATGAGAAGGACATAAGGCAAGGCTAGGACAGGCAAGGACAGGCAAGGCAAGGCTAGGCTGCAGGACATGTTTTTGCTTTATAGTTTCTAGCACATTCGTCTTCAGACTAGGAGGAAAGCCATAAGACCGTATGGATTAGGCCCAAGCAAAAACCCCAGCTACTTGAGACACTTAGACTAAGCCTAAAATACCAAGATCTCTCCATAAGGATGGTTTTTATACTGTACTTCCACAATCTGCTGGCAGTACAAAAAAAGAAGCTGCAGATCTCCTTAGGCTGAGTCATGGTGCTTTGGGGCAGGGACCATGCATATCATGGGAATGTTTCACAGTTTCTGCTCTGTTTAGAGTGTATGACACCAAAACACCCACCTGATGACATCCTTTCAAGAGCAAAGGCAGCAATTTGCAGAATTCCGCTTCTTAGGGGAAGTGAGAAATTGCTGAGCTGACACCAAGTCCTGCAGTGTCCCTGTCACCTGCAGAGCCACCGCATCCTCGCCACGGTAGCAGGCATTGTGACAAAGGTTCTATGTCAGCTGGGTGTGGCAGCCAGGCGCCCCCTAGGGGATGGGGAGCCTGTCAGCCCCGGGCCTGTCACTGCCTGGTGTCCCTGCTGCCACCAGCCAGGCCTCTGAAAACTTGTCAAACCATGCCCAGACTTGGGGCCCGTTTGGCCCAAAGTCTCCAAGAGACAAGTCGGGAAGAAAGATATGGGACAGAGGGAGAAAGCGAAGGGAGCAGGAGAAAGGGAAGGAAGAATAAAAAGTAGTGTTGGGCTGCAGGAGTCAGATGGAGGAATTGCAAGAATAGAGGCAGGAAGCAGAAGAGTGAGAGAAAAGGAAAGAAGAGACATGCAGCCAGACGAGGGGTTAGTGAGAGAGGATGGGACAGAGAACAGGATGAGAAGGACATAAGGCAAGGCAAGGACAGGCAAGGACAGGCAAGGCAAGGCTAGGCTGCAGGACATGTTTTTGCTTTATAGTTTCTAGCACATTCGTCTTCAGACTAGGAGGAAAGCCATAAGACCGTATGGATTAGGCCCAAACAAAAACCCCAGCAACTTGAGACACTTAGACTAAGCCTAAAATACCAAGATCTCTCCATAAGGATGGTTGTTATACTGTACTTCCACAATCTGCTGGCAGTACAAAAAAATAAGCTGCAGATCTCCTTAGGCTGAGTCATGGTGCTTTGGGGCAGGGACCATGCATATCATGGGAATGTTTCACAGTTTCTTCTCTGTTTTGAGTGTATGACACCAAAACACCCACCTGATGACATCCTTTCAAGAGCAAAGGCAGCAATTTGCAGAATTCCGCTTCTTAGGGGAAGTGAGAAATTGCTGAGCTGACACCAAGTCCTGCAGTGTCCCTGTCACCTGCAGAGCCACCGCATCCTCCCCACGGTAGCGGGCATTGTGAGAAAGGTTCTATGTCAGCTGGGTGTGGCAGCCAGGCGCCCCCTAGGGGATGGGGAGCCTGTCAGCCCCGGGCCTGTCACTGCCTGGTGTCCCTGCTGCCACCAGCCAGGCCTCTGAAAACTTGTCAAACCATGCCCAGACTTGGGGCCAGTTTGGCCCAAAGTCTGCAAGAGACAAGTCGGGAAGAAAGATATGGGACAGAGGGAGAAAGCGAAGGGAGCAGGAGAAAGGGAAGGAAGAATAAAAAGTAGTGTTGGGCTGCAGGAGTGAGATGGAGGAATTGCAAGAAAAGAGGCAGGAAGCAGGAGAGTGAGAGAAAAGGAAAGAAGAGACATGCAGCCAGACGAGGGCTTAGTGAGAGAGGATGGGACAGAGAACAGGATGAGAAGGACATAAGGCAAGGCTAGGACAGGCAAGGACAGGCAAGGCAAGGCTAGGCTGCAGGACATGTTTTTGCTTTATAGTTTCTAGCACATTCCTCTTTAGACTAGGAGGAAAGCCATAAGACCGTATGGATTAGGCCCAAGCAAAAACCCCAGCTACTTGAGACACTTAGACTAAGCCTAAAATACCAAGATCTCTCCATAAGGATGGTTTTTATACTGTACTTCCACAATCTGCTGGCAGTACAAAAAAATAAGCTGCAGATCTCCTTAGGCTGAGTCATGGTGCTTTGGGTCAGGGACCATGCATATCATGGGAATATTTCACAGTTTCTGCTCTGTTTTCAGTGTATGACACCAAAACACCCACCTGATGACATCCTTTCAAGAGCAAAGGCAGCAATTTGCAGAATTCCGCTTCTTAGGGGAAGTGAGAAATTGCTGAGCTGACACCAAGTCCTGCAGTGTCCCTGTCACCTGCAGAGCCACCGCATCCTCGCCACGGTAGCAGGCATTGTGACAAAGGTTCTATGTCAGCTGGGTGTGGCAGCCAGGCGCCCCCTAGGGGATGGGGAGCCTGTCAGCCCCGGGCCTGTCACTGCCTGGTGTCCCTGCTGCCACCAGCCAGGCCTCTGAAAACTTGTCAAACCATGCCCAGACTTGGGGCCAGTTTGGCCCAAAGTCTCCAAGAGACAAGTCGGGAAGAAAGATATGGGACAGAGGGAGAAAGCGAAGGGAGCAGGAGAAAGGGAAGGAAGAATAAAAAGTAGTGTTGGGCTGCAGGAGTGAGATGGAGGAATTGCAAGAAAAGAGGCAGGAAGCGGAAGAGTGAGAGAAAAGGAAAGAAGAGACATGCAGCCAGACGAGGGGTTAGTGAGAGAGGATGGGACAGAGAACAGGATGAGAAGGAGATAAGGCAAGGCAAGGACAGGCAAGGACAGGCAAGGCAAGGCTAGGCTGCAGGACATGTTTTTGCTTTATAGTTTCTAGCACATTCGTCTTCAGACTAGGAGGAAAGCCATAAGACCGTATGGATTAGGCCCAAGCAAAAACCCCAGCTACTTGAGACACTTAGACTAAGCCTAAAATACCAAGATCTCTCCATAAGGATGGTTGTTATACTGTACTTCCACAATCTGCTGGCAGTACAAAAAAATAAGCTGCAGATCTCCTTAGGCTGAGTCATGGTGCTTTGGGGCAGGGACCATGCATATCATGGGAATGTTTCACAGTTTCTGCTCTGTTTTCAGTGTATGACACCAAAACACCCACCTGATGACATCCTTTCAAGAGCAAAGGCAGCAATTTGCAGAATTCCGCTTCTTAGGGGAAGTGAGAAATTGCTGAGCTGACACCAAGTCCTGCAGTGTCCCTGTCACCTGCAGAGCCACCGCATCCTCCCCACGGTAGCGGGCATTGTGAGAAAGGTTCTATGTCAGCTGGGTGTGGCAGCCAGGCGCCCCCTAGGGGATGGGGAGCCTGTCAGCCCCGGGCCTGTCACTGCCTGGTGTCCCTGCTGCCACCAGCCAGGCCTCTGAAAACTTGTCAAACCATGCCCAGACTTGGGGCCAGTTTGGCCCAAAGTCTGCAAGAGACAAGTCGGGAAGAAAGATATGGGACAGAGGGAGAAAGCGAAGGGAGCAGGAGAAAGGGAAGGAAGAATAAAAAGTAGTGTTGGGCTGCAGGAGTGAGATGGAGGAATTGCAAGAAAAGAGGCAGGAAGCAGGAGAGTGAGAGAAAAGGAAAGAAGAGACATGCAGCCAGACGAGGGCTTAGTGAGAGAGGATGGGACAGAGAACAGGATGAGAAGGACATAAGGCAAGGCTAGGACAGGCAAGGACAGGCAAGGCAAGGCTAGGCTGCAGGACATGTTTTTGCTTTATAGTTTCTAGCACATTCCTCTTCAGACTAGTTGGAAAGCCATAACACCGTATGGATTAGGCCCAAGCAAAAACCCCAGCTACTTGAGACACTTAGACTAAGCCTAAAATACCAAGATCTCTCCATAAGGATGGTTTTTATACTGTACTTCCACAATCTGCTGGCAGTACAAAAAAAGAAGCTGCAGATCTCCTTAGGCTGAGTCATGGTGCTTTGGGTCAGGGACCATGCATATCATGGGAATATTTCACAGTTTCTGCTCTGTTTTCAGTGTATGACACCAAAACACCCACCTGATGACATCCTTTCAAGAGCAAAGGCAGCAATTTGCAGAATTCCGCTTCTTAGGGGAAGTGAGAAATTGCTGAGCTGACACCAAGTCCTGCAGTGTCCCTGTCACCTGCAGAGCCACCGCATCCTCCCCACGGTAGCGGGCATTGTGAGAAAGGTTCTATGTCAGCTGGGTGTGGCAGCCAGGCGCCCCCTAGGGGATGGGGAGCCTGTCAGCCCCGGGCCTGTCACTGCCTGGTGTCCCTGCTGCCACCAGCCAGGCATCTGAACACTTGTAAAAACCATGCCCAGACTTGCGGCCAGTTTGGCCCAAAGTCTGCAAGAGACAAGTCGGGAAGAAATATATGGGACAGAGGGAGAAAGCGAAGGGAGCAGGAGAAAGGGAATGAAGAATAAAAAGTAGTGTTGGGCTGCAGGAGTGAGATGGAGGAAGTGCAAGAAAAGAGGCAGGAAGCAGGAGAGTGAGAGAAAAGGAAAGAAGAGACATGCAGCCAGACGAGGGCTTAGTGAGAGAGGATGGGACAGAGAACAGGATGAGAAGGACATAAGGCAAGGCAAGGACAGGCAAGGACAGGCAAGGCAAGGCTAGGCTGCAGGACATGTTTTTGCTTTATAGTTTCTAGCACATTCGTCTTCAGACTAGGAGGAAAGCCATAAGACCGTATGGATTAGGCCCAAGCAACCCCAGCTACTTGAGACACTTAGACTAAGCCTAAAATACCAAGATCTCTCCATAAGGATGGTTGTTATACTGTACTTCCACAATCTGCTGGCAGTACAAAAAAATAAGCTGCAGATCTCCTTAGGCTGAGTCATGGTGCTTTGGGTCAGGGACCATGCATATCATGGGAATATTTCACAGTTTCTGCTCTGTTTTCAGTGTATGACACCAAAACACCCACCTGATGACATCCTTTCAAGAGCAAAGGCAGCAATTTGCACAATTCCGCTTCTTAGGGGAAGTGAGAAATTGCTGAGCTGACACCAAGTCCTGCAGTGTCCCTGTCACCTGCAGAGCCACCGCATCCTCGCCACGGTAGCGGGCATTGTGACAAAGGTTCTATGTCAGCTGGGTGTGGCAGCCAGGCGCCCCCTAGGGGATGGGGAGCCTGTCAGCCCCGGGCCTGTCACTGCCTGGTGTCCCTGCTGCCACCAGCCAGGCCTCTGAAAACTTGTCAAACCATGCCCAGACTTGGGGCCAGTTTGGCCCAAAGTCTGCAAGAGACAAGTCGGGAAGAAAGATATGGGACAGAGGGAGAAAGCGAAGGGAGCAGGAGAAAGGGAAGGAAGAATAAAAAGTAGTGTTGGGCTGCAGGAGTGAGATGGAGGAATTGCAAGAAAAGAGGCAGGAAGCAGGAGAGTGAGAGAAAAGGAAAGAAGAGACATGCAGCCAGACGAGGGCTTAGTGAGAGAGGATGGGACAGAGAACAGGATGAGAAGGACATAAGGCAAGGCTAGGACAGGCAAGGCAAGGCTAGGCTGCAGGACATGTTTTTGCTTTATAGTTTCTAGCACATTCGTCTTCAGACTAGGAGGAAAGCCATAAGACCGTATGGATTAGGCCCAAGCAAAAACCCCAGCTACTTGAGACACTTAGACTAAGCCTAAAATACCAAGATCTCTCCATAAGGATGGTTTTTATACTGTACTTCCACAATCTGCTGGCAGTACAAAAAAAGAAGCTGCAGATCTCCTTAGGCTGAGTCATGGTGCTTTGGGTCAGGGACCATGCATATCATGGGAATATTTCACAGTTTCTGCTCTGTTTTCAGTGTATGACACCAAAACACCCACCTGATGACATCCTTTCAAGAGCAAAGGCAGCAATTTGCAGAATTCCGCTTCTTAGGGGAAGTGAGAAATTGCTGAGCTGACACCAAGTCCTGCAGTGTCCCTGTCACCTGCAGAGCCACCGCATCCTCGCCACGGTAGCGGGCATTGTGACAAAGGTTCTATGTCAGCTGGGTGTGGCAGCCAGGCGCCCCCTAGGGGATGGGGAGCCTGTCAGCCCCGGGCCTGTCACTGCCTGGTGTCCCTGCTGCCACCAGCCAGGCCTCTGAAAACTTGTCAAACCATGCCCAGACTTGGGGCCAGTTTGGCCCAAAGTCTCCAAGAGACAAGTCGGGAAGAAAGATATGGGACAGAGGGAGAAAGCGAAGGGAGCAGGAGAAAGGGAAGGAAGAATAAAAAGTAGTGTTGGGCTGCAGGAGTGAGATGGAGGAATTGCAAGAAAAGAGGCAGGAAGCAGGAGAGTGAGAGAAAAGGAAAGAAGAGACATGCAGCCAGACGAGGGCTTAGTGAGAGAGGATGGGACAGAGAACAGGATGAGAAGGACATAAGGCAAGGCAAGGACAGGCAAGGACAGGAAAGGCAAGGCTAGGCTGCAGGACATGTTTTTGCTTTATAGTTTCTAGCACATTCGCCTTCAGACTAGGAGGAAAGCCATAAGACCGTATGGATTAGGCCCAAGCAAAAACCCCAGCTACTTGAGACACTTAGACTAAGCCCAAAATACCAAGATCTCTCCATAAGGATGGTTGTTATACTGTACTTCCACAATCTGCTGGCAGTACAAAAAAAGAAGCTGCAGATCTCCTTAGGCTGAGTCATGGTGCTTTGGGTCAGGGACCATGCATATCATGGGAATGTTTCACAGTTTCTGCTCTGTTTTCAGTGTATGACACCAAAACACCCACCTGATGACATCCTTTCAAGAGCAAAGGCAGCAATTTGCAGAATTCCGCTTCTTAGGGGAAGTGAGAAATTGCTGAGCTGACACCAAGTCCTGCAGTGTCCCTGTCACCTGCAGAGCCACCGCATCCTCGCCACGGTAGCGGGCATTGTGAGAAAGGTTCTATGTCAGCTGGGTGTGGCAGCCAGGCGCCCCCTAGGGGATGGGGAGCCTGTCAGCCCCGGGCCTGTCACTGCCTGGTGTCCCTGCTGCCACCAGCCAGGCCTCTGAAAACTTGTCAAACCATGCCCAGACTTGGGGCCAGTTTGGCCCAAAGTCTCCAAGAGACAAGTCGGGAAGAAAGATATGGGACAGAGGGAGAAAGCGAAGGGAGCAGGAGAAAGGGAAGGAAGAATAAAAAGTAGTGTTGGGCTGCAGGAGTGAGATGGAGGAATTGCAAGAAAAGAGGCAGGAAGCAGGAGAGTGAGAGAAAAGGAAAGAAGAGACATGCAGCCAGACGAGGGGTTAGTGAGAGAGGATGGGACAGAGAACAGGATGAGAAGGAGATAAGGCAAGGCAAGGACAGGCAAGGACAGGCAAGGCAAGGCTAGGCTGCAGGACATGTTTTTGCTTTATAGTTTCTAGCACATTCGTCTTCAGACTAGGAGGAAAGCCATAAGACCGTATGGATTAGGCCCAAGCAAAAACCCCAGCTACTTGAGACACTTAGGCTAAGCCCAAAATACCAAGATCTCTCCATAAGGATGGTTGTTATACTGTACTTCCACAATCTGCTGGCAGTAAAAAAAAAGAAGCTGCAGATCTCCTTAGGCTGAGTCATGGTGCTTTGGGTCAGGGACCATGCATATCATGGGAATATTTCACAGTTTCTGCTCTGTTTTCAGTGTATGACACCAAAACACCCACCTGATGACATCCTTTCAAGAGCAAAGGCAGCAATTTGTAGAATTCCGCTTCTTAGGGGAAGTGAGAAATTGCTGAGCTGACACCAAGTCCTGCAGTGTCCCTGTCACCTGCAGAGCCACCGCATCCTCGCCACGGTAGCGGGCATTGTGACAAAGGTTCTATGTCAGCTGGGTGTGGCAGCCAGGCGCCCCCTAGGGGATGGGGAGCCTGTCAGCCCCGGGCCTGTCACTGCCTGGTGTCCCTGCTGCCACCAGCCAGGCCTCTGAAAACTTGTCAAACCATGCCCAGACTTGGGGCCAGTTTGGCCCAAAGTCTCCAAGAGACAAGTCGGGAAGAAAGATATGGGACAGAGGGAGAAAGCGAAGGGAGCAGGAGAAAGGGAAGGAAGAATAAAAAGTAGTGTTGGGCTGCAGGAGTGAGATGGAGGAATTGCAAGAAAAGAGGCAGGAAGAAGGAGAGTGAGAGAAAAGGAAAGAAGAGACATGCAGCCAGACGAGGGGTTAGTGAGAGAGGATGGGACAGAGAACAGGATGAGAAGGAGATAAGGCAAGGCAAGGACAGGCAAGGGCAGGCAAGGCAAGGCTAGGCTGCAGGACATGTTTTTGCTTTATAGTTTCTAGCACATTCGTCTTCAGACTAGGAGGAAAGCCATAAGACCGTATGGATTAGGCCCAAGCAAAAACCCCAGCTACTTGAGACACTTAGGCTAAGCCCAAAATACCAAGATCTCTCCATAAGGATGGTTGTTATACTGTACTTCCACAATCTGCTGGCAGTAAAAAAAAAGAAGCTGCAGATCTCCTTAGGCTGAGTCATGGTGCTTTGGGTCAGGGACCATGCATATCATGGGAATATTTCACAGTTTCTGCTCTGTTTTCAGTGTATGACACCAAAACACCCACCTGATGACATCCTTTCAAGAGCAAAGGCAGCAATTTGCAGAATTCCGCTTCTTAGGGGAAGTGAGAAATTGCTGAGCTGACACCAAGTCCTGCAGTGTCCCTGTCACCTGCAGAGCCACCGCATCCTCGCCACGGTAGCGGGCATTGTGACAAAGGTTCTATGTCAGCTGGGTGTGGCAGCCAGGCGCCCCCTAGGGGATGGGGAGCCTGTCAGCCCCGGGCCTGTCACTGCCTGGTGTCCCTGCTGCCACCAGCCAGGCCTCTGAAAACTTGTCAAACCATGCCCAGACTTGGGGCCAGTTTGGCCCAAAGTCTGCAAGAGACAAGTCGGGAAGAAATATATGGGACAGAGGGAGAAAGCGAAGGGAGCAGGAGAAAGGGAATGAAGAATAAAAAGTAGTGTTGGGCTGCAGGAGTGAGATGGAGGAATTGCAAGAAAAGAGGCAGGAAGCAGGAGAGTGAGAGAAAAGGAAAGAAGAGACATGCAGCCAGACGAGGGGTTAGTGAGAGAGGATGGGACAGAGAACAGGATGAGAAGGACATAAGGCAAGGCAAGGACAGGCAAGGACAGGCAAGGCAAGGCTAGGCTGCAGGACATGTTTTTGCTTTATAGTTTCTAGCACATTCGTCTTCAGACTAGGAGGAAAGCCATAAGACCGTATGGATTAGGCCCAAGCAAAAACCCCAGCTACTTGAGATACTTAGACTAAGCCTAAAATACCAAGATCTCTCCATAAGGATGGTTTTTATACTGTACTTCCACAATCTGCTGGCAGTACAAAAAAATAAGCTGCAGATCTCCTTAGGCTGAGTCATGGTGCTTTGGGTCAGGGACCATGCATATCATGGGAATATTTCACAGTTTCTGCTCTGTTTTCAGTGTATGACACCAAAACACCCACCTGATGACATCCTTTCAAGAGCAAAGGCAGCAATTTGCACAATTCCGCTTCTTAGGGGAAGTGAGAAATTGCTGAGCTGACACCAAGTCCTGCAGTGTCCCTGTCACCTGCAGAGCCACCGCATCCTCGCCACGGTAGCGGGCATTGTGAGAAAGGTTCTATGTCAGCTGGGTGTGGCAGCCAGGCGCCCCCTAGGGGATGGGGAGCCTGTCAGCCCCAGGCCTGTCACTGCCTGGTGTCCCTGCTGCCACCAGCCAGGCCTCTGAAAACTTGTCAAACCATGCCCAGACTTGGGGCCAGTTTGGCCCAAAGTCTGCAAGAGACAAGTCGGGAAGAAAGATATGGGACAGAGGGAGAAAGCGAAGGGAGCAGGAGAAAGGGAAGGAAGAATAAAAAGTAGTGTTGTGCTGCAGGAGTGAGATGGAGGAATTGCAAGAAAAGAGGCAGGAAGCAGGAGAGTGAGAGAAAAGGAAAGAAGAGACATGCAGCCAGACGTGGGCTTAGTGAGAGAGGATGGGACAGAGAACAGGATGAGAAGGACATAAGGCAAGGCTAGGACAGGCAAGGACAGGCAAGGCAAGGCTAGGCTGCAGGACATGTTTTTGCTTTATAGTTTCTAGCACATTCCTCTTCAGACTAGGAGGAAAGCCATAAGACCGTATGGATTAGGCCCAAGCAAAAACCCGAACTACTTGAGACACTTAGACTAAGCCTAAAATACCAAGATCTCTCCATAAGGATGGTTTTTATACTGTACTTCCACAATCTGCTGGCAGTACAAAAAAAGAAGCTGCAGATATCATTAGGCTGAGTCATGGTGCTTTGGGGCAGGGACCATGCATATCATGGTAATATTTCACAGTTTCTGCTCTGTTTTCAGTGTATGACACCAAAACACCCACCTGATGACATCCTTTCAAGAGCAAAGGCAGCAATTTGCAGAATTCCGCTTCTTAGGGGAAGTGAGAAATTGCTGAGCTGACACCAAGTCCTGCAGTGTCCCTGTCACCTGCAGAGCCACCGCACCCTCGCCACGGTAGCGGGCATTGTGACAAAGGTTCTATGTCAGCTGGGTGTGGCAGCCAGGCGCCCCCTAGGGGATGGGGATCCTGTCAGCCCCGGGCCTGTCACTGCCTGGTGTCCCTGCTGCCACCAGCCAGGCCTCTGAAAACTTGTCAAAGCATGCCCAGACTTGGGGCCAGTTTGGCCCAAAGTCTCCAAGAGACAAGTCGGGAAGAAAGATATGGGACAGAGGGAGAAAGCGAAGGGAGCAGGAGAAAGGGAAGGAAGAATAAAAAGTAGTGTTGGGCTGCAGGAGTGAGATGGAGGAATTGCAAGAAAAGAGGCAGGAAGCAGGAGAGTGAGAGAAAAGGAAAGAAGAGACATGCAGCCAGACGAGGGCTTAGTGAGAGAGGATGGGACAGAGAACAGGATGAGAAGGACATAAGGCAAGGCTAGGACAGGCAAGGACAGGCAAGGCAAGGCTAGGCTGCAGGACATGTTTTTGCTTTATAGTTTCTAGCACATTCCTCTTCAGACTAGGAGGAAAGCCATAAGACCGTATGGATTAGGCCCAAGCAAAAACCCCAGCTACTTGAGACACTTAGACTAAGCCTAAAATACCAAGATCTCTCCATAAGGATGGTTTTTATACTGTACTTCCACAATCTGCTGGCAGTACAAAAAAAGAAGCTGCAGATCTCCTTAGGCTGAGTCATGGTGCTTTGGGGCAGGGACCATGCATATCATGGGAATATTTCACAGTTTCTGCTCTGTTTTCAGTGTATGACACCAAAACACCCACCTGATGACATCCTTTCAGGAGCAAAGGCAGCAATTTGCACAATTCCGCTTCTTAGGGGAAGTGAGAAATTGCTGAGCTGACACCAAGTCCTGCAGTGTCCCTGTCACCTGCAGAGACACCGCATCCTCGCCACGGTAGCGGGCATTGTGAGAAAGGTTCTATGTCAGCTGGGTGTGGCAGCCAGGCGCCCCCTAGGGGATGGGGAGCCTGTCAGCCCCAGGCCTGTCACTGCCTGGTGTCCCTGCTGCCACCAGCCAGGCCTCTGAAAACTTGTCAAAGCATGCCCAGACTTGGGGCCAGTTTGGCCCAAAGTCTGCAAGAGACAAGTCGGGAAGAAAGATATGGGACAGAGGGAGAAAGCGAAGGGAGCAGGAGAAAGGGAAGGAAGAATAAAAAGTAGTGTTGGGCTGCAGGAGTGAGATGGAGGAATTGCAAGAAAAGAGGCAGGAAGCAGGAGAGTGAGAGAAAAGGAAAGAAGAGACATGCAGCCAGACGAGGGGTTAGTGAGAGAGGATGGGACAGAGAACAGGATGAGAAGGACATAAGGCAAGGCAAGGACAGGCAAGGACAGGCAAGGCAAGGCTAGGCTGCAGGACATGTTTTTGCTTTATAGTTTCTAGCACATTCCTCTTCAGACTAGGAGGAAAGCCATAAGACCGTATGGATTAGGCCCAAGCAAAAACCCCAGCTACTTGAGACACTTAGACTAAGCCTAAAATACCAAGATCTCTCCATAAGGATGGTTTTTATACTGTACTTCCACAATCTGCTGGAGTACAAAAAAATAAGCTGCAGATCTCCTTAGGCTGAGTCATGGTGCTTTGGGGCAGGGACCATGCATATCATGGGAATATTTCACAGTTTCTGCTCTGTTTTCAGTGTATGACACCAAAACACCCACCTGATGACATCCTTTCAAGAGCAAAGGCAGCAATTTGAACAATTCCGCTTCTTAGGGGAAGTGAGAAATTGCTGAGCTGACACCAAGTCCTGCAGTGTCCCTGTCACCTGCAGAGCCACCGCATCCTCGCCACGGTAGCGGGCATTGTGACAAAGGTTCTATGTCAGCTGGGTGTGGCAGCCAGGCGCCCCCTAGGGGATGGGGAGCCTGTCAGCCCCGGGCCTGTCACTGCCTGGTGTCCCTGCTGCCACCAGCCAGGCCTCTGAAAACTTGTCAAACCATGCCCAGACTTGGGGCCAGTTTGGCCCAAAGTCTGCAAGAGACAAGTCGGGAAGAAAGATATGGGACAGAGGGAGAAAGGAAAGGGAGCAGGAGAAAGGGAAGGAAGAATAAAAAGTAGTGTTGGGCTGCAGGAGTGAGATGGAGGAATTGCAAGAAAAGAGGCAGGAAGCAGGAGAGTGAGAGAAAAGGAAAGAAGAGACATGCAGCCAGACGAGGGGTTAGTGAGAGAGGATGGGACAGAGAACAGGATGAGAAGGACATAAGGCAAGGCAAGGACAGGCAAGGACAGGCAAGGCAAGGCTAGGCTGCAGGACATGTTTTTGCTTTATAGTTTGTAGCACATTCGTCTTCAGACTAGGAGGAAAGCAATAAGACCGTATGGATTAGGCCCAAGCAAAAACCCCAGCTACTTGAGACACTTAGACTAAGCTTAAAATACCAAGATCTCTCCATAAGGATGGTTTTTATACTGTACTTCCACAATCTGCTGGCAGTACAAAAAAAGAAGCTGCAGATCTCCTTAGGCTGAGTCATGGTGCTTTGGGGCAGGGACCATGCATATCATGGGAATGTTTCACAGTTTCTGCTCTGTTTAGAGTGTATGACACCAAAACACCCACCTGATGACATCCTTTCAAGAGCAAAGGCAGCAATTTGCAGAATTCCGCTTCTTAGGGGAAGTGAGAAATTGCTGAGCTGACACCAAGTCCTGCAGTGTCCCTGTCACCTGCAGAGCCACCGCATCCTCGCCACGGTAGCAGGCATTGTGACAAAGGTTCTATGTCAGCTGGGTGTGGCAGCCAGGCGCCCCCTAGGGGATGGGGAGCCTGTCAGCCCCGGGCCTGTCACTGCCTGGTGTCCCTGCTGCCACCAGCCAGGCCTCTGAAAACTTGTCAAACCATGCCCAGACTTGGGGCCAGTTTGGCCCAAAGTCTCCAAGAGACAAGTCGGGAAGAAAGATATGGGACAGAGGGAGAAAGCGAAGGGAGCAGGAGAAAGGGAAGGAAGAATAAAAAGTAGTGTTGGGCTGCAGGAGTCAGATGGAGGAATTGCAAGAATAGAGGCAGGAAGCAGAAGAGTGAGAGAAAAGGAAAGAAGAGACATGCAGCCAGACGAGGGGTTAGTGAGAGAGGATGGGACAGAGAACAGGATGAGAAGGACATAAGGCAAGGCAAGGACAGGCAAGGACAGGCAAGGCAAGGCTAGGCTGCAGGACATGTTTTTGCTTTATAGTTTCTAGCACATTCGTCTTCAGACTAGGAGGAAAGCCATAAGACCGTATGGATTAGGCCCAAACAAAAACCCCAGCAACTTGAGACACTTAGACTAAGCCTAAAATACCAAGATCTCTCCATAAGGATGGTTGTTATACTGTACTTCCACAATCTGCTGGCAGTACAAAAAAAGAAGCTGCAGATCTCCTTAGCCTGAGTCATGGTGCTTTGGGTCAGGGACCATGCATATCATGGGAATATTTCACAGTTTCTGCTCTGTTTTCAGTGTATGACACCAAAACACCCACCTGATGACATCCTTTCAGGAGCAAAGGCAGCAATTTGCAGAATTCCGCTTCTTAGGGGAAGTGAGAAATTGCTGAGCTGACACCAAGTCCTGCAGTGTCCCTGTCACCTGCAGAGCCACCGCATCCTCCCCACGGTAGCGGGCATTGTGAGAAAGGTTCTATGTCAGCTGGGTGTGGCAGCCAGGCGCCCCCTAGGGGATGGGGAGCCTGTCAGCCCCGGGCCTGTCACTGCCTGGTGTCCCTGCTGCCACCAGCCAGGCCTCTGAAAACTTGTCAAACCATGCCCAGACTTGGGGCCAGTTTGGCCCAAAGTCTGCAAGAGACAAGTCGGGAAGAAAGATATGGGACAGAGGGAGAAAGCGAAGGGAGCAGGAGAAAGGGAAGGAAGAATAAAAAGTAGTGTTGGGCTGCAGGAGTGAGATGGAGGAATTGCAAGAAAAGAGGCAGGAAGCAGGAGAGTGAGAGAAAAGGAAAGAAGAGACATGCAGCCAGACGAGGGCTTAGTGAGAGAGGATGGGACAGAGAACAGGATGAGAAGGACATAAGGCAAGGCTAGGACAGGCAAGGACAGGCAAGGCAAGGCTAGGCTGCAGGACATGTTTTTGCTTTATAGTTTCTAGCACATTCCTCTTTAGACTAGGAGGAAAGCCATAAAACCGTATGGATTAGGCCCAAGCAAAAACCCCAGCTACTTGAGACACTTAGACTAAGCCTAAAATACCAAGATCTCTCCATAAGGATGATTTTTATACTGTACTTCCACAATCTGCTGGCAGTACAAAAAAATAAGCTGCAGATCTCCTTAGGCTGAGTCATGGTGCTTTGGGTCAGGGACCATGCATATCATGGGAATATTTCACAGTTTCTGCTCTGTTTTCAGTGTATGACACCAAAACACCCACCTGATGACATCCTTTCAAGAGCAAAGGCAGCAATTTGCAGAATTCCGCTTCTTAGGGGAAGTGAGAAATTGCTGAGCTGACACCAAGTCCTGCAGTGTCCCTGTCACCTGCAGAGCCACCGCATCCTCGCCACGGTAGCAGGCATTGTGACAAAGGTTCTATGTCAGCTGGGTGTGGCAGCCAGGCGCCCCCTAGGGGATGGGGAGCCTGTCAGCCCCGGGCCTGTCACTGCCTGGTGTCCCTGCTGCCACCAGCCAGGCCTCTGAAAACTTGTCAAACCATGCCCAGACTTGGGGCCAGTTTGGCCCAAAGTCTCCAAGAGACAAGTCGGGAAGAAAGATATGGGACAGAGGGAGAAAGCGAAGGGAGCAGGAGAAAGGGAAGGAAGAATAAAAAGTAGTGTTGGGCTGCAGGAGTGAGATGGAGGAATTGCAAGAAAAGAGGCAGGAAGCAGAAGAGTGAGAGAAAAGGAAAGAAGAGACATGCAGCCAGACGAGGGGTTAGTGAGAGAGGATGGGACAGAGAACAGGATGAGAAGGACATAAGGCAAGGCAAGGACAGGCAAGGACAGGCAAGGCAAGGCTAGGCTGCAGGACATGTTTTTGCTTTATAGTTTCTAGCACATTCGTCTTCAGACTAGGAGGAAAGCCATAAGACCGTATGGATTAGGCCCAAGCAAAAACCCCAGCTACTTGAGACACTTAGACTAAGCCTAAAATACCAAGATCTCTCCATAAGGATGGTTGTTATACTGTACTTCCACAATCTGCTGGCAGTACAAAAAAATAAGCTGCAGATCTCCTTAGGCTGAGTCATGGTGCTTTGGGGCAGGGACCATGCATATCATGGGAATGTTTCACAGTTTCTGCTCTGTTTTCAGTGTATGACACCAAAACACCCACCTGATGACATCCTTTCAAGAGCAAAGGCAGCAATTTGCAGAATTCCGCTTCTTAGGGGAAGTGAGAAATTGCTGAGCTGACACCAAGTCCTGCAGTGTCCCTGTCACCTGCAGAGCCACCGCATCCTCCCCACGGTAGCGGGCATTGTGAGAAAGGTTCTATGTCAGCTGGGTGTGGCAGCCAGGCGCCCCCTAGGGGATGGGGAGCCTGTCAGCCCCGGGCCTGTCACTGCCTGGTGTCCCTGCTGCCACCAGCCAGGCCTCTGAAAACTTGTCAAACCATGCCCAGACTTGGGGCCAGTTTGGCCCAAAGTCTGCAAGAGACAAGTCGGGAAGAAAGATATGGGACAGAGGGAGAAAGCGAAGGGAGCAGGAGAAAGGGAAGGAAGAATAAAAAGTAGTGTTGGGCTGCAGGAGTGAGATGGAGGAATTGCAAGAAAAGAGGCAGGAAGCAGGAGAGTGAGAGAAAAGGAAAGAAGAGACATGCAGCCAGACGAGGGCTTAGTGAGAGAGGATGGGACAGAGAACAGGATGAGAAGGACATAAGGCAAGGCTAGGACAGGCAAGGACAGGCAAGGCAAGGCTAGGCTGCAGGACATGTTTTTGCTTTATAGTTTCTAGCACATTCCTCTTCAGACTAGGAGGAAAGCCATAAGACCGTATGGATTAGGCCCAAGCAAAAACCCCAGCTACTTGAGACACTTAGACTAAGCCTAAAATACCAAGATCTCTCCATAAGGATGGTTTTTATACTGTACTTCCACAATCTGCTGGCAGTACAAAAAAAGAAGCTGCAGATCTCCTTAGGCTGAGTCATGGTGCTTTGGGTCAGGGACCATGCATATCATGGGAATATTTCACAGTTTCTGCTCTGTTTTCAGTGTATGACACCAAAACACCCACCTGATGACATCCTTTCAAGAGCAAAGGCAGCAATTTGCAGAATTCCGCTTCTTAGGGGAAGTGAGAAATTGCTGAGCTGACACCAAGTCCTGCAGTGTCCCTGTCACCTGCAGAGCCACCGCATCCTCCCCACGGTAGCGGGCATTGTGAGAAAGGTTCTATGTCAGCTGGGTGTGGCAGCCAGGCGCCCCCTAGGGGATGGGGAGCCTGTCAGCCCCGGGCCTGTCACTGCCTGGTGTCCCTGCTGCCACCAGCCAGGCATCTGAACACTTGTAAAAACCATGCCCAGACTTGCGGCCAGTTTGGCCCAAAGTCTGCAAGAGACAAGTCGGGAAGAAATATATGGGACAGAGGGAGAAAGCGAAGGGAGCAGGAGAAAGGGAATGAAGAATAAAAAGTAGTGTTGGGCTGCAGGAGTGAGATGGAGGAAGTGCAAGAAAAGAGGCAGGAAGCAGGAGAGTGAGAGAAAAGGAAAGAAGAGACATGCAGCCAGACGAGGGCTTAGTGAGAGAGGATGGGACAGAGAACAGGATGAGAAGGACATAAGGCAAGGCAAGGACAGGCAAGGACAGGCAAGGCAAGGCTAGGCTGCAGGACATGTTTTTGCTTTATAGTTTCTAGCACATTCGTCTTCAGACTAGGAGGAAAGCCATAAGACCGTATGGATTAGGCCCAAGCAACCCCAGCTACTTGAGACACTTAGACTAAGCCTAAAATACCAAGATCTCTCCATAAGGATGGTTGTTATACTGTACTTCCACAATCTGCTGGCAGTACAAAAAAATAAGCTGCAGATCTCCTTAGGCTGAGTCATGGTGCTTTGGGGCAGGGACCATGCATATCATGGGAATATTTCACAGTTTCTGCTCTGTTTTCAGTGTATGACACCAAAACACCCACCTGATGACATCCTTTCAAGAGCAAAGGCAGCAATTTGCACAATTCCGCTTCTTAGGGGAAGTGAGAAATTGCTGAGCTGACACCAAGTCCTGCAGTGTCCCTGTCACCTGCAGAGCCACCGCATCCTCGCCACGGTAGCGGGCATTGTGACAAAGGTTCTATGTCAGCTGGGTGTGGCAGCCAGGCGCCCCCTAGGGGATGGGGAGCCTGTCAGCCCCGGGCCTGTCACTGCCTGGTGTCCCTGCTGCCACCAGCCAGGCCTCTGAAAACTTGTCAAACCATGCCCAGACTTGGGGCCAGTTTGGCCCAAAGTCTCCAAGAGACAAGTCGGGAAGAAAGATATGGGACAGAGGGAGAAAGCGAAGGGAGCAGGAGAAAGGGAAGGAAGAATAAAAAGTAGTGTTGGGCTGCAGGAGTGAGATGGAGGAATTGCAAGAAAAGAGGCAGGAAGCAGGAGAGTGAGAGAAAAGGAAAGAAGAGACATGCAGCCAGACGAGGGGTTAGTGAGAGAGGATGGGACAGAGAACAGGATGAGAAGGACATAAGGCAAGGCAAGGACAGGCAAGGCAAGGCTAGGCTGCAGGACATGTTTTTGCTTTATAGTTTCTAGCACATTCGTCTTCAGACTAGGAGGAAAGCCATAAGACCGTATGGATTAGGCCCAAGCAAAAACCCCAGCTACTTGAGACACTTAGACTAAGCCTAAAATACCAAGATCTCTCCATAAGGATGGTTTTTATACTGTACTTCCACAATCTGCTGGCAGTACAAAAAAAGAAGCTGCAGATCTCCTTAGGCTGAGTCATGGTGCTTTGGGTCAGGGACCATGCATATCATGGGAATATTTCACAGTTTCTGCTCTGTTTTCAGTGTATGACACCAAAACACCCACCTGATGACATCCTTTCAAGAGCAAAGGCAGCAATTTGCAGAATTCCGCTTCTTAGGGGAAGTGAGAAATTGCTGAGCTGACACCAAGTCCTGCAGTGTCCCTGTCACCTGCAGAGCCACCGCATCCTCGCCACGGTAGCGGGCATTGTGACAAAGGTTCTATGTCAGCTGGGTGTGGCAGCCAGGCGCCCCCTAGGGGATGGGGAGCCTGTCAGCCCCGGGCCTGTCACTGCCTGGTGTCCCTGCTGCCACCAGCCAGGCCTCTGAAAACTTGTCAAACCATGCCCAGACTTGGGGCCAGTTTGGCCCAAAGTCTCCAAGAGACAAGTCGGGAAGAAAGATATGGGACAGAGGGAGAAAGCGAAGGGAGCAGGAGAAAGGGAAGGAAGAATAAAAAGTAGTGTTGGGCTGCAGGAGTGAGATGGAGGAATTGCAAGAAAAGAGGCAGGAAGCAGGAGAGTGAGAGAAAAGGAAAGAAGAGACATGCAGCCAGACGAGGGCTTAGTGAGAGAGGATGGGACAGAGAACAGGATGAGAAGGACATAAGGCAAGGCAAGGACAGGCAAGGACAGGAAAGGCAAGGCTAGGCTGCAGGACATGTTTTTGCTTTATAGTTTCTAGCACATTCGCCTTCAGACTAGGAGGAAAGCCATAAGACCGTATGGATTAGGCCCAAGCAAAAACCCCAGCTACTTGAGACACTTAGACTAAGCCCAAAATACCAAGATCTCTCCATAAGGATGGTTGTTATACTGTACTTCCACAATCTGCTGGCAGTACAAAAAAAGAAGCTGCAGATCTCCTTAGGCTGAGTCATGGTGCTTTGGGTCAGGGACCATGCATATCATGGGAATATTTCACAGTTTCTGCTCTGTTTTCAGTGTATGACACCAAAACACCCACCTGATGACATCCTTTCAAGAGCAAAGGCAGCAATTTGCAGAATTCCGCTTCTTAGGGGAAGTGAGAAATTGCTGAGCTGACACCAAGTCCTGCAGTGTCCCTGTCACCTGCAGAGCCACCGCATCCTCGCCACGGTAGCGGGCATTGTGAGAAAGGTTCTATGTCAGCTGGGTGTGGCAGCCAGGCGCCCCCTAGGGGATGGGGAGCCTGTCAGCCCCGGGCCTGTCACTGCCTGGTGTCCCTGCTGCCACCAGCCAGGCCTCTGAAAACTTGTCAAACCATGCCCAGACTTGGGGCCAGTTTGGCCCAAAGTCTCCAAGAGACAAGTCGGGAAGAAAGATATGGGACAGAGGGAGAAAGCGAAGGGAGCAGGAGAAAGGGAAGGAAGAATAAAAAGTAGTGTTGGGCTGCAGGAGTGAGATGGAGGAATTGCAAGAAAAGAGGCAGGAAGCAGGAGAGTGAGAGAAAAGGAAAGAAGAGACATGCAGCCAGACGAGGGGTTAGTGAGAGAGGATGGGACAGAGAACAGGATGAGAAGGAGATAAGGCAAGGCAAGGACAGGCAAGGACAGGCAAGGCAAGGCTAGGCTGCAGGACATGTTTTTGCTTTATAGTTTCTAGCACATTCGTCTTCAGACTAGGAGGAAAGCCATAAGACCGTATGGATTAGGCCCAAGCAAAAACCCCAGCTACTTGAGACACTTAGGCTAAGCCCAAAATACCAAGATCTCTCCATAAGGATGGTTGTTATACTGTACTTCCACAATCTGCTGGCAGTAAAAAAAAAGAAGCTGCAGATCTCCTTAGGCTGAGTCATGGTGCTTTGGGTCAGGGACCATGCATATCATGGGAATATTTCACAGTTTCTGCTCTGTTTTCAGTGTATGACACCAAAACACCCACCTGATGACATCCTTTCAAGAGCAAAGGCAGCAATTTGTAGAATTCCGCTTCTTAGGGGAAGTGAGAAATTGCTGAGCTGACACCAAGTCCTGCAGTGTCCCTGTCACCTGCAGAGCCACCGCATCCTCGCCACGGTAGCGGGCATTGTGACAAAGGTTCTATGTCAGCTGGGTGTGGCAGCCAGGCGCCCCCTAGGGGATGGGGAGCCTGTCAGCCCCGGGCCTGTCACTGCCTGGTGTCCCTGCTGCCACCAGCCAGGCCTCTGAAAACTTGTCAAACCATGCCCAGACTTGGGGCCAGTTTGGCCCAAAGTCTCCAAGAGACAAGTCGGGAAGAAAGATATGGGACAGAGGGAGAAAGCGAAGGGAGCAGGAGAAAGGGAAGGAAGAATAAAAAGTAGTGTTGGGCTGCAGGAGTGAGATGGAGGAATTGCAAGAAAAGAGGCAGGAAGCAGGAGAGTGAGAGAAAAGGAAAGAAGAGACATGCAGCCAGACGAGGGGTTAGTGAGAGAGGATGGGACAGAGAACAGGATGAGAAGGAGATAAGGCAAGGCAAGGACAGGCAAGGGCAGGCAAGGCAAGGCTAGGCTGCAGGACATGTTTTTGCTTTATAGTTTCTAGCACATTCGTCTTCAGACTAGGAGGAAAGCCATAAGACCGTATGGATTAGGCCCAAGCAAAAACCCCAGCTACTTGAGACACTTAGGCTAAGCCCAAAATACCAAGATCTCTCCATAAGGATGGTTGTTATACTGTACTTCCACAATCTGCTGGCAGTAAAAAAAAAGAAGCTGCAGATCTCCTTAGGCTGAGTCATGGTGCTTTGGGTCAGGGACCATGCATATCATGGGAATATTTCACAGTTTCTGCTCTGTTTTCAGTGTATGACACCAAAACACCCACCTGATGACATCCTTTCAAGAGCAAAGGCAGCAATTTGCAGAATTCCGCTTCTTAGGGGAAGTGAGAAATTGCTGAGCTGACACCAAGTCCTGCAGTGTCCCTGTCACCTGCAGAGCCACCGCATCCTCGCCACGGTAGCGGGCATTGTGACAAAGGTTCTATGTCAGCTGGGTGTGGCAGCCAGGCGCCCCCTAGGGGATGGGGAGCCTGTCAGCCCCGGGCCTGTCACTGCCTGGTGTCCCTGCTGCCACCAGCCAGGCCTCTGAAAACTTGTCAAACCATGCCCAGACTTGGGGCCAGTTTGGCCCAAAGTCTGCAAGAGACAAGTCGGGAAGAAATATATGGGACAGAGGGAGAAAGCGAAGGGAGCAGGAGAAAGGGAATGAAGAATAAAAAGTAGTGTTGGGCTGCAGGAGTGAGATGGAGGAATTGCAAGAAAAGAGGCAGGAAGCAGGAGAGTGAGAGAAAAGGAAAGAAGAGACATGCAGCCAGACGAGGGGTTAGTGAGAGAGGATGGGACAGAGAACAGGATGAGAAGGACATAAGGCAAGGCAAGGACAGGCAAGGACAGGCAAGGCAAGGCTAGGCTGCAGGACATGTTTTTGCTTTATAGTTTCTAGCACATTCGTCTTCAGACTAGGAGGAAAGCCATAAGACCGTATGGATTAGGCCCAAGCAAAAACCCCAGCTACTTGAGATACTTAGACTAAGCCTAAAATACCAAGATCTCTCCATAAGGATGGTTTTTATACTGTACTTCCACAATCTGCTGGCAGTACAAAAAAATAAGCTGCAGATCTCCTTAGGCTGAGTCATGGTGCTTTGGGTCAGGGACCATGCATATCATGGGAATATTTCACAGTTTCTGCTCTGTTTTCAGTGTATGACACCAAAACACCCACCTGATGACATCCTTTCAAGAGCAAAGGCAGCAATTTGCACAATTCCGCTTCTTAGGGGAAGTGAGAAATTGCTGAGCTGACACCAAGTCCTGCAGTGTCCCTGTCACCTGCAGAGCCACCGCATCCTCGCCACGGTAGCGGGCATTGTGACAAAGGTTCTATGTCAGCTGGGTGTGGCAGCCAGGCGCCCCCTAGGGGATGGGGAGCCTGTCAGCCCCGGGCCTGTCACTGCCTGGTGTCCCTGCTGCCACCAGCCAGGCATCTGAACACTTGTAAAAACCATGCCCAGACTTGGGGCCAGTTTGGCCCAAAGTCTGCAAGAGACAAGTCGGGAAGAAATATATGGGACAGAGGGAGAAAGCGAAGGGAGCAGGAGAAAGGGAATGAAGAATAAAAAGTAGTGTTGGGCTGCAGGAGTGAGATGGAGGAAGTGCAAGAAAAGAGGCAGGAAGCAGGAGAGTGAGAGAAAAGGAAAGAAGAGACATGCAGCCAGACGAGGGGTTAGTGAGAGAGCATGGGACAGAGAACAGGATGAGAAGGACATAAGGCAAGGCAAGGACAGGCAAGGACAGGCAAGGCAAGGCTAGGCTGCAGGACATGTTTTTGCTTTATAGTTTCTAGCACATTCGTCTTCAGACTAGGAGGAAAGCCATAAGACCGTATGGATTAGGCCCAAGCAAAAACCCCAGCTACTTGAGACACTTAGGCTAAGCCCAAAATACCAAGATCTCTCCATAAGGATGGTTGTTATACTGTACTTCCACAACCTGCTGGCAGTACAAAAAAATAAGCTGCAGATCTCCTTAGGCTGAGTCATGGTGCTTTGGGTCAGGGACCATGCATATCATGGGAATATTTCACAGTTTCTGCTCTGTTTTCAGTGTATGACACCAAAACACCCACCTGATGACATCCTTTCAAGAGCAAAGGCAGCAATTTGCAGAATTCCGCTTCTTAGGGGAAGTGAGAAATTGCTGAGCTGACACCAAGTCCTGCAGTGTCCCTGTCACCTGCAGAGCCACCGCATCCTCGCCACGGTAGCGGGCATTGTGAGAAAGGTTCTATGTCAGCTGGGTGTGGCAGCCAGGCGCCCCCTAGGGGATGGGGAGCCTGTCAGCCCCGGGCCTGTCACTGCCTGGTGTCCCTGCTGCCACCAGCCAGGCCTCTGAAAACTTGTCAAACCATGCCCAGACTTGGGGCCAGTTTGGCCCAAAGTCTCCAAGAGACAAGTCGGGAAGAAAGATATGGGACAGAGGGAGAAAGCGAAGGGAGCAGGAGAAAGGGAAGGAAGAATAAAAAGTAGTGTTGGGCTGCAGGAGTGAGATGGAGGAATTGCAAGAAAAGAGGCAGGAAGCAGGAGAGTGAGAGAAAAGGAAAGAAGAGACATGCAGCCAGACGAGGGGTTAGTGAGAGAGGATGGGACAGAGAACAGGATGAGAAGGACATAAGGCAAGGCAAGGACAGGCAAGGACAGGCAAGGCAAGGCTAGGCTGCAGGACATGTTTTTGCTTTATAGTTTCTAGCACATTCGTCTTCAGACTAGGAGGAAAGCCATAAGACCGTATGGATTAGGCCCAAGCAAAAACCCCAGCTACTTGAGACACTTAGACTAAGCCTAAAATACCAAGATCTCTCCATAAGGATGGTTTTTATACTGTACTTCCACAATCTGCTAGCAGTACAAAAAAATAAGCTGCAGATCTCCTTAGGCTGAGTCATGGTGCTTTGGGGCAGGGACCGTGCATATCATGGGAATATTTCACAGTTTCTGCTCTGTTTTGAGTGTATGACACCAAAACACCCACCTGATGACATCCTTTCAAGAGCAAAGGCAGCAATTTGCAGAATTCCGCTTCTTAGGGGAAGTGAGAAATTGCTGAGCTGACACCAAGTCCTGCAGTGTCCCTGTCACCTGCAGAGCCACCGCATCCTCCCCACGGTAGCAGGCATTGTGACAAAGGTTCTATGTCAGCTGGGTGTGGCAGCCAGGCGCCCCCTAGGGGATGGGGAGCCTGTCAGCCCCGGGCCTGTCACTGCCTGGTGTCCCTGCTGCCACCAGCCAGGCCTCTGAAAACTTGTCAAACCATGCCCAGACTTGGGGCCAGTTTGGCCCAAAGTCTCCAAGAGAGAAGTCGGGAAGAAAGATATGGGACAGAGGGAGAAAGCGAAGGGAGCAGGAGAAAGGGAAGGAAGAATAAAAAGTAGTGTTGGGCTGCAGGAGTGAGATGGAGGAATTGCAAGAAAAGAGGCAGGAAGCAGGAGAGTGAGAGAAAAGGAAAGAAGAGACATGCAGCCAGACGAGGGCTTAGTGAGAGAGGATGGGACAGAGAACAGGATGAGAAGGACATAAGGCAAGGCAAGGACAGGCAAGGACAGGCAAGGCAAGGCTAGGCTGCAGGACATGTTTTTGCTTTATAGTTTCTAGCACATTCGTCTTCAGACTAGGAGGAAAGCCATAAGACCGTATGGATTAGGCCCAAGCAAAAACCCCAGCTACTTGAGACACTTAGACTAAGCCTAAAATACCAAGATCTCTCCATAAGGATGGTTGTTATACTGTACTTCCACAATCTGCTGGCAGTACAAAAAAAGAAGCTGCAGATCTCCTTAGGCTGAGTCATGGTGCTTTGGGTCAGGGACCATGCATATCATGGGAATATTTCACAGTTTCTGCTCTGTTTTCAGTGTATGACACCAAAACACCCACCTGATGACATCCTTTCAAGAGCAAAGGCAGCAATTTGCAGAATTCCGCTTCTTAGGGGAAGTGAGAAATTGCTGAGCTGACACCAAGTCCTGCAGTGTCCCTGTCACCTGCAGAGCCACCGCATCCTCGCCACGGTAGCGGGCATTGTGACAAAGGTTCTATGTCAGCTGGGTGTGGCAGCCAGGCGCCCCCTAGGGGATGGGGAGCCTGTCAGCCCCGGGCCTGTAACTGCCTGGTGTCCCTGCTGCCACCAGCCAGGCCTCTGAAAACTTGTCAAACCATGCCCAGACTTGGGGCCAGTTTGGCCCAAAGTCTCCAAGAGAGAAGTCGGGAAGAAAGATATGGGACAGAGGGAGAAAGCGAAGGGAGCAGGAGAAAGGGAAGGAAGAATAAAAAGTAGTGTTGGGCTGCAGGAGTGAGATGGAGGAAGTGCAAGAAAAGAGGCAGGAAGCAGGAGAGTGAGAGAAAAGGAAAGAAGAGACATGCAGCCAGACGAGGGGTTAGTGAGAGAGGATGGGACAGAGAACAGGATGAGAAGGACATAAGGCAAGGCAAGGACAGGCAAGGACAGGCAAGGCAAGGCTAGGCTGCAGGACATGTTTTTGCTTTATAGTTTCTAGCACATTCGTCTTCAGACTAGGAGGAAAGCCATAAGACCGTATGGATTAGGCCCAAGCAAAAACCCCAGCTACTTGAGACACTTAGGCTAAGCCCAAAATACCAAGATCTCTCCATAAGGATGGTTGTTATACTGTACTTCCACAATCTGCTGGCAGTACAAAAAAATAAGCTGCAGATCTCCTTAGGCTGAGTCATGGTGCTTTGGGTCAGGGACCATGCATATCATGGGAATATTTCACAGTTTCTGCTCTGTTTTCAGTGTATGACACCAAAACACCCACCTGATGACATCCTTTCAAGAGCAAAGGCAGCAATTTGCAGAATTCCGCTTCTTAGGGGAAGTGAGAAATTGCTGAGCTGACACCAAGTCCTGCAGTGTCCCTGTCACCTGCAGAGCCACCGCATCCTCCCCATGGTAGCGGGCATTGTGACAAAGGTTCTATGTCAGCTGGGTGTGGCAGCCAGGCGCCCCCTAGGGGATGGGGAGCCTGTCAGCCCCGGGCCTGTCACTGCCTGGTGTCCCTGCTGCCACCAGCCAGGCCTCTGAAAACTTGTCAAACCATGCCCAGACTTGGGGCCAGTTTGGCCCAAAGTCTCCAAGAGACAAGTCGGGAAGAAAGATATGGGACAGAGGGAGAAAGCGAAGGGAGCAGGAGAAAGGGAAGGAAGAATAAAAAGTAGTGTTGGGCTGCAGGAGTGAGATGGAGGAATTGCAAGAAAAGAGGCAGGAAGCAGGAGAGTGAGAGAAAAGGAAAGAAGAGACATGCAGCCAGACGAGGGGTTAGTGAGAGAGGATGGGACAGAGAACAGGATGAGAAGGACATAAGGCAAGGCAAGGACAGGCAAGGACAGGCAAGGCAAGGCTAGGCTGCAGGACATGTTTTTGCTTTATAGTTTCTAGCACATTCGTCTTCAGACTAGGAGGAAAGCCATAAGACCGTATGGATTAGGCCCAAGCAAAAACCCCAGCTACTTGAGACACTTAGACTAAGCCCAAAATACCAAGATCTCTCCATAAGGATGGTTGTTATACTGTACTTCCACAATCTGCTGGCAGTAAAAAAAAAGAAGCTGCAGATCTCCTTAGGCTGAGTCATGGTGCTTTGGGGCAGGGACCATGCATATCATGGGAATATTTCACAGTTTCTGCTCTGTTTTCAGTGTATGACACCAAAACACCCACCTGATGACATCCTTTCAAGAGCAAAGGCAGCAATTTGCACAATTCCGCTTCTTAGGGGAAGTGAGAAATTGCTGAGCTGACACCAAGTCCTGCAGTGTCCCTGTCACCTGCAGAGCCACCGCATCCTCGCCACGGTAGCGGGCATTGTGACAAAGGTTCTATGTCAGCTGGGTGTGGCAGCCAGGCGCCCCCTAGGGGATGGGGAGCCTGTCAGCCCCGGGCCTGTCACTGCCTGGTGTCCCTGCTGCCACCAGCCAGGCATCTGAACACTTGTAAAAACCATGCCCAGACTTGGGGCCAGTTTGGCCCAAAGTCTGCAAGAGACAAGTCGGGAAGAAATATATGGGACAGAGGGAGAAAGCGAAGGGAGCAGGAGAAAGGGAATGAAGAATAAAAAGTAGTGTTGGGCTGCAGGAGTGAGATGGAGGAAGTGCAAGAAAAGAGGCAGGAAGCAGGAGAGTGAGAGAAAAGGAAAGAAGAGACATGCAGCCAGACGAGGGCTTAGTGAGAGAGGATGGGACAGAGAACAGGATGAGAAGGACATAAGGCAAGGCAAGGACAGGCAAGGACAGGCAAGGCAAGGCTAGGCTGCAGGACATGTTTTTGCTTTATAGTTTCTAGCACATTCGTCTTCAGACTAGGAGGAAAGCCATAAGACCGTATGGATTAGGCCCAAGCAAAAACCCCAGCTACTTGAGACACTTAGGCTAAGCCCAAAATACCAAGATCTCTCCATAAGGATGGTTGTTATACTGTACTTCCACAATCTGCTGGCAGTACAAAAAAATAAGCTGCAGATCTCCTTAGGCTGAGTCATGGTGCTTTGGGTCAGGGACCATGCATATCATGGGAATATTTCACAGTTTCTGCTCTGTTTTCAGTGTATGACACCAAAACACCCACCTGATGACATCCTTTCAAGAGCAAAGGCAGCAATTTGCAGAATTCCGCTTCTTAGGGGAAGTGAGAAATTGCTGAGCTGACACCAAGTCCTGCAGTGTCCCTGTCACCTGCAGAGCCACCGCATCCTCGCCACGGTAGCGGGCATTGTGACAAAGGTTCTATGTCAGCTGGGTGTGGCAGCCAGGCGCCCCCTAGGGGATGGGGAGCCTGTCAGCCCCGGGCCTGTCACTGCCTGGTGTCCCTGCTGCCACCAGCCAGGCATCTGAACACTTGTAAAAACCATGCCCAGACTTGGGGCCAGTTTGGCCCAAAGTCTGCAAGAGACAAGTCGGGAAGAAATATATGGGACAGAGGGAGAAAGCGAAGGGAGCAGGAGAAAGGGAATGAAGAATAAAAAGTAGTGTTGGGCTGCAGGAGTGAGATGGAGGAAGTGCAAGAAAAGAGGCAGGAAGCAGGAGAGTGAGAGAAAAGGAAAGAAGAGACATGCAGCCAGACGAGGGCTTAGTGAGAGAGGATGGGACAGAGAACAGGATGAGAAGGACATAAGGCAAGGCAAGGACAGGCAAGGACAGGCAAGGCAAGGCTAGGCTGCAGGACATGTTTTTGCTTTATAGTTTCTAGCACATTCGTCTTCAGACTAGGAGGAAAGCCATAAGACCGTATGGATTAGGCCCAAGCAAAAACCCCAGCTACTTGAGACACTTAGGCTAAGCCCAAAATACCAAGATCTCTCCATAAGGATGGTTGTTATACTGTACTTCCACAATCTGCTGGCAGTACAAAAAAATAAGCTGCAGATCTCCTTAGGCTGAGTCATGGTGCTTTGGGTCAGGGACCATGCATATCATGGGAATATTTCACAGTTTCTGCTCTGTTTTCAGTGTATGACACCAAAACACCCACCTGATGACATCCTTTCAAGAGCAAAGGCAGCAATTTGCAGAATTCCGCTTCTTAGGGGAAGTGAGAAATTGCTGAGCTGACACCAAGTCCTGCAGTGTCCCTGTCACCTGCAGAGCCACCGCATCCTCCCCACGGTAGCGGGCATTGTGACAAAGGTTCTATGTCAGCTGGGTGTGGCAGCCAGGCGCCCCCTAGGGGATGGGGAGCCTGTCAGCCCCGGGCCTGTCACTGCCTGGTGTCCCTGCTGCCACCAGCCAGGCCTCTGAAAACTTGTCAAACCATGCCCAGACTTGGGGCCAGTTTGGCCCAAAGTCTCCAAGAGACAAGTCGGGAAGAAAGATATGGGACAGAGGGAGAAAGCGAAGGGAGCAGGAGAAAGGGAAGGAAGAATAAAAAGTAGTGTTGGGCTGCAGGAGTGAGATGGAGGAATTGCAAGAAAAGAGGCAGGAAGCAGGAGAGTGAGAGAAAAGGAAAGAAGAGACATGCAGCCAGACGAGGGGTTAGTGAGAGAGGATGGGACAGAGAACAGGATGAGAAGGACATAAGGCAAGGCAAGGACAGGCAAGGACAGGCAAGGCAAGGCTAGGCTGCAGGACATGTTTTTGCTTTATAGTTTCTAGCACATTCGTCTTCAGACTAGGAGGAAAGCCATAAGACCGTATGGATTAGGCCCAAGCAAAAACCCCAGCTACTTGAGACACTTAGACTAAGCCTAAAATACCAAGATCTCTCCATAAGGATGGTTTTTATACTGTACTTCCACAATCTGCTGGCAGTACAAAAAAATAAGCTGCAGATCTCCTTAGGCTGAGTCATGGTGCTTTGGGGCAGGGACCGTGCATATCATGGGAATATTTCACAGTTTCTGCTCTGTTTTGAGTGTATGACACCAAAACACCCACCTGATGACATCCTTTCAAGAGCAAAGGCAGCAATTTGCAGAATTCCGCTTCTTAGGGGAAGTGAGAAATTGCTGAGCTGACACCAAGTCCTGCAGTGTCCCTGTCACCTGCAGAGCCACCGCATCCTCCCCACGGTAGCAGGCATTGTGACAAAGGTTCTATGTCAGCTGGGTGTGGCAGCCAGGCGCCCCCTAGGGGATGGGGAGCCTGTCAGCCCCGGGCCTGTCACTGCCTGGTGTCCCTGCTGCCACCAGCCAGGCCTCTGAAAACTTGTCAAACCATGCCCAGACTTGGGGCCAGTTTGGCCCAAAGTCTCCAAGAGACAAGTCGGGAAGAAAGATATGGGACAGAGGGAGAAAGCGAAGGGAGCAGGAGAAAGGGAAGGAAGAATAAAAAGTAGTGTTGGGCTGCAGGAGTGAGATGGAGGAATTGCAAGAAAAGAGGCAGGAAGCAGGAGAGTGAGAGAAAAGGAAAGAAGAGACATGCAGCCAGACGAGGGGTTAGTGAGAGAGGATGGGACAGAGAACAGGATGAGAAGGACATAAGGCAAGGCAAGGACAGGCAAGGACAGGCAAGGCAAGGCTAGGCTGCAGGACATGTTTTTGCTTTATAGTTTCTAGCACATTCGTCTTCAGACTAGGAGGAAAGCCATAAGACCGTATGGATTAGGCCCAAGCAAAAACCCCAGCTACTTGAGACACTTAGACTAAGCCCAAAATACCAAGATCTCTCCATAAGGATGGTTGTTATACTGTACTTCCACAATCTGCTGGCAGTAAAAAAAAAGAAGCTGCAGATCTCCTTAGGCTGAGTCATGGTGCTTTGGGGCAGGGACCATGCATATCATGGGAATATTTCACAGTTTCTGCTCTGTTTTCAGTGTATGACACCAAAACACCCACCTGATGACATCCTTTCAAGAGCAAAGGCAGCAATTTGCACAATTCCGCTTCTTAGGGGAAGTGAGAAATTGCTGAGCTGACACCAAGTCCTGCAGTGTCCCTGTCACCTGCAGAGCCACCGCATCCTCGCCACGGTAGCGGGCATTGTGACAAAGGTTCTATGTCAGCTGGGTGTGGCAGCCAGGCGCCCCCTAGGGGATGGGGAGCCTGTCAGCCCCGGGCCTGTCACTGCCTGGTGTCCCTCCTGCCACCAGCCAGGCATCTGAACACTTGTAAAAACCATGCCCAGACTTGGGGCCAGTTTGGCCCAAAGTCTGCAAGAGACAAGTCGGGAAGAAATATATGGGACAGAGGGAGAAAGCGAAGGGAGCAGGAGAAAGGGAATGAAGAATAAAAAGTAGTGTTGGGCTGCAGGAGTGAGATGGAGGAAGTGCAAGAAAAGAGGCAGGAAGCAGGAGAGTGAGAGAAAAGGAAAGAAGAGACATGCAGCCAGACGAGGGCTTAGTGAGAGAGGATGGGACAGAGAACAGGATGAGAAGGACATAAGGCAAGGCAAGGACAGGCAAGGACAGGCAAGGCAAGGCTAGGCTGCAGGACATGTTTTTGCTTTATAGTTTCTAGCACATTCGTCTTCAGACTAGGAGGAAAGCCATAAGACCGTATGGATTAGGCCCAAGCAAAAACCCCAGCTACTTGAGACACTTAGGCTAAGCCCAAAATACCAAGATCTCTCCATAAGGATGGTTGTTATACTGTACTTCCACAATCTGCTGGCAGTACAAAAAAATAAGCTGCAGATCTCCTTAGGCTGAGTCATGGTGCTTTGGGTCAGGGACCATGCATATCATGGGAATATTTCACAGTTTCTGCTCTGTTTTCAGTGTATGACACCAAAACACCCACCTGATGACATCCTTTCAAGAGCAAAGGCAGCAATTTGCAGAATTCCGCTTCTTAGGGGAAGTGAGAAATTGCTGAGCTGACACCAAGTCCTGCAGTGTCCCTGTCACCTGCAGAGCCACCGCATCCTCCCCACGGTAGCGGGCATTGTGACAAAGGTTCTATGTCAGCTGGGTGTGGCAGCCAGGCGCCCCCTAGGGGATGGGGAGCCTGTCAGCCCCGGGCCTGTCACTGCCTGGTGTCCCTGCTGCCACCAGCCAGGCCTCTGAAAACTTGTCAAACCATGCCCAGACTTGGGGCCAGTTTGGCCCAAAGTCTGCAAGAGACAAGTCGGGAAGAAAGATATGGGACAGAGGGAGAAAGCGAAGGGAGCAGGAGAAAGGGAAGGAAGAATAAAAAGTAGTGTTGGGCTGCAGGAGTGAGATGGAGGAAGTGCAAGAAAAGAGGCAGGAAGCAGGAGAGTGAGAGAAAAGGAAAGAAGAGACATGCAGCCAGACGAGGGCTTAGTGAGAGAGGATGGGACAGAGAACAGGATGAGAAGGACATAAGGCAAGGCAAGGACAGGCAAGGACAGGCAAGGCAAGGCTAGGCTGCAGGACATGTTTTTGCTTTATAGTTTCTAGCACATTCGTCTTCAGACTAGGAGGAAAGCCATAAGACCGTATGGATTAGGCCCAAGCAAAAACCCCAGCTACTTGAGACACTTAGACTAAGCCTAAAATACCAAGATCTCTCCATAAGGATGGTTTTTATACTGTACTTCCACAATCTGCTGGCAGTACAAAAAAATAAGCTGCAGATCTCCTTAGGCTGAGTCATGGTGCTTTGGGGCAGGGACCGTGCATATCATGGGAATATTTCACAGTTTCTGCTCTGTTTTGAGTGTATGACACCAAAACACCCACCTGATGACATCCTTTCAAGAGCAAAGGCAGCAATTTGCAGAATTCCGCTTCTTAGGGGAAGTGAGAAATTGCTGAGCTGACACCAAGTCCTGCAGTGTCCCTGTCACCTGCAGAGCCACCGCATCCTCCCCACGGTAGCAGGCATTGTGACAAAGGTTCTATGTCAGCTGGGTGTGGCAGCCAGGCGCCCCCTAGGGGATGGGGAGCCTGTCAGCCCCGGGCCTGTCACTGCCTGGTGTCCCTGCTGCCACCAGCCAGGCCTCTGAAAACTTGTCAAACCATGCCCAGACTTGGGGCCAGTTTGGCCCAAAGTCTCCAAGAGACAAGTCGGGAAGAAAGATATGGGACAGAGGGAGAAAGCGAAGGGAGCAGGAGAAAGGGAAGGAAGAATAAAAAGTAGTGTTGGGCTGCAGGAGTGAGATGGAGGAATTGCAAGAAAAGAGGCAGGAAGCAGGAGAGTGAGAGAAAAGGAAAGAAGAGACATGCAGCCAGACGAGGGCTTAGTGAGAGAGGATGGGGACAGAGAACAGGATGAGAAGGACATAAGGCAAGGCAAGGACAGGCAAGGACAGGCAAGGCAAGGCTAGGCTGCAGGACATGTTTTTGCTTTATAGTTTCTAGCACATTCGTCTTCAGACTAGGAGGAAAGCCATAAGACCGTATGGATTAGGCCCAAGCAAAAACCCCAGCTACTTGAGACACTTAGACTAAGCCTAAAATACCAAGATCTCTCCATAAGGATGGTTGTTATACTGTACTTCCACAATCTGCTGGCAGTACAAAAAAAGAAGCTGCAGATCTCCTTAGGCTGAGTCATGGTGCTTTGGGTCAGGGACCATGCATATCATGGGAATATTTCACAGTTTCTGCTCTGTTTTCAGTGTATGACACCAAAACACCCACCTGATGACATCCTTTCAAGAGCAAAGGCAGCAATTTGCAGAATTCCGCTTCTTAGGGGAAGTGAGAAATTGCTGAGCTGACACCAAGTCCTGCAGTGTCCCTGTCACCTGCAGAGCCACCGCATCCTCCCCACGGTAGCGGGCATTGTGACAAAGGTTCTATGTCAGCTGGGTGTGGCAGCCAGGCGCCCCCTAGGGGATGGGGAGCCTGTCAGCCCCGGGCCTGTCACTGCCTGGTGTCCCTGCTGCCACCAGCCAGGCCTCTGAAAACTTGTCAAACCATGCCCAGACTTGGGGCCAGTTTGGCCCAAAGTCTCCAAGAGACAAGTCGGGAAGAAAGATATGGGACAGAGGGAGAAAGCGAAGGGAGCAGGAGAAAGGGAAGGAAGAATAAAAAGTAGTGTTGGGCTGCAGGAGTGAGATGGAGGAAGTGCAAGAAAAGAGGCAGGAAGCAGGAGAGTGAGAGAAAAGGAAAGAAGAGACATGCAGCCAGACGAGGGGTTAGTGAGAGAGGATGGGACAGAGAACAGGATGAGAAGGACATAAGGCAAGGCTAGGACAGGCAAGGACAGGCAAGGCAAGGCTAGGCTGCAGGACATGTTTTTGCTTTATAGTTTCTAGCACATTCGTCTTCAGACTAGGAGGAAAGCCATAAGACCGTATGGATTAGGCCCAAGCAAAAACCCCAGCTACTTGAGACACTTAGACTAAGCCCAAAATACCAAGATCTCTCCATAAGGATGGTTGTTATACTGTACTTCCACAATCTGCTGGCAGTAAAAAAAAAGAAGCTGCAGATCTCCTTAGGCTGAGTCATGGTGCTTTGGGGCAGGGACCATGCATATCATGGGAATATTTCACAGTTTCTGCTCTGTTTTCAGTGTATGACACCAAAACACCCACCTGATGACATCCTTTCAAGAGCAAAGGCAGCAATTTGCACAATTCCGCTTCTTAGGGGAAGTGAGAAATTGCTGAGCTGACACCAAGTCCTGCAGTGTCCCTGTCACCTGCAGAGCCACCGCATCCTCGCCACGGTAGCGGGCATTGTGAGAAAGGTTCTATGTCAGCTGGGTGTGGCAGCCAGGCGCCCCCTAGGGGATGGGGAGCCTGTCAGCCCCGGGCCTGTCACTGCCTGGTGTCCCTGCTGCCACCAGCCAGGCCTCTGAAAACTTGTCAAACCATGCCCAGACTTGGGGCCAGTTTGGCCCAAAGTCTCCAAGAGACAAGTCGGGAAGAAAGATATGGGACAGAGGGAGAAAGCGAAGGGAGCAGGAGAAAGGGAAGGAAGAATAAAAAGTAGTGTTGGGCTGCAGGAGTGAGATGGAGGAATTGCAAGAAAAGAGGCAGGAAGCAGGAGAGTGAGAGAAAAGGAAAGAAGAGACATGCAGCCAGACGAGGGCTTAGTGAGAGAGGATGGGACAGAGAACAGGATGAGAAGGACATAAGGCAAGGCAAGGACAGGCAAGGACAGGCAAGGCAAGGCTAGGCTGCAGGACATGTTTTTGCTTTATAGTTTCTAGCACATTCGTGTTCAGACTAGGAGGAAAGCCATAAGACCGTATGGATTAGGCCCAAGCAAAAACCCCAGCTACTTGAGACACTTAGACTAAGCCCAAAATACCAAGATCTCTCCATAAGGATGGTTGTTATACTGTACTTCCACAATCTGCTGGCAGTACAAAAAAATAAGCTGCAGATCTCCTTAGGCTGAGTCATGGTGCTTTGGGTCAGGGACCATGCATATCATGGGAATATTTCACAGTTTCTGCTCTGTTTTCAGTGTATGACACCAAAACACCCACCTGATGACACCCTTTCAAGAGCAAAGGCAGCAATTTGCACAATTCCGCTTCTTAGGGGAAGTGAGAAATTGCTGAGCTGACACCAAGTCCTGCAGTGTCCCTGTCACCTGCAGAGCCACCGCATCCTCGCCACGGTAGCAGGCATTGTGACAAAGGTTCTATGTCAGCTGGGTGTGGCAGCCAGGCGCCCCCTAGGGGATGGGGAGCCTGTCAGCCCCGGGCCTGTCACTGCCTGGTGTCCCTGCTGCCACCAGCCAGGCCTCTGAAAACTTGTCAAACCATGCCCAGACTTGGGGCCAGTTTGGCCCAAAGTCTCCAAGAGACAAGTCGGGAAGAAAGATATGGGACAGAGGGAGAAAGCGAAGGGAGCAGGAGAAAGGGAAGGAAGAATAAAAAGTAGTGTTGGGCTGCAGGAGTGAGATGGAGGAAGTGCAAGAAAAGAGGCAGGAAGCAGGAGAGTGAGAGAAAAGGAAAGAAGAGACATGCAGCCAGACGAGGGGTTAGTGAGAGAGGATGGGACAGAGAACAGGATGAGAAGGACATAAGGCAAGGCAAGGACAGGCAAGGACAGGCAAGGCAAGGCTAGGCTGCAGGACATGTTTTTGCTTTATAGTTTCTAGCACATTCGTCTTCAGACTAGGAGGAAAGCCATAAGACCGTATGGATTAGGCCCAAGCAAAAACCCCAGCTACTTGAGACACTTAGACTAAGCCTAAAATACCAAGATCTCTCCATAAGGATGGTTTTTATACTGTACTTCCACAATCTGCTGGCAGTACAAAAAAATAAGCTGCAGATCTCCTTAGGCTGAGTCATGGTGCTTTGGGTCAGGGACCATGCATATCATGGGAATATTTCACAGTTTCTGCTCTGTTTTCAGTGTATGACACCAAAACACCCACCTGATGACATCCTTTCAAGAGCAAAGGCAGCAAGTGGCAGAATTCCGCTTCTTAGGGGAAGTGAGAAATTGCTGAGCTGACACCAAGTCCTGCAGTGTCCCTGTCACCTGCAGAGCCACCGCATCCTCGCCACGGTAGCGGGCATTGTGAGAAAGGTTCTATGTCAGCTGGGTGTGGCAGCCAGGCGCCCCCTAGGGGATGGGGAGCCTGTCAGCCCCGGGCCTGTCACTGCCTGGTGTCCCTGCTGCCACCAGCCAGGCCTCTGAAAACTTGTCAAACCATGCCCAGACTTGGGGCCAGTTTGGCCCAAAGTCTCCAAGAGACAAGTCGGGAAGAAAGATATGGGACAGAGGGAGAAAGCGAAGGGAGCAGGAGAAAGGGAAGGAAGAATAAAAAGTAGTGTTGGGCTGCAGGAGTGAGATGGAGGAATTGCAAGAAAAGAGGCAGGAAGCAGGAGAGTGAGAGAAAAGGAAAGAAGAGACATGCAGCCAGACGAGGGGTTAGTGAGAGAGGATGGGACAGAGAACAGGATGAGAAGGACATAAGGCAAGGCTAGGACAGGCAAGGACAGGCAAGGCAAGGCTAGGCTGCAGGACATGTTTTTGCTTTATAGTTTCTAGCACATTCGTCTTCAGACTAGGAGAAAAGCCATAAGACCGTATGGATTAGGCCCAAGCAAAAACCCCAGCTACTTGAGACACTTAGACTAAGCCCAAAATACCAAGATCTCTCCATAAGGATGGTTGTTATACTGTACTTCCACAATCTGCTGGCAGTACAAAAAAATAAGCTGCAGATCTCCTTAGGCTGAGTCATGGTGCTTTGGGGCAGGGACCATGCATATCATGGGAATGTTTCACAGTTTCTTCTCTGTTTTCAGTGTATGACACCAAAACACCCACCTGATGACATCCTTTCAAGAGCAAAGGCAGCAATTTGCAGAATTCCGCTTCTTAGGAGAAGAGAGAAATTGCTGAGCTGACACCAAGTCCTGCAGTGTCCCTGTCACCTGCAGAGCCACTGCATCCTACCCACGATAGCGGGCATTGTGAGAAAGGTTCTATGTCAGCTGGGTGTGGCAGCCAGGCGCCCCCTAGGGGATGGGGAGCCTGTCAGCCCCGGGCCTGTCACTGCCTGGTGTCCCTGCTGCCACCAGCCAGGCCTCTGAAAACTTGTCAAACCATGCCCAGACTTGGGGCCAGTTTGGCCCAAAGTCTGCAAGAGACAAGTCGGGAAGAAAGATATGGGACAGAGGGAGAAAGCGAAGGGAGCAGGAGAAAGGGAAGGAAGAATAAAAAGTAGTGTTGGGCTGCAGGAGTGAGATGGAGGAATTGCAAGAAAAGAGGCAGGAAGCAGGAGAGTGAGAGAAAAGGAAAGAAGAGACATGCAGCCAGACGAGGGCTTAGTGAGAGAGGATGGGACAGAGAACAGGATGAGAAGGACATAAGGCAAGGCAAGGACAGGCAAGGACAGGCAAGGCAAGGCTAGGCTGCAGGACATGTTTTTGCTTTATAGTTTCTAGAACATTCGTCTTCAGACTAGGAGGAAAGCCATAAGACCGTATGGATTAGGCCCAAGCAAAAACCCCAGCTACTTGAGACACTTAGACTAAGCCTAAAATACCAAGATCTCTCCATAAGGATGGTTGTTATACTGTACTTCCACAATCTGCTGGCAGTACAAAAAAATAAGCTGCAGATCTCCTTAGGCTGAGTCATGGTGCTTTGGGTCAGGGACCATGCATATCATGGGAATATTTCACAGTTTCTGCTCTGTTTTCAGGCTGCAGGACATGTTTTTGCTTTATAGTTTCTAGCACATTCGTCTTCAGACTAGGAGGAAAGCCATAAGACCGTATGGATTAGGCCCAAGCAAAAACCCCAGCTACTTGAGACACTTAGACTAAGCCCAAAATACCAAGATCTCTCCATAAGGATGGTTGTTATACTGTACTTCCACAATCTGCTGGCAGTAAAAAAAAAGAAGCTGCAGATCTCCTTAGGCTGAGTCATGGTGCTTTGGGTCAGGGACCATGCATATCATGGGAATATTTCACAGTTTCTGCTCTGTTTTCAGTGTATGACACCAAAACACTCACCTGATGACATCCTTTCAAGAGCAAAGGCAGCAAGTGGCAGAATTCCGCTTCTTAGGGGAAGTGAGAAATTGCTGAGCTGACACCAAGTCCTGCAGTGTCCCTGTCACCTGCAGAGCCACCGCATCCTCGCCACGGTAGCGGGCATTGTGAGAAAGGTTCTATGTCAGCTGGGTGTGGCAGCCAGGCGCCCCCTAGTGGATGGGGAGCCTGTCAGCCCCGGGCCTGTCACTGCCTGGTGTCCCTGCTGCCACCAGCCAGGCCTCTGAAAACTTGTCAAACCATGCCCAGACTTGGGGCCAGTTTGGCCCAAAGTCTGCAAGAGACAAGTCGGGAAGAAAGATATGGGACAGAGGGAGAAAGCGAAGGGAGCAGGAGAAAGGGAAGGAAGAATAAAAAGTAGTGTTGGGCTGCAGGAGTGAGATGGAGGAATTGCAAGAAAAGAGGCAGGAAGCAGGAGAGTGAGAGAAAAGGAAAGAAGAGACATGCAGCCAGACGAGGGCTTAGTGAGAGAGGATGGGACAGAGAACAGGATGAGAAGGACATAAGGCAAGGCAAGGACAGGCAAGGACAGGCAAGGCAAGGCTAGGCTGCAGGACATGTTTTTGCTTTATAGTTTCTAGAACATTCGTCTTCAGACTAGGAGGAAAGCCATAAGACCGTATGGATTAGGCCCAAGCAAAAACCCCAGCTACTTGAGACACTTAGACTAAGCCTAAAATACCAAGATCTCTCCATAAGGATGGTTGTTATACTGTACTTCCACAATCTGCTGGCAGTACAAAAAAATAAGCTGCAGATCTCCTTAGGCTGAGTCATGGTGCTTTGGGGCAGGGACCATGCATATCATGGGAATGTTTCACAGTTTCTTCTCTGTTTTCAGTGTATGACACCAAAACACCCACCTGATGACATCCTTTCAAGAGCAAAGGCAGCAATTTGCAGAATTCCGCTTCTTAGGGGAAGTGAGAAATTGCTGAGCTGACACCAAGTCCTGCAGTGTCCCTGTCACCTGCAGAGCCACCACATCCTCGCCACGGTAGCAGGCATTGTGACAAAGGTTCTATGTCAGCTGGGTGTGGCAGCCAGGCGCCCCCTAGGGGATGGGGAGCCTGTCAGCCCCGGGCCTGTCACTGCCTGGTGTCCCTGCTGCCACCAGCCAGGCCTCTGAAAACTTGTCAAACCATGCCCAGACTTGGGGCCAGTTTGGCCCAAAGTCTGCAAGAGACAAGTCGGGAAGAAAGATATGGGACAGAGGGAGAAAGCGAAGGGAGCAGGAGAAAGGGAAGGAAGAATAAAAAGTAGTGTTGGGCTGCAGGAGTGAGATGGAGGAATTGCAAGAAAAGAGGCAGGAAGCAGGAGAGTGAGAGAAAAGGAAAGAAGAGACATGCAGCCAGACGAGGGGTTAGTGAGAGAGGATGGGACAGAGAACAGGATGAGAATGACATAAGGCAAGGCAAGGACAGGCAAGGACAGGCAAGGCAAGGCTAGGCTGCAGGACATGTTTTTGCTTTATAGTTTCTAGCACATTCGTCTTCAGACTAGGAGGAAAGCCATAAGACCGTATGGATTAGGCCCAAGCAAAAACCCCAGCTACTTGAGACACTTAGACTAAGCCTAAAATACCAAGATCTCTCCATAAGGATGGTTGTTATACTGTACTTCCACAATCTGCTGGCAGTACAAAAAAATAAGCTGCAGATCTCCTTAGGCTGAGTCATGGTGCTTTGGGTCAGGGACCATGCATATCATGGGAATATTTCACAGTTTCTGCTCTGTTTTCAGGCTGCAGGACATGTTTTTGCTTTATAGTTTCTAGCACATTCGTCTTCAGACTAGGAGGAAAGCCATAAGACCGTATGGATTAGGCCCAAGCAAAAACCCCAGCTACTTGAGACACTTAGACTAAGCCCAAAATACCAAGATCTCTCCATAAGGATGGTTGTTATACTGTACTTCCACAATCTGCTGGCAGTAAAAAAAAAGAAGCTGCAGATCTCCTTAGGCTGAGTCATGGTGCTTTGGGTCAGGGACCATGCATATCATGGGAATATTTCACAGTTTCTGCTCTGTTTTCAGTGTATGACACCAAAACACTCACCTGATGACATCCTTTCAAGAGCAAAGGCAGCAATTTGCAGAATTCCGCTTCTTAGGGGAAGTGAGAAATTGCTGAGCTGACACCAAGTCCTGCAGTGTCCCTGTCACCTGCAGAGCCACCGCATCCTCGCCACGGTAGCGGGCATTGTGACAAAGGTTCTATGTCAGCTGGGTGTGGCATCCAGGCGCCCCCTAGGGGATAGGGAGCCTGTCAGCCCCGGGCCTGTCACTGCCTGGTGTCCCTGCTGCCACCAGCCAGGCCTCTGAAAACTTGTCAAACCATGCCCAGACTTGGGGCCAGTTTGGCCCAAAGTCTCCAAGAGACAAGTCGGGAAGAAAGATATGGGACAGAGGGAGAAAGCGAAGGGAGCAGGAGAAAGGGAAGGAAGAATAAAAAGTAGTGTTGGGCTGCAGGAGTGAGATGGAGGTATTGCAAGAAAAGAGGCAGGACGCAGGAGAGTGAGAGAAAAGGAAAGAAGAGACATGCAGCCAGACGAGGGGTTAGTGAGAGAGGATGGGACAGAGAACAGGATGAGAAGGACATAAGGCAAGGCAAGGACAGGCAAGGACAGGCAAGGCAAGGCTAGGCTGCAGGACATGTTTTTGCTTTATAGTTTCTAGCACATTCGTCTTCAGACTAGGAGGAAAGCCATAAGACCGTATGGATTAGGCCCAAGCAAAAACCCCAGCTACTTGAGACACTTAGACTAAGCCCAAAATACCAAGATCTCTCCATAAGGATGGTTGTTATACTGTACTTCCACAATCTGCTGGCAGTACAAAAAAAGAAGCTGCAGATCTCCTTAGGCTGAGTCATGGTGCTTTGGGTCAGGGACCATGCATATCATGGGAATATTTCACAGTTTCTGCTCTGTTTTCAGTGTATGACACCAAAACACCCACCTGATGACATCCTTTCAAGAGCAAAGGCAGCAAGTGGCAGAATTCCGCTTCTTAGGGGAAGTGAGAAATTGCTGAGCTGACACCAAGTCCTGCAGTGTCCCTGTCACCTGCAGAGCCACCGCATCCTCGCCACGGTAGAGGGCATTCTGAGAAAGGTTCTATGTCAGCTGGGTGTGGCAGCCAGGCGCCCCCTAGGGGATGGGGAGCCTGTCAGCCCCGGGCCTGTCACTGCCTGGTGTCCCTGCTGCCACCAGCCAGGCCTCTGAAAACTTGTCAAACCATGCCCAGACTTGGGGCCAGTTTGGCCCAAAGTCTCCAAGAGACAAGCCGGGAAGAAAGATATGGGACAGAGGGAGAAAGCGAAGGGAGCAGGAGAAAGGGAAGGAAGAATAAAAAGTAGTGTTGGGCTGCAGGAGTGAGATGGAGGAATTGCAAGAAAAGAGGCAGGAAGCAGGAGAGTGAGAGAAAAGGAAAGAAGAGACATGCAGCCAGACGAGGGGTTAGTGAGAGAGGATGGGACAGAGAACAGGATGAGAAGGACATAAGGCAAGGCTAGGACAGGCAAGGACAGGCAAGGCAAGGCTAGGCTGCAGGACATGTTTTTGCTTTATAGTTTCTAGCACATTCGTCTTCAGACTAGGAGGAAAGCCATAAGACCGTATGGATTAGGCCCAAGCAAAAACCCCAGCTACTTGAGACACTTAGACTAAGCCTAAAATACCAAGATCTCTCCATAAGGATGGTTGTTATACTGTACTTGCACAATCTGCTGGCAGTACAAAAAAAGTAGCTGCAGATCTCCTTAGGCTGAGTCATGGTGCTTTGGGTCAGGGACCATGCATATCATGGGAATATTTCACAGTTTCTGCTCTGTTTTCAGTGTATGACACCAAAACACCCACCTGATGACACCCTTTCCAGAGCAAAGGCAGCAATTTGCAGAATTCCGCTTCTTAGGGGAAGTGAGAAATTGCTGAGCTGACAGCAAGTCCTGCAGTGTCCCTGTCACCTGCAGAGCCACCGCATCCTCGCACGGTAGCGGGCATTGTGACAAAGGTTCTATGTCAGCTGGGTGTGGCAGCCAGGCGCCCCCTAGGGGATGGGGAGCCTGTCAGCCCCGGGCCTGTCACTGCCTGGTGTCCCTGCTGCCACCAGCCAGGCCTCTGAAAACTTGTCAAAGCATGCCCAGACTTGGGGCCAGTTTGGCCCAAAGTCTCCAAGAGACAAGTCGGGAAGAAAGATATGGGACAGAGGGAGAAAGCGAAGGGAGCAGGAGAAAGGGAAGGAAGAATAAAAAGTAGTGTTGGGCTACAGGAGTGAGATGGAGGAAGTGCAAGAAAAGAGGCAGGAAGCAGGAGAGTGAGAGAAAAGGAAAGAAGAGACATGCAGCCAGACGAGGGGTTAGTGAGAGAGGATGGGACAGAGAACAGGATGAGAAGGACATAAGGCAAGGCAAGGACAGGCAAGGACAGGCAAGGCAAGGCTAGGCTGCAGGACATGTTTTTGCTTTATAGTTTCTAGCACATTCGTCTTCAGACTAGGAGGAAAGCCATAAGACCGTATGGATTAGGCCCAAGCAAAAACCCCAGCTACTTGAGACACTTAGACTAAGCCTAAAATACCAAGATATCTCCATAAGGATGGTTTTTATACTGTACTTCCACAATCTGCTGGCAGTACAAAAAAATAAGCTGCAGATCTCCTTAGGCTGAGTCATGGTGCTTTGGGGCAGGGACCATGCATATCATGGGAATATTTCACAGTTTCTGCTCTGTTTTCAGTGTATGACACCAAAACACTCACCTGATGACATCCTTTCAAGAGCAAAGGCAGCAATTTGCAGAATTCCGCTTCTTAGGGGAAGTGAGAAATTGCTGAGCTGACACCAAGTCCTGCAGTGTCCCTGTCACCTGCAGAGCCACCGCATCCTCGCCACGGTAGCGGGCATTGTGAGAAAGGTTCTATGTCAGCTGGGTGTGGCAGCCAGGCGCCCCCTAGGGGATGGGGAGCCTGTCAGCCCCGGGCCTGTCACTGCCTGGTGTCCCTGCTGCCACCAGCCAGGCCTCTGAAAACTTGTCAAACCATGCCCAGACTTGGGGCCAGTTTGGCCCAAAGTCTCCAAGAGACAAGTCGGGAAGAAAGATATGGGACAGAGGGAGAAAGCGAAGGGAGCAGGAGAAAGGGAAGGAAGAATAAAAAGTAGTGTTGGGCTGCAGGAGTGAGATGGAGGAATTGCAAGAAAAGAGGCAGGAAGCAGGAGAGTGAGAGAAAAGGAAAGAAGAGACATGCAGCCAGACGAGGGGTTAGTGAGAGAGGATGGGACAGAGAGCAGGATGAGAAGGACATAAGGCAAGGCAAGGACAGGCAAGGACAGGCAAGGCAAGGCTAGGCTGCAGGACATGTTTTTGCTTTATAGTTTCTAGCACATTCGTCTTCAGACTAGAAGGAAAGCCATAAGACCGTATGGATTAGGCCCAAGCAAAAACCCCAGCTACTTGAGACACTTAGACTAAGCCTAAAATACCAAGATCTCTCCGTAAGGATGGTTTTTATACTGTACTTCCACAATCTGCTGGCAGTACAAAAAAATAAGCTGCAGATCTCCTTAGGCTGAGTCATGGTGCTTTGGGGCAGGGACCATGCATATCATGGGAATATTTCACAGTTTCTGCTCTGTTTTCAGTGTATGACACCAAAACACCCACCTGATGACATCCTTTCAAGAGCAAAGGCAGCAATTTGCAGAATTCCGCTTCTTAGGGGAAGTGAGAAATTGCTGAGCTGACACCAAGTCCTGCAGTGTCCCTGTCACCTGCAGAGCCACCGCATCCTCGCCACGGTAGCGGGCATTGTGAGAAAGGTTCTATGTCAGCTGGGTGTGGCAGCCAGGCGCCCCCTAGGGGATGGGGAGCCTGTCAGCCCCGGGCCTGTCACTGCCTGCTGGCCCTGCTGCCACCAGCCAGGCCTCTGAAAACTTGTCAAACCATGCCCAGACTTGGGGCCAGTTTGGCCCAAAGTCTCCAAGAGACAAGTCGGGAAGAAAGATATGGGACAGAGGGAGAAAGCGAAGGGAGCAGGAGAAAGGGAAGGAAGAATAAAAAGTAGTGTTGGGCTGCAGGAGTGAGATGGAGGAATTGCAAGAAAAGAGGCAGGAAGCAGGAGAGTGAGAGAAAAGGAAAGAAGAGACATGCAGCCAGACGAGGGGTTAGTGAGAGAGGATGGGACAGAGAACAGGATGAGAAGGAGATAAGGCAAGGCAAGGACAGGCAAGGACAGGCAAGGCAAGGCTAGGCTGCAGGACATGTTTTTGCTTTATAGTTTCTAGCACATTCGTCTTCAGACTAGGAGGAAAGCCATAAGACCGTATGGATTAGGCCCAAGCAAAAACCCCAGCTACTTGAGACACTTAGACTAAGCCCAAAATACCAAGATCTCTCCATAAGGATGGTTGTTATACTGTACTTCCACAATCTGCTGGCAGTACAAAAAAAGAAGCTGCAGATCTCCTTAGGCTGAGTCATGGTGCTTTGGGTCAGGGACCATGCATATCATGGGAATATTTCACAGTTTCTGCTCTGTTTTCAGTGTATGACACCAAAACACCCACCTGATGACATCCTTTCAAGAGCAAAGGCAGCAAGTGGCAGAATTCCGCTTCTTAGGGGAAGTGAGAAATTGCTGAGCTGACACCAAGTCCTGCAGTGTCCCTGTCACCTGCAGAGCCACCGCATCCTCGCCACGGTAGCGGGCATTGTGAGAAAGGTTCTATGTCAGCTGGGTGTGGCAGCCAGGCGCCCCCTAGGGGATGGGGAGCCTGTCAGCCCCGGGCCTGTCACTGCCTGGTGTCCCTGCTGCCACCAGCCAGGCCTCTGAAAACTTGTCAAACCATGCCCAGACTTGGGGCCAGTTTGGCCCAAAGTCTCCAAGAGACAAGCCGGGAAGAAAGATATGGGACAGAGGGAGAAAGCGAAGGGAGCAGGAGAAAGGGAAGGAAGAATAAAAAGTAGTGTTGGGCTGCAGGAGTGAGATGGAGGAATTGCAAGAAAAGAGGCAGGAAGCAGGAGAGTGAGAGAAAAGGAAAGAAGAGACATGCAGCCAGACGAGGGGTTAGTGAGAGAGGATGGGACAGAGAACAGGATGAGAAGGACATAAGGCAAGGCTAGGACAGGCAAGGACAGGCAAGGCAAGGCTAGGCTGCAGGACATGTTTTTGCTTTATAGTTTCTAGCACATTCGTCTTCAGACTAGGAGGAAAGCCATAAGACCGTATGGATTAGGCCCAAGCAAAAACCCCAGCTACTTGAGACACTTAGACTAAGCCTAAAATACCAAGATCTCTCCATAAGGATGGTTGTTATACTGTACTTCCACAATCTGCTGGCAGTACAAAAAAAGAAGCTGCAGATCTCCTTAGGCTGAGTCATGGTGCTTTGGGGCAGGGACCATGCATATCATGGGAATATTTCACAGTTTCTGCTCTGTTTTCAGTGTATGACACCAAAACACCCACCTGATGACACCCTTTCCAGAGCAAAGGCAGCAATTTGCAGAATTCCGCTTCTTAGGGGAAGTGAGAAATTGCTGAGCTGACAGCAAGTCCTGCAGTGTCCCTGTCACCTGCAGAGCCACCGCATCCTCGCCACGGTAGCGGGCATTGTGACAAAGGTTCTATGTCAGCTGGGTGTGGCAGCCAGGCGCCCCCTAGGGGATGGGGAGCCTGTCAGCCCCGGGCCTGTCACTGCCTGGTGTCCCTGCTGCCACCAGCCAGGCCTCTGAAAACTTGTCAAACCATGCCCAGACTTGGGGCCAGTTTGGCCCAAAGTCTCCAAGAGACAAGTCGGGAAGAAAGATATGGGACAGAGGGAGAAAGCGAAGGGAGCAGGAGAAAGGGAAGGAAGAATAAAAAGTAGTGTTGGGCTACAGGAGTGAGATGGAGGAAGTGCAAGAACAGAGGCAGGAAGCAGGAGAGTGAGAGAAAAGGAAAGAAGAGACATGCAGCCAGACGAGGGGTTAGTGAGAGAGGATGGGACAGAGAACAGGATGAGAAGGACATAAGGCAAGGCAAGGACAGGCAAGGACAGGCAAGGCAAGGCTAGGCTGCAGGACATGTTTTTGCTTTATAGTTTCTAGCACATTCGTCTTCAGACTAGGAGGAAAGCCATAAGACCGTATGGATTAGGCCCAAGCAAAAACCCCAGCTACTTGAGACACTTAGACTAAGCCTAAAATACCAAGATATCTCCATAAGGATGGTTTTTATACTGTACTTCCACAATCTGCTGGCAGTACAAAAAAATAAGCTGCAGATCTCCTTAGGCTGAGTCATGGTGCTTTGGGGCAGGGACCATGCATATCATGGGAATATTTCACAGTTTCTGCTCTGCTTTCAGTGTATGACACCAAAACACCCACCTGATGACATCCTTTCAAGAGCAAAGGCAGCAATTTGCAGAATTCCGCTTCTTAGGGGAAGTGAGAAATTGCTGAGCTGACACCAAGTCCTGCAGTGTCCCTGTCACCTGCAGAGCCACCGCATCCTCGCCACGGTAGCGGGCATTGTGAGAAAGGTTCTATGTCAGCTGGGTGTGGCAGCCAGGCGCCCCCTAGGGGATGGGGAGCCTGTCAGCCCCGGGCCTGTCACTGCCTGGTGTCCCTGCTGCCACCAGCCAGGCCTCTGAAAACTTGTCAAACCATGCCCAGACTTGGGGCCAGTTTGGCCCAAAGTCTCCAAGAGACAAGTCGGGAAGAAAGATATGGGACAGAGGGAGAAAGCGAAGGGAGCAGGAGAAAGGGAAGGAAGAATAAAAAGTAGTGTTGGGCTGCAGGAGTGAGATGGAGGAATTGCAAGAAAAGAGGCAGGAAGCAGGAGAGTGAGAGAAAAGGAAAGAAGAGACATGCAGCCAGACGAGGGGTTAGTGAGAGAGGATGGGACAGAGAGCAGGATGAGAAGGACATAAGGCAAGGCAAGGACAGGCAAGGACAGGCAAGGCAAGGCTAGGCTGCAGGACATGTTTTTGCTTTATAGTTTCTAGCACATTCGTCTTCAGACTAGGAGGAAAGCCATAAGACCGTATGGATTAGGCCCAAGCAAAAACCCCAGCTACTTGAGACACTTAGACTAAGCCTAAAATACCAAGATCTCTCCGTAAGGATGGTTTTTATACTGTACTTCCACAATCTGCTGGCAGTACAAAAAAATAAGCTGCAGATCTCCTTAGGCTGAGTCATGGTGCTTTGGGACAGGGACCATGCATATCATGGGAATATTTCACAGTTTCTGCTCTGTTTTCAGTGTATGACACCAAAACACCCACCTGATGACATCCTTTCAAGAGCAAAGGCAGCAATTTGCAGAATTCCGCTTCTTAGGGGAAGTGAGAAATTGCTGAGCTGACACCAAGTCCTGCAGTGTCCCTGTCACCTGCAGAGCCACCGCATCCTCGCCACGGTAGCGGGCATTGTGACAAAGGTTCTATGTCAGCTGGGTGTGGCAGCCAGGCGCCCCCTAGGGGATGGGGAGCCTGTCAGCCCCGGGCCTGTCACTGCCTGCTGGCCCTGCTGCCACCAGCCAGGCCTCTGAAAACTTGTCAAACCATGCCCAGACTTGGGGCCAGTTTGGCCCAAAGTCTCCAAGAGACAAGTCGGGAAGAAAGATATGGGACAGAGGGAGAAAGCGAAGGGAGCAGGAGAAAGGGAAGGAAGAATAAAAAGTAGTGTTGGGCTGCAGGAGTGAGATGGAGGAATTGCAAGAAAAGAGGCAGGAAGCAGGAGAGTGAGAGAAAAGGAAAGAAGAGACATGCAGCCAGACGAGGGGTTAGTGAGAGAGGATGGGACAGAGAGCAGGATGAGAAGGACATAAGGCAAGGCAAGGACAGGCAAGGACAGGCAAGGCAAGGCTAGGCTGCAGGACATGTTTTTGCTTTATAGTTTCTAGCACATTCGTCTTCAGACTAGGAGGAAAGCCATAAGACCGTATGGATTAGGCCCAAGCAAAAACTCCAGCTACTTGAGACACTTAGACTAAGCCCAAAATACCAAGATCTCTCCATAAGGATGGTTGTTATACTGTACTTCCACAATCTGCTGGCAGTAAAAAAAAAGAAGCTGCAGATCTCCTTAGGCTGAGTCATGGTGCTTTGGGTCAGGGACCATGCATATCATGGGAATATTTCACAGTTTCTGCTCTGTTTTCAGTGTATGACACCAAAACACCCACCTGATGACATCCTTTCAAGAGCAAAGGCAGCAAGTGGCAGAATTCCGCTTCTTAGGGGAAGTGAGAAATTGCTGAGCTGACACCAAGTCCTGCAGTGTCCCTGTCACCTGCAGAGCCACCGCATCCTCGCCACGGTAGCGGGCATTGTGACAAAGGTTCTATGTCAGCTGGGTGTGGCAGCCAGGCGCCCCCTAGGGGATGGGGAGCCTGTCAGCCCCGGGCCTGTCACTGCCTGGTGTCCCTGCTGCCACCAGCCAGGCCTCTGAAAACTTGTCAAACCATGCCCAGACTTGGGGCCAGTTTGGCCCAAAGTCTCCAAGAGACAAGTCGGGAAGAAAGATATGGGACAGAGGGAGAAAGCGAAGGGAGCAGGAGAAAGGGAAGGAAGAATAAAAAGTAGTGTTGGGCTGCAGGAGTGAGATGGAGGAATTGCAAGAAAAGAGGCAGGAAGCAGGAGAGTGAGAGAAAAGGAAAGAAGAGACATGCAGCCAGACGAGGGGTTAGTGAGAGAGGATGGGACAGAGAACAGGATGAGAAGGAGATAAGGCAAGGCAAGGACAGGCAAGGACAGGCAAGGCAAGGCTAGGCTGCAGGACATGTTTTTGCTTTATAGTTTCTAGCACATTCGTCTTCAGACTAGGAGGAAAGCCATAAGACCGTATGGATTAGGCCCAAGCAAAAACCCCAGCTACTTGAGACACTTAGACTAAGCCCAAAATACCAAGATCTCTCCATAAGGATGGTTGTTATACTGTACTTCCACAATCTGCTGGCAGTAAAAAAAAAGAAGCTGCAGATCTCGTTAGGCTGAGTCATGGTGCTTTGGGGCAGGGACCATGCATATCATGGGAATATTTCACAGTTTCTGCTCTGTTTTCAGTGTATGACACCAAAACACCCACCTGATGACATCCTTTCAAGAGCAAAGGCAGCAATTTGCACAATTCCGCTTCTTAGGGGAAGTGAGAAATTGCTGAGCTGACACCAAGTCCTGCAGTGTCCCTGTCACCTGCAGAGCCACCGCATCCTCGCCACGGTAGCGGGCATTGTGAGAAAGGTTCTATGTCAGCTGGGTGTGGCAGCCAGGCGCCCCCTAGGGGATGGGGAGCCTGTCAGCCCCGGGCCTGTCACTGCCTGGTGTCCCTGCTGCCACCAGCCAGGCCTCTGAAAACTTGTCAAACCATGCCCAGACTTGGGGCCAGTTTGGCCCAAAGTCTCCAAGAGACAAGTCGGGAAGAAAGATATGGGACAGAGGGAGAAAGCGAAGGGAGCAGGAGAAAGGGAAGGAAGAATAAAAAGTAGTGTTGGGCTGCAGGAGTGAGATGGAGGAATTGCAAGAAAAGAGGCAGGAAGCAGGAGAGTGAGAGAAAAGGAAAGAAGAGACATGCAGCCAGACGAGGGCTTAGTGAGAGAGGATGGGACAGAGAACAGGATGAGAAGGACATAAGGCAAGGCAAGGACAGGCAAGGACAGGCAAGGCAAGGCTAGGCTGCAGGACATGTTTTTGCTTTATAGTTTCTAGCACATTCGTCTTCAGACTAGGAGGAAAGCCATAAGACCGTATGGATTAGGCCCAAGCAAAAACCCCAGCTACTTGAGACACTTAGACTAAGCCCAAAATACCAAGATCTCTCCATAAGGATGGTTGTTATACTGTACTTCCACAATCTGCTGGCAGTACAAAAAAAGAAGCTGTAGATCTCCTTAGGCTGAGTCATGGTGCTTTGGGTCAGGGACCATGCATATCATGGGAATATTTCACAGTTTCTGCTCTGTTTTCAGTGTATGACACCAAAACACCCACCTGATGACACCCTTTCAAGAGCAAAGGCAGCAATTTGCAGAATTCCGCTTCTTAGGGGAAGTGAGAAATTGCTGAGCTGACACCAAGTCCTGCAGTGTCCCTGTCACCTGCAGAGCCACCGCATCCTCCCCACGGTAGCAGGCATTGTGACAAAGGTTCTATGTCAGCTGGGTGTGGCAGCCAGGCGCCCCCTAGGGGATGGGGAGCCTGTCAGCCCCGGGCCTGTCACTGCCTGGTGTCCCTTTTGCCACCAGCCAGGCCTCTGAAAACTTGTCAAACCATGCCCAGACTTGGGGCCAGTTTGGCCCAAAGTCTCCAAGAGACAAGTCGGGAAGAAAGATATGGGACAGAGGGAGAAAGCGAAGGGAGCAGGAGAAAGGGAAGGAAGAATAAAAAGTAGTGTTGGGCTGCAGGAGTGAGATGGAGGAAGTGCAAGAAAAGAGGCAGGAAGCAGGAGAGTGAGAGAAAAGGAAAGAAGAGACATGCAGCCAGACGAGGGGTTAGTGAGAGAGGATGGGACAGAGAACAGGATGAGAAGGACATAAGGCAAGGCAAGGACAGGCAAGGACAGGCAAGGCAAGGCTAGGCTGCAGGACATGTTTTTGCTTTATAGTTTCTAGCACATTCGTCTTCAGACTAGGAGGAAAGCCATAAGACCGTATGGATTAGGCCCAAGCAAAAACCCCAGCTACTTGAGACACTTAGACTAAGCCTAAAATACCAAGATCTCTCCATAAGGATGGTTTTTATACTGTACTTCCACAATCTGCTGGCAGTACAAAAAAAGAAGCTGCAGATCTCCTTAGGCTGAGTCATGGTGCTTTGGGGCAGGGACCATGCATATCATGGGAATGTTTCACAGTTTCTGCTCTGTTTAGATTGTATGACACCAAAACACCCACCTGATGACATCCTTTCAAGAGCAAAGGCAGCAATTTGCAGAATTCCGCTTCTTAGGGGAAGTGAGAAATTGCTGAGCTGACACCAAGTCCTGCAGTGTCCCTGTCACCTGCAGAGCCACCGCATCCTCGCCACGGTAGCGGGCATTGTGAGAAAGGTTCTATGTCAGCTGGGTGTGGCAGCCAGGCGCCCCCTAGGGGATGGGGAGCCTGTCAGCCCCGGGCCTGCCACTGCCTGGTGTCCCTGCTGCCACCAGCCAGGCCTCTGAAAACTTGTCAAACCATGCCCAGACTTGGGGCCAGTTTGGCCCAAAGTCTGCAAGAGACAAGTCGGGAAGAAAGATATGGGACAGAGGGAGAAAGCGAAGGGAGCAGGAGAAAGGGAATGAAGAATAAAAAGTAGTGTTGGGCTGCAGGAGTGAGATGGAGGAAGTGCAAGAAAAGAGGCAGGAAGCAGGAGAGTGAGAGAAAAGGAAAGAAGAGACATGCAGCCAGACGAGGGGTTAGTGAGAGTGGATGGGACAGAGAACAGGATGAGAAGGACATAAGGCAAGGCTAGGACAGGCAAGGACAGGCAAGGCAAGGCTAGGCTGCAGGACATGTTTTTGCTTTATAGTTTCTAGCACATTCGTCTTCAGACTAGGAGGAAAGCCATAAGACCGTATGGATTAGGCCCAAGCAAAAACCCCAGCTACTTGAGACACTTAGACTAAGCCTAAAATACCAAGATCTCTCCATAAGGATGCTTTTTATACTGTACTTCCACAATCTGCTGGCAGTACAAAAAAAGAAGCTGCAGATCTCCTTAGGCTGAGTCATGGTGCTTTGGGGCAGGGACCATGCATATCATGGGAATGTTTCACAGTTTCTGCTCTGTTTAGAGTGTATGACACCAAAACACCCACCTGATGACATCCTTTCAAGAGCAAAGGCAGCAATTTGCAGAATTCCGCTTCTTAGGGGAAGTGAGAAATTGCTGAGCTGACACCAAGTCCTGCAGTGTCCCTGTCACCTGCAGAGCCACCGCATCCTCGCCACGGTAGCAGGCATTGTGACAAAGGTTCTATGTCAGCTGGGTGTGGCAGCCAGGCGCCCCCTAGGGGATGGGGAGCCTGTCAGCCCCGGGCCTGTCACTGCCTGGTGTCCCTGCTGCCACCAGCCAGGCCTCTGAAAACTTGTCAAACCATGCCCAGACTTGGGGCCAGTTTGGCCCAAAGTCTCCAAGAGACAAGTCGGGAAGAAAGATATGGGACAGAGGGAGAAAGCGAAGGGAGCAGGAGAAAGGGAAGGAAGAATAAAAAGTAGTGTTGGGCTGCAGGAGTCAGATGGAGGAATTGCAAGAAAAGAGGCAGGAAGCAGAAGAGTGAGAGAAAAGGAAAGATGAGACATGCAGCCAGACGAGGGGTTAGTGAGAGAGGATGGGACAGAGAACAGGATGAGAAGGACATAAGGCAAGGCAAGGACAGGCAAGGGCAGGCAAGGCAAGGCTAGGCTGCAGGACATGTTTTTGCTTTATAGTTTCTAGCACATTCGTCTTCAGACTAGGAGGAAAGCCATAAGACCGTATGGATTAGGCCCAAGCAAAAACCCCAGCTACTTGAGACACTTAGACTAAGCCTAAAATACCAAGATCTCTCCATAAGGATGGTTGTTATACTGTACTTCCACAATCTGCTGGCAGTACAAAAAAAGAAGCTGCAGATCTCCTTAGGCTGAGTCATGGTGCTTTGGGGCAGGGACCATGCATATCATGGGAATATTTCACAGTTTCTGCTCTGTTTTCAGTGTATGACACCAAAACACCCACCTGATGACATCCTTTCAAGAGCAAAGGCAGCAAGTGGCAGAATTCCGCTTCTTAGGGGAAGTGAGAAATTGCTGAGCTGACACCAAGTCCTGCAGTGTCCCTGTCACCTGCAGAGCCACCGCATCCTCGCCACGGTAGCGGGCATTGTGAGAAAGGTTCTATGTCAGCTGGGTGTGGCAGCCAGGCGCCCCCTAGGGGATGGGGAGCCTGTCAGCCCCGGGCCTGTCACTGCCTGGTGTCCCTGCTGCCACCAGCCAGGCCTCTGAAAACTTGTCAAACCATGCCCAGACTTGGGGCCAGTTTGGCCCAAAGTCTGCAAGAGACAAGTCGGGAAGAAAGATATGGGACAGAGGGAGAAAGCGAAGGGAGCAGGAGAAAGGGAAGGAAGAATAAAAAGTAGTGTTGGGCTGCAGGAGTGAGATGGAGGAATTGCAAGAAAAGAGGCAGGAAGCAGGAGAGTGAGAGAAAAGGAAAGAAGAGACATGCAGCCAGACGAGGGGTTAGTGAGAGAGGATGGGACAGAGAACAGGATGAGAAGGACATAAGGCAAGGCTAGGACAGGCAAGGACAGGCAAGGCAAGGCTAGGCTGCAGGACATGTTTTTGCTTTATAGTTTCTAGCACATTCGTCTTCAGACTAGGAGAAAAGCCATAAGACCGTATGGATTAGGCCCAAGCAAAAACCCCAGCTACTTGAGACACTTAGACTAAGCCCAAAATACCAAGATCTCTCCATAAGGATGGTTGTTATACTGTACTTCCACAATCTGCTGGCAGTACAAAAAAATAAGCTGCAGATCTCCTTAGGCTGAGTCATGGTGCTTTGGGGCAGGGACCATGCATATCATGGGAATGTTTCACAGTTTCTTCTCTGTTTTCAGTGTATGACACCAAAACACCCACCTGATGACATCCTTTCAAGAGCAAAGGCAGCAATTTGCAGAATTCCGCTTCTTAGGGGAAGAGAGAAATTGCTGAGCTGACACCAAGTCCTGCAGTGTCCCTGTCACCTGCAGAGCCACTGCATCCTACCCACGATAGCGGGCATTGTGAGAAAGGTTCTATGTCAGCTGGGTGTGGCAGCCAGGCGCCCCCTAGTGGATGGGGAGCCTGTCAGCCCCGGGCCTGTCACTGCCTGGTGTCCCTGCTGCCACCAGCCAGGCCTCCGAAAACTTGTCAAACCATGCCCAGACTTGGGGCCAGTTTGGCCCAAAGTCTGCAAGAGACAAGTCGGGAAGAAAGATATGGGACAGAGGGAGAAAGCGAAGGGAGCAGGAGAAAGGGAAGGAAGAATAAAAAGTAGTGTTGGGCTGCAGGAGTGAGATGGAGGAATTGCAAGAAAAGAGGCAGGAAGCAGGAGAGTGAGAGAAAAGGAAAGAAGAGACATGCAGCCAGACGAGGGCTTAGTGAGAGAGGATGGGACAGAGAACAGGATGAGAAGGACATAAGGCAAGGCAAGGACAGGCAAGGACAGGCAAGGCAAGGCTAGGCTGCAGGACATGTTTTTGCTTTATAGTTTCTAGAACATTTGTCTTCAGACTAGGAGGAAAGCCATAAGACCGTATGGATTAGGCCCAAGCAAAAACCCCAGCTACTTGAGACACTTAGACTAAGCCTAAAATACCAAGATCTCTCCATAAGGATGGTTGTTATACTGTACTTCCACAATCTGCTGGCAGTACAAAAAAATAAGCTGCAGATCTCCTTAGGCTGAGTCATGGTGCTTTGGGGCAGGGACCATGCATATCATGGGAATGTTTCACAGTTTCTTCTCTGTTTTCAGTGTATGACACCAAAACACCCACCTGATGACATCCTTTCAAGAGCAAAGGCAGCAATTTGCAGAATTCCGCTTCTTAGGGGAAGTGAGAAATTGCTGAGCTGACACCAAGTCCTGCAGTGTCCCTGTCACCTGCAGAGCCACCACATCCTCGCCACGGTAGCAGGCATTGTGACAAAGGTTCTATGTCAGCTGGGTGTGGCAGCCAGGCGCCCCCTAGGGGATGGGGAGCCTGTCAGCCCCGGGCCTGTCACTGCCTGGTGTCCCTGCTGCCACCAGCCAGGCCTCTGAAAACTTGTCAAACCATGCCCAGACTTGGGGCCAGTTTGGCCCAAAGTCTCCAAGAGACAAGTCGGGAAGAAAGATATGGGACAGAGGGAGAAAGCGAAGGGAGCAGGAGAAAGGGAAGGAAGAATAAAAAGTAGTGTTGGGCTGCAGGAGTGAGATGGAGGAATTGCAAGAAAAGAGGCAGGAAGCAGGAGAGTGAGAGAAAAGGAAAGAAGAGACATGCAGCCAGACGAGGGGTTAGTGAGAGAGGATGGGACAGAGAACAGGATGAGAATGACATAAGGCAAGGCAAGGACAGGCAAGGACAGGCAAGGCAAGGCTAGGCTGCAGGACATGTTTTTGCTTTATAGTTTCTAGCACATTCGTCTTCAGACTAGGAGGAAAGCCATAAGACCGTATGGATTAGGCCCAAGCAAAAACCCCAGATACTTGAGACACTTAGACTAAGCCTAAAATACCAAGATCTCTCCATAAGGATGGTTGTTATACTGTACTTCCACAATCTGCTGGCAGTACAAAAAAATAAGCTGCAGATCTCCTTAGGCTGAGTCATGGTGCTTTGGGTCAGGGACCATGCATATCATGGGAATATTTCACAGTTTCTGCTCTGTTTTCAGGCTGCAGGACATGTTTTTGCTTTATAGTTTCTAGCACATTCGTCTTCAGACTAGGAGGAAAGCCATAAGACCGTATGGATTAGGCCCAAGCAAAAACCCCAGCTACTTGAGACACTTAGACTAAGCCCAAAATACCAAGATCTCTCCATAAGGATGGTTGTTATACTGTACTTCCACAATCTGCTGGCAGTAAAAAAAAAGAAGCTGCAGATCTCCTTAGGCTGAGTCATGGTGCTTTGGGTCAGGGACCATGCATATCATGGGAATATTTCACAGTTTCTGCTCTGTTTTCAGTGTATGACACCAAAACACTCACCTGATGACATCCTTTCAAGAGCAAAGGCAGCAATTTGCAGAATTCCGCTTCTTAGGGGAAGTGAGAAATTGCTGAGCTGACACCAAGTCCTGCAGTGTCCCTGTCACCTGCAGAGCCACCGCATCCTCGCCACGGTAGCGGGCATTGTGACAAAGGTTCTATGTCAGCTGGGTGTGGCATCCAGGCGCCCCCTAGGGGATAGGGAGCCTGTCAGCTCCGGGCCTGTCACTGCCTGGTGTCCCTGCTGCCACCAGCCAGGCCTCTGAAAACTTGTCAAACCATGCCCAGACTTGGGGCCAGTTTGGCCCAAAGTCTCCAAGAGACAAGTCGGGAAGAAAGATATGGGACAGAGGGAGAAAGCGAAGGGAGCAGGAGAAAGGGAAGGAAGAATAAAAAGTAGTGTTGGGCTGCAGGAGTGAGATGGAGGTATTGCAAGAAAAGAGGCAGGACGCAGGAGAGTGAGAGAAAAGGAAAGAAGAGACATGCAGCCAGACGAGGGGTTAGTGAGAGAGGATGGGACAGAGAACAGGATGAGAAGGACATAAGGCAAGGCAAGGACAGGCAAGGACAGGCAAGGCAAGGCTAGGCTGCAGGACATGTTTTTGCTTTATAGTTTCTAGCACATTCGTCTTCAGACTAGGAGGAAAGCCATAAGACCGTATGGATTAGGCCCAAGCAAAAACCCCAGCTACTTGAGACACTTAGACTAAGCCCAAAATACCAAGATCTCTCCATAAGGATGGTTGTTATACTGTACTTCCACAATCTGCTGGCAGTACAAAAAAATAAGCTGCAGATCTCCTTAGGCTGAGTCATGGTGCTTTGGGTCAGGGACCATGCATATCATGGGAATATTTCACAGTTTCTGCTCTGTTTTCAGGCTGCAGGACATGTTTTTGCTTTATAGTTTCTAGCACATTCGTCTTCAGACTAGGAGGAAAGCCATAAGACCGTATGGATTAGGCCCAAGCAAAAACCCCAGCTACTTGAGACACTTAGACTAAGCCCAAAATACCAAGATCTCTCCATAAGGATGGTTGTTATACTGTACTTCCACAATCTGCTGGCAGTAAAAAAAAAGAAGCTGCAGATCTCCTTAGGCTGAGTCATGGTGCTTTGGGTCAGGGACCATGCATATCATGGGAATATTTCACAGTTTCTGCTCTGTTTTCAGTGTATGACACCAAAACACTCACCTGATGACATCCTTTCAAGAGCAAAGGCAGCAATTTGCAGAATTCCGCTTCTTAGGGGAAGTGAGAAATTGCTGAGCTGACACCAAGTCCTGCAGTGTCCCTGTCACCTGCAGAGCCACCGCATCCTCGCCACGGTAGCGGGCATTGTGACAAAGGTTCTATGTCAGCTGGGTGTGGCATCCAGGCGCCCCCTAGGGGATAGGGAGCCTGTCAGCCCCGGGCCTGTCACTGCCTGGTGTCCCTGCTGCCACCAGCCAGGCCTCTGAAAACTTGTCAAACCATGCCCAGACTTGGGGCCAGTTTGGCCCAAAGTCTCCAAGAGACAAGTCGGGAAGAAAGATATGGGACAGAGGGAGAAAGCGAAGGGAGCAGGAGAAAGGGAAGGAAGAATAAAAAGTAGTGTTGGGCTGCAGGAGTGAGATGGAGGAATTGCAAGAAAAGAGGCAGGAAGCAGGAGAGTGAGAGAAAAGGAAAGAAGAGACATGCAGCCAGACGAGGGCTTAGTGAGAGAGGATGGGACAGAGAACAGGATGAGAAGGACATAAGGCAAGGCAAGGACAGGCAAGGACAGGCAAGGCAAGGCTAGGCTGCAGGACATGTTTTTGCTTTATAGTTTCTAGAACATTCGTCTTCAGACTAGGAGGAAAGCCATAAGACCGTATGGATTAGGCCCAAGCAAAAACCCCAGCTACTTGAGACACTTAGACTAAGCCTAAAATACCAAGATCTCTCCATAAGGATGGTTGTTATACTGTACTTCCACAATCTGCTGGCAGTACAAAAAAATAAGCTGCAGATCTCCTTAGGCTGAGTCATGGTGCTTTGGGGCAGGGACCATGCATATCATGGGAATGTTTCACCGTTTCTTCTCTGTTTTCAGTGTATGACACCAAAACACCCACCTGATGACATCCTTTCAAGAGCAAAGGCAGCAATTTGCAGAATTCCGCTTCTTAGGGGAAGTGAGAAATTGCTGAGCTGACACCAAGTCCTGCAGTGTCCCTGTCACCTGCAGAGCCACCACATCCTCGCCACGGTAGCAGGCATTGTGACAAAGGTTCTATGTCAGCTGGGTGTGGCAGCCAGGCGCCCCCTAGGGGATGGGGAGCCTGTCAGCCCCGGGCCTGTCACTGCCTGGTGTCCCTGCTGCCACCAGCCAGGCCTCTGAAAACTTGTCAAACCATGCCCAGACTTGGGGCCAGTTTGGCCCAAAGTCTCCAAGAGACAAGTCGGGAAGAAAGATATGGGACAGAGGGAGAAAGCGAAGGGAGCAGGAGAAAGGGAAGGAAGAATAAAAAGTAGTGTTGGGCTGCAGGAGTGAGATGGAGGAATTGCAAGAAAAGAGGCAGGAAGCAGGAGAGTGAGAGAAAAGGAAAGAAGAGACATGCAGCCAGACGAGGGGTTAGTGAGAGAGGATGGGACAGAGAACAGGATGAGAATGACATAAGGCAAGGCAAGGACAGGCAAGGACAGGCAAGGCAAGGCTAGGCTGCAGGACATGTTTTTGCTTTATAGTTTCTAGCACATTCGTCTTCAGACTAGGAGGAAAGCCATAAGACCGTATGGATTAGGCCCAAGCAAAAACCCCAGATACTTGAGACACTTAGACTAAGCCTAAAATACCAAGATCTCTCCATAAGGATGGTTGTTATACTGTACTTCCACAATCTGCTGGCAGTACAAAAAAATAAGCTGCAGATCTCCTTAGGCTGAGTCATGGTGCTTTGGGTCAGGGACCATGCATATCATGGGAATATTTCACAGTTTCTGCTCTGTTTTCAGGCTGCAGGACATGTTTTTGCTTTATAGTTTCTAGCACATTCGTCTTCAGACTAGGAGGAAAGCCATAAGACCGTATGGATTAGGCCCAAGCAAAAACCCCAGCTACTTGAGACACTTAGACTAAGCCCAAAATACCAAGATCTCTCCATAAGGATGGTTGTTATACTGTACTTCCACAATCTGCTGGCAGTAAAAAAAAAGAAGCTGCAGATCTCCTTAGGCTGAGTCATGGTGCTTTGGGTCAGGGACCATGCATATCATGGGAATATTTCACAGTTTCTGCTCTGTTTTCAGTGTATGACACCAAAACACTCACCTGATGACATCCTTTCAAGAGCAAAGGCAGCAATTTGCAGAATTCCGCTTCTTAGGGGAAGTGAGAAATTGCTGAGCTGACACCAAGTCCTGCAGTGTCCCTGTCACCTGCAGAGCCACCGCATCCTCGCCACGGTAGCGGGCATTGTGACAAAGGTTCTATGTCAGCTGGGTGTGGCATCCAGGCGCCCCCTAGGGGATAGGGAGCCTGTCAGCCCCGGGCCTGTCACTGCCTGGTGTCCCTGCTGCCACCAGCCAGGCCTCTGAAAACTTGTCAAACCATGCCCAGACTTGGGGCCAGTTTGGCCCAAAGTCTCCAAGAGACAAGTCGGGAAGAAAGATATGGGACAGAGGGAGAAAGCGAAGGGAGCAGGAGAAAGGGAAGGAAGAATAAAAAGTAGTGTTGGGCTGCAGGAGTGAGATGGAGGTATTGCAAGAAAAGAGGCAGGACGCAGGAGAGTGAGAGAAAAGGAAAGAAGAGACATGCAGCCAGACGAGGGGTTAGTGAGAGAGGATGGGACAGAGAACAGGATGAGAAGGACATAAGGCAAGGCAAGGACAGGCAAGGACAGGCAAGGCAAGGCTAGGCTGCAGGACATGTTTTTGCTTTATAGTTTCTAGCACATTCGTCTTCAGACTAGGAGGAAAGCCATAAGACCGTATGGATTAGGCCCAAGCAAAAACCCCAGCTACTTGAGACACTTAGACTAAGCCCAAAATACCAAGATCTCTCCATAAGGATGGTTGTTATACTGTACTTCCACAATCTGCTGGCAGTACAAAAAAATAAGCTGCAGATCTCCTTAGGCTGAGTCATGGTGCTTTGGGTCAGGGACCATGCATATCATGGGAATATTTCACAGTTTCTGCTCTGTTTTCAGGCTGCAGGACATGTTTTTGCTTTATAGTTTCTAGCACATTCGTCTTCAGACTAGGAGGAAAGCCATAAGACCGTATGGATTAGGCCCAAGCAAAAACCCCAGCTACTTGAGACACTTAGACTAAGCCCAAAATACCAAGATCTCTCCATAAGGATGGTTGTTATACTGTACTTCCACAATCTGCTGGCAGTAAAAAAAAAGAAGCTGCAGATCTCCTTAGGCTGAGTCATGGTGCTTTGGGTCAGGGACCATGCATATCATGGGAATATTTCACAGTTTCTGCTCTGTTTTCAGTGTATGACACCAAAACACTCACCTGATGACATCCTTTCAAGAGCAAAGGCAGCAATTTGCAGAATTCCGCTTCTTAGGGGAAGTGAGAAATTGCTGAGCTGACACCAAGTCCTGCAGTGTCCCTGTCACCTGCAGAGCCACCGCATCCTCGCCACGGTAGCGGGCATTGTGACAAAGGTTCTATGTCAGCTGGGTGTGGCATCCAGGCGCCCCCTAGGGGATAGGGAGCCTGTCAGCCCCGGGCCTGTCACTGCCTGGTGTCCCTGCTGCCACCAGCCAGGCCTCTGAAAACTTGTCAAACCATGCCCAGACTTGGGGCCAGTTTGGCCCAAAGTCTCCAAGAGACAAGTCGGGAAGAAAGATATGGGACAGAGGGAGAAAGCGAAGGGAGCAGGAGAAAGGGAAGGAAGAATAAAAAGTAGTGTTGGGCTGCAGGAGTGAGATGGAGGTATTGCAAGAAAAGAGGCAGGACGCAGGAGAGTGAGAGAAAAGGAAAGAAGAGACATGCAGCCAGACGAGGGGTTAGTGAGAGAGGATGGGACAGAGAACAGGATGAGAAGGACATAAGGCAAGGCAAGGACAGGCAAGGACAGGCAAGGCAAGGCTAGGCTGCAGGACATGTTTTTGCTTTATAGTTTCTAGCACATTCGTCTTCAGACTAGGAGGAAAGCCATAAGACCGTATGGATTAGGCCCAAGCAAAAACCCCAGCTACTTGAGACACTTAGACTAAGCCCAAAATACCAAGATCTCTCCATAAGGATGGTTGTTATACTGTACTTCCACAATCTGCTGGCAGTACAAAAAAATAAGCTGCAGATCTCCTTAGGCTGAGTCATGGTGCTTTGGGTCAGGGACCATGCATATCATGGGAATATTTCACAGTTTCTGCTCTGTTTTCAGGCTGCAGGACATGTTTTTGCTTTATAGTTTCTAGCACATTCGTCTTCAGACTAGGAGGAAAGCCATAAGACCGTATGGATTAGGCCCAAGCAAAAACCCCAGCTACTTGAGACACTTAGACTAAGCCCAAAATACCAAGATCTCTCCATAAGGATGGTTGTTATACTGTACTTCCACAATCTGCTGGCAGTAAAAAAAAAGAAGCTGCAGATCTCCTTAGGCTGAGTCATGGTGCTTTGGGTCAGGGACCATGCATATCATGGGAATATTTCACAGTTTCTGCTCTGTTTTCAGTGTATGACACCAAAACACTCACCTGATGACATCCTTTCAAGAGCAAAGGCAGCAATTTGCAGAATTCCGCTTCTTAGGGGAAGTGAGAAATTGCTGAGCTGACACCAAGTCCTGCAGTGTCCCTGTCACCTGCAGAGCCACCGCATCCTCGCCACGGTAGCGGGCATTGTGACAAAGGTTCTATGTCAGCTGGGTGTGGCATCCAGGCGCCCCCTAGGGGATAGGGAGCCTGTCAGCCCCGGGCCTGTCACTGCCTGGTGTCCCTGCTGCCACCAGCCAGGCCTCTGAAAACTTGTCAAACCATGCCCAGACTTGGGGCCAGTTTGGCCCAAAGTCTCCAAGAGACAAGTCGGGAAGAAAGATATGGGACAGAGGGAGAAAGCGAAGGGAGCAGGAGAAAGGGAAGGAAGAATAAAAAGTAGTGTTGGGCTGCAGGAGTGAGATGGAGGTATTGCAAGAAAAGAGGCAGGACGCAGGAGAGTGAGAGAAAAGGAAAGAAGAGACATGCAGCCAGACGAGGGGTTAGTGAGAGAGGATGGGACAGAGAACAGGATGAGAAGGACATAAGGCAAGGCAAGGACAGGCAAGGACAGGCAAGGCAAGGCTAGGCTGCAGGACATGTTTTTGCTTTATAGTTTCTAGCACATTCGTCTTCAGACTAGGAGGAAAGCCATAAGACCGTATGGATTAGGCCCAAGCAAAAACCCCAGCTACTTGAGACACTTAGACTAAGCCCAAAATACCAAGATCTCTCCATAAGGATGGTTGTTATACTGTACTTCCACAATCTGCTGGCAGTACAAAAAAATAAGCTGCAGATCTCCTTAGGCTGAGTCATGGTGCTTTGGGTCAGGGACCATGCATATCATGGGAATATTTCACAGTTTCTGCTCTGTTTTCAGGCTGCAGGACATGTTTTTGCTTTATAGTTTCTAGCACATTCGTCTTCAGACTAGGAGGAAAGCCATAAGACCGTATGGATTAGGCCCAAGCAAAAACCCCAGCTACTTGAGACACTTAGACTAAGCCCAAAATACCAAGATCTCTCCATAAGGATGGTTGTTATACTGTACTTCCACAATCTGCTGGCAGTAAAAAAAAAGAAGCTGCAGATCTCCTTAGGCTGAGTCATGGTGCTTTGGGTCAGGGACCATGCATATCATGGGAATATTTCACAGTTTCTGCTCTGTTTTCAGTGTATGACACCAAAACACTCACCTGATGACATCCTTTCAAGAGCAAAGGCAGCAATTTGCAGAATTCCGCTTCTTAGGGGAAGTGAGAAATTGCTGAGCTGACACCAAGTCCTGCAGTGTCCCTGTCACCTGCAGAGCCACCGCATCCTCGCCACGGTAGCGGGCATTGTGACAAAGGTTCTATGTCAGCTGGGTGTGGCATCCAGGCGCCCCCTAGGGGATAGGGAGCCTGTCAGCCCCGGGCCTGTCACTGCCTGGTGTCCCTGCTGCCACCAGCCAGGCCTCTGAAAACTTGTCAAACCATGCCCAGACTTGGGGCCAGTTTGGCCCAAAGTCTCCAAGAGACAAGTCGGGAAGAAAGATATGGGACAGAGGGAGAAAGCGAAGGGAGCAGGAGAAAGGGAAGGAAGAATAAAAAGTAGTGTTGGGCTGCAGGAGTGAGATGGAGGTATTGCAAGAAAAGAGGCAGGACGCAGGAGAGTGAGAGAAAAGGAAAGAAGAGACATGCAGCCAGACGAGGGGTTAGTGAGAGAGGATGGGACAGAGAACAGGATGAGAAGGACATAAGGCAAGGCAAGGACAGGCAAGGACAGGCAAGGCAAGGCTAGGCTGCAGGACATGTTTTTGCTTTATAGTTTCTAGCACATTCGTCTTCAGACTAGGAGGAAAGCCATAAGACCGTATGGATTAGGCCCAAGCAAAAACCCCAGCTACTTGAGACACTTAGACTAAGCCCAAAATACCAAGATCTCTCCATAAGGATGGTTGTTATACTGTACTTCCACAATCTGCTGGCAGTACAAAAAAATAAGCTGCAGATCTCCTTAGGCTGAGTCATGGTGCTTTGGGTCAGGGACCATGCATATCATGGGAATATTTCACAGTTTCTGCTCTGTTTTCAGGCTGCAGGACATGTTTTTGCTTTATAGTTTCTAGCACATTCGTCTTCAGACTAGGAGGAAAGCCATAAGACCGTATGGATTAGGCCCAAGCAAAAACCCCAGCTACTTGAGACACTTAGACTAAGCCCAAAATACCAAGATCTCTCCATAAGGATGGTTGTTATACTGTACTTCCACAATCTGCTGGCAGTAAAAAAAAAGAAGCTGCAGATCTCCTTAGGCTGAGTCATGGTGCTTTGGGTCAGGGACCATGCATATCATGGGAATATTTCACAGTTTCTGCTCTGTTTTCAGTGTATGACACCAAAACACTCACCTGATGACATCCTTTCAAGAGCAAAGGCAGCAATTTGCAGAATTCCGCTTCTTAGGGGAAGTGAGAAATTGCTGAGCTGACACCAAGTCCTGCAGTGTCCCTGTCACCTGCAGAGCCACCGCATCCTCGCCACGGTAGCGGGCATTGTGACAAAGGTTCTATGTCAGCTGGGTGTGGCATCCAGGCGCCCCCTAGGGGATAGGGAGCCTGTCAGCCCCGGGCCTGTCACTGCCTGGTGTCCCTGCTGCCACCAGCCAGGCCTCTGAAAACTTGTCAAACCATGCCCAGACTTGGGGCCAGTTTGGCCCAAAGTCTCCAAGAGACAAGTCGGGAAGAAAGATATGGGACAGAGGGAGAAAGCGAAGGGAGCAGGAGAAAGGGAAGGAAGAATAAAAAGTAGTGTTGGGCTGCAGGAGTGAGATGGAGGTATTGCAAGAAAAGAGGCAGGACGCAGGAGAGTGAGAGAAAAGGAAAGAAGAGACATGCAGCCAGACGAGGGGTTAGTGAGAGAGGATGGGACAGAGAACAGGATGAGAAGGACATAAGGCAAGGCAAGGACAGGCAAGGACAGGCAAGGCAAGGCTAGGCTGCAGGACATGTTTTTGCTTTATAGTTTCTAGCACATTCGTCTTCAGACTAGGAGGAAAGCCATAAGACCGTATGGATTAGGCCCAAGCAAAAACCCCAGCTACTTGAGACACTTAGACTAAGCCCAAAATACCAAGATCTCTCCATAAGGATGGTTGTTATACTGTACTTCCACAATCTGCTGGCAGTACAAAAAAATAAGCTGCAGATCTCCTTAGGCTGAGTCATGGTGCTTTGGGTCAGGGACCATGCATATCATGGGAATATTTCACAGTTTCTGCTCTGTTTTCAGTGTATGACACCAAAACACCCACCTGATGACATCCTTTCAAGAGCAAAGGCAGCAATTTGCAGAATTCCGCTTCTTAGGGGAAGTGAGAAATTGCTGAGCTGACACCAAGTCCTGCAGTGTCCCTGTCACCTGCAGAGCCACCGCATCCTCGCCACGGTAGCGGGCATTGTGAGAAAGGTTCTATGTCAGCTGGGTGTGGCAGCCAGGCGCCCCCTAGGGGATGGGGAGCCTGTCAGCCCCGGGCCTGTCACTGCCTGGTGTCCCTGCTGCCACCAGCCAGGCCTCTGAAAACTTGTCAAACCATGCCCAGACTTGGGGCCAGTTTGGCCCAAAGTCTCCAAGAGACAAGCCGGGAAGAAAGATATGGGACAGAGGGAGAAAGCGAAGGGAGCAGGAGAAAGGGAAGGAAGAATAAAAAGTAGTGTTGGGCTGCAGGAGTGAGATGGAGGAATTGCAAGAAAAGAGGCAGGAAGCAGGAGAGTGAGAGAAAAGGAAAGAAGAGACATGCAGCCAGACGAGGGGTTAGTGAGAGAGGATGGGACAGAGAGCAGGATGAGAAGGACATAAGGCAAGGCAAGGACAGGCAAGGACAGGCAAGGCAAGGCTAGGCTGCAGGACATGTTTTTGCTTTATAGTTTCTAGCACATTCGTCTTCAGACTAGGAGGAAAGCCATAAGACCGTATGGATTAGGCCCAAGCAAAAACCCCAGCTACTTGAGACACTTAGACTAAGCCTAAAATACCAAGATCTCTCCGTAAGGATGGTTTTTATACTGTACTTCCACAATCTGCTGGCAGTACAAAAAAATAAGCTGCAGATCTCCTTAGGCTGAGTCATGGTGCTTTGGGGCAGGGACCATGCATATCATGGGAATATTTCACAGTTTCTGCTCTGTTTTCAGTGTATGACACCAAAACACCCACCTGATGACATCCTTTCAAGAGCAAAGGCAGCAAGTGGCAGAATTCCGCTTCTTAGGGGAAGTGAGAAATTGCTGAGCTGACACCAAGTCCTGCAGTGTCCCTGTCACCTGCAGAGCCACCGCATCCTCGCCACGGTAGCGGGCATTGTGAGAAAGGTTCTATGTCAGCTGGGTGTGGCAGCCAGGCGCCCCCTAGGGGATGGGGAGCCTGTCAGCCCCGGGCCTGTCACTGCCTGCTGGCCCTGCTGCCACCAGCCAGGCCTATGAAAACTTGTCAAACCATGCCCAGACTTGGGGCCAGTTTGGCCCAAAGTCTCCAAGAGACAAGTCGGGAAGAAAGATATGGGACAGAGGGAGAAAGCGAAGGGAGCAGGAGAAAGGGAAGGAAGAATAAAAAGTAGTGTTGGGCTGCAGGAGTGAGATGGAGGAATTGCAAGAAAAGAGGCAGGAAGCAGGAGAGTGAGAGAAAAGGAAAGAAGAGACATGCAGCCAGACGAGGGGTTAGTGAGAGAGGATGGGACAGAGAACAGGATGAGAAGGAGATAAGGCAAGGCAAGGACAGGCAAGGACAGGCAAGGCAAGGCTAGGCTGCAGGACATGTTTTTGCTTTATAGTTTCTAGCACATTCGTCTTCAGACTAGGAGGAAAGCCATAAGACCGTATGGATTAGGCCCAAGCAAAAACCCCAGCTACTTGAGACACTTAGACTAAGCCCAAAATACCAAGATCTCTCCATAAGGATGGTTGTTATACTGTACTTCCACAATCTGCTGGCAGTACAAAAAAAGAAGCTGCAGATCTCCTTAGGCTGAGTCATGGTGCTTTGGGTCAGGGACCATGCATATCATGGGAATATTTCACAGTTTCTGCTCTGTTTTCAGTGTATGACACCAAAACACCCACCTGATGACATCCTTTCAAGAGCAAAGGCAGCAAGTGGCAGAATTCCGCTTCTTAGGGGAAGTGAGAAATTGCTGAGCTGACACCAAGTCCTGCAGTGTCCCTGTCACCTGCAGAGCCACCGCATCCTCGACACGGTAGCGGGCATTGTGAGAAAGGTTCTATGTCAGCTGGGTGTGGCAGCCAGGCGCCCCCTAGGGGATGGGGAGCCTGTCAGCCGCGGGCCTGTCACTGACTGGTGTCCCTGCTGCCACCAGCCAGGCCTCTGAAAACTTGTCAAACCATGCCCAGACTTGGGGCCAGTTTGGCCCAAAGTCTCCAAGAGACAAGCCGGGAAGAAAGATATGGGACAGAGGGAGAAAGCGAAGGGAGCAGGAGAAAGGGAAGGAAGAATAAAAAGTAGTGTTGGGCTGCAGGAGTGAGATGGAGGAATTGCAAGAAAAGAGGCAGGAAGCAGGAGAGTGAGAGAAAAGGAAAGAAGAGACATGCAGCCAGACGAGGGGTTAGTGAGAGAGGATGGGACAGAGAACAGGATGAGAAGGACATAAGGCAAGGCTAGGACAGGCAAGGACAGGCAAGGCAAGGCTAGGCTGCAGGACATGTTTTTGCTTTATAGTTTCTAGCACATTCGTCTTCAGACTAGGAGGAAAGCCATAAGACCGTATGGATTAGGCCCAAGCAAAAACCCCAGCTACTTGAGACACTTAGACTAAGCCTAAAATACCAAGATCTCTCCATAAGGATGGTTGTTATACTGTACTTCCACAATCTGCTGGCAGTACAAAAAAATAAGCTGCAGATCTCCTTAGGCTGAGTCATGGTGCTTTGGGTCAGGGACCATGCATATCATGGGAATATTTCACAGTTTCTGCTCTGTTTTCAGTGTATGACACCAAAACACCCACCTGATGACACCCTTTCCAGAGCAAAGGCAGCAATTTGCAGAATTCCGCTTCTTAGGGGAAGTGAGAAATTGCTGAGCTGACAGCAAGTCCTGCAGTGTCCCTGTCACCTGCAGAGCCACCGCATCCTCGCCACGGTAGCGGGCATTGTGACAAAGGTTCTATGTCAGCTGGGTGTGGCAGCCAGGCGCCCCCTAGGGGATGGGGAGCCTGTCAGCCCCGGGCCTGTCACTGCCTGGTGTCCCTGCTGCCACCAGCCAGGCCTCTGAAAACTTGTCAAACCATGCCCAGACTTGGGGCCAGTTTGGCCCAAAGTCTCCAAGAGACAAGTCGGGAAGAAAGATATGGGACAGAGGGAGAAAGCGAAGGGAGCAGGAGAAAGGGAAGGAAGAATAAAAAGTAGTGTTGGGCTACAGGAGTGAGATGGAGGAAGTGCAAGAAAAGAGGCAGGAAGCAGGAGAGTGAGAGAAAAGGAAAGAAGAGACATGCAGCCAGACGAGGGGTTAGTGAGAGAGGATGGGACAGAGAACAGGATGAGAAGGACATAAGGCAAGGCAAGGACAGGCAAGGACAGGCAAGGCAAGGCTAGGCTGCAGGACATGTTTTTGCTTTATAGTTTCTAGCACATTCGTCTTCAGACTAGGAGGAAAGCCATAAGACCGTATGGATTAGGCCCAAGCAAAAACCCCAGCTACTTGAGACACTTAGACTAAGCCTAAAATACCAAGATCTCTCCATAAGGATGGTTTTTATACTGTACTTCCACAATCTGCTGGCAGTACAAAAAAATAAGCTGCAGATCTCCTTAGGCTGAGTCATGGTGCTTTGGGGCAGGGACCATGCATATCATGGGAATATTTCACAGTTTCTGCTCTGCTTTCAGTGTATGACACCAAAACACCCACCTGATGACATCCTTTCAAGAGCAAAGGCAGCAATTTGCAGAATTCCGCTTCTTAGGGGAAGTGAGAAATTGCTGAGCTGACACCAAGTCCTGCAGTGTCCCTGTCACCTGCAGAGCCACCGCATCCTCGCCACGGTAGCGGGCATTGTGAGAAAGGTTCTATGTCAGCTGGGTGTGGCAGCCAGGCGCCCCCTAGGGGATGGGGAGCCTGTCAGCCCCGGGCCTGTCACTGCCTGCTGGCCCTGCTGCCACCAGCCAGGCCTATGAAAACTTGTCAAACCATGCCCAGACTTGGGGCCAGTTTGGCCCAAAGTCTCCAAGAGACAAGTCGGGAAGAAAGATATGGGACAGAGGGAGAAAGCGAAGGGAGCAGGAGAAAGGGAAGGAAGAATAAAAAGTAGTGTTGGGCTGCAGGAGTGAGATGGAGGAATTGCAAGAAAAGAGGCAGGAAGCAGGAGAGTGAGAGAAAAGGAAAGAAGAGACATGCAGCCAGACGAGGGGTTAGTGAGAGAGGATGGGACAGAGAACAGGATGAGAATGACATAAGGCAAGGCAAGGACAGGCAAGGACAGGCAAGGCAAGGCTAGGCTGCAGGACATGTTTTTGCTTTATAGTTTCTAGCACATTCGTCTTCAGACTAGGAGGAAAGCCATAAGACCGTATGGATTAGGCCCAAGCAAAAACCCCAGCTACTTGAGACACTTAGACTAAGCCTAAAATACCAAGATCTCTCCATAAGGATGGTTGTTATACTGTACTTCCACAATCTGCTGGCAGTACAAAAAAATAAGCTGCAGATCTCCTTAGGCTGAGTCATGGTGCTTTGGGTCAGGGACCATGCATATCATGGGAATATTTCACAGTTTCTGCTCTGTTTTCAGGCTGCAGGACATGTTTTTGCTTTATAGTTTCTAGCACATTCGTCTTCAGACTAGGAGGAAAGCCATAAGACCGTATGGATTAGGCCCAAGCAAAAACCCCAGCTACTTGAGACACTTAGACTAAGCCCAAAATACCAAGATCTCTCCATAAGGATGGTTGTTATACTGTACTTCCACAATCTGCTGGCAGTAAAAAAAAAGAAGCTGCAGATCTCCTTAGGCTGAGTCATGGTGCTTTGGGTCAGGGACCATGCATATCATGGGAATATTTCACAGTTTCTGCTCTGTTTTCAGTGTATGACACCAAAACACTCACCTGATGACATCCTTTCAAGAGCAAAGGCAGCAATTTGCAGAATTCCGCTTCTTAGGGGAAGTGAGAAATTGCTGAGCTGACAGCAAGTCCTGCAGTGTCCCTGTCACCTGCAGAGCCACCGCATCCTCGCCACGGTAGCGGGCATTGTGACAAAGGTTCTATGTCAGCTGGGTGTGGCATCCAGGCGCCCCCTAGGGGATAGGGAGCCTGTCAGCCCCGGGCCTGTCACTGCCTGGTGTCCCTGCTGCCACCAGCCAGGCCTCTGAAAACTTGTCAAACCATGCCCAGACTTGGGGCCAGTTTGGCCCAAAGTCTCCAAGAGACAAGTCGGGAAGAAAGATATGGGACAGAGGGAGAAAGCGAAGGGAGCAGGAGAAAGGGAAGGAAGAATAAAAAGTAGTGTTGGGCTGCAGGAGTGAGATGGAGGTATTGCAAGAAAAGAGGCAGGACGCAGGAGAGTGAGAGAAAAGGAAAGAAGAGACATGCAGCCAGACGAGGGGTTAGTGAGAGAGGATGGGACAGAGAACAGGATGAGAAGGACATAAGGCAAGGCAAGGACAGGCAAGGACAGGCAAGGCAAGGCTAGGCTGCAGGACATGTTTTTGCTTTATAGTTTCTAGCACATTCGTCTTCAGACTAGGAGGAAAGCCATAAGACCGTATGGATTAGGCCCAAGCAAAAACCCCAGCTACTTGAGACACTTAGACTAAGCCCAAAATACCAAGATCTCTCCATAAGGATGGTTGTTATACTGTACTTCCACAATCTGCTGGCAGTACAAAAAAATAAGCTGCAGATCTCCTTAGGCTGAGTCATGGTGCTTTGGGTCAGGGACCATGCATATCATGGGAATATTTCACAGTTTCTGCTCTGTTTTCAGGCTGCAGGACATGTTTTTGCTTTATAGTTTCTAGCACATTCGTCTTCAGACTAGGAGGAAAGCCATAAGACCGTATGGATTAGGCCCAAGCAAAAACCCCAGCTACTTGAGACACTTAGACTAAGCCCAAAATACCAAGATCTCTCCATAAGGATGGTTGTTATACTGTACTTCCACAATCTGCTGGCAGTAAAAAAAAAGAAGCTGCAGATCTCCTTAGGCTGAGTCATGGTGCTTTGGGTCAGGGACCATGCATATCATGGGAATATTTCACAGTTTCTGCTCTGTTTTCAGTGTATGACACCAAAACACTCACCTGATGACATCCTTTCAAGAGCAAAGGCAGCAATTTGCAGAATTCCGCTTCTTAGGGGAAGTGAGAAATTGCTGAGCTGACACCAAGTCCTGCAGTGTCCCTGTCACCTGCAGAGCCACCGCATCCTCGCCACGGTAGCGGGCATTGTGACAAAGGTTCTATGTCAGCTGGGTGTGGCATCCAGGCGCCCCCTAGGGGATAGGGAGCCTGTCAGCCCCGGGCCTGTCACTGCCTGGTGTCCCTGCTGCCACCAGCCAGGCCTCTGAAAACTTGTCAAACCATGCCCAGACTTGGGGCCAGTTTGGCCCAAAGTCTCCAAGAGACAAGTCGGGAAGAAAGATATGGGACAGAGGGAGAAAGCGAAGGGAGCAGGAGAAAGGGAAGGAAGAATAAAAAGTAGTGTTGGGCTGCAGGAGTGAGATGGAGGTATTGCAAGAAAAGAGGCAGGACGCAGGAGAGTGAGAGAAAAGGAAAGAAGAGACATGCAGCCAGACGAGGGGTTAGTGAGAGAGGATGGGACAGAGAACAGGATGAGAAGGACATAAGGCAAGGCAAGGACAGGCAAGGACAGGCAAGGCAAGGCTAGGCTGCAGGACATGTTTTTGCTTTATAGTTTCTAGCACATTCGTCTTCAGACTAGGAGGAAAGCCATAAGACCGTATGGATTAGGCCCAAGCAAAAACCCCAGCTACTTGAGACACTTAGACTAAGCCCAAAATACCAAGATCTCTCCATAAGGATGGTTGTTATACTGTACTTCCACAATCTGCTGGCAGTACAAAAAAAGAAGCTGCAGATCTCCTTAGGCTGAGTCATGGTGCTTTGGGTCAGGGACCATGCATATCATGGGAATATTTCACAGTTTCTGCTCTGTTTTCAGGCTGCAGGACATGTTTTTGCTTTATAGTTTCTAGCACATTCGTCTTCAGACTAGGAGGAAAGCCATAAGACCGTATGGATTAGGCCCAAGCAAAAACCCCAGCTACTTGAGACACTTAGACTAAGCCCAAAATACCAAGATCTCTCCATAAGGATGGTTGTTATACTGTACTTCCACAATCTGCTGGCAGTAAAAAAAAAGAAGCTGCAGATCTCCTTAGGCTGAGTCATGGTGCTTTGGGTCAGGGACCATGCATATCATGGGAATATTTCACAGTTTCTGCTCTGTTTTCAGTGTATGACACCAAAACACTCACCTGATGACATCCTTTCAAGAGCAAAGGCAGCAATTTGCAGAATTCCGCTTCTTAGGGGAAGTGAGAAATTGCTGAGCTGACACCAAGTCCTGCAGTGTCCCTGTCACCTGCAGAGCCACCGCATCCTCGCCACGGTAGCGGGCATTGTGACAAAGGTTCTATGTCAGCTGGGTGTGGCATCCAGGCGCCCCCTAGGGGATAGGGAGCCTGTCAGCCCCGGGCCTGTCACTGCCTGGTGTCCCTGCTGCCACCAGCCAGGCCTCTGAAAACTTGTCAAACCATGCCCAGACTTGGGGCCAGTTTGGCCCAAAGTCTCCAAGAGACAAGTCGGGAAGAAAGATATGGGACAGAGGGAGAAAGCGAAGGGAGCAGGAGAAAGGGAAGGAAGAATAAAAAGTAGTGTTGGGCTGCAGGAGTGAGATGGAGGTATTGCAAGAAAAGAGGCAGGACGCAGGAGAGTGAGAGAAAAGGAAAGAAGAGACATGCAGCCAGACGAGGGGTTAGTGAGAGAGGATGGGACAGAGAACAGGATGAGAAGGACATAAGGCAAGGCAAGGACAGGCAAGGACAGGCAAGGCAAGGCTAGGCTGCAGGACATGTTTTTGCTTTATAGTTTCTAGCACATTCGTCTTCAGACTAGGAGGAAAGCCATAAGACCGTATGGATTAGGCCCAAGCAAAAACCCCAGCTACTTGAGACACTTAGACTAAGCCCAAAATACCAAGATCTCTCCATAAGGATGGTTGTTATACTGTACTTCCACAATCTGCTGGCAGTACAAAAAAAGAAGCTGCAGATCTCCTTAGGCTGAGTCATGGTGCTTTGGGTCAGGGACCATGCATATCATGGGAATATTTCACAGTTTCTGCTCTGTTTTCAGTGTATGACACCAAAACACCCACCTGATGACATCCTTTCAAGAGCAAAGGCAGCAATTTGCAGAATTCCGCTTCTTAGGGGAAGTGAGAAATTGCTGAGCTGACACCAAGTCCTGCAGTGTCCCTGTCACCTGCAGAGCCACCGCATCCTCGCCACGGTAGCGGGCATTGTGAGAAAGGTTCTATGTCAGCTGGGTGTGGCAGCCAGGCGCCCCCTAGGGGATGGGGAGCCTGTCAGCCCCGGGCCTGTCACTGCCTGGTGTCCCTGCTGCCACCAGCCAGGCCTCTGAAAACTTGTCAAACCATGCCCAGACTTGGGGCCAGTTTGGCCCAAAGTCTCCAAGAGACAAGCCGGGAAGAAAGATATGGGACAGAGGGAGAAAGCGAAGGGAGCAGGAGAAAGGGAAGGAAGAATAAAAAGTAGTGTTGGGCTGCAGGAGTGAGATGGAGGAATTGCAAGAAAAGAGGCAGGAAGCAGGAGAGTGAGAGAAAAGGAAAGAAGAGACATGCAGCCAGACGAGGGGTTAGTGAGAGAGGATGGGACAGAGAGCAGGATGAGAAGGACATAAGGCAAGGCAAGGACAGGCAAGGACAGGCAAGGCAAGGCTAGGCTGCAGGACATGTTTTTGCTTTATAGTTTCTAGCACATTCGTCTTCAGACTAGGAGGAAAGCCATAAGACCGTATGGATTAGGCCCAAGCAAAAACCCCAGCTACTTGAGACACTTAGACTAAGCCTAAAATACCAAGATCTCTCCGTAAGGATGGTTTTTATACTGTACTTCCACAATCTGCTGGCAGTACAAAAAAATAAGCTGCAGATCTCCTTAGGCTGAGTCATGGTGCTTTGGGGCAGGGACCATGCATATCATGGGAATATTTCACAGTTTCTGCTCTGTTTTCAGTGTATGACACCAAAACACCCACCTGATGACATCCTTTCAAGAGCAAAGGCAGCAAGTGGCAGAATTCCGCTTCTTAGGGGAAGTGAGAAATTGCTGAGCTGACACCAAGTCCTGCAGTGTCCCTGTCACCTGCAGAGCCACCGCATCCTCGCCACGGTAGCGGGCATTGTGAGAAAGGTTCTATGTCAGCTGGGTGTGGCAGCCAGGCGCCCCCTAGGGGATGGGGAGCCTGTCAGCCCCGGGCCTGTCACTGCCTGCTGGCCCTGCTGCCACCAGCCAGGCCTATGAAAACTTGTCAAACCATGCCCAGACTTGGGGCCAGTTTGGCCCAAAGTCTCCAAGAGACAAGTCGGGAAGAAAGATATGGGACAGAGGGAGAAAGCGAAGGGAGCAGGAGAAAGGGAAGGAAGAATAAAAAGTAGTGTTGGGCTGCAGGAGTGAGATGGAGGAATTGCAAGAAAAGAGGCAGGAAGCAGGAGAGTGAGAGAAAAGGAAAGAAGAGACATGCAGCCAGACGAGGGGTTAGTGAGAGAGGATGGGACAGAGAACAGGATGAGAAGGAGATAAGGCAAGGCAAGGACAGGCAAGGACAGGCAAGGCAAGGCTAGGCTGCAGGACATGTTTTTGCTTTATAGTTTCTAGCACATTCGTCTTCAGACTAGAAGGAAAGCCATAAGACCGTATGGATTAGGCCCAAGCAAAAACCCCAGCTACTTGAGACACTTAGACTAATCCCAAAATACCAAGATCTCTCCATAAGGATGGTTGTTATACTGTACTTCCACAATCTGCTGGCAGTACAAAAAAAGAAGCTGCAGATCTCCTTAGGCTGAGTCATGGTGCTTTGGGTCAGGGACCATGCATATCATGGGAATATTTCACAGTTTCTGCTCTGTTTTCAGTGTATGACACCAAAACACCCACCTGATGACATCCTTTCAAGAGCAAAGGCAGCAAGTGGCAGAATTCCGCTTCTTAGGGGAAGTGAGAAATTGCTGAGCTGACACCAAGTCCTGCAGTGTCCCTGTCACCTGCAGAGCCACCGCATCCTCGACACGGTAGCGGGCATTGTGAGAAAGGTTCTATGTCAGCTGGGTGTGGCAGCCAGGCGCCCCCTAGGGGATGGGGAGCCTGTCAGCCGCGGGCCTGTCACTGCCTGGTGTCCCTGCTGCCACCAGCCAGGCCTCTGAAAACTTGTCAAACCATGCCCAGACTTGGGGCCAGTTTGGCCCAAAGTCTCCAAGAGACAAGCCGGGAAGAAAGATATGGGACAGAGGGAGAAAGCGAAGGGAGCAGGAGAAAGGGAAGGAAGAATAAAAAGTAGTGTTGGGCTGCAGGAGTGAGATGGAGGAATTGCAAGAAAAGAGGCAGGAAGCAGGAGAGTGAGAGAAAAGGAAAGAAGAGACATGCAGCCAGACGAGGGGTTAGTGAGAGAGGATGGGACAGAGAACAGGATGAGAAGGACATAAGGCAAGGCTAGGACAGGCAAGGACAGGCAAGGCAAGGCTAGGCTGCAGGACATGTTTTTGCTTTATAGTTTCTAGCACATTCGTCTTCAGACTAGGAGGAAAGCCATAAGACCGTATGGATTAGGCCCAAGCAAAAACCCCAGCTACTTGAGACACTTAGACTAAGCCTAAAATACCAAGATCTCTCCATAAGGATGGTTGTTATACTGTACTTCCACAATCTGCTGGCAGTACAAAAAAAGAAGCTGCAGATCTCCTTAGGCTGAGTCATGGTGCTTTGGGTCAGGGACCATGCATATCATGGGAATATTTCACAGTTTCTGCTCTGTTTTCAGTGTATGACACCAAAACACCCACCTGATGACACCCTTTCCAGAGCAAAGGCAGCAATTTGCAGAATTCCGCTTCTTAGGGGAAGTGAGAAATTGCTGAGCTGACAGCAAGTCCTGCAGTGTCCCTGTCACCTGCAGAGCCACCGCATCCTCGCCACGGTAGCGGGCATTGTGACAAAGGTTCTATGTCAGCTGGGTGTGGCAGCCAGGCGCCCCCTAGGGGATGGGGAGCCTGTCAGCCCCAGGCCTGTCACTGCCTGGTGTCCCTGCTGCCACCAGCCAGGCCTCTGAAAACTTGTCAAACCATGCCCAGACTTGGGGCCAGTTTGGCCCAAAGTCTCCAAGAGACAAGTCGGGAAGAAAGATATGGGACAGAGGGAGAAAGCGAAGGGAGCAGGAGAAAGGGAAGGAAGAATAAAAAGTAGTGTTGGGCTACAGGAGTGAGATGGAGGAAGTGCAAGAAAAGAGGCAGGAAGCAGGAGAGTGAGAGAAAAGGAAAGAAGAGACATGCAGCCAGACGAGGGGTTAGTGAGAGAGGATGGGACAGAGAACAGGATGAGAAGGACATAAGGCAAGGCAAGGACAGGCAAGGACAGGCAAGGCAAGGCTAGGCTGCAGGACATGTTTTTGCTTTATAGTTTCTAGCACATTCGTCTTCAGACTAGGAGGAAAGCCATAAGACCGTATGGATTAGGCCCAAGCAAAAACCCCAGCTACTTGAGACACTTAGACTAAGCCTAAAATACCAAGATATCTCCATAAGGATGGTTTTTATACTGTACTTCCACAATCTGCTGGCAGTACAAAAAAATAAGCTGCAGATCTCCTTAGGCTGAGTCATGGTGCTTTGGGGCAGGGACCATGCATATCATGGGAATATTTCACAGTTTCTGCTCTGCTTTCAGTGTATGACACCAAAACACCCACCTGATGACATCCTTTCAAGAGCAAAGGCAGCAATTTGCAGAATTCCGCTTCTTAGGGGAAGTGAGAAATTGCTGAGCTGACACCAAGTCCTGCAGTGTCCCTGTCACCTGCAGAGCCACCGCATCCTCGCCACGGTAGCGGGCATTGTGAGAAAGGTTCTATGTCAGCTGGGTGTGGCAGCCAGGCGCCCCCTAGGGGATGGGGAGCCTGTCAGCCCCGGGCCTGTCACTGCCTGCTGGCCCTGCTGCCACCAGCCAGGCCTATGAAAACTTGTCAAACCATGCCCAGACTTGGGGCCAGTTTGGCCCAAAGTCTCCAAGAGACAAGTCGGGAAGAAAGATATGGGACAGAGGGAGAAAGCGAAGGGAGCAGGAGAAAGGGAAGGAAGAATAAAAAGTAGTGTTGGGCTGCAGGAGTGAGATGGAGGAATTGCAAGAAAAGAGGCAGGAAGCAGGAGAGTGAGAGAAAAGGAAAGAAGAGACATGCAGCCAGACGAGGGGTTAGTGAGAGAGGATGGGACAGAGAACAGGATGAGAATGACATAAGGCAAGGCAAGGACAGGCAAGGACAGGCAAGGCAAGGCTAGGCTGCAGGACATGTTTTTGCTTTATAGTTTCTAGCACATTCGTCTTCAGACTAGGAGGAAAGCCATAAGACCGTATGGATTAGGCCCAAGCAAAAACCCCAGCTACTTGAGACACTTAGACTAAGCCTAAAATACCAAGATCTCTCCATAAGGATGGTTGTTATACTGTACTTCCACAATCTGCTGGCAGTACAAAAAAATAAGCTGCAGATCTCCTTAGGCTGAGTCATGGTGCTTTGGGTCAGGGACCATGCATATCATGGGAATATTTCACAGTTTCTGCTCTGTTTTCAGGCTGCAGGACATGTTTTTGCTTTATAGTTTCTAGCACATTCGTCTTCAGACTAGGAGGAAAGCCATAAGACCGTATGGATTAGGCCCAAGCAAAAACCCCAGCTACTTGAGACACTTAGACTAAGCCCAAAATACCAAGATCTCTCCATAAGGATGGTTGTTATACTGTACTTCCACAATCTGCTGGCAGTAAAAAAAAAGAAGCTGCAGATCTCCTTAGGCTGAGTCATGGTGCTTTGGGTCAGGGACCATGCATATCATGGGAATATTTCACAGTTTCTGCTCTGTTTTCAGTGTATGACACCAAAACACTCACCTGATGACATCCTTTCAAGAGCAAAGGCAGCAATTTGCAGAATTCCGCTTCTTAGGGGAAGTGAGAAATTGCTGAGCTGACACCAAGTCCTGCAGTGTCCCTGTCACCTGCAGAGCCACCGCATCCTCGCCACGGTAGCGGGCATTGTGACAAAGGTTCTATGTCAGCTGGGTGTGGCATCCAGGCGCCCCCTAGGGGATAGGGAGCCTGTCAGCCCCGGGCCTGTCACTGCCTGGTGTCCCTGCTGCCACCAGCCAGGCCTCTGAAAACTTGTCAAACCATGCCCAGACTTGGGGCCAGTTTGGCCCAAAGTCTCCAAGAGACAAGTCGGGAAGAAAGATATGGGACAGAGGGAGAAAGCGAAGGGAGCAGGAGAAAGGGAAGGAAGAATAAAAAGTAGTGTTGGGCTGCAGGAGTGAGATGGAGGTATTGCAAGAAAAGAGGCAGGACGCAGGAGAGTGAGAGAAAAGGAAAGAAGAGACATGCAGCCAGACGAGGGGTTAGTGAGAGAGGATGGGACAGAGAACAGGATGAGAAGGACATAAGGCAAGGCAAGGACAGGCAAGGACAGGCAAGGCAAGGCTAGGCTGCAGGACATGTTTTTGCTTTATAGTTTCTAGCACATTCGTCTTCAGACTAGGAGGAAAGCCATAAGACCGTATGGATTAGGCCCAAGCAAAAACCCCAGCTACTTGAGACACTTAGACTAAGCCCAAAATACCAAGATCTCTCCATAAGGATGGTTGTTATACTGTACTTCCACAATCTGCTGGCAGTACAAAAAAATAAGCTGCAGATCTCCTTAGGCTGAGTCATGGTGCTTTGGGTCAGGGACCATGCATATCATGGGAATATTTCACAGTTTCTGCTCTGTTTTCAGGCTGCAGGACATGTTTTTGCTTTATAGTTTCTAGCACATTCGTCTTCAGACTAGGAGGAAAGCCATAAGACCGTATGGATTAGGCCCAAGCAAAAACCCCAGCTACTTGAGACATTTAGACTAAGCCCAAAATACCAAGATCTCTCCATAAGGATGGTTGTTATACTGTACTTCCACAATCTGCTGGCAGTAAAAAAAAAGAAGCTGCAGATCTCCTTAGGCTGAGTCATGGTGCTTTGGGTCAGGGACCATGCATATCATGGGAATATTTCACAGTTTCTGCTCTGTTTTCAGTGTATGACACCAAAACACTCACCTGATGACATCCTTTCAAGAGCAAAGGCAGCAATTTGCAGAATTCCGCTTCTTAGGGGAAGTGAGAAATTGCTGAGCTGACACCAAGTCCTGCAGTGTCCCTGTCACCTGCAGAGCCACCGCATCCTCGCCACGGTAGCGGGCATTGTGACAAAGGTTCTATGTCAGCTGGGTGTGGCATCCAGGCGCCCCCTAGGGGATAGGGAGCCTGTCAGCCCCGGGCCTGTCACTGCCTGGTGTCCCTGCTGCCACCAGCCAGGCCTCTGAAAACTTGTCAAACCATGCCCAGACTTGGGGCCAGTTTGGCCCAAAGTCTCCAAGAGACAAGTCGGGAAGAAAGATATGGGACAGAGGGAGAAAGCGAAGGGAGCAGGAGAAAGGGAAGGAAGAATAAAAAGTAGTGTTGGGCTGCAGGAGTGAGATGGAGGTATTGCAAGAAAAGAGGCAGGACGCAGGAGAGTGAGAGAAAAGGAAAGAAGAGACATGCAGCCAGACGAGGGGTTAGTGAGAGAGGATGGGACAGAGAACAGGATGAGAAGGACATAAGGCAAGGCAAGGACAGGCAAGGACAGGCAAGGCAAGGCTAGGCTGCAGGACATGTTTTTGCTTTATAGTTTCTAGCACATTCGTCTTCAGACTAGGAGGAAAGCCATAAGACCGTATGGATTAGGCCCAAGCAAAAACCCCAGCTACTTGAGACACTTAGACTAAGCCCAAAATACCAAGATCTCTCCATAAGGATGGTTGTTATACTGTACTTCCACAATCTGCTGGCAGTACAAAAAAAGAAGCTGCAGATCTCCTTAGGCTGAGTCATGGTGCTTTGGGTCAGGGACCATGCATATCATGGGAATATTTCACAGTTTCTGCTCTGTTTTCAGTGTATGACACCAAAACACCCACCTGATGGCATCCTTTCAAGAGCAAAGGCAGCAAGTGGCAGAATTCCGCTTCTTAGGGGAAGTGAGAAATTGCTGAGCTGACACCAAGTCCTGCAGTGTCCCTGTCACCTGCAGAGCCACCGCATCCTCGCCACGGTAGCGGGCATTGTGAGAAAGGTTCTATGTCAGCTGGGTGTGGCAGCCAGGCGCCCCCTAGGGGATGGGGAGCCTGTCAGCCCCGGGCCTGTCACTGCCTGGTGTCCCTGCTGCCACCAGCCAGGCCTCTGAAAACTTGTCAAACCATGCCCAGACTTGGGGCCAGTTTGGCCCAAAGTCTCCAAGAGACAAGCCGGGAAGAAAGATATGGGACAGAGGGAGAAAGCGAAGGGAGCAGGAGAAAGGGAAGGAAGAATAAAAAGTAGTGTTGGGCTGCAGGAGTGAGATGGAGGAATTGCAAGAAAAGAGGCAGGAAGCAGGAGAGTGAGAGAAAAGGAAAGAAGAGACATGCAGCCAGACGAGGGGTTAGTGAGAGAGGATGGGACAGAGAACAGGATGAGAAGGACATAAGGCAAGGCTAGGACAGGCAAGGACAGGCAAGGCAAGGCTAGGCTGCAGGACATGTTTTTGCTTTATAGTTTCTAGCACATTCGTCTTCAGACTAGGAGGAAAGCCATAAGACCGTATGGATTAGGCCCAAGCAAAAACCCCAGCTACTTGAGACACTTAGACTAAGCCTAAAATACCAAGATCTCTCCATAAGGATGGTTGTTATACTGTACTTCCACAATCTGCTGGCAGTACAAAAAAAGAAGCTGCAGATCTCCTTAGGCTGAGTCATGGTGCTTTGGGTCAGGGACCATGCATATCATGGGAATATTTCACAGTTTCTGCTCTGTTTTCAGTGTATGACACCAAAACACCCACCTGATGACACCCTTTCCAGAGCAAAGGCAGCAATTTGCAGAATTCCGCTTCTTAGGGGAAGTGAGAAATTGCTGAGCTGACAGCAAGTCCTGCAGTGTCCCTGTCACCTGCAGAGCCACCGCATCCTCGCACGGTAGCGGGCATTGTGACAAAGGTTCTATGTCAGCTGGGTGTGGCAGCCAGGCGCCCCCTAGGGGATGGGGAGCCTGTCAGCCCCGGGCCTGTCACTGCCTGGTGTCCCTGCTGCCACCAGCCAGGCCTCTGAAAACTTGTCAAACCATGCCCAGACTTGGGGCCAGTTTGGCCCAAAGTCTCCAAGAGACAAGTCGGGAAGAAAGATATGGGACAGAGGGAGAAAGCGAAGGGAGCAGGAGAAAGGGAAGGAAGAATAAAAAGTAGTGTTGGGCTACAGGAGTGAGATGGAGGAAGTGCAAGAAAAGAGGCAGGAAGCAGGAGAGTGAGAGAAAAGGAAAGAAGAGACATGCAGCCAGACGAGGGGTTAGTGAGAGAGGATGGGACAGAGAACAGGATGAGAAGGACATAAGGCAAGGCAAGGACAGGCAAGGACAGGCAAGGCAAGGCTAGGCTGCAGGACATGTTTTTGCTTTATAGTTTCTAGCACATTCGTCTTCAGACTAGGAGGAAAGCCATAAGACCGTATGGATTAGGCCCAAGCAAAAACCCCAGCTACTTGAGACACTTAGACTAAGCCTAAAATACCAAGATATCTCCATAAGGATGGTTTTTATACTGTACTTCCACAATCTGCTGGCAGTACAAAAAAATAAGCTGCAGATCTCCTTAGGCTGAGTCATGGTGCTTTGGGGCAGGGACCATGCATATCATGGGAATATTTCACAGTTTCTGCTCTGTTTTCAGTGTATGACACCAAAACACCCACCTGATGACATCCTTTCAAGAGCAAAGGCAGCAAGTGGCAGAATTCCGCTTCTTAGGGGAAGTGAGAAATTGCTGAGCTGACACCAAGTCCTGCAGTGTCCCTGTCACCTGCAGAGCCACCGCATCCTCGCCACGGTAGCGGGCATTGTGAGAAAGGTTCTATGTCAGCTGGGTGTGGCAGCCAGGCGCCCCCTAGGGGATGGGGAGCCTGTCAGCCCCGGGCCTGTCACTGCCTGGTGTCCCTGCTGCCACCAGCCAGGCCTCTGAAAACTTCTCAAACCATGCCCAGACTTGGGGCCCGTTTGGCCCAAAGTCTCCAAGAGACAAGTCGGGAAGAAAGATATGGGACAGAGGGAGAAAGCGAAGGGAGCAGGAGAAAGGGAAGGAAGAATAAAAAGTAGTGTTGGGCTGCAGGAGTGAGATGGAGGAATTGCAAGAAAAGAGGCAGGAAGCAGGAGAGTGAGAGAAAAGGAAAGAAGAGACATGCAGCCAGACGAGGGGTTAGTGAGAGAGGATGGGACAGAGAGCAGGATGAGAAGGACATAAGGCAAGGCAAGGACAGGCAAGGACAGGCAAGGCAAGGCTAGGCTGCAGGACATGTTTTTGCTTTATAGTTTCTAGCACATTCGTCTTCAGACTAGGAGGAAAGCCATAAGACCGTATGGATTAGGCCCAAGCAAAAACCCCAGCTACTTGAGACACTTAGACTAAGCCTAAAATACCAAGATCTCTCCGTAAGGATGGTTTTTATACTGTACTTCCACAATCTGCTGGCAGTACAAAAAAATAAGCTGCAGATCTCCTTAGGCTGAGTCATGGTGCTTTGGGGCAGGGACCATGCATATCATGGGAATATTTCACAGTTTCTGCTCTGTTTTCAGTGTATGACACCAAAACACCCACCTGATGACATCCTTTCAAGAGCAAAGGCAGCAAGTGGCAGAATTCCGCTTCTTAGGGGAAGTGAGAAATTGCTGAGCTGACACCAAGTCCTGCAGTGTCCCTGTCACCTGCAGAGCCACCGCATCCTCGCCACGGTAGCGGGCATTGTGAGAAAGGTTCTATGTCAGCTGGGTGTGGCAGCCAGGCGCCCCCTAGGGGATGGGGAGCCTGTCAGCCCCGGGCCTGTCACTGCCTGGTGTCCCTGCTGCCACCAGCCAGGCCTCTGAAAACTTGTCAAACCATGCCCAGACTTGGGGCCAGTTTGGCCCAAAGTCTCCAAGAGACAAGTCGGGAAGAAAGATATGGGACAGAGGGAGAAAGCGAAGGGAGCAGGAGAAAGGGAAGGAAGAATAAAAAGTAGTGTTGGGCTGCAGGAGTGAGATGGAGGAATTGCAAGAAAAGAGGCAGGAAGCAGGAGAGTGAGAGAAAAGGAAAGAAGAGACATGCAGCCAGACGAGGGGTTAGTGAGAGAGGATGGGACAGAGAACAGGATGAGAAGGAGATAAGGCAAGGCAAGGACAGGCAAGGACAGGCAAGGCAAGGCTAGGCTGCAGGACATGTTTTTGCTTTATAGTTTCTAGCACATTCGTCTTCAGACTAGGAGGAAAGCCATAAGACCGTATGGATTAGGCCCAAGCAAAAACCCCAGCTACTTGAGACACTTAGACTAAGCCCAAAATACCAAGATCTCTCCATAAGGATGGTTGTTATACTGTACTTCCACAATCTGCTGGCAGTACAAAAAAAGAAGCTGCAGATCTCCTTAGGCTGAGTCATGGTGCTTTGGGTCAGGGACCATGCATATCATGGGAATATTTCACAGTTTCTGCTCTGTTTTCAGTGTATGACACCAAAACACCCACCTGATGACATCCTTTCAAGAGCAAAGGCAGCAAGTGGCAGAATTCCGCTTCTTAGGGGAAGTGAGAAATTGCTGAGCTGACACCAAGTCCTGCAGTGTCCCTGTCACCTGCAGAGCCACCGCATCCTCGCCACGGTAGCGGGCATTGTGAGAAAGGTTCTATGTCAGCTGGGTGTGGCAGCCAGGCGCCCCCTAGGGGATGGGGAGCCTGTCAGCCCCGGGCCTGTCACTGCCTGGTGTCCCTGCTGCCACCAGCCAGGCCTCTGAAAACTTCTCAAACCATGCCCAGACTTGGGGCCCGTTTGGCCCAAAGTCTCCAAGAGACAAGTCGGGAAGAAAGATATGGGACAGAGGGAGAAAGCGAAGGGAGCAGGAGAAAGGGAAGGAAGAATAAAAAGTAGTGTTGGGCTGCAGGAGTGAGATGGAGGAATTGCAAGAAAAGAGGCAGGAAGCAGGAGAGTGAGAGAAAAGGAAAGAAGAGACATGCAGCCAGACGAGGGGTTAGTGAGAGAGGATGGGACAGAGAGCAGGATGAGAAGGACATAAGGCAAGGCAAGGACAGGCAAGGACAGGCAAGGCAAGGCTAGGCTGCAGGACATGTTTTTGCTTTATAGTTTCTAGCACATTCGTCTTCAGACTAGGAGGAAAGCCATAAGACCGTATGGATTAGGCCCAAGCAAAAACCCCAGCTACTTGAGACACTTAGACTAAGCCTAAAATACCAAGATCTCTCCGTAAGGATGGTTTTTATACTGTACTTCCACAATCTGCTGGCAGTACAAAAAAATAAGCTGCAGATCTCCTTAGGCTGAGTCATGGTGCTTTGGGGCAGGGACCATGCATATCATGGGAATATTTCACAGTTTCTGCTCTGTTTTCAGTGTATGACACCAAAACACCCACCTGATGACATCCTTTCAAGAGCAAAGGCAGCAATTTGCAGAATTCCGCTTCTTAGGGGAAGTGAGAAATTGCTGAGCTGACACCAAGTCCTGCAGTGTCCCTGTCACCTGCAGAGCCACCGCATCCTCGCCACGGTAGCGGGCATTGTGAGAAAGGTTCTATGTCAGCTGGGTGTGGCAGCCAGGCGCCCCCTAGGGGATGGGGAGCCTGTCAGCCCCGGGCCTGTCACTGCCTGGTGTCCCTGCTGCCACCAGCCAGGCCTCTGAAAACTTGTCAAACCATGCCCAGACTTGGGGCCAGTTTGGCCCAAAGTCTCCAAGAGACAAGTCGGGAAGAAAGATATGGGACAGAGGGAGAAAGCGAAGGGAGCAGGAGAAAGGGAAGGAAGAATAAAAAGTAGTGTTGGGCTGCAGGAGTGAGATGGAGGAATTGCAAGAAAAGAGGCAGGAAGCAGGAGAGTGAGAGAAAAGGAAAGAAGAGACATGCAGCCAGACGAGGGGTTAGTGAGAGAGGATGGGACAGAGAACAGGATGAGAAGGAGATAAGGCAAGGCAAGGACAGGCAAGGACAGGCAAGGCAAGGCTAGGCTGCAGGACATGTTTTTGCTTTATAGTTTCTAGCACATTCGTCTTCAGACTAGGAGGAAAGCCATAAGACCGTATGGATTAGGCCCAAGCAAAAACCCCAGCTACTTGAGACACTTAGACTAAGCCCAAAATACCAAGATCTCTCCATAAGGATGGTTGTTATACTGTACTTCCACAATCTGCTGGCAGTACAAAAAAAGAAGCTGCAGATCTCCTTAGGCTGAGTCATGGTGCTTTGGGTCAGGGACCATGCATATCATGGGAATATTTCACAGTTTCTGCTCTGTTTTCAGTGTATGACACCAAAACACCCACCTGATGACATCCTTTCAAGAGCAAAGGCAGCAAGTGGCAGAATTCCGCTTCTTAGGGGAAGTGAGAAATTGCTGAGCTGACACCAAGTCCTGCAGTGTCCCTGTCACCTGCAGAGCCACCGCATCCTCGCCACGGTAGCGGGCATTGTGAGAAAGGTTCTATGTCAGCTGGGTGTGGCAGCCAGGCGCCCCCTAGGGGATGGGGAGCCTGTCAGCCGCGGGCCTGTCACTGCCTGGTGTCCCTGCTGCCACCAGCCAGGCCTCTGAAAACTTGTCAAACCATGCCCAGACTTGGGGCCAGTTTGGCCCAAAGTCTCCAAGAGACAAGCCGGGAAGAAAGATATGGGACAGAGGGAGAAAGCGAAGGGAGCAGGAGAAAGGGAAGGAAGAATAAAAAGTAGTGTTGGGCTGCAGGAGTGAGATGGAGGAATTGCAAGAAAAGAGGCAGGAAGCAGGAGAGTGAGAGAAAAGGAAAGAAGAGACATGCAGCCAGACGAGGGTTTAGTGAGAGAGGATGGGACAGAGAACAGGATGAGAAGGACATAAGGCAAGGCTAGGACAGGCAAGGACAGGCAAGGCAAGGCTAGGCTGCAGGACATGTTTTTGCTTTATAGTTTCTAGCACATTCGTCTTCAGACTAGGAGGAAAGCCATAAGACCGTATGGATTAGGCCCAAGCAAAAACCCCAGCTACTTGAGACACTTAGACTAAGCCTAAAATACCAAGATCTCTCCATAAGGATGGTTGTTATACTGTACTTCCACAATCTGCTGGCAGTACAAAAAAAGAAGCTGCAGATCTCCTTAGGCTGAGTCATGGTGCTTTGGGTCAGGGACCATGCATATCATGGGAATATTTCACAGTTTCTGCTCTGTTTTCAGTGTATGACACCAAAACACCCACCTGATGACACCCTTTCCAGAGCAAAGGCAGCAATTTGCAGAATTCCGCTTCTTAGGGGAAGTGAGAAATTGCTGAGCTGACAGCAAGTCCTGCAGTGTCCCTGTCACCTGCAGAGCCACCGCATCCTCGCCACGGTAGCGGGCATTGTGACAAAGGTTCTATGTCAGCTGGGTGTGGCAGCCAGGCGCCCCCTAGGGGATGGGGAGCCTGTCAGCCCCGGGCCTGTCACTGCCTGGTGTCCCTGCTGCCACCAGCCAGGCCTCTGAAAACTTGTCAAACCATGCCCAGACTTGGGGCCAGTTTGGCCCAAAGTCTCCAAGAGACAAGTCGGGAAGAAAGATATGGGACAGAGGGAGAAAGCGAAGGGAGCAGGAGAAAGGGAAGGAAGAATAAAAAGTAGTGTTGGGCTACAGGAGTGAGATGGAGGAAGTGCAAGAAAAGAGGCAGGAAGCAGGAGAGTGAGAGAAAAGGAAAGAAGAGACATGCAGCCAGACGAGGGGTTAGTGAGAGAGGATGGGACAGAGAACAGGATGAGAAGGACATAAGGCAAGGCAAGGACAGGCAAGGACAGGCAAGGCAAGGCTAGGCTGCAGGACATGTTTTTGCTTTATAGTTTCTAGCACATTCGTCTTCAGACTAGGAGGAAAGCCATAAGACCGTATGGATTAGGCCCAAGCAAAAACCCCAGCTACTTGAGACACTTAGACTAAGCCTAAAATACCAAGATATCTCCATAAGGATGGTTTTTATACTGTACTTCCACAATCTGCTGGCAGTACAAAAAAAGAAGCTGCAGATCTCCTTAGGCTGAGTCATGGTGCTTTGGGGCAGGGACCATGCATATCATGGGAATATTTCACAGTTTCTGCTCTGCTTTCAGTGTATGACACCAAAACACCCACCTGATGACATCCTTTCAAGAGCAAAGGCAGCAATTTGCAGAATTCCGCTTCTTAGGGGAAGTGAGAAATTGCTGAGCTGACAGCAAGTCCTGCAGTGTCCCTGTCACCTGCAGAGCCACCGCATCCTCGCCACGGTAGCGGGCATTGTGAGAAAGGTTCTATGTCAGCTGGGTGTGGCAGCCAGGCGCCCCCTAGGGGATGGGGAGCCTGTCAGCCCCGGGCCTGTCACTGCCTGGTGTCCCTGCTGCCACCAGCCAGGCCTCTGAAAACTTGTCAAACCATGCCCAGACTTGGGGCCAGTTTGGCCCAAAGTCTCCAAGAGACAAGTCGGGAAGAAAGATATGGGACAGAGGGAGAAAGCGAAGGGAGCAGGAGAAAGGGAAGGAAGAATAAAAAGTAGTGTTGGGCTGCAGGAGTGAGATGGAGGAATTGCAAGAAAAGAGGCAGGAAGCAGGAGAGTGAGAGAAAAGGAAAGAAGAGACATGCAGCCAGACGAGGGGTTAGTGAGAGAGGATGGGACAGAGAGCAGGATGAGAAGGACATAAGGCAAGGCAAGGACAGGCAAGGACAGGCAAGGCAAGGCTAGGCTGCAGGACATGTTTTTGCTTTATAGTTTCTAGCACATTCGTCTTCAGACTAGGAGGAAAGCCATAAGACCGTATGGATTAGGCCCAAGCAAAAACCCCAGCTACTTGAGACACTTAGACTAAGCCTAAAATACCGAGATCTCTCCGTAAGGATGGTTTTTATACTGTACTTCCACAATCTGCTGGCAGTACAAAAAAATAAGCTGCAGATCTCCTTAGGCTGAGTCATGGTGCTTTGGGGCAGGGACCATGCATATCATGGGAATATTTCACAGTTTCTGCTCTGTTTTCAGTGTATGACACCAAAACACCCACCTGATGACATCCTTTCAAGAGCAAAGGCAGCAATTTGCAGAATTCCGCTTCTTAGGGGAAGTGAGAAATTGCTGAGCTGACACCAAGTCCTGCAGTGTCCCTGTCACCTGCAGAGCCACCGCATCCTCGCCACGGTAGCGGGCATTGTGACAAAGGTTCTATGTCAGCTGGGTGTGGCAGCCAGGCGCCCCCTAGGGGATGGGGAGCCTGTCAGCCCCGGGCCTGTCACTGCCTGCTGGCCCTGCTGCCACCAGCCAGGCCTCTGAAAACTTGTCAAACCATGCCCAGACTTGGGGCCAGTTTGGCCCAAAGTCTCCAAGAGACAAGTCGGGAAGAAAGATATGGGACAGAGGGAGAAAGCGAAGGGAGCAGGAGAAAGGGAAGGAAGAATAAAAAGTAGTGTTGGGCTGCAGGAGTGAGATGGAGGAATTGCAAGAAAAGAGGCAGGAAGCAGGAGAGTGAGAGAAAAGGAAAGAAGAGACATGCAGCCAGACGAGGGGTTAGTGAGAGAGGATGGGACAGAGAGCAGGATGAGAAGGACATAAGGCAAGGCAAGGACAGGCAAGGACAGGCAAGGCAAGGCTAGGCTGCAGGACATGTTTTTGCTTTATAGTTTCTAGCACATTCGTCTTCAGACTAGGAGGAAAGCCATAAGACCGTATGGATTAGGCCCAAGCAAAAACCCCAGCTACTTGAGACACTTAGACTAAGCCCAAAATACCAAGATCTCTCCATAAGGATGGTTGTTATACTGTACTTCCACAATCTGCTGGCAGTAAAAAAAAAGAAGCTGCAGATCTCCTTAGGCTGAGTCATGGTGCTTTGGGTCAGGGACCATGCATATCATGGGAATATTTCACAGTTTCTGCTCTGTTTTCAGTGTATGACACCAAAACACCCACCTGATGACATCCTTTCAAGAGCAAAGGCAGCAATTTGCAGAATTCCGCTTCTTAGGGGAAGTGAGAAATTGCTGAGCTGACACCAAGTCCTGCAGTGTCCCTGTCACCTGCAGAGCCACCGCATCCTCGCCACGGTAGCGGGCATTGTGAGAAAGGTTCTATGTCAGCTGGGTGTGGCAGCCAGGCGCCCCCTAGGGGATGGGGAGCCTGTCAGCCCCGGGCCTGTCACTGCCTGGTGTCCCTGCTGCCACCAGCCAGGCCTCTGAAAACTTGTCAAACCATGCCCAGACTTGGGGCCAGATATGCCCAAAGTCTCCAAGAGACAAGTCAGGAAGAAAGATATGGGACAGAGGGAGAAAGCGAAGGGAGCAGGAGAAAGGGAAGGAAGAATAAAAAGTAGTGTTGGGCTGCAGGAGTGAGATGGAGGAAGTGCAAGAACAGAGGCAGGAAGCAGGAGAGTGAGAGAAAAGGAAAGAAGAGACATGCAGCCAGACGAGGGGTTAGTGAGAGAGGATGGGACAGAGAACAGGATGAGAAGGACATAAGGCAAGGCAAGGACAGGCAAGGACAGGCAAGGCAAGGCTAGGCTGCAGGACATGTTTTTGCTTTATAGTTTCTAGCACATTCGTCTTCAGACTAGGAGGAAAGCCATAAGACCGTATGGATTAGGCCCAAGCAAAAACCCCAGCTACTTGAGACACTTAGACTAAGCCTAAAATACCAAGATCTCTCCATAAGGATGGTTTTTATACTGTACTTCCACAATCTGCTGGCAGTACAAAAAAATAAGCTGCAGATCTCCTTAGGCTGAGTCATGGTGCTTTGGGTCAGGGACCATGCATATCATGGGAATATTTCACAGTTTCTGCTCTGTTTTCAGGCTGCAGGACATGTTTTTGCTTTATAGTTTCTAGCACATTCGTCTTCAGACTAGGAGGAAAGCCATAAGACCGTATGGATTAGGCCCAAGCAAAAACCCCAGCTACTTGAGACACTTAGACTAAGCCTAAAATACCAAGATCTCTCCATAAGGATGGTTTTTATACTGTACTTCCACAATCTGCTGGCAGTACAAAAAAATAAGCTGCAGATCTCCTTAGGCTGAGTCATGGTGCTTTGGGGCAGGGACCATGCATATCATGGGAATATTTCACAGTTTCTGCTCTTTTTTCAGTGTATGACACCAAAACACCCACCTGATGACATCCTTTCAAGAGCAAAGGCAGCAATTTGCAGAATTCCGCTTCTTAGGGGAAGTGAGAAATTGCTGAGCTGACACCAAGTCCTGCAGTGTCCCTGTCACCTGCAGAGCCACCGCATCCTCGCCACGGTAGCGGGCATTGTGAGAAAGGTTCTATGTCAGCTGGGTGTGGCAGCCAGGCGCCCCCTAGGGGATGGGGTGCCTGTCAGCCCCGGGCCTGTCACTGCCTGGTGTCCCTGCTGCCACCAGCCAGGCCTCTGAAAACTTGTCAAACCATGCCCAGACTTGGGGCCAGTTTGGCCCAAAGTCTGCAAGAGACAAGTCGGGAAGAAAGATATGGGACAGAGGGAGAAAGCGAAGGGAGCAGGAGAAAGGGAATGAAGAATAAAAAGTAGTGTTGGGCTGCAGGAGTGAGATGGAGGAAGTGCAAGAACAGAGGCAGGAAGCAGGAGAGTGAGAGAAAAGGAAAGAAGAGACATGCAGCCAGACGAGGGGTTAGTGAGAGAGGATGGGACAGAGAACAGGATGAGAAGGACATAAGGCAAGGCAAGGACAGGCAAGGACAGGCAAGGCAAGGCTAGGCTGCAGGACATGTTTTTGCTTTATAGTTTCTAGCACATTCGTCTTCAGACTAGGAGGAAAGCCATAAGACCGTATGGATTAGGCCCAAGCAAAAACCCCAGCTACTTGAGACACTTAGACTAAGCCTAAAATACCAAGATCACTCCATAAGGATGGTTTTTATACTGTACTTCCACAATCTGCTGGCAGTACAAAAAAATAAGCTGCAGATCTCCTTAGGCTGAGTCATGGTGCTTTGGGTCAGGGACCATGCATATCATGGGAATATTTCACAGTTTCTGCTCTGTTTTCAGGCTGCAGGACATCTTTTTGCTTTATAGTTTCTAGCACATTCGTCTTCAGACTAGGAGGAAAGCCATAAGACCGTATGGATTAGGCCCAAGCAAAAACCCCAGCTACTTGAGACACTTAGACTAAGCCCAAAATACCAAGATCTCTCCATAAGGATGGTTGTTATACTGTACTTCCACAATCTGCTGGCAGTACAAAAAAATAAGCTGCAGATCTCCTTAGGCTGAGTCATGGTGCTTTGGGGCAGGGACCATGCATATCATGGGAATATTTCACAGTTTCTGCTCTGTTTTCAGTGTATGACACCAAAACACCCACCTGATGACATCCTTTCAAGAGCAAAGGCAGCAATTTGCAGAATTCCGCTTCTTAGGGGAAGTGAGAAATTGCTGAGCTGACACCAAGTCCTGCAGTGTCCCTGTCACCTGCAGAGCCACCGCATCCTCGCCACGGTAGCGGGCATTGTGACAAAGGTTCTATGTCAGCTGGGTGTGGCAGCCAGGCGCCCCCTAGGGGATGGGGAGCCTGTCAGCCCCGGGCCTGTCACTGCCTGGTGTCCCTGCTGCCACCAGCCAGGCCTCTGAAAACTTGTCAAACCATGCCCAGACTTGGGGCCAGTTTGGCCCAAAGTCTCCAAGAGACAAGTCGGGAAGAAAGATATGGGACAGAGGGAGAAAGCGAAGGGAGCAGGAGAAAGGGAAGGAAGAATAAAAAGTAGTGTTGGGCTGCAGGAGTGAGATGGAGGAATTGCAAGAAAAGAGGCAGGAAGCAGGAGAGTGAGAGAAAAGGAAAGAAGAGACATGCAGCCAGACGAGGGGTTAGTGAGAGTGGATGGGACAGAGAACAGGATGAGAAGGACATAAGGCAAGGCAAGGACAGGCAAGGACAGGCAAGGCAAGGCTAGGCTGCAGGACATGTTTTTGCTTTATAGTTTCTAGCACATTCGTCTTCAGACTAGGAGGAAAGCCATAAGACCGTATGGATTAGGCCCAAGCAAAAACCCCAGCTACTTGAGACACTTAGACTAAGCCCAAAATACCAAGATCTCTCCATAAGGATGGTTGTTATACTGTACTTCCACAATCTGCTGGCAGTACAAAAAAAGAAGCTGCAGATCTCCTTAGGCTGAGTCATGGTGCTTTGGGTCAGGGACCATGCATATCATGGGAATATTTCACAGTTTCTGCTCTGTTTTCAGTGTATGACACCAAAACACCCACCTGATGACACCCTTTCCAGAGCAAAGGCAGCAATTTGCAGAATTCCGCTTCTTAGGGGAAGTGAGAAATTGCTGAGCTGACACCAAGTCCTGCAGTGTCCCTGTCACCTGCAGAGCCACCGCATCCTCGCCACGGTAGCGGGCATTGTGAGAAAGGTTCTATGTCAGCTGGGTGTGGCAGCCAGGCGCCCCCTAGGGGATGGGGAGCCTGTCAGCCCCGGGCCTGTCACTGCCTGGTGTCCCTGCTGCCACCAGCCAGGCCTCTGAAAACTTGTCAAACCATGCCCAGACTTGGGGCCAGTTTGGCCCAAAGTCTCCAAGAGACAAGTCGGGAAGAAAGATATGGGACAGAGGGAGAAAGCGAAGGGAGCAGGAGAAAGGGAAGGAAGAATAAAAAGTAGTGTTGGGCTGCAGGAGTGAGATGGAGGAATTGCAAGAAAAGAGGCAGGAAGCAGGAGAGTGGGAGAAAAGGAAAGAAGAGACATGCAGCCAGACGAGGGCTTAGTGAGAGAGGATGGGACAGAGAACAGGATGAGAAGGACATAAGGCAAGGCAAGGACAGGCAAGGACAGGCAAGGCAAGGCTAGGCTGCAGGACATGTTTTTGCTTTATAGTTTCTAGCACATTCGTCTTCAGACTAGGAGGAAAGCCATAAGACCGTATGGATTAGGCCCAAGCAAAAACCCCAGCTACTTGAGACACTTAGACTAAGCCTAAAATACCAAGATCTCTCCATAAGGATGGTTTTTATACTGTACTTCCACAATCTGCTGGCAGTACAAAAAAATAAGCTGCAGATCTCCTTAGGCTGAGTCATGGTGCTTTGGGGCAGGGACCATGCATATCATGGGAATATTTCACAGTTTCTGCTCTGTTTTCAGTGTATGACACCAAAACACCCACCTGATGACATCCTTTCAAGAGCAAAGGCAGCAATTTGCAGAATTCCACTTCTTAGGGGAAGTGAGAAATTGCTGAGCTGACACCAAGTCCTGCAGTGTCCCTGTCACCTGCAGAGCCACCGCATCCTCGCCACGGTAGCGGGCATTGTGACAAAGGTTCTATGTCAGCTGGGTGTGGCAGCCAGGCGCCCCCTAGGGGATGGGGAGCCTGTCAGCCCCGGGCCTGTCACTGCCTGGTGTCCCTGCTGCCACCAGCCAGGCCTCTGAAAACTTGTCAAACCATGCCCAGACTTGGGGCCAGTTTGGCCCAAAGTCTCCAAGAGACAAGTCGGGAAGAAAGATATGGGACAGAGGGAGAAAGTGAAGGGAGCAGGAGAAAGGGAAGGAAGAATAAAAAGTAGTGTTGGGCTGCAGGAGTGAGATGGAGGAATTGCAAGAAAAGAGGCAGGAAGCAGGAGAATGAGAGAAAAGGAAAGAAGAGACATGCAGCCAGACGAGGGCTTAGTGAGAGTGGATGGGACAGAGAACAGGATGAGAAGGACATAAGGCAAGGCAAGGACAGGCAAGGACAGGCAAGGCAAGGCTAGGCTGCAGGACATGTTTTTGCTTTATAGTTTCTAGCACATTCCTCTTCAGACTAGGAGGAAAGCCATAAGACCGTATGGATTAGGCCCAAGCAAAAACCCCAGCTACTTGAGACACTTAGACTAAGCCTAAAATACCAAGATCTCTCCATAAGGATGGTTTTTATACTGTACTTCCACAATCTGCTGGCAGTACAAAAAAATAAGCTGCAGATCTCCTTAGGCTGAGTCATGGTGCTTTGGGGCAGGGACCATGCATATCATGGGAATATTTCACAGTTTCTGCTCTGTTTTCAGTGTATGACACCAAAACACCCACCTGATGACATCCTTTCAAGAGCAAAGGCAGCAATTTGCAGAATTCCGCTTCTTAGGGGAAGTGAGAAATTGCTGAGCTGACACCAAGTCCTGCAGTGTCCCTGTCACCTGCAGAGCCACCGCATCCTCGCCACGGTAGCGGGCATTGTGACCAAGTTTCTATGTCAGCTGGGTGTGGCAGCCAGGCGCCCCCTAGGGGATGGGGAGCCTGTCAGCCCCGGGCCTGTGTCTGCCTGCTGGCCCTGCTGTCAACAGCCAGGCGTCTGAAAACTTGTCAAACCATGCCCAGACTTGGGGCCACTTTGGCCCAAAGTCTCCAAGAGACAAGTCGGGAAGAAAGATATGGGACAGAGGGAGAAAGCGAAGGGAGCAGGAGAAAGGGAAGGAAGAATAAAAAGTAGTGTTGGGCTGCAGGAGTGAGATGGAGGAATTGCAAGAAAAGAGGCAGGAAGCAGGAGAGTGAGAGAAAAGGAAAGAAGAGACATGCAGCCAGACGAGGGCTTAGTGAGAGAGGATGGGACAGAGAACAGGATGAGAAGGACATAAGGCAAGGCAAGGACAGGCAAGGACAGGCAAGGCAAGGCTAGGCTGCAGGACATGTTTTTGCTTTATAGTTTCTAGCACATTCGTCTTCAGACTTGGAGGAAAGCCATAAGACCGTATGGATTAGGCCCAAGCAAAAACCCCAGCTACTTGAGACACTTAGACTAAGCCTAAAATACCAAGATCTCTCCATAAGGATGGTTTTTATACTGTACTTCCCCAATCTGCTGGCAGTACAAAAAAATAAGCTGCAGATCTCCTTAGGCTGAGTCATGGTGCTTTGGGGCAGGGACCATGCATATCATGGGAATATTTCACAGTTTCTGCTCTGTTTTCAGTGTATGACACCAAAACACCCACCTGATGACACCCTTTCAAGAGCAAAGGCAGCAATTGGCAGAATTCCGCTTCTTAGGGGAAGTGAGAAATTGCTGAGCTGACACCAAGTCCTGCAGTGTCCCTGTCACCTGCAGAGCCACCGCATCCTCGCCACGGTAGCGGGCATTGTGACAAAGGTTCTATGTCAGCTGGGTGTGGCAGCCAGGCGCCCCCTAGGGGATGGGGAGCCTGTCAGCCCCGGGCCTGTCACTGCCTGGTGTCCCTGCTGCCACCAGCCAGGCCTCTGAAAACTTGTCAAACCATGCCCAGACTTGGGGCCAGTTTGGCCCAAAGTCTCCAAGAGACAAGTCGGGAAGAAAGATATGGGACAGAGGGAGAAAGCGAAGGGAGCAGGAGAAAGGGAAGGAAGAATAAAAAGTAGTGTTGGGCTGCAGGAGTGAGATGGAGGAATTGCAAGAAAAGAGGCAGGAAGCAGGAGAGTGAGAGAAAAGGAAAGAAGAGACATGCAGCCAGACGAGGGGTTAGTGAGAGAGGATGGGACAGAGAACAGGATGAGAAGGACATAAGGGATGGCTAGGACAGGCAAGGACAGGTAAGGCAAGGCTAGGCTGCAGGACATGTTTTTGCTTTATAGTTTCTAGCACATTCGTCTTCAGACTAGGAGGAAAGCCATAAGACCGTATGGATTAGGCCCAAGCAAAAACCCCAGCTACTTGAGACACTTAGACTAAGCCTAAAATACCAAGATCTCTCCATAAGGATGATTTTTATACTCTACTTCCACAATCTGCTGGCAGTACAAAAAAATAAGCTGCAGATCTCCTTAGGCTGAGTCATGGTGCTTTGGGGCAGGGACCATGCATATCATGGGAATATTTCACAGTTTCTGCTCTGTTTTCAGTGTATGACACCAAAACACCCACCTGATGACATCCTTTCAAGAGCAAAGGCAGCAATTTGCAGAATTCCGCTTCTTAGGGGAAGTGAGAAATTGCTGAGCTGACACCAAGTCCTGCAGTGTCCCTGTCACCTGCAGAGCCACCGCATCCTCGCCACGGTAGCGGGCATTGTGACAAAGGTTCTATGTCAGCTGGGTGTGGCAGCCAGGCGCCCCCTAGGGGATGGGGAGCCTGTCAGCCCCGGGCCTGTCACTGCCTGGTGTCCCTGCTGCCACCAGCCAGGCCTCTGAAAACTTGTCAAACCATGCCCAGACTTGGGGCCAGTTTGGCCCAAAGTCTCCAAGAGACTAGTCGGGAAGAAAGATATGGGACAGAGGGAGAAAGCGAAGGGAGCAGGAGAAAGGGAAGGAAGAATAAAAAGTAGTGTTGGGCTGCAGGAGTGAGATGGAGGAATTGCAAGAAAAGAGGCAGGAAGCAGGAGAGTGAGAGAAAAGGAAAGAAGAGACATGCAGCCAGACGAGGGGTTAGTGAGAGAGGATGGGACAGAGAACAGGATGAGAAGGACATAAGGCAAGGCAAGGACAGGCAAGGACAGGCAAGGCAAGGCTAGGCTGCAGGACATGTTTTTGCTTTATAGTTTCTAGCACATTCGTCTTCAGACTAGGAGGAAAGCCATAAGACCGTATGGATTAGGCCCAAGCAAAAACCCCAGCTACTTGAGACACTTAGGCTAAGCCCAAAATACCAAGATCTCTCCATAAGGATGGTTGTTATACTGTACTTCCACAATCTGCTGGCAGTACAAAAAAATAAGCTGCAGATCTCCTTAGGCTGAGTCATGGTGCTTTGGGTCAGGGACCATGCATATCATGGGAATATTTCACAGTTTCTGCTCTGTTTTCAGTGTATGACACCAAAACACCCACCTGATGACATCCTTTCAAGAGCAAAGGCAGCAATTTGCAGAATTCCGCTTCTTAGGGGAAGTGAGAAATTGCTGAGCTGACACCAAGTCCTGCAGTGTCCCTGTCACCTGCAGAGCCACCGCATCCTCGCCACGGTAGCGGGCATTGTGAGAAAGGTTCTATGTCAGCTGGGTGTGGCAGCCAGGCGCCCCCTAGGGGATGGGGAGCCTGTCAGCCCCGGGCCTGTCACTGCCTGGTGTCCCTGCTGCCACCAGCCAGGCCTCTGAAAACTTGTCAAACCATGCCCAGACTTGGGGCCAGTTTGGCCCAAAGTCTCCAAGAGACAAGTCGGGAAGAAAGATATGGGACAGAGGGAGAAAGCGAAGGGAGCAGGAGAAAGGGAAGGAAGAATAAAAAGTAGTGTTGGGCTGCAGGAGTGAGATGGAGGAATTGCAAGAAAAGAGGCAGGGAGCAGGAGAGTGAGAGAAAAGGAAAGAAGAGACATGCAGCCAGACGAGGGGTTAGTGAGAGAGGATGGGACAGAGAACAGGATGAGAAGGACATAAGGCAAGGCAAGGACAGGCAAGGACAGGCAAGGCAAGGCTAGGCTGCAGGACATGTTTTTGCTTTATAGTTTCTAGCACATTCATCTTCAGACTAGGAGGAAAGCCATAAGACCGTATGGATTAGGCCCAAGCAAAAACCCCAGCTACTTGAGACACTTAGGCTAAGCCCAAAATACCAAGATCTCTCCATAAGGATGGTTGTTATACTGTACTTCCACAATCTGCTGGCAGTACAAAAAAATAAGCTGCAGATCTCCTTAGGCTGAGTCATGGTGCTTTGGGTCAGGGACCATGCATATCATGGGAATATTTCACAGTTTCTGCTCTGTTTTCAGTGTATGACACCAAAACACCCACCTGATGACATCCTTTCAAGAGCAAAGGCAGCAATTTGCAGAATTCCGCTTCTTAGGGGAAGTGAGAAATTGCTGAGCTGACACCAAGTCCTGCAGTGTCCCTGTCACCTGCAGAGCCACCGCATCCTCGCCACGGTAGCGGGCATTGTGAGAAAGGTTCTATGTCAGCTGGGTGTGGCAGCCAGGCGCCCCCTAGGGGATGGGGAGCCTGTCAGCCCCGGGCCTGTCACTGCCTGGTGTCCCTGCTGCCACCAGCCAGGCCTCTGAAAACTTGTCAAACCATGCCCAGACTTGGGGCCAGTTTGGCCCAAAGTCTCCAAGAGACAAGTCGGGAAGAAAGATATGGGACAGAGGGAGAAAGCGAAGGGAGCAGGAGAAAGGGAAGGAAGAATAAAAAGTAGTGTTGGGCTGCAGGAGTGAGATGGAGGAATTGCAAGAAAAGAGGCAGGGAGCAGGAGAGTGAGAGAAAAGGAAAGAAGAGACATGCAGCCAGACGAGGGGTTAGTGAGAGAGGATGGGACAGAGAACAGGATGAGAAGGACATAAGGCAAGGCAAGGACAGGCAAGGACAGGCAAGGCAAGGCTAGGCTGCAGGACATGTTTTTGCTTTATAGTTTCTAGCACATTCGTCTTCAGACTAGGAGGAAAGCCATAAGACCGTATGGATTAGGCCCAAGCAAAAACCCCAGCTACTTGAGACACTTAGACTAAGCCCAAAATACCAAGATCTCTCCATAAGGATGGTTTTTATACTGTACTTCCACAATCTGCTGGCAGTACAAAAAAATAAGCTGCAGATCTCCTTAGGCTGAGTCATGGTGCTTTGGGGCAGGGACCATGCATATCATGGGAATATTTCACAGTTTCTGCTCTGTTTTCAGTGTATGACACCAAAACACCCACCTGATGACACCCTTTCAAGAGCAAAGGCAGCAATTTGCAGAATTCCGCTTCTTAGGGGAAGTGAGAAATTGCTGAGCTGACACCAAGTCCTGCAGTGTCCCTGTCACCTGCAGAGCCACCGCATCCTCGCCATGGTAGCGGGCATTGTGACAAAGGTTCTATGTCAGCTGGGTGTGGCAGCCAGGCGCCCCCTAGGGGATGGGGAGCCTGTCAGCCCCGGGCCTGTCACTGCCTGGTGTCCCTGCTGCCACCAGCCAGGCCTCTGAAAACTTGTCAAACCATGCCCAGACTTGGGGCCAGTTTGGCCCAAAGTCTCCAAGAGACAAGTCGGGAAGAAAGATATGGGACAGAGGGAGAAAGCGAAGGGAGCAGGAGAAAGGGAAGGAAGAATAAAAAGTAGTGTTGGGCTGCAGGAGTGAGATGGAGGAATTGCAAGAAAAGAGGCAGGAAGCAGGAGAGTGAGAGAAAAGGAAAGAAGAGACATGCAGCCAGACGAGGGCTTAGTGAGAGAGGATGGGACAGAGAACAGGATGAGAAGGACATAAGGCAAGGCAAGGACAGGCAAGGACAGGCAAGGCAAGGCTAGGCTGCAGGACATGTTTTTGCTTTATAGTTTCTAGCACATTCATCTTCAGACTAGGAGGAAAGCCATAAGACCGTATGGATTAGGCCCAAGCAAAAACCCCAGCTACTTGAGACACTTAGGCTAAGCCCAAAATACCAAGATCTCTCCATAAGGATGGTTTTTATACTGTACTTCCACAATCTGCTGGCAGTACAAAAAAATAAGCTGCAGATCTCCTTAGGCTGAGTCATGGTGCTTTGGGGCAGGGACCATGCATATCATGGGAATATTTCACAGTTTCTGCTCTGTTTTCAGTGTATAACACCAAAACACCCACCTGATGACATCCTTTCAAGAGCAAAGGCAGCAATTTTCAGAATTCCGCTTCTTAGGGGAAGTGAGAAATTGCTCAGCTGACACCAAGTCCTGCAGTGTCCCTGTCACCTGCAGAGCCACCGCATCCTCGCCACGGTAGCGGGCATTGTGACAAAGGTTCTATGTCAGCTGGGTGTGGCAGCCAGGCGCCCCCTAGGGGATGGGGAGCCTGTCAGCCCCGGGCCTGTCACTGCCTGCTGGCCCTGCTGCCACCACCCAGGCCTCTGAAAACTTGTCAAACCATGCCCAGACTTGGGGCCAGTTTGGCCCAAAGTCTCCAAGAGACTAGTCGGGAAGAAAGATATGGGACAGAGGGAGAAAGCGAAGGGAGCAGGAGAAAGGGAAGGAAGAATAAAAAGTAGTGTTGGGCTGCAGGAGTGAGATGGAGGAATTGCAAGAAAAGAGGCAGGACGCAGGAGAGTGAGAGAAAAGGAAAGAAGAGACATGCAGCCAGACGAGGGGTTAGTGAGAGAGGATGGGACAGAGAACAGGATGAGAAGGACATAAGGCAAGGCAAGGACAGGCAAGGACAGGCAAGGCAAGGCTAGGCTGCAGGACATGTTTTTGCTTTATAGTTTCTAGCACATTCGTCTTCAGACTAGGAGGAAAGCCATAAGACCGTATGGATTATGCCCAAGCAAAAACCCCAGCTACTTGAGACACTTAGACTAAGCCTAAAATACCAAGATCTATCCATAAGGATGGTTTTTATACTGTACTTCCACAATCTGCTGGCAGTACAAAAAAATAAGCTGCAGATCTCCTTAGGCTGAGTCATGGTGCTTTGGGGCAGGGACCGTGCATATCATGGGAATATTTCACAGTTTCTGCTCTGTTTTCAGTGTATGACACCAAAACACCCACCTGATGACATCCTTTCAAGAGAAAAGGCAGCAATTTGCAGAATTCCGCTTCTTAGGGGAAGTGAGAAATTGCTGAGCTGACACCAAGTCCTGCAGTGTCCCTGTCACCTGCAGAGCCACCGCATCCTCGCCACGGTAGCGGGCATTGTGAGAAAGGTTCTATGTCAGCTGGGTGTGGCAGCCAGGCGCCCCCTAGGGGATGGAGAGCCTGTCAGCCCCGGGCCTGTCACTGCCTGGTGTCCCTGCTGCCACCAGCCAGGCCTCTGAAAACTTGTCAAACCATGCCCAGACTTGGGGCCAGTTTGGCCCAAAGTCTCCAAGAGACAAGTCGGGAAGAAAGATATGGGACAGAGGGAGAAAGCGAAGGGAGCAGGAGAAAGGGAAGGAAGAATAAAAAGTAGTGTTGGGCTGCAGGAGTGAGATGGAGGAATTGCAAGAAAAGAGGCAGGAAGCAGGAGAGTGAGAGAAAAGGAAAGAAGAGACATGCAGCCAGACGAGGGCTTAGTGAGAGAGGATGGGACAGAGAACAGGATGAGAAGGACATAAGGCAAGGCAAGGACAGGCAAGGACAGGCAAGGCAAGGCTAGGCTGCAGGACATGTTTTTGCTTTATAGTTTCTAGCACATTCGTCTTCAGACTAGGAGGAAAGCCATAAGACCGTATGGATTAGGCCCAAGCAAAAACCCCAGCTACTTGAGACACTTAGACTAAGCCCAAAATACCAAGATCTCTCCATAAGGATGGTTTTTATACTGTACTTCCACAATCTGCTGGCAGTACAAAAAAATAAGCTGCAGATCTCCTTAGGCTGAGTCATGGTGCTTTGGGGCAGGGACCATGCATATCATGGGAATATTTCACAGTTTCTGCTCTGTTTTCAGTGTATGACACCAAAACACCCACCTGATGACACCCTTTCAAGAGCAAAGGCAGCAATTTGCAGAATTCCGCTTCTTAGGGGAAGTGAGAAATTGCTGAGCTGACACCAAGTCCTGCAGTGTCCCTGTCACCTGCAGAGCCACCGCATCCTCGCCACGGTAGCGGGCATTGTGACAAAGGTTCTATGTCAGCTGGGTGTGGCAGCCAGGCGCCCCCCAGGGGATGGGGAGCCTGTCAGCCCCGGGCCTGTCACTGCCTGGTGTCCCTGCTGCCACCAGCCAGGCCTCTGAAAACTTGTCAAACCATGCCCAGACTTGGGGCCAGTTTGGCCCAAAGTCTCCAAGAGACAAGTCGGGAAGAAAGATATGGGACAGAGGGAGAAAGCGAAGGGAGCAGTAGAAAGGGAAGGAAGAATAAAAAGTAGTGTTGGGCTGCAGGAGTGAGATGGAGGAAGTGCAAGAAAAGAGGCAGGAAGCAGGAGAGTGAGAGAAAAGGAAAGAAGAGACATGCAGCCAGACGAGGGGTTAGTGAGAGAGGATGGGACAGAGAACAGGATGAGAAGGACATAAGGCAAGGCAAGGACAGGCAAGGACAGGCAAGGCAAGGCTAGGCTGCAGGACATGTTTTTGCTTTATAGTTTCTAGCACATTCGTCTTCAGTCTAGGAGGAAAGCCATAAGACCGTATGGATTAGGCCCAAGCAAAAACCCCAGCTACTTGAGACACTTAGACTAAGCCTAAAATACCAAGATCTATCCATAAGGATGGTTTTTATACTGTACTTCCACAATCTGCTGGCAGTACAAAAAAATAAGCTGCAGATCTCCTTAGGCTGAGTCATGGTGCTTTGGGGCAGGGACCGTGCATATCATGGGAATATTTCACAGTTTCTGCTCTGTTTTCAGTGTATGACACCAAAACACCCACCTGATGACATCCTTTCAAGAGAAAAGGCAGCAATTTGCAGAATTCCGCTTCTTAGGGGAAGTGAGAAATTGCTGAGCTGACACCAAGTCCTGCAGTGTCCCTGTCACCTGCAGAGCCACCGCATCCTCGCCACGGTAGCGGGCATTGTGACAAAGGTTCTATGTCAGCTGGGTGTGGCAGCCAGGCGCCCCCTAGGGGATGGGGAGCCTGTCAGCCCCGGGCCTGTCACTGCCTGGTGTCCCTGCTGCCACCAGCCAGGCCTCTGAAAACTTGTCAAACCATGCCCAGACTTGGGGCCAGTTTGGCCCAAAGTCTCCAAGAGACAAGTCGGGAAGAAAGATATGGGACAGAGGGAGAAAGCGAAGGGAGCAGGAGAAAGGGAAGGAAGAATAAAAAGTAGTGTTGGGCTGCAGGAGTGAGATGGAGGAATTGCAAGAAAAGAGGCAGGAAGCAGGAGAGTGAGAGAAAAGGAAAGAAGAGACATGCAGCCAGACGAGGGGTTAGTGAGAGAGGATGGGACAGAGAACAGGATGAGAAGGACATAAGGCAAGGCAAGGACAGGCAAGGCAAGGCTAGGCTGCAGGACATGTTTTTGCTTTATAGTTTCTAGCACATTCGTCTTCAGACTAGGAGGAAAGCCATAAGACCGTATGGATTAGGCCCAAGCAAAAACCCCAGCTACTTGAGACACTTAGACTAAGCCTAAAATACCAAGATCTCTCCATAAGGATGGTTTTTATACTGTACTTCCACAATCTGCTGGCAGTACAAAAAAATAAGCTGCAGATCTCCTTAGGCTGAGTCATGGTGCTTTGGGGCAGGGACCGTGCATATCATGGGAATATTTCACAGTTTCTGCTCTGTTTTCAGTGTATGACACCAAAACACCCACCTGATGACATCCTTTCAAGAGCAAAGGCAGCAATTTGCAGAATTCCGCTTCTTAGGGGAAGTGAGAAATTGCTGAGCTGACACCAAGTCCTGCAGTGTCCCTGTCACCTGCAGAGCCACCGCATCCTCGCCACGGTAGCGGGCATTGTGACAAAGGTTCTATGTCAGCTGGGTGTGGCAGCCAGGCGCCCCCTAGGGGATGGGGAGCCTGTCAGCCCCGGGCCTGTCACTGCCTGGTGTCCCTGCTGCCACCAGCCAGGCCTCTGAAAACTTGTCAAACCATGCCCAGACTTGGGGCCAGTTTGGCCCAAAGTCTCCAAGAGACAAGTCGGGAAGAAAGATATGGGACAGAGGGAGAAAGCGAAGGGAGCAGGAGAAAGGGAAGGAAGAATAAAAAGTAGTGTTGGGCTGCAGGAGTGAGATGGAGGAATTGCAAGAAAAGAGGCAGGAAGCAGGAGAGTGAGAGAAAAGGAAAGAAGAGACATGCAGCCAGACGAGGTGTTAGTGAGAGAGGATGGGACAGAGAACAGGATGAGAAGGACATAAGGCAAGGCTAGGACAGGCAAGGACAGGCAAGGCAAGGCTAGGCTGCAGGACATGTTTTTGCTTTATAGTTTCTAGCACATTAGTCTTCAGACTAGGAGGAAAGCCATAAGACCGTATGGATTAGGCCCAAGCAAAAACCCCAGCTACTTGAGACACTTAGACTAAGCCCAAAATACCAAGATCTCTCCATAAGGATGGTTTTTATACTGTACTTCCACAATCTGCTGGCAGTACAAAAAAATAAGCTGCAGATCTCCTTAGGCTGAGTCATGGTGCTTTGGGGCAGGGACCATGCATATCAGGGGAATATTTCACAGTTTCTGCTCTGTTTTCAGTGTATGACACCAAAACACCCACCTGATGACACCCTTTCAAGAGCAAAGGCAGCAATTTGCAGAATTCCGCTTCTTAGGGGAAGTGAGAAATTGCTGAGCTGACACCAAGTCCTGCAGTGTCCCTGTCACCTGCAGAGCCACCGCATCCTCGCCACGGTAGCGGGCATTGTGACAAAGGTTCTATGTCATCTGGGTGTGGCAGCCAGGCGCCCCCTAGGGGATGGGCAGCCTGTCAGCCCCGGGCCTGTCACTGCCTGGTGTCCCTGCTGCCACCAGCCAGGCCTCTGAAAACTTGTCAAACCATGCCCAGACTTGGGGCCAGTTTGGCCCAAAGTCTCCAAGAGACAAGTCGGGAAGAAAGATATGGGACAGAGGGAGAAAGCGAAGGGAGCAGGAGAAAGGGAAGGAAGAATAAAAAGTAGTGTTGGGCTGCAGGAGTGAGATGGAGGAAGTGCAAGAAAAGAGGCAGGAAGCAGGAGAGTGAGAGAAAAGGAAAGAAGAGACATGCAGCCAGACGAGGTGTTAGTGAGAGAGGATGGGACAGAGAACAGGATGAGAAGGACATAAGGCAAGGCAAGGACAGGCAAGGACAGGCAAGGCAAGGCTAGGCTGCAGGACATGTTTTTGCTTTATAGTTTCTAGCACATTCGTCTTCAGTCTAGGAGGAAAGCCATAAGACCGTATGGATTAGGCCCAAGCAAAAACCCCAGCTACTTGAGACACTTAGACTAAGCCTAAAATACCAAGATCTATCCATAAGGATGGTTTTTATACTGTACTTCCACAATCTGCTGGCAGTACAAAAAAATAAGCTGCAGATCTCCTTAGGCTGAGTCATGGTGCTTTGGGGCAGGGACCGTGCATATCATGGGAATATTTCACAGTTTCTGCTCTGTTTTCAGTGTATGACACCAAAACACCCACCTGATGACATCCTTTCAAGAGAAAAGGCAGCAATTTGCAGAATTCCGCTTCTTAGGGGAAGTGAGAAATTGCTGAGCTGACACCAAGTCCTGCAGTGTCCCTGTCACCTGCGGAGCCACCGCATCCTCGCCACGGTAGCGGGCATTGTGACAAAGGTTCTATGTCAGCTGGGTGTGGCAGCCAGGCGCCCCCTAGGGGATGGGGAGCCTGTCAGCCCCGGGCCTGTCACTGCCTGGTGTCCCTGCTGCCACCAGCCAGGCCTCTGAAAACTTGTCAAACCATGCCCAGACTTGGGGCCAGTTTGGCCCAAAGTCTCCAAGAGACAAGTCGGGAAGAAAGATATGGGACAGAGGGAGAAAGCGAAGGGAGCAGGAGAAAGGGAAGGAAGAATAAAAAGTAGTGTTGGGCTGCAGGAGTGAGATGGAGGAAGTGCAAGAAAAGAGGCAGGAAGCAGGAGAGTGAGAGAAAAGGAAAGAAGAGACATGCAGCCAGACGAGGTGTTAGTGAGAGAGGATGGGACAGAGAACAGGATGAGAAGGACATAAGGCAAGGCAAGGACAGGCAAGGACAGGCAAGGCAAGGCTAGGCTGCAGGACATGTTTTTGCTTTATAGTTTCTAGCACATTCCTCTTCAGACTAGGAGGAAAGCCATAAGACCGTATGGATTAGGCCCAAGCAAAAACCCCAGCTACTTGAGACACTTAGACTAAGCCTAAAATACCAAGATCTATCCATAAGGATGGTTTTTATACTGTACTTCCACAATCTGCTGGCAGTACAAAAAAATAAGCTGCAGATCTCCTTAGGCTGAGTCATGGTGCTTTGGGGCAGGGACCGTGCATATCATGGGAATATTTCACAGTTTCTGCTCTGTTTTCAGTGTATGACACCAAAACACCCACCTGATGACATCCTTTCAAGAGAAAAGGCAGCAATTTGCAGAATTCCGCTTCTTAGGGGAAGTGAGAAATTGCTGAGCTGACACCAAGTCCTGCAGTGTCCCTGTCACCTGCAGAGCCACCGCATCCTCGCCACGGTAGCGGGCATTGTGACAAAGGTTCTATGTCAGCTGGGTGTGGCAGCCAGGCGCCCCCTAGGGGATGGGGAGCCTGTCAGCCCCGGGCCTGTCACTGCCTGGTGTCCCTGCTGCCACCAGCCAGGCCTCTGAAAACTTGTCAAACCATGCCCAGACTTGGGGCCAGTTTGGCCCAAAGTCTCCAAGAGACAAGTCGGGAAGAAAGATATGGGACAGAGGGAGAAAGCGAAGGGAGCAGGAGAAAGGGAAGGAAGAATAAAAAGTAGTGTTGGGCTGCAGGAGTGAGATGGAGGAAGTGCAAGAAAAGAGGCAGGAAGCAGGAGAGTGAGAGAAAAGGAAAGAAGAGACATGCAGCCAGACGAGGGGTTAGTGAGAGAGGATGGGACAGAGAACAGGATGAGAATGACATAAGGCAAGGCAAGGACAGGCAAGGACAGGCAAGGCAAGGCTAGGCTGCAGGACATGTTTTTGCTTTATAGTTTCTAGCACATTTGTCTTCAGACGAGGAGGAAAGCCATAAGACCGTATGGATTAGGCCCAAGCAAAAACCCCAGCTACTTGAGACACTTAGACTAAGCCTAAAATACCAAGATCTCTCCATAAGGATGGTTTTTATACTGTACTTCCACAATCTGCTGGCAGTACAAAAAAATAAGCTGCAGATCTCCTTAGGCTGAGTCATGGTGCTTTGGGGCAGGGACCATGCATATCATGGGAATATTTCACAGTTTCTGCTCTGTTTTCAGTGTATGACACCAAAACACCCACCTGATGACACCCTTTCAAGAGCAAAGGCAGCAATTTGCACAATTCCGCTTCTCAGGGGAAGTGAGAAATTGCTGAGCTGACACCAAGTCCTGCAGTGTCCCTGTCACCTGCAGAGCCACCGCATCCTCGCCACGGTAGCGGGCATTGTGACAAAGGTTCTATGTCAGCTGGGTGTGGCAGCCAGGCGCCCCCTAGGGGATGGGGAGCCTGTCAGCCCCGGGCCTGTCACTGCCTGCTGGCCCTGCTGCCACCAGCCAGGCCTCTGAAAACTTGTCAAACCATGCCCAGACTTGGGGCCAGATATGCCCAAAGTCTCCAAGAGACAAGTCGGGAAGAAAGATATGGGACAGAGGGAGAAAGCGAAGGGAGCAGGAGAAAGGGAAGGAAGAATAAAAAGTAGTGTTGGGCTGCAGGAGTGAGATGGAGGAAGTGCAAGAAAAGAGGCAGGAAGCAGGAGAGTGAGAGAAAAGGAAAGAAGAGACATGCAGCCAGACGAGGTGTTAGTGAGAGAGGATGGGACAGAGAACAGGATGAGAAGGACATAAGGCAAGGCAAGGACAGGCAAGGACAGGCAAGGCAAGGCTAGGCTGCAGGACATGTTTTTGCTTTATAGTTTCTAGCACATTCCTCTTCAGACTAGGAGGAAAGCCATAAGACCGTATGGATTAGGCCCAAGCAAAAACCCCAGCTACTTGAGACACTTAGACTAAGCCTAAAATACCAAGATCTATCCATAAGGATGGTTTTTATACTGTACTTCCACAATCTGCTGGCAGTACAAAAAAATAAGCTGCAGATCTCCTTAGGCTGAGTCATGGTGCTTTGGGGCAGGGACCGTGCATATCATGGGAATATTTCACAGTTTCTGCTCTGTTTTCAGTGTATGACACCAAAACACCCACCTGATGACATCCTTTCAAGAGAAAAGGCAGCAATTTGCAGAATTCCGCTTCTTAGGGGAAGTGAGAAATTGCTGAGCTGACACCAAGTCCTGCAGTGTCCCTGTCACCTGCAGAGCCACCGCATCCTCGCCACGGTAGCGGGCATTGTGACAAAGGTTCTATGTCAGCTGGGTGTGGCAGCCAGGCGCCCCCTAGGGGATGGGGAGCCTGTCAGCCCCGGGCCTGTCACTGCCTGGTGTCCCTGCTGCCACCAGCCAGGCCTCTGAAAACTTGTCAAACCATGCCCAGACTTGGGGCCAGTTTGGCCCAAAGTCTCCAAGAGACAAGTCGGGAAGAAAGATATGGGACAGAGGGAGAAAGCGAAGGGAGCAGGAGAAAGGGAAGGAAGAATAAAAAGTAGTGTTGGGCTGCAGGAGTGAGATGGAGGAAGTGCAAGAAAAGAGGCAGGAAGCAGGAGAGTGAGAGAAAAGGAAAGAAGAGACATGCAGCCAGACGAGGGGTTAGTGAGAGAGGATGGGACAGAGAACAGGATGAGAATGACATAAGGCAAGGCAAGGACAGGCAAGGACAGGCAAGGCAAGGCTAGGCTGCAGGACATGTTTTTGCTTTATAGTTTCTAGCACATTTGTCTTCAGACGAGGAGGAAAGCCATAAGACCGTATGGATTAGGCCCAAGCAAAAACCCCAGCTACTTGAGACACTTAGACTAAGCCTAAAATACCAAGATCTCTCCATAAGGATGGTTTTTATACTGTACTTCCACAATCTGCTGGCAGTACAAAAAAATAAGCTGCAGATCTCCTTAGGCTGAGTCATGGTGCTTTGGGGCAGGGACCATGCATATCATGGGAATATTTCACAGTTTCTGCTCTGTTTTCAGTGTATGACACCAAAACACCCACCTGATGACACCCTTTCAAGAGCAAAGGCAGCAATTTGCACAATTCCGCTTCTCAGGGGAAGTGAGAAATTGCTGAGCTGACACCAAGTCCTGCAGTGTCCCTGTCACCTGCAGAGCCACCGCATCCTCGCCACGGTAGCGGGCATTGTGACAAAGGTTCTATGTCAGCTGGGTGTGGCAGCCAGGCGCCCCCTAGGGGATGGGGAGCCTGTCAGCCCCGGGCCTGTCACTGCCTGCTGGCCCTGCTGCCACCAGCCAGGCCTCTGAAAACTTGTCAAACCATGCCCAGACTTGGGGCCAGATATGCCCAAAGTCTCCAAGAGACAAGTCGGGAAGAAAGATATGGGACAGAGGGAGAAAGCGAAGGGAGCAGGAGAAAGGGAAGGAAGAATAAAAAGTAGTGTTGGGCTGCAGGAGTGAGATGGAGGAATTGCAAGAAAAGAGGCAGGAAGCAGGAGAGTGAGAGAAAAGGAAAGAAGAGACATGCAGCCAGACGAGGGGTTAAAGAGAGAGGATGGGACAGAGAACAGGATGAGAAGGACATAAGGCAAGGCTAGGACAGGCAAGGACAGGCAAGGCAAGGCTAGGCTGCAGGACATGTTTTTGCTTTATAGTTTCTAGCACATTCGTCTTCAGACTAGGAGGAAAGCCATAAGACCGTATGGATTAGGCCCAAGCAAAAACCCCAGCTACTTGAGACACTTAGACTAAGCCTAAAATACCAAGATCTCTCCATAAGGATGGTTTTTATACTGTACTTGCACAATCTGCTGGCAGTACAAAAAAAGAAGCTGCAGATCTCCTTAGGCTGAGTCATGGTGCTTTGGGGCAGGGACCATGCATATCATGGGAATATTTCACAGTTTCTGCTCTGTTTTCAGTGTATGACACCAAAACACCCACCTGATGACACCCTTTCAAAAGCAAAGGCAGCAATTTGCAGAATTCCGCTTCTTAGGGGAAGTGAGAAATTGCTGAGCTGACACCAATTCCTGCAGTGTCCCTGTCACCTGCAGAGCCACCGCATCCTCGCCACGGTAGCGGGCATTGTGACAAAGGTTCTATGTCAGCTGGGTGTGGCAGCCAGGCGCCCCCTAGGGGATGGGGAGCCTGTCAGCCCCGGGCCTGTCACTGCCTGCTGGCCCTGCTGCCACCAGCCAGGCCTCTGAAAACTTGTCAAACCATGCCCAGACTTGGGGCCAGTTTGGCCCAAAGTCTCCAAGAGACAAGTCGGGAAGAAAGATATGGGACAGAGGGAGAAAGCGAAGGGAGCAGGAGAAAGGGAAGGAAGAATAAAAAGTAGTGTTGGGCTGCAGGAGTGAGATGGAGGAATTGCAAGAAAAGAGGCAGGAAGCAGGAGAGTGAGAGAAAAGGAAAGAAGAGACATGCAGCCAGACGAGGGGTTAGTGAGAGAGGATGGGACAGAGAACAGGATGAGAAGGACCTAAGGCAAGGCAAGGACAGGCAAGGACAGGCAAGGGAAGGCTAGGCTGCAGGACATGTTTTTGCTTTATAGTTTCTAGCACATTCCTCTTCAGACTAGGAGGAAAGCCATAAGACCGTATGGATTAGGCCCAAGCAAAAAGCCCAGCTACTTGAGACACTTAGACTAAGCCTAAAATACCAAGATCTCTCCATAAGGATGGTTTTTATACTGTACTTCCACAGTCTGCTGGCAGTACAAAAAAATAAGCTGCAGATCTCCTTAGGCTGAGTCATGGTGCTTTGGGGCAGGGACCGTGCATATCATGGGAATATTTCACAGTTTCTGCTCTGTTTTCAGTGTATGACACCAAAACACCCACCTGATGACATCCTTTCAAGAGCAAAGGCAGCAATTTGCAGAATTCCGCTTCTTAGGGGAAGTGAGAAATTGCTGAGCTGACACCAAGTCCTGCAGTGTCCCTGTCACCTGCAGAGCCACCGCATCCTCGCCACGGTAGCGGGCATTGTGACAAAGGTTCTATGTCAGCTGGGTGTGGCAGCCAGGCGCCCCCTAGGGGATGGGGAGCCTGTCAGCCCCGGGCCTGTCACTGCCTGGTGTCCCTGCTGCCACCAGCCAGGCCTCTGAAAACTTGTCAAACCATGCCCAGACTTGGGGCCAGTTTGGCCCAAAGTCTCCAAGAGACAAGTCGGGAAGAAAGATATGGGACAGAGGGAGAAAGCGAAGGGAGCAGGAGAAAGGGAAGGAAGAATAAAAAGTAGTGTTGGGCTGCAGGAGTGAGATGGAGGAATTGCAAGAAAAGAGGCAGGAAGCAGGAGAGTGAGAGAAAAGGAAAGAAGAGACATGCAGCCAGACGAGGGCTTAGTGAGAGAGGATGGGACAGAGAACAGGATGAGAAGGACATAAGGCAAGGCTGGGACAGGCAAGGACAGGCCAGGCAAGGCTAGGCTGCAGGACATGTTTTTGCTTTATAGTTTCTAGCACATTCGTCTTCAGACTAGGAGGAAAGCCATAAGACCGTATGGATTAGGCCCAAGCAAAAACCCCAGCTACTTGAGACACTTAGACTAAGCCCAAAATACCAAGATCTCTCCATAAGGATGGTTTTTATACTGTACTTCCACAATCTGCTGGCAGTACAAAAAAATAAGCTGCAGATCTCCTTAGGCTGAGTCATGGTGCTTTGGGGCAGGGACCATGCATATCATGGGAATATTTCACAGTTTCTGCTCTGTTTTCAGTGTATGACACCAAAACACCCACCTGATGACACCCTTTCAAGAGCAAAGGCAGCAATTTGCAGAATTCCGCTTCTTAGGGGAAGTGAGAAATTGCTGAGCTGACACCAAGTCCTGCAGTGTCCCTGTCACCTGCAGAGCCACCGCATCCTCGCCACGGTAGCGGGCATTGTGACAAAGGTTCTATGTCAGCTGGGTGTGGCAGCCAGGCGCCCCCTAGGGGATGGGGAGCCTGTCAGCCCCGGGCCTGTCACTGCCTGGTGTCCCTGCTGCCACCAGCCAGGCCTCTGAAAACTTGTCAAAGCATGCCCAGACTTGGGGCCAGTTTGGCCCAAAGTCTGCAAGAGACAAGTCGGGAAGAAAGATATGGGACAGAGGGAGAAAGCGAAGGGAGCAGGAGAAAGGGAAGGAAGAATAAAAAGTAGTGTTGGACTGCAGGAGTGAGATGGAGGAAGTGCAAGAAAAGAGGCAGGAAGCAGTAGAGTGAGAGAAAAGGAAAGAAGAGACATGCAGTGTGGGTTATCTTGGCTGTATTTATAGGCAATGTGCTGATTTTAGTTATTGGACCTGCTGTGTTAGCATGGGAAGTTACTGGGGGGTTGTGGAAAATTACAGCCGATGGGTGTAAGAACAAAGCACAGGAGCTGGTGGTTTGGCAACAGTATCTTGTTATAGTCGCGCGAAGCTTTCCTAACACGAAAGGCATGTAGTTACAAGGACCTAAGATAAGATATGCATGCTTTCTTACTAACCTATCATGAGCTCAGCTTTTGTAATATGTATGAGCTAATTAGTTGGTATACCAATCAGTATAATCCACGATAGTAGTTGTAATGTATGTAACAGTATAAAAGGATTGTGTAGAGAACAATAAAGTGGACACTTTGCTTGCATCAAGTTGCGTCCCCGTCTCTTCATCGCGGCAAATGGTGCCCCCCGACGTGATCTTTGGTGAAGACTCCGCCGGAGGCTGATAATCACCTATCTGGTGGCGTGCTGCGAGTCCCGCAGAACTGGGAACGCTGCTACAAGGAGCAGGGAAAAGCCGGCTACTGAAGTCATCACCCCCGTCTGGAACGAGAGGTGAGCTGCGGGAAACTAGCAAAATGGGGAATCAGACGAGTTCCCCTGAAAGAGACGTTTATGAGCTAATGAAAGCTTTGCTTCAGAAGCATGGGGGAAAAACCCTTTCGGGTCAGGACCTCAAGCTGATCCTTAAATGGGTCCAGGTTAAGATCCCTACAGTTACTGCTTCTTCGATTTTTACCCGGGAACTTTGGGACGATGTACGGGTGAAATTATGGGATGCAGCTACCTCTGGAAATGAGGAAGCGCAACGTATGCTCCCACGATGGAGAAAAATTTTTGAGGCTGTGAAAGCGCAAGAGCAGAGCCAACGAGGTTCAGAAGGGGAGACAAAGCCCTCTGCACCATCATTACCGTTACCACCCCCCTTGGCCTGTGCAGCGGGGTATCCCCCGGAGGATGATCCCTTTGATCCCGGACCTGTTGATCCCGAAAAAGAACCCGATCTTTTCCCTCCTGATCCTCATAATGCCTGGGGAGAGATCAAACGCCAAGCCTTAAAGGAGGGGGAGTTAGAGATAGCAAGGACTATAGTAGCGCCTGTTATATATCAAGGAAGGGGGGGGGCGGCTCAATGGGAAGCATTATCCTTCTCAGTGATTAAGGAGTTGCGTCGTACGGTTACCGAGCACGGGTTGTCTTCTCCTTATTTTGCAAGCCTTTTATCTTCTGTATTCGATACATATGTCATGACCCCACATGATTTAAAATCTCTCGCGCGATTGTTATTAACCCCGACGCAATATACAATGTGGGAGTCTCAATGGAGAACGGGGCTGCAGACAATTTTGTTGGGGTATGCGGGACATGCGAATGCTGCCCTAGCTGCCTTAACCATAGAACATCTTACTGGGACTGGGCAACATGCAGACCCGGTCGGACAGGCAAGGGATATCCCCCGAGAAGCCTTAGAAGCAGTCCGGGAGGAAGCGAAAAAGGCTTTATTGAAAGTTCCTGATTCTCAAAAGCCTCAGAAAGCGTTTACTAATATCACCCAAGAGCCCCGAGAGCCGTATATGCAATTTGTAGACCGCTTGAAACAAGCCTTAGATCGGCAAGTAGATAATACCGAGGCTCGAGATATCCTATTACTTAAATTAGCAGTGGAAAATGCCAACGCTGATTGCAAAAAACTTTTAAAATCGCTTCCAAACCAAAATCCTACTTTGATTGAGATGATTGAGGCGTGTAACAGAATTGGCACTATGGATTATAAATATGAAGCGATGGCTGCTGCCTTTGCGGCCATGCGCGGACCTGTGGGAAACAGTAAGCAACAGAACTGTTTCGGTTGTGGGAAGCCAGGTCACTTTAAAAGAGATTGTCGCAGCGCCGGGGGGAAGAGACCTCCAGCACCTGGTATTTGTCCCAGATGCCAGAAGGGACGGCATTTTGCAAACCAATGTAAATCTAAATATGATGTGAATGGGCATCCCATACCGGGAAACCGGCAGTGGAGCGCGAACCCGCGGCGCGTGCAGACACAAGTTCCGCGGCCAGCCTCAACGCCCCTGCAAGCGCGGGGGGAGGAGCGGGGGACCGGAGGGTTTCCAGTCTCTCTCCCGCAACAGCAGGGAGTGCCGGCCTGGACCTGGCAACCGCCCACACAGTAACGCTGCTTGATTCCTCTGTTCACTTACTGCCTACCAAAGTTGCAGGCCCTTTGCCTCCTCAAACGCAGGCTTTATTATTGGGAAGATCATCCACCACCCTGTCAGGGCTTTTTGTATTGCCTGGAGTAATTGATCCTGACAGTAATTCCGAAATCAAAATTATGGCTTGGACCCCATTTCCTCCTTGCACAGTACCAGAGGGAAGTCGTATTGCTCAATTGATACTGATCCCTAAGGAGGACTATGTCTCAATCCCTGACCAAATGCTCCCGCGGAGACAGGGAAGCTTTGGGTCTACGGGAGAACCACTAATTTTATGGGCTCAAGCCATCTCACAAAAGCGTCCTATATGTCAATGTACCCTCATTTGCAGAGGTCAGCAAGTCGTGTTGAGTGGAATCATTGATACAGGTGCAGATGTTACCGTTATTTCTCAAGCGAAGTGGCCTTCTAGGTGGCCTTTAGCTGATATCTCTCAGACGTTAGCAGGGATTGGGGGGTGCGGAGCTAGCCGCCAAAGCGCAGAAATGATACAAGTTCAAAATTCAGAAGGACAAGTTGCCTCAGTCAAACCGTTTATCTTACCAGTACCTATGGTCTTGTGGGGACGTGATGTGTTGTCTCAGTGGGGGGTGTCTATCCAGACACATTTTTAGGTGGGGCCATTGAGGGGCGTGAAACCCTAAAGTTAACCTGGAAGACAGACACTCCTATTTGGATTGATCAATGGCCCCTGCCACTGGAAAAACTTCACGCCCTCCAAGAAATAGTTAACGAACAACTATCTATGGGACATATTGTACCCTCAACGAGTCCTTGGAACTCGCCTATCTTTGTTATTAAAAAACTGACTGGCAAGTGGCGCCTGCTCCATGACCTCAGAAAAATTAATGACGCTATGGAAGATATGGGGGCCCTGCAGCCTGGGCTTCCATCACCTACCATGATCCCTCGAGATTGGCATTTAACTATCATAGACCTCAAAGATTGTTTTTTCAACATTCCATTGCATCCAGATGATGCCCCTAAATTTGCCTTTTCTGTGCCAAGCGTCAACATGCAAGCTCCTTTGCAAAGATACCAGTGGGTTGTGCTACCGCAGGGAATGAAAAATAGCCCTACAATATGCCAATGGTATGTAGCAAAGATACTTAGTCCTGTTAGAACTGCAGTGCCTGCTGCATTGTTATATCATTATATGGATGACATTCTAGTGGCAGCACAGCACCATGAAGTCATGGAGGAAGCTGTAGCCCTTGTCGTGGCTGCTGTAAAATCAGCAGACCTCTGTATTGCACCAGAAAAAATTCAAAGAATGCCACCTTGGAAATACTTAGGATGGCGTATAAGGGCTCAGACTATTACCCCGCAACCCTTACAGATACAGGCAAATGTAAAGAACTTACATGATGTACAAAAACTGCTGGGTACAATCAATTGGGTCAGACCATTGTTAGGAATCAGTAATGCGGACCTTCGTCCCTTATTCGAATTGCTTAAAGGAAGCTCGGATTTAAACGCTCCGCGAACTCTTAGTCCTGAAGCCATAGCTTCCTTGCATAAAGCTGCAACAGCAATTGCCTCCAGACAAGCGCATCGATGGGAACCAGAATTGCCTTTTCAATTAATCATCCTTAATCCTGCTAGACAGCCTTATGCGCTTATCTTTCAATGGGACTGCCAGAAAACTGACCCTTTACTAATCATTGAATGGATTTTTCTGCCTAACCAAGCCACAAAGACGATTTCTACCCAACATGAGATGTTTGCATCTTTAATCATCAGGGCCAGACAGCGATTACTTACCCTGGCAGGCACGGACTTTGCCCTCATATGTATGCCAGTAACAACTGTTTACCTGCAATGGCTACAACAACAATCAGATGCACTAGGTATAGCCCTGACTGGTTATGCAGGCCAACTCACTTCTCATCCGCCTTCTCACAAGCTGTTAAGCATTGATTTTCACCTTTTACCTGTTCCAAAGCGGAGTGACCAGCCTTTACAAGCCCTCACTGTATTCACAGATGGGTCTGGCAAATCTCACAAGTCTGTTATCCTTTGGTGGGATGAACATCGGGAACGGTGGAGCTCAGATGTAGAGACTGTACAGGGTTCTCCTCAAATAGTAGAATTATCTGCAGTTGTTCGAGTGTTTCGAAAATGGTCTGCCCCTCTCAATATAATCACTGATTCTGCTTATGTTGCAGGAATTGTTAGCCGAGCAGAAGCTTCTGTGCTACGGGATATTTCTCATGCGGCACTGTTCAATCTGTTACAAGAACTCATTTTCCTGTTAGATTCCCGCCTTCACCCTTATTTTATTATGCATGTCCGATCTCACACTTCTCTACCTGGTTTTATTGCAGAAGGGAACCGACAAGCGGATTTGCTTACGCTACCGGTGCAGGTGTTACCAGATCGATTAGCGCAAGCTCGACTCAGCCACTCCTTTTTTCATCAAAATGCTGCAGGCCTTACGTTTGTTATTAAAACAAAAAGGGGGAATAGGGGCTGCTACACCAGAGGAGCGCTTACAGAAAGCCTTGTATGTTTTTAATTTTTTGAATTGTTCCCTGTTAGACAGCAATCCTCCAGTAGTTCGTCATTTTAGCACAAACACCCTTTTTGAACCCAAGATTAAGCCGCCAGTATTGATCCGGGACCCCGAAACAGGTAAAGTGATGGGACCCTATCCCCTTGTTACATGGGGTAGAGGTTATGCTTGTGTTTCCACAGAGAGAGGTCCTCGCTGGATCCCGGCAAAGAACGTGAGACCCTTCCGAGAAACATTGCAACGACAGTCTTCTGATAACGCTCCAGAACCTGCGTTCGATGAGGAGAACGTTGCTCCCGAATGAATTCCGTCTCAGAAACAGATAAGCGAGAGCTTCAATGTCCAGACTGCGAAGTGTGCAATTTCTGGATCCTTAGAATTTGTGCTGACTGCGAAAGACCACAGTGGGTAAATAGGTGCCGCGTAAGACGGTGGTGTGACTATTGTTTGCAGGATTATCAAGGGCTCTTACAGAGGCTGTCAGTGGAAACTGGAATTGAGGGCGATAGAACTCGCTCCTATCAGGAAAAATTAGAAAAATGGCATAGGTATATTTTTGAGCAATCAAATATTGTCCTTTGGAAAGCCATTGAATGTGATAAATCTGTTCCAGTACCACAGACCTGGGAAGTAAACCCCGATAAGTGGGAGGAAACAAAAAGGAGGTGTCGGAAAAAGAGAAACAGAAGGAAGACTAAGAGCCTGCAGGAATGGGCCAAGTATTAATCTTTTTGTTAAGTACTATAAGCTTAGGTCTTAGCTTTGATTTACATCATGTTGACCCTCGTACTAATGTGTGGCTCACGTGGGCAAATCGTACTGGGACCACAGACTTTTGTCTGTCCCTGGCGCAAGTAAGCGATCCGTTTAGAACATGTTTAATTGGGTACCCATATGTACACCTAGACGATTTTCGAGGTTACGTTAACACCCCTGATTTGTCGAATGTACTCAATCCCTCATATTGGCAATGGAGGAGAAATAACAGTGACGGATGGTGTATAAAAAGTAGCGACTGGCCAGTAGAGCAGGGAGCCATGCTCCAGCAAGGCTTAATTCAAAGGCTCAATTTCTCTAATCACTTACCGTTTCAGGAACTGACACTTTGGGGCTCCTTCCCTCCACAGGGGGAATGGGAGAACATCTCAAATCGCGAAAATTGCTCTAATATGAGTCCGGAGATTCTTCCTGTTAACGGGACTGGAGTGGTCTATTTTGGTGATAGCTGGACTGGGTATTTGATTCGAGATGGTCACAAAGAGACATTAGATTCACTGATTCATTATCAAAACGTGTCAGGTAACTCTGGCCATTGGAACATTTCGATGAATACAGGGACTAGAGATGTGGCCGATATCACTGGACAGGTAAGGTTGCCAAAAGGCTATTTCTTGATTTGTGGAGATAGAGCATGGCCCGGAATTCCTTTTAAACCTGTGGGAGGACCTTGTTATATTGGGAGACTTACGCTGTTCGCACCCCATATGAGGGACGTGCTTAATCGTTCCCTGAGCAATAGTACCAGATCAAAAAGGTCATTGCGACAATTACAACCAGATTGCGATGATCACGTCAATTTAGGGTCTTTAGGATCTACTATAGCTCTGTCCCTATTTTTGCCTGGTGGAATGGCCGCAAGCAATTGGAATAAAATAAAACAATTGGCATGCTGGGCTGTCAAAGAATTTAACACGACCTCTGACATTTTGTCAGGATTAGCTCAAGATGTAGATAGCTTACGACATGTAGTCTTACAGAATCGTGCCGCCATAGATTTCCTTTTACTAGCCCACGGACATGGATGTCAAGAATTTGAAGGAATGTGTTGCATGAATCTATCTGACCACTCTGTGAGCATTCATAAACAGATTGCAGAACTACGAGAAAGGATTCACAATGTGCAGGAAGGAATGGATGGACTCGATGGGTGGCTAGCTTCTTGGGGAATTACAGGGTGGATAAAAGATTTACTTAAACAGGGAATTTTGATCCTTTTAGTAATTTGTGTATTATTACTAACGATTCCATGTATTTTGCAGTGCTTACAAAAGTCGATAACCGCTTCAGTAAATAAGATTTTTCTTGTACAAGCACAAGACCTCCCGAAAACTCCCAGTACAGAAGCAAGACGTCCTCGAACTGGTTGGGCGCCGACCTTGGGAAGAAGCAAATGTTTGAAAAAAAAAAGGGGGAGATGTGGGTTATCTTGGCTGTATTTATAGGCAATGTGCTGATTTTAGTTATTGGACCTGCTGTGTTAGCATGGGAAGTTACTGGGGGGTTGTGGAAAATTACAGCCGATGGGTGTAAGAACAAAGCACAGGAGCTGGTGGTTTGGCAACAGTATCTTGTTATAGTCGCGCGAAGCTTTCCTAACACGAAAGGCATGTAGTTACAAGGACCTAAGATAAGATATGCATGCTTTCTTACTAACCTATCATGAGCTCAGCTTTTGTAATATGTATGAGCTAATTAGTTGGTATACCAATCAGTATAATCCACGATAGTAGTTGTAATGTATGTAACAGTATAAAAGGATTGTGTAGAGAACAATAAAGTGGACACTTTGCTTGCATCAAGTTGCGTCCCCGTCTCTTCATCGCGGCAATGCAGCCAGACGAGGGGTTAGTGAGAGAGGATGGGACAGAGAACAGGATGAGAAGGACATAAGGCAAGGCAAGGACAGGCAAGGACAGGCAAGGCAAGGCTAGGCTGCAGGACATGTTTTTGCTTTATAGTTTCTAGCACATTCGTCTTCAGACTAGGAGGAAAGCCATAAGACCGTATGGATTAGGCCCAAGCAAAAACCCCAGCTACTTGAGACACTTAGACTAAGCCTAAAATACCAAGATCTCTCCATAAGGATGGTTTTTATACTGTACTTCCACAATCTGCTGGCAGTACAAAAAAATAAGCTGCAGATCTCCTTAGGCTGAGTCATGGTGCTTTGGGTCAGGGACCATGCATATCATGGGAATATTTCACAGTTTCTGCTCTGTTTTCAGTGTATGACACCAAAACACCCACCTGATGACACCCTTTCAAGAGCAAAGGCAGCAATTTGCAGAATTCCGCTTCTTAGGGGAAGTGAGAAATTGCTGAGCTGACACCAAGTCCTGCAGTGTCCCTGTCACCTGCAGAGCCACCGCATCCTCGCCACGGTAGCGGGCATTGTGACAAAGGTTCTATGTCAGCTGGGTGTGGCAGCCAGGCGCCCCCTAGGGGATGGGGAGCCTGTCAGCCCCGGGCCTGTCACTGCCTGGTGTCCCTGCTGCCACCAGCCAGGCCTCTGAAAACTTGTCAAACCATGCCCAGACTTGGGGCCAGTTTGGCCCAAAGTCTCCAAGAGACAAGTCGGGAAGAAAGATATGGGACAGAGGGAGAAAGCGAAGGGAGCAGGAGAAAGGGAAGGAAGAATAAAAAGTAGTGTTGGGCTGCAGGAGTGAGATGGAGGAAGTGCAAGAAAAGAGGCAGGAAGCAGGAGAGTGAGAGAAAAGGAAAGAAGAGACATGCAGCCAGACGAGGGGTTAGTGAGAGAGGATGGGACAGAGAACAGGATGAGAAGGACATAAGGCAAGGCTAGGACAGGCAAGGACAGGCAAGGCAAGGCTAGGCTGCAGGACATGTTTTTGCTTTATAGTTTGTAGCACATTCGTCTTCAGACTAGGAGGAAAGCCATAAGACCGTATGGATTAGGCCCAAGCAAAAACCCCAGCTACTTGAGACACTTAGACTAAGCCTAAAATACCAAGATCTCTCCATAAGGATGGTTTTTATACTGTACTTCCACAATCTGCTGGCAGTACAAAAAAATAAGCTGCAGATCTCCTTAGGCTGAGTCATGGTGCTTTGGGTCAGGGACCATGCATATCATGGGAATATTTCACAGTTTCTGCTCTGTTTTCAGTGTATGACACCAAAACACCCACCTGATGACACCCTTTCAAAAGCAAAGGCAGCAATTTGCAGAATTCCGCTTCTTAGGGGAAGTGAGAAATTGCTGAGCTGACACCAAGTCCTGCAGTGTCCCTGTCACCTGCAGAGCCACCGCATCCTCGCCACGGTAGCGGGCATTGTGACAAAGGTTCTATGTCAGCTGGGTGTGGCAGCCAGGAGCCCCCTAGGGGATGGGGAGCCTGTCAGACCCGGGCCTGTCACTGCCTGCTGGCCCTGCTGCCACCAGCCAGGCCTCTGAAAACTTGTCAAACCATGCCCAGACTTGGGGACAGTTTGGCCCAAAGTCTGCAAGAGACAAGTCGGGAAGAAAGATATGGGACAGAGGGAGAAAGCGAAGGGAGCAGGAGAAAGGGAAGGAAGAATAAAACGTAGTGTTGGGCTGCAGGAGTGAGATGGAGGAATTGCAAGAAAAGAGGCAGGAAGCAGGAGAGTGAGAGAAAAGGAAAGAAGAGACATGCAGCCAGACGAGGGGTTAGTGAGAGAGGATGGGACAGAGAACAGGATGAGAAGGACATAAGGCAAGGCTAGGACAGGCAAGGACAGGCAAGGCAAGGCTAGGCTGCAGGACATGTTTTTGCTTTAGAGTTTCTAGCACATTCGTCTTCAGACTAGGAGGAAAGCCATAAGACCGTATGGATTAGGCCCAAGCAAAAAGCCCAGCTACTTGAGACACTTAGACTAAGCCTAAAATACCAAGATCTCTCCATAAGGATGGTTTTTATACTGTACTTCCACAATCTGCTGGCAGTACAAAAAAATAAGCTGCAGATCTCCTTAGGCTGAGTCATGGTGCTTTGGGGCAGGGACTGTGCATATCATGGGAATATTTCACAGTTTCTGCTCTGTTTTCAGTGTATGACACCAAAACACCCACCTGATGACACCCTTTCAAGAGCAAAGGCAGCAATTTGCAGAATTCCGCTTCTTAGGGGAAGTGAGAAATTGCTGAGCTGACACCAAGTCCTGCAGTGTCCCTGTCACCTGCAGAGCCACCGCATCCTCGCCACGGTAGCGGGCATTGTGACAAAGGTTCTATGTCAGCTGGGTGTGGCAGCCAGGCGCCCCCTAGGGGATGGGGAGCCTGTCAGCCCCGGGCCTGTCACTGCCTGGTGTCCCTGCTGCCACCAGCCAGGCCTCTGAAAACTTGTCAAACCATGCCCAGACTTGGGGCCAGTTTGGCCCAAAGTCTCCAAGAGACAAGTCGGGAAGAAAGATATGGGACAGAGGGAGAAAGCGAAGGGAGCAGGAGAAAGGGAAGGAAGAATAAAAAGTAGTGTTGGGCTGCAGGAGTGAGATGGAGGAAGTGCAAGAAAAGAGGCAGGAAGCAGGAGAGTGAGAGAAAAGGAAAGAAGAGACATGCAGCCAGACGAGGGGTTAGTGAGAGAGGATGGGACAGAGAACAGGATGAGAAGGACATAAGGCAAGGCAAGGACAGGCAAGGACAGGCAAGGCAAGGCTAGGCTGCAGGACATGTTTTTGCTTTATAGTTTCTAGCACATTCGTCTTCAGACTAGGAGGAAAGCCATAAGACCGTATGGATTAGGCCCAAGCAAAAACCCCAGCTACTTGAGACACTTAGACTAAGCCTAAAATACCAAGATCTCTCCATAAGGATGGTTTTTATACTGTACTTCCACAATCTGCTGGCAGTACAAAAAAATAAGCTGCAGATCTCCTTAGGCTGAGTCATGGTGCTTTGGGGCAGGGACCGTGCATATCATGGGAATATTTCACAGTTTCTGCTCTGTTTTCAGTGTATGACACCAAAACACCCACCTGATGACATCCTTTCAAGAGAAAAGGCAGCAATTTGCAGAATTCCGCTTCTTAGGGGAAGTGAGAAATTGCTGAGCTGACACCAAGTCCTGCAGTGTCCCTGTCACCTGCAGAGCCACCGCATCCTCGCCACAGTAGCGGGCATTGTGACAAAGGTTCTATGTCAGCTGGGTGTGGCAGCCAGGCGCCCCCTAGGGGATGGGGAGCCTGTCAGCCCCGGGCCTGTCACTGCCTGGTGTCCCTGCTGCCACCAGCCAGGCCTCTGAAAACTTGTCAAACCATGCCCAGACTTGGGGCCAGTTTGGCCCAAAGTCTCCAAGAGACAAGTCGGGAAGAAAGATATGGGACCGAGGGAGAAAGCGAAGGGAGCAGGAGAAAGGGAAGGAAGAATAAAAAGTAGTGTTGGGCTGCAGGAGTGAGATGGAGGAATTGCAAGAAAAGAGGCAGGAAGCGGGAGAGTGAGAGAAAAGGAAAGAAGAGACATGCAGCCAGACGAGGGGTTAGTGAGAGAGGATGGGACAGAGAACAGGATGAGAAGGACATAAGGCAAGGCTAGGACAGGCAAGGACAGGCAAGGCAAGGCTAGGCTGCAGGACATGTTTTTGCTTTATAGTTTCTAGCACATTCGTCTTCAGACTAGGAGGAAAGCCATAAGACCGTATGGATTAGGCCCAAGCAAAAACCCCAGCTACTTGAGACACTTAGACTAAGCCTAAAATACCAAGATCTCTCCATAAGGATGGTTTTTATACTGTACTTCCACAATCTGCTGGCAGTACAAAAAAATAAGCTGCAGATCTCCTTAGGCTGAGTCATGGTGCTTTGGGTCAGGGACCATGCATATCATGGGAATATTTCACAGTTTCTGCTCTGTTTTCAGTGTATGACACCAAAACACCCACCTGATGACACCCTTTCAAGAGCAAAGGCAGCAATTTGCAGAATTCCGCTTCTTAGGGGAAGTGAGAAATTGCTGAGCTGACACCAAGTCCTGCAGTGTCCCTGTCACCTGCAGAGCCACCGCATCCTCGCCACGGTAGCGGGCATTGTGACAAAGGTTCTATGTCAGCTGGGTGTGGCAGCCAGGCGCCCCCTAGGGGATGGGGAGCCTGTCAGCCCCGGGCCTGTCACTGCCTGGTGTCCCTGCTGCCACCAGCCAGGCCTCTGAAAACTTGTCAAACCATGCCCAGACTTGGGGCCAGTTTGGCCCAAAGTCTGCAAGAGACAAGTCGGGAAGAAAGATATGGGACAGAGGGAGAAAGCGAAGGGAGCAGGAGAAAGGGAAGGAAGAATAAAAAGTAGTGTTGGGCTGCAGGAGTGAGATGGAGGAATTGCAAGAAAAGAGGCAGGAAGCAGGAGAGTGAGAGAAAAGGAAAGAAGAGACATGCAGCCAGACGAGGGGTTAGTGAGAGAGGATGGGACAGAGAACAGGATGAGAAGGACATAAGGCAAGGCTAGGACAGGCAAGGACAGGCAAGGCAAGGCTAGGCTGCAGGACATGTTTTTGCTTTATAGTTTGTAGCACATTCGTCTTCAGACTAGGAGGAAAGCCATAAGACCGTATGGATTAGGCCCAAGCAAAAACCCCAGCTACTTGAGACACTTAGACTAAGCCTAAAATACCAAGATCTCTCCATAAGGATGGTTTTTATACTGTACTTCCACAATCTGCTGGCAGTACAAAAAAATAAGCTGCAGATCTCCTTAGGCTGAGTCATGGTGCTTTGGGGCAGGGACCGTGCATATCATGGGAATATTTCACAGTTTCTGCTCTGTTTTCAGTGTATGACACCAAAACACCCACCTGATGACATCCTTTCAAGAGAAAAGGCAGCAATTTGCAGAATTCCGCTTCTTAGGGGAAGTGAGAAATTGCTGAGCTGACACCAAGTCCTGCAGTGTCCCTGTCACCTGCAGAGCCACCGCATCCTCGCCACGGTAGCGGGCATTGTGAGAAAGGTTCTATGTCAGCTGGGTGTGGCAGCCAGGCGCCCCCTAGGGGATGGGGAGCCTGTCAGCCCCGGGCCTGTCACTGCCTGGTGTCCCTGCTGCCACCAGCCAGGCCTCTGAAAACTTGTCAAACCATGCCCAGACTTGGGGCCAGTTTGGCCCAAAGTCTCCAAGAGACAAGTCGGGAAGAAAGATATGGGACAGAGGGAGAAAGCGAAGGGAGCAGGAGAAAGGGAAGGAAGAATAAAAAGTAGTGTTGGGCTGCAGGAGCGAGATGGAGGAAGTGCAAGAAAAGAGGCAGGAAGCAGGAGAGTGAGAGAAAAGGAAAGAAGAGACATGCAGCCAGACGAGGGGTTAGTGAGAGAGGATGGGACAGAGAACAGGATGAGAAGGACATAAGGCAAGGCAAGGACAGGCAAGGACAGGCAAGGCAAGGCTAGGCTGCAGGACATGTTTTTGCTTTATAGTTTCTAGCACATTCGTCTTCAGACTAGGAGGAAAGCCATAAGACTGTATGGATTAGGCCCAAGCAAAAAGCCCAGCTACTTGAGACACTTAGACTAAGCCTAAAATACCAAGATCTCTCCATAAGGATGGTTTTTATACTGTACTTCCACAATCTGCTGGCAGTACAAAAAAATAAGCTGCAGATCTCCTTAGGCTGAGTCATGGTGCTTTGGGTCAGGGACCATGCATATCATGGGAATATTTCACAGTTTCTGCTCTGTTTTCAGTGTATGACACCAAAACACCCACCTGATGACACCCTTTCAAGAGCAAAGGCAGCAATTTGCAGAATTCCGCTTCTTAGGGCAAGTGAGAAATTGCTGAGCTGACACCAAGTCCTGCAGTGTCCCTGTCACCTGCAGAGCCACCGCATCCTCGCCACGGTAGCGGGCATTGTGACAAAGGTTCTATGTCAGCTGGGTGTGGCAGCCAGGCGCCCCCTAGGGGATGGGGAGCCTGTCAGCCCCGGGCCTGTCACTGCCTGGTGTCCCTGCTGCCACCAGCCAGGCCTCTGAAAACTTGTCAAACCATGCCCAGACTTGGGGCCAGTTTGGCCCAAAGTCTGCAAGAGACAAGTCGGGAAGAAAGATATGGGACAGAGGGAGAAAGCGAAGGGAGCAGGAGAAAGGGAAGGAAGAATAAAAAGTAGTGTTGGGCTGCAGGAGTGAGATGGAGGAAGTGCAAGAAAAGAGGCAGGAAGCAGGAGAGTGAGAGAAAAGGAAAGAAGAGACATGCAGCCAGACGAGGGGTTAGTGAGAGAGGATGGGACAGAGAACAGGATGAGAAGGACATAAGGCAAGGCAAGGACAGGCAAGGACAGGCAAGGCAAGGCTAGGCTGCAGGACATGTTTTTGCTTTATAGTTTCTAGCACATTTGTCTTCAGACGAGGAGGAAAGCCATAAGACCGTATGGATTAGGCCCAAGCAAAAACCCCAGCTACTTGAGACACTTAGACTAAGCCTAAAATACCAAGATCTCTCCATAAGGATGGTTTTTATACTGTACTTCCACAATCTGCTGGCAGTACAAAAAAATAAGCTGCAGATCTCCTTAGGCTGAGTCATGGTGCTTTGGGGCAGGGACCATGCATATCATGGGAATATTTCACAGTTTCTGCTCTGTTTTCAGTGTATGACACCAAAACACCCACCTGATGACACCCTTTCAAGAGCAAAGGCAGCAATTTGCACAATTCCGCTTCTCAGGGGAAGTGAGAAATTGCTGAGCTGACACCAAGTCCTGCAGTGTCCCTGTCACCTGCAGAGCCACCGCATCCTCGCCACGGTAGCGGGCATTGTGAGAAAGGTTCTATGTCAGCTGGGTGTGGCAGCCAGGCGCCCCCTAGGGGATGGGGAGCCTGTCAGCCCCGGGCCTGTCACTGCCTGGTGTCCCTGCTGCCACCAGCCAGGCCTCTGAAAACTTGTCAAACCATGCCCAGACTTGGGGCCAGTTTGGCCCAAAGTCTCCAAGAGACAAGTCGGGAAGAAAGATATGGGACAGAGGGAGAAAGCGAAGGGAGCAGGAGAAAGGGAAGGAAGAATAAAAAGTAGTGTTGGGCTGCAGGAGTGAGATGGAGGAATTGCAAGAAAAGAGGCAGGAAGCAGGAGAGTGAGAGAAAAGGAAAGAAGAGACATGCAGCCAGACGAGGGGTTAGTGAGAGAGGATGGGACAGAGAACAGGATGAGAAGGACATAAGGCAAGGCTAGGACAGGCAAGGACAGGCAAGGCAAGGCTAGGCTGCAGGACATGTTTTTGCTTTATAGTTTCTAGCACATTCGTCTTCAGACTAGGAGGAAAGCCATAAGACCGTATGGATTAGGCCCAAGCAAAAACCCCAGCTACTTGAGACACTTAGACTAAGCCTAAAATACCAAGATCTCTCCATAAGGATGGTTTTTATACTGTACTTCCACAATCTGCTGGCAGTACAAAAAAAGAAGCTGCAGATCTCCTTAGGCTGAGTCATGGTGCTTTGGGGCAGGGACCATGCATATCATGGGAATATTTCACAGTTTCTGCTCTGTTTTCAGTGCATGACACCAAAACACCCACCTGATGACATCCTTTCAAGAGCAAAGGCAGCAATTTGCAGAATTCCGCTTCTTAGGGGAAGTGAGAAATTGCTGAGCTGACACCAAGTCCTGCAGTGTCCCTGTCACCTGCAGAGCCACCGCATCCTCGCCACGGTAGCGGGCATTGTGACAAAGGTTCTATGTCAGCTGGGTGTGGCAGCCAGGTGCCCCCTAGGGGATGGGGAGCCTGTCAGCCCCGGGCCTGTCACTGCCTGGTGTCCCTGCTGCCACCAGCCAGGCCTCTGAAAACTTGTCAAACCATGCCCAGACTTGGGGCCAGTTTGGCCCAAAGTCTCCAAGAGACAAGTCGGGAAGAAAGATATGGGACAGAGGGAGAAAGCGAAGGGAGCAGGAGAAAGGGAAGGAAGAATAAAACGTAGTGTTGGGCTGCAGGAGTGAGATGGAGGAATTGCAAGAAAAGAGGCAGGAAGCAGGAGAGTGAGAGAAAAGGAAAGAAGAGACATGCAGCCAGACGAGGGGTTAGTGAGAGAGGATGGGACAGAGAACAGGATGAGAAGGACATAAGGCAAGGCTAGGACAGGCAAGGACAGGCAAGGCAAGGCTAGGCTGCAGGACATGTTTTTGCTTTATAGTTTCTAGCACATTCGTCTTCAGACTAGGAGGAAAGCCATAAGACCGTATGGATTAGGCCCAAGCAAAAAGCCCAGCTACTTGAGACACTTAGACTAAGCCTAAAATACCAAGATCTCTCCATAAGGATGGTTTTTATACTGTACTTCCACAATCTGCTGGCAGTACAAAAAAATAAGCTGCAGATCTCCTTAGGCTGAGTCATGGTGCTTTGGGGCAGGGACTGTGCATATCATGGGAATATTTCACAGTTTCTGCTCTGTTTTCAGTGTATGACACCAAAACACCCACCTGATGACACCCTTTCAAGAGCAAAGGCAGCAATTTGCAGAATTCCGCTTCTTAGGGGAAGTGAGAAATTGCTGAGCTGACACCAAGTCCTGCAGTGTCCCTGTCACCTGCAGAGCCACCGCATCCTCGCCACGGTAGCGGGCATTGTGACAAAGGTTCTATGTCAGCTGGGTGTGGCAGCCAGGCGCCCCCTAGGGGATGGGGAGCCTGTCAGCCCCGGGCCTGTCACTGCCTGGTGTCCCTGCTGCCACCAGCCAGGCCTCTGAAAACTTGTCAAACCATGCCCAGACTTGGGGCCAGTTTGGCCCAAAGTCTCCAAGAGACAAGTCGGGAAGAAAGATATGGGACAGAGGGAGAAAGCGAAGGGAGCAGGAGAAAGGGAAGGAAGAATAAAAAGTAGTGTTGGGCTGCAGGAGTGAGATGGAGGAATTGCAAGAAAAGAGGCAGGAAGCAGGAGAATGAGAGAAAAGGAAAGAAGAGACATGCAGCCAGACGAGGGGTTAGTGAGAGAGGATGGGACAGAGAACAGGATGAGAAGGACATAAGGCAAGGCTAGGACAGGCAAGGACAGGCAAGGCAAGTCTAGGCTCAGGACATGTTTTTGCTTTATAGTTTCTAGCACATTCGTCTTCAGACTAGGAGGAAAGCCATAAGACCGTATGGATTAGGCCCAAGCAAAAACCCCAGCTACTTGAGACACTTAGACTAAGCCTAAAATACCAAGATCTCTCCATAAGGATGGTTTTTATACTGTACTTCCACAATCTGCTGGCAGTACAAAAAAATAAGCTGCAGATCTCCTTAGGCTGAGTCATGGTGCTTTGGGGCAGGGACTGTGCATATCATGGGAATATTTCACAGTTTCTGCTCTGTTTTCAGTGTATGACACCAAAACACCCACCTGATGACACCCTTTCAAGAGCAAAGGCAGCAATTTGCAGAATTCCGCTTCTTAGGGGAAGTGAGAAATTGCTGAGCTGACACCAAGTCCTGCAGTGTCCCTGTCACCTGCAGAGCCACCGCATCCTCGCCACGGTAGCGGGCATTGTGACAAAGGTTCTATGTCAGCTGGGTGTGGCAGCCAGGCGCCCCCTAGGGGATGGGGAGCCTGTCAGCCCCGGGCCTGTCACTGCCTGGTGTCCCTGCTGCCACCAGCCAGGCCTCTGAAAACTTGTCAAACCATGCCCAGACTTGGGGCCAGTTTGGCCCAAAGTCTCCAAGAGACAAGTCGGGAAGAAAGATATGGGACAGAGGGAGAAAGCGAAGGGAGCAGGAGAAAGGGAAGGAAGAATAAAAAGTAGTGTTGGGCTGCAGGAGTGAGATGGAGGAATTGCAAGAAAAGAGGCAGGAAGCAGGAGAATGAGAGAAAAGGAAAGAAGAGACATGCAGCCAGACGAGGGGTTAGTGAGAGAGGATGGGACAGAGAACAGGATGAGAAGGACATAAGGCAAGGCTAGGACAGGCAAGGACAGGCAAGGCAAGTCTAGGCTCAGGACATGTTTTTGCTTTATAGTTTCTAGCACATTCGTCTTCAGACTAGGAGGAAAGCCATAAGACCGTATGGATTAGGCCCAAGCAAAAACCCCAGCTACTTGAGACACTTAGACTAAGCCTAAAATACCAAGATCTCTCCATAAGGATGGTTTTTATACTGTGCTTCAACAATCTGCTGGCAGTACAAAAAAATAAGCTGCAGATCTCCTTAGGCTGAGTCATGGTGCTTTGGGGCAGGGACCATGCATATCATGGGAATATTTCACAGTTTCTGCTCTGTTTTCAGTGCATGACACCAAAACACCCACCTGATGACATCCTTTCAAGAGCAAAGGCAGCAATTTGCAGAATTCCGCTTCTTAGGGGAAGTGAGAAATTGCTGAGCTGACACCAAGTCCTGCAGTGTCCCTGTCACCTGCAGAGCCACCGCATCCTCGCCACGGTAGCGGGCATTGTGACAAAGGTTCTATGTCAGCTGGGTGTGGCAGCCAGGCGCCCCCTAGGGGATGGGGAGCCTGTCAGCCCCGGACCTGTCACTGCCTGGTGTCCCTGCTGCCACCAGCCAGGCCTCTGAAAACTTGTCAAACCATGCCCAGACTTGGGGCCAGTTTGGCCCAAAGTCTGCAAGAGACAAGTCGGGAAGAAAGATATGGGACAGAGGGAGAAAGCGAAGGGAGCAGGAGAAAGGGAAGGAAGAAGAAAAAGTAGTGTTGGGCTGCAGGAGTGAGATGGAGGAATTGCAAGAAAAGAGGAAGGAAGCAGGAGAGTGAGAGAAAAGGAAAGAAGAGACATGCAGCCAGACAAGGGGTTAGTGAGAGAGGATGGGACAGAGAACAGGATGAGAAGGACATAAGGCAAGGCTAAGACAGGCAAGGACAGGCAAGGCAAGGCTAGGCTGCAGGACATGTTTTTGCTTTATAGTTTCTAGCACATTTGTCTTCAGACGAGGAGGAAAGCCATAAGACCGTATGGATTAGGCCCAAGCAAAAACCCCAGCTACTTGAGACACTTAGACTAAGCCTAAAATACCAAGATCTCTCCATAAGGATGGTTTTTATACTGTGCTTCCACAATCTGCTGGCAGTACAAAAATAGAAGCTGCAGAACTCCTTAGGCTGAGTCATGGTGCTTTGGGGCAGGGACCATGCATATCATGGGAATATTTCACAGTTTCTGCTCTGTTTTCAGTGTATGACACCAAAACACCCACCTGATGACATCCTTTCAAGAGCAAAGGCAGCAATTTGCAGAATTCCGCTTCTTAGGGGAAGTGAGAAATTGCTGAGCTGACACCAAGTCCTGCAGTGTCCCTGTCACCTGCAGAGCCACCGCATCCTCGCCACGGTAGCGGGCATTGTGACAAAGGTTCTATGTCAGCTGGGTGTGGCAGCCAGGTGCCCCCTAGGGGATGGGGAGCCTGTCAGCCCCGGGCCTGTCACTGCCTGGTGTCCCTGCTGCCACCAGCCAGGCCTCTGAAAACTTGTCAAACCATGCCCAGACATGGGGCCAGTTTGGCCCAAAGTCTGCAAGAGACAAGTCGGGAAGAAAGATATGGGACAGAGGGAGAAAGCGAAGGGAGCAGGAGAAAGGGATGGAAGAATAAAAAGTAGTGTTGGGCTGCAGGAGTGAGATGGAGGAATTGCAAGAAAAGAGGAAGGAAGCAGGAGAGTGAGAGAAAAGGAAAGAAGAGACATGCAGCCAGACAAGGGGTTAGTGAGAGAGGATGGGACAGAGAACAGGATGAGAAGGAAATAAGGCAAGGCTAGGACAGGCAAGGACAGGCAAGGCAAGGGTAGGCTGCAGGACATGTTTTTGCTTTATAGTTTCTAGCACATTCGTCTTCAGACTAGGAGGAAAGAAATAAGACCGTATGGATTAGGCCCAAGCAAAAACCCCAGCTACTTGAGACACTTAGACTAAGCCTAAAATACCAAGATCTCTCCATAAGGATGGTTTTTATACTGTGCTTCCACAATCTGCTGGCAGTACAAAAATAGAAGCTGCAGATCTCCTTAGGCTGAGTCATGGTGCTTTGGGGCAGGGACCATGCATATCATGGGAATATTTCACAGTTTCTGCTCTGTTTTCAGTGTATGACACCAAAACACCCACCTGATGACATCCTTTCAAGAGCAAAGGCAGCAATTTGCAGAATTCCGCTTCTTAGGGGAAGTGAGAAATTGCTGAGCTGACACCAAGTCCTGCAGTGTCCCTGACACCTGCAGAGCCACCGCATCCTCGCCACGGTAGCGGGCATTGTGACAAAGGTTCTATGTCAGCTGGGTGTGGCAGCCAGGCGCCCCCTAGGGGATGGGGAGCCTGTCAGCCCCGGACCTGTCACTGCCTGGTGTCCCTGCTGCCACCAGCCAGGCCTCTGAAAACTTGTCAAAGCATGCCCAGACTTGGGGCCAGTTTGGCCCAAAGTCTCCAAGAGACAAGTCGGGAAGAAAGATATGGGACAGAGGGAGAAAGCGAAGGGAGCAGGAGAAAGGGAAGGAAGAATAAAAAGTAGTGTTGGGCTGCAGGAGTGAGATGGAGGAATTGCAAGAAAAGAGGCAGGAAGCAGGAGAGTGAGAGAAAAGGAAAGAAGAGACATGCAGCCAGACGAGGGGTTAGTGAGAGAGGATGGGACAGAGAACAGGATGAGAAGGACATAAGGCAAGGCTAAGACAGGCAAGGACAGGCAAGGCAAGGCTAGGCTGCAGGACATGTTTTTGCTTTATAGTTTCTAGCACATTTGTCTTCAGACGAGGAGGAAAGCCATAAGACCGTATGGATTAGGCCCAAGCAAAAACCCCAGCTACTTGAGACACTTAGACTAAGCCTAAAATACCAAGATCTCTCCATAAGGATGGGTTTTATACTGTGCTTCCACAATCTGCTGGCAGTACAAAAATAGAAGCTGCAGAACTCCTTAGGCTGAGTCATGGTGCTTTGGGGCAGGGACCATGCATATCATGGGAATATTTCACAGTTTCTGCTCTGTTTTCAGTGTATGACACCAAAACACCCACCTGATGACATCCTTTCAAGAGCAAAGGCAGCAATTTGCAGAATTCCGCTTCTTAGGGGAAGTGAGAAATTGCTGAGCTGACACCAAGTCCTGCAGTGTCCCTGTCACCTGCAGAGCCACCGCATCCTCGCCACGGTAGCGGGCATTGTGACAAAGGTTCTATGTCAGCTGGGTGTGGCAGCCAGGCGCCCCCTAGGGGATGGGGAGCCTGTCAGCCCCGGGCCTGTCACTGCCTGGTGTCCCTGCTGCCACCAGCCAGGCCTCTGAAAACTTGTCAAACCATGCCCAGACATGGGGCCAGTTTGGCCCAAAGTCTGCAAGAGACAAGTCGGGAAGAAAGATATGGGACAGAGGGAGAAAGCGAAGGGAGCAGGAGAAAGGGATGGAAGAATAAAAAGTAGTGTTGGGCTGCAGGAGTGAGATGGAGGAATTGCAAGAAAAGAGGCAGGAAGCAGGAGAGTGAGAGAAAAGGAAAGAAGAGACATGCAGCCAGACGAGGGGTTAGTGAGAGAGGATGGGACAGAGAACAGGATGAGAAGGAAATAAGGCAAGGCTAGGACAGGCAAGGACAGGCAAGGCAAGGCTATGCTGCAGGACATGTTTTTGCTTTATAGTTTCTAGCACATTCGTCTTCAGACTAGGAGGAAAGAAATAAGACCGTATGGATTAGGCCCAAGCAAAAACCCCAGCTACTTGAGACACTTAGACTAAGCCTAAAATACCAAGATCTCTCCATAAGGATGGTTTTTATACTGTGCTTCCACAATCTGCTGGCAGTACAAAAATAGAAGCTGCAGATCTCCTTAGGCTGAGTCATGGTGCTTTGGGGCAGGGACCATGCATATCATGGGAATATTTCACAGTTTCTGCTCTGTTTTCAGTGTATGACACCAAAACACCCACCTGATGACATCCTTTCAAGAGCAAAGGCAGCAATTTGCAGAATTCCGCTTCTTAGGGGAAGTGAGAAATTGCTGAGCTGACACCAAGTCCTGCAGTGTCCCTGTCACCTGCAGAGCCACCGCATCCTCGCCACGGTAGCGGGCATTGTGACAAAGGTTCTATGTCAGCTGGGTGTGGCAGCCAGGCGCCCCCTAGGGGATGGGGAGCCTGTCAGCCCCGGGCCTGTCACTGCCTGGTGTCCCTGCTGCCACCAGCCAGGCCTCTGAAAACTTGTCAAACCATGCCCAGACATGGGGCCAGTTTGGCCCAAAGTCTGCAAGAGACAAGTCGGGAAGAAAGATATGGGACAGAGGGAGAAAGCGAAGGGAGCAGGAGAAAGGGATGGAAGAATAAAAAGTAGTGTTGGGCTGCAGGAGTGAGATGGAGGAATTGCAAGAAAAGAGGCAGGAAGCAGGAGAGTGAGAGAAAAGGAAAGAAGAGACATGCAGCCAGACGAGGGGTTAGTGAGAGAGGATGGGACAGAGAACAGGATGAGAAGGAAATAAGGCAAGGCTAGGACAGGCAAGGACAGGCAAGGCAAGGCTATGCTGCAGGACATGTTTTTGCTTTATAGTTTCTAGCACATTCGTCTTCAGACTAGGAGGAAAGAAATAAGACCGTATGGATTAGGCCCAAGCAAAAACCCCAGCTACTTGAGACACTTAGACTAAGCCTAAAATACCAAGATCTCTCCATAAGGATGGTTTTTATACTGTGCTTCCACAATCTGCTGGCAGTACAAAAATAGAAGCTGCAGATCTCCTTAGGCTGAGTCATGGTGCTTTGGGGCAGGGACCATGCATATCATGGGAATATTTCACAGTTTCTGCTCTGTTTTCAGTGTATGACACCAAAACACCCACCTGATGACATCCTTTCAAGAGAAAAGGCAGCAATTTGCAGAATTCCGCTTCTTAGGGGAAGTGAGAAATTGCTGAGCTGACACCAAGTCCTGCAGTGTCCCTGACACCTGCAGAGCCACCGCATCCTCGCCACGGTAGCGGGCATTGTGACAAAGGTTCTATGTCAGCTGGGTGTGGCAGCCACGCGCCCCCTAGGGGATGGGGAGCCTGTCAGCCCCGGGCCTGTCACTGCCTGGTGTCCCTGCTGCCACCAGCCAGGCCTCTGAAAACTTGTCAAAGCATGCCCAGACTTGGGGCCAGTTTGGCCCAAAGTCTGCAAGAGACAAGTCGGGAAGAAAGATATGGGACAGAGGGAGAAAGCGAAGGGAGCAGGAGAAAGGGAAGGAAGAATAAAAAGTAGTGTTGGGCTGGAGGAGTGAGATGGAGGAATTGCAAGAAAAGATGCAGGAAGCAGGAGAGTGAGAGAAAAGGAAAGAAGAGACATGCAGCCAGACGAGGGGTTAGTGAGAGAGGATGGGACAGAGAACAGGATGAGAAGGACATAAGGCAAGGCTAGGACAGGCAAGGACAGGCAAGGCAAGTCTAGGCTCAGGACATGTTTTTGCTTTATAGTTTCTAGCACATTCGTCTTCAGACTAGGAGGAAAGCCATAAGACCGTATGGATTAGGCCCAAGCAAAAACCCCAGTTACTTGAGAAACTTATACTAAGCCTAAAATACCAAGATCTCTCCATAAGGATGGTTTTTATACTGTACTTCCACAATCTGCTGGCAGTACAAAAAAAGAAGCTGCAGATCTCCTTAGGCTGAGTCATGGTGCTTTGGGGCAGGGACCATGCACATCATGGGAATATTTCACAGTTTCTGCTCTGTTTTCAGTGCATGACACCAAAACACCCACCTGATGACATCCTTTCAAGAGCAAAGGCAGCAATTTGCAGAATTCCGCTTCTTAGGGGAAGTGAGAAATTGCTGAGCTGACACCAAGTCCTGCAGTGTCCCTGTCACCTGCAGAGCCACCGCATCCTCGCCACGGTAGCGGGCATTGTGACAAAGGTTCTATGTCAGCTGGGTGTGGCAGCCAGGCGACGCCTAGGGGATGGGGAGCCTGTCAGCCCCGGGCCTGTCACTGCCTGGTGTCCCTGCTGCCACCAGCCAGGCCTCTGAAAACTTGTCAAACCATGCCCAGACTTGGGGCCTGTTTGGCCCAAAGTCTGCAAGAGACAAGTCGGGAAGAAAGATATGGGACAGAGGGAGAAAGCGAAGGGAGCAGGAGAAAGGGAAGGAAGAATAAAAAGTAGAGTTGGGCTGCAGGAGTGAGATGGAGGAATTGCAAGAAAAGAGGCAGGAAGCAGGAGAGTGAGAGAAAAGGAAAGAAGAGACATGCAGCCAGACGAGGGGTTAGTGAGAGAGGATGACACAGAGAAGAGGATGAGAAGGAAATAAGGCAAGGCTAGGACAGGCAAGGACAGGCAAGGCAAGGCTAGGCTGCAGGACGTGTTTTTGCTTTATAGTTTCTAGCACATTCGTCTTCAGACTAGGAGGAAAGCCATAAGACCGTATGGATTAGGCCCAAGCAAAAACCCCCGCTTTTTGAGACACTTAGACTAAGCCTAAAATACCAAGATCTCTCCATAAGGATGGTTTTTATACTGTACTTCCACAATCTGCTGGCAGTACAAAAAAATAAGCTGCAGATCTCCTTAGGCTGAGTCATGGTGCTTTGGGGCAGGGACCATGCATATCATGGGAATATTTCACAGTTTCTGCTCTGTTTTCAGTGCATGACACCAAAACACCCACCTAATGACATCCTTTCAAGAGCAAAGGCAGCAATTTGCAGAATTCCGCTTCTTAGGGGAAGTGAGAAATTGCTGAGCTGACACCAAGTCCTGCAGTATCCCTGTCACCTGCAGAGCCACCGCATCCTCGCCACGGTAGCGGGCATTGTGACAAAGGTTCTATGTCAGCTGGGTGTGGCAGCCAGGCGCCCCCTAGGGGATGGGGAGCCTGTCAGCCCCGGGCCTGTCACTGCCTGGTGTCCCTGCTGCCACCAGCCAGGCCTCTGAAAACTTGTCAAAGCATGCCCAGACTTGGGGCCAGTTTGGCCCAAAGTCTCCAAGAGACAAGTCGGGAAGAAAGATATGGGACAGAGGGAGAAAGCGAAGGGAGCAGGAGAAAGGGAAGGAAGAATAAAAAGTAGTGTTGGGCTGCAGGAGTGAGATGGAGGAATTGCAAGAAAAGAGGCAGGAAGCAGGAGAGTGAGAGAAAAGGAAAGAAGAGACATGCAGCCAGACGAGGGGTTAGTGAGAGAGGATGGGACAGAGAACAGGATGAGAAGGACATAAGGCAAGGCTAAGACAGGCAAGGACATGCAAGGCAAGGCTAGGCTGCAGGACATGTTTTTGCTTTATAGTTTCTAGCACATTTGTCTTCAGACGAGGAGGAAAGCCATAAGACCGTATGGATTAGGCCCAAGCAAAAACCCCAGCTACTTGAGACACTTAGACTAAGCCTAAAATACCAAGATCTCTCCATAAGGATGGTTTTTATACTGTGCTTCCACAATCTGCTGGCAGTACAAAAATAGAAGCTGCAGAACTCTTTAGGCTGAGTCATGGTGCTTTGGGGCAGGGACCATGCATATCATGGGAATATTTCACAGTTTCTGCTCTGTTTTCAGTGTATGACACCAAAACACCCACCTGATGACATCCTTTCAAGAGCAAAGGCAGCAATTTGCAGAATTCCGCTTCTTAGGGGAAGTGAGAAATTGCTGAGCTGACACCAAGTCCTGCAGTGTCCCTGTCACCTGCAGAGCCACCGCATCCTCGCCACGGTAGCGGGCATTGTGACAAAGGTTCTATGTCAGCTGGGTGTGGCAGCCAGGCGCCCCCTAGGGGATGGGGAGCCTGTCAGCCCCGGGCCTGTCACTGCCTGGTGTCCCTGCTGCCACCAGCCAGGCCTCTGAAAACTTGTCAAACCATGCCCAGACATGGGGCCAGTTTGGCCCAAAGTCTGCAAGAGACAAGTCGGGAAGAAAGATATGGGACAGAGGGAGAAAGCGAAGGGAGCAGGAGAAAGGGATGGAAGAATAAAAAGTAGTGTTGGGCTGCAGGAGTGAGATGGAGGAATTGCAAGAAAAGAGGCAGGAAGCAGGAGAGTGAGAGAAAAGGAAAGAAGAGACATGCAGCCAGACGAGGGTTAGTGAGAGAGGATGGGACAGAGAACAGGATGAGAAGGAAATAAGGCAAGGCTAGGACAGGCAAGGACAGGCAAGGCAAGGCTATGCTGCAGGACATGTTTTTGCTTTATAGTTTCTAGCACATTCGTCTTCAGACTAGGAGGAAAGAAATAAGACCGTATGGATTAGGCCCAAGCAAAAACCCCAGCTACTTGAGACACTTAGACTAAGCCTAAAATACCAAGATCTCTCCATAAGGATGGTTTTTATACTGTGCTTCCACAATCTGCTGGCAGTACAAAAATAGAAGCTGCAGATCTCCTTAGGCTGAGTCATGGTGCTTTGGGGCAGGGACCATGCATATCATGGGAATATTTCACAGTTTCTGCTCTGTTTTCAGTGTATGACACCAAAACACCCACCTGATGACATCCTTTCAAGAGCAAAGGCAGCAATTTGCAGAATTCCGCTTCTTAGGGGAAGTGAGAAATTGCTGAGCTGACACCAAGTCCTGCAGTGTCCCTGACACCTGCAGAGCCACCGCATCCTCGCCACGGTAGCGGGCATTGTGACAAAGGTTCTATGTCAGCTGGGTGTGGCAGCCAGGCGCCCCCTAGGGGATGGGGAGCCTGTCAGCCCCGGGCCTGTCACTGCCTGGTGTCCCTGCTGCCACCAGCCAGGCCTCTGAAAACTTGTCAAAGCATGCCCAGACTTGGGGCCAGTTTGGCCCAAAGTCTCCAAGAGACAAGTTGGGAAGAAAGATATGGGACAGAGGGAGAAAGCGAAGGGAGCAGGAGAAAGGGAAGGAAGAATAAAAAGTAGTGTTGGGCTGCAGGAGTGAGATGGAGGAATTGCAAGAAAAGAGGCAGGAAGCAGGAGAGTGAGAGAAAAGGAAAGAAGAGACATGCAGCCAGACGAGGGGTTAGTGAGAGAGGATGACACAGAGAAGAGGATGAGAAGGAAATAAGGCAAGGCTAGGTCAGGCAAGGACAGGCAAGGCAAGGCTAGGCTGCAGGACGTGTTTTTGCTTTATAGTTTCTAGCACATTCGTCTTCAGACTAGGAGGAAAGAAATAAGACCGTATGGATTAGGCCCAAGCAAAAACCCCAGCTACTTGAGACTCTTAGACTAAGCCTAAAATACCAAGATCTCTCCATAAGGATGGTTTTTATACTGTACTTCCACAATCTGCTGGCAGTACAAAAAAATAAGCTGCAGATCTCCTTAGGCTGAGTCATGGTGCTTTGGGGCAGGGACCATGCATATCATGGGAATATTTCACAGTTTCTGCTCTGTTTTCAGTGCATGACACCAAAACACCCACCTGATGACATCCTTTCAAGAGCAAAGGCAGCAATTTGCAGAATTCCGCTTCTTAGGGGAAGTGAGAAATTGCTGAGCTGACACCAAGTCCTGCAGTGTCCCTGTCAACTGCAGAGCCACCGCATCCTCGCCACGGTAGCGGGCATTGTGACAAAGGTTCTATGTCAGCTGGGTGTGGCAGCCAGGCGCCCCCTAGGGGATGGGGAGCCTGTCAGCACTGGGCCTGTCACTGCCTGGTGTCCCTGCTGCCACAAGCCATGCCTCTGAAAACTTGTCAAACCATGCCCAGACTTGGGGCCAGTTTGGCCCAAAGTCTCCAAGAGACAAGTCGGGAAGAATGATATGGGACAGAGGGAGAAAGCGAAGGGAGCAGGAGAAAGGGAAGGAAGAATAAAAAGTAGTGTTGGGCTGCAGGAGTGAGATGGAGGAATTGCAAGAAAAGAGGCAGGAAGCAGGAGAGTGAGAGAAAAGGAAAGAAGAGACATGCAGCCAGACGAGGGCTTAGTGAGAGAGGATGGGACAGAGAACAGGATGAGAAGGACATAAGGCAAGGCTAGGACAGGCAAGGACAGGCAAGGCAAAGCTAGGCTGCAGGACATGTTTTTGCTTTATAGTTTGTAGCACATTCGTCTTCAGACTAGGAGGAAAGAAATAAGACCGTATGGATTAGGCCCAAGCAAAAACCCCAGCTACTTGAGACACTTAGACTAAGCCTAAAATACCAAGATCTCTCCATAAGGATGGTTTTTATACTGTACTTCCACAATCTGCTGGCAGTATCAAAAAAATAAGCTGCAGATCTCCTTAGGCTGAGTCATGGTGCTTTAGGGCAGGGACCATGCATATCATGGGAATATTTCACAGTTTCTGCTCTGTTTTCAGTGTATGACACCAAAACACCCACCTGATGACATCCTTTCAAGAGCAAAGGCAGCAATTTGCAGAATTCCGCTTCTTAGGGGAAGTGAGAAATTGCTGAGCTGACACCAAGTCCTGCAGTGTCCCTGTCACCTGCAGAGCCACCGCATCCTCGCCACGGTAGCGGGCATTGTGACAAAGGTTCTATGTCAGCTGTGTGTGGCAGCCAGGCGCCCCCTAGGGGATGGGGAGCCTGTCAGCCCCGGGCCTGTCACTGCCTGGTGTCCCTGCTGCCACCAGCCAGGCCTCTGAAAACTTGTCAAACCATGCCCAGACTTGGGGCCAGTTTGGCCCAAAGTCTGCAAGAGACAAGTCGGGAAGAAAGATATGGGACAGAGGGAGAAAGCGAAGGGAGCAGGAGAAAGGGAAGGAAGAATAAAAAGTAGTGTTGGGCTGCAGGAGTGAGATGGAGGAATTGCAAGAAAAGAGGCAGGAAGCAGGAGAGTGAGAGAAAAGGAAAGAAGAGACATGCAGCCAGACGAGGCGTTAGTGAGAGAGGATGACACAGAGAAGAGGATGAGAAGGAAAGAAGGCAAGGCTAGGACAGGCAAGGACAGGCAAGGCAAGGCTAGGCTGCAGGACATGTTTTTGCTTTATAGTTTCTAGCACATTCGTCTTCAGACTAGGAGGAAAGAAATAAGACCGTATGGATTAGGCCCAAGCAAAAACCCCAGCTACTTGAGACTCTTAGACTAAGCCTAAAATACCAAGATCTCTCCATAAGGATTGTTTTTATACTGTACTTCCACAATCTGCTGGCAGTACAAAAAAATAAGCTGCAGATCTCCTTAGGCTGAGTCATGGTGCTTTGGGGCAGGGACCATGCATATCATGGGAATATTTCACAGTTTCTGCTCTGTTTTCAGTGTATGACACCAAAACACCCACCTGATGACATCCTTTCAAGAGCAAAGGCAGCAATTTGCAGAATTCCGCTTCTTAGGGGAAGTGAGAAATTGCTGAGCTGACACCAAGTCCTGCAGTGTCCCTGTCACCTGCAGAGCCACCGCATCCTCGCCACGGTAGCGGGCATTGTGACAAAGGTTCTATGTCAGCTGGGTGTGGCAGCCAGGCGCCCCCTAGGGGATGGGGAGCCTGTCAGCCCCGGGCCTGTCACTGCCTGGTGTCCCTGCTGCCACCAGCCAGGCCTCTGAAAACTTGTCAAACCATGCCCAGACTTGGGGCCAGTTTGGCCCAAAGTCTCCAAGAGACAAGTCGGGAAGAAAGATATGGGACAGAGGGAGAAAGCGAAAGGAGCAGGAGAAAGGGAAGGAAGAATAAAAAGTAGTGTTGGGCTGCAGGAGTGAGATGGAGGAATTGCAAGAAAAGAGGCAGGAAGCAGGAGAGTGAGAGAAAAGGAAAGAAGAGACATGCAGCCAGACGAGGCGTTAGTGAGAGAGGATGACACAGAGAAGAGGATGAGAAGGAAAGAAGGCAAGGCTAGGACAGGCAAGGACAGGCAAGGCAAGGCTAGGCTGCAGGACATGTTTTTGCTTTATAGTTTCTAGCACATTCGTCTTCAGACTAGGAGGAAAGCCATAAGACCGTATGGATTAGGCCCAAGCAAAAACCCCAGCTACTTGAGACTCTTAGACTAAGCCTAAAATACCAAGATCTCTCCATAAGGATGGTTTTTATACTGTACTTCCACAATCTGCTGGCAGTACAAAAAAATAAGCTGCAGATCTCCTTAGGCTGAGTCATGGTGCTTTGGGGCAGGGACCATGCATATCATGGGAATATTTCACAGTTTCTGCTCTGTTTTCAGTGCATGACACCAAAACACCCACCTGATGACATCCTTTCAAGAGCAAAGGCAGCAATTTGCAGAATTCCGCTTCTAAGGGGAAGTGAGAAATTGCTGATCTGACACCAAGTCCTGCAGTGTCCCTGTCACCTGCAGAGCCACCGCATCCTCGCCACGGTAGCGGGCATTGTGACAAAGGTTCTATGTCAGCTGTGTGTGGCAGCCAGGCGCCCCCTAGGGGATGGGGAGCCTGTCAGCCCCGGGCCTGTCACTGCCTGGTGTCCCTGCTGCCACCAGCCAGGCCTCTGAAAACTTGTCAAACCATGCCCAGACTTGGGGCCAGTTTGGCCCAAAGTCTGCAAGAGACAAGTCGGGAAGAAAGATATGGGACAGAGGGAGAAAGCGAAGGGAGCAGGAGAAAGGGAAGGAAGAATAAAAAGTAGTGTTGGGCTGCAGGAGTGAGATGGAGGAATTGCAAGAAAAGAGGCAGGAAGCAGGAGAGTGAGAGAAAAGGAAAGAAGAGACATGCAGCCAGATGAGGCGTTAGTGAGAGAGGATGACACAGAGAAGAGGATGAGAAGGAAAGAAGGCAAGGCTAGGACAGGCAAGGACAGGCAAGGCAAGGCTAGGCTGCAGGACATGTTTTTGCTTTATAGTTTCTAGCACATTCGTCTTCAGACTAGGAGGAAAGAAATAAGACCGTATGGATTAGGCCCAAGCAAAAACCCCAGCTACTTGAGACTCTTAGACTAAGCCTAAAATACCAAGATCTCTCCATAAGGATGGTTTTTATACTGTACTTCCCCAATCTGCTGGCAGTACAAAAAAATAAGCTGCAGATCTCCTTAGGCTGAGTCATGGTGCTTTGGGGCAGGGACCATGCATATCATGGGAATATTTCACAGTTTCTGCTCTGTTTTCAGTGTATGACACCAAAACACTCACCTGATGACATCCTTTCAAGAGCAAAGGCAGCATTTTGCAGAATTCCGCTTCTAAGGGGAAGTGAGAAATTGCTGAGCTGACACCAAGTCCTGCAGTGTCCCTGTCACCTGCAGAGCCACCGCATCCTCGCCACGGTAGCGGGCATTGTGACAAAGGTTCTATGTCAGCTGGGTGTGGCAGCCAGGCGCCCCCTAGGGGATGGGGAGCCTGTCAGCCCCGGGCCTGTCACTGCCTGGTGTCCCTGCTGCCACCAGCCAGGCCTCTGAAAACTTGTCAAACCATGCCCAGACTTGGGGCCAGTTTGGCCCAAAGTCTGCAAGAGACAAGTCGGGAAGAAAGATATGGGACAGAGGGAGAACGCGAAGGGAGCAGGAGAAAGGGAAGGAAGAATAAAAAGTAGTGTTGGGCTGCAGGAGTGAGATGGAGGTATTGCAAGAAAAGAGGCAGGAAGCAGGAGAGTGAGAGAAAAGGAAAGAAGAGACATGCAGCCAGACGAGGCGTTAGTGAGAGAGGATGACACAGAGAAGAGGATGAGAAGGAAAGAAGGCAAGGCTAGGACAGGCAAGGACAGGCAAGGCAAGGCTAGGCTGCAGGACATGTTTTTGCTTTATAGTTTCTAGCACATTCGTCTTCAGACTAGGAGGAAAGCCATAAGACCGTATGGATTAGGCCCAAGCAAAAACCCCAGCTACTTGAGACTCTTAGACTAAGCCTAAAATACCAAGATCTCTCCATAAGGATGGTTTTTATACTGTACTTCCACAATCTGCTGGCAGTACAAAAAAATAAGCTGCAGATCTCCTTAGGCTGAGTCATGGTGCTTTGGGGCAGGGACCATGCATATCATGGGAATATTTCACAGTTTCTGCTCTGTTTTCAGTGTATGACACCAAAACACCCACCTGATGACATCCTTTCAAGAGCAAAGGCAGCAATTTGCAGAATTCCGCTTCTTAGGGGAAGTGAGAAATTGCTGAGCTGACACCAAGTCCTGCAGTGTCCCTGTCACCTGCAGAGCCACCGCATCCTCGCCACGGTAGCGGGCATTGTGACAAAGGTTCTATGTCAGCTGGGTGTGGCAGCCAGGCGCCCCCTAGGGGATGGGGAGCCTGTCAGCCCCGGGCCTGTCACTGCCTGGTGTCCCTGCTGCCACCAGCCAGGCCTCTGAAAACTTGTCAAACCATGCCCAGACTTGGGGCCAGTTTGGCCCAAAGTCTGCAAGAGACAAGTCGGTAAGAAAAATATGGGACAGAGGGAGAAAGCGAAGGGAGCAGGAGAAAGGGAAGGAAGAATAAAAAGTAGTGTTGGGCTGCAGGAGTGAGATGGAGGATTTGCAAGAAAAGAGGCAGGAAGCAGGAGAGTGAGAGAAAAGGAAAGAAGAGACATGCAGCCAGACGAGGCGTTAGTGAGAGAGGATGACACAGAGAAGAGGATGAGAAGGAAAGAAGGCAAGGCTAGGACAGGCAAGGACAGGCAAGGCAAGGCTAGGCTGCAGGACATGTTTTTGCTTTATAGTTTCTAGCACATTCGTCTTCAGACTAGGAGGAAAGCAATAAGACCGTATGGATTAGGCCCAAGCAAAAACCCCAGCTACTTGAGACTCTTAGACTAAGCCTAAAATACCAAGATCTCTCCATAAGGATGGTTTTTATACTGTACTTCCACAATCTGCTGGCAGTACAAAAAAATAAGCTGCAGATCTCCTTAGGCTGAGTCATGGTGCTTTGGGGCAGGGACCATGCATATCATGGGAATATTTCACAGTTTCTGCTCTGTTTTCAGTGTATGACACCAAAACACCCACCTGATGACATCCTTTCAAGAGCAAAGGCAGCAATTTGCAGAATTCCGCTTCTTAGGGGAAGTGAGAAATTGCTGAGCTGACACCAAGTCCTGCAGTGTCCCTGTCACCTGCAGAGCCACCACATCCTCGCCACGGTAGCGGGCATTGTGACAAAGGTTCTATGTCAGCTGGGTGTGGCAGCCAGGCGCCTCCTAGGGGATGGGGAGCCTGTCAGCCCCGGGCCTGTCACTGCCTGGTGTCCCTGCTGCCACCAGCCAGGCCTCTGAAAACTTGTCAAACCATGCCCAGACTTGGGGCCAGTTTGGCCCAAAGTCTCCAAGAGACAAGTCGGGAAGAAAGATATGGGACAGAGGGAGAAAGCGAAGGGAGCAGGAGAAAGGGAAGGAAGAATAAAAAGTAGTGTTGGGCTGCAGGAGTGAGATGGAGGAATTGCAAGAAAAGAGGCAGGAAGCAGGAGAGTGAGAGAAAAGGAAAGAAGAGACATGCAGCCAGACGAGGGGTTAGTGAGAGAGGATGGGACAGAGAACAGGATGAGAAGGACATAAGGCAAGTCTAGGACAGGCAAGGACAGGCAAGGCAAGGCTAGGCTGCAGGACATGTTTTTGCTTTATAGTTTGTAGCACATTTGTCTTCAGACTAGGAGGAAAGCCATAAGACCGTATGGATTAGGCCCAAGCAAAAACCCCAGCTACTTGAGACACTTAGACTAAGCCTAAAATACCAAGATCTCTCCATAAGGATGGTTTTTATACTGTACTTCCACAATCTGCTGGCAGTACAAAAAAATAAGCTGCAGATCTCCTTAGGCTGAGTCATGGTGCTTTGGGGCAGGGACCATGCATATCATGGGAATATTTCACAGTTTCTGCTCTGTTTTCAGTGTATGACACCAAAACACCCACCTGATGACATCCTTTCAAGAGCAAAGGCAGCAATTTGCAGAATTCCGCTTCTTAGGGTAAGTGAGAAATTGCTGAGCTGACACCAAGTCCTGCAGTGTCCCTGTCACCTGCAGAGCCACCGCATCCTTGCCACGGTAGCGGGCATTGTGACAAAGGTTCTATGTCAGCTGGATGTGGCAGCCAGGCGCCCCCTAGGGGATGGGGAGCCTGTCAGCCCCGGGCCTGTCACTGCCTGGTGTCCCTGCTGCCACCAGCCAGGCCTCTGAAAACTTGTCTAACCATGCCCAGACTTGGGGCCAGTTTGGCCCAAAGTCTGCAAGAGACAAGTCGGGAAGAAAGATATGGGACAGAGGGAGAAAGCGAAGGGAGCAGGAGAAAGGGAAGGAAGAATAAAAAGTAGTGTTGGGCTGCAGGAGTGAGATGGAGGAATTGCAAGAAAAGAGGCAGGAAGCAGGAGAGTGAGAGAAAAGGAAAGAAGAGACATGCAGCCAGACGAGGGGTTAGTGAGAGAGGATGGGACAGAGAACAGGATGAGAAGGACATAAGGGATGGCTAGGACAGGCAAGGACAGGCAAGGCAAGGCTAGGCTGCAGGACATGTTTTTGCTTTATAGTTTCTAGCACATTCGTCTTCAGACTAGGAGGAAAGCCATAAGACCGTATGGATTAGGCCCAAGCAAAAACCCCAGCTACTTGAGACTCTTAGACTAAGCCTAAAATACCAAGATCTCTCCATAAGGATGGTTTTTATACTGTACTTCCACAATCTGCTGGCAGTACAAAAAAATAAGCTGCAGATCTCCTTAGGCTGAGTCATGGTGCTTTGGGGCAGGGACCATGCATATCATGGGAATATTTCACAGTTTCTGCTCTGTTTTCAGTGCATGACACCAAAACACCCACCTGATGACATCCTTTCAAGAGCAAAGGCAGCAATCTGCAGAATTCCGCTTCTAAGGGGAAGTGAGAAATTGCTGAGCTGACACCAAGTCCTGCAGTGTCCCTGTCACCTGCAGAGCCACCACATCCTCGCCACGGTAGCGGGCATTGTGACAAAGGTTCTATGTCAGCTGGGTGTGGCAGCCAGGCGCCTCCTAGGGGATGGGGAGCCTGTCAGCCCCGGGCCTGTCACTGCCTGGTGTCCCTGCTGCCACCAGCCAGGCCTCTGAAAACTTGTCAAACCATGCCCAGACTTGGGGCCAGTTTGGCCCAAAGTCTCCAAGAGACAAGTCGGGAAGAAAGATATGGGACAGAGGGAGAAAGCGAAGGGAGCAGGAGAAAGGGAAGGAAGAATAAAAAGTAGTGTTGGGCTGCAGGAGTGAGATGGAGGAATTGCAAGAAAAGAGGCAGGAAGCAGGAGAGTGAGAGAAAAGGAAAGAAGAGACATGCAGCCAGACGAGGGGTTAGTGAGAGAGGATGGGACAGAGAACAGGATGAGAAGGACATAAGGCAAGTCTAGGACAGGCAAGGACAGGCAAGGCAAGGCTAGGCTGCAGGACATGTTTTTGCTTTATAGTTTCTAGCACATTTGTCTTCAGACTAGGAGGAAAGCCATAAGACCGTATGGATTAGGCCCAAGCAAAAACCCCAGCTACTTGAGACACTTAGACTAAGCCTAAAATACCAAGATCTCTCCATAAGGATGGTTTTTATACTGTACTTCCACAATCTGCTGGCAGTACAAAAAAATAAGCTGCAGATCTCCTTAGGCTGAGTCATGGTGCTTTGGGGCAGGGACCATGCATATAATGGGAATATTTCACAGTTTCTGCTCTGTTTTCAGTGTATGACACCAAAACACCCACCTGATGACATCCTTTCAAGAGCAAAGGCAGCAATTTGCAGAATTCCGCTTCTTAGGGGAAGTGAGAAATTGCTGAGCTGACACCAAGTCCTGCAGTGTCCCTGTCACCTGCAGAGCCACCGCATCCTCGCCACGGTAGCGGGCATTGTGACAAAGGTTCTATGTCAGCTGGGTGTGGCAGCCAGGCGCCCCCTAGGGGATGGGGAGCCTGTCAGCCCCGGGCCTGTCACTGCCTGGTGTCCCTGCTGCCACCAGCCAGGCCTCTGAAAACTTGTCTAACCATGCCCAGACTTGGGGCCAGTTTGGCCCAAAGTCTGCAAGAGACAAGTCGGGAAGAAAGATATGGGACAGAGGGAGAAAGCGAAGGGAGCAGGAGAAAGGGAAGGAAGAATAAAAAGTAGTGTTGGGCTGCAGGAGTGAGATGGAGGAATTGCAAGAAAAGAGGCAGGAAGCAGGAGAGTGAGAGAAAAGGAAAGAAGAGACATGCAGCCAGACGAGGCGTTAGTGAGAGAGGATGACACAGAGAAGAGGATGAGAAGGAAATAAGGCAAGGCTAGGACAGGCAAGGACAGGCAAGGCAAGGCTAGGCTGCAGGACATGTTTTTGCTTTATAGTTTCTAGCACATTCGTCTTCAGACTAGGAGGAAAGCCATAAGACCGTATGGATTAGGCCCAAGCAAAAACCCCAGCTACTTGAGACTCTTAGACTAAGCCTAAAATACCAAGATCTCTCCATAAGGATGGTTTTTATACTGTACTTCCACACTCTGCTGGCAGTACAAAAAAATAAGCTGCAGATCTCCTTAGGCTGAGTCATGGTGCTTTGGGGCAGGGACCATGCATATCATGGGAATATTTCACAGTTTCTGCTCTGTTTTCAGTGCATGACACCAAAACACCCACCTGATGACATCCTTTCAAGAGCAAAGGCAGCAATCTGCAGAATTCCGCTTCTAAGGGGAAGTGAGAAATTGCTGAGCTGACACCAAGTCCTGCAGTGTCCCTGTCACCTGCAGAGCCACCGCATCCTCGCCACGGTAGCGGGCATTGTGACAAAGGTTCTATGTCAGCTGGGTGTGGCAGCCAGGCGCCCCCTAGGGGATGGGGAGCCTGTCAGCCCTGGGCCTGTCACTGCCTGGTGTCCCTGCTGCCACCAGCCAGGCCTCTGAAAACTTGTCAAACCATGCCCAGACTTGGGGCCAGTTTGGCCCAAAGTCTGCAAGAGACAAGTCGGGAAGAAGGATATGGGACAGAGGGAGAAAGCGAAGGGAGCAGGAGAAAGGGATGGAAGAATAAAAAGTAGTGTTGGGCTGCAGGAGTGAGACAGAGGAATTGCAAGAAAAGAGGCAGGAAGCAGGAGAGTGAGAGAAAAGGAAAGAAGAGACATGCAGCCAGACGAGGGGTTAGTGAGAGAGGATGGGACAGAGAACAGGATGAGAAGGAAAGAAGGCAAGGCTAGGACAGGCAAGGACAGGCAAGGCAAGGCTAGGCTGCAAGACATGTTTTTGCTTTATAGTTTCTAGCACATTCGTCTTCAGACTAGGAGGAAAGCCATAAGACCGTATGGATTAGGCCCAAGCAAAAACCCCAGCTACTTGAGACTCTTAGACTAAGCCTAAAATACCAAGATCTCTCCATAAGGATGGTTTTTATACTGTACTTCAACAATCTGCTGGCAGTACAAAAAATAAGCTGCAGATCTCCTTAGGCTGAGTCATGGTGGTTTGGGTAGGGACCATGCATATCATGGGAATATTTCACAGATTCTGCTCTGTTTTCAGTGTATGACACCAAAACACCCACCTGATGACATCCTTTCAAGAGCAAAGGCAGCAATCTGCAGAATTCCGCTTCTTAGGGGAAGTGAGAAATTGCTGAGCTGACACCAAGTCCTGCAGTGTCTCTGTCAGCTGCAGATCCACCGCATCCTCGCCACGGTAGCGGGCATTGTGACAAAGGTTCTATGTCAGCTGGGTGTGGCAGCCAGGTGCCCCCTAGGGGATGGGGAGCCTGTCAACCCCGGGCATGTCACTGCCTCGTGTCCCTGCTGCCACCAGCCAGGCCTCTGAAAACTTGTCAAACCATGCCCAGACTTGGGGCCAGTTTGGCCCAAAGTCTGCAAGAGACAAGTCGGGAAGAAAGATATGGGACAGAGGGAGAAAGCGAAGGGAGCAGGAGAAAGGGAAGGAAGAATAAAAAGTAGTGTTCAGCTGCAGGAGTGAGATGGAGGAATTGCAAGAAAAGAGGCAGGAAGCAGGAGAGTGAGAGAAAAGGAAAGAAGAGACATGCAGCCAGACGAGGGGTTAGTGAGAGAGGATGGGACAGAGAACAGGATGAGAAGCACATAAGGCAAAACTAGGACAGGCAAGGACAGGCAAGGCAAGGCTAGGCTGCAGGACATTTTTTTGCTTTATAGTTTGTAGCACATTCGTCTTCAGACTAGGAGGAAAGCCATAAGACCGTATGGATTAGGCCCAAGCAAAAACCCCAGCTACTTGAGACTCTTAGACTAAGCCTAAAATACCAAGATCTCTCCATAAGGATGGTTTTTATACTGTACTTCCACAATCTGCTGGCAGTACAAAAAAATAAGCTGCAGATCTCCTTAGGCTGAGTCATGGTGCTTTGGGGCAGGGACCATGCATATCATGGGAATATTTCACAGTTTCTGCTCTGTTTTCAGTGTATGACACCAAAACACCCACCTGATGACATCCTTTCAAGAGCAAAGGCAGCAATTTGCAGAATTCCGCTTCTTAGGGGAAGTGAGAAATTGCTGAGCTGACACCAAGTCCTGCAGTGTCCCTGTCACCTGCAGAGCCACCGCATCCTCGCCACGGTAGCGGGCATTGTGACTAAGGTTCTATGTCAGCTGGGCGTGGCAGCCAGGCGCCCCCCAGGGGATGGGGAGCCTGTCAGCCCCAGGCCTGTCACTGCCTGGTGTCCCTGCTGCCACCAGCCAGGCCTCTGAAAACTTGTCAAACCATGCCCAGACTTGGGGCCAGTTTGGCCCAAAGTCTGCAAGAGACAAGTCGGGAAGAAAGATATGGGACAGAGGGAGAAAGCGAAGGGAGCAGGAGAAAGGGAAGGAAGAATAAAAAGTAGTGTTGGGCTGCAGGAGTGAGATGGAGGAATTGCAAGAAAAGAGGCAGGAAGCAGTAGAGTGAGAGAAAAGGAAAGAAGAGACATGCAGCCAGACGAGGGGTTAGTGAGAGAGGATGGGACAGAGAACAGGATGAGAAGGAAAGAAGGCAAGGCTAGGACAGGCAAGGACAGGCAAGGCAAGGCTAGGCTGCAGGACATGTATTTGCTTTATAGTTTCTAGCACATTCGTCTTCAGACTAGGAGGAAAGCCATAAGACCGTATGGATTAGGCCCAAGCAAAAACCCCAGCTTCTTGAGACGCTTAGACTAAGCCTAAAATACCAAGATCTCTCCATAAGGATGGTTTTTATACTGTACTTCCACAATCTGCTGGCAGTACAAAAAATAAGCTGCAGATCTCCTTAGGCTGAGTCATGGTGGTTTGGGTAGGGACCATGCATATCATGGGAATATTTCACAGATTCTGCTCTGTTTTCAGTGTATGACACCAAAACACCCACCTGATGACATCCTTTCAAGAGCAAAGGCAGCAATCTGCAGAATTCCGCTTCTTAGGGGAAGTGAGAAATTGCTGAGCTGACACCAAGTCCTGCAGTGTCTCTGTCAGCTGCAGATCCACCGCATCCTCGCCACGGTAGCGGGCATTGTGACAAAGGTTCTATGTCAGCTGGGTGGGCAGCCAGGCGCCCCCTAGGGGATGGGTAGCCTGTCAGCCCCGGGCCTGTCACTGCCTGTTGTCCCTGCTGCCACCAGCCAGGCCTCTGAAAACTTGTCAAACCATGCCCAGACTTGGGGCCAGTTTGGCCCAAAGTCTGCAAGAGACAAGTCGGGAAGAAAGATATGGGACAGAGGGAGAAAGCGAAGGGAGCAGGAGAAAGGGAAGGAAGAATAAAAAGTAGTGTTGGGCTGCAGGAGTGAGATGGAGGAATTGCAAGAAAAGAGGCAGGAAGCAGGAGAGTGAGAGAAAAGGAAAGAAGAGACATGCAGCCAGACGAGGGCTTAGTGAGAGAGGATGGAACAGAGAACAGGATGAGAAAGAAAGAAGGCAAGGCTAGGACAGGCAAGGACAGGCAAGGACAGGCAAGGCAAGGCTAGGCTGCAGGACATGTTTTTGCTTTATAGTTTGTAGCACATTCGTCTTCAGACTAGGAGGAAAGCCATAAGACCGTATGGATTAGGCCCAAGCAAAAACCCCAGCTACTTGAGACTCTTAGACTAAGCCTAAAATACCAAGATCTCTCCATAAGGATGGTTTTTATACTGTACTACCACACTCTGCTGGCAGTACAAAAAAATAAGCTGCAGATCTCCTTAGGCTGAGTCATGGTGCTTTGGGGCAGGGACCATGCATATCATGGGAATATTTCACAGTTTCTGCTCTGTTTTCAGTGTATGACACCAAAACACCCACCTGATGACATCCTTTCAAGAGCAAAGGCAGCAATTTGCAGAATTCCGCTTCTTAGGGGAAGTGAGAAATTGCTGAGCTGACACCAAGTCCTGCAGTGTCCCTGTCACCTGCAGAGCCACCGCATCCTCGCCACGGTAGCGGGCATTGTGACAAAGGTTCTATGTCAGCTGGGTGTGGCAGCCAGGTGCCCCCTAGGGGATGGGGAGCCTGTCAACCCCGGGCATGTCACTGCCTCGTGTCCCTGCTGCCACCAGCCAGGCCTCTGAAAACTTGTCAAACCATGCCCAGACTTGGGGCCAGTTTGGCCCAAAGTCTGCAAGAGACAAGTCGGGAAGAAAGATATGGGACAGAGGGAGAAAGCGAAGGGAGCAGGAGAAAGGGAAGGAAGAATAAAAAGTAGTGTTCAGCTGCAGGAGTGAGATGGAGGAATTGCAAGAAAAGAGGCAGGAAGCAGGAGAGTGAGAGAAAAGGAAAGAAGAGACATGCAGCCAGACAAGGGGTTAGTGAGAGAGGATGGGACAGAGAACAGGATGAGAAGCACATAAGGCAAAACTAGGACAGGCAAGGACAGGCAAGGCAAGGCTAGGCTGCAGGACATTTTTTTGCTTTATAGTTTGTAGCACATTCGTCTTCAGACTAGGAGGAAAGCCATAAGACCGTATGGATTAGGCCCAAGCAAAAACCCCAGCTACTTGAGACTCTTAGACTAAGCCTAAAATACCAAGATCTCTCCATAAGGATGGTTTTTATACTGTACTTCCACAATCTGCTGGCAGTACAAAAAAATAAGCTGCAGATCTCCTTAGGCTGAGTCATGGTGCTTTGGGGCAGGGACCATGCATATCATGGGAATATTTCACAGTTTCTGCTCTGTTTTCAGTGTATGACACCAAAACACCCACCTGATGACATCCTTTCAAGAGCAAAGGCAGCAATTTGCAGAATTCCGCTTCTTAGGGGAAGTGAGAAATTGCTGAGCTGACACCAAGTCCTGCAGTGTCCCTGTCACCTGCAGAGCCACCGCATCCTCGCCACGGTAGCGGGCATTGTGACTAAGGTTCTATGTCAGCTGGGCGTGGCAGCCAGGCGCCCCCCAGGGGATGGGGAGCCTGTCAGCCCCAGGCCTGTCACTGCCTGGTGTCCCTGCTGCCACCAGCCAGGCCTCTGAAAACTTGTCTAACCATGCCCAGACTTGGGGCCAGTTTGGCCAAAAGTCTCCAAGAGACAAGTCGGGAAGAAAGATATGGGACAGAGGGAGAAAGCGAAGGGAGCAGGAGAAAGGGAAGGAAGAATAAAAAGTAGTGTTGGGCTGCAGGAGTGAGATGGAGGAATTGCAAGAAAAGAGGCAGGAAGCAGTAGAGTGAGAGAAAAGGAAAGAAGAGACATGCAGCCAGACGAGGGCTTAGTGAGAGAGGATGGAGCAGAGAACAGGATGAGAAGGAAAGAAGGCAAGGCTAGGACAGGCAAGGACAGGCAAGGCAAGGCTAGGCTGCAGGACATGTTTTTGCTTTATAGTTTGTAGCACATTCTTCTTCAGACTAGGAGGAAAGCCATAAGACCGTATGGATTAGGCCCAAGCAAAAACCCCAGCTACCTGAGACTCTTAGACTAAGCCTAAAATACCAAGATCTCTCCATAAGGATGGTTTTTATACTGTACTTCCACAATCTGCTGGCAGTACAAAAAAATAAGCTGCAGATCTCCTTAGGCTGAGTCATGGTGCTTTGGGGCAGGGACCATGCATATCATGGGAATATTTCACAGTTTCTGCTCTGTTTTCAGTGTATGACACCAAAACACCCACCTGATGACATCCTTTCAAGAGCAAAGGCAGCAATTTGCAGAATTCCGCTTCTTAGGGGAAGTGAGAAATTGCTGAGCTGACACCAAGTCCTGCAGTGTCCCTGCCACCTGCAGAGACACCGCATCCTCGCCACGGTAGCGGGCATTGTGACAAAGGTTCTATGTCAGCTGGGTGTGGCAGCCAGGCGCCCCCTAGGGGATGGGGAGCCTGTCAGCCCCAGGCCTGTCACTGCCTGGTGTCCCTGCTGCCACCAGCCAGGCCTCTGAAAACTTGTCAAACCATGCCCAGACTTGGGGCCAGTTTGGCCCAAAGTCTGCAAGAGACAAGTCGGGAAGAAAGATATGGGACAGAGGGAGAAAGCGAAGGGAGCAGGAGAAAGGGAAGGAAGAATAAAAAGTAGTGTTGGGCTGCAGGAGTGAGATGGAGGAATTGCAAGAAAAGAGGCAGGAAGCAGTAGAGTGAGAGAAAAGGAAAGAAGAGACATGCAGCCAGACGAGGGGTTAGTGAGAGAGGATGGGACAGAGAACAGGATGAGAAGGAAAGAAGGCAAGGCTAGGACAGGCAAGGACAGGCAAGGCAAGGCTAGGCTGCAGGACATGTTTTTGCTTTATAGTTTCTAGCACATTTGTCTTCAGACCAGGAGGAAAGCCATAAGACCGTATGGATTAGGCCCAAGCAAAAACCCCAGCTTCTTGAGACGCTTAGACTAAGCCTAAAATACCAAGATCTCTCCATAAGGATGCTTTTTATACTGTACTTCCACAATCTGCTGGCAGTACAAAAAAATAAGCTGCAGATCTCCTTAGGCTGAGTCATGGTGGTTTGGGGCAGGGACCATGCATATCATGGGAATATTTCACAGTTTCTGCTCTGTTTTCAGTGTATGACACCAAAACACCCACCTGATGACATCCTTTCAAGAGCAAAGGCAGCAATTTGCAGAATTCCGCTTCTTAGGGGAAGTGAGAAATTGCTGAGCTGACACCAAGTCCTGCAGTGTCCCTGTCACCTGCAGAGCCACCGCATCCTCGCCACGGTAGCGGGTATTGTGACAAAGGTTCTATGTCAGCTGGGTGTGGCAGCCAGGCGCCCCCTAGGGGATGGGGAGCCTGTCAGCCCCGGGCCTGTCACTGCCTGCTGCCCCTGCTGCCACCAGCCAGGCCTCTGAAAACTTGTCAAAACATGCCCAGACTTGGGGCCAGTTTGGCCCAAAGTCTCCAAGAGACGAGTCGGGAAGAAAGATATGGGACAGAGGGAGAAAGCGAAGGGAGCAGGAGAAAGGGAAGGAAGAATAAAAAGTAGTGTTGGGCTGCAGGAGTGAGATGGAGGAATTGCAAGAAAAGAGGCAGGAAGCAGGAGAGTGAGAGAAAAGGAAAGAAGAGACATGCAGCCAGACGAGGGCTTAGTGAGAGAGGATGGAGCAGAGAACAGGATGACAAAGAAAGAAGGCAAGGCTAGGACAGGCAAGGACAGGCAAGGCAAGGCTAGGCTGCAGGACATGTTTTTGCTTTATAGTTTGTAGCACATTCGTCTTCAGACTAGGAGGAAAGCCATAAGACCGTATGGATTAGGCCCAAGCAAAAACCCCAGCTACTTGAGACTCTTAGACTAAGCCTAAAATACCAAGATCTCTCCATAAGGATGGTTTTTATACTGTACTTCCACACTCTGCTGGCAGTACAAAAAAATAAGCTGCAGATCTCCTTAGGCTGAGTCATGGTGCTTTGGGGCAGGGACCATGCATATCATGGGAATATTTCACAGATTCTGCTCTGTTTTCAGTGTATGACACCAAAACACCCACCTGATGACATCCTTTCAAGAGCAAAGGCAGCAATCTGCAGAATTCCGCTTCTTAGGGGAAGTGAGAAATTGCTGAGCTGACACCAAGTCCTGCAGTGTCTCTGTCAGCTGCAGATCCACCGCATCCTCGCCACGGTAGCGGGCATTGTGACAAAGGTTCTATGTCAGCTGGGTGGGCAGCCAGGCGCCCCCTAGGGGATGGGTAGCCTGTCAGACCCGGGCCTGTCACTGCCTGGTGTCCCTGCTGCCACCAGCCAGGCCTCTGAAAACTTGTCAAACCATGCCCAGACTTGGGGCCAGTTTGGCCCAAAGTCTGCAAGAGACAAGTCGGGAAGAAAGATATGGGACAGAGGGAGAAAGCGAAGGGAGCAGGAGAAAGGGAAGGAAGAATAAAAAGTAGTGTTGGGCTGCAGGAGTGAGATGGAGGAATTGCAAGAAAAGAGGCAGGACGCAGGAGAGTGAGAGAAAAGGAAAGAAGAGACATGCAGCCAGACGAGGGCTTAGTGAGAGAGGATGGGACAGAGAACTGGATGAGAAGGACATAAGGCAAGGCTAGGACAGGCAAGGACAGGCAAGGCAAGGCTAGGCTGCAGGACATGTTTTTGCTTTATAGTTTCTAGCACATTCGTCTTCAGACTAGGAGGAAAGCCATAAGACCATATGGATTAGGCCCAAGCAAAAACCCCAGCTACTTGAGACTCTTAGACTAAGCCTAAAATACCAAGATCTCTCCATAAGGATGGTTTTTATACTGTACTTCCACACTCTGCTGGCAGTACAAAAAAATAAGCTGCAGATCTCCTTAGGCTGAGTCATGGTGCTTTGGGGCAGGGACCATGCATATCATGGGAATATTTCACAGTTTCTGCTCTGTTTTCAGTGTATGACACCAAAACACCCACCTGATGACATCCTTTCAAGAGCAAAGGCAGCAATCTGCAGAATTCCGCTTCTTAGGGGAAGGGACAAATTGCTGAGCTGACACCAAGTCCTGCAGTGTCCCTGTCACCTGCAGAGCCACCGCATCCTCGCCACGGTAGCGGGCATTGTGACAAAGGTTCTATGTCAGCTGGGTGTGGCAGCCAGGCGCCCCCTAGGGGATGGGGAGCCTGTCAGCTCCGGGCCTGTCACTGCCTGGTGTCCCTGCTGCCACCAGCCAGGCCTCTGAAAACTTGTCAAACCATGCCCAGACTTGGGGCCAGTTTGGCCCAAAGTCTCCAAGAGACAAGTCGGGAAGAAAGATATGGGACAGAGGGAGAAAGCGAAGGGAGCAGGAGAAAGGGAAGGAAGAATAAAAAGTAGTGTTCAGCTGCAGGAGTAGAGATGGAGGAATTGCAAGAAAAGAGGCAGGAAGCAGGAGAGTGAGAGAAAAGGAAAGAAGAGACATGCAGCCAGACGAGGGGTTAGTGAGAGAGGATGGGACAGAGAACAGGATGAGAAGGACATAAGGCAAGGCTAGGACAGGCAAGGACAGGCAAGGCAAGGCTAGGCTGCAAGACATGTTTTTGCTTTATAGTTTCTAGCACATTCGTCTTCAGACTAGGAGGAAAGCCATAAGACCGTATGGATTAGGCCCAAGCAAAAACCCCAGCTACTTGAGACTCTTAGCCTAAGCCTAAAATACCAAGATCTCTCCATAAGGATGGTTTTTATACTGTACTTCCACACTCTGCTGGCAGTACAAAAAAATAAGCTGCAGATCTCCTTAGGCTGAGTCATGGTGCTTTGGGGCAGGGACCATGCATATCATGGGAATATTTCACAGTTTCTGCTCTGTTTTCAGTGTATGACACCAAAACACCCACCTGATGACATCCTTTCAAGAGCAAAGGCAGCAATTTGCAGAATTCCGCTTCTTAGGGGAAGTGAGAAATTGCTGAGCTGACACCAAGTCCTGCAGTGTCCCTGTCACCTGCAGAGCCACCGCATCCTCGCCACGGTAGCGGGCATTGTGACAAAGGTTCTATGTCAGCTGGGTGTGGCAGCCAGGCGCCCCCTAGGGGATGGGGAGCCTGTCAGCTCCGGGCCTGTCACTGCCTGGTGTCCCTGCTGCCACCAGCCAGGCCTCTGAAAACTTGTCAAACCATGCCCAGACTTGGGGCCAGTTTGGCCCAAAGTCTGCAAGAGACAAGTCGGGAAGAAAGATATGGGACAGAGGGAGAAAGCGAAGGGAGCAGGAGAAAGGGAAGGAAGAATAAAAAGTAGTGTTGGGCTGCAGGAGTGAGATGGAGGAATTGCAAGAAAAGAGGCAGGAAGCAGGAGAGTGAGAGAAAAGGAAAGAAGAGACATGCAGCCAGACGAGGGCTTAGTGAGAGAGGATGGAACAGAGAACAGGATGAGAAAGAAAGAAGGCAAGGCTAGGACAGGCAAGGACAGGCAAGGCAAGGCTAGGCTGCAGGACATGTTTTTGCTTTATAGTTTGTAGCACATTCGTCTTCAGACTAGGAGGAAAGCCATAAGACCGTATGGATTAGGCCCAAGCAAAAACCCCAGCTACTTGAGACACTTAGACTAAGCCTAAAATACCAAGATCTCTCCATAAGGATGGTTTTTATACTGTACTTCCACAATCTGCTGGCAGTACAAAAAAATAAGCTGCAGATCTCCTTAGGCTGAGTCATGGTGCTTTGGGGCAGGGACCATGCATATCATGGGAATATTTCACAGTTTCTGCTCTGTTTTCAGTGTATGACACCAAAACACCCACCTGATGACATCCTTTCAAGAGCAAAGGCAGCAATTTGCAGAATTCCGCTTCTTAGGGGAAGTGAGAAATTGCTGAGCTGACACCAAGTCCTGCAGTGTCCCTGTCACCTGCAGAGACACCGCATCCTCGCCACGGTAGCGGGCATTGTGACAAAGGTTCTATGTCAGCTGGGTGTGGCAGCCAGGTGCCCCCTAGGGGATGGGGAGCCTGTCAACCCCGGGCATGTCACTGCCTGGTGTCCCTGCTGCCACCAGCCAGGCCTCTGAAAACTTGTCAAACCATGCCCAGACTTGGGGCCAGTTTGGCCCAAAGTCTGCAAGAGACAAGTCGGGAAGAAAGATATGGGACAGAGGGAGAAAGCGAAGGGAGCAGGAGAAAGGGAAGGAAGAATAAAAAGTAGTGTTCAGCTGCAGGAGTGAGATGGAGGAATTGCAAGAAAAGAGGCAGGAAGCAGGAGAGTGAGAGAAAAGGAAAGAAGAGACATGCAGCCAGACGAGGGGTTAGTGAGAGAGGATGGGACAGAGAACAGGATGAGAAGCACATAAGGCAAAACTAGGACAGGCAAGGACAGGCAAGGCAAGGCTAGGCTGCAGGACATTTTTTTGCTTTATAGTTTCTAGCACATTCGTCTTCAGACTAGGAGGAAAGCCATAAGACCGTATGGATTAGGCCCAAGCAAAAACCCCAGCTACTTGAGACTCTTAGACTAAGCCTAAAATACCAAGATCTCTCCATAAGGATGGTTTTTATACTGTACTTCCACACTCTGCTGGCAGTACAAAAAAATAAGCTGCAGATCTCCTTAGGCTGAGTCATGGTGCTTTGGGGCAGGGACCATGCATATCATGGGAATATTTCACAGTTTCTGCTCTGTTTTCAGTGTATGACACCAAAACACCCACCTGATGACATCCTTTCAAGAGCAAAGGCAGCAATTTGCAGAATTCCGCTTCTTAGGGGAAGTGAGAAATTGCTGAGCTGACACCAAGTCCTGCAGTGTCCCTGTCACCTGCAGAGCCACCGCATCCTCGCCACGGTAGCGGGCATTGTGAAAAAACGTTCTATGTCAGTTGGGTGTGGCAGCCAGGCGCCCCCTAGGGGATGGGGAGCCTGTCAGCCCCGGGCCTGTCACTGCCTGGTGTCCCTGCTGCCACCAGCCAGGCCTCTGAAAACTTGTCAAACCATGCCCAGACTTGGGGCCAGTTTGGCCCAAAGTCTGCAAGAGACAAGTCGGGAAGAAAGATATGGGACAGAGGGAGAAAGCGAAGGGAGCAGGAGAAAGGGATGGAAGAATAAAAAGTAGTGTTGGGCTGCAGGAGTGAGATGGAGGAATTGCAAGAAAAGAGGCAGGAAGCAGGAGAGTGAGAGAAAAGGAAAGAAGAGACATGCAGCCAGACGAGGCGTTAGTGAGAGAGGATGGGACAGAGAACAGGATGAGAAGGACATAAGGCAAGGCTAGGACAGGCAAGGACAGGCAAGGCAAGGCTAGGCTGCAGGACATGTTTTTGCTTTATAGTTTGTAGCACATTCTTCTTCAGACTAGGAGGAAAGCCATAAGACCGTATGGATTAGGCCCAAGCAAAAACCCCAGCTACCTGAGACTCTTAGACTAAGCCTAAAATACCAAGATCTCTCCATAAGAATGGTTTTTATACTGTACTTCCACAATCTGCTGGCAGTACAAAAAAATAAGCTGCAGATCTCCTTAGGCTGAGTCATGGTGCTTTGGGGCAGGGACCATGCATATCATGGGAATATTTCACAGTTTCTGCTCTGTTTTCAGTGTATGACACCAAAACACCCACCTGATGACATCCTTTCAAGAGCAAAGGCAGCAATCTGCAGAATTCCACTTCTTAGGGGAAGGGACAAATTGCTGAGCTGACACCAAGTCCTGCAGTGTCCCTGCCACCTGCAGAGCCACCGCATCCTCGCCACGGTAGCGGGCATTGTGACAAAGGTTCTATGTCAGCTGGGTGTGGCAGCCAGGCGCCCCCTAGGGGATGGGGAGCCTGTCAGCCCCAGGCCTGTCACTGCCTGGTGTCCCTGCTGCCACCAGCCAGGCCTCTGAAAACTTGTCAAACCATGCCCAGACTTGGGGCCAGTTTGGCCCAAAGTCTGCAAGAGACAAGTCGGGAAGAAAGATATGGGACAGAGGGAGAAAGCGAAGGGAGCAGGAGAAAGGGAAGGAAGAATAAAAAGTAGTGTTGGGCTGCAGGAGTGAGATGGAGGAATTGCAAGAAAAGAGGCAGGAAGCAGGAGAGTGAGAGAAAAGGAAAGAAGAGACATGCAGCCAGACGAGGGGTTAGTGAGACAGGATGGGACAGAGAACAGGATGATAAGGACATAAGGCAAGGCTAGGACAGGCAAGGACAGGCAAGGCAAGGCTAGGCTGCAGGACATGTATTTGCTTTATAGTTTCTAGCACATTCGTCTTCAGACTAGGAGGAAAGCCATAAGACCGTATGGATTAGGCCCAAGCAAAAACCCCAGCTTCTTGAGACGCTTAGACTAAGCCTAAAACACCAAGATCTCTCCATAAGGATGCTTTTTATACTGTACTTCCACAATCTGCTGGCAGTACAAAAAAATAAGCTGCAGATCTCCTTAGGCTGAGTCATGGTGCTTTGGGGCAGGGACCATGCATATCATGGGAATATTTCACAGTTTCTGCTCTGTTTTCAGTGTATGACACCAAAACACCCACCTGATGACATCCTTTCAAGAGCAAAGGCAGCAATTTGCAGAATTCCGCTTCTTAGGGGAAGTGAGAAATTGCTGAGCTGACACCAAGTCCTGCAGTGTCCCTGTCACCTGCAGAGCCACCGCATCCTCGCCACGGTAGCGGGTATTGTGACAAAGGTTCTATGTCAGCTGGGTGTGGCAGCCAGGCGCCCCCTAGGGGATGGGGAGCCTGTCAGCCCCGGGCCTGTCACTGCCTGCTGCCCCTGCTGCCACCAGCCAGGCCTCTGAAAACTTGTCAAAACATGCCCAGACTTGGGGCCAGTTTGGCCCAAAGTCTCCAAGAGACAAGTCGGGAAGAAAGATATGGGACAGAGGGAGAAAGCGAAGGGAGCAGGAGAAAGGGAAGGAAGAATAAAAAGTAGTGTTGGGCTGCAGGAGTGAGATGGAGGAATTGCAAGAAAAGAGGCAGGAAGCAGGAGAGTGAGAGAAAAGGAAAGAAGAGACATGCAGCCAGACGAGGGCTTAGTGAGAGAGGATGGAACAGAGAACAGGATGAGAAAGAAAGAAGGCAAGGCTAGGACAGGCAAGGACAGGCAAGGCAAGGCTAGGCTGCAGGACATGTTTTTGCTTTATAGTTTGTAGCACATTCGTCTTCAGACTAGGAGGAAAGCCATAAGACCGTATGGATTAGGCCCAAGCAAAAACCCCAGCTACTTGAGACACTTAGACTAAGCCTAAAATACCAAGATCTCTCCATAAGGATGGTTTTTATACTGTACTTCCACAATCTGCTGGCAGTACAAAAAAATAAGCTGCAGATCTCCTTAGGCTGAGTCATGGTGCTTTGGGGCAGGGACCATGCATATCATGGGAATATTTCACAGTTTCTGCTCTGTTTTCAGTGTATGACACCAAAACACCCACCTGATGACATCCTTTCAAGAGCAAAGGCAGCAATTTGCAGAATTCCGCTTCTTAGGGGAAGTGAGAAATTGCTGAGCTGACACCAAGTCCTGCAGTGTCCCTGTCACCTGCAGAGCCACCGCATCCTCGCCACGGTAGCGGGCATTGTGACAAAGGTTCTATGTCAGCTGGGTGTGGCAGCCAGGTGCCCCCTAGGGGATGGGGAGCCTGTCAACCCCGGGCATGTCACTGCCTGGTGTCCCTGCTGCCACCAGCCAGGCCTCTGAAAACTTGTCAAACCATGCCCAGACTTGGGGCCAGTTTGGCCCAAAGTCTGCAAGAGACAAGTCGGGAAGAAAGATATGGGACAGAGGGAGAAAGCGAAGGGAGCAGGAGAAAGGGAAGGAAGAATAAAAAGTAGTGTTCAGCTGCAGGAGTGAGATGGAGGAATTGCAAGAAAAGAGGCAGGAAGCAGGAGAGTGAGAGAAAAGGAAAGAAGAGACATGCAGCCAGACGAGGGGTTAGTGAGAGAGGATGGGACAGAGAACAGGATGAGAAGCACATAAGGCAAAACTAGGACAGGCAAGGACAGGCAAGGCAAGGCTAGGCTGCAGGACATTTTTTTGCTTTATAGTTTCTAGCACATTCGTCTTCAGACTAGGAGGAAAGCCATAAGACCGTATGGATTAGGCCCAAGCAAAAACCCCAGCTACTTGAGACTCTTAGACTAAGCCTAAAATACCAAGATCTCTCCATAAGGATGGTTTTTATACTGTACTTCCACAATCTGCTGGCAGTACAAAAAAATAAGCTGCAGATCTCCTTAGGCTGAGTCATGGTGCTTTGGGGCAGGGACCATGCATATCATGGGAATATTTCACAGTTTCTGCTCTGTTTTCAGTGTATGACACCAAAACACCCACCTGATGACATCCTTTCAAGAGCAAAGGCAGCAATTTGCAGAATTCCGCTTCTTAGGGGAAGTGAGAAATTGCTGAGCTGACACCAAGTCCTGCAGTGTCCCTGTCACCTGCAGAGCCACCGCATCCTCGCCACGGTAGCGGGCATTGTGACAAACGTTCTATGTCAGTTGGGTGTGGCAGCCAGGCGCCCCCTAGGGGATGGGGAGCCTGTCAGCCCCGGGCCTGTCACTGCCTGGTGTCCCTGCTGCCACCAGCCAGGCCTCTGAAAACTTGTCAAACCATGCCCAGACTTGGGGCCAGTTTGGCCCAAAGTCTGCAAGAGACAAGTCGGGAAGAAAGATATGGGACAGAGGGAGAAAGCGAAGGGAGCAGGAGAAAGGGATGGAAGAATAAAAAGTAGTGTTGGGCTGCAGGAGTGAGATGGAGGAATTGCAAGAAAAGAGGCAGGAAGCAGGAGAGTGAGAGAAAAGGAAAGAAGAGACATGCAGCCAGACGAGGCGTTAGTGAGAGAGGATGGGACAGAGAACAGGATGAGAAGGACATAAGGCAAGGCTAGGACAGGCAAGGACAGGCAAGGCAAGGCTAGGCTGCAGGACATGTTTTTGCTTTATAGTTTGTAGCACATTCTTCTTCAGACTAGGAGGAAAGCCATAAGACCGTATGGATTAGGCCCAAGCAAAAACCCCAGCTACCTGAGACTCTTAGACTAAGCCTAAAATACCAAGATCTCTCCATAAGAATGGTTTTTATACTGTACTTCCACAATCTGCTGGCAGTACAAAAAAATAAGCTGCAGATCTCCTTAGGCTGAGTCATGGTGCTTTGGGGCAGGGACCATGCATATCATGGGAATATTTCACAGTTTCTGCTCTGTTTTCAGTGTATGACACCAAAACACCCACCTGATGACATCCTTTCAAGAGCAAAGGCAGCAATCTGCAGAATTCCACTTCTTAGGGGAAGGGACAAATTGCTGAGCTGACACCAAGTCCTGCAGTGTCCCTGCCACCTGCAGAGCCACCGCATCCTCGCCACGGTAGCGGGCATTGTGACAAAGGTTCTATGTCAGCTGGGTGTGGCAGCCAGGCGCCCCCTAGGGGATGGGGAGCCTGTCAGCCCCAGGCCTGTCACTGCCTGGTGTCCCTGCTGCCACCAGCCAGGCCTCTGAAAACTTGTCAAACCATGCCCAGACTTGGGGCCAGTTTGGCCCAAAGTCTGCAAGAGACAAGTCGGGAAGAAAGATATGGGACAGAGGGAGAAAGCGAAGGGAGCAGGAGAAAGGGAAGGAAGAATAAAAAGTAGTGTTGGGCTGCAGGAGTGAGATGGAGGAATTGCAAGAAAAGAGGCAGGAAGCAGGAGAGTGAGAGAAAAGGAAAGAAGAGACATGCAGCCAGACGAGGGGTTAGTGAGACAGGATGGGACAGAGAACAGGATGATAAGGACATAAGGCAAGGCTAGGACAGGCAAGGACAGGCAAGGCAAGGCTAGGCTGCAGGACATGTATTTGCTTTATAGTTTCTAGCACATTCGTCTTCAGACTAGGAGGAAAGCCATAAGACCGTATGGATTAGGCCCAAGCAAAAACCCCAGCTTCTTGAGACGCTTAGACTAAGCCTAAAACACCAAGATCTCTCCATAAGGATGCTTTTTATACTGTACTTCCACAATCTGCTGGCAGTACAAAAAAATAAGCTGCAGATCTCCTTAGGCTGAGTCATGGTGCTTTGGGGCAGGGACCATGCATATCATGGGAATATTTCACAGTTTCTGCTCTGTTTTCAGTGTATGACACCAAAACACCCACCTGATGACATCCTTTCAAGAGCAAAGGCAGCAATTTGCAGAATTCCGCTTCTTAGGGGAAGTGAGAAATTGCTGAGCTGACACCAAGTCCTGCAGTGTCCCTGTCACCTGCAGAGCCACCGCATCCTCGCCACGGTAGCGGGTATTGTGACAAAGGTTCTATGTCAGCTGGGTGTGGCAGCCAGGCGCCCCCTAGGGGATGGGGAGCCTGTCAGCCCCGGGCCTGTCACTGCCTGCTGCCCCTGCTGCCACCAGCCAGGCCTCTGAAAACTTGTCAAACCATGCCCAGACTTGGGGCCAGTTTGGCCCAAAGTCTCCAAGAGACAAGTCGGGAAGAAAGATATGGGACAGAGGGAGAAAGCGAAGGGAGCAGGAGAAAGGGAAGGAAGAATAAAAAGTAGTGTTGGGCTGCAGGAGTGAGATGGAGGAATTGCAAGAAAAGAGGCAGGAAGCAGGAGAGTGAGAGAAAAGGAAAGAAGAGACATGCAGCCAGACGAGGCGTTAGTGAGAGAGGATGACACAGAGAAGAGGATGAGAAGGAAAGAAGGCAAGGCTAGGACAGGCAAGGACAGGCAAGGCAAGGCTAGGCTGCAGGACATGTTTTTGCTTTATAGTTTCTAGCACATTCGTCTTCAGACTAGGAGGAAAGCCATAAGACCGTATGGATTAGGCCCAAGCAAAAACCCCAGCTACTTGAGACTCTTAGACTAAGCCTAAAATACCAAGATCTCTCCATAAGGATGGTTTTTATACTGTACTTCCACAATCTGCTGGCAGTACAAAAAAATAAGCTGCAGATCTCCTTAGGCTGAGTCATGGTGCTTTGGGGCAGGGACCATGCATATCATGGGAATATTTCACAGTTTCTGCTCTGTTTTCAGTGCATGACACCAAAACACCCACCTGATGACATCCTTTCAAGAGCAAAGGCAGCAATCTGCAGAATTCCGCTTCTAAGGGGAAGTGAGAAATTGCTGAGCTGACACCAAGTCCTGCAGTGTCCCTGTCACCTGCAGAGACACCGCATCCTCGCCACGGTAGCGGGCATTGTGACAAAGGTTCTATGTCAGCTGGGTGTGGCAGCCAGGCGCCCCCTAGGGGATGGGGAGCCTGTCAGCCCCGGGCCTGTCACTGCCTGGTGTACCTGCTGCCACCAGCCAGGCCTCTGAAAACTTGTCTAACCATGCCCAGACTTGGGGCCAGTTTGGCCCAAAGTCTGCAAGAGACAAGTCGGGAAGAAGGATATGGGACAGAGGGAGAAAGCGAAGGGAGCAGGAGAAAGGGAAGGAAGAATAAAAAGTAGTGTTGGGCTGCAGGAGTGAGACGGAGGAATTGCAAGAAAAGAGGCAGGAAGCAGGAGAGTGAGAGAAAAGGAAAGAAGAGACATGCAGCCAGACGAGGGGTTAGTGAGAGAGGATGGGACAGAGAACTGGATGAGAAGGACATAAGGCAAGGCTAGGACAGGCAAGGACAGGCAAGGCAAGGCTAGGCTGCAGGACATGTTTTTGCTTTATAGTTTGTAGCACATTCGTCTTCAGACTAGGAGGAAAGCCATAAGACCGTATGGATTAGGCCCAAGCAAAAACCCCAGCTACTTGAGACACTTAGACTAAGCCTAAAATACCAAGATCTCTCCATAAGGATGGTTTTTATACTGTACTTCCACAATCTGCTGGCAGTACAAAAAAATAAGCTGCAGATCTCCTTAGGCTGAGTCATGGTGCTTTGGGGCAGGGACCATGCATATCATGGGAATATTTCACAGTTTCTGCTCTGTTTTCAGTGTATGACACCAAAACACCCACCTGATGACATCCTTTCAAGAGCAAAGGCAGCAATTTGCAGAATTCCGCTTCTTAGGGGAAGTGAGAAATTGCTGAGCTGACACCAAGTCCTGCAGTGTCCCTGTCACCTGCAGAGCCACCGCATCCTCGCCACGGTAGCGGGCATTGTGACAAAGGTTCTATGTCAGCTGGGTGTGGCAGCCAGGTGCCCCCTAGGGGATGGGGAGCCTGTCAACCCCGGGCATGTCACTGCCTGGTGTCCCTGCTGCCACCAGCCAGGCCTCTGAAAACTTGTCAAACCATGCCCAGACTTGGGGCCAGTTTGGCCCAAAGTCTGCAAGAGACAAGTCGGGAAGAAAGATATGGGACAGAGGGAGAAAGCGAAGGGAGCAGGAGAAAGGGAAGGAAGAATAAAAAGTAGTGTTGGGCTGCAGGAGTGAGATGGAGGAATTGCAAGAAAAGAGGCAGGAAGCAGGAGAGTGAGAGAAAAGGAAAGAAGAGACATGCAGCCAGACGAGGGGTTAGTGAGAGAGGATGGGACAGAGAACAGGATGAGAAGCACATAAGGCAAAACCAGGACAGGCAAGGACAGGCAAGGCAAGGCTAGGCTGCAGGACATTTTTTTGCTTTATAGTTTCTAGCACATTCGTCTTCAGACTAGGAGGAAAGCCATAAGACCGTATGGATTAGGCCCAAGCAAAAACCCCGGCTACTTGAGACTCTTAGACTAAGCCTAAAATACCAAGATCTCTCCATAAGGATGGTTTTTATACTGTACTTCCACACTCTGCTGGCAGTACAAAAAAATAAGCTGCAGATCTCCTTAGGCTGAGTCATGGTGCTTTGGGGCAGGGACCATGCATATCATGGGAATATTTCACAGTTTCTGCTCTGTTTTCAGTGTATGACACCAAAACACCCACCTGATGACATCCTTTCAAGAGCAAAGGCAGCAATTTGCAGAATTCCGCTTCTTAGGGGAAGTGAGAAATTGCTGAGCTGACACCAAGTCCTGCAGTGTCCCTGTCACCTGCAGAGCCACCGCATCCTCGCCACGGTAGCGGGCATTGTGACAAACGTTCTATGTCAGTTGGGTGTGGCAGCCAGGCGCCCCCTAGGGGATGGGGAGCCTGTCAGTCCCGGGCCTGTCACTGCCTGGTGTCCCTGCTGCCACCAGCCAGGCCTCTGAAAACTTGTCAAACCATGCCCAGACTTGGGGCCAGTTTGGCCCAAAGTCTGCAAGAGACAAGTCGGGAAGAAAGATATGGGACAGAGGGAGAAAGCGAAGGGAGCAGGAGAAAGGAATGGAAGAATAAAAAGTAGTGTTGGGCTGCAGGAGTGAGATGGAGGAATTGCAAGAAAAGAGGCAGGAAGCAGGAGAGTGAGAGAAAAGGAAAGAAGAGACATGCAGCCAGACGAGGCGTTAGTGAGAGAGGATGGGACAGAGAACAGGATGAGAAGGACATAAGGCAAGGCTAGGACAGGCAAGGACAGGCAAGGCAAGGCTAGGCTGCAGGACATGTTTTTGCTTTATAGTTTGTAGCACATTCTTCTTCAGACTAGGAGGAAAGCCATAAGACCGTATGGATTAGGCCCAAGCAAAAACCCCAGCTACCTGAGACTCTTAGACTAAGCCTAAAATACCAAGATCTCTCCATAAGGATGGTTTTTATACTGTACTTCCACACTCTGCTGGCAGTACAAAAAAATAAGCTGCAGATCTCCTTAGGCTGAGTCATGGTGCTTTGGGGCAGGGACCATGCATATCATGGGAATATTTCACAGTTTCTGCTCTGTTTTCAGTGTATGACACCAAAACACCCACCTGATGACATCCTTTCAAGAGCAAAGGCAGCAATTTGCAGAATTCCGCTTCTTAGGGGAAGTGAGAAATTGCTGAGCTGACACCAAGTCCTGCAGTGTCCCTGTCACCTGCAGAGCCACCGCATCCTCGCCACGGTAGCGGGCATTGTGACAAAGGTTCTATGTCAGCTGGGTGTGGCAGCCAGGCGCCCCCTAGGGGATGGGGAGCCTGTCAGCCCCAGGCCTGTCACTGCCTGGTGTCCCTGCTGCCACCAGCCAGGCCTCTGAAAACTTGTCAAACCATGCCCAGACTTGGGGCCAGTTTGGCCCAAAGTCTGCAAGAGACAAGTCGGGAAGAAAGATATGGGACAGAGGGAGAAAGCGAAGGGAGCAGGAGAAAGGGAAGGAAGAATAAAAAGTAGTGTTGGGCTGCAGGAGTGAGATGGAGGAATTGCAAGAAAAGAGGCAGGAAGCAGGAGAGTGAGAGAAAAGGAAAGAAGAGACATGCAGCCAGACGAGGGGTTAGTGAGACAGGATGGGACAGAGAACAGGATGATAAGGACATAAGGCAAGGCTAGGACAGGCAAGGACAGGCAAGGCAAGGCTAGGCTGCAGGACATGTATTTGCTTTATAGTTTCTAGCACATTCGTCTTCAGACTAGGAGGAAAGCCATAAGACCGTATGGATTAGGCCCAAGCAAAAACCCCAGCTTCTTGAGACGCTTAGACTAAGCCTAAAACACCAAGATCTCTCCATAAGGATGCTTTTTATACTGTACTTCCACAATCTGCTGGCAGTACAAAAAAATAAGCTGCAGATCTCCTTAGGCTGAGTCATGGTGCTTTGGGGCAGGGACCATGCATATCATGGGAATATTTCACAGTTTCTGCTCTGTTTTCAGTGTATGACACCAAAACACCCACCTGATGACATCCTTTCAAGAGCAAAGGCAGCAATTTGCAGAATTCCGCTTCTTAGGGGAAGTGAGAAATTGCTGAGCTGACACCAAGTCCTGCAGTGTCCCTGTCACCTGCAGAGCCACCGCATCCTCGCCACGGTAGCGGGTATTGTGACAAAGGTTCTATGTCAGCTGGGTGTGGCAGCCAGGCGCCCCCTAGGGGATGGGGAGCCTGTCAGCCCCGGGCCTGTCACTGCCTGCTGCCCCTGCTGCCACCAGCCAGGCCTCTGAAAACTTGTCAAAACATGCCCAGACTTGGGGCCAGTTTGGCCCAAAGTCTCCAAGAGACAAGTCGGGAAGAAAGATATGGGACAGAGGGAGAAAGCGAAGGGAGCAGGAGAAAGGGAAGGAAGAATAAAAAGTAGTGTTGGGCTGCAGGAGTGAGATGGAGGAATTGCAAGAAAAGAGGCAGGACGCAGGAGAGTGAGAGAAAAGGAAAGAAGAGACATGCAGCCAGACGAGGGGTTAGTGAGAGAGGATGGGACAGAGAACAGGATGAGAAGCACATAAGGCAAAACTAGGACAGGCAAGGACAGGCAAGGCAAGGCTAGGCTGCAGGATATGTTTTTGCTTTATAGTTTCTAGCACATTCGTCTTCAGACTAGGAGGAAAGCCATAAGACCGTATGGATTAGGCCCAAGCAAAAACCCCAGCTACTTGAGACTCTTAGACTAAGCCTAAAATACCAAGATCTCTCCATAAGGATGGTTTTTATACTGTACTTCCACACTCTGCTGGCAGTACAAAAAAATAAGCTGCAGATCTCCTTAGGCTGAGTCATGGTGCTTTGGGGCAGGGACCATGCATATCATGGGAATATTTCACAGTTTCTGCTCTGTTTTCAGTGTATGACACCAAAACACCCACCTGATGACATCCTTTCAAGAGCAAAGGCAGCAATTTGCAGAATTCTGCTTCTTAGGGGAAGTGAGAAATTGCTGAGCTGACACCAAGTCCTGCAGTGTCCCTGTCACCTGCAGAGCCACCGCATCCTCGCCACGGTAGCGGGCATTGTGACTAAGGTTCTATGTCAGCTGGGCGTGGCAGCCAGGCGCCCCCCAGGGGATGGGGAGCCTGGCAGCCCCGGGCCTGTCACTGCCTGGTGTCCCTGCTGCCACCAGCCAGGCCTCTGAAAACTTGTCTAACCATGCCCAGACTTGGGGCCAGTTTGGCCAAAAGTCTCCAAGAGACAAGTCGGGAAGAAAGATATGGGACAGAGGGAGAAAGCGAAGGGAGCAGGAGAAAGGGAAGGAAGAATAAAAAGTAGTGTTGGGCTGCAGGAGTGAGATGGAGGAATTGCAAGAAAAGAGGCAGGAAGCAGTAGAGTGAGAGAAAAGGAAAGAAGAGACATGCAGCCAGACGAGGGCTTAGTGAGAGAGGATGGGACAGAGAACAGGATGAGAAGGAAAGAAGGCAAGGCTAGGACAGGCAAGGACAGGCAAGGCAAGGCTAGGCTGCAGGATATGTTTTTGCTTTATAGTTTCTAGCACATTCGTCTTCAGACTAGGAGGAAAGCCATAAGACCGTATGGATTAGGCCCAAGCAAAAACCCCAGCTACTTGAGACTCTTAGACTAAGCCTAAAATACCAAGATGTCTCCATAAGGATGGTTTTTATACTGTACTTCCACAATCTGCTGGCAGTACAAAAAAATAAGCTGCAGATCTCCTTAGGCTGAGTCATGGTGCTTTGGGGCAGGGACCATGCATATCATGGGAATATTTCACAGTTTCTGCTCTGTTTTCAGTGTATGACACCAAAACACCCACCTGATGACACCCTTTCAAGAGCAAAGGCAGCAATTTGCAGAATTCCACTTCTTAGGGGAAGTGCGAAATTGCTGAGCTGACACCAAGTCCTGCAGTGTCCCTGTCACCTGCAGAGCCACCGCATCCTCGCCACGGTAGCGGGCATTGTGACAAACGTTCTATGTCAGTTGGGTGTGGCAGCCAGGCGCCCCCTAGGGGATGGGGAGCCTGTCAGCCCCGGGCCTGTCACTGCCTGGTGTCCCTGCTGCCACCAGCCAGGCCTCTGAAAACTTGTCAAACCATGCCCAGACTTGGGGCCAGTTTGGCCCGAAGTCTGCAAGAGACAAGTCGGGAAGAAAGATATGGGACAGAGGGAGAAAGCGAAGGGAGCAGGAGAAAGGGATGGAAGAATAAAAAGTAGTGTTGGGCTGCAGGAGTGAGATGGAGGAATTGCAAGAAAAGAGGCAGGAAGCAGGAGAGTGAGAGAAAAGGAAAGAAGAGACATGCAGCCAGACGAGGCGTTAGTGAGAGAGGATGGGACAGAGAACAGGATGAGAAGGACATAAGGCAAGGCTAGGACAGGCAAGGACAGGCAAGGCAAGGCTAGGCTGCAGGACATGTTTTTGCTTTATAGTTTGTAGCACATTCTTCTTCAGACTAGGAGGAAAGCCATAAGACCGTATGGATTAGGCCCAAGCAAAAACCCCAGCTACCTGAGACTCTTAGACTAAGCCTAAAATACCAAGATCTCTCCATAAGGATGGTTTTTATACTGTACTTCCACAATCTGCTGGCAGTACAAAAAAATAAGCTGCAGATCTCCTTAGGCTGAGTCATGGTGCTTTGGGGCAGGGACCATGCATATCATGGGAATATTTCACAGTTTCTGCTCTGTTTTCAGTGTATGACACCAAAACACCCACCTGATGACATCCTTTCAAGAGCAAAGGCAGCAATTTGCAGAATTCCGCTTCTTAGGGGAAGTGAGAAATTGCTGAGCTGACACCAAGTCCTGCAGTGTCCCTGCCACCTGCAGAGCCACCGCATCCTCGCCACGGTAGCGGGCATTGTGACAAAGGTTCTATGTCAGCTGGGTGTGGCAGCCAGGCGCCCCCTAGGGGATGGGGAGCCTGTCAGCCCCAGGCCTGTCACTGCCTGGTGTCCCTGCTGCCACCAGCCAGGCCTCTGAAAACTTGTCAAACCATGCCCAGACTTGGGGCCAGTTTGGCCCAAAGTCTGCAAGAGACAAGTCGGGAAGAAAGATATGGGACAGAGGGAGAAAGCGAAGGGAGCAGGAGAAAGGGAAGGAAGAATAAAAAGTAGTGTTGGGCTGCAGGAGTGAGATGGAGGAATTGCAAGAAAAGAGGCAGGAAGCAGGAAAGTGAGAGAAAAGGAAAGAAGAGACATGCAGCCAGACGAGGGGTTAGTGAGACAGGATGGGACAGAGAACAGGATGATAAGGACATAAGGCAAGGCTAGGACAGGCAAGGACAGGCAAGGCAAGGCTAGGCTGCAGGACATGTATTTGCTTTATAGTTTCTAGCACATTCGTCTTCAGACTAGGAGGAAAGCCATAAGACCGTATGGATTAGGCCCAAGCAAAAACCCCAGCTTCTTGAGACGCTTAGACTAAGCCTAAAATACCAAGATCTCTCCATAAGGATGCTTTTTATACTGTACTTCCACAATCTGCTGGCAGTACAAAAAAATAAGCTGCAGATCTCCTTAGGCTGAGTCATGGTGCTTTGGGGCAGGGACCATGCATATCATGGGAATATTTCACAGTTTCTGCTCTGTTTTCAGTGTATGACACCAAAACACCCACCTGATGACATCCTTTCAAGAGCAAAGGCAGCAATTTGCAGAATTCCGCTTCTTAGGGGAAGTGAGAAATTGCTGAGCTGACACCAAGTCCTGCAGTGTCCCTGTCACCTGCAGAGCCACCGCATCCTCGCCACGGTAGCGGGCATTGTGACAAAGGTTCTATGTCAGCTGGGTGTGGCAGCCAGGCGCCCCCTAGGGGATGGGGAGCCTGTCAGCCCCGGGCCTGTCACTGCCTGGTGTCCCTGCTGCCACCAGCCAGGCCTCTGAAAACTTGTCAAAACATGCCCAGACTTGGGGCCAGTTTGGCCCAAAGTCTCCAAGAGACAAGTCGGGAAGAAAGATATGGGACAGAGGGAGAAAGCGAAGGGAGCAGGAGAAAGGGAAGGAAGAATAAAAAGTAGTGTTGGGCTGCAGGAGTGAGATGGAGGAATTGCAAGAAAAGAGGCAGGAAGCAGGAGAGTGAGAGAAAAGGAAAGAAGAGACATGCAGCCAGACGAGGGGTTAGTGAGACAGGATGGGACAGAGAACAGGATGATAAGGACATAAGGCAAGGCTAGGACAGGCAAGGACAGGCAAGGCAAGGCTAGGCTGCAGGACATGTATTTGCTTTATAGTTTCTAGCACATTCGTCTTCAGACTAGGAGGAAAGCCATAAGACCGTATGGATTAGGCCCAAGCAAAAACCCCAGCTTCTTGAGACGCTTAGACTAAGCCTAAAATACCAAGATCTCTCCATAAGGATGCTTTTTATACTGTACTTCCACAATCTGCTGGCAGTACAAAAAAATAAGCTGCAGATCTCCTTAGGCTGAGTCATGGTGCTTTGGGGCAGGGACCATGCATATCATGGGAATATTTCACAGTTTCTGCTCTGTTTTCAGTGTATGACACCAAAACACCCACCTGATGACATCCTTTCAAGAGCAAAGGCAGCAATTTGCAGAATTCCGCTTCTTAGGGGAAGTGAGAAATTGCTGAGCTGACACCAAGTCCTGCAGTGTCCCTGTCACCTGCAGAGCCACCGCATCCTCGCCACGGTAGCGGGCATTGTGACAAAGGTTCTATGTCAGCTGGGTGTGGCAGCCAGGCGCCCCCTAGGGGATGGGGAGCCTGTCAGCCCCGGGCCTGTCACTGCCTGGTGTCCCTGCTGCCACCAGCCAGGCCTCTGAAAACTTGTCAAAACATGCCCAGACTTGGGGCCAGTTTGGCCCAAAGTCTCCAAGAGACAAGTCGGGAAGAAAGATATGGGACAGAGGGAGAAAGCGAAGGGAGCAGGAGAAAGGGAAGGAAGAATAAAAAGTAGTGTTGGGCTGCAGGAGTGAGATGGAGGAATTGCAAGAAAAGAGGCAGGAAGCAGGAGAGTGAGAGAAAAGGAAAGAAGAGACATGCAGCCAGACGAGGGGTTAGTGAGAGTGGATGGGACAGAGAACAGGATGATAAGGACATAAGGCAAGGCTAGGACAGGCAAGGACAGGCAAGGCAAGGCTAGGCTGCAGGACATGTTTTTGCTTTATAGTTTCTAGCACATTCATTTTCAGACGAGGAGGAAAGCCATAAGACCGTATGGATTAGGCCCAAGCAAAAACCCCAGCTTCTTGAGACGCTTAGACTAAGCCTAAAATACCAAGATCTCTCCATAAGGATGCTTTTTATACTGTACTTCCACAATCTGCTGGCAGTACAAAAAAATAAGCTGCAGATCTCCTTAGGCTGAGTCATGGTGCTTTGGGGCAGGGACCATGCATATCATGGGAATATTTCACAGTTTCTGCTCTGTTTTCAGTGTATGACACCAAAACACCCACCTGATGACATCCTTTCAAGAGCAAAGGCAGCAATTTGCAGAATTCCGCTTCTTAGGGGAAGTGAGAAATTGCTGAGCTGACACCAAGTCCTGCAGTGTCCCTGTCACCTGCAGAGCCACCGCATCCTCGCCACGGTAGCGGGTATTGTGACAAAGGTTCTATGTCAGCTGAGTGTGGCAGCCAGGCGCCCCCTAGGGGATGGGGAGCCTGTCAGCCCCGGGCCTGTCACTGCCTGCTGCCCCTGCTGCCACCAGCCAGGCCTCTGAAAACTTGTCAAAACATGCCCAGACTTGGGGCCAGTTTGGCCCAAAGTCTCCAAGAGACAAGTCGGGAAGAAAGATATGGGACAGAGGGAGAAAGCGAAGGGAGCAGGAGAAAGGGAAGGAAGAATAAAAAGTAGTGTTGGGCTGCAGGAGTGAGATGGAGGAATTGCAAGAAAAGAGGCAGGAAGCAGTAGAGTGAGAGAAAAGGAAAGAAGAGACCTGCAGCCAGACGAGGGGTTAGTGAGAAAGGATGGGACAGAGAACTGGATGAGAAGGACATAAGGCAAGGCTAGGACAGGCAAGGACAGGCAAGGCAAGGCTAGGCTGCAGGACATGTTTTTGCTTTATAGTTTCTAGCACATTCGTTTTCAGACTAGGAGGAAAGCCATAAGACCGTATGGATTAGGCCCAAGCAAAAACCCCAGCTACTTGAGACTCTTAGACTAAGCCTAAAATACCAAGATCTCTCCATAAGGATGGTTTTTATACTGTACTTCCACAATCTGCTGGCAGTACAAAAAAATAAGCTACAGATCTCCTTAGGCTGAGTCATGGTGCTTTGGGGCAGGGACCATGCATATCATGGGAATATTTCACAGTTTCTGCTCTGTTTTCAGTGTATGACACCAAAACACCCACCTGATGACATCCTTTCAAGAGCAAAGGCAGCAATTTGCAGAATTCCGCTTCTTAGGGGAAGTGAGAAATTGCTGAGCTGACACCAAGTCCTGCAGTGTCCCTGTCACCTGCAGAGCCACCGCATCCTCGCCACGGTAGCGGGCATTGTGACAAAGGTTCTATGTCAGCTGGGTGTGGCAGCCAGGCGCCCCCTAGGGGATGGGGAGCCTGTCAGCCCCGGGCCTGTCAATGCCTGGTGTCCCTGCTGCCACCAGCCAGGCCTCTGAAAACTTGTCAAACCATGCCCAGACTTGGGGCCAGTTTGGCCCAGAGTCTGCAAGAGACAAGTCGGGAAGAAAGATATGGGACAGAGGGAGAAAGCGAAGGGAGCAGGAGAAAGGGAAGGAAGAATAAAAAGTAGTGTTGGGCTGCAGGAGTGAGATGGAGGAATTGCAAGAAAAGAGGCAGGAAGCAGGAGAGTGAGAGAAAAGGATAGAAGAGACATGCAGCCAGACGAGGCCTTAGTGAGAGAGGATGGGACAGAGAACAGGTTGAGAAGGAAAGAAGGCAAGGCTAGGACAGGCAAGGACAGGCAAGGCAAGGCTAGGCTGCAGGACATGTTTTTGCTTTATAGTTTCTAGCACATTTGTCTTCAGACTAGGAGGAAAGCCATAAGACCGTATGGATTAGGCCCAAGCAAAAACCCCAGCTACTTGAGACTCTTAGACTAAGCCTAAAATACCAAGATCTCTCCATAAGGATGGTTTTTATACTGTACTTCCACAATCTGCTGGCAGTACAAAAAAATAAGCTGCAGATCTCCTTAGGCTGAGTCATGGTGCTTTGGGGCATGGACCGTGAATATCATGGGAGTATTTCACAGTTTCTGCTCTGTTTTCAGTGTATGACACCAAAACACCCACCTGATGACATCCTTTCAAGAGCAAAGGCAGCAATTTGCAGAATTCCGCTTCTTAGGGGAAGTGAGAAATTGCTGAGCTGACACCAAGTCCTGCAGTGTCTCTGTCAGCTGCAGATCCACCGCATCCTCGCCACGGTAGCGGGCATTGTGACAAAGGTTCTATGTCAGCTGGGTGGGCAGCCAGGCGCCCCCTAGGGGATGGGTAGCCTGTCAGCCCCGGGCCTGTCACTGCCTGGTGTCCGTGCTGCCACCAGCCAGGCCTCTGAAAACTTGTCAAACCATGCCCAGACTTGGGGCCAGTTTGGCCCAAAGTCTGCAAGAGACAAGTCAGGAAGAAAGATATGGGACAGAGGGAGAAAGCGAAGGGAGCAGGAGAAAGGGAAGGAAGAATAAAAAGTAGTGTTGGGCTGCAGGAGTGAGATGGAGGAATTGCAAGAAAAGAGGCAGGAAGCAGGAGAGTGAGAGAAAAGGAAAGAAGAGACATGCAGCCAGACGAGGGGTTAGTGAGAGAGGATGGGACAGAGAACTGGATGAGAAGGACATAAGGCAAGGCTAGGACAGGCAAGGACAGGCAAGGCAAGGCTAGGCTGCAGGACATGTTTTTGCTTTATAGTTTCTAGCACATTCGTTTTCAGACTAGGAGGAAAGCCATAAGACCGTATGGATTAGGCCCAAGCAAAAACCCCAGCTACTTGAGACTCTTAGACTAAGCCTAAAATACCAAGATCTCTCCATAAGGATGGTTTTTATACTGTACTTCCACAATCTGCTGGCAGTACAAAAAAATAAGCTGCAGATCTCCTTAGGCTGAGTCATGGTGCTTTGGGGCAGGGACCATGCATATCATGGGAATATTTCACAGTTTCTGCTCTGTTTTCAGTGTATGACACCAAAACACCCACCTGATGACATCCTTTCAAGAGCAAAGGCAGCAATTTGCAGAATTCCGCTTCTTAGGAGATTGAGAAATTGCTGAGCTGACACCAAGTCCTGGAGTGTCCCTGTCACCTGCAGAGCCACCGCATCCTCGCCACAGTAGCGGGCATTGTGACAAAGGTTCTATGTCAGCTGGGTGTGGCAGCCAGGCGCCCCCTAGGGGATGGGGAGCCTGTCAGCTCCGGGCCTGTCACTGCCTGGTGTCCCTGCTGCCACCAGCCAGGCCTCTGAAAACTTGTCAAACCATGCCCAGACTTGGGGCCAGTTTGGCCCAAAATCTGCAAGAGACAAGTCGGGAAGAAAGATATGGGACAGAGGGAGAAAGCGAAGGGAGCAGGAGAAAGGGAAGGAAGAATAAAAAGTAGTGTTGGGCTGCAGGAGTGAGATGGAGGAATTGCAAGAAAAGAGGCAGGAAGCAGGAGAGTGAGAGAAAAGGAAAGAAGAGACATGCAGCCAGACGAGGGGTTAGTGAGAGTGGATGGGACAGAGAACAGGATGATAAGGACATAAGGCAAGGCTAGGACAGGCAAGGACAGGCAAGGCAAGGCTAGGCTGCAGGACATGTTTTTGCTTTATAGTTTCTAGCACATTCATTTTCAGACGAGGAGGAAAGCCATAAGACCGTATGGATTAGGCCCAAGCAAAAACCCCAGCTACTTGAGACTCTTAGACTAAGCCTAAAATACCAAGATCTCTCCATAAGGATGGTTTTTATACTGTACTTCCACAATCTGCTGGCAGTACAAAAAAATAAGCTACAGATCTCCTTAGGCTGAGTCATGGTGCTTTGGGGCAGGGACCATGCATATCATGGGAATATTTCACAGTTTCTGCTCTGTTTTCAGTGTATGACACCAAAACACCCACCTGATGACATCCTTTCAAGAGCAAAGGCAGCAATTTGCAGAATTCCGCTTCTTAGGGGAAGTGAGAAATTGCTGAGCTGACACCAAGTCCTGCAGTGTCCCTGTCACCTGCAGAGCCACCGCATCCTCGCCACGGTAGCGGGCATTGTGACAAAGGTTCTATGTCAGCTGGGTGTGGCAGCCAGGCGCCCCCTAGGGGATGGGGAGCCTGTCAGCCCCGGGCCTGTCAATGCCTGGTGTCCCTGCTGCCACCAGCCAGGCCTCTGAAAACTTGTCAAACCATGCCCAGACTTGGGGCCAGTTTGGCCCAGAGTCTGCAAGAGACAAGTCGGGAAGAAAGATATGGGACAGAGGGAGAAAGCGAAGGGAGCAGGAGAAAGGGAAGGAAGAATAAAAAGTAGTGTTGGGCTGCAGGAGTGAGATGGAGGAATTGCAAGAAAAGAGGCAGGAAGCAGGAGAGTGAGAGAAAAGGATAGAAGAGACATGCAGCCAGACGAGGCCTTAGTGAGAGAGGATGGGACAGAGAACAGGTTGAGAAGGAAAGAAGGCAAGGCTAGGACAGGCAAGGACAGGCAAGGCAAGGCTAGGCTGCAGGACATGTTTTTGCTTTATAGTTTCTAGCACATTTGTCTTCAGACTAGGAGGAAAGCCATAAGACCGTATGGATTAGGCCCAAGCAAAAACCCCAGCTACTTGAGACTCTTAGACTAAGCCTAAAATACCAATATCTCTCCATAAGGATGGTTTTTATACTGTACTTCCACACTCTGCTGGCAGTACAAAAAAATAAGCTGCAGATCTCCTTAGGCTGAGTCATGGTGCTTTGGGGCAGGGACCATGCATATCATGGGCATATTTCACAGATTCTGCTCTGTTTTCAGTGTATGACACCAAAACACCCACCTGATGACATCCTTTCAAGAGCAAAGGCAGCAATCTGCAGAATTCCGCTCCTTAGGGGAAGTGAGAAATTGCTGAGCTGACACCAAGTCCTGCAGTGTCTCTGTCAGCTGCAGATCCACCGCATCGTCGCCACGGTAGCGGGCATTGTGACAAAGGTTCTATGTCAGCTGGGTGGGCAGCCAGGCGCCCCCTAGGGGATGGGGAGCCTGTCAGCTCCGGGCCTGTCACTGCCTGGTGTCACTGCTGCCACCAGCCAGGCCTCTGAAAACTTGTCAAACCATGCCCAGACTTGGGGCCAGTTTGGCCCAAAGTCTCCAAGAGACAAGTCGGGAAGAAAGATATGGGACAGAGGGAGAAAGCGAAGGGAGCAGGAGAAAGGGAAGGAAGAATAAAAAGTAGTGTTGGGCTGCAGGAGTGAGATGGAGGAATTGCAAGAAAAGAGGCAGGAAGCAGGAGAGTGAGAGAAAAGGAAAGAAGAGACATGCAGCCAGACGAGGGCTTAGTGAGAGAGGATGGAACAGAGAACAGGATGAGAAAGAAAGAAGGCAAGGCTAGGACAGGCAAGGACAGGCAAGGCAAGGCTAGGCTGCAGGACATGTTTTTGCTTTATAGTTTGTAGCACATTCGTCTTCAGACTAGGAGGAAAGCCATAAGACCGTATGGATTAGGCCCAAGCAAAAACCCCAGCTACTTGAGACACTTAGACTAAGCCTAAAATACCAAGATCTCTCCATAAGGATGGTTTTTATACTGTACTTCCACAATCTGCTGGCAGTACAAAAAAATAAGCTGCAGATCTCCTTAGGCTGAGTCATGGTGCTTTGGGGCAGGGACCATGCATATCATGGGAATATTTCACAGTTTCTGCTCTGTTTTCAGTGTATGACACCAAAACACCCACCTGATGACATCCTTTCAAGAGCAAAGGCAGCAATTTGCAGAATTCCGCTTCTTAGGGGAAGTGAGAAATTGCTGAGCTGACACCAAGTCCTGCAGTGTCCCTGTCACCTGCAGAGCCACCGCATCCTCGCCACGGTAGCGGGCATTGTGACTAAGGTTCTATGTCAGCTGGGCGTGGCAGCCAGGCGCCCCCCAGGGGATGGGGAGCCTGGCAGCCCCAGGCCTGTCACTGCCTGGTGTCCCTGCTGCCACCAGCCAGGCCTCTGAAAACTTGTCTAACCATGCCCAGACTTGGGGCCAGTTTGGCCCAAAGTCTCCAAGAGACAAGTCGGGAAGAAAGATATGGGACAGAGGGAGAAAGCGAAGGGAGCAGGAGAAAGGGAAGGAAGAATAAAAAGTAGTGTTGGGCTGCAGGAGTGAGATGGAGGAATTGCAAGAAAAGAGGCAGGAAGCAGTAGAGTGAGAGAAAAGGAAAGAAGAGACATGCAGCCAGACGAGGGGTTAGTGAGAGAGGATGGGACAGAGAACAGGATGAGAAGGAAAGAAGGCAAGGCTAGGACAGGCAAGGACAGGCAAGGCAAGGCTAGGCTGCAGGACATGTATTTGCTTTATAGTTTCTAGCACATTCGTCTTCAGACTAGGAGGAAAGCCATAAGACCGTACGGATTAGGCCCAAGCAAAAACCCCAGCTTCTTGAGACGCTTAGACTAAGCCTAAAATACCAAGATGTCTCCATAAGGATGGTTTTTATACTGTACTTCCACAATCTGCTGGCAGTACAAAAAAATAAGCTGCAGATCTCCTTAGGCTGAGTCATGGTGCTTTGGGGCAGGGACCATGCATATCATGGGAATATTTCACAGTTTCTGCTCTGTTTTCAGTGTATGACACCAAAACACCCACCTGATGACATCCTTTCAAGAGCAAATGCAGCAATCTGCAGAATTCCGCTTCTTAGGGGAAGTGAGAAATTGCTGAGCTGACACCAAGTCCTGCAGTGTCCCTGTCACCTGCAGAGCCACCGCATCCTCGCCACGGTAGCGGGCATTGTGACAAAGGTTCTATGTCAGTTGGGTGTGGCAGCCAGGCGCCCCCTAGGGGATGGAGAGCCTGTCAGCCCCGGGCCTGTCACTGCCTGGTGTCCCTGCTGCCACCAGCCAGGCCTCTGAAAACTTGTCAAACCGTGCCCAGACTTGGGGCCAGTTTGGCCCAAAGTCTGCAAGAGACAAGTCGGGAAGAAAGATATGGGACAGAGGGAGAAAGCGAAGGGAGCAGGAGAAAGGGATGGAAGAATAAAAAGTAGTGTTGGGCTGCAGGAGTGAGATGGAGGAATTGCAAGAAAAGAGGCAGGAAGCAGGAGAGTGAGAGAAAAGGAAAGAAGAGACATGCAGCCAGACGAGGCGTTAGTGAGAGAGGATGGGACACAGAACAGGATGAGAAGGAAAGAAGGCAAGGCTAGGACAGGCAAGGACAGGCAAGGCAAGGCTAGGCTGCAGGACATGTTTTTGCTTTATAGTTTGTAGCACATTCTTCTTCAGACTAGGAGGAAAGCCATAAGACCGTATGGATTAGGCCCAAGCAAAAACCCCAGCTACCTGAGACTCTTAGACTAAGCCTAAAATACCAAGATCTCTCCATAAGGATGGTTTTTATACTGTACTTCCACAATCTGCTGGCAGTACAAAAAAATAAGCTGCAGATCTCCTTAGGCTGAGTCATGGTGCTTTGGGGCAGGGACCATGCATATCATGGGAATATTTCACAGTTTCTGCTCTGTTTTCAGTGTATGACACCAAAACACCCACCTGATGACATCCTTTCAAGAGCAAAGGCAGCAATCTGCAGAATTCCGCTTCTTAGGGGAAGGGACAAATTGCTGAGCTGACACCAAGTCCTGCAGTGTCCCTGTCACCTGCAGAGCCACTGCATCCTTGCCACGGTAGCGGGCATTGTGACAAAGGTTCTATGTCAGCTGGATGTGGCAGCCAGGCGCCCCCTAGGGGATGGGGAGCCGGTCAGCCCCAGGCCTGTCACTGCCTGGTGTCCCTGCTGCCACCAGCCAGGCCTCTGAAAACTTGACAAACCATGCCCAGACTTGGGGCCAGTTTGGCCCAAAGTCTGCAAGAGACAAGTCGGGAAGAAAGATATGGGACAGAGGGAGAAAGCGAAGGGAGCAGGAGAAAGGGAAGGAAGAATAAAAAGTAGTGTTGGGCTGCAGGAGTGAGATGGAGGAATTGCAAGAAAAGAGGCAGGAAGCAGTAGAGTGAGAGAAAAGGAAAGAAGAGACATGCAGCCAGACGAGGGGTTAGTGAGAGAGGATGGGACAGAGAACAGGATGAGAAGGACATAAGGCAAGGCTAGGACAGGCAAGGACAGGCAAGGCAAGGCTAGGCTGCAGGACATGTTTTTGCTTTATAGTTTCTAGCACATTTGTCTTCAGACCAGGAGGAAAGCCATAAGACCGTATGGATTAGGCCCAAGCAAAAACCCCAGCTACTTGAGACTCTTAGACTAAGCCTAAAATACCAAGATCTCTCCATAAGGATGGTTTTTATACTGTACTTCCACGATCTGCTGGCAGTACAAAAAAATTAGCTGCAGATCTCCTTAGGCTGAGTCATGGTGCTTTGGGGCAGGGACCATGCATATCATGGGAATATTTCACAGTTTCTGCTCTGTTTTCAGTGTATGACACCAAAACACCCACCTGATGACATCCTTTCAAGAGCAAAGGCAGCAATCTGCAGAATTCCGCTTCTTAGGGGAAGTGAGAAATTGCTGACCTGACACCAAATCCTGCAGTGTCCCTGTCACCTGCAGAGCCACCGCATCCTCACCACGGTAGCGGGCATTGTGACAAAGGTTCTATGTCAGCTGGGTGTGGCAGCCAGGCGCCCCCTAGGGGATGGGGAGCCTGTCAGCCCCGGGCCAGTCACTGCCTGGTGTCCCTGCTGCCACCAGCCAGGCCTCTGAAAACTTGTCAAACCATGCCCAGACTTGGGGCCAGTTTGGCCCAAAGTCTCCAAGAGACAAGTCGGGAAGAAAGATATGGGACAGAGGGAGAAAGCGAAGGGAGCAGGAGAAAGGGAAGGAAGAATAAAAAGTAGTGTTGGGCTGCAGGAGTGAGATGGAGGAATTGCAAGAAAAGAGGCAGGAAGCAGGAAAGTGAGAGAAAAGGAAAGAAGAGACATGCAGCCAGACGAGGGGTTAGTGAGACAGGATGGGACAGAGAACAGAATGAGAAGGAAAGAAGGCAAGGCTAGGACAGGCAAGGACAGGCAAGGCAAGGCTAGGCTGCAAGACATGATTTTGCTTTATAGTTTCTAGCACATTTGTCTTCAGACTAGGAGGAAAGCCATAAGACCGTATGGATTAGGCCCAAGCAAAAACCCCAGCTACTTGAGACTCTTAGACTAAGCCTAAAATACCAAGATCTCTCCATAAGGATGGTTTTTATACTGTACTTCCACAATCTGCTGGCAGTACAAAAAAATAAGCTGCAGATCTCCTTAGGCTGAGTCATGGTGCTTTGGGGCAGGGACCATGCATATCATGGGAATATTTCACAGTTTCTGCTCTGTTTTCAGTGTATGACACCAAAACACCCACCTGATGACATCCTTTCAAGAGCAAAGGCAGCAATTTGCAGAATTCCGCTTCTTAGGGGAAGTGAGAAATTGCTGAGCTGACACCAAGTCCTGCAGTGTCCCTGTCACCTGCAGAGCCACCGCATCCTCGCCACGGTAGCGGGCATTGTGACAAAGGTTCTATGTCAGCTGGGTGTGGCAGCCAGGCGCCCCCTAGGGGATGGGGAGCCTGTCAGCCCCGGGCCTGTCAATGCCTGGTGTCCCTGCTGCCACCAGCCAGGCCTCTGAAAACTTGTCAAACCATGCCCAGACTTGGGGCCAGTTTGGCCCAGAGTCTCCAAGAGACAAGTCGGGCAGAAAGATATGGGACAGAGGGAGAAAGCGAAGGGAGCAGGAGAAAGGGAAGGAAGAATAAAAAGTAGTGTTGGGCTGCAGGAGTGAGATGGAGGAATTGCAAGAAAAGAGGCAGGAAGCAGGAGAGTGAGAGAAAAGGATAGAAGAGACATGCAGCCAGACGAGGCCTTAGTGAGAGAGGATGGGACAGAGAACAGGTTGAGAAGGAAAGAAGGCAAGGCTAGGACAGGCAAGGACAGGCAAGGCAAGGCTAGGCTGCAGGACATGTTTTTGCTTTATAGTTTCTAGCACATTTGTCTTCAGACTAGGAGGAAAGCCATAAGACCGTATGGATTAGGCCCAAGCAAAAACCCCAGCTACTTGAGACTCTTAGACTAAGCCTAAAATACCAAGATCTCTCCATAAGGATGGTTTTTATACTGTACTTCCACAATCTGCTGGCAGTACAAAAAAATAAGCTGCAGATCTCCTTAGGCTGAGTCATGGTGCTTTGGGGCAGGGACCGTGCATATCATGGGAATATTTCACAGTTTCTGCTCTGTTTTCAGTGCATGACACCAAAACACCCACCTGATGACATCCTTTCAAGAGCAAAGGCAGCAATTTGCAGAATTCCGCTTCTTAGGGGAAGTGAGAAATTGCTGAGCTGACACCAAGTCCTGCAGTGTCCCTGTCACCTGCAGAGCCACCGCATCCTCGCCACGGTAGCGGGCATTGTGACAAAGGTTCTATGTCAGCTGGGTGTGGCAGCCACGCGCCCCCTAGGGGATGGGGAGCCTGTCAGCCCCGGGCCTGTCACTGCCTGGTGTCCCTGCTGCCACCAGCCAGGCCTCTGAAAACTTGACAAACCATGCCCAGACTTGGGGCCAGATATGCCCAAAGTCTGCAAGAGACAAGTCGGGAAGAAAGATATGGGACAGAGGGAGAAAGCGAAGGGAGCAGGAGAAAGGGAAGGAAGAATAAAAAGTAGTGTTGGGCTGCAGGAGTGAGATGGAGGAATTGCAAGAAAAGAGGCAGGAAGCAGGAGAGTGAGAGAAAAGGAAAGAAGAGACATGCAGCCAGACGAGGGGTTAGTGAGAGAGGATGGGACAGAGAACAGGATGAGAAGGAAAGAAGGCAAGGCTAGGACAGGCAAGGACAGGCAAGGCAAGGCTAGGCTGCAGGACATGTTTTTGCTTTATAGTTTGTAGCACATTCTTCTTCAGACTAGGAGGAAAGCCATAAGACCGTATGGATTAGGCCCAAGCAAAAACCCCAGCTACCTGAGACTCTTAGACTAAGCCTAAAATACCAAGATCTCTCCATAAGGATGGTTTTTATACTGTACTTCCACAATCTGCTGGCAGTACAAAAAAATAAGCTGCAGATCTCCTTAGGCTGAGTCACGGTGCTTTGGGGCAGGGACCATGCATATCATGGGAATATTTCACAGATTCTGCTCTGTTTTCAGTGTATGACACCAAAACACCCACCTGATGACATCCTTTCAAGAGCAAAGGCAGCAATTTGCAGAATTCCGCTTCTTAGGGGAAGTGCGAAATTGCTGAGCTGACACCAAGTCCTGCAGTGTCCCTGTCACCTGCAGAGCCACCGCATCCTCGCCACGGTAGCGGGCATTGTGACAAAGGTTCTATGTCAGCTGGGTGGGCAGCCAGGCGCCCCCTAGGGGATGGGGAGCCTGTCAGCTCCGGGCCTGTCACTGCCTGGTGTCCCTGCTGCCACCAGCCAGGCCTCTGAAAACTTGTCAAACCATGCCCAGACTTGGGGCCAGTTTGGCCCAAAGTCTGCAAGAGACAAGTCGGGAAGAAAGATATGGGACAGAGGGAGAAAGCGAAGGGAGCAGGAGAAAGGGAAGGAAGAATAAAAAGTAGTGTTGGGCTGCAGGAGTGAGATGGAGGAATTGCAAGAAAAGAGGCAGGAAGCAGGAGAGTGAGAGAAAAGGAAAGAAGAGACATGCAGCCAGACGAGGGCTTAGTGAGAGAGGATGGAACAGAGAACAGGATGACAAAGAAAGAAGGCAAGGCTAGGACAGGCAAGGACAGGCAAGGCAAGGCTAGGCTGCAGGACATGTTTTTGCTTTATAGTTTGTAGCACATTCGTCTTCAGACTAGGAGGAAAGCCATAAGACCGTATGGATTAGGCCCAAGCAAAAACCCCAGCTACTTGAGACTCTTAGACTAAGCCTAAAATACCAAGATCTCTCCATAAGGATGGTTTTTATACTGTACTTCCACAATCTGCTGGCAGTACAAAAAAATAAGCTGCAGATCTCCTTAGGCTGAGTCATGGTGGTTTGGGGCAGGGACCATGCATATCATGGGAATATTTCACAGATTCTGCTCTGTTTTCAGTGTATGACACCAAAACACCCACCTGATGACATCCTTTCAAGAGCAAAGGCAGCAATCTGCAGAATTCCGCTTCTAAGGGGAAGTGCGAAATTGCTGAGCTGACACCAAGTCCTGCAGTGTCTCTGTCAGCTGCAGATCCACCGCATCCTCGCCACGGTAGCGGGCATTGTGACAAAGGTTCTATGTCAGCTGGGTGGGCAGCCAGGCGCCCCCTAGGGGATGGGGAGCCTGTCAGCCCCGGGCCTGTCACTGCCTGGTGTCCCTGCTGCCACCAGCCAGGCCTCTGAAAACTTGTCAAACCATGCCCAGACTTGGGGCCAGTTTGGCCCAAAGTCTCCAAGAGACAAGTCGGGAAGAAAGATATGGGACAGAGGGAGAAAGCGAAGGGAGCAGGAGAAAGGGAAGGAAGAATAAAAAGTAGTGTTGGGCTGCAGGAGTGAGATGGAGGAATTGCAAGAAAAGAGGCAGGACGCAGGAGAGTGAGAGAAAAGGAAAGAAGAGACATGCAGTCTGACGAGGCGTTAGTGAGAGAGGATGACACAGAGAAGAGGATGAGAAGGAAAGAAGGTAAGGCTAGGACAGGCAAGGACAGGCAAGGCAAGGCTAGGCTGCAGGACATGTTTTTGCTTTATAGTTTCTAGCACATTCGTCTTCAGACTAGGAGGAAAGCCATAAGACCGTATGGATTAGGCCCAAGCAAAAACCCCAGCTACTTGAGACTCTTAGACTAAGCCTAAAATACCAAGATCTCTCCATAAGGATGGTTTTTATACTGTACTTCCACAATCTGCTGGCAGTACAAAAAAATAAGCTGCAGATCTCCTTAGGCTGAGTCATGGTGCTTTGGGGCAGGGACCATTCATATCATGGGAATATTTCACAGTTTCTGCTCTGTTTTCAGTGCATGACACCAAAACACCCACCTGATGACATCCTTTCAAGAGCAAAGGCAGCAATCTGCAGAATTCCGCTTCTAAGGGGAAGTGCGAAATTGCTGAGCTGACACCAAGTCCTGCAGTGTCCCTGTCACCTGCAGAGCCACCGCATCCTCGCCACGGTAGCGGGCATTGTGACAAAGGTTCTATGTCAGCTGGGTGTGGCAGCCAGGCGCCCCCTAGGGGATGGGGAGCCTGTCAGCCCCGGGCCTGTCACTGCCTGGTGTCCCTGCTGCCACCAGCCAGGCCTCTGAAAACTTGTCAAACCATGCCCAGATTTGGGGCCAGTTTGGCCCAAAGTCTGCAAGAGACAAGTCGGGAAGAAAGATATGGGACAGAGGGAGAAAGCGAAGGGAGCAGGAGAAAGGGATGGAAGAATAAAAAGTAGTGTTGGGCTGCAGGAGTGAGATGGAGGAATTGCAAGAAAAGAGGCAGGAAGCAGGAGAGTGAGAGAAAAGGAAAGAAGAGACATGCAGCCAGACGAGGCGTTAGTGAGAGAGGATGGGACACAGAACAGGATGAGAAGGAAAGAAGGCAAGGCTAGGACAGGCAAGGACAGGCAAGGCAAGGCTAGGCTGCAGGACATGTTTTTGCTTTATAGTTTGTAGCACATTCTTCTTCAGACTAGGAGGAAAGACATAAGACCGTATGGATTAGGCCCAAGCAAAAACCCCAGCTATCTGAGACTCTTAGACTAAGCCTAAAATACCAAGATCTCTCCATAAGGATGGTTTTTATACTGTACTTCCACAATCTGCTGGCAGTACAAAAAAATAAGCTGCAGATCTCCTTAGGCTGAGTCACAGTGCTTTGGGGCAGGGACCATGCATATCATGGGAATATTTCACAGATTCTGCTCTGTTTTCAGTGTATGACACCAAAACACCCACCTGATGACATCCTTTCAAGAGCAAAGGCAGCAATTTGCAGAATTCCGCTTCTTAGGGGAAGTGCGAAATTGCTGAGCTGACACCAAGTCCTGCAGTGTCCCTGTCACCTGCAGAGCCACCGCATCCTCGCCACGGTAGCGGGCATTGTGACAAAGGTTCTATGTCAGCTGGGTGGGCAGCCAGGCGCCCCCTAGGGGATGGGGAGCCTGTCAGCTCCGGGCCTGTCACTGCCTGGTGTCCCTGCTGCCACCAGCCAGGCCTCTGAAAACTTGTCAAACCATGCCCAGACTTGGGGCCAGTTTGGCCCAAAGTCTGCAAGAGACAAGTCGGGAAGAAAGATATGGGACAGAGGGAGAAAGCGAAGGGAGCAGGAGAAAGGGAAGGAAGAATAAAAAGTAGTGTTGGGCTGCAGGAGTGAGATGGAGGAATTGCAAGAAAAGAGGCAGGAAGCAGGAGAGTGAGAGAAAAGGAAAGAAGAGACATGCAGCCAGACGAGGGCTTAGTGAGAGAGGATGGAACAGAGAACAGGATGACAAAGAAAGAAGGCAAGGCTAGGACAGGCAAGGACAGGCAAGGCAAGGCTAGGCTGCAGGACATGTTTTTGCTTTATAGTTTGTAGCACATTCGTCTTCAGACTAGGAGGAAAGCCATAAGACCGTATGGATTAGGCCCAAGCAAAAACCCCAGCTACTTGAGACTCTTAGACTAAGCCTAAAATACCAAGATCTCTCCATAAGGATGGTTTTTATACTGTACTTCCACAATCTGCTGGCAGTACAAAAAAATAAGCTGCAGATCTCCTTAGGCTGAGTCATGGTGGTTTGGGGCAGGGACCATGCATATCATGGGAATATTTCACAGATTCTGCTCTGTTTTCAGTGTATGACACCAAAACACCCACCTGATGACATCCTTTCAAGAGCAAAGGCAGCAATCTGCAGAATTCCGCTTCTAAGGGGAAGTGCGAAATTGCTGAGCTGACACCAAGTCCTGCAGTGTCTCTGTCAGCTGCAGATCCACCGCATCCTCGCCACGGTAGCGGGCATTGTGACAAAGGTTCTATGTCAGCTGGGTGGGCAGCCAGGCGCCCCCTAGGGGATGGGGAGCCTGTCAGCCCCGGGCCTGTCACTGCCTGGTGTCCCTGCTGCCACCAGCCAGGCCTCTGAAAACTTGTCAAACCATGCCCAGACTTGGGGCCAGTTTGGCCCAAAGTCTCCAAGAGACAAGTCGGGAAGAAAGATATGGGACAGAGGGAGAAAGCGAAGGGAGCAGGAGAAAGGGAAGGAAGAATAAAAAGTAGTGTTGGGCTGCAGGAGTGAGATGGAGGAATTGCAAGAAAAGAGGCAGGACGCAGGAGAGTGAGAGAAAAGGAAAGAAGAGACATGCAGTCTGACGAGGCGTTAGTGAGAGAGGATGACACAGAGAAGAGGATGAGAAGCAAAGAAGGTAAGGCTAGGACAGGCAAGGACAGGCAAGGCAAGGCTAGGCTGCAGGACATGTTTTTGCTTTATAGTTTCTAGCACATTCGTCTTCAGACTAGGAGGAAAGCCATAAGACCGTATGGATTAGGCCCAAGCAAAAACCCCAGCTACTTGAGACTCTTAGACTAAGCCTAAAATACCAAGATCTCTCCATAAGGATGGTTTTTATACTGTACTTCCACAATCTGCTGGCAGTACAAAAAAATAAGCTGCAGATCTCCTTAGGCTGAGTCATGGTGCTTTGGGGCAGGGACCATTCATATCATGGGAATATTTCACAGTTTCTGCTCTGTTTTCAGTGCATGACACCAAAACACCCACCTGATGACATCCTTTCAAGAGCAAAGGCAGCAATCTGCAGAATTCCGCTTCTAAGGGGAAGTGCGAAATTGCTGAGCTGACACCAAGTCCTGCAGTGTCCCTGTCACCTGCAGAGCCACCGCATCCTCGCCACGGTAGCGGGCATTGTGACAAAGGTTCTATGTCAGCTGGGTGTGGCAGCCAGGCGCCCCCTAGGGGATGGGGAGCCTGTCAGCCCCGGGCCTGTCACTGCCTGGTGTCCCTGCTGCCACCAGCCAGGCCTCTGAAAACTTGTCAAACCATGCCCAGACTTGGGGCCAGTTTGGCCCAAAGTCTGCAAGAGACAAGTCGGGAAGAAAGATATGGGACAGAGGGAGAAAGCGAAGGGAGCAGGAGAAAGGGATGGAAGAATAAAAAGTAGTGTTGGGCTGCAGGAGTGAGATGGAGGAATTGCAAGAAAAGAGGCAGGAAGCAGGAGAGTGAGAGAAAAGGAAAGAAGAGACATGCAGCCAGACGAGGCGTTAGTGAGAGAGGATGGGACACAGAACAGGATGAGAAGGAAAGAAGGCAAGGCTAGGACAGGCAAGGACAGGCAAGGCAAGGCTAGGCTGCAGGACATGTTTTTGCTTTATAGTTTGTAGCACATTCTTCTTCAGACTAGGAGGAAAGACATAAGACCGTATGGATTAGGCCCAAGCAAAAACCCCAGCTACTTGAGACACTTAGACTAAGCCTAAAATACCAAGATCTCTCCATAAGGATGGTTTTTATACTGTACTTCCACAATCTGCTGGCAGTACAAAAAAATAAGCTGCAGATCTCCTTAGGCTGAGTCATGGTGCTTTGGGGCAGGGACCATGCATATCATGGGAATATTTCACAGTTTCTGCTCTGTTTTCAGTGTATGACACCAAAACACCCACCTGATGACATCCTTTCAAGAGCAAAGGCAGCAATTTGCAGAATTCCGCTTCTTAGGGGAAGTGAGAAATTGCTGAGCTGACACCAAGTCCTGCAGTGTCCCTGCCACCTGCAGAGCCACCGCATCCTCGCCACGGTAGCGTTCATTGTGACAAAGGTTCTATGTCAGCTGGGTGTGGCAGCCAGGCGCCCCCTAGGGGATGGGGAGCCGGTCAGCCCCAGGCCTGTCACTGCCTGGTGTCCCTGCTGCCACCAGCCAGGCCTCTGAAAACTTGTCAAACCATGCCCAGACTTGGGGCCAGTTTGGCCCAAAGTCTGCAAGAGACAAGTCGGGAAGAAAGATATGGGACAGAGGGAGAAAGCGAAGGGAGCAGGAGAAAGGGAAGGAAGAATAAAAAGTAGTGTTGGGCTGCAGGAGTGAGATGGAGGAATTGCAAGAAAAGAGGCAGGAAGCAGGAGAGTGAGAGAAAAGGAAAGAAGAGACATGCAGCCAGACGAGGGGTTAGTGAGAGAGGATGGGACAGAGAACAGGATGAGAAGGAAAGAAGGCAAGGCTAGGACAGGCAAGGACAGGCAAGGCAAGGCTAGGCTGCAGGACATGTTTTTGCTTTATAGTTTCTAGCACATTCGTCTTCAGACTAGGAGGAAAGCCATAAGACCGTATGGATTAGGCCCAAGCAAAAACCCCAGCTACTTGAGACTCTTAGACTAAGCCTAAAATACCAAGATCTCTCCATAAGGATGGTTTTTATACTGTACTTCCACAATCTGCTGGCAGTACAAAAAAATAAGCTGCAGATCTCCTTAGGCTGAGTCATGGTGCTTTGGGGCAGGGACCATGCATATCATGGGAATATTTCACAGTTTCTGCTCTGTTTTCAGTGTATGACACCAAAACACCCACCTGATGACATCCTTTCAAGAGCAAAGGCAGCAATCTGCAGAATTCCGCTTCTTAGGGGAAGTGCGAAATTGCTGAGCTGACACCAAGTCCTGCAGTGTCCCTGTCACCTGCAGAGCCACCGCATCCTCGCCACGGTAGCGGGCATTGTGACAAAGGTTCTATGTCAGCTGGGTGTGGCAGCCAGGCGCCCCCTAGGGGATGGGGAGCCTGTCAGCCCCGGGCCTGTCACTGCCTGGTGTCCCTGCTGCCACCAGCCAGGCCTCTGAAAACTTGTCTAACCATGCCCATACTTGGGGCCATTTTGGCCAAAAGTCTCCAAGAGACAAGTCGGGAAGAAAGATATGGGACAGAGGGAGAAAGCGAAGGGAGCAGGAGAAAGGGAAGGAAGAATAAAAAGTAGTGTTGGGCTGCAGGAGTGAGATGGAGGAATTGCAAGAAAAGAGGCAGGAAGCAGGAGAGTGAGAGAAAAGGAAAGAAGAGACATGCAGCCAGACGAGGGGTTAGTGAGAGAGGATGGGACAGAGAACAGGATGAGAAGGACATAAGGCAAGGCTAGGACAGGCAAGGACAGGCAAGGCAAGGCTAGGCTGCAGGACATGTTTTTGCTTTATAGTTTCTAGCACATTCATCTTCAGACTAGGAGGAAAGCCATAAGACCGTATGGATTAGGCCCAAGCAAAAACCCCAGCTACTTGAGACTCTTAGACTAAGCCTAAAATACCAAGATCTCTCCATAAGGATGGTTTTTATACTGTACTACCACAAACTGCTGGCAGTACAAAAAAATAAGCTGCAGATCTCCTTAGGCTGAGTCATGGTGCTTTGGGGCAGGGACCATGCATATCATGGGAATATTTCACAGTTTCTGCTCTGTTTTCAGTGTATGACACCAAAACACCCACCTGATGACATCCTTTCAAGAGCAAAGGCAGCAATCTGCAGAATTCCGCTTCTTAGGAGAAGTGAGAAATTGCTGAGCTGACACCAAATCCTGCAGTGTCCCTGTCACCTGCAGAGCCACCGCATCCTCACCACGGTAGCGGGCATTGTGACAAAGGTTCTATGTCAGCTGGGTGGGCAGCCAGGCGCCCCCTAGGGGATGGGGAGCCTGTCAGCCCCGGGCCAGTCACTGCCTGGTGTCCCTGCTGCCACCAGCCAGGCCTCTGAAAACTTGTCAAACCATGCCCAGACTTGGGGCCAGTTTGGCCCAAAGTCTCCAAGAGACAAGTCGGGAAGAAAGATATGGGACAGAGGGAGAAAGCGAAGGGAGCAGGAGAAAGGGAAGGAAGAATAAAAAGTAGTGTTGGGCTGCAGGAGTGAGATGGAGGAATTGCAAGAAAAGAGGCAGGAAGCTGGAGAGTGAGAGAAAAGGAAAGAAGAGACATGCAGCCAGACGAGGGGTTAGTGAGAGAGGATGGGACAGAGAACAGGATGAGAAGGACATAAGGCAAGGCTAGGACAGGCAAGGACAGGCAAGGCAAGGCTAGGCTGCAGGACATGTTTTTGCTTTATAGTTTCTAGCACATTCGTCTTCAGACTAGGAGGAAAGCCATAAGACCGTATGGATTAGGCCCAAGCAAAAACCCCAGCTTCTTGAGACGCTTAGACTAAGCCTAAAATACCAAGATCTCTCCATAAGGATGCTTTTTATACTGTACTTCCACAATCTGCTGGCAGTACAAAAAAATAAGCTGCAGATCTCCTTAGGCTGAGTCATGGTGCTTTGGGGCAGGGACCATGCATATCATGGGAATATTTCACAGTTTCTGCTCTGTTTTCAGTGTATGACACCAAAACACCCACCTGATGACATCCTTTCAAGAGCAAAGGCAGCAATTTGCAGAATTCCGCTTCTTAGGGGAAGTGAGAAATTGCTGAGCTGACACCAAGTCCTGCAGTGTCCCTGTCACCTGCAGAGCCACCGCATCCTCGCCACGGTAGCGGGTATTGTGACAAAGGTTCTATGTCAGCTGGGTGTGGCAGCCAGGCGCCCCCTAGGGGATGGGGAGCCTGTCAGCCCCGGGCCTGTCACTGCCTGCTGCCCCTGCTGCCACCAGCCAGGCCTCTGAAAACTTGTCAAACCATGCCCAGACTTGGGGCCAGTTTGGCCCAAAGTCTCCAAGAGACAAGTCGGGAAGAAAGATATGGGACAGAGGGAGAAAGCGAAGGGAGCAGGAGAAAGGGAAGGAAGAATAAAAAGTAGTGTTGGGCTGCAGGAGTGAGATGGAGGAATTGCAAGAAAAGAGGCAGGACGCAGGAGAGTGAGAGAAAAGGAAAGAAGAGACATGCAGCCAGACGAGGGGTTAGTGAGAGAGGATGGGACAGAGAACTGGATGAGAAGGACATAAGGCAAGGCTAGGACAGGCAAGGACAGGCAAGGCAAGGCTAGGCTGCAGGACATGTTTTTGCTTTATATTTTCTAGCACATTCGTCTTCAGACTAGGAGGAAAGCCATAAGACCGTATGGATTAGGCCCAAGCAAAAACCCCAGCTACTTGAGACTCTTAGACTAAGCCTAAAATACCAATATCTCTCCATAAGGATGGTTTTTATACTGTACTTCCACACTCTGCTGGCAGTACAAAAAAATAAGCTGCAGATCTCCTTAGGCTGAGTCATGGTGCTTTGGGGCAGGGACCATGCATATCATGGGAATATTTCACAGTTTCTGCTCTGTTTTCAGTGTATGACACCAAAACACCCACCTGATGACATCCTTTCAAGAGCAAAGGCAGCAATGTGCAGAATTCCACTTCTTAGGGGAAGGGACAAATTGCTGAGCTGACACCAAGTCCTGCAGTGTCCCTGTCACCTGCAGAGCCACCGCATCCTCGCCACGGTAGCGGGCATTGTGACAAAGGTTCTATGTCAGCTGGGTGTGGCAGCCAGGCGCCCCCTAGGGGATGGGGAGCCTGTCAGCTCCGGGCCTGTCACTGCCTGGTGTCCCTGCTGCCACCAGCCAGGCCTCTGAAAACTTGTCAAACCATGCCCAGACTTGGGGCCAGTTTGGCCCAAAGTCTCCAAGAGACAAGTCGGGAAGAAAGATATGGGACAGAGGGAGAAAGCGAAGGGAGCAGGAGAAAGGGAAGGAAGAATAAAAAGTAGTGTTGGGCTGCAGGAGTGAGATGGAGGAATTGCAAGAAAAGAGGCAGGAAGCTGGAGAGTGAGAGAAAAGGAAAGAAGAGACATGCAGCCAGACGAGGGCTTAGTGAGAGAGGATGGAACAGAGAACAGGATGACAAAGAAAGAAGGCAAGGCTAGGACAGGCAAGGACAGGCAAGGCAAGGCTGGGCTGCAGGACATGTTTTTGCTTTATAGTTTGTAGCACATTCGTCTTCAGACTAGGAGGAAAGCCATAAGACCGTATGGATTAGGCCCAAGCAAAAACCCCAGCTACTTGAGACTCTTAGACTAAGCCTAAAATACCAAGATCTCTCCATAAGGATGGTTTTTATACTGTACTACCAGAAACTGCTGGCAGTACAAAAAAATAAGCTGCAGATCTCCTTAGGCTGAGTCATGGTGCTTTGGGGCAGAGACCATGCATATCATGGGAATATTTCACAGTTTCTGCTCTGTTTTCAGTGTATGACACCAAAACACCCACCTGATGACATCCTTTCAAGATTAAAGGCAGCAATTTGCAGAATTCCGCTTCTTAGGGGAAGTGAGAAATTGCTGAGCTGACACCAAATCCTGCAGTGTCCCTGTCACCTGCAGAGCCACTGCATCCTTGCCACGGTAGCGGGCATTGTGACAAAGGTTCTATGTCAGCTGGATGTGGCAGCCAGGCGCCCCCTAGGGGATGGGGAGCCGGTCAGCCCCAGGCCTGTCACTGCCTGGTGTCCCTGCTGCCACCAGCCAGGCCTCTGAAAACTTGACAAACCATGCCCAGACTTGGGGCCAGTTTGGCCCAAAGTCTGCAAGAGACAAGTCGGGAAGAAAGATATGGGACAGAGGGGGAAAGCGAAGGGAGCAGGAGAAAGGGAAGGAAGAATAAAAAGTAGTGTTGTGCTGCAGGAGTGAGATGGAGGAATTGCAAGAAAAGAGGCAGGAAGCAGTAGAGTGAGAGAAAAGGAAAGAAGAGACATGCAGCCAGACGAGGGGTTAGTGAGAGAGGATGGGACAGAGAACAGGATGAGAAGGACATAAGGCAAGGCTAGGACAGGCAAGGACAGGCAAGGCAAGGCTAGGCTGCAGGACATGTTTTTGCTTTATAGTTTCTAGCACATTTGTCTTCAGACCAGGAGGAAAGCCATAAGACCGTATGGATTAGGCCCAAGCAAAAACCCCAGCTACTTGAGACTCTTAGACAAAGCCTAAAATACCAAGATCTCTCCATAAGGATGGTTTTTATACTGTACTTCCACGATCTGCTGGCAGTACAAAAAAATTAGCTGCAGATCTCCTTAGGCTGAGTCATGGTGCTTTGGGGCAGGGACCATGCATATCATGGGAATATTTCACAGTTTCTGCTCTGTTTTCAGTGTATGACACCAAAACACCCACCTGATGACATCCTTTCAAGAGCAAAGGCAGCAATCTGCAGAATTCCGCTTCTTAGGGGAAGTGAGAAATTGCTGACCTGACACCAAATCCTGCAGTGTCCCTGTCACCTGCAGAGCCACCGCATCCTCACCACGGTAGCGGGCATTGTGACAAAGGTTCTATGTCAGCTGGGTGGGCAGCCAGGCGCCCCCTAGGGGATGGGGAGCCTGTCAGCCCCGGGCCAGTCACTGCCTGGTGTCCCTGCTGCCACCAGCCAGGCCTCTGAAAACTTGTCAAACCATGCCCAGACTTGGGGCCAGTTTGGCCCAAAGTCTCCAAGAGACAAGTCGGGAAGAAAGATATGGGACAGAGGGAGAAAGCGAAGGGAGCAGGAGAAAGGGAAGGAAGAATAAAAAGTAGTGTTGGGCTGCAGGAGTGAGATGGAGGAATTGCAAGAAAAGAGGCAGGACGCAGGAGAGTGAGAGAAAAGGAAAGAAGAGACATGCAGCCAGACGAGGGGTTAGTGAGAGAGGATGGGACAGAGAACTGGATGAGAAGGACATAAGGCAAGGCTAGGACAGGCAAGGACAGGCAAGGCAAGGCTAGGCTGCAGGACATGTTTTTGCTTTATAGTTTCTAGCACATTCGTCTTCAGACTAGGAGGAAAGCCATAAGACCGTATGGATTAGGCCCAAGCAAAAACCCCAGCTACTTGAGACTCTTAGACTAAGCCTAAAATACCAAGATCTCTCCATAAGGATTGTTTTTATACTGTACTTCCACACTCTGCTGGCAGTACAAAAAAATAAGCTGCAGATCTCCTTAGGCTGAGTCATGGTGCTTTGGGGCAGGGACCATGCATATCATGGGAATATTTCACAGTTTCTGCTCTGTTTTCAGTGTATGACACCAAAACACCCACCTGATGACATCCTTTCAAGAGCAAAGGCAGCAATCTGCAGAATTCCGCTTCTTAGGGGAAGGGACAAATTGCTGAGCTGACACCAAGTCCTGCAGTGTCCCTGTCACCTGCAGAGCCACCGCATCCTCGCCACGGTAGCGGGCATTGTGACAAAGGTTCTATGTCAGCTGGGTGTGGCAGCCAGGCGCCCCCTAGGGGATGGGGAGCCTGTCAGCCCCGGGCCTGTCACTGCCTGGTGTCCCTGCTGCCACCAGCCAGGCCTCTGAAAACTTGTCTAACCATGCCCAGACTTGGGGCCATTTTGGCCAAAAGTCTCCAAGAGACAAGTCGGGAAGAAAGATATGGGACAGAGGGAGAAAGCGAAGGGAGCAGGAGAAAGGGAAGGAAGAATAAAAAGTAGTGTTGGGCTGCAGGAGTGAGATGGAGGAATTGCAAGAAAAGAGGCAGGAAGCAGGAGAGTGAGAGAAAAGGAAAGAAGAGACATGCAGCCAGACGAGGGGTTAGTGAGAGAGGATGGGACAGAGAACAGGATGAGAAGGACATAAGGCAAGGCTAGGACAGGCAAGGACAGGCAAGGCAAGGCTAGGCTGCAGGACATGTATTTGCTTTATAGTTTCTAGCACATTCATCTTCAGACTAGGAGGAAAGCCATAAGACCGTATGGATTAGGCCCAAGCAAAAACCCCAGCTACTTGAGACTCTTAGACTAAGCCTAAAATACCAAGATCTCTCCATAAGGATGGTTTTTATACTGTACTACCAGAAACTGCTGGCAGTACAAAAAAATAAGCTGCAGATCTCCTTAGGCTGAGTCATGGGGCTTTGGGGCAGAGACCATGCATATCATGGGAATATTTCACAGTTTCTGCTCTGTTTTCAGTGTATGACACCAAAACACCCACCTGATGACATCCTTTCAAGATTAAAGGCAGCAATTTGCAGAATTCCGCTTCTTAGGGGAAGTGAGAAATTGCTGAGCTGACACCAAATCCTGCAGTGTCCCTGTCACCTGCAGAGCCACTGCATCCTTGCCACGGTAGCGGGCATTGTGACAAAGGTTCTATGTCAGCTGGATGTGGCAGCCAGGCGCCCCCTAGGGGATGGGGAGCCGGTCAGCCCCAGGCCTGTCACTGCCTGGTGTCCCTGCTGCCACCAGCCAGGCCTCTGAAAACTTGACAAACCATGCCCAGACTTGGGGCCAGTTTGGCCCAAAGTCTGCAAGAGACAAGTCGGGAAGAAAGATATGGGACAGAGGGAGAAAGCGAAGGGAGCAGGAGAAAGGGAAGGAAGAATAAAAAGTAGTGTTGTGCTGCAGGAGTGAGATGGAGGAATTGCAAGAAAAGAGGCAGGAAGCAGTAGAGTGAGAGAAAAGGAAAGAAGAGACATGCAGCCAGACGAGGGGTTAGTGAGAGAGGATGGGACAGAGAACAGGATGAGAAGGACATAAGGCAAGGCTAGGACAGGCAAGGACAGGCAAGGCAAGGCTAGGCTGCAGGACATGTTTTTGCTTTATAGTTTCTAGCACATTTGTCTTCAGACCAGGAGGAAAGCCATAAGACCGTATGGATTAGGCCCAAGCAAAAACCCCAGCTACTTGAGACTCTTAGACTAAGCCTAAAATACCAAGATCTCTCCATAAGGATGGTTTTTATACTGTACTTCCACGATCTGCTGGCAGTACAAAAAAATTAGCTGCAGATCTCCTTAGGCTGAGTCATGGTGCTTTGGGGCAGGGACCATGCATATCATGGGAATATTTCACAGTTTCTGCTCTGTTTTCAGTGTATGACACCAAAACACCCACCTGATGACATCCTTTCAAGAGCAAAGGCAGCAATCTGCAGAATTCCGCTTCTTAGGGGAAGTGAGAAATTGCTGACCTGACACCAAATCCTGCAGTGTCCCTGTCACCTGCAGAGCCACCGCATCCTCACCACGGTAGCGGGCATTGTGACAAAGGTTCTATGTCAGCTGGGTGGGCAGCCAGGCGCCCCCTAGGGGATGGGGAGCCTGTCAGCCCCGGGCCAGTCACTGCCTGGTGTCCCTGCTGCCACCAGCCAGGCCTCTGAAAACTTGTCAAACCATTCCCAGACTTGGGGCCAGTTTGGCCCAAAGTCTCCAAGAGACAAGTCGGGAAGAAAGATATGGGACAGAGGGAGAAAGCGAAGGGAGCAGGAGAAAGGGAAGGAAGAATAAAAAGTAGTGTTGGGCTGCAGGAGTGAGATGGAGGAATTGCAAGAAAAGAGGCAGGAAGCTGGAGAGTGAGAGAAAAGGAAAGAAGAGACATGCAGCCAGACGAGGGGTTAGTGAGAGAGGATGGGACAGAGAACAGGATGAGAAGGACATAAGGCAAGGCTAGGACAGGCAAGGACAGGCAAGGCAAGGCTAGGCTGCAGGACATGTTTTTGCTTTATAGTTTCTAGCACATTCGTCTTCAGACTAGGAGGAAAGCCATAAGACCGTATGGATTAGGCCCAAGCAAAAACCCCAGCTTCTTCAGACGCTTAGACTAAGCCTAAAATACCAAGATCTCTCCATAAGGATGCTTTTTATACTGTACTTCCACAATCTGCTGGCAGTACAAAAAAATAAGCTGCAGATCTCCTTAGGCTGAGTCATGGTGCTTTGGGGCAGGGACCATGCATATCATGGGAATATTTCACAGTTTCTGCTCTGTTTTCAGTGTATGACACCAAAACACCCACCTGATGACATCCTTTCAAGAGCAAAGGCAGCAATTTGCAGAATTCCGCTTCTTAGGGGAAGTGAGAAATTGCTGAGCTGACACCAAGTCCTGCAGTGTCCCTGTCACCTGCAGAGCCACCGCATCCTCGCCACGGTAGCGGGTATTGTGACAAAGGTTCTATGTCAGCTGGGTGTGGCAGCCAGGCGCCCCCTAGGGGATAGGGAGCCTGTCAGCCCCGGGCCTGTCACTGCCTGCTGCCCCTGCTGCCACCAGCCAGGCCTCTGAAAACTTGTCAAAACATGCCCAGACTTGGGGCCAGTTTGGCCCAAAGTCTGCAAGAGACAAGTCGGGAAGAAAGATATGGGACAGAGGGAGAAAGCGAAGGGAGCAGGAGAAAGGGAAGGAAGAATAAAAAGTAGTGTTGGGCTGCAGGAGTGAGATGGAGGAATTGCAAGAAAAGAGGCAGGACGCAGGAGAGTGAGAGAAAAGGAAAGAAGAGACATGCAGCCAGACGAGGGGTTAGTGAGAGAGGATGGGACAGAGAACTGGATGAGAAGGACATAAGGCAAGGCTAGGACAGGCAAGGACAGGCAAGGCAAGGCTAGGCTGCAGGACATGTTTTTGCTTTATATTTTCTAGCACATTCGTCTTCAGACTAGGAGGAAAGCCATAAGACCGTATGGATTAGGCCCAAGCAAAAACCCCAGCTACTTGAGACTCTTAGACTAAGCCTAAAATACCAATATCTCTCCATAAGGATGGTTTTTATACTGTACTTCCACACTCTGCTGGCAGTACAAAAAAATAAGCTGCAGATCTCCTTAGGCTGAGTCATGGTGCTTTGGGGCAGGGACCATGCATATCATGGGAATATTTCACAGTTTCTGCTCTGTTTTCAGTGTATGACACCAAAACACCCACCTGATGACATCCTTTCAAGAGCAAAGGCAGCAATCTGCAGAATTCCACTTCTTAGGGGAAGGGACAAATTGCTGAGCTGACACCAAGTCCTGCAGTGTCCCTGTCACCTGCAGAGCCACCGCATCCTCGCCACGGTAGCGGGCATTGTGACAAAGGTTCTATGTCAGCTGGGTGTGGCAGCCAGGCGCCCCCTAGGGGATGGGGAGCCTGTCAGCTCCGGGCCTGTCACTGCCTGGTGTCCCTGCTGCCACCAGCCAGGCCTCTGAAAACTTGTCAAACCATGCCCAGACTTGGGGCCAGTTTGGCCCAAAGTCTGCAAGAGACAAGTCGGGAAGAAAGATATGGGACAGAGGGAGAAAGCGAAGGGAGCAGGAGAAAGGGAAGGAAGAATAAAAAGTAGTGTTGGGCTGCAGGAGTGAGATGGAGGAATTGCAAGAAAAGAGGCAGGAAGCAGGAGAGTGAGAGAAAAGGAAAGAAGAGACATGCAGCCAGACGAGGGCTTAGTGAGAGAGGATGGAACAGAGAACAGGATGACAAAGAAAGAAGGCAAGGCTAGGACAGGCAAGGACAGGCAAGGCAAGGCTAGGCTGCAGGACATGTTTTTGCTTTATAGTTTCTAGCACATTCGTCTTCAGACTAGGAGGAAAGCCATAAGACCGTATGGATTAGGCCCAAGCAAAAACCCCAGCTACTTGAGACTCTTAGACTAAGCCTAAAATACCAAGATCTCTCCATAAGGATGGTTTTTATACTGTACTTCCACAATCTGCTGGCAGTACAAAAAAATAAGCTGCAGATCTCCTTAGGCTGAGTCATGGTGGTTTGGGGCAGGGACCATGCATATCATGGGAATATTTCACAGATTCTGCTCTGTTTTCAGTGTATGACACCAAAACACCCACCTGATGACATCCTTTCAAGAGCAAAGGCAGCAATCTGCAGAATTCCGCTTCTTAGGGGAAGTGAGAAATTGCTGAGCTGACACCAAGTCCTGCAGTGTCTCTGTCAGCTGCAGATCCACCGCATCCTCGCCACGGTAGCGGGCATTGTGACAAAGGTTCTATGTCAGCTGGGTGGGCAGCCAGGCGCCCCCTAGGGGATGGGTAGCCTGTCAGCCCCGGGCCTGTCACTGCCTGGTGTCCCTGCTGCCACCAGCCAGGCCTCTGAAAACTTGTCAAACCATGCCCAGACTTGGGGCAAGTTTGGCCCAAAGTCTCCAAGAGACAAGTCGGGAAGAAAGATATGGGACAGAGGGAGAAAGCGAAGGGAGCAGGAGAAAGGGAAGGAAGAATAAAAAGTAGTGTTGGGCTGCAGGAGTGAGATGGAGGAATTGCAAGAAAAGAGGCAGGACGCAGGAGAGTGAGAGAAAAGGAAAGAAGAGACATGCAGCCAGACGAGGGGTTAGTGAGAGAGGATGGGACAGAGAACTGGATGAGAAGGACATAAGGCAAGGCTAGGACAGGCAAGGACAGGCAAGGCAAGGCTAGGCTGCAGGACATGTTTTTGCTTTATAGTTTCTAGCACATTCGTCTTCAGACTAGGAGGAAAGCCATAAGACCGTATGGATTAGGCCCAAGCAAAAACCCCAGCTACTTGAGACTCTTAGACTAAGCCTAAAATACCAAGATCTCTCCATAAGGATGGTTTTTATACTGTACTTCCACAATCTGCTGGCAGTACAAAAAAATAAGCTGCAGATCTCCTTAGGCTGAGTCATGGTGCTTTGGGGCAGGGACCATGCATATCATGGGAATATTTCACAGTTTCTGCTCTGTTTTCAGTGTATGACACCAAAACACCCACCTGATGACATCCTTTCAAGAGCAAAGGCAGCAATCTGCAGAATTCCGCTTCTTAGGGGAAGGGACAAATTGCTGAGCTGACACCAAGTCCTGCAGTGTCCCTGTCACCTGCAGAGCCACCGCATCCTCGCCACGGTAGCGGGCATTGTGACAAAGGTTCTATGTCAGCTGGGTGTGGCAGCCAGGCGCCCCCTAGGGGATGGGGAGCCGGTCAGCCCCAGGCCTGTCACTGCCTGGTGTCCCTGCTGCCACCAGCCAGGCCTCTGAAAACTTGTCAAACCATGCCCAGACTTGGGGCCAGTTTGGCCCAAAGTCTCCAAGAGACAAGTCGGGAAGAAAGATATGGGACAGAGGGAGAAAGCGAAGGGAGCAGGAGAAAGGGAAGGAAGAATAAAAAGTAGTGTTGGGCTGCAGGAGTGAGATGGAGGAATTGCAAGAAAAGAGGCAGGAAGCAGGAGAGTGAGAGAAAAGGAAAGAAGAGACATGCAGCCAGACAAGGGCTTAGTGAGAGAGGATGGGACAGAGAACAGGATGAGAAGGAAAGAAGGCAAGGCTAGGACAGGCAAGGACAGGCAAGGCAAGGCTAGGCTGCAGGACATGTATTTGCTTTATAGTTTCTAGCACATTCGTCTTCAGACTAGGAGGAAAGCCATAAGACCGTATGGATAAGGCCCAAGCAAAAACCCCAGCTACTTGAGACACTTAGACTAAGCCTAAAATACCAAGATGTCTCCATAAGGATGGTTTTTATACTGTACTTCCACAATCTGCTGGCAGTACAAAAAAATAAGCTGCAGATCTCCTTAGGCTGAGTCATGGTGCTTTGGGGCAGGGACCATGCATATCATGGGAATATTTCACAGTTTCTGCTCTGTTTTCAGTGTATGACACCAAAACACCCACCTGATGACATCCTTTCAAGAGCAAAGGCAGCAATCTGCAGAATTCCGCTTCTTAGGGGAAGTGCGAAATTGCTGAGCTGACACCAAGTCCTGCAGTGTCCCTGTCACCTGCAGAGCCACCGCATCCTCGCCACGGTAGCGGGCATTGTGACAAAGGTTCTATGTCAGTTGGGTGTGGCAGCCAGGCGCCCCCTAGGGGATGGGGAGCCTGTCAGCCCCGGGCCTGTCACTGCCTGGTGTCCCTGCTGCCACCAGCCAGGCCTCTGAAAACTTGTCAAACCATGCCCAGACTTGGGGCCAGTTTGGCCCAAAGTCTGCAAGAGACAAGTCGGGAAGAAAGATATGGGACAGAGGGAGAAAGCGAAGGGAGCAGGAGAAAGGGATGGAAGAATAAAAAGTAGTGTTGGGCTGCAGGAGTGAGATGGAGGAATTGCAAGAAAAGAGGCAGGAAGCAGGAGAGTGAGAGAAAAGGAAAGAAGAGACATGCAGCCAGACGAGGCGTTAGTGAGAGAGGATGGGACAGAGAACAGGATGAGAAGGACATAAGGCAAGGCTAGGACAGGCAAGGACAGGCAAGGCAAGGCTAGGCTGCAGGACATGTTTTTGCTTTATAGTTTCTAGCACATTCGTCTTCAGACTAGGAGGAAAGCCATAAGACCGTATGGATTAGGCCCAAGCAAAAACCCCAGCTACTTGAGACTCTTAGACTAAGCCTAAAATACCAAGATCTCTCCATAAGGATGGTTTTTATACTGTACTTCCACACTCTGCTGGCAGTACAAAAAAATAAGCTGCAGATCTCCTTAGGCTGAGTCATGGTGCTTTGGGGCAGGGACCATGCATATCATGGGAATATTTCACAGTTTCTGCTCTGTTTTCAGTGTATGACACCAAAACACCCACCTGATGACATCCTTTCAAGAGCAAAGGCAGCAATTTGCAGAATTCCGCTTCTTAGGGGAAGTGAGAAATTGCTGAGCTGACACCAAGTCCTGCAGTGTCCCTGTCACCTGCAGAGCCACCGCATCCTCGCCACAGTAGCGGGCATTGTGACTAAGGTTCTATGTCAGCTGGGCGTGGCAGCCAGGCGCCCCCCAGGGGATGGGGAGCCTGTCAGCCCCGGGCCTGTCACTGCCTGGTGTCCCTGCTGCCACCAGCCAGGCCTCTGAAAACTTGTCAAAACATGCCCAGACTTGGGGCCAGTTTGGCCCAAAGTCTGCAAGAGACAAGTCGGGAAGAAAGATATGGGACAGAGGGAGAAAGCGAAGGGAGCAGGAGAAAGGGAAGGAAGAATAAAAAGTAGTGTTGGGCTGCAGGAGTGAGATGGAGGAATTGCAAGAAAAGAGGCAGGAAGCAGGAGAGTGAGAGAAAAGGAAAGAAGAGACATGCAGCCAGACGAGGGCTTAGTGAGAGAGGATGGAACAGAGAACAGGATGAGAAGGACATAAGACAAGGCTAGGACAGGCAAGGACAGGCAAGGCAAGGCTAGGCTGCAGGACATGTTTTTGCTTTATAGTTTCTAGCACATTCATCTTCAGACTAGGAGGAAAGCCATAAGACCGTATGGATTAGGCCCAAGCAAAAACCCCAGCTACTTGAGACTCTTAGACTAAGCCTAAAATACCAAGATCTCTCCATAAGGATGGTTTTTATACTGTACTACCACAAACTGCTGGCAGTACAAAAAAATAAGCTGCAGATCTCCTTAGGCTGAGTCATGGTGCTTTGGGGCAGAGACCATGCATATCATGGGAATATTTCACAGTTTCTGCTCTGTTTTCAGTGTATGACACCAAAACACCCACCTGATGACATCCTTTCAAGAGCAAAGGCAGCAATTTGCAGAATTCCGCTTCTTAGGGGAAGTGAGAAATTGCTGAGCTGACACCAAATCCTGCAGTGTCCCTGTCACCTGCAGAGCCACTGCATCCTTGCCACGGTAGCGGGCATTGTGACAAAGGTTCTATGTCAGCTGGATGTGGCAGCCAGGCGCCCCCTAGGGGATGGGGAGCCGGTCAGCCCCAGGCCTGTCACTGCCTGGTGTCCCTGCTGCCACCAGCCAGGCCTCTGAAAACTTGTCAAACCATGCCCAGACTTGGGGCCAGTTTGGCCCAAAGTCTGCAAGAGACAAGTCGGGAAGAAAGATATGGGACAGAGGGAGAAAGCGAAGGGAGCAGGAGAAAGGGAAGGAAGAATAAAAAGTAGTGTTGGGCTGCAGGAGTGAGATGGAGGAATTGCAAGAAAAGAGGCAGGAAGCAGGAAAGTGAGAGAAAAGGAAAGAAGAGACATGCAGCCAGACGAGGGGTTAGTGAGACAGGATGGGACAGAGAACAGGATGAGAAGGAAAGAAGGCAAGGCTAGGACAGGCAAGGACAGGCAAGGCAAGGCTAGGCTGCAGGACATGTTTTTGCTTTATAGTTTCTAGCACATTCGTCTTCAGACTAGGAGGAAAGCCATAAGACCGTATGGATTAGGCCCAAGCAAAAACCCCAGCTTCTTGAGACGCTTAGACTAAGCCTAAAATACCAAGATCTCTCCATAAGGATGCTTTTTATACTGTACTTCCACAATCTGCTGGCAGTACAAAAAAATAAGCTGCAGATCTCCTTAGGCTGAGTCATGGTGCTTTGGGGCAGGGACCATGCATATCATGGGAATACTTCACAGTTTCTGCTCTGTTTTCAGTGTATGACACCAAAACACCCACCTGATGACATCCTTTCAAGAGCAAAGGCAGCAATCTGCAGAATTCCGCTTCTTAGGGGAAGTGAGAAATTGCTGAGCTGACACCAAGTCCTGCAGTGTCCCTGTCACCTGCAGAGCCACCGCATCCTCACCACGGTAGCGGGCATTGTGACAAAGGTTCTATGTCAGCTGGGTGTGGCAGCCAGGCGCCCCCTAGGGGATGGGGAGCCTGTCAGCCCCGGGCCTGTCACTGCCTGCTGTCCCTTGTGTCACCAGCCAGGCCTCTGAAAACTTGTCAAACCATGCCCAGACTTGGGGCCAGTTTGGCCCAAAGTCTGCAAGAGACAAGTCGGGAAGAAAGATATGGGACAGAGGGAGAAAGCGAAGGGAGCAGGAGAAAGGGAAGGAAGAATAAAAAGTAGTGTTGGGCTGCAGGAGTGAGATGGAGGAATTGCAAGAAAAGAGGCAGGAAGCAGGAGAGTGAGAGAAAAGGAAAGAAGAGACATGCAGCCAGACGAGGGGTTAGTGAGAGAGGATGGGACAGAGAACAGGATGAGAAGGACATAAGGCAAGGCTAGGACAGGCAAGGACAGGCAAGGCAAGGCTAGGCTGCAGGACATGTTTTTGCTTTATAGTTTCTAGCACATTCTTCTTCAGACTAGGAGGAAAGCCATAAGACCGTATGGATTAGGCCCAAGCAAAAACCCCAGCTACCTGAGACTCTTAGACTAAGCCTAAAATACCAAGATCTCTCCATAAGGATGGTTTTTATACTGTACTTCCACAATCTGCTGGCAGTACAAAAAAATAAGCTGCAGATCTCCTTAGGCTGAGTCACGGTGCTTTGGGGCAGGGACCATTCATATCATGGGAATATTTCACAGTTTCTGCTCTGTTTTCAGTGTATGACACCAAAACACCCACCTGATGACATCCTTTCAAGAGCAAAGGCAGCAATCTGCAGAATTCCGCTTCTTAGGGGAAGTGAGAAATTGCTGAGCTGACTCCAAGTCCTGCAGTGTCCCTGTCACCTGCAGAGCCACCGCATCCTCGCCACGGTAGCGGGCATTGTGACAAAGGTTCTATGTCAGCTGGGTGTGGCAGCCAGGCGCCCCCTAGGGGATGGGGAGCCTGTGAGCCCCGGTCCTGTCACTGCCTGCTGTTCCTGCTGCCACCAGCCAGGCCTCTGAAAACTTGTCAAACCATGCCCAGACTTGGGGCCAGATATGCCCAAAGTCTGCAAGAGACAAGTCGGGAAGAAAGATATGGGACAGAGGGAGAAAGCGAAGGGAGCAGGAGAAAGGGAAGGAAGAATAAAAAGTAGTGTTGGGCTGCAGGAGTGAGATGGAGGAATTGCAAGAAAAGAGGCAGGAAGCAGGAGAGTGAGAGAAAAGGAAAGAAGAGACATGCAGCCAGACGAGGGGTTAGTGAGAGAGGATGGGACAGAGAACAGGATGAGAAGGAAAGAAGGCAAGGCTAGGACAGGCAAGGACAGGCAAGGCAAGGCTAGCCTGCAGGACATGTTTTTGCTTTATAGTTTCTAGCACATTCGTCTTCAGACTAGGAGGAAAGCCATAAGACCGTATGGATTAGGCCCAAGCAAAAACCCCAGCTACTTGAGACTCTTAGACTAAGCCTAAAATACCAAGATCTCTCCATAAGGATGGTTTTTATACTGTACTTCCACAATCTGCTGGCAGTACAAAAAAATAAGCTGTAGATCTCCTTAGGCTGAGTCATGGTGCTTTGGGGCATGGACCGTGCATATCATGGGAGTATTTCACAGTTTCTGCTCTGTTTTCAGTGTATGACACCAAAACACCCACCTGATGACATCCTTTCAAGAGCAAAGGCAGCAATTTGCAGAATTCCGCTTCTTAGGGGAAGTGAGAAATTGCTGAGCTGACTCCAAGTCCTGCAGTGTCCCTGTCACCTGCAGAGCCACCGCATCCTCGCCACGGTAGCGGGCATTGTGACAAAGGTTCTATGTCAGCTGGGTGTGGCAGCCAGGCGCCCCCTAGGGGATGGGGAGCCTGTCAGCCCCGGGCCTGTCACTGCCTGGTGTCCCTGCTGCCACCAGCCAGGCCTCTGAAAACTTGTCAAACCATGCCCAGACTTGGGGCCAGTTTGGCCCAAAGTCTCCAAGAGACAAGTCGGGAAGAAAGATATGGGACAGAGGGAGAAAGCGAAGGGAGCAGGAGAAAGGGAAGGAAGAATAAAAAGTAGTGTTGGGCTGCAGGAGTGAGATGGAGGAATTGCAAGAAAAGAGGCAGGAAGCAGGAGAGTGAGAGAAAAGGAAAGAAGAGACATGCAGCCAGACGAGGGCTTAGTGAGAGAGGATGGGACAGAGAACAGGATGAGAAGGAAATAAGGCAAGGCTAGGACAGGCAAGGACAGGCAAGGGAAGGCTAGGCTGCAGGACATGTTTTTGCTTTATAGTTTCTAGCACATTTGTCTTCAGACTAGGAGGAAAGCCATAAGACCGTATGGATTAGGCCCAAGCAAAAACCCCAGCTACTTGAGACTCTTAGACTAAGCCTAAAATACCAAGATCTCTCCATAAGGATGTTTTTTATACTGTACTTCCACAATCTGCTGGCAGTACAAAAAAATAAGCTACAGATCTCCTTAGGCTGAGTCATGGTGCTTTGGGGCATGGACCGTGCATATCATGGGAGTATTTCACAGTTTCTGCTCTGTTTTCAGTGTATGACACCAAAACACCCACCTGATGACATCCTTTCAAGAGCAAAGGCAGCAATTTGCAGAATTCCGCTTCTTAGGGGAAGTGAGAAATTGCTGAGCTGACACCAAGTCCTGCAGTGTCCCTGTCACCTGCAGAGCCACCGCATCCTCGCCACGGTAGCGGGCATTGTGACAAAGGTTCTATGTCAGCTGGGTGTGGCAGCCAGGTGCCCCCTAGGGGATGGGGAGCCTCTCAGCCCCGGGCCTGTCACTGCCTGGTGTCCCTGCTGCCACCAGCCAGGCCTCTGAAAACTTGTCAAACCATGCCCAGACATGGGGCCAGATATGCCCAAAGTCTGCAAGAGACAAGTCGCGAAGAAAGATATGGGACAGAGGGAGAAAGCGAAGGGAGCAGGAGAAAGGGAAGGAAGAATAAAAAGTAGTGTTGGGCTGCAGGAGTGAGATGGAGGAATTGCAAGAAAAGAGGCAGGAAGCAGGAGAGTGAAAGAAAAGGAAAGAAGAGACATGCAGCCAGACGAGGGCTTAGTGAGAGAGGATGGGACAGAGAACAGGATGAGAAGGACATAAGGCAAGGCTAGGACAGGCAAGGACAGGCAAGGCAAGGCTAGGCTGCAGGACATGTTTTTGCTTTATAGTTTCTAGCACATTCGTCTTCAGACTAGGAGGAAAGCCATAAGACCGTATGGATTAGGCCCAAGCAAAAACCCCAGCTACTTGAGACTCTTAGACTAAGCCTAAAATACCAAGATCTCTCCATAAGGATGGTTTTTATACTGTACTTCCACAACCTGCTGGCAGTACAAAAAAATAAGCTGCAGATCTCCTTAGGCTGAGTCATGGTGCTTTGGGGCAGGGACCATGCATATCATGGGAATATTTCACAGTTTCTGCTCTGTTTTCAGTGTATGACACCAAAACACCCACCTGATGACATCCTTTCAAGAGCAAAGGCAGCAATTTGCACAATTCCGCTTCTTAGGGGAAGTGAGAAATTGCTGAGCTGACACCAAGTCCTGCAGTGTCCCTGTCACCTGCAGAGCCACCGCATCCTCGCCACAGTAGCGGGCATTGTGACTAAGGTTCTATGTCAGCTGGGCGTGGCAGCCAGGCGCCCCCCAGGGGATGGGGAGCCTGTCAGCCCCGGGCCTGTCACTGCCTGGTGTCCCTGCTGCCACCAGCCAGGCCTCTGAAAACTTGTCAAACCATGCCCAGACTTGGGGCCAGTTTGGCCCAAAGTCTGCAAGAGACAAGTCGGGAAGAAAGATATGGGACAGAGGGAGAAAGCGAAGGGAGCAGGAGAAAGGGAAGGAAGAATAAAAAGTAGTGTTGGGCTGCAGGAGTGAGATGGAGGAATTGCAAGAAAAGAGGCAGGAAGCAGGAAAGTGAGAGAAAAGGAAAGAAGAGACATGCAGCCAGACGAGGGGTTAGTGAGACAGGATGGGACAGAGAACAGGATGAGAAGGAAAGAAGGCAAGGCTAGGACAGGCAAGGACAGGCAAGGCAAGGCTAGGCTGCAGGACATGTTTTTGCTTTATAGTTTCTAGCACATTCGTCTTCAGACTAGGAGGAAAGCCATAAGACCGTATGGATTAGGCCCAAGCAAAAACCCCAGCTTCTTGAGACGCTTAGACTAAGCCTAAAATACCAAGATCTCTCCATAAGGATGCTTTTTATACTGTACTTCCACAATCTGCTGGCAGTACAAAAAAATAAGCTGCAGATCTCCTTAGGCTGAGTCATGGTGCTTTGGGGCAGGGACCATGCATATCATGGGAATATTTCACAGTTTCTGCTCTGTTTTCAGTGTATGACACCAAAACACCCACCTGATGACATCCTTTCAAGAGCAAAGGCAGCAATCTGCAGAATTCCGCTTCTTAGGGGAAGTGAGAAATTGCTGAGCTGACACCAAGTCCTGCAGTGTCCCTGTCACCTGCAGAGCCACCGCATCCTCGCCACGGTAGCGGGTATTGTGACAAAGGTTCTATGTCAGCTGGGTGTGGCAGCCAGGCGCCCCCTAGGGGATGGGGAGCCTGTCAGCCCCGGGCCTGTCACTGCCTGCTGCCCCTGCTGCCACCAGCCAGGCCTCTGAAAACTTGTCAAAACATGCCCAGACTTGGGGCCAGTTTGGCCCAAAGTCTCCAAGAGACAAGTCGGGAAGAAAGATATGGGACAGAGGGAGAAAGCGAAGGGAGCAGGAGAAAGGGAAGGAAGAATAAAAAGTAGTGTTGGGCTGCAGGAGTGAGATGGAGGAATTGCAAGAAAAGAGGCAGGAAGCAGGAGAGTGAGAGAAAAGGATAGAAGAGACATGCAGCCAGACGAGGCCTTAGTGAGAGAGGATGGGACAGAGAACAGGTTGAGAAGGAAAGAAGGCAAGGCTAGGACAGGCAAGGACAGGCAAGGCAAGGCTAGGCTGCAGGACATGTTTTTGCTTTATAGTTTCTAGCACATTTGTCTTCAGACTAGGAGGAAAGCCATAAGACCGTATGGATTAGGCCCAAGCAAAAACCCCAGCTACTTGAGACTCTTAGACTAAGCCTAAAATACCAAGATCTCTCCATAAGGATGTTTTTTATACTGTACTTCCACAATCTGCTGGCAGTACAAAAAAATAAGCTACAGATCTCCTTAGGCTGAGTCATGGTGCTTTGGGGCATGGACCGTGCATATCATGGGAGTATTTCACAGTTTCTGCTCTGTTTTCAGTGTATGACACCAAAACACCCACCTGATGACATCCTTTCAAGAGCAAAGGCAGCAATTTGCAGAATTCCGCTTCTTAGGGGAAGTGAGAAATTGCTGAGCTGACACCAAGTCCTGCAGTGTCCCTGTCACCTGCAGAGCCACCGCATCCTCACCACGGTAGCGGGCATTGTGACAAAGGTTCTATGTCAGCTGGGTGTGGCAGCCAGGCGCCCCCTAGGGGATGGGGAGCCTGTCAGCCCCGGGCCTGTCACTGCCTGCTGTCCCTTGTGTCACCAGCCAGGCCTCTGAAAACTTGTCAAACCATGCCCAGACTTGGGGCCAGTTTGGCCCAAAGTCTGCAAGAGACAAGTCGGGAAGAAAGATATGGGACAGAGGGAGAAAGCGAAGGGAGCAGGAGAAAGGGAAGGAAGAATAAAAAGTAGTGTTGGGCTGCAGGAGTGAGATGGAGGAATTGCAAGAAAAGAGGCAGGAAGCAGGAGAGTGAGAGAAAAGGAAAGAAGAGACATGCAGCCAGACGAGGGGTTAGTGAGAGAGGATGGGACAGAGAACAGGATGAGAAGGAAAGAAGGCAAGGCTAGGACAGGCAAGGACAGGCAAGGCAAGGCTAGGCTGCAGGACATGTTTTTGCTTTATAGTTTCTAGCACATTCTTCTTCAGACTAGGAGGAAAGCCATAAGACCGTATGGATTAGGCCCAAGCAAAAACCCCAGCTACCTGAGACTCTTAGACTAAGCCTAAAATACCAAGATCTCTCCATAAGGATGGTTTTTATACTGTACTTCCACAATCTGCTGGCAGTACAAAAAAATAAGCTGCAGATCTCCTTAGGCTGAGTCACGGTGCTTTGGGGCAGGGACCATTCATATCATGGGAATATTTCACAGTTTCTGCTCTGTTTTCAGTGTATGACACCAAAACACCCACCTGATGACATCCTTTCAAGAGCAAAGGCAGCAATCTGCAGAATTCCGCTTTTTAGGGGAAGTGAGAAATTGCTGAGCTGACACCAAGTCCTGCAGTGTCCCTGTCACCTGCAGAGCCACCGCATCCTCGCCACGGTAGCGGGCATTGTGACAAAGGTTCTATGTCAGCTGGGTGTGGCAGCCAGGCGCCCCCTAGGGGATGGGGAGCCTGTGAGCCCCGGTCCTGTCACTGCCTGCTGTTCCTGCTGCCACCAGCCAGGCCTCTGAAAACTTGTCAAACCATGCCCAGACTTGGGGCCAGATATGCCCAAAGTCTGCAAGAGACAAGTCGGGAAGAAAGATATGGGACAGAGGGAGAAAGCGAAGGGAGCAGGAGAAAGGGAAGGAAGAATAAAAAGTAGTGTTGGGCTGCAGGAGTGAGATGGAGGAATTGCAAGAAAAGAGGCAGGAAGCAGGAGAGTGAGAGAAAAGGAAAGAAGAGACATGCAGCCAGACGAGGGGTTAGTGAGAGAGGATGGGACAGAGAACAGGATGAGAAGGAAAGAAGGCAAGGCTAGGACAGGCAAGGACAGGCAAGGCAAGGCTAGGCTGCAGGACATGTTTTTGCTTTATAGTTTCTAGCACATTCGTCTTCAGACTAGGAGGAAAGCCATAAGACCGTATGGATTAGGCCCAAGCAAAAACCCCAGCTACTTGAGACTCTTAGACTAAGCCTAAAATACCAAGATCTCTCCATAAGGATGGTTTTTATACTGTACTTCCACAATCTGCTGGCAGTACAAAAAAATAAGCTGCAGATCTCCTTAGGCTGAGTCATGGTGCTTTGGGGCATGGACCGTGCGTATCATGGGAGTATTTCACAGTTTCTGCTCTGTTTTCAGTGTATGACACCAAAACACCCACCTGATGACATCCTTTCAAGAGCAAAGGCAGCAATTTGCAGAATTCCGCTTCTTAGGGGAAGTGAGAAATTGCTGAGCTGACTCCAAGTCCTGCAGTGTCCCTGTCACCTGCAGAGCCACCGCATCCTCGCCACGGTAGCGGGCATTGTGACAAAGGTTCTATGTCAGCTGGGTGTGGCAGCCAGGCGCCCCCTAGGGGATGGGGAGCCTGTCAGCCCCGGGCCTGTCACTGCCTGGTGTCCCTGCTGCCACCAGCCAGGCCTCTGAAAACTTGTCAAACCATGCCCAGACTTGGGGCCAGTTTGGCCCAAAGTCTCCAAGAGACAAGTCGGGAAGAAAGATATGGGACAGAGGGAGAAAGCGAAGGGAGCAGGAGAAAGGGAAGGAAGAATAAAAAGTAGTGTTGGGCTGCAGGAGTGAGATGGAGGAATTGCAAGAAAAGAGGCAGGAAGCAGGAGAGTGAGAGAAAAGGAAAGAAGAGACATGCAGCCAGACGAGGGCTTAGTGAGAGAGGATGGGACAGAGAACAGGATGAGAAGGAAATAAGGCAAGGCTAGGACAGGCAAGGACAGGCAAGGGAAGGCTAGGCTGCAGGACATGTTTTTGCTTTATAGTTTCTAGCACATTTGTCTTCAGACTAGGAGGAAAGCCATAAGACCGTATGGATTAGGCCCAAGCAAAAACCCCAGCTACTTGAGACTCTTAGACTAAGCCTAAAATACCAAGATCTCTCCATAAGGATGTTTTTTATACTGTACTTCCACAATCTGCTGGCAGTACAAAAAAATAAGCTACAGATCTCCTTAGGCTGAGTCATGGTGCTTTGGGGCATGGACCGTGCATATCATGGGAGTATTTCACAGTTTCTGCTCTGTTTTCAGTGTATGACACCAAAACACCCACCTGATGACATCCTTTCAAGAGCAAAGGCAGCAATTTGCAGAATTCCGCTTCTTAGGGGAAGTGAGAAATTGCTGAGCTGACACCAAGTCCTGCAGTGTCCCTGTCACCTGCAGAGCCACCGCATCCTCGCCACGGTAGCGGGCATTGTGACAAAGGTTCTATGTCAGCTGGGTGTGGCAGCCAGGTGCCCCCTAGGGGATGGGGAGCCTCTCAGCCCCGGGCCTGTCACTGCCTGGTGTCCCTGCTGCCACCAGCCAGGCCTCTGAAAACTTGTCAAACCATGCCCAGACATGGGGCCAGATATGCCCAAAGTCTGCAAGAGACAAGTCGCGAAGAAAGATATGGGACAGAGGGAGAAAGCGAAGGGAGCAGGAGAAAGGGAAGGAAGAATAAAAAGTAGTGTTGGGCTGCAGGAGTGAGATGGAGGAATTGCAAGAAAAGAGGCAGGAAGCAGGAGAGTGAAAGAAAAGGAAAGAAGAGACATGCAGCCAGACGAGGGCTTAGTGAGAGAGGATGGGACAGAGAACAGGATGAGAAGGACATAAGGCAAGGCTAGGACAGGCAAGGACAGGCAAGGCAAGGCTAGGCTGCAGGACATGTTTTTGCTTTATAGTTTCTAGCACATTCGTCTTCAGACTAGGAGGAAAGCCATAAGACCGTATGGATTAGGCCCAAGCAAAAACCCCAGCTACTTGAGACTCTTAGACTAAGTCTAAAATACCAAGATCTCTCCATAAGGATGTTTTTTATACTGTACTTCCACAATCTGCTGGCAGTACAAAAAAATAAGCTACAGATCTCCTTAGGCTGAGTCATGGTGCTTTGGGGCATGGACCGTGCATATCATGGGAGTATTTCACAGTTTCTGCTCTGTTTTCAGTGTATGACACCAAAACACCCACCTGATGACATCCTTTCAAGAGCAAAGGCAGCAATTTGCAGAATTCCGCTTCTTAGGGGAAGTGAGAAATTGCTGAGCTGACACCAAGTCCTGCAGTGTCCCTGTCACCTGCAGAGCCACCGCATCCTCGCCACGGTAGCGGGCATTGTGACAAAGGTTCTATGTCAGCTGGGTGTGGCAGCCAGGTGCCCCCTAGGGGATGGGGAGCCTCTCAGCCCCGGGCCTGTCACTGCCTGGTGTCCCTGCTGCCACCAGCCAGGCCTCTGAAAACTTGTCAAACCATGCCCAGACATGGGGCCAGATATGCCCAAAGTCTGCAAGAGACAAGTCGCGAAGAAAGATATGGGACAGAGGGAGAAAGCGAAGGGAGCAGGAGAAAGGGAAGGAAGAATAAAAAGTAGTGTTGGGCTGCAGGAGTGAGATGGAGGAATTGCAAGAAAAGAGGCAGGAAGCAGGAGAGTGAAAGAAAAGGAAAGAAGAGACATGCAGCCAGACGAGGGCTTAGTGAGAGAGGATGGGACAGAGAACAGGATGAGAAGGACATAAGGCAAGGCTAGGACAGGCAAGGACAGGCAAGGCAAGGCTAGGCTGCAGGACATGTTTTTGCTTTATAGTTTCTAGCACATTCGTCTTCAGACTAGGAGGAAAGCCATAAGACCGTATGGATTAGGCCCAAGCAAAAACCCCAGCTACTTGAGACTCTTAGACTAAGCCTAAAATACCAAGATCTCTCCATAAGGATGGTTTTTATACTGTACTTCCACACTCTGCTGGCAGTACAAAAAAATAAGCTGCAGATCTCCTTAGGCTGAGTCATGGTGCTTTGGGGCAGGGACCATGCATATCATGGGAATATTTCACAGTTTCTGCTCTGTTTTCAGTGTATGACACCAAAACACCCACCTGATGACATCCTTTCAAGAGCAAAGGCAGCAATTTGCAGAATTCCGCTTCTTAGGGGAAGTGAGAAATTGCTGAGCTGACACCAAGTCCTGCAGTGTCCCTGTCACCTGCAGAGCCACCGCATCCTCGCCACAGTAGCGGGCATTGTGACTAAGGTTCTATGTCAGCTGGGCGTGGCAGCCAGGCGCCCCCCAGGGGATGGGGAGCCTGTCAGCCCCGGGCCTGTCACTGCCTGGTGTCCCTGCTGCCACCAGCCAGGCCTCTGAAAACTTGTCAAAACATGCCCAGACTTGGGGCCAGTTTGGCCCAAAGTCTGCAAGAGACAAGTCGGGAAGAAAGATATGGGACAGAGGGAGAAAGCGAAGGGAGCAGGAGAAAGGGAAGGAAGAATAAAAAGTAGTGTTGGGCTGCAGGAGTGAGATGGAGGAATTGCAAGAAAAGAGGCAGGAAGCAGGAGAGTGAGAGAAAAGGAAAGAAGAGACATGCAGCCAGACGAGGGGTTAGTGAGAGAGGATGGGACAGAGAACAGGATGAGAAGGACATAAGACAAGGCTAGGACAGGCAAGGACAGGCAAGGCAAGGCTAGGCTGCAGGACATGTTTTTGCTTTATAGTTTCTAGCACATTCATCTTCAGACTAGGAGGAAAGCCATAAGACCGTATGGATTAGGCCCAAGCAAAAACCCCAGCTACTTGAGACTCTTAGACTAAGCCTAAAATACCAAGATCTCTCCATAAGGATGGTTTTTATACTGTACTACCACAAACTGCTGGCAGTACAAAAAAATAAGCTGCAGATCTCCTTAGGCTGAGTCATGGTGCTTTGGGGCAGAGACCATGCATATCATGGGAATATTTCACAGTTTCTGCTCTGTTTTCAGTGTATGACACCAAAACACCCACCTGATGACATCCTTTCAAGAGCAAAGGCAGCAATTTGCAGAATTCCGCTTCTTAGGGGAAGTGAGAAATTGCTGAGCTGACACCAAATCCTGCAGTGTCCCTGTCACCTGCAGAGCCACTGCATCCTTGCCACGGTAGCGGGCATTGTGACAAAGGTTCTATGTCAGCTGGATGTGGCAGCCAGGCGCCCCCTAGGGGATGGGGAGCCGGTCAGCCCCAGGCCTGTCACTGCCTGGTGTCCCTGCTGCCACCAGCCAGGCCTCTGAAAACTTGTCAAACCATGCCCAGACTTGGGGCCAGTTTGGCCCAAAGTCTGCAAGAGACAAGTCGGGAAGAAAGATATGGGACAGAGGGAGAAAGCGAAGGGAGCAGGAGAAAGGGAAGGAAGAATAAAAAGTAGTGTTGGGCTGCAGGAGTGAGATGGAGGAATTGCAAGAAAAGAGGCAGGAAGCAGGAAAGTGAGAGAAAAGGAAAGAAGAGACATGCAGCCAGACGAGGGGTTAGTGAGACAGGATGGGACAGAGAACAGGATGAGAAGGAAAGAAGGCAAGGCTAGGACAGGCAAGGACAGGCAAGGCAAGGCTAGGCTGCAGGACATGTTTTTGCTTTATAGTTTCTAGCACATTCGTCTTCAGACTAGGAGGAAAGCCATAAGACCGTATGGATTAGGCCCAAGCAAAAACCCCAGCTTCTTGAGACGCTTAGACTAAGCCTAAAATACCAAGATCTCTCCATAAGGATGCTTTTTATACTGTACTTCCACAATCTGCTGGCAGTACAAAAAAATAAGCTGCAGATCTCCTTAGGCTGAGTCAGGGTGCTTTGGGGCAGGGACCATGCATATCATGGGAATATTTCACAGTTTCTGCTCTGTTTTCAGTGTATGACACCAAAACACCCACCTGATGACATCCTTTCAAGAGCAAAGGCAGCAATCTGCAGAATTCCGCTTCTTAGGGGAAGTGAGAAATTGCTGAGCTGACACCAAGTCCTGCAGTGTCCCTGTCACCTGCAGAGCCACCGCATCCTCGCCACGGTAGCGGGTATTGTGACAAAGGTTCTATGTCAGCTGGGTGTGGCAGCCAGGCGCCCCCTAGGGGATGGGGAGCCTGTCAGCCCCGGGCCTGTCACTGCCTGGTGTCCCTGCTGCCACCAGCCAGGCCTCTGAAAACTTGTCAAAACATGCCCAGACTTGGGGCCAGTTTGGCCCAAAGTCTCCAAGAGACAAGTCGGGAAGAAAGATATGGGACAGAGGGAGAAAGCGAAGGGAGCAGGAGAAAGGGAAGGAAGAATAAAAAGTAGTGTTGGGCTGCAGGAGTGAGATGGAGGAATTGCAAGAAAAGAGGCAGGAAGCTGGAGAGTGAGAGAAAAGGAAAGAAGAGACATGCAGCCAGACGAGGGGTTAGTGAGAGAGGATGGGACAGAGAACAGGATGAGAAGGACATAAGGCAAGGCTAGGACAGGCAAGGACAGGCAAGGCAAGGCTAGGCTGCAGGACATGTTTTTGCTTTATAGTTTCTAGCACATTCGTTTTCAGACTAGGAGGAAAGCCATAAGACCGTATGGATTAGGCCCAAGCAAAAACCCCAGCTACTTGAGACTCTTAGACTAAGCCTAAAATACCAAGATCTCTCCATAAGGATGGTTTTTATACTGTACTTCCACAATCTGCTGGCAGTACAAAAAAATAAGCTACAGATCTCCTTAGGCTGAGTCATGGTGCTTTGGGGCAGGGACCATGCATATCATGGGAATATTTCACAGTTTCTGCTCTGTTTTCAGTGTATGACACCAAAACACCCACCTGATGACATCCTTTCAAGAGCAAAGGCAGCAATTTGCAGAATTCCGCTTCTTAGGGGAAGTGCGAAATTGCTGAGCTGACACCAAGTCCTGCAGTGTCCCTGTCACCTGCAGAGCCACCGCATCCTCGCCACGGTAGCGGGCATTGTGACAAAGGTTCTATGTCAGCTGGGTGTGGCAGCCAGGCGCCCCCTAGGGGATGGGGAGCCTGTCAGCCCCGGGCCTGTCAATGCCTGGTGTCCCTGCTGCCACCAGCCAGGCCTCTGAAAACTTGTCAAACCATGCCCAGACTTGGGGCCAGTTTGGCCCAGAGTCTGCAAGAGACAAGTCGGGAAGAAAGATATGGGACAGAGGGAGAAAGCGAAGGGAGCAGGAGAAAGGGAAGGAAGAATAAAAAGTAGTGTTGGGCTGCAGGAGTGAGATGGAGGAATTGCAAGAAAAGAGGCAGGAAGCAGGAGAGTGAGAGAAAAGGATAGAAGAGACATGCAGCCAGACGAGGCCTTAGTGAGAGAGGATGGGACAGAGAACAGGTTGAGAAGGAAAGAAGGCAAGGCTAGGACAGGCAAGGACAGGCAAGGCAAGGCTAGGCTGCAGGACATGTTTTTGCTTTATAGTTTCTAGCACATTTGTCTTCAGACTAGGAGGAAAGCCATAAGACCGTATGGATTAGGCCCAAGCAAAAACCCCAGCTACTTGAGACTCTTAGACTAAGCCTAAAATACCAAGATCTCTCCATAAGGATGGTTTTTATACTGTACTTCCACAATCTGCTGGCAGTACAAAAAAATAAGCTGCAGATCTCCTTAGTCTGAGTCATGGTGCTTTGGGGCATGGACCGTGCATATCATGGGAGTATTTCACAGTTTCTGCTCTGTTTTCAGTGTATGACACCAAAACACCCACCTGATGACATCCTTTCAAGAGCAAAGGCAGCAATTTGCAGAATTCCGCTTCTTAGGGGAAGTGAGAAATTGCTGAGCTGACACCAAGTCCTGCAGTGTCCCTGTCACCTGCAGAGCCACCGCATCCTCGCCACGGTAGCGGGCATTGTGACAAAGGTTCTATGTCAGCTGGGTGTGGCAGCCAGGCGCCCCCTAGGGGATGGGGAGCCTGTAAGCGCCGGGCCTGTCACTGCCTGCTGTCCCTTGTGTCACCAGCCAGGCCTCTGAAAACTTGTCAAACCATGCCCAGACTTGGGGCCAGTTTGGCCCAAAGTCTGCAAGAGACAAGTCGGGAAGAAAGATATGGGACAGAGGGAGAAAGCGAAGGGAGCAGGAGAAAGGGAAGGAAGAATAAAAAGTAGTGTTGGGCTGCAGGAGTGAGATGGAGGAATTGCAAGAAAAGAGGCAGGAAGCAGGAGAGTGAGAGAAAAGGAAAGAAGAGACATGCAGCCAGACGAGGGGTTAGTGAGAGAGGATGGGACAGAGAACAGGATGAGAAGGAAAGAAGGCAAGGCTAGGACAGGCAAGGACAGGCAAGGCAAGGCTAGGCTGCAGGACATGTTTTTGCTTTATAGTTTCTAGCACATTCTTCTTCAGACTAGGAGGAAAGCCATAAGACCGTATGGATTAGGCCCAAGCAAAAACCCCAGCTACCTGAGACTCTTAGACTAAGCCTAAAATACCAAGATCTCTCCATAAGGATGGTTTTTATACTGTACTTCCACAATCTGCTGGCAGTACAAAAAAATAAGCTGCAGATCTCCTTAGGCTGAGTCACGGTGCTTTGGGGCAGGGACCATTCATATCATGGGAATATTTCACAGTTTCTGCTCTGTTTTCAGTGTATGACACCAAAACACCCACCTGATGACATCCTTTCAAGAGCAAAGGCAGCAATCTGCAGAATTCCGCTTCTTAGGGGAAGTGAGAAATTGCTGAGCTGACACCAAGTCCTGCAGTGTCCCTGTCACCTGCAGAGCCACCGCATCCTCGCCACGGTAGCGGGCATTGTGACAAAGGTTCTATGTCAGCTGGGTGTGGCAGCCAGGCGCCCCCTAGGGGATGGGGAGCCTGTGAGCCCCGGTCCTGTCACTGCCTGCTGGCCCTGCTGCCACCAGCCAGGCCTCTGAAAACTTGTCAAACCATGCCCAGACTTGGGGCCAGATATGCCCAAAGTCTGCAAGAGACAAGTCGGGAAGAAAGATATGGGACAGAGGGAGAAAGCGAAGGGAGCAGGAGAAAGGGAAGGAAGAATAAGAAGTAGTGTTGGGCTGCAGGAGTGAGATGGAGGAATTGCAAGAAAAGAGGCAGGAAGCAGGAGAGTGAGAGAAAAGGAAAGAAGAGACATGCAGCCAGACGAGGGGTTAGTGAGAGAGGATGGGACAGAGAACAGGATGAGAAGGAAAGAAGGCAAGGCTAGGACAGGCAAGGACAGGCAAGGCAAGGCTAGGCTGCAGGACATGTTTTTGCTTTATAGTTTCTAGCACATTTGTCTTCAGACTAGGAGGAAAGCCATAAGTCCGTATGGATTAGGCCCAAGGAAAAACCCCAGCTACTTGAGACTCTTAGACTAAGCCTAAAATACCAAGATCTCTCCATAAGGATGGTTTTTATACTGTACTTCCACAATCTGCTGGCAGTACAAAAAAAGAAGCTGCAGATCTCCTTAGGCTGAGTCATGGTGCTTTGGGGCAGGGACCATGCATATCATGGGAATATTTCACAGTTTCTGTTCTGTTTTCAGTGTATGACACCAAAACACCCACCTGATGACATCCTTTCAAGAGCAAAGGCAGCAATTTGCAGAATTCCGCTTCTTAGGGGAAGTGAGAAATTGCTGAGCTGACACCAAGTCCTGCAGTGTCCCTGTCACCTGCAGAGCCACCGCATCCTCGCCACGGTAGCGGGCATTGTGACAAAGGTTCTATGTCAGCTGGGTGTGGCAGCCAGGCGCCCCCTAGGGGATGGGGAGCCTGTCAGCCCCGGGCCTGTCACTGCCTGGTGTCCCTGCTGCCACCAGCCAGGCCTCTGAAAACTTGTCAAAACATGCCCAGACTTGGGGCCAGTTTGGCCCAAAGTCTGCAAGAGACAAGTCGGGAAGAAAGATATGGGACAGAGGGAGAAAGCGAAGGGAGCAGGAGAAAGGGAAGGAAGAATAAAAAGTAGTGTTGGGCTGCAGGAGTGAGATGGAGGAATTGCAAGAAAAGAGGCAGGAAGCAGGAGAGTGAGAGAAAAGGAAAGAAGAGACATGCAGCCAGACGAGGGCTTAGTGAGAGAGGATGGGACAGAGAACAGGATGAGAAGGATATAAGGCAAGGCTAGGACAGGCAAGGAGAGGCAAGGCAAGGCTAGGCTGCAGGACATGTTTTCGCTTTATAGTTTCTAGCACATTCATCTTCAGACCAGGAGGAAAGCCATAAGACCGTATGGATTAGGCCCAAGCAAAAACCCCAGCTACTTGAGACTCTTAGACTAAGCCTAAAATACCAAGATCTCTCCATAAGGATGTTTTTTATACTGTACTTCCACGATCTGCTGGCAGTACAAAAAAATAAGCTACAGATCTCCTTAGGCTGAGTCATGGTGCTTTGGGGCATGGACCGTGCATATCATGGGAGTATTTCACAGTTTCTGCTCTGTTTTCAGTGTATGACACCAAAACACCCACCTGATGACATCCTTTCAAGAGCAAAGGCAGCAATTTGCAGAATTCCGCTTCTTAGGGGAAGTGAGAAATTGCTGAGCTGACACCAAGTCCTGCAGTGTCCCTGTCACCTGCAGAGCCACCGCATCCTCGCCACGGTAGCGGGCATTGTGACAAAGTTTCTATATCGGCTGGGTGTGGCAGCCAGACGCCCCCTAGGGGATGGGGAGCCTGTCAGCCCCGGGCCTGTCACTGCCTGGTGTCCCTGCTGCCACCAGCCAGGCCTCTGAAAACTTGTCAAACCATGCCCAGACTTGGGGCCAGATATGCCCAAAGTCTCCAAGAGACAAGTCGGGAAGAAAGATATGGGACAGAGGGAGAAAGCGAAGGGAGCAGGAGAAAGGGAAGGAAGAATAAAAAGTAGTGTTGGGCTGCAGGAGTGAGATGGAGGAATTGCAAGAAAAGAGGCAGGAAGCAGGAGAGTGAGAGAAAAGGAAAGAAGAGACATGCAGCCAGACGAGGGCTTAGTGAGAGAGGATGGGACAGAGAACAAGATGAGAAGGAAAGAAGGCAAGGCTAGGACAGGCAGGGACAGGCAAGGCAAGGCTAGGCTGCAGGACATGTTTTTGCTTTATAGTTTCTAGCACATTCGTCTTCAGACTAGGAGGAAAGCCATAAGACCGTATGGATTAGGCCCAAGCAAAAACCCCAGCTACTTGAGACTCTTAGACTAAGCCTAAAATACCAAGATCTCTCCATAAGGATGGTTTTTATACTGTACTTCCACAACCTGCTGGCAGTACAAAAAAATAAGCTGCAGATCTCCTTAGGCTGGGTCATGGTGCTTTGGGGCAGGGACTATGCATATCATGGGAATATTTCACAGTTTCTGCTCTGTTTTCAGTGTATGACACCAAAACACCCACCTGATGACATCCTTTCAAGAGCAAAGGCAGCAATTTGCAGAATTCCGCTTCTTAGGGGAAGTGAGAAATTGCTGAGCTGACACCAAGTCCTGCAGTGTCCCTGTCACCTGCAGAGCCACCGCATCCTCGCCACGGTAACGGGCATTGTGACAAAGGTTCTATGTCAGCTGGGTGTGGCAGCCAGGCGCCCCCTAGGGAATGGGGAGCCTGTCAGCCCCGGGCCTGTCACTGCCTGGTGTCCCTGCTGTCACCAGCCAGGCCTCTGAAAACTTGTCAAACCATGCCCAGACTTGGGGCCAGATATGCCCAAAGTCTCCAAGAGACAAGTCGGGAAGAAAGATATGGGACAGAGGGAGAAAGCGAAGAGAGCAGGAGAAAGGGAAGGAAGAATAAAAAGTAGTGTTGGGCTGCAGGAGTGAGATGGAGGAATTGCAAGAAAAGAGGCAGGAAGCAGGAGAGTGAGAGAAAAGGAAAGAAGAGACATGCAGCCAGACGAGGGCTTAGTGAGAGAGGATGGGACAGAGAACAGGATGAGAAGGAAAGAAGGCAAGGCTAGGACAGGCAAGGACAGGCAAGGCAAGGCTAGGCTGCAGGACATGTTTTTGCTTTATAGTTTCTAGCACATTCGTCTTCAGACTAGGAGGAAAGCCATAAGACCGTATGGATTAGGCCCAAGCAAAAACCCCAGCTACTTGAGACTCTTAGACTAAGCCTAAAATACCAAGATCTCTCCATAAGTATGGTTTTCATACTGTACTTCCACGATCTGCTGGCAGTACAAAAAAATAAGCTGCAGATCTCCTTAGGCTGAGTCATGGTGCTTTGGGGCAGGGACCATGCATATCATGTGAATATTTCACAGTTTCTGCTCTGTTTTCAGTGTATGACACCAAAACACCCACCTGATGACATCCTTTCAAGAGCAAAGGCAGCAATTTGCAGAATTCCGCTTCTTAGGAGAAGTGAGAAATTGCTGAGCTGACTCCAAGTCCTGCAGTGTCCCTGTCACCTGCAGAGCCACCGCATCCTCGCCACGGTAGCGGGCATTGTGACAAAGGTTCTATGTCAGCTGGGTGTGGCAGCCAGGCGCCCCCTAGGGGATGGGGAGCCTGTCAGCCCCGGGCCTGTCAATGCCTGTTGTCCCTGCTGCCACCAGCCAGGCCTCTGAAAACTTGTCAAACCATGCCCAGACTTGGGGCCAGATATGCCTAAAGTCTCCAAGAGACAAGTCGGGAAGAAAGATATGGGACAGAGGGAGAAAGCGAAGGGAGCAGGAGAAAGGGAAGGAAGAATAAGAAGTAGTGTTGGGCTGCAGGAGTGAGATGGAGGAATTGCAAGAAAAGAGGCAGGAAGCAGGAGAGTGAGAGAAAAGGAAAGAAGAGACATGCAGCCAGACGAGGGCTTAGTGAGAGAGGATGGGACAGAGAACAGGATGAGAAGGACAGAAGGCAAGGCTAGGACAGGCAAGGACAGGCAAGGCAAGGCTAGGCTGCAGGACATGTTTTTGCTTTATAGTTTCTAGCACATTCGTCTTCAGACTAGGAGGAAAGCCATAAGTCCGTATGGATTAGGCCCAAGCAAAAACCCCAGCTACTTGAGACTCTTAGACTAAGCCTAAAATACCAAGATCTCTCCATAAGGATGGTTTTTATACTGTACTTCCACAATCTGCTGGCAGTACAAAAAAATAAGCTGCAGATCTCCTTAGGCTGAGTCATGGTGCTTTGGGGCAGGGACCATGCATATCATGGGAATATTTCACAGTTTCTGTTCTGTTTTCAGTGTATGACACCAAAACACCCACCTGATGACATCCTTTCAAGATCAAAGGCAGCAATTTGCAGAATTCCGCTTCTTAGGGGAAGTGAGAAATTGCTGAGCTGACACCAAGTCCTGCAGTGTCCCTGTCACCTGCAGAGCCACCGCATCCTCGCCACGGTAGCGGGCATTGTGACAAAGGCTCTACGTCAGCTGGGTGTGGCAGCCAGGCGCCCCCTAGGGGATGGGGAGCCTGTCAGCCCCGGGCCTGTCACTGCCTGGTGTCCCTGCTGCCACCAGCCAGGCCTCTGAAAACTTGTCAAACCATGCCCAGACTTGGGGCCAGTTTGGCCCAAAGTCTCCAAGAGACAAGTCGGGAAGAAAGATATGGGACAGAGGGAGAAAGAAAGGGGAGCAGGAGAAAGGGAAGGAAGAATAAAAAGTAGTGTTGGGCTGCAGGAGTGAGATGGAGGAATTGCAAGAAAAGAGGCAGGAAGCAGGATAGTGAGAGAAAAGGAAAGAAGAGACATGCAGCCAGACGAGGGCTTAGTGAGAGAGGATGGGACAGAGAACAGGATGAGAAGGATATAAGGCAAGGCTAGGACAGGCAAGGACAGGCAAGGCAAGGCTAGGCTGCAGGACATGTTTTTGCTTTATAGTTTCTAGCACATTCGTCTTCAGACTAGGAGGAAAGCCATAAGACCGTATGGATTAGGCCCAAGCAAAAACCCCAGCTACTTGAGACTCTTAGACTAAGCCTAAAATACCAAGATCTCTCCATAAGGATGGTTTTTATACTGTACTTCCACAATCTGCTGGCAGTACAAAAAAATAAGCTACAGATCTCCTTAGGCTGAGTCATGGTGCTTTGGGGCATGGACCGTGCATATCATGGGAGTATTTCACAGTTTCTGCTCTGTTTTCAGTGTATGACACCAAAACACCCACCTGATGACATCCTTTCAAGAGCAAAGGCAGCAATTTGCAGAATTCCGCTTCTTAGGGGAAGTGAGAAATTGCTGAGCTGACACCAAGTCCTGCAGTGTCCCTGTCACCTGCAGAGCCACCGTATCCTCGCCACGGTAGCGGGCATTGTGACAAAGGTTCTATGTCAGCTGGGTGTGGCAGCCAGGTGCCCCCTAGGGGATGGGGAGCCTGTCAGCCCCGGGCCTGTCACTGCCTGCTGGCCCTGCTGCCACCAGCCAGGCCTCTGAAAACTTGTCAAACCATGCCCAGACTTGGGGCCAGATATGCCCAAAGTCTGCAAGAGACAAGTCGGGAAGAAAGATATGGGACAGAGGGAGAAAGCGAAGGGAGGAGGAGAAAGGGAAGGAAGAATAAGAAGTAGTGTTGGGCTACAGGAGTGAGATGGAGGAATTGCAAGAAAAGAGGCAGGAAGCAGGAGAGTGAGAGAAAAGGAAAGAAGAGACATGCAGCCAGACGAGGGGTTAGTGAGAGAGGATGGGACAGAGAACAGGATGAGAAGGAAAGAAGGCAAGGCTAGGACAGGCAAGGACAGGCAAGGCAAGGCTAGGCTGCAGGACATGTTTTTGCTTTATAGTTTCTAGCACATTTGTCTTCAGACTAGGAGGAAAGCCATAAGTCCGTATGGATTAGGCCCAAGGAAAAACCCCAGCTACTTGAGACTCTTAGACTAAGCCTAAAATACCAAGATCTCTCCATAAGGATGGTTTTTATACTGTACTTCCACAATCTGCTGGCAGTACAAAAAAAGAAGCTGCAGATCTCCTTAGGCTGAGTCATGGTGCTTTGGGGCAGGGACCATGCATATCATGGGAATATTTCACAGTTTCTGTTCTGTTTTCAGTGTATGACACCAAAACACCCACCTGATGACATCCTTTCAAGAGCAAAGGCAGCAATTTGCAGAATTCCGCTTCTTAGGGGAAGTGAGAAATTGCTGAGCTGACACCAAGTCCTGCAGTGTCCCTGTCACCTGCAGAGCCACCGCATCCTCGCCACGGTAGCGGGCATTGTGACAAAGGTTCTATGTCAGCTGGGTGTGGCAGCCAGGCGCCCCCTAGGGGATGGGGAGCCTGTCAGCCCCGGGCCTGTCACTGCCTGGTGTCCCTGCTGCCACCAGCCAGGCCTCTGAAAACTTGTCAAACCATGCCCAGACTTGGGGCCAGTTTGGCCCAAAGTCTGCAAGAGACAAGTCGGGAAGAAAGATATGGGACAGAGGGAGAAAGCGAAGGGAGCAGGAGAAAGGGAAGGAAGAATAAAAAGTAGTGTTGGGCTGCAGGAGTGAGATGGAGGAATTGCAAGAAAAGAGGCAGGAAGCAGGAGAGTGAGAGAAAAGGAAAGAAGAGACATGCAGCCAGACGAGGGCTTAGTGAGAGAGGATGGGACAGAGAACAGGATGAGAAGGATATAAGGCAAGGCTAGGACAGGCAAGGACAGGCAAGGCAAGGCTAGGCTGCAGGACATGTTTTCGCTTTATAGTTTCTAGCACATTCGTCTTCAGACCAGGAGGAAAGCCATAAGACCGTATGGATTAGGCCCAAGCAAAAACCCCAGCTACTTGAGACTCTTAGACTAAGCCTAAAATACCAAGATCTCTCCATAAGGATGTTTTTTATACTGTACTTCCACGATCTGCTGGCAGTACAAAAAAATAAGCTACAGATCTCCTTAGGCTGAGTCATGGTGCTTTGGGGCATGGACCGTGCATATCATGGGAGTATTTCACAGTTTCTGCTCTGTTTTCAGTGTATGACACCAAAACACCCACCTGATGACATCCTTTCAAGAGCAAAGGCAGCAATTTGCAGAATTCCGCTTCTTAGGGGAAGTGAGAAATTGCTGAGCTGACACCAAGTCCTGCAGTGTCCCTGTCACCTGCCGAGCCACCGCATCCTCGCCACGGTAGCGGGCATTGTGACAAAGTTTCTATATCAGCTGGGTGTGGCAGCCAGACGCCCCCTAGGGGATGGGGAGCCTGTCAGCCCCGGGCCTGTCACTGCCTGGTGTCCCTGCTGCCACCAGCCAGGCCTCTGAAAACTTGTCAAACCATGCCCAGACTTGGGGCCAGATATGCCCAAAGTCTCCAAGAGACAAGTCGGGAAGAAAGATATGGGACAGAGGGAGAAAGCGAAGGGAGCAGGAGAAAGGGAAGGAAGAATAAAAAGTAGTGTTGGGCTGCAGGAGTGAGATGGAGGAATTGCAAGAAAAGAGGCAGGAAGCAGGAGAGTGAGAGAAAAGGAAAGAAGAGACATGCAGCCAGACGAGGGCTTAGTGAGAGAGGATGGGACAGAGAACAAGATGAGAAGGAAAGAAGGCAAGGCTAGGACAGGCAGGGACAGGCAAGGCAAGGCTAGGCTGCAGGACATGTTTTTGCTTTATAGTTTCTAGCACATTCGTCTTCAGACTAGGAGGAAAGCCATAAGACCGTATGGATTAGGCCCAAGCAAAAACCCCAGCTACTTGAGACTCTTAGACTAAGCCTAAAATACCAAGATCTCTCCATAAGGATGGTTTTTATACTGTACTTCCACAACCTGCTGGCAGTACAAAAAAATAAGCTGCAGATCTCCTTAGGCTGGGTCATGGTGCTTTGGGGCAGGGACTATGCATATCATGGGAATATTTCACAGTTTCTGCTCTGTTTTCAGTGTATGACACCAAAACACCCACCTGATGACATCCTTTCAAGAGCAAAGGCAGCAATTTGCAGAATTCCGCTTCTTAGGGGAAGTGAGAAATTGCTGAGCTGACACCAAGTCCTGCAGTGTCCCTGTCACCTGCAGAGCCACCGCATCCTCGCCACGGTAACGGGCATTGTGACAAAGGTTCTATGTCAGCTGGGTGTGGCAGCCAGGCGCCCCCTAGGGAATGGGGAGCCTGTCAGCCCCGGGCCTGTCACTGCCTGGTGTCCCTGCTGTCACCAGCCAGGCCTCTGAAAACTTGTCAAACCATGCCCAGACTTGGGGCCAGATATGCCCAAAGTCTCCAAGAGACAAGTCGGGAAGAAAGATATGGGACAGAGGGAGAAAGCGAAGAGAGCAGGAGAAAGGGAAGGAAGAATAAAAAGTAGTGTTGGGCTGCAGGAGTGAGATGGAGGAATTGCAAGAAAAGAGGCAGGAAGCAGGAGAGTGAGAGAAAAGGAAAGAAGAGACATGCAGCCAGACGAGGGCTTAGTGAGAGAGGATGGGACAGAGAACAGGATGAGAAGGAAAGAAGGCAAGGCTAGGACAGGCAAGGACAGGCAAGGCAAGGCTAGGCTGCAGGACATGTTTTTGCTTTATAGTTTCTAGCACATTCGTCTTCAGACTAGGAGGAAAGCCATAAGACCGTATGGATTAGGCCCAAGCAAAAACCCCAGCTACTTGAGACTCTTAGACTAAGCCTAAAATACCAAGATCTCTCCATAAGTATGGTTTTCATACTGTACTTCCACGATCTGCTGGCAGTACAAAAAAATAAGCTGCAGATCTCCTTAGGCTGAGTCATGGTGCTTTGGGGCAGGGACCATGCATATCATGGGAATATTTCACAGTTTCTGCTCTGTTTTCAGTGTATGACACCAAAACACCCACCTGATGACATCCTTTCAAGAGCAAAGGCAGCAATTTGCAGAATTCCGCTTCTTAGGAGAAGTGAGAAATTGCTGAGCTGACTCCAAGTCCTGCAGTGTCCCTGTCACCTGCAGAGCCACCGCATCCTCGCCACGGTAGCGGGCATTGTGACAAAGGTTCTATGTCAGCTGGGTGTGGCAGCCAGGCGCCCCCTAGGGGATGGGGAGCCTGTCAGCCCCGTGCCTGTCACTGCCTGTTGTCCCTGCTGCCACCAGCCAGGCCTCTGAAAACTTGTCAAACCATGCCCAGACTTGGGGCCAGTTTGGCCCAAAGTCTCCAAGAGACAAGTCGGGAAGAAAGATATGGGACAGAGGGAGAAAGCAAAGGGAGCAGGAGAAAGGGAAGGAAGAATAAAAAGTAGTGTTGGGCTGCAGGAGTGAGATGGAGGAATTGCAAGAAAAGAGGCAGGAAGCAGGAGAGTGAGAGAAAAGGAAAGAAGAGACATGCAGCCAGACGAGGGCTTAGTGAGAGAGGATGGGACAGAGAACAGGATGAGAAGGACAGAAGGCAAGGCTAGGACAGGCAAGGACAGGCAAGGCAAGGCTAGGCTGCAGGACATGTTTTTGCTTTATAGTTTCTAGCACATTCGTCTTCAGACTAGGAGGAAAGCCATAAGACCATATGGATTAGGCCCAAGCAAAAACCCCAGCTACTTGAGACTCTTAGACTAAGCCTAAAATACCAAGATCTCTCCATAAGGATGGTTTTTATACTGTACTTCCACAATCTGCTGGCAGTACAAAAAAATAAGCTGCAGATCTCCTTAGGCTGAGTCATGGTGCTTTGGGGCAGGGACCATGCATATCATGGGAGTATTTCACAGTTTCTGCTCTGTTTTCAGTGTATGACACCAAAACACCCACCTGATGACATCCTTTCAAGAGCAAAGGCAGCAATTTGCAGAATTCCGCTTCTTAGGGGAAGTGAGAAATTGCTGAGCTGACACCAAGTCCTGCAGTGTCCCTGTCACCTGCAGAGCCACCGTATCCTCGCCACGGTAGCGGGCATTGTGACAAAGGTTCTATGTCAGCTGGGTGTGGCAGCCAGGCGCCCCCTAGGGGATGGGGAGCCTGTCAGCCCCGGGCCTGTCACTGCCTGGTGGCCCTGCTGCCACCAGCCAGGCCTCTGAAAACTTGTCAAACCATGCCCAGACTTGGGGCCAGTTTGGCCCAAAGTCTGCAAGAGAGAAGTCGGGAAGAAAGATATGGGACAGAGGGAGAAAGCGAAGGGAGCAGGAGAAAGGGAAGGAAGAATAAAAAGTAGTGTTGGGCTGCAGGAGTGAGATGGAGGAATTGCAAGAAAAGAGGCAGGAAGCAGGAGAGTGAGGGAAAAGGAAAGAAGAGACATGCAGCCAGACGAGGGCTTAGTGAGAGAGGATGGGACAGAGAACAGGATGAGAAGGAAAGAAGGCAAGGCTAGGACAGGCAGGGACAGGCAAGGCAAGGCTAGGCTGCAGGACATGTTTTTGCTTTATAGTTTCTAGCACATTCGTCTTCAGACTAGGAGGAAAGCCATAAGACCGTATGGATTAGGCCCAAGCAAAAACCCCAGCTACTTGAGACTCTTAGACTAAGCCTAAAATACCAAGGTCTCTCCATAAGGATGGTTTTTATACTGTACTTCCACAACCTACTGGCAGTACAAAAAAATAAGCTGCAGATCTCCTTAGGCTGGGTCATGGTGCTTTGGGGCAGGGACCATGCATATCATGGGAATATTTCACAGTTTCTGCTCTGTTTTCAGTGTATGACACCAAAACACCCACCTGATGACATCCTTTCAAGAGCAAAGGCAGCAATTTGCAGAATTCCGCTTCTTAGGGGAAGTGAGAAATTGCTGAGCTGACACCAAGTCCTGCAGTGTCCCTGTCACCTGCAGAGCCACCGCATCCTCGCCACGGTAACGGGCATTGTGACAAAGGTTCTATGTCAGCTGGGTGTGGCAGCCAGGCGCCCCCTAGGGAATGGGGAGCCTGTCAGCCCCGGGCCTGTCACTGCCTGCTGCCCCTGCTGCCACCAGCCAGGCCTCTGAAAACTTGTCAAACCATGCCCAGACTTGGGGCCAGTTTGGCCCAAAGTCTCCAAGAGACAAGTCGGGAAGAAAGATATGGGACAGAGGGAGAAAGCGAAGAGAGCAGGAGAAAGGGAAGGAAGAATAAAAAGTAGTGTTGGGCTGCAGGAGTGAGATGGAGGAATTGCAAGAAAAGAGGCAGGAAGCAGGAGAGTGAGAGAAAAGGAAAGAAGAGACATGCAGCCAGACGAGGGGTTAGTGAGAGAGGATTGGACAGAGAACAGGATGAGAAGGACAGAAGGCAAGGCTAGGACAGGCAAGGACAGGCAAGGCAAGGCTAGGCTGCAGGACATGTTTTTGCTTTATAGTTTCTAGCACATTCGTCTTCAGACTAGGAGGAAAGCCATAAGACCGTATGGATTAGGCCCAAGCAAAAACCCCAGCTACTTGAGACTCTTAGACTAAGCCTAAAATACCAAGATCTCTCCATAAGGATGGTTTTTATACTGTACGTCCACAATCTGCTGGCAGTACAAAAAAATAAGCTGCAGATCTCCTTAGGCTGAGTCATGGTGCTTTGGGGCAGGGACCATGCATATCATGGGAATATTTCACAGTTTCTGCTCTGTTTTCAGTGTATGACACCAAAACACCCACCTGATGACATCCTTTCAAGAGCAAAGGCAGCAATTTGCAGAATTCCGCTTCTTAGGGGAAGTGAGAAATTGCTGAGCTGACACCAAGTCCTGCAGTGTCCCTGTCACCTGCAGAGCCACCGCATCCTCGCCACGGTAGCGGGCATTGTGACAAAGGTTCTATGTCAGCTGGGTGTGGCAGCCAGGCGCCCCCTAGGGGATGGGGAGCCTGTCAGCCCCGGGCCTGTCACTGCCTGGTGTCCCTGCTGCCACCAGCCAGGCCTCTGAAAACTTGTCAAACCATGCCCAGACTTGGGGCCAGTTTGGCCCAAAGTCTGCAAGAGACAAGTCGGGAAGAAAGATATGGGACAGAGGGAGAAAGCGAAGGGAGCAGGAGAAAGGGAAGGAAGAATAAAAAGTAGTGTTGGGCTGCAGGAGTGAGATGGAGGAATTGCAAGAAAAGAGGCAGGAAGCAGGAGAGTGAGAGAAAAGGAAAGAAGAGACATGCAGCCAGACGAGGGCTTAGTGAGAGAGGATGGGACAGAGAAGAGGATGAGAAGGAAATAAGGCAAGGCTAGGACAGGCAAGGACAGGCAAGGCAAGGCTAGCCTGCAGGACATGTTTTTGCTTTATAGTTTCTAGCACATTCGTCTTCAGACTAGGAGGAAAGCCATAAGACCGTAGGGATTAGGCCCAAGCAAAAACCCCAGCTACTTGAGACTCTTAGACTAAGCCTAAAATACCAAGATCTCTCCATAAGGATGGTTTTTATACTGTACTTCCACAATCTGCTGGCAGTACAAAAAAATAAGCTGCAGATCTCCTTAGGCTGAGTCATGGTGCTTTGGGGCAGGGACCATGCATATCATGGGAATATTTCACAGTTTCTGCTCTGTTTTCAGTGTATGACACCAAAACACCCACCTGATGACATCCTTTCAAGAGCAAAGGCAGCAATTTGCAGACTTCCGCTTCTTAGGGGAAGTGAGAAATTGCTGAGCTGACACCAAGTCCTGCAGTGTCCCTGTCACCTGCAGAGCCACCGCATCCTCGCCACGGTAGCGGGCATTGTGACAAAGGTTCTATGTCAGCTGGGTGTGGCAGCCAGGCACCCCCTAGGGGATGGGGAGCCTGTCAGCCCCGGGCCTGTCACTGCCTGGTGTCCCTGCTGCCACCAGCCAGGCCTCTGAAAACTTGTCAAACCATGCCCAGACTTGGGTCCAGTTTGGCCCAAAGTCTCCAAGAGACAAGTCGGGAAGAAAGATATGGGACAGAGGGAGAAAGCGAAGGGAGCAGGAGAAAGGGAAGGAAGAATAAAAAGTAGTGTTGGGCTGCAGGCGTGAGATGGAGGAATTGCAAGAAAAGAGGCAGGAAGCAGGAGAGTGAGAGAAAAGGAAAGAAGAGACATGCAGCCAGACGAGGGGTTAGTGAGAGAGGATGGGACAGAGAACAGGATGAGAAGGAAAGAAGGCAAGGTTAGGACAGGCAAGGACAGGCAAGGCAAGGCAAGGCAAGGACAGGCAAGGACAGGCAAGGCAAGGCTAGGCTGCAGGACATGTTTTTGCTTTATAGTTTCTAGCACATTCGTCTTCAGACTAGGAGGAAAGCCATAAGACCGTATGGATTAGGCCCAAGCAAAAACCCCAGCTACTTGAGACTCTTAGACTAAGCCTAAAATACCAAGATCTCTCCATAAGGATGGTTTTTATACTGTACTTCCACAATCTGCTGGCAGTACAAAAAAATAAGCTGCAGATCTCCTTAGGCTGAGTCATGGTGCTTTGGGGCAGGGACCATGCATATCATGGGAATATTTCACAGTTTCTGCTCTGTTTTCAGTGTATGACACCAAAACACCCACCTGATGACATCCTTTCAAGAGCAAAGGCAGCAATTTGCAGAATTCCGCTTCTTAGGGGAAGTGAGAAATTGCTGAGCTGACACCAAGTCCTGCAGTGTCCCTGTCACCTGCAGAGCCACCGCATCCTCGCCACGGTAGCGGGCATTGTGACAAAGGTTCTATGTCAGCTGGGTGTGGCAGCCAGGCGCCCCCTAGGGGATGGGGAGCCTGTCAGCCCCGGGCCTGTCACTGCCTGGTGTCCCTGCTGCCACCAGCCAGGCCTCTGAAAACTTGTAAAACCATGCCCAGACTTGGGGCCAGTTTGGCCCAAAGTCTGCAAGAGACAAGTCGCGAAGAAAGATATGGGACAGAGGGAGAAAGCGAAGGGAGCAGGAGAAAGGGAAGGAAGAATAAAAAGTAGTGTTGGGCTGCAGGAGTGAGATGGAGGAATTGCAAGAAAAGAGGCAGGAAGCAGGAGAGTGAGAGAAAAGGAAAGAAGAGACATGCAGCCAGACGAGGGCTTAGTGAGAGAGGATGGGACAGAGAACAGGATGAGAAGGACATAAGGCAAGGCTAGGACAGGCAAGGACAGGCAAGGCAAGGCTAGGCTGCAGGACATGTTTTTGCTTTATAGTTTCTATCACATTCGTCTTCAGACTAGTAGGAAAGCCATAAGACCGTATGGATTAGGCCCAAGCAAAAACCCCAACTACTTGAGACTCCTAGACTAAGCCTAAAATACCAAGATCTCTCCATAAGGATGGTTTTTATACTGTACTTCCACAATCTGCTGGCAGTACAAAAATATAAGCTACAGATCTCCTTAGGCTGAGTCATGGTGGTTTGTGGCAGGGACCATGCATATCATGGGAATATTTCACAGTTTCTGCTCTGTTTTCAGTGTATGACACCAAAACACCCACCTGATGACATCCTTTCAAGAGCAAAGGCAGCAATTTGCAGAATTCCGCTTCTTAGGGGAAGTGAGAAATTGCTGAGCTGACACCAAGTCCTGCAGTGTCCCTGTCACCTGCAGAGCCACCGCATCCTCGCCACGGTAGCGGGCATTGTGACAAAGGTTCTATGTCAGCTGGGTGTGGCAGCCAGGCGCGCCCTAGGGGATGGGGAGCCTGTCAGCCCCGGGCCTGTCACTGCCTGCTGGCCCTGCTGCCACCAGCCAGGCTTCTGAAAACTTGTCAAACCATGCCCAGACTTGGGGCCAGTTTGGCCCAAAGTCTCCAAGAGACAAGTCGGGAAGAAAGATATGGGAAAGAGGGAGAAAGCGAAGGGAGCAGGAGAAAGGGAAGGAAGAATAAAAAGTAGTGTTGGGCTGCAGGAGTGAGATGGAGGAATTGCAAGAAAAGAGGCAGGAAGCAGGAGAGTGAGAGAAAAGGAAAGAAGAGACATGCAGCCAGACGAGGGGTTATTGAGAGAGGATGGGACAGAGAAGAGGATGAGAAGCACATAAGGCAAGGCTAGGACAGGCAAGGCAAGTCTAGGTTGCAGGACATGTTTTTGCTTTATAGTTTCTAGCACATTCGTCTTCAGACTAGGAGGAAAGCCATAAGACCGTATGGATTAGGCCCAAGCAAAAACCCCAGCTACTTGAGACACTTAGACTAAGCCTAAAATACCAAGATCTGTCCATAAGGATGGTTTTTACACTGTACATCTACAACCTGCTGGCAGTACAAAAAAATAAGCTGCAGATCTCCTTAGGATGAGTCATGGTGCTTTGGGGCAGGGACCATTCATATCACGGGAATATTTCACAGTTTCTGCTCTGTTTTCAGTGTATGACACCAAAACACCCACCTGATGACATCCTTTCAAGAGCAAAGGCAGCAGTTTGCAGACTTCCGCTTCTCAGGGGAAGTGAGAAATTGCTGAGCTGACACCAAGTCCTGCAGTGTCCCTGTCACCTGCAGAGGCACCGCATCCTCGCCACGGTAGCGGGCATTGTGACAAAGGTTCTATGTCAGCTGGGTGTGGCAGCCAGGCACCCCCTAGGGGATGGGGAGCCTGTCAGCCCCGGGCCTGTCACTGCCTGGTGTCCCTGCTGCCACCAGCCAGGCCTCTGAAAACTTGTCAAACCATGCCCAGACTTGGGTCCAGTTTGGCCCAAAGTCTCCAAGAGACAAGTCGGGAAGAAAGATATGGGACAGAGGGAGAAAGCGAAGGGAGCAGGAGAAAGGGAAGGAAGAATAAAAAGTAGTGTTGGGCTGCAGGCGTGAGATGGAGGAATTGCAAGAAAAGAGGCAGGAAGCAGGAGAGTGAGAGAAAAGGAAAGAAGAGACATGCAGCCAGACGAGGGGTTAGTGAGAGAGGATGGGACAGAGAACAGGATGAGAAGGACATAAGGCAAGGCTAGGACAGGCAAGGACAGGCAAGGCAAGGCTAGGCTGCAGGACATGTTTTTGCTTTATAGTTTCTAGCACATTCGTCTTCAGACTAGGAGGAAAGCCATAAGACCGTAGGGATTAGGCCCAAGCAAAAACCCCAGCTACTTGAGACTCCTAGACTAAGCCTAAAATACCAAGATCTCTCCATAAGGATGGTTTTTATACTGTACTTCCACAATCTGCTGGCAGTACAAAAATATAAGCTACAGATCTCCTTAGGCTGAGTCATGGTGGTTTGTGGCAGGGACCATGCATATCATGGGAATATTTCAGTTTCTGCTCTGTTTTCAGTGTATGACAACAAAACACCCACCTGATGACATCCTTTCAAGAGCAAAGGCAGCAATTTGCAGAATTCCGCTTCTTAGGGGAAGTGAGAAATTGCTGAGCTGACACCAAGTCCTGCAGTGTCCCTGTCACCTGCAGAGCCACCGCATCCTCGCCACGGTAGCGGGCATTGTGACAAAGGTTCTATGTCAGCTGGGTGTGGCAGCCAGGCGCGCCCTAGGGGATGGGGAGCCTGTCAGCCCCGGGCCTGTCACTGCCTGCTGGCCCTGCTGCCACCAGCCAGGCTTCTGAAAACTTGTCAAACCATGCCCAGACTTGGGGCCAGTTTGGCCCAAAGTCTCCAAGAGACAAGTCGGGAAGAAAGATATGGGAAAGAGGGAGAAAGCGAAGGGAGCAGGAGAAAGGGAAGGAAGAATAAAAAGTAGTGTTGGGCTGCAGGAGTGAGATGGAGGAATTGCAAGAAAAGAGGCAGGAAGCAGGAGAGTGAGAGAAAAGGAAAGAAGAGACATGCAGCCAGACGAGGGGTTATTGAGAGAGGATGGGACAGAGAAGAGGATGAGAAGCACATAAGGCAAGGCTAGGACAGGCAAGGCAAGTCTAGGTTGCAGGACATGTTTTTGCTTTATAGTTTCTAGCACATTCGTCTTCAGACTAGGAGGAAAGCCATAAGACCGTAGGGATTAGGCCGAAGTAAAAACCCCAGCTACTTGAGACACTTAGACTAAGCCTAAAATACCAAGATCTGTCCATAAGGATTGTTTTTACACTGTACATCTACAACCTGCTGGCAGTACAAAAAAATAAGCTGCAGATCTCCTTAGGATGAGTCATGGTGCTTTGGGGCAGGGACCATTCATATCACGGGAATATTTCACAGTTTCTGCTCTGTTTTCAGTGTATGACACCAAAACACCCACCTGATGACATCCTTTCAAGAGCAAAGGCAGCAGTTTGCAGACTTCCGCTTCTCAGGGGAAGTGAGAAATTGCTGAGCTGACACCAAGTCCTGCAGTGTCCCTGTCACCTGCAGAGGCACCGCATCCTCGCCACGGTAGCGGGCATTGTGACAAAGGTTCTATGTCAGCTGGGTGTGGCAGCCAGGCACCCCCTAGGGGATGGGGAGCCTGTCAGCCCCGGGCCTGTCACTGCCTGGTGTCCCTGCTGCCACCAGCCAGGCCTCTGAAAACTTGTCAAACCATGCCCAGACTTGGGTCCAGTTTGGCCCAAAGTCTCCAAGAGACAAGTCGGGAAGAAAGATATGGGACAGAGGGAGAAAGCGAAGGGAGCAGGAGAAAGGGAAGGAAGAATAAAAAGTAGTGTTGGGCTGCAGGAGTGAGATGGAGGAATTGCAAGAATAGAGGCAGGAAGCAGGAGAGTGAGAGAAAAGGAAAGAAGAGACATGCAGCCAGACGAGGGCTTAGTGAGAGAGGATGGGACAGAGAACAGGATGAGAAGGACATAAGGCAAGGCTAGGACAGGCAAGGACAGGCAAGGCAAGGCTAGGCTGCAGGACATGTTTTTGCTTTATAGTTTCTATCACATTCGTCTTCAGACTAGGAGGAAAGCCATAAGACCGTATGGATTAGGCCCAAGCAAAAACCCCAGCTACTTGAGACTCCTAGACTAAGCCTAAAATACCAAGATCTCTCCATAAGGATGGTTTTTATACTGTACTTCCACAATCTGCTGGCAGTACAAAAATATAAGCTACAGATCTCCTTAGGCTGAGTCATGGTGGTTTGTGGCAGGGACCATGCATATCATGGGAATATTTCACAGTTTCTGCTCTGTTTTCAGTGTATGACACCAAAACACCCACCTGATGACATCCTTTCAAGAGCAAAGGCAGCAGTTTGCAGACTTCCGCTTCTCAGGGGAAGTGAGAAATTGCTGAGCTGACACCAAGTCCTGCAGTGTCCCTGTCACCTGCAGAGGCACCGCATCCTCGCCACGGTAGCGGGCATTGTGACAAAGGTTCTATGTCAGCTGGGTGTGGCAGCCAGGCACCCCCTTGGGGATGGGGAGCCTGTCAGCCCCGGGCCTGTCACTGCCTGGTGTCCCTGCTGCCACCAGCCAGGCCTCTGAAAACTTGTCAAACCATGCCCAGACTTGGGTCCAGTTTGGCCCAAAGTCTCCAAGAGACAAGTCGGGAAGAAAGATATGGGACAGAGGGAGAAAGCGAAGGGAGCAGGAGAAAGGGAAGGAAGAATAAAAAGTAGTGTTGGGCTGCAGGAGTGAGATGGAGGAATTGCAAGAATAGAGGCAGGAAGCAGGAGAGTGAGAGAAAAGGAAAGAAGAGACATGCAGCCAGACGAGGGGTTAGTGAGAGAGGATGGGACAGAGAACAGGATGAGAAGGACATAAGGCAAAGCTAGGACAGGCAAGGACAGGCAAGGCAAGGCTAGGCTGCAGGACATGTTTTTGCTTTATAGTTTCTAGTACATTCGTCTTCAGACTAGGAGGAAAGCCATAAGACCGTAGGGATTAGGCCCAAGCAAAAACCCCAGCTACTTGAGACTCCTAGACTAAGCCTAAAATACCAAGATCTCTCCATAAGGATGGTTTTTATACTGTACTTCCACAATCTGCTGGCAGTACAAAAATATAAGCTACAGATCTCCTTAGGCTGAGTCATGGTGGTTTGTGGCAGGGACCATGCATATCATGGGAATATTTCAGTTTCTGCTCTGTTTTCAGTGTATGACACCAAAACACCCACCTGATGACATCCTTTCAAGAGCAAAGGCAGCAATTTGCAGAATTCCGCTTCTTAGGGGAAGTGAGAAATTGCTGAGCTGACACCAAGTCCTGCAGTGTCCCTGTCACCTGCAGAGCCACCGCATCCTCGCCACGGTAGCGGGCATTGTGACAAAGGTTCTATGTCAGCTGGGTGTGGCAGCCAGGCGCGCCCTAGGGGATGGGGAGCCTGTCAGCCCCGGGCCTGTCACTGCCTGCTGGCCCTGCTGCCACCAGCCAGGCTTCTGAAAACTTGTCAAACCATGCCCAGACTTGGGGCCAGTTTGGCCCAAAGTCTCCAAGAGACAAGTCGGGAAGAAAGATATGGGAAAGAGGGAGAAAGCGAAGGGAGCAGGAGAAAGGGAAGGAAGAATAAAAAGTAGTGTTGGGCTGCAGGAGTGAGATGGAGGAATTGCAAGAAAAGAGGCAGGAAGCAGGAGAGTGAGAGAAAAGGAAAGAAGAGACATGCAGCCAGACGAGGGGTTATTGAGAGAGGATGGGACAGAGAAGAGGATGAGAAGCACATAAGGCAAGGCTAGGACAGGCAAGGCAAGTCTAGGTTGCAGGACATGTTTTTGCTTTATAGTTTCTAGCACATTCGTCTTCAGACTAGGAGGAAAGCCATAAGACCGTATGGATTAGGCCGAAGTAAAAACCCCAGCTACTTGAGATACTTAGACTAAGCCTAAAATACCAAGATCTGTCCATAAGGATGGTTTTTACACTGTACATCTACAACCTGCTGGCAGTACAAAAAAATAAGCTGCAGATCTCCTTAGGATGAGTCATGGTGCTTTGGGGCAGGGACCATTCATATCACGGGAATATTTCACAGTTTCTGCTCTGTTTTCAGTGTATGACACCAAAACACCCACCTGATGACATCCTTTCAAGAGCAAAGGCAGCAGTTTGCAGACTTCCGCTTCTCAGGGGAAGTGAGAAATTGCTGAGCTGACACCAAGTCCTGCAGTGTCCCTGTCACCTGCAGAGGCACCGCATCCTCGCCACGGTAGCGGGCATTGTGACAAAGGTTCTATGTCAGCTGGGTGTGGCAGCCAGGCACCCCCTAGGGGATGGGGAGCCTGTCAGCCCCGGGCCTGTCACTGCCTGGTGTCCCTGCTGCCACCAGCCAGGCCTCTGAAAACTTGTCAAACCATGCCCAGACTTGGGTCCAGTTTGGCCCAAAGTCTCCAAGAGACAAGTCGGGAAGAAAGATATGGGACAGAGGGAGAAAGCGAAGGGAGCAGGAGAAAGGGAAGGAAGAATAAAAAGTAGTGTTGGGCTGCAGGCGTGAGATGGAGGAATTGCAAGAATAGAGGCAGGAAGCAGGAGAGTGAGAGAAAAGGAAAGAAGAGACATGCAGCCAGACGAGGGGTTAGTGAGAGAGGATGGGACAGAGAACAGGATGAGAAGGACATAAGGCAAGGCTAGGACAGGCAAGGACAGGCAAGGCAAGGCTAGGCTGCAGGACATGTTTTTGCTTTATAGTTTCTATCACATTCGTCTTCAGACTAGGAGGAAAGCCATAAGACCGTATGGATTAGGCCCAAGCAAAAACCCCAGCTACTTGAGACTCCTAGACTAAGCCTAAAATACCAAGATCTCTCCATAAGGATGGTTTTTATACTGTACTTCCACAATCTGCTGGCAGTACGAAAATATAAGCTACAGATCTCCTTAGGCTGAGTCATGGTGGTTTGTGGCAGGGACCATGCATATCATGGGAATATTTCACAGTTTCTGCTCTGTTTTCAGTGTATGACAACAAAACACCCACCTGATGACATCCTTTCAAGAGCAAAGGCAGCAATTTGCAGAATTCCGCTTCTTAGGGGAAGTGAGAAATTGCTGAGCTGACACCAAGTCCTGCAGTGTCCCTGTCACCTGCAGAGCCACCGCATCCTCGCCACGGTAGCGGGCATTGTGACAAAGGTTCTATGTCAGCTGGGTGTGGCAGCCAGGCGCGCCCTAGGGGATGGGGAGCCTGTCAGCCCCGGGCCTGTCACTGCCTGCTGGCCCTGCTGCCACCAGCCAGGCCTCTGAAAACTTGTCAAACCATGCCCAGACTTGGGGCCAGTTTGGCCCAAAAGTCTCCAAGAGACAAGTCGGGAAGAAAGATATGGGACAGAGGGAGAAAGCGAAGGGAGCAGGAGAAAGGGAAGGAAGAATAAAAAGTAGTGTTGGGCTGCAGGAGTGAGATGGAGGAATTGCAAGAAAAGAGGCAGGAAGCAGGAGAGTGAGAGAAAAGGAAAGAAGAGACATGCAGCCAGACGAGGGGTTATTGAGAGAGGATGGGACAGAGAACAGGATGAGAAGGACATAAGGCAAGGCTAGGACAGGCAAGGCAAGGCTATGCTGCAGGTCATGTTTTTGCTTTATAGTTTCTAGCACATTCGTCTTCAGACTAGGAGGAAAGCCATAAGACCGTATGGATTAGGCCCAAGCAAAAACCCCAGCTACTTGAGACACTTAGACTAAGCCTAAAATACCAAGATCTCTCCATAAGGATGGTTTTTATACTGTACTTCCACAATCTGCTGGCAGTACAAAAAAATAAGCTGCAGATCTCCTTAGGCTGAGTCATGGTGCTTTGGGGCAGGGACCATGCATATCATGGGAATATTTCACAGTTTCTGCTCTGTTTTCAGTGTATGACACCAAACCACCCACCTCATGACATTCTTTCAAGAACAAAGGCAGCAGTTTGCAGACTTCCTCTTCTCAGGGGAAGTGAGAAATTGCTGAGCTGACACCAAGTCCTGCAGTGTCCCTGTCACCTGCAGAGCCACCGCATCCTCGCCACGGTAGCGGGCATTGTGACAAAGGTTCTATGTCAGCTGGGTGTGGCAGCCAGGCGCGCCCTAGGGGATGGGGAGCCTGTCAGCCCCGGGCCTGTCACTGCCTGCTGGCCCTGCTGCCACCAGCCAGGCCTCTGAAAACTTGTCAAACCATGCCCAGACTTGGGGCCATTTTGGCCCAAAGTCTCCAAGAGACAAGTCGGGAAGAAAGATATGGGACAGAGGGAGAAAGCGAAGGGAGCAGGAGAAAGGGAAGGAAGAATAAAAAGTAGTGTTGGGCTGCAGGAGTGAGATGGAGGAATTGCAAGAAAAGAGGCAGGAAGCAGGAGAGTGAGAGAAAAGGAAAGAAGAGACATGCAGCCTGACGAGGGATTATTGAGAGAGGATGGGACAGAGAAGAGGATGAGAAGCACATAAGGCAAGGCTAGGACAGGCAAGGTGTCCTGGTTTTGTTAAAAACAAGTTTCTCTTTCAGTGAATTTTGTCTGTCAGCTAAAGCCTTCATATTAACTGCATTTTCCTGGAGCACCAGACACATGTTTTGGTAAACCTATCAATGGAATGCAAACTTAATGATAAGCACAGATGGACATCTCGCGAGAGGGGCGACGAGAAGAAAGAGACCAAGAAACTGACCAACTGGGTATAACATTCCATTCACGTGAATACTTCATATATAAGTGGGAGATCACGAGGATCTCGTGTTGCTTTTCCCTTTTCCCTGCTGCTTATGGCCGACCTTAGGAGAGGACCTTGCTAGTCATCCCTGCGAACTGAGGCCTAGTGACAGACTGAATCCAGCTCCGGTTGGCTGCAGAGTCTAATCCAGGACTTTGGGTGCCAGCTCTGCAGTTGCTGAGACTTTCAAGATTGGTTTTGTATATTTTGTATTATTTTCTCTATTCTTATTAGTAGCATTAGTAAAACATCTTTAATTTTTTCCAACTCTCTTCACTCTGTGCTTCTTTGCCTTCCAATCGCCTCTCCTTAGTTAAAAAGGGGGAGAGGGAGGGGGAAGTGTGGGGGGGGGAGAGGGGGTTAACAATACATCTGCCAGGGTTTTATTGTCACCCCGCAATTTTAACCCTCTACAGATAATTGGCGCCCAACGTGGGGCAAGAGAAAGGGGTAAATTTGAAGATTTTTTGGCTTTTCCAGTGCTCTGACGTACCTTTCATTTTTCTTGGCACGGTGCCAACTCATAGAGTTGTGATACTCGCGCGTCCGTTTGCTTTGGATATTATTTAGTTGTATTAAGGCAAAGTGAATTACACTGATTTAAAGATGTTATGGCATAAGTTGTATCAGTTATTTTCTACATTGTGCTCACTGATTCCATATCTGTGTTGGGCTTTCTTTTTAAATCGAAGTATTCATTATATAACAACAAGGAACTGGACAATGATCATGATGATACTGTGTGGTTTGTCACTGGTTTATTTCATTATACTGCAGCCGCTAATGAATTTCTACTCGCTTCTGCTTTACCTTGAAAAGCCTCCAGGAGAGATTAAAGAGCAGTACGGCTCTGTGTTTGCTAATTGGTCGAGCGAATCTTTAGAAAGGCTGACTAACAATACTTTCGTTTTTTCGCTAGGACAGTTTGCAAATGTTTTAGAGAATTTTGAATATCCTTGGAGTTTTGATAGAACTGTGATGGTGTTATCTGGTTTGCTGAATGTGTGTCAGTTTGTGCTTCTGTTAAGAGAAATGGCGTTCAACAGGAGGTTTGCGTCTCTTTGTTGTCCTGAGATTTGCGGTGCGTCTTCGGAAGCTTTAGCAAAAAGCACTCCGAGCCGCTCGAGAAAGAGCAAAACAGCCAAAGCTGCCGCTGCAGCTACTGCCCCCACAACGGCGGCTTCGCAGGCTGAAGCTACAGCTCCTCCGCAGAGTTCCTCTGCCAAGGTCACTGCAGATAACATTACTTCTCCAGCCTCAAAGGCTAACAAGGCAGCCCCCCCTTCTTCACACACTGGGCACTGTTGCTGCTGTAATCACTGTGACAGTCATTTAGACTCTGGAAATAAATCAAATGATGGTAAACCCATATCAGCATCAGTTGCTGGTTGTAAGAAAGTCACTAGAAAGACTACCCGTGCAGCAGATGATGGCACAGGGCCAACATCAACCCAAGGTGCACCATCAGGACAGGGAGGAGATGAAGTGACCACCACTCGGTCCTTTTCTCCAGGTGAGCTGAGAGATATGAGAAAAGACTTTAGTCGCCGTGAAGGCGAGAATATTTTAACCTGGCTGCTCCGATGCTGGGACAATGGGGCAGAAACAATTGAATTGGAAGGTGGTGAAGCCAGGCAGCTGGGATCTCTGTCAAGAGATTCCACCATTGATAGGGCAATTTCAAGAGAGTCTAATGCCACTAGTCTCTGGACCCGACTCCTGACAGCTATGAAAGTAAGATTTCCCTACAAGGAAGATTGTATATCCAAGTTAGGGAAATGGAATACTATGGAGAGAGGTATTCAGTTCCTGAGAGAATTAGCTGTGCGAGAGATCATCTATTTTGGATCAGACAACCAAGAGGGGACAGACCCAGATAAAATCAATTGTACACGATCTCTGTGGCGCAGATTTGTACAAAGTGCACCCCCTGCATATGCTAGGTCATTGGCAGGAATGGTCTGGTCAGCTGGAGGTCAACAAGAGATTAATGAAATGATTGAGCAGCTTCGGAACTTTGAGGACAGCCTTGCTGGTTCTCTACGGGCTTGTGTCTCTGCTGTAGAGAAACTGTGTGAAAAATCTGGTGACCGGTTTGAAAAGATATTGCAAGAAATCAAAGAACTCAGAGAAGACACGTACCATTCACGACCTGCACAAACCTATGTTTCAGCTATTAGGAAAAGGCGTTTCCAATCTCGAGAGAGAGGACAGAGGCAGCCCACAAAAAGAGGTTCACTGTGGTTCTTCCTACATGAGCAGGGAGAAAACATGAATAAGTGGCATGGAAGACCTACCTCAGAACTTCAGGAACGAGTACGTGAGCTAAAAGGAAAAACTCCTAGGAAGGTGGCTGCTCCAGTTTACAAAAGGAGCAGAAGAGATTCTGATGCTCTTGAAGGAACCTCTAATTCACACCCAGAGACTGTGCAAAACAGAAATTAGAGGTGCCCTGCCTCCAACCAGGTGGAGGAAAGGGATAACAGAGTTTATTGGACTGTCCAAATACGATGGCCTGGTACAACACACCCCCAGGAGTACAAAGCTTTAGTGGACACTGGTGCACAGTGCACGATAATTCCTTCTAATTATAAAGGAACGCAATCTATCAACATTGTTGGAGTGACTGGGGGATCCCAGGAACTGACTGTTGTAGAGGCTGAAATGAGCCTAACTGGAAAAAACTGGCAAAAGCATCCTATTGTGACTGGTCCAGATGCTCCGTGCATCCTTGGCATAGACTACCTCAGGAGAGGGTATTTTAAGGACCCAAAAGGGTATAGGTGGGCATTTGGTATAGCAGCTGTGGACACTGAGAAAATTGAACAGCTGTCTGATTTGCCTGGTCTCTCAGATGATCCTTCTGTTGTAGGACTGCTGATGGTTGACGATCAGCAGGTGCCAATTGCTACCACGACAGTGCATCGCCGGCAATATCGCACCAACCGAGACTCTTTGATTCCTATCCAGAAGTTGATCCTTCAATTGGAAAGCCAGGGTGTGATCAGTAAGACTCGTTCACCTTTTAACAGCCCAATCTGGCCAGTGCGTAAGTCTAGTGACGAGTGGAGACTAACTGTAGATAATCGTGGCCTGAATGAAGTTACACCACCACTGAGTGCTGCTGTGCCTGACATGCTAGAACTGCAATTTGAACTGGAGTCAAAGGCAGCTAAGTGGTATGCTACAATTGACATTGCTAATGCATTTTTCTCTATTCCTGTAGCAGCAGAGTGCAGGCCGCAGTTTGCTTTCACCTGGAGAGGCATCCAGTACACTTGGAATCGCTTGCCCCAGGGGTGGAAACACAGTCCTACCATCTGCCATGGACTGATCCAGACCACGCTGGAGCAAGGTAAAGCTCCAGAACACTTGCAGTATATTGATGACATCATCGTATGGGGCGACACAGCGAAAGAAGTCTTCGAGAAAGGTGAGAGAATAATTCAGATTCTTTTGGATGCTGGTTTTGCCATAAAACGAAGCAAGGTCAAGGGACCTGCACGAGAGATACAGTTTTTAGGAATAAAATGGCAAGATGGCCGTCGTCAGATCCCAATGGATGTGATCAACAAAATTGCAGCAATGTCTCCACCTACTAATAAAAAGGAGACACAGACTTTCTTGGGCATTGTAGGTTTTTGGAGAATGCATATTCCTGACTACAGCCAGATTGTGAGCCCTCTCTATCGAGTGACTCGTAAAAAGAACCAATTTGAGTGGGGCCCTGAACAACGACAAGCCTTTGAACAAATTAAGCGTGAGATAACTCATGCGGTGGCCCTTGGACCAGTTCGGACTGGACTAGATGTTAAAAATGTGCTCTACACTGCAGCCGGAGATAATGGACTTACCTGGAGCCTCTGGCAGAAAGCACCAGGAGAAACCCGAGGTCGACCCTTAGGTTTTTGGAGTCGAGGATACAAAGGATCTGAGGCCAACTATACTCCAACTGAAAAAGAGATACTAGCAGCATACGAAGGAGTTCGAGCTGCTTCAGAAGTGATCGGTACTGAAGCACAGCTCCTCCTGGCACCTCGACTGCCAGTGCTGAGTTGGATGTTCAAAGGGACGGTTCCCTCTCCACATCATGCAACCGAAGTTACGTGGAGTAAATGGATTGCATTGATCACGCAACGAGCTCGAATTGGAAATCCCAATCGCCCAGGGATCTTAGAAGTGATTACAGACTGGCCAGAAAGCAAAGACTTTGGGATGTCTCCCGATGAGGAGGAAGTAAAACGTGCTGAAGAAGCACCACCATATAATACTCTTTCAGAGACTGATAAGCAGTATGCACTGTTCACAGATGGATCCTGTCGTCTTGTAGGAAAACATCGAAGGTGGAAAGCTGCTGTGTGGAGTCCCACACGACAAGTTACAGAAGCCACTGAAGGACAAGGTGAATCTAGTCAATTTGCAGAAGTGAAAGCCATCCAGCTGGCTTTGGACATTGCTGAACGAGAGAAGTGGCCAATACTTTATCTCTATACTGACTCATGGATGGTAGCAAATGCCTTGTGGGGATGGCTACAGCAATGGAAGAAAAGCAACTGGCAGCGCAGAGGTAAACCCATTTGGGCTGCCACACTGTGGCAAGACATTGCTGCTCGGCTAGAGAGCCTGCCTGTGAAAGTTCGGCATGTAGATGCTCATGTGCCTAAAAGTCGAGCCACCGAGGAACATCTAAACAACCAACAAGCGGACCAAGCTGCTAAGATTAAAGTAGCTGAGGTGGACTTGGACTGGCAACATAAAGGTGAACTTTTCCTAGCTCGGTGGGCCCATGATGCTTCAGGGCATCAAGGTAGAGATGCAACATATAAATGGGCTCGCGATCGAGGGGTGGATTTAACTATGGACACTATTTCACAGGTTATTCATGAATGTGAGACTTGCGCCGAAATCAAACAAGCAAAACGGTTAAAGCCTATATGGTATGGGGGGCGATGGTTAAAGTATAAGTATGGAGAAGCTTGGCAGATTGATTATATTACACTTCCACAAACACGTCAAGGTAAGCGTTATGTACTTACAATGGTGGAAGCAACCACTGGATGGTTGGAAACATATGCCGTACCTCATGCTACAGCCCGAAATACTATCTTGGGCCTTGAAAAGCAAGTCCTTTGGCGACACGGTACGCCAGAAAGAATTGAATCAGACAATGGTACTCATTTCAAAAACAGTCTTATAGACAATTGGGCCAAAGAACATGGTATTGAGTGGGTATATCATATTCCATATCATGCACCAGCCTCTGGGAAAATTGAAAGGTACAATGGTTTGCTAAAAACAACACTAAAGGCACTTGGTGGTGGAACCTTTAAAAATTGGGACTCACATTTAGCAAAAGCCACTTGGTTGGTCAACACCAGGGGATCAACCAATCGAGCCGGGCCTGCCCAATCAGAAATTCTATGGACTGTAGAAGGAGATAAAGTCCCTGTAGTACACATGAAAAACATGTTAGGAAAGGCAGTCTGGGTTACTCCTGCCTCAGGCAAAGGCAAGCCCATTTGTGGGATTGTTTTTGCCCAGGGACCTGGCAGCACCTGGTGGGTGATGCTTAAGGATGGAGAAGTTAGGTGTGTACCTCAAGGGGATTTGAGTTTAGGTGAAAATATGCAATACTGAACTGCATAATGTGAATTGCCATGCTAACAGTGTTTAATAAGTGTTTTTCAGATCAAAACAGTGATGATGAAACCAGAGCTAGCTTCTTCGAGTGGCGCCTGACAACTTCTTCGAAGTTGATGTCTTTAACCCACAAACAGTGGTCATGAGATGTACTTGTACCATTTTTCCTGCCCTGGGAGACTGTCGTGACAAAATGAACTTAATGAACTTTTCAAAGGATGGTCCACTGATTAATTACTCCTGTGTATATATGTGCATATGTGTATATATATAGTAGTAGTGATTAATTAGATTATATTGATAGATTGTATTGATAAGGTTTAAGCATTCAGTGAATGGCATATTATAAGGGGTGGAATGTCCTGGTTTTGTTAAAAACAAGTTTCTCTTTCAGTGAATTTTGTCTGTCAGCTAAAGCCTTCATATTAACTGCATTTTCCTGGAGCACCAGACACATGTTTTGGTAAACCTATCAATGGAATGCAAACTTAATGATAAGCACAGATGGACATCTCGCGAGAGGGGCGACGAGAAGAAAGAGACCAAGAAACTGACCAACTGGGTATAACATTCCATTCACGTGAATACTTCATATATAAGTGGGAGATCACGAGGATCTCGTGTTGCTTTTCCCTTTTCCCTGCTGCTTATGGCCGACCTTAGGAGAGGACCTTGCTAGTCATCCCTGCGAACTGAGGCCTAGTGACAGACTGAATCCAGCTCCGGTTGGCTGCAGAGTCTAATCCAGGACTTTGGGTGCCAGCTCTGCAGTTGCTGAGACTTTCAAGATTGGTTTTGTATATTTTGTATTATTTTCTCTATTCTTATTAGTAGCATTAGTAAAACATCTTTAATTTTTTCCAACTCTCTTCACTCTGTGCTTCTTTGCCTTCCAATCGCCTCTCCTTAGTTAAAAAGGGGGAGAGGGAGGGGGAAGAGTGGGGGGGGAGAGGGGGTTAACAATACATCTGCCAGGGTTTTATTGTCACCCCGCAATTTTAACCCTCTACACAAGGCAAGGCTAGGTTGCAGGACATGTTTTTGCTTTATAGTTTCCAGCACATTCGTCTTCAGACTAGGAGGAAAGCCATAAGACCGTATGGATTAGGCCGAAGTAAAAACCCCAGCTACTTGAGACACTTAGACTAAGCCTAAAATAAAAAGATCTGTCCATAAGGATGGTTTTTATACTGTACTTCTACAACCTGCTGGCAGTACAAAAAAATAAGCTGCAGATCTCCTTAGGCTGAGTCATGGTGCTTTGGGGCAGGGACCATTCATATCACGGGAATATTTCACAGTTTCTGCTCTGTTTTCAGTGTATGACACCAAAACACCTACCTCATGACATCCTTTCAAGAGCCAAGGCAGCAATTTGCAGAATTCCGCTTCTTAGGGGAAGTGAGAAATTGCTGAGCTGACACCAAGTCCTGCAGTGTCCCTGTCACCTGCAGAGCCACCGCATCCTCGCCACGGTAGCGGGCATTGTGACAAAGGTTCTATGCCAGCTGGGTGTGGCAGCCAGGCGCCCTCTAGGGGATGGGGAGCCTGTCAGCCTCGGGCCTGTCACTGCCTGGTGTCCCTGCTGCCACCAGCCAGGCCTCTGAAAACTTGTCAAAGCATGCCCAGACTTGGGGCCAGTTTGGCCCAAAGTCTCCAAGAGACAAGTCGCGAAAAAAGATATGGGACAGAGGGAGAAAGCGAAGGGAGCAGGAGAAAGGGAAGGAAGAATAAAAAGTAGTGTTGGGCTGCAGGAGTGAGATGGAGGAATTGCAAGAAAAGAGGCAGGAAGCAGGAGAGTGAGAGAAAAGGAAAGAACAGACATGCAGCCAGACGAGGGCTTAGTGAGAGAGGATGGGACAGAGAACAGGATGAGAAGGAAAGAAGGCAAGGCTAGGACAGGCAAGGACAGGCAAGGCAAGGCTAGGCTGCAGGACATGTTTTTGCTTTATAGTTTGTAGCACATTCGTCTTCAGACTAGGAGGAAAGCCATAAGACCGTATGGATTAGGCCAAAGCAAAAACCCCACCTACTTGAGACACTTAGACTAAGCCTAAAATACGAAGATCTGTCCATAAGGATGATTTTTTTACTGTACTTCTACAATCTGCTGGCAGTACAAAAAAATAAGCTGCAGATCTCCTTAGGCTGAGTCATGGTGCTTTGGGGCAGGGACCATGCATATCATGGGAATATTTCACAGTTTCTGCTCTGTTTTCAGTGTATGACACCAAAACACCCACCTGATGACATCCTTTCAAGAGCAAAGGCAGCAATTTGCAGAATTCCGCTTCTTAGGGGAAGTGAGAAATTGCTGAGCTGACACCAAGTCCTGCAGTGTCCCTGTCACCTGCAGAGCCACCGCATCCTCGCCACGGTAGCGGGCATTGTGACAAAGGTTCTATGTCAGCTGGGTGTGGCAGCCAGGCGCCCCCTAGGGGATGGGGAGCCTGTCAGCCCCGGGCCTGTCACTGCCTGCTGGCCCTGCTGCCACCAGCCAGGCCTCTGAAAACTTGTCAAACCATGCCCAGACTTGGGGCAAGTTTGGCCCAAAGTCTCCAAGAGACAAGTCAGGAAGAACGATATGGGACAGAGGGAGAAAGCGAAGGGAGCAGGAGAAAGGGAAGGAAGAATAAAAAGTAGTGTTGGGCTGCAGGAGTGAGATGGAGGAATTGCAAGAAAAGAGGCAGGAAGCAGGAGAGTGAGAGAAAAGGAAAGAACAGACATGCAGCCAGACGAGGGCTTAGTGAGAGAGGATGGGACAGAGAACAGGATGAGAAGGAAAGAAGGCAAGGCTAGGACAGGCAAGGACAGGCAAGGCAAGGCTAGGCTGCAGGACATGTTTTTGCTTTATAGTTTGTAGCACATTCGTCTTCAGACTAGGAGGAAAGCCATAAGACCGTATGGATTAGGCCAAAGCAAAAACCCCACCTACTTGAGACACTTAGACTAAGCCTAAAATACGAAGATCTGTCCATAAGGATGATTTTTTTACTGTACTTCTACAATCTGCTGGCAGTACAAAAAAATAAGCTGCAGATCTCCTTAGGCTGAGTCATGGTGCTTTGGGGCAGGGACCATGCATATCATGGGAATATTTCACAGTTTCTGCTCTGTTTTCAGTGTATGACACCAAAACACCCACCTGATGACATCCTTTCAAGAGCAAAGGCAGCAATTTGCAGAATTCCGCTTCTTAGGGGAAGTGAGAAATTGCTGAGCTGACACCAAGTCCTGCAGTGTCCCTGTCACCTGCAGAGCCACCGCATCCTCGCCACGGTAGCGGGCATTGTGACAAAGGTTCTATGTCAGCTGGGTGTGGCAGCCAGGCGCCCCCTAGGGGATGGGGAGCCTGTCAGCCCCGGGCCTGTCACTGCCTGCTGCCCCTGCTGCCACCAGCCAGGCCTCTGAAAACTTGTCAAACCATGCCCAGACTTGGGGCAAGTTTGGCCCAAAGTCTCCAAGAGACAAGTCAGGAAGAACGATATGGGACAGAGGGAGAAAGCGAAGGGAGCAGGAGAAAGGGAAGGAAGAATAAAAAGTAGTGTTGGGCTGCAGGAGTGAGACGGAGATATTGCAAGAAAAGAGGCAGGAAGCAGGAGAGTGAGAGAAAAGGAAAGAAGAGACATGCAGCCAGACGAGGGCTTAGTGAGAGAGGATGGGACAGAGAAGAGGATGAGAAGGAAATAAGGCAAGGCTAGGACAGGCAAGGCAAGGCTAGGCTGCAGGACATGTTTTTGCTTTATAGTTTCTAGCACATTCGTCTTCAGACTAGGAGGAAAGCCATAAGACCGTATGGATTAGGCCCAAGCAAAAACCCCAGCTACTTGAGACACTTAGACTAAGCCTAAAATATGAAGATCTCTCCATAAGGATGGTTTTTATACTGTACTTCCACAATCTGCTGGCAGTACAAAAAAATAAGCTGCAGATCTCCTTAGGCTGAGTCATGGTGCTTTGGGGCAGGGACAATGCATATCATGGGAATATTTCACAGTTTCTGCTCTGTTTTCAGTGTATGACACCAAAACACCCACCTGATGGCATCCTTTCAAGAGCAAAGGCAGCAATTTGCAGAATTCCGCTTCTTAGGGGAAGTGAGAAATTGCTGAGCTGACACCAAGTCCTGCAGTGTCCCTGTCACCTGCAGAGTCACCGCATCCTCGCCACGGTAGCGGGCATTGTGAGAAAGGTTCTATGTCAGCTGGGTGTGGCAGCCAGGCGCCCCCTAGGGGATGGGGAGCCTGTCAGCCCCGGGCCTGTCACTGCCTGCTGGCCCTGCTGCCACCAGCCAGGCCTCTGAAAACTTGTCAAACCATGCCCAGACGTGGGGCCAATTTGGCCCAAAGTCTCCAAGAGACAAGTCGGGAAGAAAGAAATGGGACAGCGGGAGAAAGCGAAGGGAGCAGGAGAAAGGGAAGGAAGAATAAAAAGTAGTGTTGGGCTGCAGGAGTGAGATGGAGGAATTGCAAGAAAAGAGGCAGGAAGCAGGAGAGTGAGAGAAAAGGAAAGAAGAGACATGCAGCCAGACGAGGGGTTAGTGAGAGAGGATGGGACAGAGAACAGGATGAGAAGGACGTAAGGCAAGGCTAGGACAGGCAAGGACAGGCAAGGCAAGGCTAGGCTGCAGGACATGTTTTTGCGTTATAGTTTCTAGCACATTCGTCTTTAGACGAGGAGGAAAGCCATAAGACCGTATGGATTAGGCCCAAGCAAAAACCCCAGCTACTTGAGACACTTAGACTAAGCCTAAATACCAGGATCTCTCCATAAGGATGGCTTTTATACTGTACTTCCACAATCTGCTGGCAGTACCAAAAAATAAGCTGCAGATCTCCTTAGGCTGAGTCAAGGTGCTTTGGGGCAGGGACCATGCATGTCATGGGAATATTTCACAGTTTCTGCTCTGTTTTCAGTGTATGACACCAAAACACCCACCTGATGACATCCTTTCAAGAGCAAAGGCAGCAATTTGCAGAATTCCGCTTCTTAGGGGAAGTGAGAAATTGCTGAGCTGACACCAAGTCCTGCAGTGTCCCTGTCACCTGCAGAGTCACCGCATCCTCGCCACGGTAGCGGGGATTGTGACAAAGGTTCTATGTCAGCTGTGTGTGGCAGCCAGGCGCCCCCTAGGGAATGGGGAGCCTGTCAACCCCGGGCCTGTTACTGCCTGCTGGCCCTACTGTCACCAGCCAGGCCTCTGAAAACTTGTCAAACCACGCCCAGACATGGGGCCAGTTTGGCCGAAAGTCTCCAAGAGACAAGTCGGGAAGAAAGATATGGGACAGAGGGAGAAAGCGAAGGGAGCAGGAGAAAGCGAAGGAAGAATAAAAAGTAGTGTTGGGCTGCAGGAGTGAGGTGGAGGAATTGCAAGAAAAGAGGCAGGAAGCAGGAGAGTGAGAGAAAAGGAAAGAAGAGACATGCAGCCAGACGAGGGCTTACTGAGAGACGATGGGATGGAGAAGAGGATGAGAAGGACATAAGGCAAGGCAAGGACAGGCAAGGACAGGCAAGGCAAGGCTAGGCTGCAGGACATGTTTTTGCTTTATAGTTTCTAGCACATTCGTCTTCAGACTAGGAGGAAAGCCATAAGACCATATGGATTAGGCCCAAGCAAAAACCCCAGCTACTTGAGACACTTAGACTAAGCCTAAAATACCAAGATCTCTCCATAAGGATGGCTTTTATACTGTACTTCCACAATTTGCTGGCAGTACCAAAAAATAAGCTGCAGATCTCCTTAGGCTGAGTCAAGGTGCTTTGGGGCAGGGACCATGCATGTCATGGGAATATTTCACAGTTTCTGCTCTGTTTTCAGTGTATGACACCAAAACACCCACCTGATGACATCCTTTCAAGAGCAAAGGCAGCAATTTGCAGAATTCCGCTTCTTAGGGGAAGTGAGAAATTGCTGAGCTGACACCAAGTCCTGCAGTGTCCCTGTCACCTGCAGAGCCACCGCATCCTCGCCACGGTAGCGGGCATTGTGACAAAGGTTCTATGTCAGCTGGGTGTGGCAGCCAGGCACCCCCTAGGGGATGGGGAGCCTGTCAGCCCCGGGCCTGTGTCTGCCTGCTGGCCCTGCTGTCAACAGCCAGGCGTCTGAAAACTTGTCAAACCATGCCCAGACGTGGGGCCAATTTGGCCCAAAGTCTCCAAGAGACAAGTCGGGAGGAAAGAAATGGGAGAGAGGGAGAAAGCGAAGGGAGCAGGAGAAAGGGAAGGAAGAATAAAAAGTAGTGTTGGGCTGCAGGAGTAAGATGGAGGAATTGCAAGAAAAGAGGCAGGAAGCAGGAGAGTGAGAGAAAAGGAAAGAAGAGACATGCAGCCAGACGAGGGCTTAGTGAGAGAGGATGGGACAGAGAAGAGGATGAGAAGGAAATAAGGCAAGGCAAGGACAGGCAAGGACAGGCAAGGCAAGGCTAGGCTGCAGGACATGTTTTTGCTTTATAGTTTCTAGCACATTCGTCTTCAGACTAGGAGGAAAGCCATAAGACCGTATGGATTAGGCCCAAGCAAAAACCCCAGCTACTTGAGACACTTAGACAAAGCCTAAAATACCAAGATCTCTCCATAAGGATGGTTTTTATACTGTACTTCCACAATCTGCTGGCAGTACAAAAAAATAAGCTGCAGATCTCCTTAGGCTGAATCATGGTGCTTTGGGGCAGGGACCATGCATATCATGGCAATATTTCACAGTTTCTGCTCTGTTTTCAGTGTATGACACCAAAACACCCACCTGATGACATCCTTTCAAGAGCAAAGGCAGCAATTTGCAGAATTCCGCTTCTTAGGGGAAGTGAGAAATTGCTGAGCTGACACCAAGTCCTGCAGTGTCCCTGTCACCTGCAGAGCCACCGCATCCTCGCCACGGTAGCGGGCATTGTGACAAAGGTTCTATGTCAGCTGGGTGTGGCAGCCAGGCGCCCCCTAAGGGATGGGGAGCCGGTCAGTCCCGGGCCTGTCACTGCCTGCTGGCCCTGCTGCCACCAGCCAGGCCTCTGAAAACTTGTCAAATCATGCCCAGACTTGGGGCCAGTTTGGCCCAAAGTCTGCAAGAGACAAGTCGGGAAGAAAGATATGGGACAGAGGGAGAAAGCGAAGGGAGCAGGAGAAAGGGAAGGAAGAGTAAAAAGTAGTGTTGGGCTGCAGGAGTGAGATGGAGGAATTGCAAGAAAAGAGGCAAGAAGCAGGAGAGTGAGAGAAAAGGAAAGAAGAGACATGCAGCCAGACGAGGGGTTAGTGAGAGAGGATGGGACAGAGAACAGAATGAAAAGGAAATAAGGCAAGTCTAGGACAAGCAAGGACAGGCAAGGCAAGGCTAGGCTGCAGGACATGTTTTTGCTTTATAGTTTCTAGCACATTCGTCTTCAGACTATGAGGAAAGCCATAAGACCGTATGGATTAGGCCCAAGCAAAAACCCCAGCTACTTGAGACTCTTAGACTAAGCCTAAAATACGAAGATCTCTCCATAAGAATGGTTTTCATACTGTACTTCCACAATCTGCTGGCAGTACAAAAAAATAAGCTGCAGATCTCCTTAGGCTGAGTCATGGTGCTTTGGGGCAGAGAGCATGCATATCATGGGAATATTTCACCATTTCTGCTCTGGTTTTTAGTGTATGACACCAAAACACCTACCTGAAGACATCCTTTCAAGAGCAAAGGCAGCAATTTGCAGAATTCTGCTTCTTAGGGGAAGTGAGAAATTGCTGAGCTGACACCAAGTCCTGCAGTGTCCCTGTCACCTGCAGAGCCACCGCATCCTCGCCACGGTAGCGGGCATTGTGACAAAGGTTCTATGTCAGCTGGGTGTGGCAGCCAGGCGCCCCCTAGGGGATGGGGAGCCTGTCAGCCCCGGGCCTGTCACTGCCTGGTGTCCCAGCTGCCACCAGCCAGGCCTCTGAAAACTTGTCAAACCATGCCCAGACTTGGGGCCAGTTTGGCCCAAAGTCTGCAAGAGACAAGTCGGGAAGAAAGATATGGGACAGAGGGAGAAAGCGAAGGGAGCAGGAGAAAGGGAAGGAAGAATAAAAAGTAGTGTTGGGCTGCAGGAGTGAGATGGAGGAATTGCAAGAAAAGAGGCAGGAAGCAGGAGAGTGAGAGAAAAGGAAAGAAGAGACATGCAGCCAGACGAGGGGTTAGTGAGAGAGGATGGGACAGAGAACAGGATGAGAAGGACATAAGGCAAGGCTAGGACAGGCAATGACAGGCAAGGCAAGGTTAGGCTGCAGGACATGTTTTTGCTTTATAGTTTGTAGCACATTCGTCTTCAGACTAGGAGGAAAGCCATAAGACTGTATGGATTAGGCCCAAGCAAAAACCCCAGCTACTTGAGACACTTAGACTAAGCCTAAAATACCAAGATCTCTCCATAAGGATGGCTTTTATACTGTACTTCCACAATCTGCTGGCAGTACAAAAAAATAAGCTGCAGATGTCCTTAGGCTGAGTCATGGTGCTTTGGGGCAGGGACCATGCATATCATGGGAATATTTCACAGTTTCTGCTCTGTTTTCAGTGTATGACACCAAAACACGCACCTGATGACATCCTTTCAAGAGCAAAGGCAGCAATTTGCAGAATTCCGCTTCTTAGGGGAAGTGAGAAATTACTGAGCTGACACCAAGTCCTGCAGTGTCCCTGTCACCTGCAGAGCCACCGCATCCTCGCCACGGTAGCGGGCATTGTGACAAAGGTTCTATGTCAGCTGGGTGTGGCAGCCAGGCGCCCCCTAGGGGATGGGGAGCCTGTCAGCCCCGGGCCTGTTACTGCCTGCTGGCCCTGGTGTCACCAGCCAGGCCTCTGAAAACTTGTCAAACCATGCCCAGACGTGGGGCCAGTTTGGCCCAAAGTCTCCAAGAGACAAGTCGGGAGGAAAGAAATGGGACAGAGGGAGAAAGCGAAGGGAGCAGGAGAAAGGGAAGGAAGAATAAAAAGTAGTGTTGGGCTGCAGGAGTGAGATGGAGGAATTGCAAGAAAAGAGGCAGGAAGCAGGAGAGTGAGAGAAAAGGATAGAAGAGACATGCAGCCAGACGAGGCCTTAGTGAGAGAGGATGGGACAGAGAACAGGTTGAGAAGGAAAGAAGGCAAGGCAAGGACAGGCAAGGACAGGCAAGGCAAGGCTAGGCTGCAGGACATGTTTTTGCTTTATAGTTTCTAGCACATTCGTCTTCAGACCAGGAGGAAAGTCATAAGACGGTATGGATTAGGCCCAAGCAAAAACCCCAGCTACTTGAGACACTTAGACTAAGCCTAAAATACCAAGATCTCTCCATAAGGATGGCTTTTTACTGTACTTCCACAATCTGCTGGCAGTACCAAAAAATAAGCTGCAGATCTCCTTAGGCTGAGTCAAGGTGCTTTGGGGGAGGGACCATGCATGTCATGGGAATATTTCACAGTTTCTGCTCTGTTTTCAGTGTATGACACCAAAACACCCACCTGATGACATCCTTTCAAGAGCAAAGGCAGCAATTTTCAGAATTCCGCTTCTTAGGGGAAGTGAGAAATTGCTGAGCTGACACCAAGTCCTGCAGTGACCCTGACACCTGCAGAGCCACCGCATCCTCGCCACGGTAGCGGGCATTGTGACAAAGGTTCTATGTCAGCTGGGTGTGGCAGCCAGGTGCCCCCTAGGGGATGGGGAGCCTGTCAGCCACGGGCCTGTCACTGCCTGGTGTCCCTGCTGCCACCAGCCAGGCCTCTGAAAACTTGTCAAACCATGCCCAGACGTGGGGACAATTTGGCCCAAAGTCTCCAAGAGACAAGTCGGGAAGAAAGATATGGGACAGAGGGAGAAAGCGAAGGGAGCAGGAGAAAGGGAAGGAAGAATAAAAAGTAGTGTTGGGCTGCAGGAGTGAGATGGAGGAATTGCAAGAAAAGAGGCAGGAAGCAGGAGAGTGAGAGAAAAGGAAAGAAGAGACATGCAGCCAGACGAGGGCTTAGTGAGAGAGGATGGGACAGAGAGGAGGATGAGAAGGAAATGAGGCAAGGCTAGGACAGGCAAGGACAGGCAAGGCAAGGCTAGGCTGCAGGACATGTTTTTGCTTTATAGTTTCTAGCACATTCGTCTTCAGACTAGGAGGAAAGCCATAAGACCATATGGATTAGGCCCAAGCAAAAACCCCAGCTACTTGAGACACTTAGACTAAGCCTAAAATACCAAGATCTCTCCATAAGGATGGTTTTCATACTGTACTTCCACAATCTGCTGGCAGTACAAAAAAATAAGCTGCAGATCTCCTTAGGCTGAGTCATGGTGCTTTGGGGCAGGGACCATGCATATCATGGCAATATTTCACAGTTTCTGCTCTGTTTTCAGTGTATGACACCAAAACACCCACCTGATGACATCCTTTCAAGAGCAAAGGCAGCAATTTGCAGAATTCCGCTTCTTAGGGGAAGTGAGAAATTGCTGAGCTGACACCAAGTCCTGCAGTGTCCCTGTCACCTGCAGAGCCACCGCATCCTCGCCACGGTAGCGGGCATTGTGACAAAGGTTCTATGTCAGCTGGGTGTGGCAGCCAGGCGCCCCCTAGGGGATGGGGAGCCTGTCAGCCCCGGGCCTGTCACTGCCTGCTGGCCCTGCTGCCACCAGCCAGGCCTCTGAAAACTTGTCAAACCATGCCCAGACTTGGGGCAAGTTTGGCCCAAAGTCTCCAGGAGACAAGTCAGGAAGAACGATATGGGACAGAGGGAGAAAGCGAAGGGAGCAGGAGAAAGGGAAGGAAGAATAAAAAGTAGTGTTGGGCTGCAGGAGTGAGACGGAGATATTGCAAGAAAAGAGGCAGGAAGCAGGAGAGTGAGAGAAAAGGAAAGAAGAGACATGCAGCCAGACGAGGGCTTAGTGAGAGAGGATGGGACAGAGAAGAGGATGAGAAGGAAATAAGGCAAGGCTAGGACAGGCAAGGCAAGGCTAGGCTGCAGGACATGTTTTTGCTTTATAGTTTCTAGCACATTCGTCTTCAGACTAGGAGGAAAGCCATAAGACCGTATGGATTAGGCCCAAGCAAAAACCCCAGCTACTTGAGACACTTAGACTAAGCCTAAAATATGAAGATCTCTCCATAAGGATGGTTTTTATACTGTACTTCCACAATCTGCTGGCAGTACAAAAAAATAAGCTGCAGATCTCCTTAGGCTGAGTCATGGTGCTTTGGGGCAGGGACAATGCATATCATGGGAATATTTCACAGTTTCTGCTCTGTTTTCAGTGTATGACACCAAAACACCCACCTGATGGCATCCTTTCAAGAGCAAAGGCAGCAATTTGCAGAATTCCGCTTCTTAGGGGAAGTGAGAAATTGCTGAGCTGACACCAAGTCCTGCAGTGTCCCTGTCACCTGCAGAGTCACCGCATCCTCGCCACGGTAGCGGGCATTGTGACAAAGGTTCAATGTCAGCTGTGTGTGGCAGCCAGGCGCCCCCTAGGGGATGGGGAGCCTGTCAGCCCCGGGCCTGTCACTGCCTGCTGGCCCTGCTGCCACCAGCCAGGCCTCTGAAAACTTGTCAAACCATGCCCAGACGTGGGGCCAATTTGGCCCAAAGTCTCCAAGAGACAAGTCGGGAAGAAAGAAATGGGACAGCGGGAGAAAGCGAAGGGAGCAGGAGAAAGGGAAGGAAGAATAAAAAGTAGTGTTGGGCTGCAGGAGTGAGATGGAGGAATTGCAAGAAAAGAGGCAGGAAGCAGGAGAGTGAGAGAAAAGGAAAGAAGAGACATGCAGCCAGACGAGGGCTTACTGAGAGAGGATGGGACAGAGAACAGGATGAGAAGGACGTAAGGCAAGGCTAGGACAGGCAAGGACAGGCAAGGCAAGGCTAGGCTGCAGGACATGTTTTTGCGTTATAGTTTCTAGCACATTCGTCTTTAGACGAGGAGGAAAGCCATAAGACCGTATGGATTAGGCCCAAGCAAAAACCCCAGCTACTTGAGACACTTAGACTAAGCCTAAATACCAGGATCTCTCCATAAGGATGGCTTTTATACTGTACTTCCACAATCTGCTGGCAGTACCAAAAAATAAGCTGCAGATCTCCTTAGGCTGAGTCAAGGTGCTTTGGGGCAGGGACCATGCATGTCATGGGAATATTTCACAGTTTCTGCTCTGTTTTCAGTGTATGACACCAAAACACCCACCTGATGACATCCTTTCAAGAGCAAAGGCAGCAATTTGCAGAATTCCGCTTCTTAGGGGAAGTGAGAAATTGCTGAGCTGACACCAAGTCCTGCAGTGTCCCTGTCACCTGCAGAGTCACCGCATCCTCGCCACGGTAGCGGGGATTGTGACAAAGGTTCTATGTCAGCTGTGTGTGGCAGCCAGGCGCCCCCTAGGGAATGGGGAGCCTGTCAACCCCGGGCCTGTTACTGCCTGCTGGCCCTACTGTCACCAGCCAGGCCTCTGAAAACTTGTCAAACCACGCCCAGACATGGGGCCAGTTTGGCCAAAAGTCTCCAAGAGACAAGTCGGGAAGAAAGATATGGGACAGAGGGAGAAAGCGAAGGGAGCAGGAGAAAGGGAAGGAAGAATAAAAAGTAGTGTTGGGCTGCAGGAGTGAGGTGGAGGAATTGCAAGAAAAGAGGCAGGAAGCAGGAGAGTGAGAGAAAAGGAAAGAAGAGACATGCAGCCAGACGAGGGCTTACTGAGAGACGATGGGATGGAGAAGAGGATGAGAAGGACATAAGGCAAGGCAAGGACAGGCAAGGACAGGCAAGGCAAGGCTAGGCTGCAGGACATGTTTTTGCTTTATAGTTTCTAGCACATTCGTCTTCAGACCAGGAGGAAAGTCATAAGACGGTATGGATTAGGCCCAAGCAAAAACCCCAGCTACTTGAGACACTTAGACTAAGCCTAAAATACCAAGATCTCTCCATAAGGATGGCTTTTATACTGTACTTCCACAATTTGCTGGCAGTACCAAAAAATAAGCTGCAGATCTCCTTAGGCTGAGTCAAGGTGCTTTGGGGCAGGGACCATGCATGTCATGGGAATATTTCACAGTTTCTGCTCTGTTTTCAGTGTATGACACCAAAACACCCACCTGATGACATCCTTTCAAGAGCAAAGGCAGCAATTTGCAGAATTCCGCTTCTTAGGGGAAGTGAGAAATTGCTGAGCTGACACCAAGTCCTGCAGTGTCCCTGTCACCTGCAGAGCCACCGCATCCTCGCCACGGTAGCGGGCATTGTGACAAAGGTTCTATGTCAGCTGGGTGTGGCAGCCAGGCACCCCCTAGGGGATGGGGAGCCTGTCAGCCCCGGGCCTGTGTCTGCCTGCTGGCCCTGCTGTCAACAGCCAGGCGTCTGAAAACTTGTCAAACCATGCCCAGACGTGGGGCCAATTTGGCCCAAAGTCTCCAAGAGACAAGTCGGGAGGAAAGAAATGGGAGAGAGGGAGAAAGCGAAGGGAGCAGGAGAAAGGGAAGGAAGAATAAAAAGTAGTGTTGGGCTGCAGGAGTGAGATGGAGGAATTGCAAGAAAAGAGGCAGGAAGCAGGAGAGTGAGAGAAAAGGAAAGAAGAGACATGCAGCCAGACGAGGGCTTAGTGAGAGAGGATGGGACAGAGAAGAGGATGAGAAGGAAATAAGGCAAGGCAAGGACAGGCAAGGACAGGCAAGGCAAGGCTAGGCTGCAGGACATGTTTTTGCTTTATAGTTTCTAGCACATTCGTCTTCAGACTAGGAGGAAAGCCATAAGACCGTATGGATTAGGCCCAAGCAAAAACCCCAGCTACTTGAGACACTTAGACAAAGCCTAAAATACCAAGATCTCTCCATAAGGATGGTTTTTATACTGTACTTCCACAATCTGCTGGCAGTACAAAAAAATAAGCTGCAGATCTCCTTAGGCTGAGTCATGGTGCTTTGGGGCAGGGACCATGCATATCATGGGAATATTTCACAGTTTCTGCTCTGTTTTCAGTGTATGACACCAAAACACCCACCTGATGACATCCTTTCAAGAGCAAAGGCAGCAATTTGCAGAATTCCGCTTCTTAGGGGAAGTGAGAAATTGCTGAGCTGACACCAAGTCCTGCAGTGTCCCTGTCACCTGCAGAGCCACCGCATCCTCGCCACGGTAGCGGGCATTGTGACAAAGGTTCTATGTCAGCTGGGTGTGGCAGCCAGGCGCCCCCTAAGGGATGGGGAGCCGGTCAGTCCCGGGCCTGTCACTGCCTGCTGGCCCTGCTGCCACCAGCCAGGCCTCTGAAAACTTGTCAAATCATGCCCAGACTTGGGGCCAGTTTGGCCCAAAGTCTGCAAGAGACAAGTCGGGAAGAAAGATATGGGACAGAGGGAGAAAGCGAAGGGAGCAGGAGAAAGGGAAGGAAGAGTAAAAAGTAGTGTTGGGCTGCAGGAGTGAGATGGAGGAATTGCAAGAAAAGAGGCAAGAAGCAGGAGAGTGAGAGAAAAGGAAAGAAGAGACATGCAGCCAGACGAGGGGTTAGTGAGAGAGGATGGGACAGAGAACAGAATGAAAAGGAAATAAGGCAAGTCTAGGACAAGCAAGGACAGGCAAGGCAAGGCTAGGCTGCAGGACATGTTTTTGCTTTATAGTTTCTAGCACATTCGTCTTCAGACTATGAGGAAAGCCATAAGACCGTATGGATTAGGCCCAAGCAAAAACCCCAGCTACTTCAGACACTTTGACTAAGCCTAAAATACGAAGATCTCTCCATAAGAATGGTTTTCATACTGTACTTCCACAATCTGCTGGCAGTACAAAAAAATAAGCTGCAGATCTCCTTAGGCTGAGTCATGGTGCTTTGGGGCAGAGAGCATGCATATCATGGGAATATTTCACCATTTCTGCTCTGGTTTTTAGTGTATGACACCAAAACACCTACCTGAAGACATCCTTTCAAGAGCAAAGGCAGCAATTTGCAGAATTCTGCTTCTTAGGGGAAGTGAGAAATTGCTGAGCTGACACCAAGTCCTGCAGTGTCCCTGTCACCTGCAGAGCCACCGCATCCTCGCCACGGTAGCGGGCATTGTGACAAAGGTTCTATGTCAGCTGGGTGTGGCAGCCAGGCGCCCCCTAGGGGATGGGGAGCCTGTCAGCCCCGGGCCTGTCACTGCCTGGTGTCCCAGCTGCCACCAGCCAGGCCTCTGAAAACTTGTCAAACCATGCCCAGACTTGGGGCCAGTTTGGCCCAAAGTCTGCAAGAGACAAGTCGGGAAGAAAGATATGGGACAGAGGGAGAAAGCGAAGGGAGCAGGAGAAAGGGAAGGAAGAATAAAAAGTAGTGTTGGGCTGCAGGAGTGAGATGGAGGAATTGCAAGAAAAGAGGCAGGAAGCAGGAGAGTGAGAGAAAAGGAAAGAAGAGACATGCAGCCAGACGAGGGGTTAGTGAGAGAGGATGGGACAGAGAACAGGATGAGAAGGACATAAGGCAAGGCTAGGACAGGCAAGGACAGGCAAGGCAAGGTTAGGCTGCAGGACATGTTTTTGCTTTATAGTTTGTAGCACATTCGTCTTCAGACTAGGAGGAAAGCCATAAGACTGTATGGATTAGGCCCAAGCAAAAACCCCAGCTACTTGAGACACTTAGACTAAGCCTAAAATACCAAGATCTCTCCATAAGGATGGTTTTTATACTGTACTTCCACAATCTGCTGGCAGTACAAAAAAATAAGCTGCAGATGTCCTTAGGCTGAGTCATGGTGCTTTGGGGCAGGGACCATGCATATCATGGGAATATTTCACAGTTTCTGCTCTGTTTTCAGTGTATGACACCAAAACACGCACCTGATGACATCCTTTCAAGAGCAAAGGCAGCAATTTGCAGAATTCCGCTTCTTAGGGGAAGTGAGAAATTACTGAGCTGACACCAAGTCCTGCAGTGTCCCTGTCACCTGCAGAGCCACCGCATCCTCGCCACGGTAGCGGGCATTGTGACAAAGGTTCTATGTCAGCTGGGTGTGGCAGCCAGGCGCCCCCTAGGGGATGGGGAGCCTGTCAGCCCCGGGCCTGTTACTGCCTGCTGGCCCTGGTGTCACCAGCCAGGCCTCTGAAAACTTGTCAAACCATGCCCAGACGTGGGGCCAGTTTGGCCCAAAGTCTCCAAGAGACAAGTCGGGAGGAAAGAAATGGGACAGAGGGAGAAAGCGAAGGGAGCAGGAGAAAGGGAAGGAAGAATAAAAAGTAGTGTTGGGCTGCAGGAGTGAGATGGAGGAATTGCAAGAAAAGAGGCAGGAAGCAGGAGAGTGAGAGAAAAGGATAGAAGAGACATGCAGCCAGACGAGGCCTTAGTGAGAGAGGATGGGACAGAGAACAGGTTGAGAAGGAAAGAAGGCAAGGCAAGGACAGGCAAGGACAGGCAAGGCAAGGCTAGGCTGCAGGACATGTTTTTGCTTTATAGTTTCTAGCACATTCGTCTTCAGACCAGGAGGAAAGTCATAAGACGGTATGGATTAGGCCCAAGCAAAAACCCCAGCTACTTGAGACACTTAGACTAAGCCTAAAATACCAAGATCTCTCCATAAGGATGGCTTTTTACTGTACTTCCACAATCTGCTGGCAGTACCAAAAAATAAGCTGCAGATCTCCTTAGGCTGAGTCAAGGTGCTTTGGGGGAGGGACCATGCATGTCATGGGAATATTTCACAGTTTCTGCTCTGTTTTCAGTGTATGACACCAAAACACCCACCTGATGACATCCTTTCAAGAGCAAAGGCAGCAATTTTCAGAATTCCGCTTCTTAGGGGAAGTGAGAAATTGCTGAGCTGACACCAAGTCCTGCAGTGACCCTGACACCTGCAGAGCCACCGCATCCTCGCCACGGTAGCGGGCATTGTGACAAAGGTTCTATGTCAGCTGGGTGTGGCAGCCAGGTGCCCCCTAGGGGATGGGGAGCCTGTCAGCCACGGGCCTGTCACTGCCTGGTGTCCCTGCTGCCACCAGCCAGGCCTCTGAAAACTTGTCAAACCATGCCCAGACGTGGGGACAATTTGGCCCAAAGTCTCCAAGAGACAAGTCGGGAAGAAAGATATGGGACAGAGGGAGAAAGCGAAGGGAGCAGGAGAAAGGGAAGGAAGAATAAAAAGTAGTGTTGGGCTGCAGGAGTGAGATGGAGGAATTGCAAGAAAAGAGGCAGGAAGCAGGAGAGTGAGAGAAAAGGAAAGAAGAGACATGCAGCCAGACGAGGGCTTAGTGAGAGAGGATGGGACAGAGAACAGGATGAGGAGGACATAAGGCAAGGCTTGGACAGGCAAGGACAGGCAAGGCAAGGTTAGGCTGCAGGACATGTTTTTGCTTTATAGTTTGTAGCACATTCGTCTTCAGACTAGGAGGAAAGCCATAAGACCGTATGGATTAGGCCCAAGCAAAAACCCCAGCTACTTGAGACACTTAGACTAAGCCTAAAATACCAAGATCTCTCCATAAGGATGGTTTTTATACTGTACTTCCACAATCTGCTGGCAGTACAAAAAAATAAGCTGCAGATCTCCTTAGGCTGAGTCATGGTGCTTTGGGGCAGGGACCATGCATATCATGGGAATATTTCACAGTTTCTGCTCTGTTTTCAGTGTATGACACCAAAACACCCACCTGATGACATCCTTTCAAGAGCAAAGGCAGCAATTTGCAGAATTCCGCTTCTTAGGGGAAGTGAGAAATTGCTGAGCTGACACCAAGTCCTGCAGTGTCCCTGTCACCTGCAGAGCCACCGCATCCTCGCCACGGTAGCGGGCATTGTGACAAAGGTTCTATGTCAGCTGGGTGTGGCAGCCAGGCGCCCCCTAGGGGATGGGGAGCCTGTCAGCCCCGGGCCTGTCACTGCCTGCTGGCCCTGCTGCCACCAGCCAGGCCTCTGAAAACTTGTCAAACCATGCCCAGACTTGGGGCCAGTTTGGCCCAAAGTCTGCAAGAGACAAGTTCGGGAGGAAAGATATGGGACAGAGGGAGAAAGCAAAGGGAGCAGGAGAAAGGGAAGGAAGAATAAAAAGTAGTGTTGGGCTGCAGGAGTGAGATGGAGGAATTGCAAGAAAAGAGGCAGGAAGCAGGAGAGTGAGAGAAAAGGAAAGAAGAGACATGCAGCCAGACGAGGGGTTAGTGAGAGAGGATGGGACAGAGAACAGGACGAGAAGGACATAAGGCAAGGCTAGGACAGGCAAGGACAGGCAAGGCAAGGTTAGGCTGCAGGACATGTTTTTGCTTTACAGTTTGTAGCACATTCGTCTTCAGACTAGGAGGAAAGCCATAAGACCGTATGGATTAGGCCCAAGCAAAAACCCCAGCTACTTGAGACACTTAGACTAAGCCTAAAATACCAAGATCTCTCCATAAGGATGGTTTTTATACTGTACTTCCACAATCTGCTGGCAGTACAAAAAAATAAGCTGCAGATCTCCTTAGGCTGAGTCATGGTGCTTTGGGGCAGGGACCATGCATATCATGGCAATATTTCACAGTTTCTGCTCTGTTTTCAGTGTATGACACCAAAACACCCACCTGATGACATCCTTTCAAGAGCAAAGGCAGCAATTTGCAGAATTCCGCTTCTTAGGGGAAGTGAGAAATTGCTGACCTGACACCAAGTCCTGCAGTGTCCCTGTCACCTGCAGAGCCACCGCATCCTCGCCACGGTAGCGGGCATTGTGACAAAGGTTCTATGTCAGCTGGGTGTGGCAGCCAGGCGCCCCCTAGGGGATGGGGAGCCTGTCAGTCCCGGGCCTGTCACTGCCTGCTGGCCCTGCTGCCACCAGCCAGGCCTCTGAAAACTTGTCAAACCAGGCCCAGACCTGGGGCCAGTTTGGCCCAAAGTCTGCAAGAGACAAGTCGGGAAGAAAGATATGGGACAGAGGGAGAAAGCGAAGGGAGCAGGAGAAAGGGAAGGAAGAATAAAAAGTAGTGTTGGGCTGCAGGAGTGAGATGGAGGAATTGCAAGAAAAGAGGCAGGAAGCAGGAGAGTGAGAGAAAAGGAAAGAAGAGACATGCAGCCAGACGAGGGCTTAGTGAGAGAGGATGGGACAGAGAACAGGATGAGAAGGACATAAGGCAAGGCTAGGACAGGCAAGGACAGGCAAGGCAAGGCTAGGCTGTAGGACATGTTTTTGCTTTATAGTTTCTAGCACATTCGTCTTCAAACTAGGAGGAAAGCCATAAGACCGTATGGATTAGGCCCAAGCAAAAACCCCAGCTACTTGAGACACTTAGACTAAGCCTAAAATACCAAGATCTCTCCATAAGGATGGTTTTTATACTGTACTTCCACAATCTGCTGGCAGTACAAAAAAATAAGCTGCAGATCTCCTTAGGCTGAGTCATGGTGCTTTGGGGCAGGGACCATGCATATCATGGGAATATTTCACAGTTTCTGCTCTGTTTTCAGTGTATGACACCAAAACACCCACCTGATGACATCCTTTCAAGAGCAAAGGCAGCAATTTGCAGAATTCCGAATCTTAGGGGAAGTGAGAAATTGCTGAGCTGACACCAAGTCCTGCCGTGTCCCTGTCACCTGCAGAGCCACCGCATCCTCGCCACGGTAGCGGGCATTGTGACAAAGGTTCTATGTCAGCTGGGTGTGGCAGCCAGGCGCCCCCTAGGGGATGGGGAGCCTGTCAGCCCCGGGCCTGTCACTGCCTGCTGGCCCTGCTGCCACCAGCCAGGCCTCTGAAAACTTGTCAAACCATGCCCAGACTTGGGGCCAGTTTGGCCCAAAGTCTGCAAGAGACAAGTCGGGAAGAAAGATATGGGACAGAGGGAGAAAGCGAAGGGAGCAGGAGAAAGGGAAGGAAGAATAAAAAGTAGTGTTGGGCTGCAGGAGTGAGATGGAGGAATTGCAAGAAAAGAGGCAGGAAGCAGGAGAGTGAGAGAAAAGGAAAGAAGAGACATGCAGCCAGACGAGGGCTTAGTGAGAGAGGATGGGACAGAGAACAGGATGAGAAGGACATAAGGCAAGGCTAGGACAGGCAAGGACAGGCAAGGCAAGGCTAGGCTGCAGGACATGTTTTTGCTTTATAGTTTCTAGCACATTCGTCTTCAGACTAGGAGGAAAGCCATAAGACCGTATGGATTAGGCCCAAGCAAAAACCCCAGCTACTTGAGACACTTAGACTAAGCCTAAAATACCAAGATCTCTCCATAAGGATGGTTTTTATACTGTACTTCCACAATCTGCTGGCAGTACAAAAAAATAAGCTGCAGATCTCCTTAGGCTGAGTCATGGTGCTTTGGGGCAGGGACCATGCATATCATGGCAATATTTCACAGTTTCTGCTCTGTTCTCAGTGTATGACACCAAAACACCCACCTGATGACATCCTTTCAAGAGCAAATGCAGCAATTTGCAGAATTCCGCTTCTTAGGGGAAGTGAGAAATTGCTGAGCTGACACCAAGTCCTGCAGTGTCCCTGTCACCTGCAGAGCCACCGCATCCTCGCCACGGTAGCGGGCATTGTGACAAAGGTTCTATGTCAGCTGGGTGTGGCAGCCAGGCGCCCCCTAGGGGATGGGGAGCCTGTCAGTCCCGGGCCTGTCACTGCCTGCTGGCCCTGCTGCCACCAGCCAGGCCTCTGAAAACTTGTCAAACCATGCCCAGACTTGGGGCCAGTTTGGCCCAAAGTCTGCAAGAGACAAGTCGGAAAGAAAGATATGGGACAGAGGGAGAAAGCGAAGGGAGCAGGAGAAAGGGAAGGAAGAATAAAAAGTAGTGTTGGGATGCAGGAGTGAGATGGAGGAATTGCAAGAAAAGAGGCAGGAAGCAGGAGAGTGAGAGAAAAGGAAAGAAGAGACATGCAGCCAGACGAGGGCTTAGTGAGAGAGGATGGGACAGAGAACAGGATGAGAAGGAAAGAAGGCAAGGTTAGGACAGGCAAGGACAGGCAAGGCAAGGCTAGGCTGCAGGACATGTTTTTGCTTTATAGTTTCTAGCACATTCGTCTTCAGACTAGGAGGAAAGCCATAAGACCGTATGGATTAGGCCCAAGCAAAAACCCCATCTACTTGAGACACTTAGACTAAGCCTAAAATACCAAGATCTCTCCATAAGGATGGTTTTTATACTGTACTTCCACAATCTGCTGGCAGTACAAAAAAATAAGCTGCAGATCTCCTTAGGCTGAGTCATGGTGCTTTGGGGCAGGGACCATGCATATCATGGGAATATTTCACAGTTTCTGCTCTGTTTTCAGTGTATGACACCAAAACACCCACCTGATGACATCCTTTCAAGAGCAAAGGCAGCAATTTGCAGAATTCCGCTTCTTAGGGGAAGTGAGAAATTGCTGAGCTGACACCAAGTCCTGCCGTGTCCCTGTCACCTGCAGAGCCACCGCATCCTCGCCACGGTAGCGGGCATTGTGACAAAGGTTCTATGTCAGCTGGGTGTGGCAGCCAGGCGCCCCCTAGGGGATGGGGAGCCTGTCAGCCCCGGGCCTGTCACTGCCTGCTGGCCCTGCTGCCACCAGCCAGGCCTCTGAAAACTTGTCAAACCATGCCCAGACTTGGGGCCAGTTTGGCCCAAAGTCTGCAAGAGACAAGTCGGGAAGAAAGATATGGGACAGAGGGAGAAAGCGAAGGGAGCAGGAGAAAGGGAAGGAAGAATAAAAAGTAGTGTTGGGCTGCAGGAGTGAGATGGAGGAATTGCAAGAAAAGAGGCAGGAAGCAGGAGAGTGAGAGAAAAGGAAAGAAGAGACATGCAGCCAGACGAGGGCTTAGTGAGAGAGGATGGGACAGAGAACAGGATGAGAAGGACATAAGGCAAGGCTAGGACAGGCAAGGACAGGCAAGGCAATGCTAGGCTGCAAGACATGTTTTTGCTTTATAGTTTCTAGCACATTCGTCTTCAGACTAGGAGGAAAGCCATAAGACCGTATGGATTAGGCCCAAGCAAAAACCCCAGCTACTTGAGACACTTAGACTAAGCCTAAAATACCAAGATCTCTCCATAAGGATGGTTTTTATACTGTACTTCCACAATCTGCTGGCAGTACAAAAAAATAAGCTGCAGATCTCCTTAGGCTGAGTCATGGTGCTTTGGGGCAGGGACCATGCATATCACGGGAATATTTCACAGTTTCTGCTCTGTTTTCAGTGTATGACACCAAAACACCCACCTGATGACATCCTTTCAAGAGCAAAGGCAGCAATTTGCAGAATTCCGCTTCTTAGGGGAAGTGAGAAATTGCTGAGCTGACACCAAGTCCTGCAGTGCCCCTGTCACCTGCAGAGCCACCGCATCCTCGCCACGGTAGCGGGCATTGTGACAAAGGTTCTATGTCAGCTGGGTGTGGCAGCCAGGCGCCCCCTAGGGAATGGGGAGCCTGTCAGCCCCGGGCCTGTCACTGCCTGGTGTCCCTGCTGCCACCAGCCAGGCCTCTGAAAACTTGTCAAACCATGCCCAGACTTGGGGCCAGTTTGGCCCAAAGTCTGCAAGAGACAAGTCGGGAAGAAAGATATGGGACAGAGGGAGAAAGCGAAGGGAGCAGGAGAAAGGGAAGGAAGAATAAAAAGTAGTGTTGGGCTGCAGGAGTGAGATGGAGGAATTGCAAGAAAAGAGGCAGGAAGCAGGAGAGTGAGAGAAAAGGAAAGAAGAGACATGCAGCCAGACGAGGGCTTAGTGAGAGAGGATGGGACAGAGAACAGGATGAGAAGGACATAAGGCAAGGCTAGGACAGGCAAGGACAGGCAAGGCAAGGCTAGGCTGCAGGACATGTTTTTGCTTTATAGTTTCTAGCACATTCGTCTTCAGACTAGGAGGAAAGCCATAAGACCGTATGGATTAGGCCCAAGCAAAAACCCCAGCTACTTGAGACACTTAGACTAAGCCTAAAATACCAAGATCTCTCCATAAGGATGGTTTTTATACTGTACTTCCACAATCTGCTGGCAGTACAAAAAAATAAGCTGCAGATCTCCTTAGGCTGAGTCATGGTGCTTTGGGGCAGGGACCATGCATATCATGGGAATATTTCACAGTTTCTGCTCTGTTTTCAGTGTATGACACCAAAACACCCACCTGATGACATCCTTTCAAGAGCAAAGGCAGCAATTTGCAGAATTCCGCTTCTTAGGGGAAGTGAGAAATTGCTGAGCTGACACCAAGTCCTGCCGTGTCCCTGTCACCTGCAGAGCCACCGCATCCTCGCCACGGTAGCGGGCATTGTGACAAAGGTTCTATGTCAGCTGGGTGTGGCAGCCAGGCGCCCCCTAGGGGATGGGGAGCCTGTCAGCCCCGGGCCTGTCACTGCCTGCTGGCCCTGCTGCCACCAGCCAGGCCTCTGAAAACTTGTCAAACCATGCCCAGACTTGGGGCCAGTTTGGCCCAAAGTCTGCAAGAGACAAGTCGGGAAGAAAGATATGGGACAGAGGGAGAAAGCGAAGGGAGCAGGAGAAAGGGAAGGAAGAATAAAAAGTAGTGTTGGGCTGCAGGAGTGAGATGGAGGAATTGCAAGAAAAGAGGCAGGAAGCAGGAGAGTGAGAGAAAAGGAAAGAAGAGACATGCAGCCAGACGAGGGCTTAGTGAGAGAGGATGGGACAGAGAACAGGATGAGAAGGACATAAGGCAAGGCTAGGACAGGCAAGGACAGGCAAGGCAAGGCTAGGCTGCAGGACATGTTTTTGCTTTATAGTTTCTAGCACATTCGTCTTCAGACTAGGAGGAAAGCCATAAGACCGTATGGATTAGGCCCAAGCAAAAACCCCAGCTACTTGAGACACTTAGACTAAGCCTAAAATACCAAGATCTCTCCATAAGGATGGTTTTTATACTGTACTTCCACAAACTGCTGGCAGTACAAAAAAATAAGCTGCAGATCTCCTTAGGCTGAGTCATGGTGCTTTGGGGCAGGGACCATGCATATCATGGGAATATTTCACAGTTTCTGCTCTGTTTTCAGTGTATGACACCAAAACACCCACCTGATGACATCCTTTCAAGAGCAAAGGCAACAATTTGCAGAACTCCGCTTCTTAGGGGAAGTGAGAAATTGCTGAGCTGACACCAAGTCCTGCAGTGTCCCTGTCACCTGCAGAGCCACCGCATCCTCGCCACGGTAGCGGGCATTGTGACAAAGGTTCTATGTCAGCTGGGTGTGGCAGCCAGGCGCCCCCTAGGGGATGGGGAGCCTGTCAGCCCCGGGCCTGTCACTGCCTGCTGGCCCTGCTGCCACCAGCCAGGCCTCTGAAAACTTGTCAAACCATGCCCAGACTTGGGGCCAGTTTGGCCCAAAGTCTGCAAGAGACAAGTCGGGAAGAAAGATATGGGACAGAGGGAGAAAGCGAAGGGAGCAGGAGAAAGGGAAGGAAGAATAAAAAGTAGTGTTGGGCTGCAGGAGTGAGATGGAGGAATTGCAAGAAAAGAGGCAGGAAGCAGGAGAGTGAGAGAAAAGGAAAGAAGAGACATGCAGCCAGACAAGGGGTTAGTGAGAGAGGATGGGACAGAGAACAGGATGAGAAGGACATAAGGCAAGGCTAGGACAGGCAAGGACAGGCAAGGCAAGGCTAGGCTGCAGGACATGTTTTTGCTTTATAGTTTCTAGCACATTCGTCTTCAGACTAGGAGGAAAGCCATAAGACCGTATGGATTAGGCCCAAGCAAAAACCCCAGCTACTTGAGACACTTAGACTAAGCCTAAAATACCAAGATCTCTCCATAAGGATGGTTTTTATACTGTACTTCCACAATCTGCTGGCAGTACAAAAAAATAAGCTGCAGATCTCCTTAGGCTGAGTCATGGTGCTTTGGGGCAGGGACCATGCATATCACGGGAATATTTCACAGTTTCTGCTCTGTTTTCAGTGTATGACACCAAAACACCCACCTGATGACATCCTTTCAAGAGCAAAGGCAGCAATTTGCAGAATTCCGCTTCTTAGGGGAAGTGAGAAATTGCTGAGCTGACACCAAGTCCTGCAGTGCCCCTGTCACCTGCAGAGCCACCGCATCCTCGCCACGGTAGCGGGCATTGTGACAAAGGTTCTATGTCAGCTGGGTGTGGCAGCCAGGTGCCCCCTAGGGAATGGGGAGCCTGTCAGCCCCGGGCCTGTCACTGCCTGGTGTCCCTGCTGCCACCAGCCAGGCCTCTGAAAACTTGTCAAACCATGCCCAGACTTGGGGCCAGTTTGGCCCAAAGTCTGCAAGAGACAAGTCGGGAAGAAAGATATGGGACAGAGGGAGAAAGCGAAGGGAGCAGGAGAAAGGGAAGGAAGAATAAAAAGTAGTGTTGGGCTGCAGGAGTGAGATGGAGGAATTGCAAGAAAAGAGGCAGGAAGCAGGAGAGTGAGAGAAAAGGAAAGAAGAGACATGCAGCCAGACGAGGGCTTAGTGAGAGAGGATGGGACAGAGAACAGGATGAGAAGGACATAAGGCAAGGCTAGGACAGGCAAGGACAGGCAAGGCAAGGCTAGGCTGCAGGACATGTTTTTGCTTTATAGTTTCTAGCACATTCGTCTTCAGACTAGGAGGAAAGCCATAAGACCGTATGGATTAGGCCCAAGCAAAAACCCCAGCTACTTGAGACACTTAGACTAAGCCTAAAATACCAAGATCTCTCCATAAGGATGGTTTTTATACTGTACTTCCACAATCTGCTGGCAGTACAAAAAAATAAGCTGCAGATCTCCTTAGGCTGAGTCATGGTGCTTTGGGGCAGGGACCATGCATATCATGGGAATATTTCACAGTTTCTGCTCTGTTTTCAGTGTATGACACCAAAACACCCACCTGATGACATCCTTTCAAGAGCAAAGGCAGCAATTTGCAGAATTCCGCTTCTTAGGGGAAGTGAGAAATTGCTGAGCTGACACCAAGTCCTGCCGTGTCCCTGTCACCTGCAGAGCCACCGCATCCTCGCCACGGTAGCGGGCATTGTGACAAAGGTTCTATGTCAGCTGGGTGTGGCAGCCAGGCGCCCCCTAGGGGATGGGGAGCCTGTCAGCCCCGGGCCTGTCACTGCCTGCTGGCCCTGCTGCCACCAGCCAGGCCTCTGAAAACTTGTCAAACCATGCCCAGACTTGGGGCCAGTTTGGCCCAAAGTCTGCAAGAGACAAGTCGGGAAGAAAGATATGGGACAGAGGGAGAAAGCGAAGGGAGCAGGAGAAAGGGAAGGAAGAATAAAAAGTAGTGTTGGGCTGCAGGAGTGAGATGGAGGAATTGCAAGAAAAGAGGCAGGAAGCAGGAGAGTGAGAGAAAAGGAAAGAAGAGACATGCAGCCAGACGAGGGCTTAGTGAGAGAGGATGGGACAGAGAACAGGATGAGAAGGACATAAGGCAAGGCTAGGACAGGCAAGGACAGGCAAGGCAAGGCTAGGCTGCAGGACATGTTTTTGCTTTATAGTTTCTAGCACATTCGTCTTCAGACTAGGAGGAAAGCCATAAGACCGTATGGATTAGGCCCAAGCAAAAACCCCAGCTACTTGAGACACTTAGACTAAGCCTAAAATACCAAGATCTCTCCATAAGGATGGTTTTTATACTGTACTTCCACAATCTGCTGGCAGTACAAAAAAATAAGCTGCAGATCTCCTTAGGCTGAGTCATGGTGCTTTGGGGCAGGGACCATGCATATCATGGGAATATTTCACAGTTTCTGCTCTGTTTTCAGTGTATGACACCAAAACACCCACCTGATGACATCCTTTCAAGAGCAAAGGCAGCAATTTGCACAATTCCGCTTCTTAGGGGAAGTGAGAAATTGCTGAGCTGACACCAAGTCCTGCAGTGTCCCTGTCACCTGCAGAGCCACCGCATCCTCGCCACGGTAGCGGGCATTGTGACAAAGGTTCTATGTCAGCTGGGTGTGGCAGCCAGGCGCCCCCTAGGGAATGGGGAGCCTGTCAGTCCCGGGCCTGTCACTGCCTGCTGGCCCTGCTGCCACCAGCCAGGCCTCTGAAAACTTGTCAAACCAGGCCCAGACCTGGGGCCAGTTTGGCCCAAAGTCTGCAAGAGACAAGTCGGGAAGAAAGATATGGGACAGAGGGAGAAAGCGAAGGGAGCAGGAGAAAGGGAAGGAAGAATAAAAAGTAGTGTTGGGCTGCAGGAGTGAGATGGAGGAATTGCAAGAAAAGAGGCAGGAAGCAGGAGAGTGAGAGAAAAGGAAAGAAGAGACATGCAGCCAGACGAGGGGTTAGTGGGAGAGGATGGGACAGAGAACAGGATGAGAAGGACATAAGGCAAGGCTAGGACAGGCAAGGACAGGCAAGGCAAGGCTAGGATGCAGGACATGTTTTTGCTTTATAGTTTCTAGCACATTCGTCTTCAAAATAGGAGGAAAGCCATAAGACCGTATGGATTAGGCCCAAGCAAAAACCCCAGCTACTTGAGACACTTAGACTAAGCCTAAAATACCAAGATCTCTCCATAAGGATGGTTTTTATACTGTACTTCCACAATCTGCTGGCAGTACAAAAAAATAAGCTGCAGATCTCCTTAGGCTGAGTCATGGTGCTTTGGGGCAGGGACCATGCATATCATGGGAATATTTCACAGTTTCTGCTCTGTTTTCAGTGTATGACACCAAAACACCCACCTGATGACATCCTTTCAAGAGCAAAGGCAGCAATTTGCAGAATTCCGCTTCTTAGGGGAAGTGAGAAATTGCTGAGCTGACACCAAGTCCTGCCGTGTCCCTGTCACCTGCAGAGCCACCGCATCCTCGCCACGGTAGCGGGCATTGTGACAAAGGTTCTATGTCAGCTGGGTGTGGCAGCCAGGCGCCCCCTAGGGGATGGGGAGCCTGTCAGCCCCGGGCCTGTCACTGCCTGCTGGCCCTGCTGCCACCAGCCAGGCCTCTGAAAACTTGTCAAACCATGCCCAGACTTGGGGCCAGTTTGGCCCAAAGTCTGCAAGAGACAAGTCGGGAAGAAAGATATGGGACAGAGGGAGAAAGCGAAGGGAGCAGGAGAAAGGGAAGGAAGAATAAAAAGTAGTGTTGGGCTGCAGGAGTGAGATGGAGGAATTGCAAGAAAAGAGGCAGGAAGCAGGAGAGTGAGAGAAAAGGAAAGAAGAGACATGCAGCCAGACGAGGGGTTAGTGGGAGAGGATGGGACAGAGAACAGGATGAGAAGGACATAAGGCAAGGCTAGGACAGGCAAGGACAGGCAAGGCAAGGCTAGGATGCAGGACATGTTTTTGCTTTATAGTTTCTAGCACATTCGTCTTCAAAATAGGAGGAAAGCCATAAGACCGTATGGATTAGGCCCAAGCAAAAACCCCAGCTACTTGAGACACTTAGACTAAGCCTAAAATACCAAGATCTCTCCATAAGGATGGTTTTTATACTGTACTTCCACAATCTGCTGGCAGTACAAAAAAATAAGCTGCAGATCTCCTTAGGCTGAGTCATGGTGCTTTGGGGCAGGGACCATGCATATCATGGGAATATTTCACAGTTTCTGCTCTGTTTTCAGTGTATGACACCAAAACACCCACCTGATGACATCCTTTCAAGAGCAAAGGCAGCAATTTGCAGAATTCCGCTTCTTAGGGGAAGTGAGAAATTGCTGAGCTGACACCAAGTCCTGCCGTGTCCCTGTCACCTGCAGAGCCACCGCATCCTCGCCACGGTAGCGGGCATTGTGACAAAGGTTCTATGTCAGCTGGGTGTGGCAGCCAGGCGCCCCCTAGGGGATGGGGAGCCTGTCAGCCCCGGGCCTGTCACTGCCTGCTGGCCCTGCTGCCACCAGCCAGGCCTCTGAAAACTTGTCAAACCATGCCCAGACTTGGGGCCAGTTTGGCCCAAAGTCTGCAAGAGACAAGTCGGGAAGAAAGATATGGGACAGAGGGAGAAAGCGAAGGGAGCAGGAGAAAGGGAAGGAAGAATAAAAAGTAGTGTTGGGCTGCAGGAGTGAGATGGAGGAATTGCAAGAAAAGAGGCAGGAAGCAGGAGAGTGAGAGAAAAGGAAAGAAGAGACATGCAGCCAGACGAGGGCTTAGTGAGAGAGGATGGGACAGAGAACAGGATGAGAAGGACATAAGGCAAGGCTAGGACAGGCAAGGCAAGGCTAGGCTGTAGGACATGTTTTTGCTTTATAGTTTCTAGCACATTCGTCTTCAGACTAGGAGGAAAGCCATAAGACCGTATGGATTAGGCCCAAGCAAAAACCCCAGCTACTTGAGACACTTAGACTAAGCCTAAAATACCAAGATCTCTCCATAAGGATGGTTTTTATACTGTACTTCCACAATCTGCTGGCAGTACAAAAAAATAAGCTGCAGATCTCCTTAGGCTGAGTCATGGTGCTTTGGGGCAGGGACCATGCATATCATGGGAATATTTCACAGTTTCTGCTCTGTTTTCAGTGTATGACACCAAAACACCCACCTGATGACATCCTTTCAAGAGCAAAGGCAGCAATTTGCAGAATTCCGCTTCTTAGGGGAAGTGAGAAATTGCTGAGCTGACACCAAGTCCTGCCGTGTCCCTGTCACCTGCAGAGCCACCGCATCCTCGCCACGGTAGCGGGCATTGTGACAAAGGTTCTATGTCAGCTGGGTGTGGCAGCCAGGCGCCCCCTAGGGGATGGGGAGCCTGTCAGCCCCGGGCCTGTCACTGCCTGCTGGCCCTGCTGCCACCAGCCAGGCCTCTGAAAACTTGTCAAACCATGCCCAGACTTGGGGCCAGTTTGGCCCAAAGTCTGCAAGAGACAAGTCGGGAAGAAAGATATGGGACAGAGGGAGAAAGCGAAGGGAGCAGGAGAAAGGGAAGGAAGAATAAAAAGTAGTGTTGGGCTGCAGGAGTGAGATGGAGGAATTGCAAGAAAAGAGGCAGGAAGCAGGAGAGTGTGAGAAAAGGAAAGAAGAGACATGCAGCCAGACGAGGGCTTAGTGAGAGAGGATGGGACAGAGAACAGGATGAGAAGGACATAAGGCAAGGCTAGGACAGGCAAGGACAGGCAAGGCAATGCTAGGCTGCAAGACATGTTTTTGCTTTATAGTTTCTAGCACATTCGTCTTCAGACTAGGAGGAAAGCCATAAGACCGTATGGATTAGGCCCAAGCAAAAACCCCAGCTACTTGAGACTCTTAGACTAAGCCTAAAATACCAAGATCTCTCCATAAGGATGGTTTTTATACTGTACTTCCACAATCTGCTGGCAGTACAAAAAAATAAGCTGCAGATCTCCTTAGGCTGAGTCATGGTGCTTTGGGGCAGGGACCATGCATATCATGGGAATATTTCACAGTTTCTGCTCTGTTTTCAGTGTATGACACCAAAACACCCACCTGATGACATCCTTTCAAGAGCAAAGGCAGCAATTTGCAGAATTCCGCTTCTTAGGGGAAGTGAGAAATTGCTGAGCTGACACCAAGTCCTGCAGTGTCCCTGTCACCTGCAGAGGCACCGCATCCTCGCCACGGTAGCGGGCATTGTGACAAAGGTTCTATGTCAGCTGGGTGTGGCAGCCAGGCGCCCCCTAGGGAATGGGGAGCCTGTCAGTCCCGGGCCTGTCACTGCCTGCTGGCCCTGCTGCCACCAGCCAGGCCTCTGAAAACTTGTCAAACCAGGCCCAGACCTGGGGCCAGTTTGGCCCAAAGTCTGCAAGAGACAAGTCGGGAAGAAAGATATGGGACAGAGGGAGAAAGCGAAGGGAGCAGGAGAAAGGGAAGGAAGAATAAAAAGTAGTGTTGGGCTGCAGGAGTGAGATGGAGGAATTGCAAGAAAAGAGGCAGGAAGCAGGAGAGTGAGAGAAAAGGAAAGAAGAGACATGCAGCCAGACGAGGGGTTAGTGGGAGAGGATGGGACAGAGAACAGGATGAGAAGGACATAAGGCAAGGCTAGGACAGGCAAGGACAGGCAAGGCAAGGCTAGGATGCAGGACATGTTTTTGCTTTATAGTTTCTAGCACATTCGTCTTCAAACTAGGAGGAAAGCCATAAGACCGTATGGATTAGGCCCAAGCAAAAACCCCAGCTACTTGAGACACTTAGACTAAGCCTAAAATACCAAGATCTCTCCATAAGGATGGTTTTTATACTGTACTTCCACAATCTGCTGGCAGTACAAAAAAATAAGCTGCAGATCTCCTTAGGCTGAGTCATGGTGCTTTGGGGCAGGGACCATGCATATCATGGGAATATTTCACAGTTTCTGCTCTGTTTTCAGTGTATGACACCAAAACACCCACCTGATGACATCCTTTCAAGAGCAAAGGCAGCAATTTGCAGAATTCCGCTTCTTAGGGGAAGTGAGAAATTGCTGAGCTGACACCAAGTCCTGCCGTGTCCCTGTCACCTGCAGAGCCACCGCATCCTCGCCACGGTAGCGGGCATTGTGACAAAGGTTCTATGTCAGCTGGGTGTGGCAGCCAGGCGCCCCCTAGGGGATGGGGAGCCTGTCAGCCCCGGGCCTGTCACTGCCTGCTGGCCCTGCTGCCACCAGCCAGGCCTCTGAAAACTTGTCAAACCATGCCCAGACTTGGGGCCAGTTTGGCCCAAAGTCTGCAAGAGACAAGTCGGGAAGAAAGATATGGGACAGAGGGAGAAAGCGAAGGGAGCAGGAGAAAGGGAAGGAAGAATAAAAAGTAGTGTTGGGCTGCAGGAGTGAGATGGAGGAATTGCAAGAAAAGAGGCAGGAAGCAGGAGAGTGAGAGAAAAGGAAAGAAGAGACATGCAGCCAGACGAGGGCTTAGTGAGAGAGGATGGGACAGAGAACAGGATGAGAAGGACATAAGGCAAGGCTAGGACAGGCAAGGCAAGGCTAGGCTGTAGGACATGTTTTTGCTTTATAGTTTCTAGCACATTCGTCTTCAGACTAGGAGGAAAGCCATAAGACCGTATGGATTAGGCCCAAGCAAAAACCCCAGCTACTTGAGACACTTAGACTAAGCCTAAAATACCAAGATCTCTCCATAAGGATGGTTTTTATACTGTACTTCCACAATCTGCTGGCAGTACAAAAAAATAAGCTGCAGATCTCCTTAGGCTGAGTCATGGTGCTTTGGGGCAGGGACCATGCATATCATGGGAATATTTCACAGTTTCTGCTCTGTTTTCAGTGTATGACACCAAAACACCCACCTGATGACATCCTTTCAAGAGCAAAGGCAGCAATTTGCAGAATTCCGCTTCTTAGGGGAAGTGAGAAATTGCTGAGCTGACACCAAGTCCTGCCGTGTCCCTGTCACCTGCAGAGCCACCGCATCCTCGCCACGGTAGCGGGCATTGTGACAAAGGTTCTATGTCAGCTGGGTGTGGCAGCCAGGCGCCCCCTAGGGGATGGGGAGCCTGTCAGCCCCGGGCCTGTCACTGCCTGCTGGCCCTGCTGCCACCAGCCAGGCCTCTGAAAACTTGTCAAACCATGCCCAGACTTGGGGCCAGTTTGGCCCAAAGTCTGCAAGAGACAAGTCGGGAAGAAAGATATGGGACAGAGGGAGAAAGCGAAGGGAGCAGGAGAAAGGGAAGGAAGAATAAAAAGTAGTGTTGGGCTGCAGGAGTGAGATGGAGGAATTGCAAGAAAAGAGGCAGGAAGCAGGAGAGTGTGAGAAAAGGAAAGAAGAGACATGCAGCCAGACGAGGGCTTAGTGAGAGAGGATGGGACAGAGAACAGGATGAGAAGGACATAAGGCAAGGCTAGGACAGGCAAGGACAGGCAAGGCAATGCTAGGCTGCAAGACATGTTTTTGCTTTATAGTTTCTAGCACATTCGTCTTCAGACTAGGAGGAAAGCCATAAGACCGTATGGATTAGGCCCAAGCAAAAACCCCAGCTACTTGAGACTCTTAGACTAAGCCTAAAATACCAAGATCTCTCCATAAGGATGGTTTTTATACTGTACTTCCACAAACTGCTGGCAGTACAAAAAAATAAGCTGCAGATCTCCTTAGGCTGAGTCATGGTGCTTTGGGGCAGGGACCATGCATATCATGGGAATATTTCACAGTTTCTGCTCTGTTTTCAGTGTATGACAACAAAACACCCACCTGATGACATCCTTTCAAGAGCAAAGGCAGCAATTTGCAGAATTCCGCTTCTTAGGGGAAGTGCGAAATTGCTGAGCTGACACCAAGTCCTGCAGTGTCCCTGTCACCTGCAGAGCCACCGCATCCTCGCCACGGTAGCGGGCATTGTGACAAAGGTTCTATGACAGCTGGGTGTGGCAGCCAGGCGCCCCCTAGGGGATGGGGAGCCTGTCAGCCCCGGGCCTGTCACTGCCTGGTGTCCCAGCTGCCACCAGCCAGGCCTCTGAAAACTTGTCAAACCATGCCCAGACTTGGGGCCAGTTTGGCCCAAAGTCTGCAAGAGACAAGTCGGGAAGAAAGATATGGGACAGAGGGAGAAAGCGAAGGGAGCAGGAGAAAGGGAAGGAAGAATAAAAAGTAGTGTTGGGCTGCAGGAGTGAGATGGAGGAATTGCAAGAAAAGAGGCAGGAAGCAGGAGAGTGAGAGAAAAGGAAAGAAGAGACATGCAGCCAGACGAGGGCTTAGTGAGAGAGGATGGGACAGAGAACAGGATGAGAAGGACATAAGGCAAGGCTAGGACAGGCAAGGACAGGCAAGGCAATGCTAGGCTGCAAGACATGTTTTTGCTTTATAGTTTCTAGCACATTCGTCTTCAGACTAGGAGGAAAGCCATAAGACCGTATGGATTAGGCCCAAGCAAAAACCCCAGCTACTTGAGACACTTAGACTAAGCCTAAAATACCAAGATCTCTCCATAAGGATGGTTTTTATACTGTACTTCCACAATCTGCTGGCAGTACAAAAAAATAAGCTGCAGATCTCCTTAGGCTGAGTCATGGTGCTTTGGGGCAGGGACCATGCATATCATGGGAATATTTCACAGTTTCTGCTCTGTTTTCAGTGTATGACACCAAAACACCCACCTGATGACATCCTTTCAAGAGCAAAGGCAGCAATTTGCAGAATTCCGCTTCTTAGGGGAAGTGAGAAATTGCTGAGCTGACACCAAGTCCTGCAGTGTCCCTGTCACCTGCAGAGCCACCGCATCCTCGCCACGGTAGCGGGCATTGTGACAAAGGTTCTATGTCAGCTGGGTGTGGCAGCCAGGCGCCCCCTAGGGAATGGGGAGCCTGTCAGCCCCGGGCCTGTCACTACCTGCTGGCCCTGCTGCCACCAGCCAGGCCTCTGAAAACTTGTCAAACCATGCCCAGACTTGGGGCCAGTTTGGCCCAAAGTCTGCAAGAGACAAGTCGGGAAGAAAGATATGGGACAGAGGGAGAAAGCGAAGGGAGCAGGAGAAAGGGAAGGAAGAATAAAAAGTAGTGTTGGGCTGCAGGAGTGAGATGGAGGAATTGCAAGAAAAGAGGCAGGAAGCAGGAGAGTGAGAGAAAAGGAAAGAAGAGACATGCAGCCAGACGAGGGGTTAGTGAGAGAGGATGGGACAGAGAACAGGATGAGAAGGAAAGAAGGCAAGGTTAGGACAGGCAAGGACAGGCAAGGCAAGGCTAGGCTGTAGGACATGTTTTTGCTTTATAGTTTCTAGCACATTCGTCTTCAGACTAGGAGGAAAGCCATAAGACCGTATGGATTAGGCCCAAGCAAAAACCCCAGCTACTTGAGACACTTAGACTAAGCCTAAAATACCAAGATCTCTCCATAAGGATGGTTTTTATACTGTACTTCCACAATCTGCTGGCAGTACAAAAAAATAAGCTGCAGATATCCTTAGGCTGAGTCATGGTGCTTTGGGGCAGGGACCATGCATATCACGGGAATATTTCACAGTTTCTGCTCTGTTTTCAGTGTATGACACCAAAACACCCACCTGATGACATCCTTTCAAGAGCAAAGGCAGCAATTTGCAGAATTCCGCTTCTTAGGGGAAGTGAGAAATTGCTGAGCTGACACCAAGTCCTGCAGTGTCCCTGTCACCTGCAGAGCCACCGCATCCTCGCCACGGTAGCGGGCATTGTGACAAAGGTTCTATGTCAGCTGGGTGTGGCAGCCAGGCGCCCCCTAGGGGATGGGGAGCCTGTCAGCCCCGGGCCTGTCACTGCCTGCTGGCCCTGCTGCCACCAGCCAGGCCTCTGAAAACTTGTCAAACCATGCCCAGACTTGGGGCCAGTTTGGCCCAAAGTCTGCAAGAGACAAGTCGGGAAGAAAGATATGGGACAGAGGGAGAAAGCGAAGGGAGCAGGAGAAAGGGAAGGAAGAATAAAAAGTAGTGTTGGGCTGCAGGAGTGAGATGGAGGAATTGCAAGAAAAGAGGCAGGAAGCAGGAGAGTGAGAGAAAAGGAAAGAAGAGACATGCAGCCAGACGAGGGCTTAGTGAGAGAGGATGGGACAGAGAACAGGATGAGAAGGACATAAGGCAAGGCTAGGACAGGCAAGGACAGGCAAGGCAAGGCTAGGCTGCAGGACATGTTTTTGCTTTATAGTTTCTAGCACATTCGTCTTCAGACTAGGAGGAAAGCCATAAGACCGTATGGATTAGGCCCAAGCAAAAACCCCAGCTACTTGAGACACTTAGACTAAGCCTAAAATACCAAGATCTCTCCATAAGGATGGTTTTTATACTGTACTTCCACAATCTGCTGGCAGTACAAAAAAATAAGCTGCAGATCTCCTTAGGCTGAGTCATGGTGCTTTGGGGCAGGGACCATGCATATCATGGGAATATTTCACAGTTTCTGCTCTGTTTTCAGTGTATGACACCAAAACACCCACCTGATGACATCCTTTCAAGAGCAAAGGCAGCAATTTGCAGAATTCCGCTTCTTAGGGGAAGTGAGAAATTGCTGAGCTGACACCAAGTCCTGCAGTGTCCCTGTCACCTGCAGAGCCACCGCATCCTCGCCACGGTAGCGGGCATTGTGACAAAGGTTCTATGTCAGCTGGGTGTGGCAGCCAGGCGCCCCCTAGGGGATGGGGAGCCTGTCAGCCCCGGGCCTGTCACTGCCTGCTGGCCCTGCTGCCACCAGCCAGGCCTCTGAAAACTTGTCAAACCATGCCCAGACTTGGGGCCAGTTTGGCCCAAAGTCTGCAAGAGACAAGTCGGGAAGAAAGATATGGGACAGAGGGAGAAAGCGAAGGGAGCAGGAGAAAGGGAAGGAAGAATAAAAAGTAGTGTTGGGCTGCAGGAGTGAGATGGAGGAATTGCAAGAAAAGAGGCAGGAAGCAGGAGAGTGAGAGAAAAGGAAAGAAGAGACATGCAGCCAGACGAGGGGTTAGTGAGAGAGGATGGGACAGAGAACAGGATGAGAAGGACATAAGGCAAGGCTAGGACAGGCAAGGACAGGCAAGGCAAGGCTAGGCTGCAGGACATGTTTTTGCTTTATAGTTTCTAGCACATTCGTCTTCAGACTAGGAGGAAAGCCATAAGACCGTATGGATTAGGCCCAAGCAAAAACCCCAGCTACTTGAGACACTTAGACTAAGCCTAAAATACCAAGATCTCTCCATAAGGATGGTTTTTATACTGTACTTCCACAATCTGCTGGCAGTACAAAAAAATAAGCTGCAGATCTCCTTAGGCTGAGTCATGGTGCTTTGGGGCAGGGACCATGCATATCATGGGAATATTTCACAGTTTCTGCTCTGTTTTCAGTGTATGACACCAAAACACCCACCTGATGACATCCTTTCAAGAGCAAAGGCAGCAATTTGCAGAACTCCGCTTCTTAGGGGAAGTGAGAAATTGCTGAGCTGACACCAAGTCCTGCAGTGTCCCTGTCACCTGCAGAGCCACCGCATCCTCGCCACGGTAGCGGGCATTGTGACAAAGGTTCTATGTCAGCTGGGTGTGGCAGCCAGGCGCCCCCTAGGGGATGGGGAGCCTGTCAGCCCCGGGCCTGTCACTGCCTGCTGGCCCTGCTGCCACCAGCCAGGCCTCTGAAAACTTGTCAAACCATGCCCAGACTTGGGGCCAGTTTGGCCCAAAGTCTGCAAGAGACAAGTCGGGAAGAAAGATATGGGACAGAGGGAGAAAGCGAAGGGAGCAGGAGAAAGGGAAGGAAGAATAAAAAGTAGTGTTGGGCTGCAGGAGTGAGATGGAGGAATTGCAAGAAAAGAGGCAGGAAGCAGGAGAGTGAGAGAAAAGGAAAGAAGAGACATGCAGCCAGACGAGGGGTTAGTGAGAGAGGATGGGACAGAGAACAGGATGAGAAGGACATAAGGCAAGGCTAGGACAGGCAAGGACAGGCAAGGCAAGGCTAGGCTGCAGGACATGTTTTTGCTTTATAGTTTCTAGCACATTCGTCTTCAGACTAGGAGGAAAGCCATAAGACCGTATGGATTAGGCCCAAGCAAAAACCCCAGCTACTTGAGACACTTAGACTAAGCCTAAAATACCAAGATCTCTCCATAAGGATGGTTTTTATACTGTACTTCCACAATCTGCTGGCAGTACAAAAAAATAAGCTGCAGATCTCCTTAGGCTGAGTCATGGTGCTTTGGGGCAGGGACCATGCATATCACGGGAATATTTCACAGTTTCTGCTCTGTTTTCAGTGTATGACACCAAAACACCCACCTGATGACATCCTTTCAAGAGCAAAGGCAGCAATTTGCAGAATTCCGCTTCTTAGGGGAAGTGAGAAATTGCTGAGCTGACACCAAGTCCTGCAGTGTCCCTGTCACCTGCAGAGCCACCGCATCCTCGCCACGGTAGCGGGCATTGTGACAAAGGTTCTATGTCAGCTGGGTGTGGCAGCCAGGCGCCCCCTAGGGGATGGGGAGCCTGTCAGCCCCGGGCCTGTCACTGCCTGCTGGCCCTGCTGCCACCAGCCAGGCCTCTGAAAACTTGTCAAACCATGCCCAGACTTGGGGCCAGTTTGGCCCAAAGTCTGCAAGAGACAAGTCGGGAAGAAAGATATGGGACAGAGGGAGAAAGCGAAGGGAGCAGGAGAAAGGGAAGGAAGAATAAAAAGTAGTGTTGGGCTGCAGGAGTGAGATGGAGGAATTGCAAGAAAAGAGGCAGGAAGCAGGAGAGTGAGAGAAAAGGAAAGAAGAGACATGCAGCCAGACGAGGGCTTAGTGAGAGAGGATGGGACAGAGAACAGGATGAGAAGGACATAAGGCAAGGCTAGGACAGGCAAGGACAGGCAAGGCAAGGCTAGGCTGCAGGACATGTTTTTGCTTTATAGTTTCTAGCACATTCGTCTTCAGACTAGGAGGAAAGCCATAAGACCGTATGGATTAGGCCCAAGCAAAAACCCCAGCTACTTGAGACACTTAGACTAAGCCTAAAATACCAAGATCTCTCCATAAGGATGGTTTTTATACTGTACTTCCACAATCTGCTGGCAGTACAAAAAAATAAGCTGCAGATCTCCTTAGGCTGAGTCATGGTGCTTTGGGGCAGGGACCATGCATATCATGGGAATATTTCACAGTTTCTGCTCTGTTTTCAGTGTATGACACCAAAACACCCACCTGATGACATCCTTTCAAGAGCAAAGGCAGCAATTTGCAGAATTCCGCTTCTTAGGGGAAGTGAGAAATTGCTGAGCTGACACCAAGTCCTGCAGTGTCCCTGTCACCTGCAGAGCCACCGCATCCTCGCCACGGTAGCGGGCATTGTGACAAAGGTTCTATGTCAGCTGGGTGTGGCAGCCAGGCGTCCCCTAGGGATTGGGGAGCCTGTCAGCCCCGGGCCTGTCACTGCCTGCTGGCCCTGCTGCCACCAGCCAGGCCTCTGAAAACTTGTCAAACCATGCCCAGACTTGGGGCCAGTTTGGCCCAAAGTCTGCAAGAGACAAGTCGGGAAGAAAGATATGGGACAGAGGGAGAAAGCGAAGGGAGCAGGAGAAAGGGAAGGAAGAATAAAAAGTAGTGTTGGGCTGCAGGAGTGAGATGGAGGAATTGCAAGAAAAGAGGCAGGAAGCAGGAGAGTGAGAGAAAAGGAAAGAAGAGACATGCAGCCAGACGAGGGGTTAGTGAGAGAGGATGGGACAGAGAACAGGATGAGAAGGACATAAGGCAAGGCTAGGACAGGCAAGGACAGGCAAGGCAAGGCTAGGCTGCAGGACATGTTTTTGCTTTATAGTTTCTAGCACATTCGTCTTCAGACTAGGAGGAAAGCCATAAGACCGTATGGATTAGGCCCAAGCAAAAACCCCAGGTACTTGAGACACTTAGACTAAGCCTAAAATACCAAGATCTCTCCATAAGGATGGTTTTTATACTGTACTTCCACAATCTGCTGGCAGTACAAAAAAATAAGCTGCAGATCTCCTTAGGCTGAGTCATGGTGCTTTGGGGCAGGGACCATGCATATCATGGGAATATTTCACAGTTTCTGCTCTGTTTTCAGTGTATGACACCAAAACACCCACCTGATGACATCCTTTCAAGAGCAAAGGCAGCAATTTGCAGAACTCCGCTTCTTAGGGGAAGTGAGAAATTGCTGAGCTGACACCAAGTCCTGCAGTGTCCCTGTCACCTGCAGAGCCACCGCATCCTCGCCACGGTAGCGGGCATTGTGACAAAGGTTCTATGTCAGCTGGGTGTGGCAGCCAGGCGCCCCCTAGGGGATGGGGAGCCTGTCAGCCCCGGGCCTGTCACTGCCTGCTGGCCCTGCTGCCACCAGCCAGGCCTCTGAAAACTTGTCAAACCATGCCCAGACTTGGGGCCAGTTTGGCCCAAAGTCTGCAAGAGACAAGTCGGGAAGAAAGATATGGGACAGAGGGAGAAAGCGAAGGGAGCAGGAGAAAGGGAAGGAAGAATAAAAAGTAGTGTTGGGCTGCAGGAGTGAGATGGAGGAATTGCAAGAAAAGAGGCAGGAAGCAGGAGAGTGAGAGAAAAGGAAAGAAGAGACATGCAGCCAGACGAGGGGTTAGTGAGAGAGGATGGGACAGAGAACAGGATGAGAAGGACATAAGGCAAGGCTAGGACAGGCAAGGACAGGCAAGGCAAGGCTAGGCTGCAGGACATGTTTTTGCTTTATAGTTTCTAGCACATTCGTCTTCAGACTAGGAGGAAAGCCATAAGACCGTATGGATTAGGCCCAAGCAAAAACCCCAGCTACTTGAGACACTTAGACTAAGCCTAAAATACCAAGATCTCTCCATAAGGATGGTTTTTATACTGTACTTCCACAATCTGCTGGCAGTACAAAAAAATAAGCTGCAGATCTCCTTAGGCTGAGTCATGGTGCTTTGGGGCAGGGACCATGCATATCATGGGAATATTTCACAGTTTCTGCTCTGTTCTCAGTGTATGACACCAAAACACCCACCTGATGACATCCTTTCAAGAGCAAATGCAGCAATTTGCAGAATTCCGCTTCTTAGGGGAAGTGAGAAATTGCTGAGCTGACACCAAGTCCTGCAGTGTCCCTGTCACCTGCAGAGCCACCGCATCCTCGCCACGGTAGCGGGCATTGTGACAAAGGTTCTATGTCAGCTGGGTGTGGCAGCCAGGCGCCCCCTAGGGGATGGGGAGCCTGTCAGTCCCGGGCCTGTCACTGCCTGCTGGCCCTGCTGCCACCAGCCAGGCCTCTGAAAACTTGTCAAACCATGCCCAGACTTGGGGCCAGTTTGGCCCAAAGTCTGCAAGAGACAAGTCGGGAAGAAAGATATGGGACAGAGGGAGAAAGCGAAGGGAGCAGGAGAAAGGGAAGGAAGAATAAAAAGTAGTGTTGGGCTGCAGGAGTGAGATGGAGGAATTGCAAGAAAAGAGGCAGGAAGCAGGAGAGTGAGAGAAAAGGAAAGAAGAGACATGCAGCCAGACGAGGGGTTAGTGGGAGAGGATGGGACAGAGAACAGGATGAGAAGGACATAAGGCAAGGCTAGGACAGGCAAGGACAGGCAAGGCAAGGCTAGGCTGTAGGACATGTTTTTGCTTTATAGTTTCTAGCACATTCGTCTTCAGACTAGGAGGAAAGCCATAAGACCGTATGGATTAGGCCCAAGCAAAAACCCCAGCTACTTGAGACACTTAGACTAAGCCTAAAATACCAAGATCTCTCCATAAGGATGGTTTTTATACTGTACTTCCACAATCTGCTGGCAGTACAAAAAAATAAGCTGCAGATCTCCTTAGGCTGAGTCATGGTGCTTTGGGGCAGGGACCATGCATATCATGGGAATATTTCACAGTTTCTGCTCTGTTTTCAGTGTATGACACCAAAACACCCACCTGATGACATCCTTTCAAGAGCAAAGGCAGCAATTTGCAGAATTCCGCTTCTTAGGGGAAGTGCGAAATTGCTGAGCTGACACCAAGTCCTGCAGTGTCCCTGTCACCTGCAGAGCCACCGCATCCTCGCCACGGTAGCGGGCATTGTGACAAAGGTTCTATGACAGCTGGGTGTGGCAGCCAGGCGCCCCCTAGGGGATGGGGAGCCTGTCAGCCCCGGGCCTGTCACTGCCTGGTGTCCCAGCTGCCACCAGCCAGGCCTCTGAAAACTTGTCAAACCATGCCCAGACTTGGGGCCAGTTTGGCCCAAAGTCTGCAAGAGACAAGTCGGGAAGAAAGATATGGGACAGAGGGAGAAAGCGAAGGGAGCAGGAGAAAGGGAAGGAAGAATAAAAAGTAGTGTTGGGCTGCAGGAGTGAGATGGAGGAATTGCAAGAAAAGAGGCAGGAAGCAGGAGAGTGAGAGAAAAGGAAAGAAGAGACATGCAGCCAGACGAGGGCTTAGTGAGAGAGGATGGGACAGAGAACAGGATGAGAAGGACATAAGGCAAGGCTAGGACAGGCAAGGCAAGGCTAGGCTGTAGGACATGTTTTTGCTTTATAGTTTCTAGCACATTCGTCTTCAGACTAGGAGGAAAGCCATAAGACCGTATGGATTAGGCCCAAGCAAAAACCCCAGCTACTTGAGACACTTAGACTAAGCCTAAAATACCAAGATCTCTCCATAAGGATGGTTTTTATACTGTACTTCCACAATCTGCTGGCAGTACAAAAAAATAAGCTGCAGATCTCCTTAGGCTGAGTCATGGTGCTTTGGGGCAGGGACCATGCATATCATGGGAATATTTCACAGTTTCTGCTCTGTTTTCAGTGTATGGCACCAAAACACCCACCTGATGACATCCTTTCAAGAGCAAAGGCAGCAATTTGCAGAATTCCGCTTCTTAGGGGAAGTGAGAAATTGCTGAGCTGACACCAAGTCCTGCCGTGTCCCTGTCACCTGCAGAGCCACCGCATCCTCGCCACGGTAGCGGGCATTGTGACAAAGGTTCTATGTCAGCTGGGTGTGGCAGCCAGGCACCCCCTAGGGGATGGGGAGCCTGTCAGCCCCGGGCCTGTCACTGCCTGCTGGCCCTGCTGCCACCAGCCAGGCCTCTGAAAACTTGTCAAACCATGCCCAGACTTGGGGCCAGTTTGGCCCAAAGTCTGCAAGAGACAAGTCGGGAAGAAAGATATGGGACAGAGGGAGAAAGCGAAGGGAGCAGGAGAAAGGGAAGGAAGAATAAAAAGTAGTGTTGGGCTGCAGGAGTGAGATGGAGGAATTGCAAGAAAAGAGGCAGGAAGCAGGAGAGTGTGAGAAAAGGAAAGAAGAGACATGCAGCCAGACGAGGGCTTAGTGAGAGAGGATGGGACAGAGAACAGGATGAGAAGGACATAAGGCAAGGCTAGGACAGGCAAGGACAGGCAAGGCAATGCTAGGCTGCAAGACATGTTTTTGCTTTATAGTTTCTAGCACATTCGTCTTCAGACTAGGAGGAAAGCCATAAGACCGTATGGATTAGGCCCAAGCAAAAACCCCAGCTACTTGAGACACTTAGACTAAGCCTAAAATACCAAGATCTCTCCATAAGGATGCTTTTCATACTGTACTTCCACAATCTGCTGGCAGTACAAAAAAATAAGCTGCAGATCTCCTTAGGCTGAGTCATGGTGCTTTGGGGCAGGGACCATGCATATCACGGGAATATTTCACAGTTTCTGCTCTGTTTTCAGTGTATGACACCAAAACACCCACCTGATGACATCCTTTCAAGAGCAAAGGCAGCAATTTGCAGAATTCCGCTTCTTAGGGGAAGTGAGAAATTGCTGAGCTGACACCAAGTCCTGCAGTGTCCCTGTCACCTGCAGAGCCACCGCATCCTCGCCACGGTAGCGGGCATTGTGACAAAGGTTCTATGTCAGCTGGGTGTGGCAGCCAGGCGCCCCCTAGGGGATGGGGAGCCTGTCAGTCCCGGGCCTGTCACTGCCTGCTGGCCCTGCTGCCACCAGCCAGGCCTCTGAAAACTTGTCAAACCATGCCCAGACTTGGGGCCAGTTTGGCCCAAAGTCTGCAAGAGACAAGTCGGGAAGAAAGATATGGGACAGAGGGAGAAAGCGAAGGGAGCAGGAGAAAGGGAAGGAAGAATAAAAAGTAGTGTTGGGCTGCAGGAGTGAGATGGAGGAATTGCAAGAAAAGAGGCAGGAAGCAGGAGAGTGAGAGAAAAGGAAAGAAGAGACATGCAGCCAGACGAGGGGTTAGTGGGAGAGGATGGGACAGAGAACAGGATGAGAAGGACATAAGGCAAGGCTAGGACAGGCAAGGACAGGCAAGGCAAGGCTAGGCTGCAGGACATGTTTTTGCTTTATAGTTTCTAGCACATTCGTCTTCAGACTATGAGGAAAGCCATAAGACCGTATGGATTAGGCCCAAGCAAAAACCCCAGCTACTTGAGACACTTAGACTAAGCCTAAAATACCAAGATCTCTCCATAAGGATGGTTTTTATACTGTACTTCCACAATCTGCTGGCAGTACAAAAAAATAAGCTGCAGATCTCCTTAGGCTGAGTCATGGTGCTTTGGGGCAGGGACCATGCATATCATGGGAATATTTCACAGTTTCTGCTCTGTTTTCAGTGTATGACAACAAAACACCCACCTGATGACATCCTTTCAAGAGCAAAGGCAGCAATTTGCAGAATTCCGCTTCTTAGGGGAAGTGCGAAATTGCTGAGCTGACACCAAGTCCTGCAGTGTCCCTGTCACCTGCAGAGCCACCGCATCCTCGCCACGGTAGCGGGCATTGTGACAAAGGTTCTATGACAGCTGGGTGTGGCAGCCAGGCGCCCCCTAGGGGATGGGGAGCCTGTCAGCCCCGGGCCTGTCACTGCCTGGTGTCCCAGCTGCCACCAGCCAGGCCTCTGAAAACTTGTCAAACCATGCCCAGACTTGGGGCCAGTTTGGCCCAAAGTCTGCAAGAGACAAGTCGGGAAGAAAGATATGGGACAGAGGGAGAAAGCGAAGGGAGCAGGAGAAAGGGAAGGAAGAATAAAAAGTAGTGTTGGGCTGCAGGAGTGAGATGGAGGAATTGCAAGAAAAGAGGCAGGAAGCAGGAGAGTGAGAGAAAAGGAAAGAAGAGACATGCAGCCAGACGAGGGCTTAGTGAGAGAGGATGGGACAGAGAACAGGATGAGAAGGACATAAGGCAAGGCTAGGACAGGCAAGGCAAGGCTAGGCTGTAGGACATGTTTTTGCTTTATAGTTTCTAGCACATTCGTCTTCAGACTAGGAGGAAAGCCATAAGACCGTATGGATTAGGCCCAAGCAAAAACCCCAGCTACTTGAGACACTTAGACTAAGCCTAAAATACCAAGATCTCTCCATAAGGATGGTTTTTATACTGTACTTCCACAATCTGCTGGCAGTACAAAAAAATAAGCTGCAGATCTCCTTAGGCTGAGTCATGGTGCTTTGGGGCAGGGACCATGCATATCATGGGAATATTTCACAGTTTCTGCTCTGTTTTCAGTGTATGACACCAAAACACCCACCTGATGACATCCTTTCAAGAGCAAAGGCAGCAATTTGCAGAATTCCGCTTCTTAGGGGAAGTGAGAAATTGCTGAGCTGACACCAAGTCCTGCCGTGTCCCTGTCACCTGCAGAGCCACCGCATCCTCGCCACGGTAGCGGGCATTGTGACAAAGGTTCTATGTCAGCTGGGTGTGGCAGCCAGGCACCCCCTAGGGGATGGGGAGCCTGTCAGCCCCGGGCCTGTCACTGCCTGCTGGCCCTGCTGCCACCAGCCAGGCCTCTGAAAACTTGTCAAACCATGCCCAGACTTGGGGCCAGTTTGGCCCAAAGTCTGCAAGAGACAAGTCGGGAAGAAAGATATGGGACAGAGGGAGAAAGCGAAGGGAGCAGGAGAAAGGGAAGGAAGAATAAAAAGTAGTGTTGGGCTGCAGGAGTGAGATGGAGGAATTGCAAGAAAAGAGGCAGGAAGCAGGAGAGTGTGAGAAAAGGAAAGAAGAGACATGCAGCCAGACGAGGGCTTAGTGAGAGAGGATGGGACAGAGAACAGGATGAGAAGGACATAAGGCAAGGCTAGGACAGGCAAGGACAGGCAAGGCAATGCTAGGCTGCAAGACATGTTTTTGCTTTATAGTTTCTAGCACATTCGTCTTCAGACTAGGAGGAAAGCCATAAGACCGTATGGATTAGGCCCAAGCAAAAACCCCAGCTACTTGAGACACTTAGACTAAGCCTAAAATACCAAGATCTCTCCATAAGGATGGTTTTTATACTGTACTTCCACAATCTGCTGGCAGTACAAAAAAATAAGCTGCAGATCTCCTTAGGCTGAGTCATGGTGCTTTGGGGCAGGGACCATGCATATCACGGGAATATTTCACAGTTTCTGCTCTGTTTTCAGTGTATGACACCAAAACACCCACCTGATGACATCCTTTCAAGAGCAAAGGCAGCAATTTGCAGAATTCCGCTTCTTAGGGGAAGTGAGAAATTGCTGAGCTGACACCAAGTCCTGCAGTGTCCCTGTCACCTGCAGAGCCACCGCATCCTCGCCACGGTAGCGGGCATTGTGACAAAGGTTCTATGTCAGCTGGGTGTGGCAGCCAGGCGCCCCCTAGGGGATGGGGAGCCTGTCAGTCCCGGGCCTGTCACTGCCTGCTGGCCCTGCTGCCACCAGCCAGGCCTCTGAAAACTTGTCAAACCATGCCCAGACTTGGGGCCAGTTTGGCCCAAAGTCTGCAAGAGACAAGTCGGGAAGAAAGATATGGGACAGAGGGAGAAAGCGAAGGGAGCAGGAGAAAGGGAAGGAAGAATAAAAAGTAGTGTTGGGCTGCAGGAGTGAGATGGAGGAATTGCAAGAAAAGAGGCAGGAAGCAGGAGAGTGAGAGAAAAGGAAAGAAGAGACATGCAGCCAGACGAGGGGTTAGTGGGAGAGGATGGGACAGACAACAGGATGAGAAGGACATAAGGCAAGGCTAGGACAGGCAAGGACAGGCAAGGCAAGGCTAGGCTGCAGGACATGTTTTTGCTTTATAGTTTCTAGCACATTCGTCTTCAGACTATGAGGAAAGCCATAAGACCGTATGGATTAGGCCCAAGCAAAAACCCCAGCTACTTGAGACACTTAGACTAAGCCTAAAATACCAAGATCTCTCCATAAGGATGGTTTTTATACTGTACTTCCACAATCTGCTGGCAGTACAAAAAAATAAGCTGCAGATCTCCTTAGGCTGAGTCATGGTGCTTTGGGGCAGGGACCATGCATATCATGGGAATATTTCACAGTTTCTGCTCTGTTTTCAGTGTATGACAACAAAACACCCACCTGATGACATCCTTTCAAGAGCAAAGGCAGCAATTTGCAGAATTCCGCTTCTTAGGGGAAGTGCGAAATTGCTGAGCTGACACCAAGTCCTGCAGTGTCCCTGTCACCTGCAGAGCCACCGCATCCTCGCCACGGTAGCGGGCATTGTGACAAAGGTTCTATGACAGCTGGGTGTGGCAGCCAGGCGCCCCCTAGGGGATGGGGAGCCTGTCAGCCCCGGGCCTGTCACTGCCTGGTGTCCCAGCTGCCACCAGCCAGGCCTCTGAAAACTTGTCAAACCATGCCCAGACTTGGGGCCAGTTTGGCCCAAAGTCTGCAAGAGACAAGTCGGGAAGAAAGATATGGGACAGAGGGAGAAAGCGAAGGGAGCAGGAGAAAGGGAAGGAAGAATAAAAAGTAGTGTTGGGCTGCAGGAGTGAGATGGAGGAATTGCAAGAAAAGAGGCAGGAAGCAGGAGAGTGAGAGAAAAGGAAAGAAGAGACATGCAGCCAGACGAGGGCTTAGTGAGAGAGGATGGGACAGAGAACAGGATGAGAAGGACATAAGGCAAGGCTAGGACAGGCAAGGCAAGGCTAGGCTGTAGGACATGTTTTTGCTTTATAGTTTCTAGCACATTCGTCTTCAGACTAGGAGGAAAGCCATAAGACCGTATGGATTAGGCCCAAGCAAAAACCCCAGCTACTTGAGACACTTAGACTAAGCCTAAAATACCAAGATCTCTCCATAAGGATGGTTTTTATACTGTACTTCCACAATCTGCTGGCAGTACAAAAAAATAAGCTGCAGATCTCCTTAGGCTGAGTCATGGTGCTTTGGGGCAGGGACCATGCATATCATGGGAATATTTCACAGTTTCTGCTCTGTTTTCAGTGTATGACACCAAAACACCCACCTGATGACATCCTTTCAAGAGCAAAGGCAGCAATTTGCAGAATTCCGCTTCTTAGGGGAAGTGAGAAATTGCTGAGCTGACACCAAGTCCTGCCGTGTCCCTGTCACCTGCAGAGCCACCGCATCCTCGCCACGGTAGCGGGCATTGTGACAAAGGTTCTATGTCAGCTGGGTGTGGCAGCCAGGCACCCCCTAGGGGATGGGGAGCCTGTCAGCCCCGGGCCTGTCACTGCCTGCTGGCCCTGCTGCCACCAGCCAGGCCTCTGAAAACTTGTCAAACCATGCCCAGACTTGGGGCCAGTTTGGCCCAAAGTCTGCAAGAGACAAGTCGGGAAGAAAGATATGGGACAGAGGGAGAAAGCGAAGGGAGCAGGAGAAAGGGAAGGAAGAATAAAAAGTAGTGTTGGGCTGCAGGAGTGAGATGGAGGAATTGCAAGAAAAGAGGCAGGAAGCAGGAGAGTGTGAGAAAAGGAAAGAAGAGACATGCAGCCAGACGAGGGCTTAGTGAGAGAGGATGGGACAGAGAACAGGATGAGAAGGACATAAGGCAAGGCTAGGACAGGCAAGGACAGGCAAGGCAATGCTAGGCTGCAAGACATGTTTTTGCTTTATAGTTTCTAGCACATTCGTCTTCAGACTAGGAGGAAAGCCATAAGACCGTATGGATTAGGCCCAAGCAAAAACCCCAGCTACTTGAGACACTTAGACTAAGCCTAAAATACCAAGATCTCTCCATAAGGATGGTTTTTATACTGTACTTCCACAATCTGCTGGCAGTACAAAAAAATAAGCTGCAGATCTCCTTAGGCTGAGTCATGGTGCTTTGGGGCAGGGACCATGCATATCACGGGAATATTTCACAGTTTCTGCTCTGTTTTCAGTGTATGACACCAAAACACCCACCTGATGACATCCTTTCAAGAGCAAAGGCAGCAATTTGCAGAATTCCGCTTCTTAGGGGAAGTGAGAAATTGCTGAGCTGACACCAAGTCCTGCAGTGTCCCTGTCACCTGCAGAGCCACCGCATCCTCGCCACGGTAGCGGGCATTGTGACAAAGGTTCTATGTCAGCTGGGTGTGGCAGCCAGGCGCCCCCTAGGGGATGGGGAGCCTGTCAGTCCCGGGCCTGTCACTGCCTGCTGGCCCTGCTGCCACCAGCCAGGCCTCTGAAAACTTGTCAAACCATGCCCAGACTTGGGGCCAGTTTGGCCCAAAGTCTGCAAGAGACAAGTCGGGAAGAAAGATATGGGACAGAGGGAGAAAGCGAAGGGAGCAGGAGAAAGGGAAGGAAGAATAAAAAGTAGTGTTGGGCTGCAGGAGTGAGATGGAGGAATTGCAAGAAAAGAGGCAGGAAGCAGGAGAGTGAGAGAAAAGGAAAGAAGAGACATGCAGCCAGACGAGGGGTTAGTGGGAGAGGATGGGACAGAGAACAGGATGAGAAGGACATAAGGCAAGGCTAGGACAGGCAAGGACAGGCAAGGCAAGGCTAGGCTGCAGGACATGTTTTTGCTTTATAGTTTCTAGCACATTCGTCTTCAGACTATGAGGAAAGCCATAAGACCGTATGGATTAGGCCCAAGCAAAAACCCCAGCTACTTGAGACACTTAGACTAAGCCTAAAATACCAAGATCTCTCCATAAGGATGGTTTTTATACTGTACTTCCACAATCTGCTGGCAGTACAAAAAAATAAGCTGCAGATCTCCTTAGGCTGAGTCATGGTGCTTTGGGGCAGGGACCATGCATATCATGGGAATATTTCACAGTTTCTGCTCTGTTTTCAGTGTATGACAACAAAACACCCACCTGATGACATCCTTTCAAGAGCAAAGGCAGCAATTTGCAGAATTCCGCTTCTTAGGGGAAGTGCGAAATTGCTGAGCTGACACCAAGTCCTGCAGTGTCCCTGTCACCTGCAGAGCCACCGCATCCTCGCCACGGTAGCGGGCATTGTGACAAAGGTTCTATGACAGCTGGGTGTGGCAGCCAGGCGCCCCCTAGGGGATGGGGAGCCTGTCAGCCCCGGGCCTGTCACTGCCTGGTGTCCCAGCTGCCACCAGCCAGGCCTCTGAAAACTTGTCAAACCATGCCCAGACTTGGGGCCAGTTTGGCCCAAAGTCTGCAAGAGACAAGTCGGGAAGAAAGATATGGGACAGAGGGAGAAAGCGAAGGGAGCAGGAGAAAGGGAAGGAAGAATAAAAAGTAGTGTTGGGCTGCAGGAGTGAGATGGAGGAATTGCAAGAAAAGAGGCAGGAAGCAGGAGAGTGAGAGAAAAGGAAAGAAGAGACATGCAGCCAGACGAGGGCTTAGTGAGAGAGGATGGGACAGAGAACAGGATGAGAAGGACATAAGGCAAGGCTAGGACAGGCAAGGCAAGGCTAGGCTGTAGGACATGTTTTTGCTTTATAGTTTCTAGCACATTCGTCTTCAGACTAGGAGGAAAGCCATAAGACCGTATGGATTAGGCCCAAGCAAAAACCCCAGCTACTTGAGACACTTAGACTAAGCCTAAAATACCAAGATCTCTCCATAAGGATGGTTTTTATACTGTACTTCCACAATCTGCTGGCAGTACAAAAAAATAAGCTGCAGATCTCCTTAGGCTGAGTCATGGTGCTTTGGGGCAGGGACCATGCATATCATGGGAATATTTCACAGTTTCTGCTCTGTTTTCAGTGTATGACACCAAAACACCCACCTGATGACATCCTTTCAAGAGCAAAGGCAGCAATTTGCAGAATTCCGCTTCTTAGGGGAAGTGAGAAATTGCTGAGCTGACACCAAGTCCTGCCGTGTCCCTGTCACCTGCAGAGCCACCGCATCCTCGCCACGGTAGCGGGCATTGTGACAAAGGTTCTATGTCAGCTGGGTGTGGCAGCCAGGCACCCCCTAGGGGATGGGGAGCCTGTCAGCCCCGGGCCTGTCACTGCCTGCTGGCCCTGCTGCCACCAGCCAGGCCTCTGAAAACTTGTCAAACCATGCCCAGACTTGGGGCCAGTTTGGCCCAAAGTCTGCAAGAGACAAGTCGGGAAGAAAGATATGGGACAGAGGGAGAAAGCGAAGGGAGCAGGAGAAAGGGAAGGAAGAATAAAAAGTAGTGTTGGGCTGCAGGAGTGAGATGGAGGAATTGCAAGAAAAGAGGCAGGAAGCAGGAGAGTGTGAGAAAAGGAAAGAAGAGACATGCAGCCAGACGAGGGCTTAGTGAGAGAGGATGGGACAGAGAACAGGATGAGAAGGACATAAGGCAAGGCTAGGACAGGCAAGGACAGGCAAGGCAATGCTAGGCTGCAAGACATGTTTTTGCTTTATAGTTTCTAGCACATTCGTCTTCAGACTAGGAGGAAAGCCATAAGACCGTATGGATTAGGCCCAAGCAAAAACCCCAGCTACTTGAGACACTTAGACTAAGCCTAAAATACCAAGATCTCTCCATAAGGATGGTTTTTATACTGTACTTCCACAATCTGCTGGCAGTACAAAAAAATAAGCTGCAGATCTCCTTAGGCTGAGTCATGGTGCTTTGGGGCAGGGACCATGCATATCACGGGAATATTTCACAGTTTCTGCTCTGTTTTCAGTGTATGACACCAAAACACCCACCTGATGACATCCTTTCAAGAGCAAAGGCAGCAATTTGCAGAATTCCGCTTCTTAGGGGAAGTGAGAAATTGCTGAGCTGACACCAAGTCCTGCAGTGTCCCTGTCACCTGCAGAGCCACCGCATCCTCGCCACGGTAGCGGGCATTGTGACAAAGGTTCTATGTCAGCTGGGTGTGGCAGCCAGGCGCCCCCTAGGGGATGGGGAGCCTGTCAGTCCCGGGCCTGTCACTGCCTGCTGGCCCTGCTGCCACCAGCCAGGCCTCTGAAAACTTGTCAAACCATGCCCAGACTTGGGGCCAGTTTGGCCCAAAGTCTGCAAGAGACAAGTCGGGAAGAAAGATATGGGACAGAGGGAGAAAGCGAAGGGAGCAGGAGAAAGGGAAGGAAGAATAAAAAGTAGTGTTGGGCTGCAGGAGTGAGATGGAGGAATTGCAAGAAAAGAGGCAGGAAGCAGGAGAGTGAGAGAAAAGGAAAGAAGAGACATGCAGCCAGACGAGGGGTTAGTGGGAGAGGATGGGACAGACAACAGGATGAGAAGGACATAAGGCAAGGCTAGGACAGGCAAGGACAGGCAAGGCAAGGCTAGGCTGCAGGACATGTTTTTGCTTTATAGTTTCTAGCACATTCGTCTTCAGACTAGGAGGAAAGCCATAAGACCGTATGGATTAGGCCCAAGCAAAAACCCCAGCTACTTGAGACACTTAGACTAAGCCTAAAATACCAAGATATCTCCATAAGGATGGTTTTTATACTGTACTTCCACAATCTGCTGGCAGTACAAAAAAATAAGCTGCAGATCTCCTTAGGCTGAGTCATGGTGCTTTGGGGCAGGGACCATGCATATCATGGGAATATTTCACAGTTTCTGCTCTGTTTTCAGTGTATGACAACAAAACACCCACCTGATGACATCCTTTCAAGAGCAAAGGCAGCAATTTGCAGAATTCCTCTTCTTAGGGGAAGTGCGAAATTGCTGAGCTGACACCAAGTCCTGCAGTGTCCCTGTCACCTGCAGAGCCACCGCATCCTCGCCACGGTAGCGGGCATTGTGACAAAGGTTCTATGACAGCTGGGTGTGGCAGCCAGGCGCCCCCTAGGGGATGGGGAGCCTGTCAGCCCCGGGCCTGTCACTGCCTGGTGTCCCAGCTGCCACCAGCCAGGCCTCTGAAAACTTGTCAAACCATGCCCAGACTTGGGGCCAGTTTGGCCCAAAGTCTGCAAGAGACAAGTCGGGAAGAAAGATATGGGACAGAGGGAGAAAGCGAAGGGAGCAGGAGAAAGGGAAGGAAGAATAAAAAGTAGTGTTGGGCTGCAGGAGTGAGATGGAGGAATTGCAAGAAAAGAGGCAGGAAGCAGGAGAGTGAGAGAAAAGGAAAGAAGAGACATGCAGCCAGACGAGGGCTTAGTGAGAGAGGATGGGACAGAGAACAGGATGAGAAGGACATAAGGCAAGGCTAGGACAGGCAAGGCAAGGCTAGGCTGTAGGACATGTTTTTGCTTTATAGTTTCTAGCACATTCGTCTTCAGACTAGGAGGAAAGCCATAAGACCGTATGGATTAGGCCCAAGCAAAAACCCCAGCTACTTGAGACACTTAGACTAAGCCTAAAATACCAAGATCTCTCCATAAGGATGGTTTTTATACTGTACTTCCACAATCTGCTGGCAGTACAAAAAAATAAGCTGCAGATCTCCTTAGGCTGAGTCATGGTGCTTTGGGGCAGGGACCATGCATATCATGGGAATATTTCACAGTTTCTGCTCTGTTTTCAGTGTATGACACCAAAACACCCACCTGATGACATCCTTTCAAGAGCAAAGGCAGCAATTTGCAGAATTCCGCTTCTTAGGGGAAGTGAGAAATTGCTGAGCTGACACCAAGTCCTGCCGTGTCCCTGTCACCTGCAGAGCCACCGCATCCTCGCCACGGTAGCAGGCATTGTGACAAAGGTTCTATGTCAGCTGGGTGTGGCAGCCAGGCACCCCCTAGGGGATGGGGAGCCTGTCAGCCCCGGGCCTGTCACTGCCTGCTGGCCCTGCTGCCACCAGCCAGGCCTCTGAAAACTTGTCAAACCATGCCCAGACTTGGGGCCAGTTTGGCCCAAAGTCTGCAAGAGACAAGTCGGGAAGAAAGATATGGGACAGAGGGAGAAAGCGAAGGGAGCAGGAGAAAGGGAAGGAAGAATAAAAAGTAGTGTTGGGCTGCAGGAGTGAGATGGAGGAATTGCAAGAAAAGAGGCAGGAAGCAGGAGAGTGTGAGAAAAGGAAAGAAGAGACATGCAGCCAGACGAGGGCTTAGTGAGAGAGGATGGGACAGAGAACAGGATGAGAAGGACATAAGGCAAGGCTAGGACAGGCAAGGACAGGCAAGGCAATGCTAGGCTGCAAGACATGTTTTTGCTTTATAGTTTCTAGCACATTCGTCTTCAGACTAGGAGGAAAGCCATAAGACCGTATGGATTAGGCCCAAGCAAAAACCCCAGCTACTTGAGACACTTAGACTAAGCCTAAAATACCAAGATCTCTCCATAAGGATGGTTTTTATACTGTACTTCCACAATCTGCTGGCAGTACAAAAAAATAAGCTGCAGATCTCCTTAGGCTGAGTCATGGTGCTTTGGGGCAGGGACCATGCATATCACGGGAATATTTCACAGTTTCTGCTCTGTTTTCAGTGTATGACACCAAAACACCCACCTGATGACATCCTTTCAAGAGCAAAGGCAGCAATTTGCAGAATTCCGCTTCTTAGGGGAAGTGAGAAATTGCTGAGCTGACACCAAGTCCTGCAGTGTCCCTGTCACCTGCAGAGCCACCGCATCCTCGCCACGGTAGCGGGCATTGTGACAAAGGTTATATGTCAGCTGGGTGTGGCAGCCAGGCGCCCCCTAGGGGATGGGGAGCCTGTCAGCCCCGGGCCTGTCACTGCCTGCTGGCCCTGCTGCCACCAGCCAGGCCTCTGAAAACTTGTCAAACCATGCCCAGACTTGGGGCCAGTTTGGCCCAAAGTCTGCAAGAGACAAGTCGGGAAGAAAGATATGGGACAGAGGGAGAAAGCGAAGGGAGCAGGAGAAAGGGAAGGAAGAATAAAAAGTAGTGTTGGGCTGCAGGAGTGAGATGGAGGAATTGCAAGAAAAGAGGCAGGAAGCAGGAGAGTGAGAGAAAAGGAAAGAAGAGACATGCAGCCAGACGAGGGGTTAGTGAGAGAGGATGGGACAGAGAACAGGATGAGAAGGAAAGAAGGCAAGGTTAGGACAGGCAAGGACAGGCAAGGCAAGGCTAGGCTGCAGGACATGTTTTTGCTTTACAGTTTCTAGCCCATTCGTCTTCAAACTATGAGGAAAGCCATAAGACCGTATGGATTAGGCCCAAGCAAAAACCCCAGGTACTTGAGACACTTAGACTAAGCCTAAAATACCAAGATCTCTCCATAAGGATGGTTTTTATACTGTACTTCCACAATCTGCTGGCAGTACAAAAAAATAAGCTGCAGATCTCCTTAGGCTGAGTCATGGTGCTTTGGGGCAGGGACCATGCATATCATGGGAATATTTCACAGTTTCTGCTCTGTTTTTAGTGTATGACACCAAAACACCCACCTGATGACATCCTTTCAAGAGCAAAAGCAACAATTTGCAGAACTCCGCTTCTTAGGGGAAGTGAGAAATTGCTGAGCTGACACCAAGTCCTGCAGTGTCCCTGTCACCTGCAGAGCCACCGCATCCTCGCCACGGTAGCGGGCATTGTGACAAAGGTTCTATGTCAGCTGGGTGTGGCAGCCAGGCGTCCCCTAGGGGATGGGGAGCCTGTCAGCCCCGGGCCTGTCACTGCCTGCTGGCCCTGCTGCCACCAGCCAGGCCTCTGAAAACTTGTCAAACCATGCCCAGACTTGGGGCCAGTTTGGCCCAAAGTCTGCAAGAGACAAGTCGGGAAGAAAGATATGGGACAGAGGGAGAAAGCGAAGGGAGCAGGAGAAAGGGAAGGAAGAATAAAAAGTAGTGTTGGGCTGCAGGAGTGAGATGGAGGAATTGCAAGAAAAGAGGCAGGAAGCAGGAGAGTGAGAGAAAAGGAAAGAAGAGACATGCAGCCAGACGAGGGGTTAGTGGGAGAGGATGGGACAGAGAACAGGATGAGAAGGACATAAGGCAAGGCTAGGACAGGCAAGGACAGGCAAGGCAAGGCTAGGCTGCAGGACATGTTTTTGCTTTATAGTTTCTAGCACATTCGTCTTCAGACTAGGAGGAAAGCCATAAGACCGTATGGATTAGGCCCAAGCAAAAACCCCAGCTACTTGAGACACTTAGACTAAGCCTAAAATACCAAGATCTCTCCATAAGGATGGTTTTTATACTGTACTTCCACAATCTGCTGGCAGTACAAAAAAATAAGCTGCAGATCTCCTTAGGCTGAGTCATGGTGCTTTGGGGCAGGGACCATGCATATCACGGGAATATTTCACAGTTTCTGCTCTGTTTTCAGTGTATGACACCAAAACACCCACCTGATGACATCCTTTCAAGAGCAAAGGCAGCAATTTGCAGAATTCCGCTTCTTAGGGGAAGTGAGAAATTGCTGAGCTGACACCAAGTCCTGCAGTGTCCCTGTCACCTGCAGAGCCACCGCATCCTCGCCACGGTAGCGGGCATTGTGACAAAGGTTCTATGTCAGCTGGGTGTGGCAGCCAGGCGCCCCCTAGGGGATGGGGAGCCTGTCAGCCCCGGGCCTGTCACTGCCTGCTGGCCCTGCTGCCACCAGCCAGGCCTCTGAAAACTTGTCAAACCATGCCCAGACTTGGGGCCAGTTTGGCCCAAAGTCTGCAAGAGACAAGTCGGGAAGAAAGATATGGGACAGAGGGAGAAAGCGAAGGGAGCAGGAGAAAGGGAAGGAAGAATAAAAAGTAGTGTTGGGCTGCAGGAGTGAGATGGAGGAATTGCAAGAAAAGAGGCAGGAAGCTGGAGAGTGAGAGAAAAGGAAAGAAGAGACATGCAGCCAGATGAGGGGTTAGTGAGAGAGGATGGGACAGAGAACAGGATGAGAAGGAAAGAAGGCAAGGTTAGGACAGGCAAGGACAGGCAAGGCAAGGCTAGGCTGCAGGACATGTTTTTGCTTTACAGTTTCTAGCCCATTCGTCTTCAAACTATGAGGAAAGCCATAAGACCGTATGGATTAGGCCCAAGCAAAAACCCCAGGTACTTGAGACACTTAGACTAAGCCTAAAATACCAAGATCTCTCCATAAGGATGGTTTTTATACTGTACTTCCACAATCTGCTGGCAGTACAAAAAAATAAGCTGCAGATATCCTTAGGCTGAGTCATGGTGCTTTGGGGCAGGGACCATGCATATCATGGGAATATTTCACAGTTTCTGCTCTGTTTTCAGTGTATGACACCAAAACACCCACCTGATGACATCCTTTCAAGAGCAAAAGCAACAATTTGCAGAACTCCGCTTCTTAGGGGAAGTGAGAAATTGCTGAGCTGACACCAAGTCCTGCAATGTCCCTGTCACCTGCAGAGCCACCGCATCCTCGCCACGGTAGCGGGCATTGTGACAAAGGTTCTATGTCAGCTGGGTGTGGCAGCCAGGCGCCCCCTAGGGGATGGGGAGCCTGTCAGCCCCGGGCCTGTCACTGCCTGCTGGCCCTGCTGCCACCAGCCAGGCCTCTGAAAACTTGTCAAACCATGCCCAGACTTGGGGCCAGTTTGGCCCAAAGTCTGCAAGAGACAAGTCGGGAAGAAAGATATGGGACAGAGGGAGAAAGCGAAGGGAGCAGGAGAAAGGGAAGGAAGAATAAAAAGTAGTGTTGGGCTGCAGGAGTGAGATGGAGGAATTGCAAGAAAAGAGGCAGGAAGCAGGAGAGTGAGAGAAAAGGAAAGAAGAGACATGCAGCCAGACGAGGGGTTAGTGGGAGAGGATGGGACAGAGAACAGGATGAGAAGGACATAAGGCAAGGCTAGGACAGGCAAGGACAGGCAAGGCAAGGCTAGGCTGCAGGACATGTTTTTGCTTTATAGTTTCTAGCACATTCGTCTTCAGACTAGGAGGAAAGCCATAAGACCGTATGGATTAGGCCCAAGCAAAAACCCCAGCTACTTGAGACACTTAGACTAAGCCTAAAATACCAAGATCTCTCCATAAGGATGGTTTTTATACTGTACTTCCACAATCTGCTGGCAGTACAAAAAAATAAGCTGCAGATCTCCTTAGGCTGAGTCATGGTGCTTTGGGGCAGGGACCATGCATATCACGGGAATATTTCACAGTTTCTGCTCTGTTTTCAGTGTATGACACCAAAACACCCACCTGATGACATCCTTTCAAGAGCAAAGGCAGCAATTTGCAGAATTCCGCTTCTTAGGGGAAGTGAGAAATTGCTGAGCTGACACCAAGTCCTGCAGTGTCCCTGTCACCTGCAGAGCCACCGCATCCTCGCCACGGTAGCGGGCATTGTGACAAAGGTTCTATGTCAGCTGGGTGTGGCAGCCAGGCGCCCCCTAGGGGATGGGGAGCCTGTCAGCCCCGGGCCTGTCACTGCCTGCTGGCCCTGCTGCCACCAGCCAGGCCTCTGAAAACTTGTCAAACCATGCCCAGACTTGGGGCCAGTTTGGCCCAAAGTCTGCAAGAGACAAGTCGGGAAGAAAGATATGGGACAGAGGGAGAAAGCGAAGGGAGCAGGAGAAAGGGAAGGAAGAATAAAAAGTAGTGTTGGGCTGCAGGAGTGAGATGGAGGAATTGCAAGAAAAGAGGCAGGAAGCAGGAGAGTGAGAGAAAAGGAAAGAAGAGACATGCAGCCAGACGAGGGGTTAGTGAGAGAGGATGGGACAGAGAACAGGATGAGAAGGAAAGAAGGCAAGGTTAGGACAGGCAAGGACAGGCAAGGCAAGGCTAGGCTGCAGGACATGTTTTTGCTTTACAGTTTCTAGCCCATTCGTCTTCAAACTATGAGGAAAGCCATAAGACCGTATGGATTAGGCCCAAGCAAAAACCCCAGGTACTTGAGACACTTAGACTAAGCCTAAAATACCAAGATCTCTCCATAAGGATGGTTTTTATACTGTACTTCCACAATCTGCTGGCAGTACAAAAAAATAAGCTGCAGATCTCCTTAGGCTGAGTCATGGTGCTTTGGGGCAGGGACCATGCATATCATGGGAATATTTCACAGTTTCTGCTCTGTTTTCAGTGTATGACACCAAAACACCCACCTGATGACATCCTTTCAAGAGCAAAGGCAACAATTTGCAGAACTCCGCTTCTTAGGGGAAGTGAGAAATTGCTGAGCTGACACCAAGTCCTGCAGTGTCCCTGTCACCTGCAGAGCCACCGCATCCTCGCCACGGTAGCGGGCATTGTGACAAAGGTTCTATGTCAGCTGGGTGTGGCAGCCAGGCGCCCCCTAGGGGATGGGGAGCCTGTCAGCCCCGGGCCTGTCACTGCCTGCTGGCCCTGCTGCCACCAGCCAGGCCTCTGAAAACTTGTCAAACCATGCCCAGACTTGGGGCCAGTTTGGCCCAAAGTCTGCAAGAGACAAGTCGGGAAGAAAGATATGGGACAGAGGGAGAAAGCGAAGGGAGCAGGAGAAAGGGAAGGAAGAATAAAAAGTAGTGTTGGGCTGCAGGAGTGAGATGGAGGAATTGCAAGAAAAGAGGCAGGAAGCAGGAGAGTGAGAGAAAAGGAAAGAAGAGACATGCAGCCAGACGAGGGGTTAGTGGGAGAGGATGGGACAGAGAACAGGATGAGAAGGACATAAGGCAAGGCTAGGACAGGCAAGGACAGGCAAGGCAAGGCTAGGCTGCAGGACATGTTTTTGCTTTATAGTTTCTAGCACATTCGTCTTCAAACTAGGAGGAAAGCCATAAGACCGTATGGATTAGGCCCAAGCAAAAACCCCAGCTACTTGAGACACTTAGACTAAGCCTAAAATGACAAGATCTCTCCATAAGGATGGGTTTTATACTGTACTTCCACAATCTGCTGGCAGTACAAAAAAATAAGCTGCAGATCTCCTTAGGCTGAGTCATGGTGCTTTGGGGCAGGGACCATGCATATCATGGCAATATTTCACAGTTTCTGCTCTGTTTTCAGTGTATGACACCAAAACACCCACCTGATGACATCCTTTCAAGAGCAAAGGCAGCAATTTGCAGAATTCCGCTTCTTAGGGGAAGTGAGAAATTGCTAAGCTGACACCAAGTCCTGCAGTGTCCCTGTCACCTGCAGAGCCACCGCATCCTCGCCACGGTAGCAGGCATTGTGACAAAGGTTCTATGTCAGCTGGGTGTGGCAGCCAGGCGCCCCCTAGGGGATGGGGAGCCTGTCAGCTCCGCGCCTGTCACTGCCTGCTGGCTCTGCTGCCACCAGCCAGGCCTCTGAAAACTTGTCAAACCATGCCCAGACTTGAGGCCAGTTTGGCCCAAAGTCTGCAAGAGACAAGTCGGGAAGAAAGATATGGGACAGAGGGAGAAAGCGAAGGGAGCAGGAGAAAGGGAAGGAAGAATAAAAAGTAGTGTTGGGCTGCAGGAGTGAGATGGAGGAATTGCAAGAAAAGAGGCGGGAAGCAGGAGAGTGAGAGAAAAGGAAAGAAGAGACATGCAGCCAGACAAGGGGTTAGTGAGAGAGGATGGGACAGAGAACAGGATGAGAAGGACATAAGGCAAGGCTAGGACAGGCAAGGACAGGCAAGGCAAGGCTAGGCTGCAGGACATGTTTTTGCTTTATAGTTTCTAGCACATTCGTCTTCAGACTAGGAGGAAAGCCATAAGACCGTATGGATTAGGCCCAAGCAAAAACCCCAGCTACTTGAGACACTTAGACTAAGCCTAAAATACCAAGATCTCTCCATAAGGATGGTTTTTATACTGTACTTCCACAATCTGCTGGCAGTACAAAAAAATAAGCTGCAGATCTCCTTAGGCTGAGTCATGGTGCTTTGGGGCAGGGACCATGCATATCATGGGAATATTTCACAGTTTCTGCTCTGTTTTCAGTGTATGACACCAAAACACCCACCTGATGACATCCTTTCAAGAGCAAAGGCAGCAATTTGCAGAATTCCGCTTCTTAGGGGAAGTGAGAAATTGCTGAGCTGACACCAAGTCCTGCAGTGTCCCTGTCACCTGCAGAGCCACCGCATCCTCGCCACGGTAGCGGGCATTGTGACAAAGGTTCTATGTCAGCTGGGTGTGGCAGCCAGGCGCCCCCTAGGGGATGGGGAGCCTGTCAGCCCCGGGCCTGTCACTGCCTGCTGGCCCTGCTGCCACCAGCCAGGCCTCTGAAAACTTGTCAAACCATGCCCAGACTTGGGGCCAGTTTGGCCCAAAGTCTGCAAGAGACAAGTCGGCAAGAAAGATATGGGACAGAGGGAGAAAGCGAAGGGAGCAGGAGAAAGGGAAGGAAGAATAAAAAGTAGTGTTGGGCTGCAGGAGTGAGATGGAGGAATTGCAAGAAAAGAGGCAGGAAGCAGGAGAGTGAGAGAAAAGGAAAGAAGAGACATGCAGCCAGACGAGGGGTTAGTGAGAGAGGATGGGACAGAGAACAGGATGAGAAGGACATAAGGCAAGGCTAGGACAGGCAAGGACAGGCAAGGCAAGGCTAGGCTGCAGGACATGTTTTTGCTTTATAGTTTCTAGCACATTCGTCTTCAGACTAGGAGGAAAGCCATAAGACCGTATGGATTAGGCCCAAGCAAAAACCCCAGCTACTTGAGACACTTAGACTAAGCCTAAAATACCAAGATCTCTCCATAAGGATGTTTTTTATACTGTACTTCCACAATCTGCTGGCAGTACAAAAAAATAAGCTGCAGATCTCCTTAGGCTGAGTCATGGTGCTTTGGGGCAGGGACCATGCATATCATGGGAATATTTCACAGTTTCTGCTCTGTTTTCAGTGTATGACACCAAAACACCCACCTGATGACATCCTTTCAAGAGCAAAGGCAGCAATTTGCAGAATTCCGCTTCTTAGGGGAAGTGAGAAATTGCTGAGCTGACACCAAGTCCTGCAGTGTCCCTGTCACCTGCAGAGCCACCGCATCCTCGCCACGGTAGCGGGCATTGTGACAAAGGTTCTATGTCAGCTGGGTGTGGCAGCCAGGCGTCCCCTAGGGATTGGGGAGCCTGTCAGCCCCGGGCCTGTCACTGCCTGGTGTCCCTGCTGCCACCAGCCAGGCCTCTGAAAACTTGTCAAACCATGCCCAGACTTGGGGCCAGTTTGGCCCAAAGTCTGCAAGAGACAAGTCGGGAAGAAAGATATGGGACAGAGGGAGAAAGCGAAGGGAGCAGGAGAAAGGGAAGGAAGAATAAAAAGTAGTGTTGGGCTGCAGGAGTGAGATGGAGGAATTGCAAGAAAAGAGGCAGGAAGCAGGAGAGTGAGAGAAAAGGAAAGAAGAGACATGCAGCCAGACGAGGGGTTAGTGGGAGAGGATGGGACAGAGAACAGGATGAGAAGGACATAAGGCAAGGCTAGGACAGGCAAGGACAGGCAAGGCAAGGCTAGGCTGCAGGACATGTTTTTGCTTTATAGTTTCTAGCACATTCGTCTTCAGACGAGGAGGAAAGCCATAAGACCGTATGGATTAGGCCCAAGCAAAAACCCCAGCTACTTGAGACACTTAGACTAAGCCTAAAATGACAAGATCTCTCCATAAGGATGGGTTTTATACTGTACTTCCACAATCTGCTGGCAGTACAAAAAAATAAGCTGCAGATCTCCTTAGGCTGAGTCATGGTGCTTTGGGGCAGGGACCATGCATATCATGGCAATATTTCACAGTTTCTGCTCTGTTTTCAGTGTATGACACCAAAACACCCACCTGATGACATCCTTTCAAGAGCAAAGGCAGCAATTTGCAGAATTCCGCTTCTTAGGGGAAGTGAGAAATTGCTAAGCTGACACCAAGTCCTGCAGTGTCCCTGTCACCTGCAGAGCCACCGCATCCTCGCCACGGTAGCAGGCATTGTGACAAAGGTTCTATGTCAGCTGGGTGTGGCAGCCAGGCGCCCCCTAGGGGATGGGGAGCCTGTCAGCTCCGCGCCTGTCACTGCCTGCTGGCTCTGCTGCCACCAGCCAGGCCTCTGAAAACTTGTCAAACCATGCCCAGACTTGAGGCCAGTTTGGCCCAAAGTCTGCAAGAGACAAGTCGGGAAGAAAGATATGGGACAGAGGGAGAAAGCGAAGGGAGCAGGAGAAAGGGAAGGAAGAATAAAAAGTAGTGTTGGGCTGCAGGAGTGAGATGGAGGAATTGCAAGAAAAGAGGCGGGAAGCAGGAGAGTGAGAGAAAAGGAAAGAAGAGACATGCAGCCAGACAAGGGGTTAGTGAGAGAGGATGGGACAGAGAACAGGATGAGAAGGACATAAGGCAAGGCTAGGACAGGCAAGGACAGGCAAGGCAAGGCTAGGCTGCAGGACATGTTTTTGCTTTATAGTTTCTAGCACATTCGTCTTCAGACTAGGAGGAAAGCCATAAGACCGTATGGATTAGGCCCAAGCAAAAACCCCAGCTACTTGAGACACTTAGACTAAGCCTAAAATACCAAGATCTCTCCATAAGGATGGTTTTTATACTGTACTTCCACAATCTGCTGGCAGTACAAAAAAATAAGCTGCAGATCTCCTTAGGCTGAGTCATGGTGCTTTGGGGCAGGGACCATGCATATCATGGGAATATTTCACAGTTTCTGCTCTGTTTTCAGTGTATGACACCAAAACACCCACCTGATGACATCCTTTCAAGAGCAAAGGCAGCAATTTGCAGAATTCCGCTTCTTAGGGGAAGTGAGAAATTGCTGAGCTGACACCAAGTCCTGCAGTGTCCCTGTCACCTGCAGAGCCACCGCATCCTCGCCACGGTAGCGGGCATTGTGACAAAGGTTCTATGTCAGCTGGGTGTGGCAGCCAGGCGCCCCCTAGGGGATGGGGAGCCTGTCAGCCCCGGGCCTGTCACTGCCTGCTGGCCCTGCTGCCACCAGCCAGGCCTCTGAAAACTTGTCAAACCATGCCCAGACTTGGGGCCAGTTTGGCCCAAAGTCTGCAAGAGACAAGTCGGCAAGAAAGATATGGGACAGAGGGAGAAAGCGAAGGGAGCAGGAGAAAGGGAAGGAAGAATAAAAAGTAGTGTTGGGCTGCAGGAGTGAGATGGAGGAATTGCAAGAAAAGAGGCAGGAAGCAGGAGAGTGAGAGAAAAGGAAAGAAGAGACATGCAGCCAGACGAGGGGTTAGTGAGAGAGGATGGGACAGAGAACAGGATGAGAAGGACATAAGGCAAGGCTAGGACAGGCAAGGACAGGCAAGGCAAGGCTAGGCTGCAGGACATGTTTTTGCTTTATAGTTTCTAGCACATTCGTCTTCAGACTAGGAGGAAAGCCATAAGACCGTATGGATTAGGCCCAAGCAAAAACCCCAGCTACTTGAGACACTTAGACTAAGCCTAAAATACCAAGATCTCTCCATAAGGATGTTTTTTATACTGTACTTCCACAATCTGCTGGCAGTACAAAAAAATAAGCTGCAGATCTCCTTAGGCTGAGTCATGGTGCTTTGGGGCAGGGACCATGCATATCATGGGAATATTTCACAGTTTCTGCTCTGTTTTCAGTGTATGACACCAAAACACCCACCTGATGACATCCTTTCAAGAGCAAAGGCAGCAATTTGCAGAATTCCGCTTCTTAGGGGAAGTGAGAAATTGCTGAGCTGACACCAAGTCCTGCAGTGTCCCTGTCACCTGCAGAGCCACCGCATCCTCGCCACGGTAGCGGGCATTGTGACAAAGGTTCTATGTCAGCTGGGTGTGGCAGCCAGGCGCCCCCTAGGGGATGGGGAGCCTGTCAGCCCCGGGCCTGTCACTGCCTGCTGGCCCTGCTGCCACCAGCCAGGCCTCTGAAAACTTGTCAAACCATGCCCAGACTTGGGGCCAGTTTGGCCCAAAGTCTGCAAGAGACAAGTCGGGAAGAAAGATATGGGACAGAGGGAGAAAGCGAAGGGAGCAGGAGAAAGGGAAGGAAGAATAAAAAGTAGTGTTGGGCTGCAGGAGTGAGATGGAGGAATTGCAAGAAAAGAGGCAGGAAGCAGGAGCGTGAGAGAAAAGGAAAGAAGAGACATGCAGCCAGACGAGGGGTTAGTGAGACAGGATGGGACAGAGAACAGGATGAGAAGGACATAAGGCAAGGCTAGGACAGGCAAGGACAGGCAAGGCAAGGCTAGGCTGCAGGACATGTTTTTGCTTTACAGTTTCTAGCACATTCGTCTTCAGACTAGGAGGAAAGCCATAAGACCGTATGGATTAGGCCCAAGCAAAAACCCCAGCTACTTGAGACACTTAGACTAAGCATAAAATACCAAGATCTCTCCATAAGGATGCTTTTTATTCTGTACTTCCACAATCTGCTGGCAGTACAAAAAAATAAGCTGCAGATCTCCTTAGGCTGAGTCATGGTGCTTTGGGGCAGGGACCATGCATATCATGGGAATATTTCACAGTTTCTGCTCTGTTTTCAGTGTATGACACCAAAACACCCACCTGATGACATCCTTTCAAGAGCAAAGGCAGCAATTTGCAGAATTCCACTTCTTAGGGGAAGTGAGAAATTGCTGAGCTGACACCAAGTCCTGCAGTGTCCCTGTCACCTGCAGAGCCACCGCATCCTCGCCACGGTAGCGGGCATTGTGACAAAGGTTCTATGTCAGCTGGGTGTGGCAGCCAGGCGCACCCTAGGGGATGGGGAGCCTGTCAGCCCCGGGCCTGTCACTGCCTGCTGGCCCTGCTGCCACCAGCCAGGCCTCTGAAAACTTGTCAAACCATGCCCAGACTTGGGGCCAGTTTGGCCCAAAGTCTGCAAGAGACAAGTCGGGAAGAAAGATATGGGACAGAGGGAGAAAGCGAAGGGAGCAGGTGAAAGGGAAGGAAGAATAAAAAGTAGTGTTGGGCTGCAGGAGTGAGATGGAGGAATTGCAAGAAAAGAGGCAGGAAGCAGGAGAGTGAGAGAAAAGGAAAGAAGAGACATGCAGCCAGACGAGGGGTTAGTGAGACAGGATGGGACAGAGAACAGGATGAGAAGGACATAAGGCAAGGCTAGGACAAGCAAGGACAGGCAAGGCAAGGCTAGGCTGCAGGACATGTTTTTGCTTTATAGTTTCTAGCACATTCGTCTTCAGACTAGGAGGAAAGCCATAAGACCGTATGGATTAGGCCCAAGCAAAAACCCCAGCTACTTGAGACACTTAGACTAAGCATAAAATACCAAGATCTCTCCATAAGGATGGTTTTTATACTGTACTTCCACAATCTGCTGGCAGTACAAAAAAATAAGCTGCAGATCTCCTTAGGCTGAGTCATGGTGCTTTGGGGCAGGGACCATGCATATCATGGGAATATTTCACAGTTTCTGCTCTGTTTTCAGTGTATGACACCAAAACACCCACCTGATGACATCCTTTCAAGAGCAAAGGCAGCAATTTGCAGAATTCCGCTTCTTAGGGGAAGTGAGAAATTGCTGAGCTGACACCAAGTCCTGCAGTGTCCCTGTCACCTGCAGAGCCACCGCATCCTCGCCACGGTAGCGGGCATTGTGACAAAGGTTCTATGTCAGCTGGGTGTGGCAGCCAGGCGCCCCCTAGGGGATGGGGAGCCTGTCAGCCCCGGGCCTGTCACTGCCTGGTGTCCCTGCTGCCACCAGCCAGGCCTCTGAAAACTTGTCAAACCATGCCCAGACTTGGGGCCAGTTTGGCCCAAAGTCTGCAAGAGACAAGTCGGGAAGAAAGATATGGGACAGAGGGAGAAAGTGAAGGGAGCAGGAGAAAGGGAAGGAAGAATAAAAAGTAGTGTTGGGCTGCAGGAGTGAGATGGAGGAATTGCAAGAAAAGAGGCAGGAAGCAGGAGCGTGAGAGAAAAGGAAAGAAGAGACATGCAGCCAGACGAGGGGTTAGTGAGACAGGATGGGACAGAGAACAGGATGAGAAGGACATAAGGCAAGGCTAGGACAAGCAAGGACAGGCAAGGCAAGGCTAGGCTGCAGGACATGTTTTTGCTTTATAGTTTCTAGCACATTCGTCTTCAGACTAGGAGGAAAGCCATAAGACCGTATGGATTAGGCCCAAGCAAAAACCCCAGCTACTTGAGACACTTAGACTAAGCCTAAAATACCAAGATCTCTCCATAAGGATGCTTTTTATACTGTACTTCCACGATCTGCTGGCAGTACAAAAAAATAAGCTGCAGATCTCCTTAGGCTGAGTCATGGTGCTTTGGGGCAGGGACCATGCATATCATGGCAATATTTCACAGTTTCTGCTCTGTTTTCAGTGTATGACACCAAAACACCCACCTGATGACATCCTTTCAAGAGCAAAGGCAGCAATTTGCAGAATTCCGCTTCTTAGGGGAAGTGAGAAATTGCTGAGCTGACACCAAGTCCTGCAGTGTCCCTGTCACCTGCAGAGCCACCGCATCCTCGCCACGGTAGCGGGCATTGTGACAAAGGTTCTATGTCAGCTGGGTGTGGCAGCCAGGCGTCCCCTAGGGATTGGGGAGCCTGTCAGCCCCGGGCCTGTCACTGCCTGGTGTCCCTGCTGCCACCAGCCAGGCCTCTGAAAACTTGTCAAACCATGCCCAGACTTGGGGCCAGTTTGGCCCAAAGTCTGCAAGAGACAAGTCGGGAAGAAAGATATGGGACAGAGGGAGAAAGCGAAGGGAGCAGGAGAAAGGGAAGGAAGAATAAAAAGTAGTGTTGGGCTGCAGGAGTGAGATGGAGGAATTGCAAGAAAAGAGGCAGGAAGCAGGAGAGTGAGAGAAAAGGAAAGAAGAGACATGCAGCCAGACGAGGGGTTAGTGGGAGAGGATGGGACAGAGAACAGGATGAGAAGGACATAAGGCAAGGCTAGGACAGGCAAGGACAGGCAAGGCAAGGCTAGGCTGCAGGACATGTTTTTGCTTTATAGTTTCTAGCACATTCGTCTTCAGACTAGGAGGAAAGCCATAAGACCGTATGGATTAGGCCCAAGCAAAAACCCCAGCTACTTGAGACACTTAGACTAAGCCTAAAATACCAAGATCTCTCCATAAGGATGGTTTTTATACTGTACTTCCACAATCTGCTGGCAGTACAAAAAAATAAGCTGCAGATCTCCTTAGGCTGAGTCATGGTGCTTTGGGGCAGGGACCATGCATATCATGGGAATATTTCACAGTTTCTGCTCTGTTTTCAGTGTATGACACCAAAACACCCACCTGATGACATCCTTTCAAGAGCAAAGGCAGCAATTTGCAGAATTCCGCTTCTTAGGGGAAGTGAGAAATTGCTGAGCTGACACCAAGTCCTGCAGTGTCCCTGTCACCTGCAGAGCCACCGCATCCTCGCCACGGTAGCGGGCATTGTGACAAAGGTTCTATGTCAGCTGGGTGTGGCAGCCAGGCGCCCCCTAGGGGATGGGGAGCCTGTCAGCCCCGGGCCTGTCACTGCCTGCTGGCCCTGCTGCCACCAGCCAGGCCTCTGAAAACTTGTCAAACCATGCCCAGACTTGGGGCCAGTTTGGCCCAAAGTCTGCAAGAGACAAGTCGGGAAGAAAGATATGGGACAGAGGGAGAAAGCGAAGGGAGCAGGAGAAAGGGAAGGAAGAATAAAAAGTAGTGTTGGGCTGCAGGAGTGAGATGGAGGAATTGCAAGAAAAGAGGCAGGAAGCAGGAGAGTGAGAGAAAAGGAAAGAAGAGACATGCAGCCAGACGAGGGCTTAGTGAGAGAGGATGGGACAGAGAACAGGATGAGAAGGACATAAGGCAAGGCTAGGACAGGCAAGGACAGGCAAGGCAAGGCTAGGCTGCAGGACATGTTTTTGCTTTATAGTTTCTAGCACATTCGTCTTCAGACTAGGAGGAAAGCCATAAGACCGTATGGATTAGGCCCAAGCAAAAACCCCAGCTACTTGAGACACTTAGACTAAGCATAAAATACCAAGATCTCTCCATAAGGATGGTTTTTATACTGTACTTCCACAATCTGCTGGCAGTACAAAAAAATAAGCTGCAGATCTCCTTAGGCTGAGTCATGGTGCTTTGGGGCAGGGACCATGCATATCATGGGAATATTTCACAGTTTCTGCTCTGTTTTCAGTGTGTGACACCAAAACACCCACCTGATGACATCCTTTCAAGAGCAAAGGCAGCAATTTGCAGAATTCCGCTTCTTAGGGGAAGTGAGAAATTGCTGAGCTGACACCAAGTCCTGCAGTGTCCCTGTCACCTGCAGAGCCACCGCATCCTCGCCACGGTAGCGGGCATTGTGACAAAGGTTCTATGTCAGCTGGGTGTGGCAGCCAGGCGCCCCCTAGGGGATGGGGAGCCTGTCAGCCCCGGGCCTGTCACTGCCTGCTGGCCCTGCTGCCACCAGCCAGGCCTCTGAAAACTTGTCAAACCATGCCCAGACTTGGGGCCAGTTTGGCCCAAAGTCTGCAAGAGACAAGTCGGGAAGAAAGATATGGGACAGAGGGAGAAAGCGAAGGGAGCAGGAGAAAGGGAAGGAAGAATAAAAAGTAGTGTTGGGCTGCAGGAGTGAGATGGAGGAATTGCAAGAAAAGAGGCAGGAAGCAGGAGAGTGAGAGAAAAGGAAAGAAGAGACATGCAGCCAGACGAGGGATTAGTGAGAGAGGATGGGACAGAGAACAGGATGAGAAGGACATAAGGCAAGGCTAGGACAGGCAAGGACAGGCAAGGCAAGGCTAGGCTGCAGGACATGTTTTTGCTTTATAGTTTCTAGCACATTCGTCTTCAGACTAGGAGGAAAGCCATAAGACCGTATGGATTAGGCCCAAGCAAAAACCCCAGCTACTTGAGACACTTAGACTAAGCCTAAAATACCAAGATCTCTCCATAAGGATGGTTTTTATACTGTACTTCCACGATCTGCTGGCAGTACAAAAAAATAAGCTGCAGATCTCCTTAGGCTGAGTCATGGTGCTTTGGGGCAGGGACCATGCATATCATGGGAATATTTCACAGTTTCTGCTCTGTTTTCAGTGTATGACACCAAAACACCCACCTGATGACATCCTTTCAAGAGCAAAGGCAGCAATTTGCAGAATTCCGCTTCTTAGGGGAAGTGAGAAATTGCTGAGCTGACACCAAGTCCTGCAGTGTCCCTGTCACCTGCAGAGGCACCGCATCCTCGCCACGGTAGCGGGCATTGTGACAAAGGTTCTATGTCAGCTGGGTGTGGCAGCCAGGCGCCCCCTAGGGGATGGGGAGCCTGTCAGCCCCGGGCCTGTCACTGCCTGGTGTCCCTGCTGCCACCAGCCACGCCTCTGAAAACTTGTCAAACCATGCCCAGACTTGGGGCCAGTTTGGCCCAAAGTCTGCAAGAGACAAGTCGGGAAGAAAGATATGGGACAGAGGGAGAAAGCGAAGGGAGCAGGAGAAAGGGAAGGAAGAATAAAAAGTAGTGTTGGGCTGCAGGAGTGAGATGGAGGAATTGCAAGAAAAGAGGCAGGAAGCAGGAGAGTGAGAGAAAAGGAAAGAAGAGACATGCAGCCAGACGAGGGGTTAGTGAGACAGGATGGGACAGAGAACAGGATGAGAAGGACATAAGGCAAGGCTAGGACAAGCAAGGACAGGCAAGGCAAGGCTAGGCTGCAGGACATGTTTTTGCTTTATAGTTTCTAGCACATTCGTCTTCAGACTAGGAGGAAAGCCATAAGACCGTATGGATTAGGCCCAAGCAAAAACCCCAGCTACTTGAGACACTTAGACTAAGCCTAAAATACCAAGATCTCTCCATAAGGATGCTTTTTATACTGTACTTCCACGATCTGCTGGCAGTACAAAAAAATAAGCTGCAGATCTCCTTAGGCTGAGTCATGGTGCTTTGGGGCAGGGACCATGCATATCATGGGAATATTTCACAGTTTCTGCTCTGTTTTCAGTGTATGACACCAAAACACCCACCTGATGACATCCTTTCAAGAGCAAAGGCAGCAATTTGCAGAATTCCGCTTCTTAGGGGAAGTGAGAAATTGCTGAGCTGACACCAAGTCCTGCAGTGTCCCTGTCACCTGCAGAGCCACCGCATCCTCGCCACGGTAGCGGGCATTGTGACAAAGGTTCTATGTCAGCTGGGTGTGGCAGCCAGGCGCCCCCTAGGGGATGGGGAGCCTGTCAGCCCCGGGCCTGTCACTGCCTGGTGTCCCTGCTGCCACCAGCCAGGCCTCTGAAAACTTGTCAAACCATGCCCAGACTTGGGGCCAGTTTGGCCCAAAGTCTGCAAGAGACAAGTCGGGAAGAAAGATATGGGACAGAGGGAGAAAGCGAAGGGAGCAGGAGAAAGGGAAGGAAGAATAAAAAGTAGTGTTGGGCTGCAGGAGTGAGATGGAGGAATTGCAAGAAAAGAGGCAGGAAGCAGGAGAGTGAGAGAAAAGGAAAGAAGAGACATGCAGCCAGACGAGGGGTTAGTGAGACAGGATGGGACAGAGAACAGGATGGAGAAGGACATAAGGCAAGGCTAGGACAGGCAAGGACAGGCAAGGCAAGGCTAGGCTGCAGGACATGTTTTTGCTTTACAGTTTCTAGCACATTCGTCTTCAGACTAGGAGGAAAGCCATAAGACCGTATGGATTACGCCCAAGCAAAAACCCCAGCTACTTGAGACACTTAGACTAAGCCTAAAATACCAAGATCTCTCCATAAGGATGGTTTTTATACTGTACTTCCACAATCTGCTGGCAGTACAAAAAAATAAGCTGCAGATCTCCTTAGGCTGAGTCATGGTGCTTTGGGGCAGGGACCATGCATATCATGGGAATATTTCACAGTTTCTGCTCTGTTTTCAGTGTATGACACCAAAACACCCACCTGATGACATCCTTTCAAGAGCAAAGGCAGCAATTTGCAGAATTCCGCTTCTTAGGGGAAGTGAGAAATTGCTGAGCTGACACCAAGTCCTGCAGTGTCCCTGTCACCTGCAGAGCCACTGCATCCTCGCCACGGTAGCGGGCATTGTGACAAAGGTTCTATGTCAGCTGGGTGTGGCAGCCAGGCGCCCCCTAGGGGATGGGGAGCCTGTCAGCCCCGGGCCTGTCACTGCCTGGTGTCCCTGCTGCCACCAGCCAGGCCTCTGAAAACTTGTCAAACCATGCCCAGACTTGGGGCCAGTTTGGCCCAAAGTCTGCAAGAGACAAGTCGGGAAGAAAGATATGGGACAGAGGGAGAAAGCGAAGGGAGCAGGAGAAAGGGAAGGAAGAATAAAAAGTAGTGTTGGGCTGCAGGAATGAGATGGAGGAATTGCAAGAAAAGAGGCAGGAAGCAGGAGAGTGAGAGAAAAGGAAAGAAGAGACATGCAGCCAGACGAGGGGTTAGTGAGAGAGGATGGGACAGAGAACAGGATGAGAAGGACATAAGGCAAGGCTAGGACAGGCAAGGACAGGCAAGGCAAGGCTAGGCTGCAGGACATGTTTTTGCTTTATAGTTTCTAGCACATTCGTCTTCAGACTAGGAGGAAAGCCATAAGACCGTATGGATTAGGCCCAAGCAAAAACCCCAGCTACTTGAGACACTTAGACTAAGCATAAAATACCAAGATCTCTCCATAAGGATGCTTTTTATTCTGTACTTCCACAATCTGCTGGCAGTACAAAAAAATAAGCTGCAGATCTCCTTAGGCTGAGTCATGGTGCTTTGGGGCAGGGACCATGCATATCATGGGAATATTTCACAGTTTCTGCTCTGTTTTCAGTGTATGACACCAAAACACCCACCTGATGACATCCTTTCAAGAGCAAAGGCAGCAATTTGCAGAATTCCGCTTCTTAGGGGAAGTGAGAAATTGCTGAGCTGACACCAAGTCCTGCAGTGTCCCTGTCACCTGCAGAGCCACCGCATCCTCGCCACGGTAGCGGGCATTGTGACAAAGGTTCTATGTCAGCTGGGTGTGGCAGCCAGGCGCCCCCTAGGGGATGGGGAGCCTGTCAGCCCCGGGCCTGTCACTGCCTGCTGGCCCTGCTGCCACCAGCCAGGCCTCTGAAAACTTGTCAAACCATGCCCAGACTTGGGGCCAGTTTGGCCCAAAGTCTGCAAGAGACAAGTCGGGAAGAAAGATATGGGACAGAGGGAGAAAGTGAAGGGAGCAGGAGAAAGGGAAGGAAGAATAAAAAGTAGTGTTGGGCTGCAGGAGTGAGATGGAGGAATTGCAAGAAAAGAGGCAGGAAGCAGGAGAGTGAGAGAAAAGGAAAGAAGAGACATGCAGCCAGACGAGGGGTTAGTGAGACAGGATGGGACAGAGAACAGGATGAGAAGGACATAAGGCAAGGCTAGGACAAGCAAGGACAGGCAAGGCAAGGCTAGGCTGCAGGACATGTTTTTGCTTTATAGTTTCTAGCACATTCGTCTTCAGACTAGGAGGAAAGCCATAAGACCGTATGGATTAGGCCCAAGCAAAAACCCCAGCTACTTGAGACACTTAGACTAAGCATAAAATACCAAGATCTCTCCATAAGGATGCTTTTTATACTGTACTTCCACAATCTGCTGGCAGTACAAAAAAATAAGCTGCAGATCTCCTTAGGCTGAGTCATGGTGCTTTGGGGCAGGGACCATGCATATCATGGGAATATTTCACAGTTTCTGCTCTGTTTTCAGTGTATGACACCAAAACACCCACCTGATGACATCCTTTCAAGAGCAAAGGCAGCAATTTGCAGAATTCCGCTTCTTAGGGGAAGTGAGAAATTGCTGAGCTGACACCAAGTCCTGCAGTGTCCCTGTCACCTGCAGAGCCACCGCATCCTCGCCACGGTAGCGGGCATTGTGACAAAGGTTCTATGTCAGCTGGGTGTGGCAGCCAGGCGCCCCCTAGGGGATGGGGAGCCTGGCAGCCCCGGGCCTGTCACTGCCTGCTGGCCCTGCTGCCACCAGCCAGGCCTCTGAAAACTTGTCAAACCATGCCCAGACTTGGGGCCAGTTTGGCCCAAAGTCTGCAAGAGACAAGTCGGGAAGAAAGATATGGGACAGAGGGAGAAAGCGAAGGGAGCAGGAGAAAGGGAAGGAAGAATAAAAAGTAGTGTTGGGCTGCAGGAGTGAGATGGAGGAATTGCAAGAAAAGAGGCAGGAAGCAGGAGAGTGAGAGAAAAGGAAAGAGGAGACATGCAGCCAGACGAGGGATTAGTGAGAGAGGATGGGACAGAGAACAGGATGAGAAGGACATAAGGCAAGGCTAGGACAGGCAAGGACAGGCAAGGCAAGGCTAGGCTGCAGGACATGTTTTTGCTTTATAGTTTCTAGCACATTCGTCTTCAGACTAGGAGGAAAGCCATAAGACCGTATGGATTAGGCCCAAGCAAAAACCCCAGCTACTTGAGACACTTAGACTAAGCCTAAAATACCAAGATCTCTCCATAAGGATGGTTTTTATACTGTACTTCCACGATCTGCTGGCAGTACAAAAAAATAAGCTGCAGATCTCCTTAGGCTGAGTCATGGTGCTTTGGGGCAGGGACCATGCATATCATGGGAATATTTCACAGTTTCTGCTCTGTTTTCAGTGTATGACACCAAAACACCCACCTGATGACATCCTTTCAAGAGCAAAGGCAGCAATTTGCAGAATTCCGCTTCTTAGGGGAAGTGAGAAATTGCTGAGCTGACACCAAGTCCTGCAGTGTCCCTGTCACCTGCAGAGCCACCGCATCCTCGCCACGGTAGCGGGCATTGTGACAAAGGTTCTATGTCAGCTGGGTGTGGCAGCCAGGCGCCCCCTAGGGGATGGGGAGCCTGTCAGCCCCGGGCCTGTCACTGCCTGGTGTCCCTGCTGCCACCAGCCAGGCCTCTGAAAACTTGTCAAACCATGCCCAGACTTGGGGCCAGTTTGGCCCAAAGTCTGCAAGAGACAAGTCGGGAAGAAAGATATGGGACAGAGGGAGAAAGCGAAGGGAGCAGGAGAAAGGGAAGGAAGAATAAAAAGTAGTGTTGGGCTGCAGGAGTGAGATGGAGGAATTGCAAGAAAAGAGGCAGGAAGCAGGAGAGTGAGAGAAAAGGAAAGAAGAGACATGCAGCCAGACGAGGGCTTAGTGAGAGAGGATGGGACAGAGAACAGGATGAGAAGGACATAAGGCAAGGCTAGGACAGGCAAGGACAGGCAAGGCAAGGCTAGGCTGCAGGACATGTTTGTGCTTTGTAGTTTGTAGCACATTCGTCTTCAGACTAGGAGGAAAGCCATAAGACCGTATGGATTAGGCCCAAGCAAAAACCCCAGCTACTTGAGACACTTAGACTAAGCCTAAAATACCAAGATCTCTCCATAAGGATGGTTTTTATACTGTACTTCCACAATCTGCTGGCAGTACAAAAAAATAAGCTGCAGATCTCCTTAGGCTGAGTCATGGTGCTTTGGGGCAGGGACCATGCATATCATGGGAATATTTCACAGTTTCTGCTCTGTTTTCAGTGTATGACACCAAAACACCCACCTGATGACATCCTTTCAAGAGCAAAGGCAGCAATTTGCAGAATTCCGCTTCTTAGGGGAAGTGAGAAATTGCTGAGCTGACACCAAGTCCTGCAGTGTCCCTGTCACCTGCAGAGCCACTGCATCCTCGCCACGGTAGCGGGCATTGTGACAAAGGTTCTATGTCAGCTGGGTGTGGCAGCCAGGCGCCCCCTAGGGGATGGGGAGCCTGTCAGCCCCGGGCCTGTCACTGCCTGCTGGCCCTGCTGCCACCAGCCAGGCCTCTGAAAACTTGTCAAACCATGCCCAGACTTGGGGCCAGTTTGGCCCAAAGTCTGCAAGAGACAAGTCGGGAAGAAAGATATGGGACAGAGGGAGAAAGCGAAGGGAGCAGGAGAAAGGGAAGGAAGAATAAAAAGTAGTGTTGGGCTGCAGGAGTGAGATGGAGGAATTGCAAGAAAAGAGGCAGGAAGCAGGAGAGTGAGAGAAAAGGAAAGAAGAGACATGCAGCCAGACGAGGGGTTAGTGAGAGAGGATGGGACAGAGAACAGGATGAGAAGGACATAAGGCAAGGCTAGGACAGGCAAGGACAGGCAAGGCAAGGCTAGGCTGCAGGACATGTTTTTGCTTTACAGTTTCTAGCACATTCGTCTTCAGACTAGGAGGAAAGCCATAAGACCGTATGGATTACGCCCAAGCAAAAACCCCAGCTACTTGAGACACTTAGACTAAGCCTAAAATACCAAGATCTCTCCATAAGGATGGTTTTTATACTGTACTTCCACAATCTGCTGGCAGTACAAAAAAATAAGCTGCAGATATCCTTAGGCTGAGTCATGGTGCTTTGGGGCAGGGACCATGCATATCATGGGAATATTTCACAGTTTCTGCTCTGTTTTCAGTGTATGACACCAAAACACCCACCTGATGACATCCTTTCAAGAGCAAAGGCAGCAATTTGCAGAATTCCGCTTCTTAGGGGAAGTGAGAAATTGCTGAGCTGACACCAAGTCCTGCAGTGTCCCTGTCACCTGCAGAGCCACTGCATCCTCGCCACGGTAGCGGGCATTGTGACAAAGGTTCTATGTCAGCTGGGTGTGGCAGCCAGGCGCCCCCTAGGGGATGGGGAGCCTGTCAGCCCCGGGCCTGTCACTGCCTGGTGTCCCTGCTGCCACCAGCCAGGCCTCTGAAAACTTGTCAAACCATGCCCAGACTTGGGGCCAGTTTGGCCCAAAGTCTGCAAGAGACAAGTCGGGAAGAAAGATATGGGACAGAGGGAGAAAGCGAAGGGAGCAGGAGAAAGGGAAGGAAGAATAAAAAGTAGTGTTGGGCTGCAGGAGTGAGATGGAGGAATTGCAAGAAAAGAGGCAGGAAGCAGGAGAGTGAGAGAAAAGGAAAGAAGAGACATGCAGCCAGACGAGGGCTTAGTGAGAGAGGATGGGACAGAGAACAGGATGAGAAGGACATAAGGCAAGGCTAGGACAGGCAAGGACAGGCAAGGCAAGGCTAGGCTGCAGGACATGTTTTTGCTTTATAGTTTCTAGCACATTCGTCTTCAGACTAGGAGGAAAGCCATAAGACCGTATGGATTAGGCCCAAGCAAAAACCCCAGCTACTTGAGACACTTAGACTAAGCATAAAATACCAAGATCTCTCCATAAGGATGCTTTTTATTCTGTACTTCCACAATCTGCTGGCAGTACAGAAAAATAAGCTGCAGATCTCCTTAGGCTGAGTCATGGTGCTTTGGGGCAGGGACCATGCATATCATGGGAATATTTCACAGTTTCTGCTCTGTTTTCAGTGTATGACACCAAAACACCCACCTGATGACATCCTTTCAAGAGCAAAGGCAGCAATTTGCAGAATTCCGCTTCTTAGGGGAAGTGAGAAATTGCTGAGCTGACACCAAGTCCTGCAGTGTCCCTGTCACCTGCAGAGCCACCGCATCCTCGCCACGGTAGCGGGCATTGTGACAAAGGTTCTATGTCAGCTGGGTGTGGCAGCCAGGCGCCCCCTAGGGGATGGGGAGCCTGTCAGCCCCGGGCCTGTCACTGCCTGCTGGCCCTGCTGCCACCAGCCAGGCCTCTGAAAACTTGTCAAACCATGCCCAGACTTGGGGCCAGTTTGGCCCAAAGTCTGCAAGAGACAAGTCGGGAAGAAAGATATGGGACAGAGGGAGAAAGTGAAGGGAGCAGGAGAAAGGGAAGGAAGAATAAAAAGTAGTGTTGGGCTGCAGGAGTGAGATGGAGGAATTGCAAGAAAAGAGGCAGGAAGCAGGAGAGTGAGAGAAAAGGAAAGAAGAGACATGCAGCCAGACGAGGGGTTAGTGAGACAGGATGGAACAGAGAACAGGATGAGAAGGACATAAGGCAAGGCTAGGACAAGCAAGGACAGGCAAGGCAAGGCTAGGCTGCAGGACATGTTTTTGCTTTCTAGTTTCTAGCACATTCGTCTTCAGACTAGGAGGAAAGCCATAAGACCGTATGGATTAGGCCCAAGCAAAAACCCCAGCTACTTGAGACACTTAGACTAAGCCTAAAATACCAAGATCTCTCCATAAGGATGCTTTTTATACTGTACTTCCACAATCTGCTGGCAGTACAAAAAAATAAGCTGCAGATCTCCTTAGGCTGAGTCATGGTGCTTTGGGGCAGGGACCATGCATATCATGGGAATATTTCACAGTTTCTGCTCTGTTTTCAGTGTATGACACCAAAACACCCACCTGATGACATCCTTTCAAGAGCAAAGGCAGCAATTTGCAGAATTCCGCTTCTTAGGGGAAGTGAGAAATTGCTGAGCTGACACCAAGTCCTGCAGTGTCCCTGTCACCTGCAGAGCCACCGCATCCTCGCCACGGTAGCGGGCATTGTGACAAAGGTTCTATGTCAGCTGGGTGTGGCAGCCAGGCGCCCCCTAGGGGATGGGGAGCCTGTCAGCCCCGGGCCTGTCACTGCCTGCTGGCCCTGCTGCCACCAGCCAGGCCTCTGAAAACTTGTCAAACCATGCCCAGACTTGGGGCCAGTTTGGCCCAAAGTCTGCAAGAGACAAGTCGGGAAGAAAGATATGGGACAGAGGGAGAAAGTGAAGGGAGCAGGAGAAAGGGAAGGAAGAATAAAAAGTAGTGTTGGGCTGCAGGAGTGAGATGGAGGAATTGCAAGAAAAGAGGCAGGAAGCAGGAGAGTGAGAGAAAAGGAAAGAAGAGACATGCAGCCAGACGAGGGGTTAGTGAGACAGGATGGGACAGAGAACAGGATGAGAAGGACATAAGGCAAGGCTAGGACAAGCAAGGACAGGCAAGGCAAGGCTAGGCTGCAGGACATGTTTTTGCTTTATAGTTTCTAGCACATTCGTCTTCAGACTAGGAGGAAAGCCATAAGACCGTATGGATTAGGCCCAAGCAAAAACCCCAGCTACTTGAGACACTTAGACTAAGCATAAAATACCAAGATCTCTCCATAAGGATGCTTTTTATACTGTACTTCCACAATCTGCTGGCAGTACAAAAAAATAAGCTGCAGATCTCCTTAGGCTGAGTCATGGTGCTTTGGGGCAGGGACCATGCATATCATGGGAATATTTCACAGTTTCTGCTCTGTTTTCAGTGTATGACACCAAAACACCCACCTGATGACATCCTTTCAAGAGCAAAGGCAGCAATTTGCAGAATTCCGCTTCTTAGGGGAAGTGAGAAATTGCTGAGCTGACACCAAGTCCTGCAGTGTCCCTGTCACCTGCAGAGCCACCGCATCCTCGCCACGGTAGCGGGCATTGTGACAAAGGTTCTATGTCAGCTGGGTGTGGCAGCCAGGCGCCCCCTAGGGGATGGGGAGCCTGTCAGCCCCGGGCCTGTCACTGCCTGCTGGCCCTGCTGCCACCAGCCAGGCCTCTGAAAACTTGTCAAACCATGCCCAGACTTGGGGCCAGTTTGGCCCAAAGTCTGCAAGAGACAAGTCGGGAAGAAAGATATGGGACAGAGGGAGAAAGCGAAGGGAGCAGGAGAAAGGGAAGGAAGAATAAAAAGTAGTGTTGGGCTGCAGGAGTGAGATGGAGGAATTGCAAGAAAAGAGGCAGGGAGCAGGAGAGTGAGAGAAAAGGAAAGAGGAGACATGCAGCCAGACGAGGGATTAGTGAGAGAGGATGGGACAGAGAACAGGATGAGAAGGACATAAGGCAAGGCTAGGACAGGCAAGGACAGGCAAGGCAAGGCTAGGCTGCAGGACATGTTTTTGCTTTATAGTTTCTAGCACATTCGTCTTCAGACTAGGAGGAAAGCCATAAGACCGTATGGATTAGGCCCAAGCAAAAACCCCAGCTACTTGAGACACTTAGACTAAGCCTAAAATACCAAGATCTCTCCATAAGGATGGTTTTTATACTGTACTTCCACAATCTGCTGGCAGTACAAAAAAATAAGCTGCAGATCTCCTTAGGCTGAGTCATGGTGCTTTGGGGCAGGGACCATGCATATCATGGGAATATTTCACAGTTTCTGCTCTGTTTTCAGTGTATGACACCAAAACACCCACCTGATGACATCCTTTCAAGAGCAAAGGCAGCAATTTGCAGAATTCCGCTTCTTAGGGGAAGTGAGAAATTGCTAAGCTGACACCAAGTCCTGCAGTGTCCCTGTCACCTGCAGAGCCACCGCATCCTCGCCACGGTAGCGGGCATTGTGACAAAGGTTCTATGTCAGCTGGGTGTGGCAGCCAGGCGCCCCCTAGGGGATGGGGAGCCTGTCAGCCCCGGGCCTGTCACTACCTGCTGGCCCTGCTGCCACCAGCCAGGCCTCTGAAAACTTGTCAAACCATGCCCAGACTTGAGGCCAGTTTGGCCCAAAGTCTGCAAGAGACAAGTCGGGAAGAAAGATATGGGACAGAGGGAGAAAGCGAAGGGAGCAGGAGAAAGGGAAGGAAGAATAAAAAGTAGTGTTGGGCTGCAGGAGTGAGATGGAGGAATTGCAAGAAAAGAGGCAGGAAGCAGGAGAGTGAGAGAAAAGGAAAGAAGAGACATGCAGCCAGACGAGGGCTTAGTGAGAGAGGATGGGACAGAGAACAGGATGAGAAGGACATAAGGCAAGGCTAGGACAGGCAAGGACAGGCAAGGCAAGGCTAGGCTGCAGGACATGTTTTTGCTTTATAGTTTCTAGCACATTCGTCTTCAGACTAGGAGGAAAGCCATAAGACCGTATGGATTACGCCCAAGCAAAAACCCCAGCTACTTGAGACACTTAGACTAAGCCTAAAATACCAAGATCTCTCCATAAGGATGCTTTTTATACTGTACTTCCACAATCTGCTGGCAGTACAAAAAAATAAGCTGCAGATCTCCTTAGGCTGAGTCATGGTGCTTTGGGGCAGGGACCATGCCTATCATGGGAATATTTCACAGTTTCTGCTCTGTTTTCAGTGTATGACACCAAAACACCCACCTGATGACATCCTTTCAAGAGCAAAGGCAGCAATTTGCAGAATTCCGCTTCTTAGGGGAAGTGAGAAATTGCTGAGCTGACACCAAGTCCTGCAGTGTCCCTGTCACCTGCAGAGCCACCGCATCCTCGCCACGGTAGCGGGCATTGTGACAAAGGTTCTATGTCAGCTGGGTGTGGCAGCCAGGCGCCCCCTAGGGGATGGGGAGCCTGTCAGCCCCGGGCCTGTCACTGCCTGCTGGCCCTGCTGCCACCAGCCAGGCCTCTGAAAACTTGTCAAACCATGCCCAGACTTGGGGCCAGTTTGGCCCAAAGTCTGCAAGAGACAAGTCGGGAAGAAAGATATGGGACAGAGGGAGAAAGCGAAGGGAGCAGGAGAAAGGGAAGGAAGAATAAAAAGTAGTGTTGGGCTGCAGGAGTGAGATGGAGGAATTGCAAGAAAAGAGGCAGGAAGCAGGAGAGTGAGAGAAAAGGAAAGAAGAGACATGCAGCCCGACGAGGGGTTAATGAGAGAGGATGGGACAGAGAACAGGATGAGAAGGACATAAGGCAAGGCTAGGACAGGCAAGGACAGGCAAGGCAAGGCTAGGCTGCAGGACATGTTTTTGCTTTATAGTTTCTAGCACATTCGTCTTCAGACGAGGAGGAAAGCCATAAGACCGTATGGATTAGGCCCAAGCAAAAACCCCAGCTACTTGAGACACTTAGACTAAGCCTAAAATACCAAGATCTCTCCATAAGGATGGTTTTTATACTGTACTTCCACGATCTGCTGGCAGTACAAAAAACTAAGCTGCAGATCTCCTTAGGCTGAGTCATGGTGCTTTGGGGCAGGGACCATGCATATCATGGGAATATTTCACAGTTTCTGCTCTGTTTTCAGTGTATGACACCAAAACACCCACCTGATGACATCCTTTCAAGAGCAAAGGCAGCAATTTGCAGAATTCCGCTTCTTAGGGGAAGTGAGAAATTGCTGAGCTGACACCAAGTCCTGCAGTGTCCCTGTCACCTGCAGAGGCACCGCATCCTCGCCACGGTAGCGGGCATTGTGACAAAGGTTCTATGTCAGCTGGGTGTGGCAGCCAGGCGCCCCCTAGGGGATGGGGAGCCTGTCAGCCCCGGGCCTGTCACTGCCTGGTGTCCCTGCTGCCACCAGCCAGGCCTCTGAAAACTTGTCAAACCATGCCCAGACTTGGGGCCAGTTTGGCCCAAAGTCTGCAAGAGACAAGCCGGGAAGAAAGATATGGGACAGAGGGAGAAAGCGAAGGGAGCAGGAGAAAGGGAAGGAAGAATAAAAAGTAGTGTTGGGCTGCAGGAGTGAGATGGAGGAATTGCAAGAAAAGAGGCAGGAAGCAGGAGAGTGAGAGAAAAGGAAAGAAGAGACATGCAGCCAGACGAGGGGTTAGTGAGACAGGATGGGACAGAGAACAGGATGAGAAGGACATAAGGCAAGGCTAGGACAGGCAAGGACAGGCAAGGCAAGGCTAGGCTGCAGGACATGTTTGTGCTTTGTAGTTTGTAGCACATTCGTCTTCAGACTAGGAGGAAAGCCATAAGACCGTATGGATTAGGCCCAAGCAAAAACCCCAGCTACTTGAGACACTTAGACTAAGCCTAAAATACCAAGATCTCTCCATAAGGATGGTTTTTATACTGTACTTCCACAATCTGCTGGCAGTACAAAAAAATAAGCTGCAGATCTCCTTAGGCTGAGTCATGGTGCTTTGGGGCAGGGACCATGCATATCATGGGAATATTTCACAGTTTCTGCTCTGTTTTCAGTGTATGACACCAAAACACCCACCTGATGACATCCTTTCAAGAGCAAAGGCAGCAATTTGCAGAATTCCGCTTCTTAGGGGAAGTGAGAAATTGCTAAGCTGACACCAAGTCCTGCAGTGTCCCTGTCACCTGCAGAGCCACCACATCCTCGCCACGGTAGCAGGCATTGTGACAAAGGTTCTATGTCAGCTGGGTGTGGCAGCCAGGCGCCCCCTAGGGGATGGGGAGCCTGTCAGCTCCGCGCCTGTCACTGCCTGCTGGCTCTGCTGCCACCAGCCAGGCCTCTGAAAACTTGTCAAACCATGCCCAGACTTGAGGCCAGTTTGGCCCAAAGTCTCCAAGAGACAAGTCGGGAAGAAAGATATGGGACAGAGGGAGAAAGCGAAGGGAGCAGGAGAAAGGGAAGGAAGAATAAAAAGTAGTGTTGGGCTGCAGGAGTGAGATGGAGGAATTGCAAGAAAAGAGGCAGGAAGCAGGAGAGTGAGAGAAAAGGAAAGAAGAGACATGCAGCCAGACGAGGGCTTAGTGAGAGAGGATGGGACAGAGAACAGGATGAGAAGGACATAAGGCAAGGCTAGGACAGGCAAGGACAGGCAAGGCAAGGCTAGGCTGCAGGACATGTTTTTGCTTTATAGTTTCTAGCACATTCGTCTTCAGACTAGGAGGAAAGCCATAAGACCGTATGGATTAGGCCCAAGCAAAAACCCCAGCTACTTGAGACACTTAGACTAAGCCTAAAATACCAAGATCTCTCCATAAGGATGCTTTTTATACTGTACTTCCACGATCTGCTGGCAGTACAAAAAAATAAGCTGCAGATCTCCTTAGGCTGAGTCATGGTGCTTTGGGGCAGGGACCATGCATATCATGGCAATATTTCACAGTTTCTGCTCTGTTTTCAGTGTATGACACCAAAACACCCACCTGATGACATCCTTTCAAGAGCAAAGGCAGCAATTTGCAGAATTCCGCTTCTTAGGGGAAGTGAGAAATTGCTGAGCTGACACCAAGTCCTGCAGTGTCCCTGTCACCTGCAGAGCCACCGCATCCTCGCCACGGTAGCGGGCATTGTGACAAAGGTTCTATGTCAGCTGGGTGTGGCAGCCAGGCGCCCCCTAGGGGATGGGGAGCCTGTCAGCCCCGGGCCTGTCACTGCCTGCTGGCCCTGCTGCCACCAGCCAGGCCTCTGAAAACTTGTCAAACCATGCCCAGACTTGGGGCCAGTTTGGCCCAAAGTCTGCAAGAGACAAGTCGGGAAGAAAGATATGGGACAGAGGGAGAAAGCGAAGGGAGCAGGAGAAAGGGAAGGAAGAATAAAAAGTAGTGTTGGGCTGCAGGAGTGAGATGGAGGAATTGCAAGAAAAGAGGCAGGAAGCAGGAGAGTGAGAGAAAAGGAAAGAAGAGACATGCAGCCAGACGAGGGCTTAGTGAGAGAGGATGGGACAGAGAACAGGATGAGAAGGACATAAGGCAAGGCTAGGACAGGCAAGGACAGGCAAGGCAAGGCTAGGCTGCAGGACATGTTTTTGCTTTATAGTTTCTAGCACATTCGTCTTCAGACTAGGAGGAAAGCCATAAGACCGTATGGATTAGGCCCAAGCAAAAACCCCAGCTACTTGAGACACTTAGACTAAGCCTAAAATACCAAGATCTCTCCATAAGGATGGTTTTTATACTGTACTTCCATGATCTGCTGGCAGTACTAAAAAAATAAGCTACAGATGTCCTTAGGCTGAGTCATGGTGCTTTGGGGAAGGGACCATGCATATCATGGGAATATTTCACAGTTTCTGCTCTGTTTTCAGTGTATGACACCAAAACACCCACCTGATGACATCCTTTCAAGAGCAAAGGCAGCAATTTGCAGAATTCCGCTTCTTAGGGGAAGTGAGAAATTGCTGAGCTGACACCAAGTCCTGCAGTGTCCCTGTCACCTGCAGAGCCACCGCATCCTCGCCACGGTAGCGGGCATTGTGACAAAGGTTCTATGTCAGCTGGGTGTGGCAGCCAGGCGCCCCCTAGGGGATGGGGAGCCTGTCAGCCCCGGGCCTGTCACTGCCTGCTGGCCCTGCTGCCACCAGCCAGGCCTCTGAAAACTTGTCAAACCATGCCCAGACTTGAGGCCAGTATGGCCCAAAGTCTGCAAGAGACAAGTCGGGAAGAAAGATATGGGACAGAGGGAGAAAGCGAAGGGAGCAGGAGAAAGGGAAGGAAGAATAAAAAGTAGTGTTGGGCTGCAGGAGTGAGATGGAGGAATTGCAAGAAAAGAGGCAGGGAGCAGGAGAGTGAGAGAAAAGGAAAGAAGAGACATGCAGCCAGACGAGGGCTTAGTGAGAGAGGATGGGACAGAGAACAGGATGAGAAGGACATAAGGCAAGGCTAGGACAGGCAAGGACAGGCAAGGCAAGGCTAGGCTGCAGGACATGTTTTTGCTTTATAGTTTCTAGCACATTCGTCTTCAGACGAGTAGGAAAGCCATAAGACCGTATGGATTAGGCCCAAGCAAAAACCCCAGCTACTTGAGACACTTAGACTAAGCCTAAAATACCAAGATCTCTCCATAAGGATGGTTTTTATACTGTACTTCCACGATCTGCTGGCAGTACAAAAAAATAAGCTGCAGATCTCCTTAGGCTGAGTCATGGTGCTTTGGGGCAGGGACCATGCATATCATGGGAATATTTCACAGTTTCTGCTCTGTTTTCAGTGTATGACACCAAAACACCCACCTGATGACATCCTTTCAAGAGCAAAGGCAGCAATTTGCAGAATTCCGCTTCTTAGGGGAAGTGAGAAATTGCTGAGCTGACACCAAGTCCTGCAGTGTCCCTGTCACCTGCAGAGCCACCGCATCCTCGCCACGGTAGCGGGCATTGTGACAAAGGTTCTATGTCAGCTGGGTGTGGCAGCCAGGCGCCCCCTAGGGGATGGGGAGCCTGTCAGCCCCGGGCCTGTCACTGCCTGCTGGCCCTGCTGCCACCAGCCAGGCCTCTGAAAACTTGTCAAACCATGCCCAGACTTGGGGCCAGTTTGGCCCAAAGTCTGCAAGAGACAAGTCGGGAAGAAAGATATGGGACAGAGGGAGAAAGCGAAGGGAGCAGGAGAAAGGGAAGGAAGAATAAAAAGTAGTGTTGGGCTGCAGGAGTGAGATGGAGGAATTGCAAGAAAAGAGGCAGGAAGCAGGAGAGTGAGAGAAAAGGAAAGAAGAGACATGCAGCCAGACGAGGGCTTAGTGAGAGAGGATGGGACAGAGAACAGGATGAGAAGGACATAAGGCAAGGCTAGGACAGGCAAGGACAGGCAAGGCAAGGCTAGGCTGCAGGACATGTTTTTGCTTTATAGTTTCTAGCACATTCGTCTTCAGACTAGGAGGAAAGCCATAAGACCGTATGGATTAGGCCCAAGCAAAAACCCCAGCTACTTGAGACACTTAGACTAAGCCTAAAATACCAAGATCTCTCCATAAGGATGGTTTTTATACTGTACTTCCATGATCTGCTGGCAGTACTAAAAAAATAAGCTGCAGATGTCCTTAGGCTGAGTCATGGTGCTTTGGGGAAGGGACCATGCATATCATGGGAATATTTCACAGTTTCTGCTCTGTTTTCAGTGTATGACACCAAAACACCCACCTGATGACATCCTTTCAAGAGCAAAGGCAGCAATTTGCAGAATTCCGCTTCTTAGGGGAAGTGAGAAATTGCTGAGCTGACACCAAGTCCTGCAGTGTCCCTGTCACCTGCAGAGCCACCGCATCCTCGCCACGGTAGCGGGCATTGTGACAAAGGTTCTATGTCAGCTGGGTGTGGCAGCCAGGCGCCCCCTAGGGGATGGGGAGCCTGTCAGCCCCGGGCCTGTCACTGCCTGCTGGCCCTGCTGCCACCAGCCAGGCCTCTGAAAACTTGTCAAACCATGCCCAGACTTGAGGCCAGTATGGCCCAAAGTCTGCAAGAGACAAGTCGGGAAGAAAGATATGGGACAGAGGGAGAAAGCGAAGGGAGCAGGAGAAAGGGAAGGAAGAATAAAAAGTAGTGTTGGGCTGCAGGAGTGAGATGGAGGAATTGCAAGAAAAGAGGCAGGGAGCAGGAGAGTGAGAGAAAAGGAAAGAAGAGACATGCAGCCAGACGAGGGCTTAGTGAGAGAGGATGGGACAGAGAACAGGATGAGAAGGACATAAGGCAAGGCTAGGACAGGCAAGGACAGGCAAGGCAAGGCTAGGCTGCAGGACATGTTTTTGCTTTATAGTTTCTAGCACATTCGTCTTCAGACGAGTAGGAAAGCCATAAGACCGTATGGATTAGGCCCAAGCAAAAACCCCAGCTACTTGAGACACTTAGACTAAGCCTAAAATACCAAGATCTCTCCATAAGGATGGTTTTTATACTGTACTTCCACGATCTGCTGGCAGTACAAAAAAATAAGCTGCAGATCTCCTTAGGCTGAGTCATGGTGCTTTGGGGCAGGGACCATGCATATCATGGGAATATTTCACAGTTTCTGCTCTGTTTTCAGTGTATGACACCAAAACACCCACCTGATGACATCCTTTCAAGAGCAAAGGCAGCAATTTGCAGAATTCCGCTTCTTAGGGGAAGTGAGAAATTGCTGAGCTGACACCAAGTCCTGCAGTGTCCCTGTCACCTGCAGAGCCACCGCATCCTCGCCACGGTAGCGGGCATTGTGACAAAGGTTCTATGTCAGCTGGGTGTGGCAGCCAGGCGCCCCCTAGGGGATGGGGAGCCTGTCAGCCCCGGGCCTGTCACTGCCTGCTGGCCCTGCTGCCACCAGCCAGGCCTCTGAAAACTTGTCAAACCATGCCCAGACTTGGGGCCAGTTTGGCCCAAAGTCTGCAAGAGACAAGTCGGGAAGAAAGATATGGGACAGAGGGAGAAAGCGAAGGGAGCAGGAGAAAGGGAAGGAAGAATAAAAAGTAGTGTTGGGCTGCAGGAGTGAGATGGAGGAATTGCAAGAAAAGAGGCAGGAAGCAGGAGAGTGAGAGAAAAGGAAAGAAGAGACATGCAGCCAGACGAGGGCTTAGTGAGAGAGGATGGGACAGAGAACAGGATGAGAAGGACATAAGGCAAGGCTAGGACAGGCAAGGACAGGCAAGGCAAGGCTAGGCTGCAGGACATGTTTTTGCTTTATAGTTTCTAGCACATTCGTCTTCAGACTAGGAGGAAAGCCATAAGACCGTATGGATTAGGCCCAAGCAAAAACCCCAGCTACTTGAGACACTTAGACTAAGCCTAAAATACCAAGATCTCTCCATAAGGATGGTTTTTATACTGTACTTCCATGATCTGCTGGCAGTACTAAAAAAATAAGCTGCAGATGTCCTTAGGCTGAGTCATGGTGCTTTGGGGAAGGGACCATGCATATCATGGGAATATTTCACAGTTTCTGCTCTGTTTTCAGTGTATGACACCAAAACACCCACCTGATGACATCCTTTCAAGAGCAAAGGCAGCAATTTGCAGAATTCCGCTTCTTAGGGGAAGTGAGAAATTGCTGAGCTGACACCAAGTCCTGCAGTGTCCCTGTCACCTGCAGAGCCACCGCATCCTCGCCACGGTAGCGGGCATTGTGACAAAGGTTCTATGTCAGCTGGGTGTGGCAGCCAGGCGCCCCCTAGGGGATGGGGAGCCTGTCAGCCCCGGGCCTGTCACTGCCTGCTGGCCCTGCTGCCACCAGCCAGGCCTCTGAAAACTTGTCAAACCATGCCCAGACTTGAGGCCAGTTTGGCCCAAAGTCTGCAAGAGACAAGTCGGGAAGAAAGATATGGGACAGAGGGAGAAAGCGAAGGGAGCAGGAGAAAGGGAAGGAAGAATAAAAAGTAGTGTTGGGCTGCAGGAGTGAGATGGAGGAATTGCAAGAAAAGAGGCAGGGAGCAGGAGAGTGAGAGAAAAGGAAAGAAGAGACATGCAGCCAGACGAGGGCTTAGTGAGAGAGGATGGGACAGAGAACAGGATGAGAAGGACATAAGGCAAGGCTAGGACAGGCAAGGACAGGCAAGGCAAGGCTAGGCTGCAGGACATGTTTTTGCTTTATAGTTTCTAGCACATTCGTCTTCAGACTAGGAGGAAAGCCATAAGACCGTATGGATTACGCCCAAGCAAAAACCCCAGCTACTTGAGACACTTAGACTAAGCCTAAAATACCAAGATCTCTCCATAAGGATGCTTTTTATACTGTACTTCCACAATCTGCTGGCAGTACAAAAAAATAAGCTGCAGATCTCCTTAGGCTGAGTCATGGTGCTTTGGGGCAGGGACCATGCATATCATGGGAATATTTCACAGTTTCTGCTCTGTTTTCAGTGTATGACACCAAAACACCCACCTGATGACATCCTTTCAAGAGCAAAGGCAGCAATTTGCAGAATTCCGCTTCTTAGGGGAAGTGAGAAATTGCTGAGCTGACACCAAGTCCTGCAGTGTCCCTGTCACCTGCAGAGCCACCGCATCCTCGCCACGGTAGCGGGCATTGTGACAAAGGTTCTATGTCAGCTGGGTGTGGCAGCCAGGCGCCCCCTAGGGGATGGGGAGCCTGTCAGCCCCGGGCCTGTCACTGCCTGGTGTCCCTGCTGCCACCAGCCAGGCCTCTGAAAACTTGTCAAACCATGCCCAGACTTGGGGCCAGTTTGGCCCAAAGTCTGCAAGAGACAAGTCGGGAAGAAAGATATGGGACAGAGGGAGAAAGCGAAGGGAGCAGGAGAAAGGGAAGGAAGAATAAAAAGTAGTGTTGGGCTGCAGGAGTGAGATGGAGGAATTGCAAGAAAAGAGGCAGGAAGCAGGAGAGTGAGAGAAAAGGAAAGAAGAGACATGCAGCCAGACGAGGGGTTAGTGAGAGAGGATGGGACAGAGAACAGGATGAGAAGGACATAAGGCAAGGCTAGGACAGGCAAGGACAGGCAAGGCAAGGCTAGGCTGCAGGACATGTTTTTGCTTTATAGTTTCTAGCACATTCGTCTTCAGACTAGGAGGAAAGCCATAAGACCGTATGGATTAGGCCCAAGCAAAAACCCCAGCTACTTGAGACACTTAGACTAAGCCTAAAATACCAAGATCTCTCCATAAGGATGCTTTTTATACTGTACTTCCACAATCTGCTGGCAGTACAAAAAAATAAGCTGCAGATCTCCTTAGGCTGAGTCATGGTGCTTTGGGGAAGGGACCATGCATATCATGGGAATATTTCACAGTTTCTGCTCTGTTTTCAGTGTATGACACCAAAACACCCACCTGATGACATCCTTTCAAGAGCAAAGGCAGCAATTTGCAGAATTCCGCTTCTTAGGGGAAGTGAGAAATTGCTGAGCTGACACCAAGTCCTGCAGTGTCCCTGTCACCTGCAGAGCCACCGCATCCTCGCCACGGTAGCGGGCATTGTGACAAAGGTTCTATGTCAGCTGGGTGTGGCAGCCAGGCGCCCCCTAGGGGATGGGGAGCCTGTCAGCCCCGGGCCTGTCACTGCCTGCTGGCCCTGCTGCCACCAGCCAGGCCTCTGAAAACTTGTCAAACCATGCCCAGACTTGAGGCCAGTTTGGCCCAAAGTCTGCAAGAGACAAGTCGGGAAGAAAGATATGGGACAGAGGGAGAAAGCGAAGGGAGCAGGAGAAAGGGAAGGAAGAATAAAAAGTAGTGTTGGGCTGCAGGAGTGAGATGGAGGAATTGCAAGAAAAGAGGCAGGAAGCAGGAGAGTGAGAGAAAAGGAAAGAAGAGACATGCAGCCAGACGAGGGCTTAGTGAGAGAGGATGGGACAGAGAACAGGATGAGAAGGACATAAGGCAAGGCTAGGACAGGCAAGGACAGGCAAGGCAAGGCTAGGCTGCAGGACATGTTTTTGCTTTATAGTTTCTAGCACATTCGTCTTCAGACTAGGAGGAAAGCCATAAGACCGTATGGATTAGGCCCAAGCAAAAACCCCAGCTACTTGAGACACTTAGACTAAGCCTAAAATACCAAGATCTCTCCATAAGGATGCTTTTTATACTGTACTTCCACAATCTGCTGGCAGTACAAAAAAATAAGCTGCAGATCTCCTTAGGCTGAGTCATGGTGCTTTGGGGCAGGGACCATGCATATCATGGGAATATTTCACAGTTTCTGCTCTGTTTTCAGTGTATGACACCAAAACACCCACCTGATGACATCCTTTCAAGAGCAAAGGCAACAATTTGCAGAACTCCGCTTCTTAGGGGAAGTGAGAAATTGCTGAGCTGACACCAAGTCCTGCAGTGTCCCTGTCACCTGCAGAGCCACCGCATCCTCGCCACGGTAGCGGGCATTGTGACAAAGGTTCTATGTCAGCTGGGTGTGGCAGCCAGGCACCCCCTAGGGGATGGGGAGCCTGTCAGCCCCGGGCCTGTCACTGCCTGGTGTCCCTGCTGCCACCAGCCAGGCCTCTGAAAACTTGTCAAACCATGCCCAGACTTGAGGCCAGTTTGGCCCAAAGTCTGCAAGAGACAAGTCGGGAAGAAAGATATGGGACAGAGGGAGAAAGCGAAGGGAGCAGGAGAAAGGGAAGGAAGAATAAAAAGTAGTGTTGGGCTGCAGGAGTGAGATGGAGGAATTGCAAGAAAAGAGGCAGGAAGCAGGAGAGTGAGAGAAAAGGAAAGAAGAGACATGCAGCCAGACGAGGGCTTAGTGAGAGAGGATGGGACAGAGAACAGGATGAGAAGGACATAAGGCAAGGCTAGGACAGGCAAGGACAGGCAAGGCAAGGCTAGGCTGCAGGACATGTTTTTGCTTTATAGTTTCTAGCACATTCGTCTTCAGACTAGGAGGAAAGCCATAAGACCGTATGGATTAGGCCCAAGCAAAAACCCCGGCTACTTGAGACACTTAGACTAAGCCTAAAATACCAAGATCTCTCCATAAGGATGGTTTTTATACTGTACTTCCACGATCTGCTGGCAGTACAAAAAAATAAGCTGCAGATCTCCTTAGGCTGAGTCATGGTGCTTTGGGGAAGGGACCATGCATATCATGGGAATATTTCACAGTTTCTGCTCTGTTTTCAGTGTATGACACCAAAACACCCACCTGATGACATCCTTTCAAGAGCAAAGGCAGCAATTTGCAGAATTCCGCTTCTTAGGGGAAGTGAGAAATTGCTGAGCTGACACCAAGTCCTGCAGTGTCCCTGTCACCTGCAGAGCCACCGCATCCTCGCCACGGTAGCGGGCATTGTGACAAAGGTTCTATGTCAGCTGGGTGTGGCAGCCAGGCGCCCCCTAGGGGATGGGGAGCCTGTCAGCCCCGGGCCTGTCACTGCCTGGTGTCCCTGCTGCCACCAGCCAGGCCTCTGAAAACTTGTCAAACCATGCCCAGACTTGAGGCCAGTTTGGCCCAAAGTCTGCAAGAGACAAGTCGGGAAGAAAGATATGGGACAGAGGGAGAAAGCGAAGGGAGCAGGAGAAAGGGAAGGAAGAATAAAAAGTAGTGTTGGGCTGCAGGAGTGAGATGGAGGAATTGCAAGAAAAGAGGCAGGAAGCAGGAGAGTGAGAGAAAAGGAAAGAAGAGACATGCAGCCAGACGAGGGCTTAGTGAGAGAGGATGGGACAGAGAACAGGATGAGAAGGACATAAGGCAAGGCTAGGACAGGCAAGGACAGGCAAGGCAAGGCTAGGCTGCAGGACATGTTTTTGCTTTATAGTTTCTAGCACATTCGTCTTCAGACTAGGAGGAAAGCCATAAGACCGTATGGATTAGGCCCAAGCAAAAACCCCGGCTACTTGAGACACTTAGACTAAGCCTAAAATACCAAGATCTCTCCATAAGGATGGTTTTTATACTGTACTTCCACGATCTGCTGGCAGTACAAAAAAATAAGCTGCAGATCTCCTTAGGCTGAGTCATGGTGCTTTGGGGCAGGGACCATGCATATCATGGGAATATTTCACAGTTTCTGCTCTGTTTTCAGTGTATGACACCAAAACACCCACCTGATGACATCCTTTCAAGAGCAAAGGCAGCAATTTGCAGAATTCCGCTTCTTAGGGGAAGTGAGAAATTGCTGAGCTGACACCAAGTCCTGCAGTGTCCCTGTCACCTGCAGAGCCACCGCATCCTCGCCACGGTAGCGGGCATTGTGACAAAGGTTCTATGTCAGCTGGGTGTGGCAGCCAGGCGCCCCCTAGGGGATGGGGAGCCTGTCAGCCCCGGGCCTGTCACTGCCTGCTGGCCCTGCTGCCACCAGCCAGGCCTCTGAAAACTTGTCAAACCATGCCCAGACTTGGGGCCAGTTTGGCCCAAAGTCTGCAAGAGACAAGTCGGGAAGAAAGATATGGGACAGAGGGAGAAAGCGAAGGGAGCAGGAGAAAGGGAAGGAAGAATAAAAAGTAGTGTTGGGCTGCAGGAGTGAGATGGAGGAATTGCAAGAAAAGAGGCAGGAAGCAGGAGAGTGAGAGAAAAGGAAAGAAGAGACATGCAGCCAGACGACGGGTTAATGAGAGAGGATGGGACAGAGAACAGGATGAGAAGGACATAAGGCAAGGCTAGGACAGGCAAGGACAGGCAAGGCAAGGCTAGGCTGCAGGACATGTTTTTGCTTTATAGTTTCTAGCACATTCGTCTTCAGACTAGGAGGAAAGCCATAAGACCGTATGGATTAGGCCCAAGCAAAAACCCCAGCTACTTGAGACACTTAGACTAAGCCTAAAATACCAAGATCTCTCCATAAGGATGGTTTTTATACTGTACTTCCACAATCTGCTGGCAGTACAAAAAAATAAGCTGCAGATCTCCTTAGGCTGAGTCATGGTGCTTTGGGGCAGGGACCATGCATATCATGGGAATATTTCACAGTTTCTGCTCTGTTTTCAGTGTATGACACCAAAACACCCACCTGATGACATCCTTTCAAGAGCAAAGGCAGCAATTTGCAGAATTCCGCTTCTTAGGGGAAGTGAGAAATTGCTGAGCTGACACCAAGTCCTGCAGTGTCCCTGTCACCTGCAGAGCCACCGCATCCTCGCCACGGTAGCGGGCATTGTGACAAAGGTTCTATGTCAGCTGGGTGTGGCAGCCAGGCGCCCCCTAGGGGATGGGGAGCCTGTCAGCCCCGGGCCTGTCACTGCCTGCTGGCCCTGCTGCCACCAGCCAGGCCTCTGAAAACTTGTCAAACCATGCCCAGACTTGGGGCCAGTTTGGCCCAAAGTCTGCAAGAGACAAGTCGGGAAGAAAGATATGGGACAGAGGGAGAAAGCGAAGGGAGCAGGAGAAAGGGAAGGAAGAATAAAAAGTAGTGTTGGGCTGCAGGAGTGAGATGGAGGAATTGCAAGAAAAGAGGCAGGAAGCAGGAGAGTGAGAGAAAAGGAAAGAAGAGACATGCAGCCAGACGAGGGGTTAGTGAGACAGGATGGGACAGAGAACAGGATGAGAAGGACATAAGGCAAGGCTAGGACAAGCAAGGACAGGCAAGGCAAGGCTAGGCTGCAGGACATGTTTTTGCTTTATAGTTTCTAGCACATTCGTCTTCAGACTAGGAGGAAAGCCATAAGACCGTATGGATTAGGCCCAAGCAAAAACCCCAGCTACTTGAGACACTTAGACTAAGCCTAAAATACCAAGATCTCTCCATAAGGATGCTTTTTATACTGTACTTCCACAATCTGCTGGCAGTACAAAAAAATAAGCTGCAGATCTCCTTAGGCTGAGTCATGGTGCTTTGGGGCAGGGACCATGCATATCATGGGAATATTTCACAGTTTCTGCTCTGTTTTCAGTGTATGACACCAAAACACCCACCTGATGACATCCTTTCAAGAGCAAAGGCAGCAATTTGCAGAATTCCGCTTCTTAGGGGAAGTGAGAAATTGCTGAGCTGACACCAAGTCCTGCAGTGTCCCTGTCACCTGCAGAGCCACCGCATCCTCGCCACGGTAGCGGGCATTGTGAGAAAGGTTCTATGTCAGCTGGGTGTGGCAGCCAGGCGCCCCCTAGGGGATGGGGAGCCTGTCAGCCCCGGGCCTGTCACTGCCTGGTGTCCCTGCTGCCACCAGCCAGGCCTCTGAAAACTTGTCAAACCATGCCCAGACTTGGGGCCAGTTTGGCCCAAAGTCTGCAAGAGACAAGTCGGGAAGAAAGATATGGGACAGAGGGAGAAAGCGAAGGGAGCAGGAGAAAGGGAAGGAAGAATAAAAAGTAGTGTTGGGCTGCAGGAGTGAGATGGAGGAATTGCAAGAAAAGAGGCAGGAAGCAGGAGAGTGAGAGAAAAGGAAAGAAGAGACATGCAGCCAGACGAGGGCTTAGTGAGAGAGGATGGGACAGAGAACAGGATGAGAAGGACATAAGGCAAGGCTAGGACAGGCAAGGACAGGCAAGGCAAGGCTAGGCTGCAGGACATGTTTGTGCTTTGTAGTTTGTAGCACATTCGTCTTCAGACTAGGAGGAAAGCCATAAGACCGTATGGATTAGGCCCAAGCAAAAACCCAAGCTACTTGAGACACTTAGACTAAGCCTAAAATACCAAGATCTCTCCATAAGGATGGTTTTTATACTGTACTTCCACAATCTGCTGGCAGTACAAAAAAATAAGCTGCAGATCTCCTTAGGCTGAGTCATGGTGCTTTGGGGCAGGGACCATGCATATCATGGGAATATTTCACAGTTTCTGCTCTGTTTTCAGTGTATGACACCAAAACACCCACCTGATGACATCCTTTCAAGAGCAAAGGCAACAATTTGCAGAACTCCGCTTCTTAGGGGAAGTGAGAAATTGCTGAGCTGACACCAAGTCCTGCAGTGTCCCTGTCACCTGCAGAGCCACCGCATCCTCGCCACGGTAGCGGGCATTGTGACAAAGGTTCTATGTCAGCTGGGTGTGGCAGCCAGGCGCCCCCTAGGGGATGGGGAGCCTGTCAGCCCCGGGCCTGTCACTGCCTGCTGGCCCTGCTGCCACCAGCCAGGCCTCTGAAAACTTGTCAAACCATGCCCAGACTTGAGGCCAGTTTGGCCCAAAGTCTGCAAGAGACAAGTCGGGAAGAAAGATATGGGACAGAGGGAGAAAGCGAAGGGAGCAGGAGAAAGGGAAGGAAGAATAAAAAGTAGTGTTGGGCTGCAGGAGTGAGATGGAGGAATTGCAAGAAAAGAGGCAGGAAGCAGGAGAGTGAGAGAAAAGGAAAGAAGAGACATGCAGCCAGACGAGGGCTTAGTGAGAGAGGATGGGACAGAGAACAGGATGAGAAGGACATAAGGCAAGGCTAGGACAGGCAAGGACAGGCAAGGCAAGGCTAGGCTGCAGGACGTGTTTTTGCTTTATAGTTTCTAGCACATTCGTCTTCAGACTAGGAGGAAAGCCATAAGACCGTATGGATTAGGCCCAAGCAAAAACCCCAGCTACTTGAGACACTTAGACTAAGCCTAAAATACCAAGATCTCTCCATAAGGATGCTTCTTATACTGTATTTCCACAATCTGCTGGCAGTACAAAAAAATAAGCTGCAGATCTCCTTAGGCTGAGTCATGGTGCTTTGGGGCAGGGACCATGCCTATCATGGGAATATTTCACAGTTTCTGCTCTGTTTTCAGTGTATGACACCAAAACACCCACCTGATGACATCCTTTCAAGAGCAAAGGCAACAATTTGCAGAACTCCGCTTCTTAGGGGAAGTGAGAAATTGCTGAGCTGACACCAAGTCCTGCAGTGTCCCTGTCACCTGCAGAGCCACCGCATCCTCGCCACGGTAGCGGGCATTGTGACAAAGGTTCTATGTCAGCTGGGTGTGGCAGCCAGGCGCCCCCTAGGGGATGGGGAGCCTGTCAGCTCTGGGCCTGTCACTGCCTGCTGGCCCTGCTGCCACCAGCCAGGCCTCTGAAAACTTGTCAAACCATGCCCAGACTTGGGGCCAGTTTGGCCCAAAGTCTGCAAGAGACAAGTCGGGAAGAAAGATATGGGACAGAGGGAGAAAGCGAAGGGAGCAGGAGAAAGGGAAGGAAGAATAAAAAGTAGTGTTGGGCTGCAGGAGTGAGATGGAGGAATTGCAAGAAAAGAGGCAGGAAGCAGGAGAGTGAGAGAAAAGGAAAGAAGAGACATGCAGCCAGACGAGGGCTTAGTGAGAGAGGATGGGACAGAGAACAGGATGAGAAGGACATAAGGCAAGGCTAGGACAGGCAAGGACAGGCAAGGCAAGGCTAGGCTGCAGGACGTGTTTTTGCTTTATAGTTTCTAGCACATTCGTCTTCAGACTAGGAGGAAAGCCATAAGACCGTATGGATTAGGCCCAAACAAAAACCCCAGCTACTTGAGACACTTAGACTAAGCCTAAAATACCAAGATCTCTCCATAAGGATGCTTTTTATACTGTACTTCCACAATCTGCTGGCAGTACAAAAAAATAAGCTGCAGATCTCCTTAGGCTGAGTCATGGTGCTTTGGGGCAGGGACCATGCATATCATGGGAATATTTCACAGTTTCTGCTCTGTTTTCAGTGTATGACACCAAAACACCCACCTGATGACATCCTTTCAAGAGCAAAGGCAGCAATTTGCAGAATTCCGCTTCTTAGGGGAAGTGAGAAATTGCTGAGCTGACACCAAGTCCTGCAGTGTCCCTGTCACCTGCAGAGCCACCGCATCCTCGCCACGGTAGCGGGCATTGTGACAAAGGTTCTATGTCAGCTGGGTGTGGCAGCCAGGCGCCCCCTAGGGGATGGGGGCCTGTCAGCCCCGGGCCTGTCACTGCCTGCTGGCCCTGCTGCCACCAGCCAGGCCTCTGGAAACTTGTAAAACCATGCCCAGACTTGGGGCCAGTTTGGCCCAAAGTCTGCAAGAGACAAGTCGGGAAGAAAGATATGGGACAGAGGGAGAAAGCGAAGGGAGCAGGAGAAAGGGAAGGAAGAATAAAAAGTAGTGTTGGGCTGCAGGAGTGAGATGGAGGAATTGCAAGAAAAGAGGCAGGAAGCAGGAGACTGAGAGAAAAGGAAAGAAGAGACATGCAGCCAGACGAGGGGTTAATGAGAGAGGATGGGACAGAGAACAGGATGAGAAGGACATAAGGCAAGGCTAGGACAAGCAAGGACAGGCAAGGCAAGGCTAGGCTGCAGGACATGTTTTTGCTTTATAGTTTCTAGCACATTCGTCTTCAGACTAGGAGGAAAGCCATAAGACCATATGGATTAGGCCCAAGCAAAAACCCCAGCTACTTGAGACACTTAGACTAAGCCTAAAATACCAAGATCTCTCCATAAGGATGCTTTTTATACTGTACTTCCACAATCTGCTGGCAGTACAAAAAAATAAGCTGCAGATCTCCTTAGGCTGAGTCATGGTGCTTTGGGGCAGGGACCATGCATATCATGGGAATATTTCACAGTTTCTGCTCTGTTTTCAGTGTATGACACCAAAACACCCACCTGATGACATCCTTTCAAGAGCAAAGGCAGCAATTTGCAGAATTCCGCTTCTTAGGGGAAGTGAGAAATTGCTGAGCTGACACCAAGTCCTGCAGTGTCCCTGTCACCTGCAGAGCCACCGCATCCTCGCCACGGTAGCGGGCATTGTGACAAAGGTTCTATGTCAGCTGGGTGTGGCAGCCAGGCGCCCCCTAGGGGATGGGGGCCTGTCAGCCCCGGGCCTGTCACTGCCTGCTGGCCCTGCTGCCACCAGCCAGGCCTCTGGAAAGTTGTAAAACCATGCCCAGACTTGGGGCCAGTTTGGCCCAAAGTCTGCAAGAGACAAGTCGGGAAGAAAGATATGGGACAGAGGGAGAAAGCGAAGGGAGCAGGAGAAAGGGAAGGAAGAATAAAAAGTAGTGTTGGGCTGCAGGAGTGAGATGGAGGAATTGCAAGAAAAGAGGCAGGAAGCAGGAGACTGAGAGAAAAGGAAAGAAGAGACATGCAGCCAGACGAGGGGTTAATGAGAGAGGATGGGACAGAGAACAGGATGAGAAGGACATAAGGCAAGGCTAGGACAAGCAAGGACAGGCAAGGCAAGGCTAGGCTGCAGGACATGTTTTTGCTTTATAGTTTCTAGCACATTCGTCTTCAGACTAGGAGGAAAGCCATAAGACCGTATGGATTAGGCCCAAGCAAAAACCCCAGCTACTTGAGACACTTAGACTAAGCCTAAAATACCAAGATCTCTCCATAAGGATGCTTTTTATACTGTACTTCCACAATCTGCTGGCAGTACAAAAAAATAAGCTGCAGATCTCCTTAGGCTGAGTCATGGTGCTTTGGGGCAGGGACCATGCCTATCATGGGAATATTTCACAGTTTCTGCTCTGTTTTCAGTGTATGACACCAAAACACCCACCTGATGACATCCTTTCAAGAGCAAAGGCAGCAATTTGCAGAATTCCGCTTCTTAGGGGAAGTGAGAAATTGCTGAGCTGACACCAAGTCCTGCAGTGTCCCTGTCACCTGCAGAGCCACCGCATCCTCGCCACGGTAGCGGGCATTGTGACAAAGGTTCTATGTCAGCTGGGTGTGGCAGCCAGGCGCCCCCTAGGGGATGGGGGCCTGTCAGCCCCGGGCCTGTCACTGCCTGCTGGCCCTGCTGCCACCAGCCAGGCCTCTGGAAACTTGTAAAACCATGCCCAGACTTGGGGCCAGTTTGGCCCAAAGTCTGCAAGAGACAAGTCGGGAAGAAAGATATGGGACAGAGGGAGAAAGCGAAGGGAGCAGGAGAAAGGGAAGGAAGAATAAAAAGTAGTGTTGGGCTGCAGGAGTGAGATGGAGGAATTGCAAGAAAAGAGGCAGGAAGCAGGAGACTGAGAGAAAAGGAAAGAAGAGACATGCAGCCAGACGAGGGGTTAATGAGAGAGGATGGGACAGAGAACAGGATGAGAAGGACATAAGGCAAGGCTAGGACAAGCAAGGACAGGCAAGGCAAGGCTAGGCTGCAGGACATGTTTTTGCTTTATAGTTTCTAGCACATTCGTCTTCAGACTAGGAGGAAAGCCATAAGACCATATGGATTAGGCCCAAGCAAAAACCCCAGCTACTTGAGACACTTAGACTAAGCCTAAAATACCAAGATCTCTCCATAAGGATGCTTTTTATACTGTACTTCCACAATCTGCTGGCAGTACAAAAAAATAAGCTGCAGATCTCCTTAGGCTGAGTCATGGTGCTTTGGGGCAGGGACCATGCATATCATGGGAATATTTCACAGTTTCTGCTCTGTTTTCAGTGTATGACACCAAAACACCCACCTGATGACATCCTTTCAAGAGCAAAGGCAGCAATTTGCAGAATTCCGCTTCTTAGGGGAAGTGAGAAATTGCTGAGCTGACACCAAGTCCTGCAGTGTCCCTGTCACCTGCAGAGCCACCGCATCCTCGCCACGGTAGCGGGCATTGTGACAAAGGTTCTATGTCAGCTGGGTGTGGCAGCCAGGCGCCCCCTAGGGGATGGGGGCCTGTCAGCCCCGGGCCTGTCACTGCCTGCTGGCCCTGCTGCCACCAGCCAGGCCTCTGGAAAGTTGTAAAACCATGCCCAGACTTGGGGCCAGTTTGGCCCAAAGTCTGCAAGAGACAAGTCGGGAAGAAAGATATGGGACAGAGGGAGAAAGCGAAGGGAGCAGGAGAAAGGGAAGGAAGAATAAAAAGTAGTGTTGGGCTGCAGGAGTGAGATGGAGGAATTGCAAGAAAAGAGGCAGGAAGCAGGAGACTGAGAGAAAAGGAAAGAAGAGACATGCAGCCAGACGAGGGGTTAATGAGAGAGGATGGGACAGAGAACAGGATGAGAAGGACATAAGGCAAGGCTAGGACAAGCAAGGACAGGCAAGGCAAGGCTAGGCTGCAGGACATGTTTTTGCTTTATAGTTTCTAGCACATTCGTCTTCAGACTAGGAGGAAAGCCATAAGACCATATGGATTAGGCCCAAGCAAAAACCCCAGCTACTTGAGACACTTAGACTAAGCCTAAAATACCAAGATCTCTCCATAAGGATGCTTTTTATACTGTACTTCCACAATCTGCTGGCAGTACAAAAAAATAAGCTGCAGATCTCCTTAGGCTGAGTCATGGTGCTTTGGGGCAGGGACCATGCATATCATGGGAATATTTCACAGTTTCTGCTCTGTTTTCAGTGTATGACACCAAAACACCCACCTGATGACATCCTTTCAAGAGCAAAGGCAGCAATTTGCAGAATTCCGCTTCTTAGGGGAAGTGAGAAATTGCTGAGCTGACACCAAGTCCTGCAGTGTCCCTGTCACCTGCAGAGCCACCGCATCCTCGCCACGGTAGCGGACATTGTGACAAAGGTTCTATGTCAGCTGGGTGTGGCAGCCAGGCGCCCCCTAGGGGATGGGGGCCTGTCAGCCCCGGGCCTGTCACTGCCTGCTGGCCCTGCTGCCACCAGCCAGGCCTCTGGAAACTTGTAAAACCATGCCCAGACTTGGGGCCAGTTTGGCCCAAAGTCTGCAAGAGACAAGTCGGGAAGAAAGATATGGGACAGAGGGAGAAAGCGAAGGGAGCAGGAGAAAGGGAAGGAAGAATAAAAAGTAGTGTTGGGCTGCAGGAGTGAGATGGAGGAATTGCAAGAAAAGAGGCAGGAAGCAGGAGACTGAGAGAAAAGGAAAGAAGAGACATGCAGCCAGACGAGGGGTTAATGAGAGAGGATGGGACAGAGAACAGGATGAGAAGGACATAAGGCAAGGCTAGGACAAGCAAGGACAGGCAAGGCAAGGCTAGGCTGCAGGACATGTTTTTGCTTTATAGTTTCTAGCACATTCGTCTTCAGACTAGGAGGAAAGCCATAAGACCATATGGATTAGGCCCAAGCAAAAACCCCAGCTACTTGAGACACTTAGACTAAGCCTAAAATACCAAGATCTCTCCATAAGGATGCTTTTTATACTGTACTTCCACAATCTGCTGGCAGTACAAAAAAATAAGCTGCAGATCTCCTTAGGCTGAGTCATGGTGCTTTGGGGCAGGGACCATGCATATCATGGGAATATTTCACAGTTTCTGCTCTGTTTTCAGTGTATGACACCAAAACACCCACCTGATGACATCCTTTCAAGAGCAAAGGCAGCAATTTGCAGAATTCCGCTTCTTAGGGGAAGTGAGAAATTGCTGAGCTGACACCAAGTCCTGCAGTGTCCCTGTCACCTGCAGAGCCACCGCATCCTCGCCACGGTAGCGGGCATTGTGACAAAGGTTCTATGTCAGCTGGGTGTGGCAGCCAGGCGCCCCCTAGGGGATGGGGGCCTGTCAGCCCCGGGCCTGTCACTGCCTGCTGGCCCTGCTGCCACCAGCCAGGCCTCTGGAAACTTGTAAAACCATGCCCAGACTTGGGGCCAGTTTGGCCCAAAGTCTGCAAGAGACAAGTCGGGAAGAAAGATATGGGACAGAGGGAGAAAGCGAAGGGAGCAGGAGAAAGGGAAGGAAGAATAAAAAGTAGTGTTGGGCTGCAGGAGTGAGATGGAGGAATTGCAAGAAAAGAGGCAGGAAGCAGGAGACTGAGAGAAAAGGAAAGAAGAGACATGCAGCCAGACGAGGGGTTAATGAGAGAGGATGGGACAGAGAACAGGATGAGAAGGACATAAGGCAAGGCTAGGACAAGCAAGGACAGGCAAGGCAAGGCTAGGCTGCAGGACATGTTTTTGCTTTATAGTTTCTAGCACATTCGTCTTCAGACTAGGAGGAAAGCCATAAGACCATATGGATTAGGCCCAAGCAAAAACCCCAGCTACTTGAGACACTTAGACTAAGCCTAAAATACCAAGATCTCTCCATAAGGATGCTTTTTATACTGTACTTCCACAATCTGCTGGCAGTACAAAAAAATAAGCTGCAGATCTCCTTAGGCTGAGTCATGGTGCTTTGGGGCAGGGACCATGCATATCATGGGAATATTTCACAGTTTCTGCTCTGTTTTCAGTGTATGACACCAAAACACCCACCTGATGACATCCTTTCAAGAGCAAAGGCAGCAATTTGCAGAATTCCGCTTCTTAGGGGAAGTGAGAAATTGCTGAGCTGACACCAAGTCCTGCAGTGTCCCTGTCACCTGCAGAGCCACCGCATCCTCGCCACGGTAGCGGGCATTGTGACAAAGGTTCTATGTCAGCTGGGTGTGGCAGCCAGGCGCCCCCTAGGGGATGGGGGCCTGTCAGCCCCGGGCCTGTCACTGCCTGCTGGCCCTGCTGCCACCAGCCAGGCCTCTGGAAAGTTGTAAAACCATGCCCAGACTTGGGGCCAGTTTGGCCCAAAGTCTGCAAGAGACAAGTCGGGAAGAAAGATATGGGACAGAGGGAGAAAGCGAAGGGAGCAGGAGAAAGGGAAGGAAGAATAAAAAGTAGTGTTGGGCTGCAGGAGTGAGATGGAGGAATTGCAAGAAAAGAGGCAGGAAGCAGGAGACTGAGAGAAAAGGAAAGAAGAGACATGCAGCCAGACGAGGGGTTAATGAGAGAGGATGGGACAGAGAACAGGATGAGAAGGACATAAGGCAAGGCTAGGACAAGCAAGGACAGGCAAGGCAAGGCTAGGCTGCAGGACATGTTTTTGCTTTATAGTTTCTAGCACATTCGTCTTCAGACTAGGAGGAAAGCCATAAGACCATATGGATTAGGCCCAAGCAAAAACCCCAGCTACTTGAGACACTTAGACTAAGCCTAAAATACCAAGATCTCTCCATAAGGATGCTTTTTATACTGTACTTCCACAATCTGCTGGCAGTACAAAAAAATAAGCTGCAGATCTCCTTAGGCTGAGTCATGGTGCTTTGGGGCAGGGACCATGCATATCATGGGAATATTTCACAGTTTCTGCTCTGTTTTCAGTGTATGACACCAAAACACCCACCTGATGACATCCTTTCAAGAGCAAAGGCAGCAATTTGCAGAATTCCGCTTCTTAGGGGAAGTGAGAAATTGCTGAGCTGACACCAAGTCCTGCAGTGTCCCTGTCACCTGCAGAGCCACCGCATCCTCGCCACGGTAGCGGGCATTGTGACAAAGGTTCTATGTCAGCTGGGTGTGGCAGCCAGGCGCCCCCTAGGGGATGGGGGCCTGTCAGCCCCGGGCCTGTCACTGCCTGCTGGCCCTGCTGCCACCAGCCAGGCCTCTGGAAACTTGTAAAACCATGCCCAGACTTGGGGCCAGTTTGGCCCAAAGTCTGCAAGAGACAAGTCGGGAAGAAAGATATGGGACAGAGGGAGAAAGCGAAGGGAGCAGGAGAAAGGGAAGGAAGAATAAAAAGTAGTGTTGGGCTGCAGGAGTGAGATGGAGGAATTGCAAGAAAAGAGGCAGGAAGCAGGAGAGTGAGAGAAAAGGAAAGAAGAGACATGCAGCCAGATGAGGGGTTAGTGAGAGAGGATGGGACAGAGAACAGGATGAGAAGGACATAAGGCAAGGCTAGGACAGGCAAGGACAGGCAAGGCAAGGCTAGGCTGCAGGACATGTTTTTGCTTTATAGTTTCTAGCACATTCGTCTTCAGACGAGGAGGAAAGCCATAAGACCGTATGGATTAGGCCCAAGCAAAAACCCCAGCTACTTGAGACACTTAGACTAAGCCTAAAATACCAAGATCTCTCCATAAGGATGCTTTTTATACTGTACTTCCACAATCTGCTGGCAGTACAAAAAAATAAGCTGCAGATCTCCTTAGGCTGAGTCATGGTGCTTTGGGGCAGGGACCATGCATATCATGGGAATATTTCACAGTTTCTGCTCTGTTTTCAGTGTATGACACCAAAACACCCACCTGATGACATCCTTTCAAGAGCAAAGGCAGCAATTTGCAGAATTCCGCTTCTTAGGGGAAGTGAGAAATTGCTGAGCTGACACCAAGTCCTGCAGTGTCCCTGTCACCTGCAGAGCCACCGCATCCTCGCCACGGTAGCGGGCATTGTGACAAAGGTTCTATGTCAGCTGGGTGTGGCAGCCAGGCGCCCCCTAGGGGATGGGGAGCCTGTCAGCCCCGGGCCTGTCACTGCCTGGTGTCCCTGCTGCCACCAGCCAGGCCTCTGAAAACTTGTCAAACCATGCCCAGACTTGGGGCCAGTTTGGCCCAAAGTCTGCAAGAGACAAGTCGGGAAGAAAGATATGGGACAGAGGGAGAAAGCGAAGGGAGCAGGAGAAAGGGAAGGAAGAATAAAAAGTAGTGTTGGGCTGCAGGAGTGAGATGGAGGAATTGCAAGAAAAGAGGCAGGAAGCAGGAGAGTGAGAGAAAAGGAAAGAAGAGACATGCAGCCAGACGAGGGGTTAGTGAGACAGGATGGGACAGAGAACAGGATGAGAAGGACATAAGGCAAGGCTAGGACAGGCAAGGACAGGCAAGGCAAGGCTAGGCTGCAGGACATGTTTTTGCTTTATAGTTTCTAGCACATTCGTCTTCAGACTAGGAGGAAAGCCATAAGACCGTATGGATTAGGCCCAAGCAAAAACCCCAGCTACTTGAGACACTTAGACTAAGCCTAAAATACCAAGATCTCTCCATAAGGATGCTTTTTATACTGTACTTCCACAATCTGCTGGCAGTACAAAAAAATAAGCTGCAGATCTCCTTAGGCTGAGTCATGGTGCTTTGGGGCAGGGACCATGCATATCATGGGAATATTTCACAGTTTCTGCTCTGTTTTCAGTGTATGACACCAAAACACCCACCTGATGACATCCTTTCAAGAGCAAAGGCAGCAATTTGCAGAATTCCGCTTCTTAGGGGAAGTGAGAAATTGCTGAGCTGACACCAAGTCCTGCAGTGTCCCTGTCACCTGCAGAGCCACCGCATCCTCGCCACGGTAACGGGCATTGTGACAAAGGTTCTATGTCAGCTGGGTGTGGCAGCCAGGCGCCCCCTAGGGGATGGGGAGCCTGTCAGCCCCGGGCCTGTCACTGCCTGCTGGCCCTGCTGCCACCAGCCATGCCTCTGAAAACTTGTCAAACCATGCCCAGACTTGGGGCCAGTTTGGCCCAAAGTCTGCAAGAGACAAGTCGGGAAGAAAGATATGGGACAGAGGGAGAAAGCGAAGGGAGCAGGAGAAAGGGAAGGAAAAATAAAAAGTAGTGTTGGGCTGCAGGAGTGAGATGGAGGAATTGCAAGAAAAGAGGCAGGAAGCAGGAGAGTGAGAGAAAAGGAAAGAAGAGACATGCAGCCAGACGAGGGCTTAGTGAGAGAGGATGGGACAGAGAACAGGATGAGAAGGACATAAGGCAAGGCTAGGACAGGCAAGGACAGGCAAGGCAAGGCTAGGCTGCAGGACATGTTTTTGCTTTATAGTTTCTAGCACATTCGTCTTCAGACGAGGAGGAAAGCCATAAGACCGTATGGATTAGGCCCAAGCAAAAACCCCAGCTACTTGAGACACTTAGACTAAGCCTAAAATACCAAGATCTCTCCATAAGGATGCTTTTTATACTGTACTTCCACAATCTGCTGGCAGTACAAAAAAATAAGCTGCAGATCTCCTTAGGCTGAGTCATGGTGCTTTGGGGCAGGGACCATGCATATCATGGGAATATTTCACAGTTTCTGCTCTGTTTTCAGTGTATGACACCAAAACACCCACCTGATGACATCCTTTCAAGAGCAAAGGCAGCAATTTGCAGAATTCCGCTTCTTAGGGGAAGTGAGAAATTGCTGAGCTGACACCAAGTCCTGCAGTGTCCCTGTCACCTGCAGAGCCACCGCATCCTCGCCACGGTAGCGGGCATTGTGAGAAAGGTTCTATGTCAGCTGGGTGTGGCAGCCAGGCGCCCCCTAGGGGATGGGGAGCCTGTCAGCCCCGGGCCTGTCACTGCCTGGTGTCCCTGCTGCCACCAGCCAGGCCTCTGAAAACTTGTCAAACCATGCCCAGACTTGGGGCCAGTTTGGCCCAAAGTCTGCAAGAGACAAGTCGGGAAGAAAGATATGGGACAGAGGGAGAAAGCGAAGGGAGCAGGAGAAAGGGAAGGAAGAATAAAAAGTAGTGTTGGGCTGCAGGAGTGAGATGGAGGAATTGCAAGAAAAGAGGCAGGAAGCAGGAGAGTGAGAGAAAAGGAAAGAAGAGACATGCAGCCAGACGAGGGGTTAGTGAGACAGGATGGGACAGAGAACAGGATGAGAAGGACATAAGGCAAGGCTAGGACAGGCAAGGACAGGCAAGGCAAGGCTAGGCTGCAGGACATGTTTTTGCTTTATAGTTTCTAGCACATTCGTCTTCAGACTAGGAGGAAAGCCATAAGACCGTATGGATTAGGCCCAAGCAAAAACCCCAGCTACTTGAGACACTTAGACTAAGCCTAAAATACCAAGATCTCTCCATAAGGATGCTTTTTATACTGTACTTCCACAATCTGCTGGCAGTACAAAAAAATAAGCTGCAGATCTCCTTAGGCTGAGTCATGGTGCTTTGGGGCAGGGACCATGCATATCATGGGAATATTTCACAGTTTCTGCTCTGTTTTCAGTGTATGACACCAAAACACCCACCTGATGACATCCTTTCAAGAGCAAAGGCAGCAATTTGCAGAATTCCGCTTCTTAGGGGAAGTGAGAAATTGCTGAGCTGACACCAAGTCCTGCAGTGTCCCTGTCACCTGCAGAGCCACCGCATCCTCGCCACGGTAACGGGCATTGTGACAAAGGTTCTATGTCAGCTGGGTGTGGCAGCCAGGCGCCCCCTAGGGGATGGGGAGCCTGTCAGCCCCGGGCCTGTCACTGCCTGCTGGCCCTGCTGCCACCAGCCATGCCTCTGAAAACTTGTCAAACCATGCCCAGACTTGGGGCCAGTTTGGCCCAAAGTCTGCAAGAGACAAGTCGGGAAGAAAGATATGGGACAGAGGGAGAAAGCGAAGGGAGCAGGAGAAAGGGAAGGAAGAATAAAAAGTAGTGTTGGGCTGCAGGAGTGAGATGGAGGAATTGCAAGAAAAGAGGCAGGAAGCAGGAGAGTGAGAGAAAAGGAAAGAAGAGACATGCAGCCAGACGAGGGCTTAGTGAGAGAGGATGGGACAGAGAACAGGATGAGAAGGACATAAGGCAAGGCTAGGACAGGCAAGGACAGGCAAGGCAAGGCTAGGCTGCAGGACATGTTTTTGCTTTATAGTTTCTAGCACATTCGTCTTCAGACGAGGAGGAAAGCCATAAGACCGTATGGATTAGGCCCAAGCAAAAACCCCAGCTACTTGAGACACTTAGACTAAGCCTAAAATACCAAGATCTCTCCATAAGGATGCTTTTTATACTGTACTTCCACAATCTGCTGGCAGTACAAAAAAATAAGCTGCAGATCTCCTTAGGCTGAGTCATGGTGCTTTGGGGCAGGGACCATGCATATCATGGGAATATTTCACAGTTTCTGCTCTGTTTTCAGTGTATGACACCAAAACACCCACCTGATGACATCCTTTCAAGAGCAAAGGCAGCAATTTGCAGAATTCCGCTTCTTAGGGGAAGTGAGAAATTGCTGAGCTGACACCAAGTCCTGCAGTGTCCCTGTCACCTGCAGAGCCACCGCATCCTCGCCACGGTAGCGGGCATTGTGAGAAAGGTTCTATGTCAGCTGGGTGTGGCAGCCAGGCGCCCCCTAGGGGATGGGGAGCCTGTCAGCCCCGGGCCTGTCACTGCCTGGTGTCCCTGCTGCCACCAGCCAGGCCTCTGAAAACTTGTCAAACCATGCCCAGACTTGGGGCCAGTTTGGCCCAAAGTCTGCAAGAGACAAGTCGGGAAGAAAGATATGGGACAGAGGGAGAAAGCGAAGGGAGCAGGAGAAAGGGAAGGAAGAATAAAAAGTAGTGTTGGGCTGCAGGAGTGAGATGGAGGAATTGCAAGAAAAGAGGCAGGAAGCAGGAGAGTGAGAGAAAAGGAAAGAAGAGACATGCAGCCAGACGAGGGGTTAGTGAGACAGGATGGGACAGAGAACAGGATGAGAAGGACATAAGGCAAGGCTAGGACAGGCAAGGACAGGCAAGGCAAGGCTAGGCTGCAGGACATGTTTTTGCTTTATAGTTTCTAGCACATTCGTCTTCAGACTAGGAGGAAAGCCATAAGACCGTATGGATTAGGCCCAAGCAAAAACCCCAGCTACTTGAGACACTTAGACTAAGCCTAAAATACCAAGATCTCTCCATAAGGATGCTTTTTATACTGTACTTCCACAATCTGCTGGCAGTACAAAAAAATAAGCTGCAGATCTCCTTAGGCTGAGTCATGGTGCTTTGGGGCAGGGACCATGCATATCATGGGAATATTTCACAGTTTCTGCTCTGTTTTCAGTGTATGACACCAAAACACCCACCTGATGACATCCTTTCAAGAGCAAAGGCAGCAATTTGCAGAATTCCGCTTCTTAGGGGAAGTGAGAAATTGCTGAGCTGACACCAAGTCCTGCAGTGTCCCTGTCACCTGCAGAGCCACCGCATCCTCGCCACGGTAGCGGGCATTGTGACAAAGGTTCTATGTCAGCTGGGTGTGGCAGCCAGGCGCCCCCTAGGGGATGGGGAGCCTGTCAGCCCCGGGCCTGTCACTGCCTGCTGGCCCTGCTGCCACCAGCCAGGCCTCTGAAAACTTGTCAAACCATGCCCAGACTTGGGGCCAGTTTGGCCCAAAGTCTGCAAGAGACAAGTCGGGAAGAAAGATATGGGACAGAGGGAGAAAGCGAAGGGAGCAGGAGAAAGGGAAGGAAGAATAAAAAGTAGTGTTGGGCTGCAGGAGTGAGATGGAGGAATTGCAAGAAAAGAGGCAGGAAGCAGGAGAGTGAGAGAAAAGGAAAGAAGAGACATGCAGCCAGACGAGGGCTTAGTGAGAGAGGATGGGACAGAGAACAGGATGAGAAGGACATAAGGCAAGGCTAGGACAGGCAAGGACAGGCAAGGCAAGGCTAGGCTGCAGGACATGTTTTTGCTTTATAGTTTCTAGCACATTCGTCTTCAGACTAGGAGGAAAGCCGTAAGACCGTATGGATTAGGCCCAAGCAAAAACCCCGGCTACTTGAGACACTTAGACTAAGCCTAAAATACCAAGATCTCTCCATAAGGATGCTTTTTATACTGTACTTCCACAATCTGCTGGCAGTACAAAAAAATAAGCTGCAGATCTCCTTAGGCTGAGTCATGGTGCTTTGGGGCAGGGACCATGCATATCATGGGAATATTTCACAGTTTCTGCTCTGTTTTCAGTGTATGACACCAAAACACCCACCTGATGACATCCTTTCAAGAGCAAAGGCAGCAATTTGCAGAATTCTGCTTCTTAGGGGAAGTGAGAAATTGCTGAGCTGACACCAAGTCCTGCAGTGTCCCTGTCACCTGCAGAGCCACCGCATCCTCGCCACGGTAGCGGGCATTGTGAGAAAGGTTCTATGTCAGCTGGGTGTGGCAGCCAGGCGCCCCCTAGGGGATGGGGAGCCTGTCAGCCCCGGGCCTGTCACTGCCTGGTGTCCCTGCTGCCACCAGCCAGGCCTCTGAAAACTTGTCAAACCATGCCCAGACTTGGGGCCAGTTTGGCCCAAAGTCTGCAAGAGACAAGTCGGGAAGAAAGATATGGGACAGAGGGAGAAAGCGAAGGGAGCAGGAGAAAGGGAAGGAAGAATAAAAAGTAGTGTTGGGCTGCAGGAGTGAGATGGAGGAATTGCAAGAAAAGAGGCAGGAAGCAGGAGAGTGAGAGAAAAGGAAAGAAGAGACATGCAGCCAGACGAGGGCTTAGTGAGAGAGGATGGGACAGAGAACAGGATGAGAAGGACATAAGGCAAGGCTAGGACAGGCAAGGACAGGCAAGGCAAGGCTAGGCTGCAGGACATGTTTTTGCTTTATAGTTTCTAGCACATTCGTCTTCAGACTAGGAGGAAAGCCATAAGACCGTATGGATTACGCCCAAGCAAAAACCCCAGCTACTTGAGACACTTAGACTAAGCCTAAAATACCAAGATCTCTCCATAAGGATGCTTTTTATACTGTACTTCCACAATCTGCTGGCAGTACAAAAAAATAAGCTGCAGATCTCCTTAGGCTGAGTCATGGTGCTTTGGGGCAGGGACCATGCATATCATGGGAATATTTCACAGTTTCTGCTCTGTTTTCAGTGTATGACACCAAAACACCCACCTGATGACATCCTTTCAAGAGCAAAGGCAGCAATTTGCAGAATTCCGCTTCTTAGGGGAAGTGAGAAATTGCTGAGCTGACACCAAGTCCTGCAGTGTCCCTGTCACCTGCAGAGCCACCGCATCCTCGCCACGGTAGCGGGCATTGTGACAAAGGTTCTATGTCAGCTGGGTGTGGCAGCCAGGCGCCCCCTAGGGGATGGGGGCCTGTCAGCCCCGGGCCTGTCACTGCCTGCTGGCCCTGCTGCCACCAGCCAGGCCTCTGGAAAGTTGTAAAACCATGCCCAGACTTGGGGCCAGTTTGGCCCAAAGTCTGCAAGAGACAAGTCGGGAAGAAAGATATGGGACAGAGGGAGAAAGCGAAGGGAGCAGGAGAAAGGGAAGGAAGAATAAAAAGTAGTGTTGGGCTGCAGGAGTGAGATGGAGGAATTGCAAGAAAAGAGGCAGGAAGCAGGAGACTGAGAGAAAAGGAAAGAAGAGACATGCAGCCAGACGAGGGGTTAATGAGAGAGGATGGGACAGAGAACAGGATGAGAAGGACATAAGGCAAGGCTAGGACAAGCAAGGACAGGCAAGGCAAGGCTAGGCTGCAGGACATGTTTTTGCTTTATAGTTTCTAGCACATTCGTCTTCAGACTAGGAGGAAAGCCATAAGACCATATGGATTAGGCCCAAGCAAAAACCCCAGCTACTTGAGACACTTAGACTAAGCCTAAAATACCAAGATCTCTCCATAAGGATGCTTTTTATACTGTACTTCCACAATCTGCTGGCAGTACAAAAAAATAAGCTGCAGATCTCCTTAGGCTGAGTCATGGTGCTTTGGGGCAGGGACCATGCCTATCATGGGAATATTTCACAGTTTCTGCTCTGTTTTCAGTGTATGACACCAAAACACCCACCTGATGACATCCTTTCAAGAGCAAAGGCAGCAATTTGCAGAATTCCGCTTCTTAGGGGAAGTGAGAAATTGCTGAGCTGACACCAAGTCCTGCAGTGTCCCTGTCACCTGCAGAGCCACCGCATCCTCGCCACGGTAGCGGGCATTGTGACAAAGGTTCTATGTCAGCTGGGTGTGGCAGCCAGGCGCCCCCTAGGGGATGGGGGCCTGTCAGCCCCGGGCCTGTCACTGCCTGCTGGCCCTGCTGCCACCAGCCAGGCCTCTGGAAACTTGTAAAACCATGCCCAGACTTGGGGCCAGTTTGGCCCAAAGTCTGCAAGAGACAAGTCGGGAAGAAAGATATGGGACAGAGGGAGAAAGCGAAGGGAGCAGGAGAAAGGGAAGGAAGAATAAAAAGTAGTGTTGGGCTGCAGGAGTGAGATGGAGGAATTGCAAGAAAAGAGGCAGGAAGCAGGAGACTGAGAGAAAAGGAAAGAAGAGACATGCAGCCAGACGAGGGGTTAATGAGAGAGGATGGGACAGAGAACAGGATGAGAAGGACATAAGGCAAGGCTAGGACAAGCAAGGACAGGCAAGGCAAGGCTAGGCTGCAGGACATGTTTTTGCTTTATAGTTTCTAGCACATTCGTCTTCAGACTAGGAGGAAAGCCATAAGACCATATGGATTAGGCCCAAGCAAAAACCCCAGCTACTTGAGACACTTAGACTAAGCCTAAAATACCAAGATCTCTCCATAAGGATGCTTTTTATACTGTACTTCCACAATCTGCTGGCAGTACAAAAAAATAAGCTGCAGATCTCCTTAGGCTGAGTCATGGTGCTTTGGGGCAGGGACCATGCATATCATGGGAATATTTCACAGTTTCTGCTCTGTTTTCAGTGTATGACACCAAAACACCCACCTGATGACATCCTTTCAAGAGCAAAGGCAGCAATTTGCAGAATTCCGCTTCTTAGGGGAAGTGAGAAATTGCTGAGCTGACACCAAGTCCTGCAGTGTCCCTGTCACCTGCAGAGCCACCGCATCCTCGCCACGGTAGCGGGCATTGTGACAAAGGTTCTATGTCAGCTGGGTGTGGCAGCCAGGCGCCCCCTAGGGGATGGGGGCCTGTCAGCCCCGGGCCTGTCACTGCCTGCTGGCCCTGCTGCCACCAGCCAGGCCTCTGGAAACTTGTAAAACCATGCCCAGACTTGGGGCCAGTTTGGCCCAAAGTCTGCAAGAGACAAGTCGGGAAGAAAGATATGGGACAGAGGGAGAAAGCGAAGGGAGCAGGAGAAAGGGAAGGAAGAATAAAAAGTAGTGTTGGGCTGCAGGAGTGAGATGGAGGAATTGCAAGAAAAGAGGCAGGAAGCAGGAGACTGAGAGAAAAGGAAAGAAGAGACATGCAGCCAGACGAGGGGTTAATGAGAGAGGATGGGACAGAGAACAGGATGAGAAGGACATAAGGCAAGGCTAGGACAAGCAAGGACAGGCAAGGCAAGGCTAGGCTGCAGGACATGTTTTTGCTTTATAGTTTCTAGCACATTCGTCTTCAGACTAGGAGGAAAGCCATAAGACCATATGGATTAGGCCCAAGCAAAAACCCCAGCTACTTGAGACACTTAGACTAAGCCTAAAATACCAAGATCTCTCCATAAGGATGCTTTTTATACTGTACTTCCACAATCTGCTGGCAGTACAAAAAAATAAGCTGCAGATCTCCTTAGGCTGAGTCATGGTGCTTTGGGGCAGGGACCATGCATATCATGGGAATATTTCACAGTTTCTGCTCTGTTTTCAGTGTATGACACCAAAACACCCACCTGATGACATCCTTTCAAGAGCAAAGGCAGCAATTTGCAGAATTCCGCTTCTTAGGGGAAGTGAGAAATTGCTGAGCTGACACCAAGTCCTGCAGTGTCCCTGTCACCTGCAGAGCCACCGCATCCTCGCCACGGTAGCGGGCATTGTGACAAAGGTTCTATGTCAGCTGGGTGTGGCAGCCAGGCGCCCCCTAGGGGATGGGGGCCTGTCAGCCCCGGGCCTGTCACTGCCTGCTGGCCCTGCTGCCACCAGCCAGGCCTCTGGAAACTTGTAAAACCATGCCCAGACTTGGGGCCAGTTTGGCCCAAAGTCTGCAAGAGACAAGTCGGGAAGAAAGATATGGGACAGAGGGAGAAAGCGAAGGGAGCAGGAGAAAGGGAAGGAAGAATAAAAAGTAGTGTTGGGCTGCAGGAGTGAGATGGAGGAATTGCAAGAAAAGAGGCAGGAAGCAGGAGACTGAGAGAAAAGGAAAGAAGAGACATGCAGCCAGACGAGGGGTTAATGAGAGAGGATGGGACAGAGAACAGGATGAGAAGGACATAAGGCAAGGCTAGGACAAGCAAGGACAGGCAAGGCAAGGCTAGGCTGCAGGACATGTTTTTGCTTTATAGTTTCTAGCACATTCGTCTTCAGACTAGGAGGAAAGCCATAAGACCATATGGATTAGGCCCAAGCAAAAACCCCAGCTACTTGAGACACTTAGACTAAGCCTAAAATACCAAGATCTCTCCATAAGGATGCTTTTTATACTGTACTTCCACAATCTGCTGGCAGTACAAAAAAATAAGCTGCAGATCTCCTTAGGCTGAGTCATGGTGCTTTGGGGCAGGGACCATGCATATCATGGGAATATTTCACAGTTTCTGCTCTGTTTTCAGTGTATGACACCAAAACACCCACCTGATGACATCCTTTCAAGAGCAAAGGCAGCAATTTGCAGAATTCCGCTTCTTAGGGGAAGTGAGAAATTGCTGAGCTGACACCAAGTCCTGCAGTGTCCCTGTCACCTGCAGAGCCACCGCATCCTCGCCACGGTAGCGGGCATTGTGACAAAGGTTCTATGTCAGCTGGGTGTGGCAGCCAGGCGCCCCCTAGGGGATGGGGGCCTGTCAGCCCCGGGCCTGTCACTGCCTGCTGGCCCTGCTGCCACCAGCCAGGCCTCTGGAAACTTGTAAAACCATGCCCAGACTTGGGGCCAGTTTGGCCCAAAGTCTGCAAGAGACAAGTCGGGAAGAAAGATATGGGACAGAGGGAGAAAGCGAAGGGAGCAGGAGAAAGGGAAGGAAGAATAAAAAGTAGTGTTGGGCTGCAGGAGTGAGATGGAGGAATTGCAAGAAAAGAGGCAGGAAGCAGGAGAGTGAGAGAAAAGGAAAGAAGAGACATGCAGCCAGATGAGGGGTTAGTGAGAGAGGATGGGACAGAGAACAGGATGAGAAGGACATAAGGCAAGGCTAGGACAGGCAAGGACAGGCAAGGCAAGGCTAGGCTGCAGGACATGTTTTTGCTTTATAGTTTCTAGCACATTCGTCTTCAGACGAGGAGGAAAGCCATAAGACCGTATGGATTAGGCCCAAGCAAAAACCCCAGCTACTTGAGACACTTAGACTAAGCCTAAAATACCAAGATCTCTCCATAAGGATGCTTTTTATACTGTACTTCCACAATCTGCTGGCAGTACAAAAAAATAAGCTGCAGATCTCCTTAGGCTGAGTCATGGTGCTTTGGGGCAGGGACCATGCATATCATGGGAATATTTCACAGTTTCTGCTCTGTTTTCAGTGTATGACACCAAAACACCCACCTGATGACATCCTTTCAAGAGCAAAGACAGCAATTTGCAGAATTCCGCTTCTTAGGGGAAGTGAGAAATTGCTGAGCTGACACCAAGTCCTGCAGTGTCCCTGTCACCTGCAGAGCCACCGCATCCTCGCCACGGTAGCGGGCATTGTGACAAAGGTTCTATGTCAGCTGGGTGTGGCAGCCAGGCGCCCCCTAGGGAATGGGGAGCCTGTCAGCCCCGGGCCTGTCACTGCCTGCTGGCCCTGCTGCCACCAGCCATGCCTCTGAAAACTTGTCAAACCATGCCCAGACTTGGGGCCAGTTTGGCCCAAAGTCTGCAAGAGACAAGTCGGGAAGAAAGATATGGGACAGAGGGAGAAAGCGAAGGGAGCAGGAGAAAGGGAAGGAAGAATAAAAAGTAGTGTTGGGCTGCAGGAGTGAGATGGAGGAATTGCAAGAAAAGAGGCAGGAAGCAGGAGAGTGAGAGAAAAGGAAAGAAGAGACATGCAGCCAGACGAGGGCTTAGTGAGAGAGGATGGGACAGAGAACAGGATGAGAAGGACATAAGGCAAGGCTAGGACAGGCAAGGACAGGCAAGGCAAGGCTAGGCTGCAGGACATGTTTTTGCTTTATAGTTTCTAGCACATTCGTCTTCAGACTAGGAGGAAAGCCATAAGACCGTATGGATTACGCCCAAGCAAAAACCCCAGCTACTTGAGACACTTAGACTAAGCCTAAAATACCAAGATCTCTCCATAAGGATGCTTTTTATACTGTACTTCCACAATCTGCTGGCAGTACAAAAAAATAAGCTGCAGATCTCCTTAGGCTGAGTCATGGTGCTTTGGGGCAGGGACCATGCATATCATGGGAATATTTCACAGTTTCTGCTCTGTTTTCAGTGTATGACACCAAAACACCCACCTGATGACATCCTTTCAAGAGCAAAGGCAGCAATTTGCAGAATTCCGCTTCTTAGGGGAAGTGAGAAATTGCTGAGCTGACACCAAGTCCTGCAGTGTCCCTGTCACCTGCAGAGCCACCGCATCCTCGCCACGGTAGCGTGCATTGTGAGAAAGGTTCTATGTCAGCTGGGTGTGGCAGCCAGGCGCCCCCTAGGGGATGGGGAGCCTGTCAGCCCCGGGCCTGTCACTGCCTGCTGGCCCTGCTGCCACCAGCCAGGCCTCTGAAAACTTGTCAAACCATGCCCAGACTTGGGGCCAGTTTGGCCCAAAGTCTGCAAGAGACAAGTCGGGAAGAAAGATATGGGACAGAGGGAGAAAGCGAAGGGAGCAGGAGAAAGGGAAGGAAGAATAAAAAGTAGTGTTGGGCTGCAGGAGTGAGATGGAGGAATTGCAAGAAAAGAGGCAGGAAGCAGGAGAGTGAGAGAAAAGGAAAGAAGAGACATGCAGCCAGACGAGGGCTTAGTGAGAGAGGATGGGACAGAGAACAGGATGAGAAGGACATAAGGCAAGGCTAGGACAGGCAAGGACAGGCAAGGCAAGGCTAGGCTGCAGGACATGTTTTTGCTTTATAGTTTCTAGCACATTCGTCTTCAGACTAGGAGGAAAGCCGTAAGACCGTATGGATTACGCCCAAGCAAAAACCCCAGCTACTTGAGACACTTAGACTAAGCCTAAAATACCAAGATCTCTCCATAAGGATGCTTTTTATACTGTACTTCCACAATCTGCTGGCAGTACAAAAAAATAAGCTGCAGATCTCCTTAGGCTGAGTCATGGTGCTTTGGGGCAGGGACCATGCATATCATGGGAATATTTCACAGTTTCTGCTCTGTTTTCAGTGTATGACACCAAAACACCCACCTGATGACATCCTTTCAAGAGCAAAGGCAGCAATTTGCAGAATTCCGCTTCTTAGGGGAAGTGAGAAATTGCTGAGCTGACACCAAGTCCTGCAGTGTCCCTGTCACCTGCAGAGCCACCGCATCCTCGCCACGGTAGCGGGCATTGTGACAAAGGTTCTATGTCAGCTGGGTGTGGCAGCCAGGCGCCCCCTAGGGGATGGGGAGCCTGTCAGCCCCGGGCCTGTCACTGCCTGGTGTCCCTGCTGCCACCAGCCAGGCCTCTGAAAACTTGTCAAACCATGCCCAGACTTGGGGCCAGTTTGGCCCAAAGTCTGCAAGAGACAAGTCGGGAAGAAAGATATGGGACAGAGGGAGAAAGCGAAGGGAGCAGGAGAAAGGGAAGGAAGAATAAAAAGTAGTGTTGGGCTGCAGGAGTGAGATGGAGGAATTGCAAGAAAAGAGGCAGGAAGCAGGAGAGTGAGAGAAAAGGAAAGAAGAGACATGCAGCCAGATGAGAGGTTAGTGAGAGAGGATGGGACAGAGAACAGGATGAGAAGGACATAAGGCAAGGCTAGGACAGGCAAGGACAGGCAAGGCAAGGCTAGGCTGCAGGACATGTTTTTGCTTTATAGTTTCTAGCACATTCGTCTTCAGACTAGGAGGAAAGCCATAAGACCGTATGGATTACGCCCAAGCAAAAACCCCAGCTACTTGAGACACTTAGACTAAGCCTAAAATACCAAGATCTCTCCATAAGGATGCTTTTTATACTGTACTTCCACAATCTGCTGGCAGTACAAAAAAATAAGCTGCAGATCTCCTTAGGCTGAGTCATGGTGCTTTGGGGCAGGGACCATGCATATCATGGGAATATTTCACAGTTTCTGCTCTGTTTTCAGTGTATGACACCAAAACACCCACCTGATGACATCCTTTCAAGAGCAAAGGCAGCAATTTGCAGAATTCCGCTTCTTAGGGGAAGTGAGAAATTGCTGAGCTGACACCAAGTCCTGCAGTGTCCCTGTCACCTGCAGAGCCACCGCATCCTCGCCACGGTAGCGGGCATTGTGAGAAAGGTTCTATGTCAGCTGGGTGTGGCAGCCAGGCGCCCCCTAGGGGATGGGGAGCCTGTCAGCCCCAGGCCTGTCACTGCCTGCTGGCCCTGCTGCCACCAGCCAGGCCTCTGAAAACTTGTCAAACCATGCCCAGACTTGGGGCCAGTTTGGCCCAAAGTCTGCAAGAGACAAGTCGGGAAGAAAGATATGGGACAGAGGGAGAAAGCGAAGGGAGCAGGAGAAAGGGAAGGAAGAATAAAAAGTAGTGTTGGGCTGCAGGAGTGAGATGGAGGAATTGCAAGAAAAGAGGCAGGAAGCAGGAGAGTGAGAGAAAAGGAAAGAAGAGACATGCAGCCAGACGAGGGCTTAGTGAGAGAGGATGGGACAGAGAACAGGATGAGAAGGAGATAAGGCAAGGCTAGGACAGGCAAGGACAGGCAAGGCAAGGCTAGGCTGCAGGACATGTTTTTGCTTTATAGTTTCTAGCACATTCGTCTTCAGACTAGGAGGAAAGCCGTAAGACCGTATGGATTAGGCCCAAGCAAAAACCCCAGCTACTTGAGACACTTAGACTAAGCCTAAAATACCAAGATCTCTCCATAAGGATGCTTTTTATACTGTACTTCCACAATCTGCTGGCAGTACAAAAAAATAAGCTGCAGATCTCCTTAGGCTGAGTCATGGTGCTTTGGGGCAGGGACCATGCATATCATGGGAATATTTCACAGTTTCTGCTCTGTTTTCAGTGTATGACACCAAAACACCCACCTGATGACATCCTTTCAAGAGCAAAGGCAGCAATTTGCAGAATTCCGCTTCTTAGGGGAAGTGAGAAATTGCTGAGCTGACACCAAGTCCTGCAGTGTCCCTGTCACCTGCAGAGCCACCGCATCCTCGCCACGGTAGCGTGCATTGTGAGAAAGGTTCTATGTCAGCTGGGTGTGGCAGCCAGGCGCCCCCTAGGGGATGGGGAGCCTGTCAGCCCCGGGCCTGTCACTGCCTGCTGGCCCTGCTGCCACCAGCCAGGCCTCTGAAAACTTGTCAAACCATGCCCAGACTTGGGGCCAGTTTGGCCCAAAGTCTGCAAGAGACAAGTCGGGAAGAAAGATATGGGACAGAGGGAGAAAGCGAAGGGAGCAGGAGAAAGGGAAGGAAGAATAAAAAGTAGTGTTGGGCTGCAGGAGTGAGATGGAGGAATTGCAAGAAAAGAGGCAGGAAGCAGGAGAGTGAGAGAAAAGGAAAGAAGAGACATGCAGCCAGACGAGGGCTTAGTGAGAGAGGATGGGACAGAGAACAGGATGAGAAGGACATAAGGCAAGGCTAGGACAGGCAAGGACAGGCAAGGCAAGGCTAGGCTGCAGGACATGTTTTTGCTTTATAGTTTCTAGCACATTCGTCTTCAGACTAGGAGGAAAGCCGTAAGACCGTATGGATTAGGCCCAAGCAAAAACCCCGGCTACTTGAGACACTTAGACTAAGCCTAAAATACCAAGATCTCTCCATAAGGATGGTTTTTATACTGTACTTCCACAATCTGCTGGCAGTACAAAAAAATAAGCTGCAGATCTCCTTAGGCTGAGTCATGGTGCTTTGGGGCAGGGACCATGCATATCATGGGAATATTTCACAGTTTCTGCTCTGTTTTCAGTGTATGACACCAAAACACCCACCTGATGACATCCTTTCAAGAGCAAAGGCAGCAATTTGCAGAATTCCGCTTCTTAGGGGAAGTGAGAAATTGCTGAGCTGACACCAAGTCCTGCAGTGTCCCTGTCACCTGCAGAGCCACCGCATCCTCGCCACGGTAGCGGGCATTGTGAGAAAGGTTCTATGTCAGCTGGGTGTGGCAGCCAGGCGCCCCCTAGGGGATGGGGAGCCTGTCAGCCCCGGGCCTGTCACTGCCTGGTGTCCCTGCTGCCACCAGCCAGGCCTCTGAAAACTTGTCAAACCATGCCCAGACTTGGGGCCAGTTTGGCCCAAAGTCTGCAAGAGACAAGTCGGGAAGAAAGATATGGGACAGAGGGAGAAAGCGAAGGGAGCAGGAGAAAGGGAAGGAAGAATAAAAAGTAGTGTTGGGCTGCAGGAGTGAGATGGAGGAATTGCAAGAAAAGAGGCAGGAAGCAGGAGAGTGAGAGAAAAGGAAAGAAGAGACATGCAGCCAGACGAGGGCTTAGTGAGAGAGGATGGGACAGAGAACAGGATGAGAAGGACATAAGGCAAGGCTAGGACAGGCAAGGACAGGCAAGGCAAGGCTAGGCTGCAGGACATGTTTTTGCTTTATAGTTTCTAGCACATTCGTCTTCAGACTAGGAGGAAAGCCATAAGACCGTATGGATTACGCCCAAGCAAAAACCCCAGCTACTTGAGACACTTAGACTAAGCCTAAAATACCAAGATCTCTCCATAAGGATGCTTTTTATACTGTACTTCCACAATCTGCTGGCAGTACAAAAAAATAAGCTGCAGATCTCCTTAGGCTGAGTCATGGTGCTTTGGGGCAGGGACCATGCATATCATGGGAATATTTCACAGTTTCTGCTCTGTTTTCAGTGTATGACACCAAAACACCCACCTGATGACATCCTTTCAAGAGCAAAGGCAGCAATTTGCAGAATTCCGCTTCTTAGGGGAAGTGAGAAATTGCTGAGCTGACACCAAGTCCTGCAGTGTCCCTGTCACCTGCAGAGCCACCGCATCCTCGCCACGGTAGCGGGCATTGTGAGAAAGGTTCTATGTCAGCTGGGTGTGGCAGCCAGGCGCCCCCTAGGGGATGGGGAGCCTGTCAGCCCCGGGCCTGTCACTGCCTGGTGTCCCTGCTGCCACCAGCCAGGCCTCTGAAAACTTGTCAAACCATGCCCAGACTTGGGGCCAGTTTGGCCCAAAGTCTGCAAGAGACAAGTCGGGAAGAAAGATATGGGACAGAGGGAGAAAGCGAAGGGAGCAGGAGAAAGGGAAGGAAGAATAAAAAGTAGTGTTGGGCTGCAGGAGTGAGATGGAGGAATTGCAAGAAAAGAGGCAGGAAGCAGGAGAGTGAGAGAAAAGGAAAGAAGAGACATGCAGCCAGACGAGGGCTTAGTGAGAGAGGATGGGACAGAGAACAGGATGAGAAGGACATAAGGCAAGGCTAGGACAGGCAAGGACAGGCAAGGCAAGGCTAGGCTGCAGGACATGTTTTTGCTTTATAGTTTCTAGCACATTCGTCTTCAGACTAGGAGGAAAGCCGTAAGACCGTATGGATTACGCCCAAGCAAAAACCCCAGCTACTTGAGACACTTAGACTAAGCCTAAAATACCAAGATCTCTCCATAAGGATGCTTTTTATACTGTACTTCCACAATCTGCTGGCAGTACAAAAAAATAAGCTGCAGATCTCCTTAGGCTGAGTCATGGTGCTTTGGGGCAGGGACCATGCATATCATGGGAATATTTCACAGTTTCTGCTCTGTTTTCAGTGTATGACACCAAAACACCCACCTGATGACATCCTTTCAAGAGCAAAGGCAGCAATTTGCAGAATTCCGCTTCTTAGGGGAAGTGAGAAATTGCTGAGCTGACACCAAGTCCTGCAGTGTCCCTGTCACCTGCAGAGCCACCGCATCCTCGCCACGGTAGCGGGCATTGTGACAAAGGTTCTATGTCAGCTGGGTGTGGCAGCCAGGCGCCCCCTAGGGGATGGGGAGCCTGTCAGCCCCGGGCCTGTCACTGCCTGCTGGCCCTGCTGCCACCAGCCAGGCCTCTGAAAACTTGTCAAACCATGCCCAGACTTGGGGCCAGTTTGGCCCAAAGTCTGCAAGAGACAAGTCGGGAAGAAAGATATGGGACAGAGGGAGAAAGCGAAGGGAGCAGGAGAAAGGGAAGGAAGAATAAAAAGTAGTGTTGGGCTGCAGGAGTGAGATGGAGGAATTGCAAGAAAAGAGGCAGGAAGCAGGAGAGTGAGAGAAAAGGAAAGAAGAGACATGCAGCCAGACGAGGGCTTAGTGAGAGAGGATGGGACAGAGAACAGGATGAGAACGAGATAAGGCAAGGCTAGGACAGGCAAGGACAGGCAAGGCAAGGCTAGGCTGCAGGACATGTTTTTGCTTTATAGTTTCTAGCACATTCGTCTTCAGACTAGGAGGAAAGCCGTAAGACCGTATGGATTAGGCCCAAGCAAAAACCCCAGCTACTTGAGACACTTAGACTAAGCCTAAAATACCAAGATCTCTCCATAAGGATGCTTTTTATACTGTACTTCCACAATCTGCTGGCAGTACAAAAAAATAAGCTGCAGATCTCCTTAGGCTGAGTCATGGTGCTTTGGGGCAGGGACCATGCATATCATGGGAATATTTCACAGTTTCTGCTCTGTTTTCAGTGTATGACACCAAAACACCCACCTGATGACATCCTTTCAAGAGCAAAGGCAGCAATTTGCAGAATTCCGCTTCTTAGGGGAAGTGAGAAATTGCTGAGCTGACACCAAGTCCTGCAGTGTCCCTGTCACCTGCAGAGCCACCGCATCCTCGCCACGGTAGCGGGCATTGTGACAAAGGTTCTATGTCAGCTGGGTGTGGCAGCCAGGCGCCCCCTAGGGGATGGGGGCCTGTCAGCCCCGGGCCTGTCACTGCCTGCTGGCCCTGCTGCCACCAGCCAGGCCTCTGAAAACTTGTCAAACCATGCCCAGACTTGGGGCCAGTTTGGCCCAAAGTCTGCAAGAGACAAGTCGGGAAGAAAGATATGGGACAGAGGGAGAAAGCGAAGGGAGCAGGAGAAAGGGAAGGAAGAATAAAAAGTAGTGTTGGGCTGCAGGAGTGAGATGGAGGAATTGCAAGAAAAGAGGCAGGAAGCAGGAGAGTGAGAGAAAAGGAAAGAAGAGACATGCAGCCAGATGAGAGGTTAGTGAGAGAGGATGGGACAGAGAACAGGATGAGAAGGACATAAGGCAAGGCTAGGACAGGCAAGGACAGGCAAGGCAAGGCTAGGCTGCAGGACATGTTTTTGCTTTATAGTTTCTAGCACATTCGTCTTCAGACTAGGAGGAAAGCCATAAGACCGTATGGATTACGCCCAAGCAAAAACCCCAGCTACTTGAGACACTTAGACTAAGCCTAAAATACCAAGATCTCTCCATAAGGATGCTTTTTATACTGTACTTCCACAATCTGCTGGCAGTACAAAAAAATAAGCTGCAGATCTCCTTAGGCTGAGTCATGGTGCTTTGGGGCAGGGACCATGCATATCATGGGAATATTTCACAGTTTCTGCTCTGTTTTCAGTGTATGACACCAAAACACCCACCTGATGACATCCTTTCAAGAGCAAAGGCAGCAATTTGCAGAATTCTGCTTCTTAGGGGAAGTGAGAAATTGCTGAGCTGACACCAAGTCCTGCAGTGTCCCTGTCACCTGCAGAGCCACCGCATCCTCGCCACGGTAGCGGGCATTGTGAGAAAGGTTCTATGTCAGCTGGGTGTGGCAGCCAGGCGCCCCCTAGGGGATGGGGAGCCTGTCAGCCCCGGGCCTGTCACTGCCTGGTGTCCCTGCTGCCACCAGCCAGGCCTCTGAAAACTTGTCAAACCATGCCCAGACTTGGGGCCAGTTTGGCCCAAAGTCTGCAAGAGACAAGTCGGGAAGAAAGATATGGGACAGAGGGAGAAAGCGAAGGGAGCAGGAGAAAGGGAAGGAAGAATAAAAAGTAGTGTTGGGCTGCAGGAGTGAGATGGAGGAATTGCAAGAAAAGAGGCAGGAAGCAGGAGAGTGAGAGAAAAGGAAAGAAGAGACATGCAGCCAGACGAGGGCTTAGTGAGAGAGGATGGGACAGAGAACAGGATGAGAAGGACATAAGGCAAGGCTAGGACAGGCAAGGACAGGCAAGGCAAGGCTAGGCTGCAGGACATGTTTTTGCTTTATAGTTTCTAGCACATTCGTCTTCAGACTAGGAGGAAAGCCATAAGACCGTATGGATTACGCCCAAGCAAAAACCCCAGCTACTTGAGACACTTAGACTAAGCCTAAAATACCAAGATCTCTCCATAAGGATGCTTTTTATACTGTACTTCCACAATCTGCTGGCAGTACAAAAAAATAAGCTGCAGATCTCCTTAGGCTGAGTCATGGTGCTTTGGGGCAGGGACCATGCATATCATGGGAATATTTCACAGTTTCTGCTCTGTTTTCAGTGTATGACACCAAAACACCCACCTGATGACATCCTTTCAAGAGCAAAGGCAACAATTTGCAGAACTCCGCTTCTTAGGGGAAGTGAGAAATTGCTGAGCTGACACCAAGTCCTGCAGTGTCCCTGTCACCTGCAGAGCCACCGCATCCTCGCCACGGTAGCGGGCATTGTGACAAAGGTTCTATGTCAGCTGGGTGTGGCAGCCAGGCGCCCCCTAGGGGATGGGGAGCCTGTCAGCCCCGGGCCTGTCACTGCCTGGTGTCCCTGCTGCCACCAGCCAGGCCTCTGAAAACTTGTCAAACCATGCCCAGACTTGAGGCCAGTTTGGCCCAAAGTCTGCAAGAGACAAGTCGGGAAGAAAGATATGGGACAGAGGGAGAAAGCGAAGGGAGCAGGAGAAAGGGAAGGAAGAATAAAAAGTAGTGTTGGGCTGCAGGAGTGAGATGGAGGAATTGCAAGAAAAGAGGCAGGAAGCAGGAGAGTGAGAGAAAAGGAAAGAAGAGACATGCAGCCAGACGAGGGCTTAGTGAGAGAGGATGGGACAGAGAACAGGATGAGAAGGACATAAGGCAAGGCTAGGACAGGCAAGGACAGGCAAGGCAAGGCTAGGCTGCAGGACATGTTTTTGCTTTATAGTTTCTAGCACATTCGTCTTCAGACTAGGAGGAAAGCCATAAGACCGTATGGATTAGGCCCAAGCAAAAACCCCAGCTACTTGAGACACTTAGACTAAGCCTAAAATACCAAGATCTCTCCATAAGGATGCTTTTTATACTGTACTTCCACAATCTGCTGGCAGTACAAAAAAATAAGCTGCAGATCTCCTTAGGCTGAGTCATGGTGCTTTGGGGCAGGGACCATGCCTATCATGGGAATATTTCACAGTTTCTGCTCTGTTTTCAGTGTATGACACCAAAACACCCACCTGATGACATCCTTTCAAGAGCAAAGGCAGCAATTTGCAGAATTCCGCTTCTTAGGGGAAGTGAGAAATTGCTGAGCTGACACCAAGTCCTGCAGTGTCCCTGTCACCTGCAGAGCCACCGCATCCTCGCCACGGTAGCGGGCATTGTGACAAAGGTTCTATGTCAGCTGGGTGTGGCAGCCAGGCGCCCCCTAGGGGATGGGGAGCCTGTCAGCCCCGGGCCTGTCACTGCCTGCTGGCCCTGCTGCCACCAGCCAGGCCTCTGAAAACTTGTCAAACCATGCCCAGACTTGGGGCCAGTTTGGCCCAAAGTCTGCAAGAGACAAGTCGGGAAGAAAGATATGGGACAGAGGGAGAAAGCGAAGGGAGCAGGAGAAAGGGAAGGAAGAATAAAAAGTAGTGTTGGGCTGCAGGAGTGAGATGGAGGAATTGCAAGAAAAGAGGCAGGAAGCAGGAGAGTGAGAGAAAAGGAAAGAAGAGACATGCAGCCAGACGAGGGCTTAGTGAGAGAGGATGGGACAGAGAACAGGATGAGAAGGACATAAGGCAAGGCTAGGACAGGCAAGGACAGGCAAGGCAAGGCTAGGCTGCAGGACATGTTTTTGCTTTATAGTTTCTAGCACATTCGTCTTCAGACTAGGAGGAAAGCCGTAAGACCGTATGGATTAGGCCCAAGCAAAAACCCCAGCTACTTGAGACACTTAGACTAAGCCTAAAATACCAAGATCTCTCCATAAGGATGCTTTTTATACTGTACTTCCACAATCTGCTGGCAGTACAAAAAAATAAGCTGCAGATCTCCTTAGGCTGAGTCATGGTGCTTTGGGGCAGGGACCATGCCTATCATGGGAATATTTCACAGTTTCTGCTCTGTTTTCAGTGTATGACACCAAAACACCCACCTGATGACATCCTTTCAAGAGCAAAGGCAGCAATTTGCAGAATTCCGCTTCTTAGGGGAAGTGAGAAATTGCTGAGCTGACACCAAGTCCTGCAGTGTCCCTGTCACCTGCAGAGCCACCGCATCCTCGCCACGGTAGCGGGCATTGTGACAAAGGTTCTATGTCAGCTGGGTGTGGCAGCCAGGCGCCCCCTAGGGGATGGGGAGCCTGTCAGCCCCGGGCCTGTCACTGCCTGGTGTCCCTGCTGCCACCAGCCAGGCCTCTGAAAACTTGTCAAACCATGCCCAGACTTGGGGCCAGTTTGGCCCAAAGTCTGCAAGAGACAAGTCGGGAAGAAAGATATGGGACAGAGGGAGAAAGCGAAGGGAGCAGGAGAAAGGGAAGGAAGAATAAAAAGTAGTGTTGGGCTGCAGGAGTGAGATGGAGGAATTGCAAGAAAAGAGGCAGGAAGCAGGAGAGTGAGAGAAAAGGAAAGAAGAGACATGCAGCCAGACGAGGGCTTAGTGAGAGAGGATGGGACAGAGAACAGGATGAGAAGGACATAAGGCAAGGCTAGGACAGGCAAGGACAGGCAAGGCAAGGCTAGGCTGCAGGACATGTTTTTGCTTTATAGTTTCTAGCACATTCGTCTTCAGACGAGGAGGAAAGCCATAAGACCGTATGGATTAGGCCCAAGCAAAAACCCCAGCTACTTGAGACACTTAGACTAAGCCTAAAATACCAAGATCTCTCCATAAGGATGCTTTTTATACTGTACTTCCACAATCTGCTGGCAGTACAAAAAAATAAGCTGCAGATCTCCTTAGGCTGAGTCATGGTGCTTTGGGGCAGGGACCATGCATATCATGGGAATATTTCACAGTTTCTGCTCTGTTTTCAGTGTATGACACCAAAACACCCACCTGATGACATCCTTTCAAGAGCAAAGGCAACAATTTGCAGAACTCCGCTTCTTAGGGGAAGTGAGAAATTGCTGAGCTGACACCAAGTCCTGCAGTGTCCCTGTCACCTGCAGAGCCACCGCATCCTCGCCACGGTAGCGGGCATTGTGACAAAGGTTCTATGTCAGCTGGGTGTGGCAGCCAGGCGCCCCCTAGGGGATGGGGAGCCTGTCAGCCCCGGGCCTGTCACTGCCTGCTGGCCCTGCTGCCACCAGCCAGGCCTCTGAAAACTTGTCAAACCATGCCCAGACTTGGGGCCAGTTTGGCCCAAAGTCTTCAAGAGACAAGTCGGGAAGAAAGATATGGGACAGAGGGAGAAAGCGAAGGGAGCAGGAGAAAGGGAAGGAAGAATAAAAAGTAGTGTTGGGCTGCAGGAGTGAGATGGAGGAATTGCAAGAAAAGAGGCAGGAAGCAGGAGAGTGAGAGAAAAGGAAAGAAGAGACATGCAGCCAGACGAGGGCTTAGTGAGAGAGGATGGGACAGAGAACAGGATGAGAAGGACATAAGGCAAGGCTAGGACAGGCAAGGACAGGCAAGGCAAGGCTAGGCTGCAGGACATGTTTTTGCTTTATAGTTTCTAGCACATTCGTCTTCAGACGAGGAGGAAAGCCATAAGACCGTATGGATTAGGCCCAAGCAAAAACCCCAGCTACTTGAGACACTTAGACTAAGCCTAAAATACCAAGATCTCTCCATAAGGATGCTTTTTATACTGTACTTCCACAATCTGCTGGCAGTACAAAAAAATAAGCTGCAGATCTCCTTAGGCTGAGTCATGGTGCTTTGGGGCAGGGACCATGCATATCATGGGAATATTTCACAGTTTCTGCTCTGTTTTCAGTGTATGACACCAAAACACCCACCTGATGACATCCTTTCAAGAGCAAAGGCAGCAATTTGCAGAATTCCGCTTCTTAGGGGAAGTGAGAAATTGCTGAGCTGACACCAAGTCCTGCAGTGTCCCTGTCACCTGCAGAGCCACCGCATCCTCGCCACGGTAGCGGGCATTGTGACAAAGGTTCTATGTCAGCTGGGTGTGGCAGCCAGGCGCCCCCTAGGGGATGGGGAGCCTGTCAGCCCCGGGCCTGTCACTGCCTGCTGGCCCTGCTGCCACCAGCCAGGCCTCTGAAAACTTGTCAAACCATGCCCAGACTTGGGGCCAGTGTGGCCCAAAGTCTGCAAGAGACAAGTCGGGAAGAAAGATATGGGACAGAGGGAGAAAGCGAAGGGAGCAGGAGAAAGGGAAGGAAGAATAAAAAGTAGTGTTGGGCTGCAGGAGTGAGATGGAGGAATTGCAAGAAAAGAGGCAGGAAGCAGGAGAGTGAGAGAAAAGGAAAGAAGAGACATGCAGCCAGACGAGGGCTTAGTGAGAGAGGATGGGACAGAGAACAGGATGAGAAGGACATAAGGCAAGGCTAGGACAGGCAAGGACAGGCAAGGCAAGGCTAGGCTGCAGGACATGTTTTTGCTTTATAGTTTCTAGCACATTCGTCTTCAGACTAGGAGGAAAGCCATAAGACCGTATGGATTAGGCCCAAACAAAAACCCCAGCTACTTGAGACACTTAGACTAAGCCTAAAATACCAAGATCTCTCCATAAGGATGCTTTTTATACTGTACTTCCACAATCTGCTGGCAGTACAAAAAAATAAGCTGCAGATCTCCTTAGGCTGAGTCATGGTGCTTTGGGGCAGGGACCATGCATATCATGGGAATATTTCACAGTTTCTGCTCTGTTTTCAGTGTATGACACCAAAACACCCACCTGATGACATCCTTTCAAGAGCAAAGGCAGCAATTTGCAGAATTCCGCTTCTTAGGGGAAGTGAGAAATTGCTGAGCTGACACCAAGTCCTGCAGTGTCCCTGTCACCTGCAGAGCCACCGCATCCTCGCCACGGTAGCGGGCATTGTGACAAAGGTTCTATGTCAGCTGGGTGTGGCAGCCAGGCGCCCCCTAGGGGATGGGGAGCCTGTCAGCCCCGGGCCTGTCACTGCCTGCTGGCCCTGCTGCCACCAGCCAGGCCTCTGAAAACTTGTCAAACCATGCCCAGACTTGGGGCCAGTTTGGCCCAAAGTCTGCAAGAGACAAGTCGGGAAGAAAGATATGGGACAGAGGGAGAAAGCGAAGGGAGCAGGAGAAAGGGAAGGAAGAATAAAAAGTAGTGTTGGGCTGCAGGAGTGAGATGGAGGAATTGCAAGAAAAGAGGCAGGAAGCAGGAGAGTGAGAGAAAAGGAAAGAAGAGACATGCAGCCAGACGAGGGCTTAGTGAGAGAGGATGGGACAGAGAACAGGATGAGAAGGAGATAAGGCAAGGCTAGGACAGGCAAGGACAGGCAAGGCAAGGCTAGGCTGCAGGACATGTTTTTGCTTTATAGTTTCTAGCACATTCGTCTTCAGACTAGGAGGAAAGCCGTAAGACCGTATGGATTAGGCCCAAGCAAAAACCCCAGCTACTTGAGACACTTAGACTAAGCCTAAAATACCAAGATCTCTCCATAAGGATGCTTTTTATACTGTACTTCCACAATCTGCTGGCAGTACAAAAAAATAAGCTGCAGATCTCCTTAGGCTGAGTCATGGTGCTTTGGGGCAGGGACCATGCATATCATGGGAATATTTCACAGTTTCTGCTCTGTTTTCAGTGTATGACACCAAAACACCCACCTGATGACATCCTTTCAAGAGCAAAGGCAGCAATTTGCAGAATTCCGCTTCTTAGGGGAAGTGAGAAATTGCTGAGCTGACACCAAGTCCTGCAGTGTCCCTGTCACCTGCAGAGCCACCGCATCCTCGCCACGGTAGCGGGCATTGTGACAAAGGTTCTATGTCAGCTGGGTGTGGCAGCCAGGCGCCCCCTAGGGGATGGGGGCCTGTCAGCCCCGGGCCTGTCACTGCCTGCTGGCCCTGCTGCCACCAGCCAGGCCTCTGAAAACTTGTCAAACCATGCCCAGACTTGGGGCCAGTTTGGCCCAAAGTCTGCAAGAGACAAGTCGGGAAGAAAGATATGGGACAGAGGGAGAAAGCGAAGGGAGCAGGAGAAAGGGAAGGAAGAATAAAAAGTAGTGTTGGGCTGCAGGAGTGAGATGGAGGAATTGCAAGAAAAGAGGCAGGAAGCAGGAGAGTGAGAGAAAAGGAAAGAAGAGACATGCAGCCAGATGAGAGGTTAGTGAGAGAGGATGGGACAGAGAACAGGATGAGAAGGACATAAGGCAAGGCTAGGACAGGCAAGGACAGGCAAGGCAAGGCTAGGCTGCAGGACATGTTTTTGCTTTATAGTTTCTAGCACATTCGTCTTCAGACTAGGAGGAAAGCCATAAGACCGTATGGATTACGCCCAAGCAAAAACCCCAGCTACTTGAGACACTTAGACTAAGCCTAAAATACCAAGATCTCTCCATAAGGATGCTTTTTATACTGTACTTCCACAATCTGCTGGCAGTACAAAAAAATAAGCTGCAGATCTCCTTAGGCTGAGTCATGGTGCTTTGGGGCAGGGACCATGCATATCATGGGAATATTTCACAGTTTCTGCTCTGTTTTCAGTGTATGACACCAAAACACCCACCTGATGACATCCTTTCAAGAGCAAAGGCAGCAATTTGCAGAATTCTGCTTCTTAGGGGAAGTGAGAAATTGCTGAGCTGACACCAAGTCCTGCAGTGTCCCTGTCACCTGCAGAGCCACCGCATCCTCGCCACGGTAGCGGGCATTGTGAGAAAGGTTCTATGTCAGCTGGGTGTGGCAGCCAGGCGCCCCCTAGGGGATGGGGAGCCTGTCAGCCCCGGGCCTGTCACTGCCTGGTGTCCCTGCTGCCACCAGCCAGGCCTCTGAAAACTTGTCAAACCATGCCCAGACTTGGGGCCAGTTTGGCCCAAAGTCTGCAAGAGACAAGTCGGGAAGAAAGATATGGGACAGAGGGAGAAAGCGAAGGGAGCAGGAGAAAGGGAAGGAAGAATAAAAAGTAGTGTTGGGCTGCAGGAGTGAGATGGAGGAATTGCAAGAAAAGAGGCAGGAAGCAGGAGAGTGAGAGAAAAGGAAAGAAGAGACATGCAGCCAGACGAGGGCTTAGTGAGAGAGGATGGGACAGAGAACAGGATGAGAAGGACATAAGGCAAGGCTAGGACAGGCAAGGACAGGCAAGGCAAGGCTAGGCTGCAGGACATGTTTTTGCTTTATAGTTTCTAGCACATTCGTCTTCAGACTAGGAGGAAAGCCATAAGACCGTATGGATTACGCCCAAGCAAAAACCCCAGCTACTTGAGACACTTAGACTAAGCCTAAAATACCAAGATCTCTCCATAAGGATGCTTTTTATACTGTACTTCCACAATCTGCTGGCAGTACAAAAAAATAAGCTGCAGATCTCCTTAGGCTGAGTCATGGTGCTTTGGGGCAGGGACCATGCATATCATGGGAATATTTCACAGTTTCTGCTCTGTTTTCAGTGTATGACACCAAAACACCCACCTGATGACATCCTTTCAAGAGCAAAGGCAACAATTTGCAGAACTCCGCTTCTTAGGGGAAGTGAGAAATTGCTGAGCTGACACCAAGTCCTGCAGTGTCCCTGTCACCTGCAGAGCCACCGCATCCTCGCCACGGTAGCGGGCATTGTGACAAAGGTTCTATGTCAGCTGGGTGTGGCAGCCAGGCGCCCCCTAGGGGATGGGGAGCCTGTCAGCCCCGGGCCTGTCACTGCCTGGTGTCCCTGCTGCCACCAGCCAGGCCTCTGAAAACTTGTCAAACCATGCCCAGACTTGAGGCCAGTTTGGCCCAAAGTCTGCAAGAGACAAGTCGGGAAGAAAGATATGGGACAGAGGGAGAAAGCGAAGGGAGCAGGAGAAAGGGAAGGAAGAATAAAAAGTAGTGTTGGGCTGCAGGAGTGAGATGGAGGAATTGCAAGAAAAGAGGCAGGAAGCAGGAGAGTGAGAGAAAAGGAAAGAAGAGACATGCAGCCAGACGAGGGCTTAGTGAGAGAGGATGGGACAGAGAACAGGATGAGAAGGACATAAGGCAAGGCTAGGACAGGCAAGGACAGGCAAGGCAAGGCTAGGCTGCAGGACATGTTTTTGCTTTATAGTTTCTAGCACATTCGTCTTCAGACTAGGAGGAAAGCCATAAGACCGTATGGATTAGGCCCAAGCAAAAACCCCAGCTACTTGAGACACTTAGACTAAGCCTAAAATACCAAGATCTCTCCATAAGGATGCTTTTTATACTGTACTTCCACAATCTGCTGGCAGTACAAAAAAATAAGCTGCAGATCTCCTTAGGCTGAGTCATGGTGCTTTGGGGCAGGGACCATGCCTATCATGGGAATATTTCACAGTTTCTGCTCTGTTTTCAGTGTATGACACCAAAACACCCACCTGATGACATCCTTTCAAGAGCAAAGGCAGCAATTTGCAGAATTCCGCTTCTTAGGGGAAGTGAGAAATTGCTGAGCTGACACCAAGTCCTGCAGTGTCCCTGTCACCTGCAGAGCCACCGCATCCTCGCCACGGTAGCGGGCATTGTGACAAAGGTTCTATGTCAGCTGGGTGTGGCAGCCAGGCGCCCCCTAGGGGATGGGGAGCCTGTCAGCCCCGGGCCTGTCACTGCCTGCTGGCCCTGCTGCCACCAGCCAGGCCTCTGAAAACTTGTCAAACCATGCCCAGACTTGGGGCCAGTTTGGCCCAAAGTCTGCAAGAGACAAGTCGGGAAGAAAGATATGGGACAGAGGGAGAAAGCGAAGGGAGCAGGAGAAAGGGAAGGAAGAATAAAAAGTAGTGTTGGGCTGCAGGAGTGAGATGGAGGAATTGCAAGAAAAGAGGCAGGAAGCAGGAGAGTGAGAGAAAAGGAAAGAAGAGACATGCAGCCAGACGAGGGCTTAGTGAGAGAGGATGGGACAGAGAACAGGATGAGAAGGACATAAGGCAAGGCTAGGACAGGCAAGGACAGGCAAGGCAAGGCTAGGCTGCAGGACATGTTTTTGCTTTATAGTTTCTAGCACATTCGTCTTCAGACTAGGAGGAAAGCCGTAAGACCGTATGGATTAGGCCCAAGCAAAAACCCCAGCTACTTGAGACACTTAGACTAAGCCTAAAATACCAAGATCTCTCCATAAGGATGCTTTTTATACTGTACTTCCACAATCTGCTGGCAGTACAAAAAAATAAGCTGCAGATCTCCTTAGGCTGAGTCATGGTGCTTTGGGGCAGGGACCATGCCTATCATGGGAATATTTCACAGTTTCTGCTCTGTTTTCAGTGTATGACACCAAAACACCCACCTGATGACATCCTTTCAAGAGCAAAGGCAGCAATTTGCAGAATTCCGCTTCTTAGGGGAAGTGAGAAATTGCTGAGCTGACACCAAGTCCTGCAGTGTCCCTGTCACCTGCAGAGCCACCGCATCCTCGCCACGGTAGCGGGCATTGTGACAAAGGTTCTATGTCAGCTGGGTGTGGCAGCCAGGCGCCCCCTAGGGGATGGGGAGCCTGTCAGCCCCGGGCCTGTCACTGCCTGGTGTCCCTGCTGCCACCAGCCAGGCCTCTGAAAACTTGTCAAACCATGCCCAGACTTGGGGCCAGTTTGGCCCAAAGTCTGCAAGAGACAAGTCGGGAAGAAAGATATGGGACAGAGGGAGAAAGCGAAGGGAGCAGGAGAAAGGGAAGGAAGAATAAAAAGTAGTGTTGGGCTGCAGGAGTGAGATGGAGGAATTGCAAGAAAAGAGGCAGGAAGCAGGAGAGTGAGAGAAAAGGAAAGAAGAGACATGCAGCCAGACGAGGGCTTAGTGAGAGAGGATGGGACAGAGAACAGGATGAGAAGGACATAAGGCAAGGCTAGGACAGGCAAGGACAGGCAAGGCAAGGCTAGGCTGCAGGACATGTTTTTGCTTTATAGTTTCTAGCACATTCGTCTTCAGACGAGGAGGAAAGCCATAAGACCGTATGGATTAGGCCCAAGCAAAAACCCCAGCTACTTGAGACACTTAGACTAAGCCTAAAATACCAAGATCTCTCCATAAGGATGCTTTTTATACTGTACTTCCACAATCTGCTGGCAGTACAAAAAAATAAGCTGCAGATCTCCTTAGGCTGAGTCATGGTGCTTTGGGGCAGGGACCATGCATATCATGGGAATATTTCACAGTTTCTGCTCTGTTTTCAGTGTATGACACCAAAACACCCACCTGATGACATCCTTTCAAGAGCAAAGGCAACAATTTGCAGAACTCCGCTTCTTAGGGGAAGTGAGAAATTGCTGAGCTGACACCAAGTCCTGCAGTGTCCCTGTCACCTGCAGAGCCACCGCATCCTCGCCACGGTAGCGGGCATTGTGACAAAGGTTCTATGTCAGCTGGGTGTGGCAGCCAGGCGCCCCCTAGGGGATGGGGAGCCTGTCAGCCCCGGGCCTGTCACTGCCTGGTGTCCCTGCTGCCACCAGCCAGGCCTCTGAAAACTTGTCAAACCATGCCCAGACTTGGGGCCAGTTTGGCCCAAAGTCTTCAAGAGACAAGTCGGGAAGAAAGATATGGGACAGAGGGAGAAAGCGAAGGGAGCAGGAGAAAGGGAAGGAAGAATAAAAAGTAGTGTTGGGCTGCAGGAGTGAGATGGAGGAATTGCAAGAAAAGAGGCAGGAAGCAGGAGAGTGAGAGAAAAGGAAAGAAGAGACATGCAGCCAGACGAGGGCTTAGTGAGAGAGGATGGGACAGAGAACAGGATGAGAAGGACATAAGGCAAGGCTAGGACAGGCAAGGACAGGCAAGGCAAGGCTAGGCTGCAGGACATGTTTTTGCTTTATAGTTTCTAGCACATTCGTCTTCAGACGAGGAGGAAAGCCATAAGACCGTATGGATTAGGCCCAAGCAAAAACCCCAGCTACTTGAGACACTTAGACTAAGCCTAAAATACCAAGATCTCTCCATAAGGATGCTTTTTATACTGTACTTCCACAATCTGCTGGCAGTACAAAAAAATAAGCTGCAGATCTCCTTAGGCTGAGTCATGGTGCTTTGGGGCAGGGACCATGCATATCATGGGAATATTTCACAGTTTCTGCTCTGTTTTCAGTGTATGACACCAAAACACCCACCTGATGACATCCTTTCAAGAGCAAAGGCAGCAATTTGCAGAATTCCGCTTCTTAGGGGAAGTGAGAAATTGCTGAGCTGACACCAAGTCCTGCAGTGTCCCTGTCACCTGCAGAGCCACCGCATCCTCGCCACGGTAGCGGGCATTGTGACAAAGGTTCTATGTCAGCTGGGTGTGGCAGCCAGGCGCCCCCTAGGGGATGGGGAGCCTGTCAGCCCCGGGCCTGTCACTGCCTGCTGGCCCTGCTGCCACCAGCCAGGCCTCTGAAAACTTGTCAAACCATGCCCAGACTTGGGGCCAGTGTGGCCCAAAGTCTGCAAGAGACAAGTCGGGAAGAAAGATATGGGACAGAGGGAGAAAGCGAAGGGAGCAGGAGAAAGGGAAGGAAGAATAAAAAGTAGTGTTGGGCTGCAGGAGTGAGATGGAGGAATTGCAAGAAAAGAGGCAGGAAGCAGGAGAGTGAGAGAAAAGGAAAGAAGAGACATGCAGCCAGACGAGGGCTTAGTGAGAGAGGATGGGACAGAGAACAGGATGAGAAGGACATAAGGCAAGGCTAGGACAGGCAAGGACAGGCAAGGCAAGGCTAGGCTGCAGGACATGTTTTTGCTTTATAGTTTCTAGCACATTCGTCTTCAGACTAGGAGGAAAGCCATAAGACCGTATGGATTAGGCCCAAACAAAAACCCCAGCTACTTGAGACACTTAGACTAAGCCTAAAATACCAAGATCTCTCCATAAGGATGCTTTTTATACTGTACTTCCACAATCTGCTGGCAGTACAAAAAAATAAGCTGCAGATCTCCTTAGGCTGAGTCATGGTGCTTTGGGGCAGGGACCATGCATATCATGGGAATATTTCACAGTTTCTGCTCTGTTTTCAGTGTATGACACCAAAACACCCACCTGATGACATCCTTTCAAGAGCAAAGGCAGCAATTTGCAGAATTTCGCTTCTTAGGGGAAGTGAGAAATTGCTGAGCTGACACCAAGTCCTGCCGTGTCCCTGTCACCTGCAGAGCCACCGCATCCTCGCCACGGTAGCGGGCATTGTGACAAAGGTTCTATGTCAGCTGGGTGTGGCAGCCAGGCGCCCCCTAGGGGATGGGGAGCCTGTCAGCCCCGGGCCTGTCACTGCCTGGTGTCCCTGCTGCCACCAGCCAGGCCTCTGAAAACTTGTCAAACCATGCCCAGACTTGGGGCCAGTTTGGCCCAAAGTCTGCAAGAGACAAGTCGGGAAGAAAGATATGGGACAGAGGGAGAAAGCGAAGGGAGCAGGAGAAAGGGAAGGAAGAATAAAAAGTAGTGTTGGGCTGCAGGAGTGAGATGGAGGAATTGCAAGAAAAGAGGCAGGAAGCAGGAGAGTGAGAGAAAAGGAAAGAAGAGACATGCAGCCAGACGAGGGCTTAGTGAGAGAGGATGGGACAGAGAACAGGATGAGAAGGACATAAGGCAAGGCTAGGACAGGCAAGGACAGGCAAGGCAAGGCTAGGCTGCAGGACATGTTTTTGCTTTATAGTTTCTAGCACATTCGTCTTCAGACGAGGAGGAAAGCCATAAGACCGTATGGATTAGGCCCAAACAAAAACCCCAGCTACTTGAGACACTTAGACTAAGCCTAAAATACCAAGATCTCTCCATAAGGATGCTTTTTATACTGTACTTCCACAATCTGCTGGCAGTACAAAGAAATAAGCTGCAGATCTCCTTAGGCTGAGTCATGGTGCTTTGGGGCAGGGACCATGCCTATCATGGGAATATTTCACAGTTTCTGCTCTGTTTTCAGTGTATGACACCAAAACACCCACCTGATGACATCCTTTCAAGAGCAAAGGCAGCAATTTGCAGAATTCCGCTTCTTAGGGGAAGTGAGAAATTGCTGAGCTGACACCAAGTCCTGCCGTGTCCCTGTCACCTGCAGAGCCACCGCATCCTCGCCACGGTAGCGGGCATTGTGACAAAGGTTCTATGTCAGCTGGGTGTGGCAGCCAGGCGCCCCCTAGGGGATGGGGAGCCTGTCAGCCCCGGGCCTGTCACTGCCTGGTGTCCCTGCTGCCACCAGCCAGGCCTCTGAAAACTTGTCAAACCATGCCCAGACTTGGGGCCAGTTTGGCCCAAAGTCTGCAAGAGACAAGTCGGGAAGAAAGATATGGGACAGAGGGAGAAAGCGAAGGGAGCAGGAGAAAGGGAAGGAAGAATAAAAAGTAGTGTTGGGCTGCAGGAGTGAGATGGAGGAATTGCAAGAAAAGAGGCAGGAAGCAGGAGAGTGAGAGAAAAGGAAAGAAGAGACATGCAGCCAGACGAGGGCTTAGTGAGAGAGGATGGGACAGAGAACAGGATGAGAAGGACATAAGGCAAGGCTAGGACAGGCAAGGACAGGCAAGGCAAGGCTAGGCTGCAGGACATGTTTTTGCTTTATAGTTTCTAGCACATTCGTCTTCAGACGAGGAGGAAAGCCATAAGACCGTATGGATTAGGCCCAAACAAAAACCCCAGCTACTTGAGACACTTAGACTAAGCCTAAAATACCAAGATCTCTCCATAAGGATGCTTTTTATACTGTACTTCCACAATCTGCTGGCAGTACAAAGAAATAAGCTGCAGATCTCCTTAGGCTGAGTCATGGTGCTTTGGGGCAGGGACCATGCCTATCATGGGAATATTTCACAGTTTCTGCTCTGTTTTCAGTGTATGACACCAAAACACCCACCTGATGACATCCTTTCAAGAGCAAAGGCAGCAATTTGCAGAATTCCGCTTCTTAGGGGAAGTGAGAAATTGCTGAGCTGACACCAAGTCCTGCCGTGTCCCTGTCACCTGCAGAGCCACCGCATCCTCGCCACGGTAGCGGGCATTGTGACAAAGGTTCTATGTCAGCTGGGTGTGGCAGCCAGGCGCCCCCTAGGGGATGGGGAGCCTGTCAGCCCCGGGCCTGTCACTGCCTGGTGTCCCTGCTGCCACCAGCCAGGCCTCTGAAAACTTGTCAAACCATGCCCAGACTTGGGGCCAGTTTGGCCCAAAGTCTGCAAGAGACAAGTCGGGAAGAAAGATATGGGACAGAGGGAGAAAGCGAAGGGAGCAGGAGAAAGGGAAGGAAGAATAAAAAGTAGTGTTGGGCTGCAGGAGTGAGATGGAGGAATTGCAAGAAAAGAGGCAGGAAGCAGGAGAGTGAGAGAAAAGGAAAGAAGAGACATGCAGCCAGACGAGGGCTTAGTGAGAGAGGATGGGACAGAGAACAGGATGAGAAGGACATAAGGCAAGGCTAGGACAGGCAAGGACAGGCAAGGCAAGGCTAGGCTGCAGGACATGTTTTTGCTTTATAGTTTCTAGCACATTCGTCTTCAGACTAGGAGGAAAGCCATAAGACCGTATGGATTAGGCCCAAGCAAAAAGCCTAGCTACTTGAGACAATTAGACTAAGCCTAAAATACCAAGATCTCTCCATAAGGATGCTTTTTATACTGTACTTCCACAATCTGCTGGCAGTACAAAAAAATAAGCTGCAGATCTCCTTAGGCTGAGTCATGGTGCTTTGGGGCAGGGACCATGCCTATCATGGGAATATTTCACAGTTTCTGCTCTGTTTTCAGTGTATGACACCAAAACACCCACCTGATGACATCCTTTCAAGAGCAAAGGCAGCAATTTGCAGAATTTCGCTTCTTAGGGGAAGTGAGAAATTGCTGAGCTGACACCAAGTCCTGCCGTGTCCCTGTCACCTGCAGAGCCACCGCATCCTCGCCACGGTAGCGGGCATTGTGACAAAGGTTCTATGTCAGCTGGGTGTGGCAGCCAGGCGCCCCCTAGGGGATGGGGAGCCTGTCAGCCCCGGGCCTGTCACTGCCTGGTGTCCCTGCTGCCACCAGCCAGGCCTCTGAAAACTTGTCAAACCATGCCCAGACTTGGGGCCAGTTTGGCCCAAAGTCTGCAAGAGACAAGTCGGGAAGAAAGATATGGGACAGAGGGAGAAAGCGAAGGGAGCAGGAGAAAGGGAAGGAAGAATAAAAAGTAGTGTTGGGCTGCAGGAGTGAGATGGAGGAATTGCAAGAAAAGAGGCAGGAAGCAGGAGAGTGAGAGAAAAGGAAAGAAGAGACATGCAGCCAGACGAGGGCTTAGTGAGAGAGGATGGGACAGAGAACAGGATGAGAAGGACATAAGGCAAGGCTAGGACAGGCAAGGACAGGCAAGGCAAGGCTAGGCTGCAGGACATGTTTTTGCTTTATAGTTTCTAGCACATTCGTCTTCAGACTAGGAGGAAAGCCATAAGACCGTATGGATTAGGCCCAAGCAAAAACCCTAGCTACTTGAGACACTTAGACTAAGCCTAAAATACCAAGATCTCTCCATAAGGATGCTTTTTATACTGTACTTCCACAATCTGCTGGCAGTACAAAAAAATAAGCTGCAGATCTCCTTAGGCTGAGTCATGGTGCTTTGGGGCAGGGACCATGCCTATCATGGGAATATTTCACAGTTTCTGCTCTGTTTTCAGTGTATGACACCAAAACACCCACCTGATGACATCCTTTCAAGAGCAAAGGCAGCAATTTGCAGAATTCCGCTTCTTAGGGGAAGTGAGAAATTGCTGAGCTGACACCAAGTCCTGCAGTGTCCCTGTCACTTGCAGAGCCACCGCATCCTCGCCATGGTAGCGGGCATTGTGACAAAGGTTCTATGTCAGCTGGGTGTGGCAGCCAGGCGCCCCCTAGGGGATGATGAGCCTGTCAGCCCCGGGCCTGTCACTGCCTGCTGGCCCTGCTGCCACCAGCCAGGCCTCTGAAAACTTGTCAAACCATGCCCAGACTTGGGGCCAGTTTGGCCCAAAGTCTGCAAGAGACAAGTCGGGAAGAAAGATATGGGACAGAGGGAGAAAGCGAAGGGAGCAGGAGAAAGGGAAGGAAGAATAAAAAGTAGTGTTGGGCTGCAGGAGTGAGATGGAGGAATTGCAAGAAAAGAGGCAGGAAGCAGGAGAGTGAGAGAAAAGGAAAGAAGAGACATGCAGCCAGACGAGGGCTTAGTGAGAGAGGATGGGACAGAGAACAGGATGAGAAGGACATAAGGCAAGGCTAGGACAGGCAAGGACAGGCAAGGCAAGGCTAGGCTGCAGGACATGTTTTTGCTTTATAGTTTCTAGCACATTCGTCTTCAGACTAGGAGGAAAGCCATAAGACCGTATGGATTAGGCCCAAGCAAAAACCCCAGCTACTTGAGACACTTAGACTAAGCCTAAAATACCAAGATCTCTCCATAAGGATGCTTTTTATACTGTACTTCCACAATCTGCTGGCAGTACAAAAAAATAAGCTGCAGATCTCCTTAGGCTGAGTCATGGTGCTTTGGGGCAGGGACCATGCATATCATGGGAATATTTCACAGTTTCTGCTCTGTTTTCAGTGTATGACACCAAAACACCCACCTGATGACATCCTTTCAAGAGCAAAGGCAGCAATTTGCAGAATTCCGCTTCTTAGGGGAAGTGAGAAATTGCTGAGCTGACACCAAGTCCTGCAGTGTCCCTGTCACCTGCAGAGCCACCGCATCCTCGCCACGGTAGCGGGCATTGTGACAAAGGTTCTATGTCAGCTGGGTGTGGCAGCCAGGCGCCCCCTAGGGGATGGGGAGCCTGTCAGCCCCGGGCCTGTCACTGCCTGCTGGCCCTGCTGCCACCAGCCAGGCCTCTGAAAACTTGTCAAACCATGCCCAGACTTGGGGCCAGTGTGGCCCAAAGTCTGCAAGAGACAAGTCGGGAAGAAAGATATGGGACAGAGGGAGAAAGCGAAGGGAGCAGGAGAAAGGGAAGGAAGAATAAAAAGTAGTGTTGGGCTGCAGGAGTGAGATGGAGGAATTGCAAGAAAAGAGGCAGGAAGCAGGAGAGTGAGAGAAAAGGAAAGAAGAGACATGCAGCCAGACGAGGGCTTAGTGAGAGAGGATGGGACAGAGAACAGGATGAGAAGGACATAAGGCAAGGCTAGGACAGGCAAGGACAGGCAAGGCAAGGCTAGGCTGCAGGACATGTTTTTGCTTTATAGTTTCTAGCACATTCGTCTTCAGACTAGGAGGAAAGCCGTAAGACCGTATGGATTAGGCCCAAACAAAAACCCCAGCTACTTGAGACACTTAGACTAAGCCTAAAATACCAAGATCTCTCCATAAGGATGCTTTTTATACTGTACTTCCACAATCTGCTGGCAGTACAAAAAAATAAGCTGCAGATCTCCTTAGGCTGAGTCATGGTGCTTTGGGGCAGGGACCATGCATATCATGGGAATATTTCACAGTTTCTGCTCTGTTTTCAGTGTATGACACCAAAACACCCACCTGATGACATCCTTTCAAGAGCAAAGGCAGCAATTTGCAGAATTTCGCTTCTTAGGGGAAGTGAGAAATTGCTGAGCTGACACCAAGTCCTGCCGTGTCCCTGTCACCTGCAGAGCCACCGCATCCTCGCCACGGTAGCGGGCATTGTGACAAAGGTTCTATGTCAGCTGGGTGTGGCAGCCAGGCGCCCCCTAGGGGATGGGGAGCCTGTCAGCCCCGGGCCTGTCACTGCCTGGTGTCCCTGCTGCCACCAGCCAGGCCTCTGAAAACTTGTCAAACCATGCCCAGACTTGGGGCCAGTTTGGCCCAAAGTCTGCAAGAGACAAGTCGGGAAGAAAGATATGGGACAGAGGGAGAAAGCGAAGGGAGCAGGAGAAAGGGAAGGAAGAATAAAAAGTAGTGTTGGGCTGCAGGAGTGAGATGGAGGAATTGCAAGAAAAGAGGCAGGAAGCAGGAGAGTGAGAGAAAAGGAAAGAAGAGACATGCAGCCAGACGAGGGGTTAGTGAGAGAGGATGGGACAGAGAACAGGATGAGAAGGACATAAGGCAAGGCTAGGACAGGCAAGGACAGGCAAGGCAAGGCTAGGCTGCAGGACATGTTTTTGCTTTATAGTTTCTAGCACATTCGTCTTCAGACTAGGAGGAAAGCCATAAGACCGTATGGATTAGGCCCAAGCAAAAACCCCAGCTACTTGAGACACTTAGACTAAGCCTAAAATACCAAGATCTCTCCATAAGGATGCTTTTTATACTGTACTTCCACAATCTGCTGGCAGTACAAAAAAATAAGCTGCAGATCTCCTTAGGCTGAGTCATGGTGCTTTGGGGCAGGGACCATGCATATCATGGGAATATTTCACAGTTTCTGCTCTGTTTTCAGTGTATGACACCAAAACACCCACCTGATGACATCCTTTCAAGAGCAAAGGCAGCAATTTGCAGAATTTCGCTTCTTAGGGGAAGTGAGAAATTGCTGAGCTGACACCAAGTCCTGCCGTGTCCCTGTCACCTGCAGAGCCACCGCATCCTCGCCACGGTAGCGGGCATTGTGACAAAGGTTCTATGTCAGCTGGGTGTGGCAGCCAGGCGCCCCCTAGGGGATGGGGAGCCTGTCAGCCCCGGGCCTGTCACTGCCTGGTGTCCCTGCTGCCACCAGCCAGGCCTCTGAAAACTTGTCAAACCATGCCCAGACTTGGGGCCAGTTTGGCCCAAAGTCTGCAAGAGACAAGTCGGGAAGAAAGATATGGGACAGAGGGAGAAAGCGAAGGGAGCAGGAGAAAGGGAAGGAAGAATAAAAAGTAGTGTTGGGCTGCAGGAGTGAGATGGAGGAATTGCAAGAAAAGAGGCAGGAAGCAGGAGAGTGAGAGAAAAGGAAAGAAGAGACATGCAGCCAGACGAGGGCTTAGTGAGAGAGGATGGGACAGAGAACAGGATGAGAAGGACATAAGGCAAGGCTAGGACAGGCAAGGACAGGCAAGGCAAGGCTAGGCTGCAGGACATGTTTTTGCTTTATAGTTTCTAGCACATTCGTCTTCAGACTAGGAGGAAAGCCGTAAGACCGTATGGATTAGGCCCAAACAAAAACCCCAGCTACTTGAGACACTTAGACTAAGCCTAAAATACCAAGATCTCTCCATAAGGATGCTTTTTATACTGTACTTCCACAATCTGCTGGCAGTACAAAAAAATAAGCTGCAGATCTCCTTAGGCTGAGTCATGGTGCTTTGGGGCAGGGACCATGCATATCATGGGAATATTTCACAGTTTCTGCTCTGTTTTCAGTGTATGACACCAAAACACCCACCTGATGACATCCTTTCAAGAGCAAAGGCAGCAATTTGCAGAATTTCGCTTCTTAGGGGAAGTGAGAAATTGCTGAGCTGACACCAAGTCCTGCCGTGTCCCTGTCACCTGCAGAGCCACCGCATCCTCGCCACGGTAGCGGGCATTGTGACAAAGGTTCTATGTCAGCTGGGTGTGGCAGCCAGGCGCCCCCTAGGGGATGGGGAGCCTGTCAGCCCCGGGCCTGTCACTGCCTGGTGTCCCTGCTGCCACCAGCCAGGCCTCTGAAAACTTGTCAAACCATGCCCAGACTTGGGGCCAGTTTGGCCCAAAGTCTGCAAGAGACAAGTCGGGAAGAAAGATATGGGACAGAGGGAGAAAGCGAAGGGAGCAGGAGAAAGGGAAGGAAGAATAAAAAGTAGTGTTGGGCTGCAGGAGTGAGATGGAGGAATTGCAAGAAAAGAGGCAGGAAGCAGGAGAGTGAGAGAAAAGGAAAGAAGAGACATGCAGCCAGACGAGGGCTTAGTGAGAGAGGATGGGACAGAGAACAGGATGAGAAGGACATAAGGCAAGGCTAGGACAGGCAAGGACAGGCAAGGCAAGGCTAGGCTGCAGGACATGTTTTTGCTTTATAGTTTCTAGCACATTCGTCTTCAGACTAGGAGGAAAGCCATAAGACCGTATGGATTAGGCCCAAACAAAAACCCCAGCTACTTGAGACACTTAGACTAAGCCTAAAATACCAAGATCTCTCCATAAGGATGCTTTTTATACTGTACTACCACAATCTGCTGGCAGTACAAAAAAATAAGCTGCAGATCTCCTTAGGCTGAGTCATGGTGCTTTGGGGCAGGGACCATGCATATCATGGGAATATTTCACAGTTTCTGCTCTGTTTTCAGTGTATGACACCAAAACACCCACCTGATGACATCCTTTCAAGAGCAAAGGCAGCAATTTGCAGAATTTTGCTTCTTAGGGGAAGTGAGAAATTGCTGAGCTGACACCAAGTCCTGCCGTGTCCCTGTCACCTGCAGAGCCACCGCATCCTCGCCACGGTAGCGGGCATTGTGACAAAGGTTCTATGTCAGCTGGGTGTGGCAGCCAGGCGCCCCCTAGGGGATGGGGAGCCTGTCAGCCCCGGGCCTGTCACTGCCTGGTGTCCCTGCTGCCACCAGCCAGGCCTCTGAAAACTTGTCAAACCATGCCCAGACTTGGGGCCAGTTTGGCCCAAAGTCTGCAAGAGACAAGTCGGGAAGAAAGATATGGGACAGAGGGAGAAAGCGAAGGGAGCAGGAGAAAGGGAAGGAAGAATAAAAAGTAGTGTTGGGCTGCAGGAGTGAGATGGAGGAATTGCAAGAAAAGAGGCAGGAAGCAGGAGAGTGAGAGAAAAGGAAAGAAGAGACATGCAGCCAGACGAGGGGTTAGTGAGAGAGGATGGGACAGAGAACAGGATGAGAAGGACATAAGGCAAGGCTAGGACAGGCAAGGACAGGCAAGGCAAGGCTAGGCTGCAGGACATGTTTTTCCTTTATAGTTTCTAGCACATTCGTCTTCAGACGAGGAGGAAAGCCATAAGACCGTATGGATTAGGCCCAAGCAAAAACCCTAGCTACTTGAGACACTTAGACTAAGCCTAAAATACCAAGATCTCTCCATAAGGATGCTTTTTATACTGTACTTCCACAATCTGCTGGCAGTACAAAAAAATAAGCTGCAGATCTCCTTAGGCTGAGTCATGGTGCTTTGGGGCAGGGACCATGCCTATCATGGGAATATTTCACAGTTTCTGCTCTGTTTTCAGTGTATGACACCAAAACACCCACCTGATGACATCCTTTCAAGAGCAAAGGCAGCAATTTGCAGAATTCCGCTTCTTAGGGGAAGTGAGAAATTGCTGAGCTGACACCAAGTCCTGCAGTGTCCCTGTCACCTGCAGAGCCACCGCATCCTCGCCATGGTAGCGGGCATTGTGACAAAGGTTCTATGTCAGCTGGGTGTGGCAGCCAGGCGCCCCCTAGGGGATGGGGAGCCTGTCAGCCCCGGGCCTGTCACTGCCTGCTGGCCCTGCTGCCACCAGCCATGCCTCTGAAAACTTGTCAAACCATGCCCAGACTTGGGGCCAGTTTGGCCCAAAGTCTGCAAGAGACAAGTCGGGAAGAAAGATATGGGACAGAGGGAGAAAGCGAAGGGAGCAGGAGAAAGGGAAGGAAGAATAAAAAGTAGTGTTGGGCTGCAGGAGTGAGATGGAGGAATTGCAAGAAAAGAGGCAGGAAGCAGGAGAGTGAGAGAAAAGGAAAGAAGAGACATGCAGCCAGACGAGGGGTTAGTGAGAGAGGATGGGACAGAGAACAGGATGAGAAGGACATAAGGCAAGGCTAGGACAGGCAAGGACAGGCAAGGCAAGGCTAGGCTGCAGGACATGTTTTTGCTTTATAGTTTCTAGCACATTCGTCTTCAGACTAGGAGGAAAGCCATAAGACCGTATGGATTAGGCCCAAACAAAAACCCCAGCTACTTGAGACACTTAGACTAAGCCTAAAATACCAAGATCTCTCCATAAGGATGCTTTTTATACTGTACTTCCACAATCTGCTGGCAGTACAAAAAAATAAGCTGCAGATCTCCTTAGGCTGAGTCATGGTGCTTTGGGGCAGGGACCATGCCTATCATGGGAATATTTCACAGTTTCTGCTCTGTTTTCAGTGTATGACACCAAAACACCCACCTGATGACATCCTTTCAAGAGCAAAGGCAGCAATTTGCAGAATTCCGCTTCTTAGGGGAAGTGAGAAATTGCTGAGCTGACACCAAGTCCTGCCGTGTCCCTGTCACCTGCAGAGCCACCGCATCCTCGCCACGGTAGCGGGCATTGTGACAAAGGTTCTATGTCAGCTGGGTGTGGCAGCCAGGCGCCCCCTAGGGGATGGGGAGCCTGTCAGCCCCGGGCCTGTCACTGCCTGGTGTCCCTGCTGCCACCAGCCAGGCCTCTGAAAACTTGTCAAACCATGCCCAGACTTGGGGCCAGTTTGGCCCAAAGTCTGCAAGAGACAAGTCGGGAAGAAAGATATGGGACAGAGGGAGAAAGCGAAGGGAGCAGGAGAAAGGGAAGGAAGAATAAAAAGTAGTGTTGGGCTGCAGGAGTGAGATGGAGGAATTGCAAGAAAAGAGGCAGGAAGCAGGAGAGTGAGAGAAAAGGAAAGAAGAGACATGCAGCCAGACGAGGGCTTAGTGAGAGAGGATGGGACAGAGAACAGGATGAGAAGGACATAAGGCAAGGCTAGGACAGGCAAGGACAGGCAAGGCAAGGCTAGGCTGCAGGACATGTTTTTGCTTTATAGTTTCTAGCACATTCGTCTTCAGACTAGGAGGAAAGCCATAAGACCGTATGGATTAGGCCCAAGCAAAAACCCCAGCTACTTGAGACACTTAGACTAAGCCTAAAATACCAAGATCTCTCCATAAGGATGCTTTTTATACTGTACTTCCACAATCTGCTGGCAGTACAAAAAAATAAGCTGCAGATCTCCTTAGGCTGAGTCATGGTGCTTTGGGGCAGGGACCATGCCTATCATGGGAATATTTCACAGTTTCTGCTCTGTTTTCAGTGTATGACACCAAAACACCCACCTGATGACATCCTTTCAAGAGCAAAGGCAGCAATTTGCAGAATTCCGCTTCTTAGGGGAAGTGAGAAATTGCTGAGCTGACACCAAGTCCTGCCGTGTCCCTGTCACCTGCAGAGCCACCGCATCCTCGCCACGGTAGCGGGCATTGTGACAAAGGTTCTATGTCAGCTGGGTGTGGCAGCCAGGCGCCCCCTAGGGGATGGGGAGCCTGTCAGCCCCGGGCCTGTCACTGCCTGGTGTCCCTGCTGCCACCAGCCAGGCCTCTGAAAACTTGTCAAACCATGCCCAGACTTGGGGCCAGTTTGGCCCAAAGTCTGCAAGAGACAAGTCGGGAAGAAAGATATGGGACAGAGGGAGAAAGCGAAGGGAGCAGGAGAAAGGGAAGGAAGAATAAAAAGTAGTGTTGGGCTGCAGGAGTGAGATGGAGGAATTGCAAGAAAAGAGGCAGGAAGCAGGAGAGTGAGAGAAAAGGAAAGAAGAGACATGCAGCCAGACGAGGGCTTAGTGAGAGAGGATGGGACAGAGAACAGGATGAGAAGGACATAAGGCAAGGCTAGGACAGGCAAGGACAGGCAAGGCAAGGCTAGGCTGCAGGACATGTTTTTGCTTTATAGTTTCTAGCACATTCGTCTTCAGACTAGGAGGAAAGCCATAAGACCGTATGGATTAGGCCCAAGCAAAAACCCTAGCTACTTGAGACACTTAGACTAAGCCTAAAATACCAAGATCTCTCCATAAGGATGCTTTTTATACTGTACTTCCACAATCTGCTGGCAGTACAAAAAAATAAGCTGCAGATCTCCTTAGGCTGAGTCATGGTGCTTTGGGGCAGGGACCATGCCTATCATGGGAATATTTCACAGTTTCTGCTCTGTTTTCAGTGTATGACACCAAAACACCCACCTGATGACATCCTTTCAAGAGCAAAGGCAGCAATTTGCAGAATTCCGCTTCTTAGGGGAAGTGAGAAATTGCTGAGCTGACACCAAGTCCTGCAGTGTCCCTGTCACCTGCAGAGCCACCGCATCCTCGCCACGGTAGCGGGCATTGTGACAAAGGTTCTATGTCAGCTGGGTGTGGCAGCCAGGCGCCCCCTAGGGGATGGGGAGCCTGTCAGCCCCGGGCCTGTCACTGCCTGCTGGCCCTGCTGCCACCAGCCAGGCCTCTGAAAACTTGTCAAACCATGCCCAGACTTGGGGCCAGTTTGGCCCAAAGTCTGCAAGAGACAAGTCGGGAAGAAAGATATGGGACAGAGGGAGAAAGCGAAGGGAGCAGGAGAAAGGGAAGGAAGAATAAAAAGTAGTGTTGGGCTGCAGGAGTGAGATGGAGGAATTGCAAGAAAAGAGGCAGGAAGCAGGAGAGTGAGAGAAAAGGAAAGAAGAGACATGCAGCCAGACGAGGGCTTAGTGAGAGAGGATGGGACAGAGAACAGGATGAGAAGGACATAAGGCAAGGCTAGGACAGGCAAGGACAGGCAAGGCAAGGCTAGGCTGCAGGACATGTTTTTGCTTTATAGTTTCTAGCACATTCATCTTCAGACTAGGAGGAAAGCCATAAGACCGTATGGATTAGGCCCAAACAAAAACCCCAGCTACTTGAGACACTTAGACTAAGCCTAAAATACCAAGATCTCTCCATAAGGATGCTTTTTATACTGTACTTCCACAATCTGCTGGCAGTACAAAAAAATAAGCTGCAGATCTCCTTAGGCTGAGTCATGGTGCTTTGGGGCAGGGACCATGCCTATCATGGGAATATTTCACAGTTTCTGCTCTGTTTTCAGTGTATGACACCAAAACACCCACCTGATGACATCCTTTCAAGAGCAAAGGCAGCAATTTGCAGAATTCCGCTTCTTAGGGGAAGTGAGAAATTGCTGAGCTGACACCAAGTCCTGCAGTGTCCCTGTCACCTGCAGAGCCACCGCATCCTCGCCACGGTAGCGGGCATTGTGACAAAGGTTCTATGTCAGCTGGGTGTGGCAGCCAGGCGCCCCCTAGGGGATGGGGAGCCTGTCAGCCCCGGGCCTGTCACTGCCTGCTGGCCCTGCTGCCACCAGCCAGGCCTCTGAAAACTTGTCAAACCATGCCCAGACTTGGGGCCAGTTTGGCCCAAAGTCTGCAAGAGACAAGTCGGGAAGAAAGATATGGGACAGAGGGAGAAAGCGAAGGGAGCAGGAGAAAGGGAAGGAAGAATAAAAAGTAGTGTTGGGCTGCAGGAGTGAGATGGAGGAATTGCAAGAAAAGAGGCAGGAAGCAGGAGAGTGAGAGAAAAGGAAAGAAGAGACATGCAGCCAGACGAGGGCTTAGTGAGAGAGGATGGGACAGAGAACAGGATGAGAAGGACATAAGGCAAGGCTAGGACAGGCAAGGACAGGCAAGGCAAGGCTAGGCTGCAGGACATGTTTTTGCTTTATAGTTTCTAGCACATTCGTCTTCAGACTAGGAGGAAAGCCATAAGACCGTATGGATTAGGCCCAAGCAAAAACCCCAGCTACTTGAGACACTTAGACTAAGCCTAAAATACCAAGATCTCTCCATAAGGATGCTTTTTATACTGTACTTCCACAATCTGCTGGCAGTACAAAAAAATAAGCTGCAGATCTCCTTAGGCTGAGTCATGGTGCTTTGGGGCAGGGACCATGCCTATCATGGGAATATTTCACAGTTTCTGCTCTGTTTTCAGTGTATGACACCAAAACACCCACCTGATGACATCCTTTCAAGAGCAAAGGCAGCAATTTGCAGAATTCCGCTTCTTAGGGGAAGTGAGAAATTGCTGAGCTGACACCAAGTCCTGCAGTGTCCCTGTCACCTGCAGAGCCACCGCATCCTCGCCACGGTAGCGGGCATTGTGACAAAGGTTCTATGTCAGCTGGGTGTGGCAGCCAGGCGCCCCCTAGGGGATGGGGAGCCTGTCAGCCCCGGGCCTGTCACTGCCTGCTGGCCCTGCTGCCACCAGCCAGGCCTCTGAAAACTTGTCAAACCATGCCCAGACTTGGGGCCAGTTTGGCCCAAAGTCTGCAAGAGACAAGTCGGGAAGAAAGATATGGGACAGAGGGAGAAAGCGAAGGGAGCAGGAGAAAGGGAAGGAAGAATAAAAAGTAGTGTTGGGCTGCAGGAGTGAGATGGAGGAATTGCAAGAAAAGAGGCAGGAAGCAGGAGAGTGAGAGAAAAGGAAAGAAGAGACATGCAGCCAGACGAGGGCTTAGTGAGAGAGGATGGGACAGAGAACAGGATGAGAAGGACATAAGGCAAGGCTAGGACAGGCAAGGACAGGCAAGGCAAGGCTAGGCTGCAGGACATGTTTTTGCTTTATAGTTTCTAGCACATTCGTCTTCAGACTAGGAGGAAAGCCATAAGACCGTATGGATTAGGCCCAAGCAAAAACCCCAGCTACTTGAGACACTTAGACTAAGCCTAAAATACCAAGATCTCTCCATAAGGATGCTTTTTATACTGTACTTCCACAATCTGCTGGCAGTACAAAAAAATAAGCTGCAGATCTCCTTAGGCTGAGTCATGGTGCTTTGGGGCAGGGACCATGCATATCATGGGAATATTTCACAGTTTCTGCTCTGTTTTCAGTGTATGACACCAAAACACCCACCTGATGACATCCTTTCAAGAGCAAAGGCAGCAATTTGCAGAATTCCGCTTCTTAGGGGAAGTGAGAAATTGCTGAGCTGACACCAAGTCCTGCAGTGTCCCTGTCACCTGCAGAGCCACCGCATCCTCGCCACGGTAGCGGGCATTGTGACAAAGGTTCTATGTCAGCTGGGTGTGGCAGCCAGGCGCCCCCTAGGGGATGGGGAGCCTGTCAGCCCCGGGCCTGTCACTGCCTGCTGGCCCTGCTGCCACCAGCCAGGCCTCTGAAAACTTGTCAAACCATGCCCAGACTTGGGGCCAGTTTGGCCCAAAGTCTGCAAGAGACAAGTCGGGAAGAAAGATATGGGACAGAGGGAGAAAGCGAAGGGAGCAGGAGAAAGGGAAGGAAGAATAAAAAGTAGTGTTGGGCTGCAGGAGTGAGATGGAGGAATTGCAAGAAAAGAGGCAGGAAGCAGGAGAGTGAGAGAAAAGGAAAGAAGAGACATGCAGCCAGATGAGGGGTTAGTGAGAGAGGATGGGACAGAGAACAGGATGAGAAGGACATAAGGCAAGGCTAGGACAGGCAAGGACAGGCAAGGCAAGGCTAGGCTGCAGGACATGTTTTTGCTTTATAGTTTCTAGCACATTCGTCTTCAGACTAGGAGGAAAGCCATAAGACCGTATGGATTAGGCCCAAGCAAAAACCCCAGCTACTTGAGACACTTAGACTAAGCCTAAAATACCAAGATCTCTCCATAAGGATGCTTTTTATACTGTACTTCCACAATCTGCTGGCAGTACAAAAAAATAAGCTGCAGATCTCCTTAGGCTGAGTCATGGTGCTTTGGGGTAGGGACCATGCATATCATGGGAATATTTCACAGTTTCTGCTCTGTTTTCAGTGTATGACACCAAAACACTCACCTGATGACATCCTTTCAAGAGCAAAGGCAGCAATTTGCAGAATTCCGCTTCTTAGGGGAAGTGAGAAATTGCTGAGCTGACACCAAGTCCTGCAGTGTCCCTGTCACCTGCAGAGCCACCGCATCCTCGCCACGGTAGCGGGCATTGTGACAAAGGTTCTATGTCAGCTGGGTGTGGCAGCCAGGCGCCCCCTAGGGGATGGGGAGCCTGTCAGCCCCGGGCCTGTCACTGCCTGCTGGCCCTGCTGCCACCAGCCAGGCCTCTGAAAACTTGTCAAACCATGCCCAGACTTGGGGCCAGTTTGGCCCAAAGTCTGCAAGAGACAAGTCGGGAAGAAAGATATGGGACAGAGGGAGAAAGCGAAGGGAGCAGGAGAAAGGGAAGGAAGAATAAAAAGTAGTGTTGGGCTGCAGGAATGAGATGGAGGAATTGCAAGAAAAGAGGCAGGAAGCAGGAGAGTGAGAGAAAAGGAAAGAAGAGACATGCAGCCAGACGAGGGCTTAGTGAGAGAGGATGGGACAGAGAACAGGATGAGAAGGACATAAGGCAAGGCTAGGACAGGCAAGGACAGGCAAGGCAAGGCTAGGCTGCAGGACATGTTTTTGCTTTATAGTTTCTAGCACATTCATCTTCAGACGAGGAGGAAAGCCATAAGACCGTATGGATTAGGCCCAAGCAAAAACCCCAGCTACTTGAGACACTTAGACTAAGCCTAAAATACCAAGATCTCTCCATAAGGATGCTTTTTATACTGTACTTCCACAATCTGCTGGCAGTACAAAAAAATAAGCTGCAGATCTCCTTAGGCTGAGTCATGGTGCTTTGGGGCAGGGACCATGCATATCATGGGAATATTTCACAGTTTCTGCTCTGTTTTCAGTGTATGACACCAAAACACCCACCTGATGACATCCTTTCAAGAGCAAAGGCAGCAATTTGCAGAATTCCGCTTCTTAGGGGAAGTGAGAAATTGCTGAGCTGACACCAAGTCCTGCAGTGTCCCTGTCACCTGCAGAGCCACCGCATCCTCGCCACGGTAGCGGGCATTGTGACAAAGGTTCTATGTCAGCTGGGTGTGGCAGCCAGGCGCCCTCTAGGGGATGGGGAGCCTGTCAGCCCCGGGCCTGTCACTGCCTGCTGGCCCTGCTGCCACCAGCCAGGCCTCTGAAAACTTGTCAAACCATGCCCAGACTTGGGGCCAGTTTGGCCCAAAGTCTGCAAGAGACAAGTCGGGAAGAAAGATATGGGACAGAGGGAGAAAGCGAAGGGAGCAGGAGAAAGGGAAGGAAGAATAAAAAGTAGTGTTGGGCTGCAGGAGTGAGATGGAGGAATTGCAAGAAAAGAGGCAGGAAGCAGGAGAGTGAGAGAAAAGGAAAGAAGAGACATGCAGCCAGACGAGGGCTTAGTGAGAGAGGATGGGACAGAGAACAGGATGAGAAGGACATAAGGCAAGGCTAGGACAGGCAAGGACAGGCAAGGCAAGGCTAGGCTGCAGGACATGTTTTTGCTTTATAGTTTCTAGCACATTCGTCTTCAGACTAGGAGGAAAGCCATAAGACCGTATGGATTAGGCCCAAGCAAAAACCCCAGCTACTTGAGACACTTAGACTAAGCCTAAAATACCAAGATCTCTCCATAAGGATGCTTTTTATACTGTACTTCCACAATCTGCTGGCAGTACAAAAAAATAAGCTGCAGATCTCCTTAGGCTGAGTCATGGTGCTTTGGGGCAGGGACCATGCCTATCATGGGAATATTTCACAGTTTCTGCTCTGTTTTCAGTGTATGACACCAAAACACCCACCTGATGACATCCTTTCAAGAGCAAAGGCAGCAATTTGCAAAATTCCGCTTCTTAGGGGAAGTGAGAAATTGCTGAGCTGACACCACGTCCTGCAGTGTCCCTGTCACCTGCAGAGCCACCGCATCCTCGCCACGGTAGCGGGCATTGTGACAAAGGTTCTATGTCAGCTGGGTGTGGCAGCCAGGCGCCCCCTAGGGGATGGGGAGCCTGTCAGCCCCGGGCCTGTCACTGCCTGCTGGCCCTGCTGCCACCAGCCAGGCCTCTGAAAACTTGTCAAACCATGCCCAGACTTGGGGCCAGTTTGGCCCAAAGTCTGCAAGAGACAAGTCGGGAAGAAAGATATGGGACAGAGGGAGAAAGCGAAGGGAGCAGGAGAAAGGGAAGGAAGAATAAAAAGTAGTGTTGGGCTGCAGGAGTGAGATGGAGGAATTGCAAGAAAAGAGGCAGGAAGCAGGAGAGTGAGAGAAAAGGAAAGAAGAGACATGCAGCCAGACGAGGGCTTAGTGAGAGAGGATGGGACAGAGAACAGGATGAGAAGGACATAAGGCAAGGCTAGGACAGGCAAGGACAGGCAAGGCAAGGCTAGGCTGCAGGACATGTTTTTGCTTTATAGTTTCTAGCACATTCGTCTTCAGACTAGGAGGAAAGCCATAAGACCGTATGGATTACGCCCAAGCAAAAACCCCAGCTACTTGAGACACTTAGACTAAGCCTAAAATACCAAGATCTCTCCATAAGGATGCTTTTTATACTGTACTTCCACAATCTGCTGGCAGTACAAAAAAATAAGCTGCAGATCTCCTTAGGCTGAGTCATGGTGCTTTGGGGCAGGGACCATGCCTATCATGGGAATATTTCACAGTTTCTGCTCTGTTTTCAGTGTATGACACCAAAACACCCACCTGATGACATCCTTTCAAGAGCAAAGGCAGCAATTTGCAGAATTCCGCTTCTTAGGGGAAGTGAGAAATTGCTGAGCTGACACCACGTCCTGCAGTGTCCCTGTCACCTGCAGAGCCACCGCATCCTCGCCACGGTAGCGGGCATTGTGACAAAGGTTCTATGTCAGCTGGGTGTGGCAGCCAGGCGCCCCCTAGGGGATGGGGAGCCTGTCAGCCCCGGGCCTGTCACTGCCTGCTGGCCCTGCTGCCACCAGCCAGGCCTCTGAAAACTTGTCAAACCATGCCCAGACTTGGGGCCAGTTTGGCCCAAAGTCTGCAAGAGACAAGTCGGGAAGAAAGATATGGGACAGAGGGAGAAAGCGAAGGGAGCAGGAGAAAGGGAAGGAAGAATAAAAAGTAGTGTTGGGCTGCAGGAGTGAGATGGAGGAATTGCAAGAAAAGAGGCAGGAAGCAGGAGAGTGAGAGAAAAGGAAAGAAGAGACATGCAGCCAGACGAGGGGTTAGTGAGAGAGGATGGGACAGAGAACAGGATGAGAAGGACATAAGGCAAGGCAAGGACAGGCAAGGACAGGCAAGGCAAGGCTAGGCTGCAGGACATGTTTTTGCTTTATAGTTTCTAGCACATTCGTCTTCAGACTAGGAGGAAAGCCATAAGACCGTATGGATTAGGCCCAAGCAAAAACCCCAGCTACTTGAGACACTTAGACTAAGCCTAAAATACCAAGATCTCTCCATAAGGATGCTTTTTATACTGTACTTCCACAATCTGCTGGCAGTACAAAAAAATAAGCTGCAGATCTCCTTAGGCTGAGTCATGGTGCTTTGGGGCAGGGACCATGCCTATCATGGGAATATTTCACAGTTTCTGCTCTGTTTTCAGTGTATGACACCAAAACACCCACCTGATGACATCCTTTCAAGAGCAAAGGCAGCAATTTGCAGAATTCCGCTTCTTAGGGGAAGTGAGAAATTGCTGAGCTGACACCAAGTCCTGCAGTGTCCCTGTCACCTGCAGAGCCACCGCATCCTCGCCACGGTAGCGGGCATTGTGACAAAGGTTCTATGTCAGCTGGGTGTGGCAGCCAGGCGCCCCCTAGGGGATGGGGAGCCTGTCAGCCCCGGGCCTGTCACTGCCTGCTGGCCCTGCTGCCACCAGCCAGGCCTCTGAAAACTTGTCAAACCATGCCCAGACTTGGGGCCAGTTTGGCCCAAAGTCTGCAAGAGACAAGTCGGGAAGAAAGATATGGGACAGAGGGAGAAAGCGAAGGGAGCAGGAGAAAGGGAAGGAAGAATAAAAAGTAGTGTTGGGCTGCAGGAGTGAGATGGAGGAATTACAAGAAAAGAGGCAGGAAGCAGGAGAGTGAGAGAAAAGGAAAGAAGAGACATGCAGCCAGACGAGGGCTTAGTGAGAGAGGATGGGACAGAGAACAGGATGAGAAGGACATAAGGCAAGGCTAGGACAGGCAAGGACAGGCAAGGCAAGGCTAGGCTGCAGGACATGTTTTTGCTTTATAGTTTCTAGCACATTCGTCTTCAGACTAGGAGGAAAGCCATAAGACCGTATGGATTAGGCCCAAGCAAAAACCCCAGCTACTTGAGACACTTAGACTAAGCCTAAAATACCAAGATCTCTCCATAAGGATGCTTTTTATACTGTACTTCCACAATCTGCTGGCAGTACAAAAAAATAAGCTGCAGATCTCCTTAGGCTGAGTCATGGTGCTTTGGGGCAGGGACCATGCCTATCATGGGAATATTTCACAGTTTCTGCTCTGTTTTCAGTGTATGACACCAAAACACCCACCTGATGACATCCTTTCAAGAGCAAAGGCAGCAATTTGCAGAATTCCGCTTCTTAGGGGAAGTGAGAAATTGCTGAGCTGACACCAAGTCCTGCAGTGTCCCTGTCACCTGCAGAGCCACCGCATCCTCGCCACGGTAGCGGGCATTGTGACAAAGGTTCTATGTCAGCTGGGTGTGGCAGCCAGGCGCCCCCTAGGGGATGGGGAGCCTGTCAGCCCCGGGCCTGTCACTGACTGCTGCCCCTGCTGCCACCAGCCAGGCCTCTGAAAACTTGTCAAACCATGCCCAGACTTGGGGCCAGTTTGGCCCAAAGTCTGCAAGAGACAAGTCGGGAAGAAAGATATGGGACAGAGGGAGAAAGCGAAGGGAGCAGGAGAAAGGGAAGGAAGAATAAAAAGTAGTGTTGGGCTGCAGGAGTGAGATGGAGGAATTGCAAGAAAAGAGGCAGGAAGCAGGAGAGTGAGAGAAAAGGAAAGAAGAGACATGCAGCCAGACGAGGGCTTAGTGAGAGAGGATGGGACAGAGAACAGGATGAGAAGGACATAAGGCAAGGCTAGGACAGGCAAGGACAGGCAAGGCAAGGCTAGGCTGCAGGACATGTTTTTGCTTTATAGTTTCTAGCACATTCGTCTTCAGACTAGGAGGAAAGCCATAAGACCGTATGGATTAGGCCCAAGCAAAAACCCCAGCTACTTGAGACACTTAGACTAAGCCTAAAATACCAAGATCTCTCCATAAGGATGCTTTTTATACTGTACTTCCACAATCTGCTGGCAGTACAAAAAAATAAGCTGCAGATCTCCTTAGGCTGAGTCATGGTGCTTTGGGGCAGGGACCATGCATATCATGGGAATATTTCACAGTTTCTGCTCTGTTTTCAGTGTATGACACCAAAACACCCACCTGATGACATCCTTTCAAGAGCAAAGGCAGCAATTTGCAGAATTCCGCTTCTTAGGGGAAGTGAGAAATTGCTGAGCTGACACCAAGTCCTGCAGTGTCCCTGTCACCTGCAGAGCCACCGCATCCTCGCCACGGTAGCGGGCATTGTGACAAAGGTTCTATGTCAGCTGGGTGTGGCAGCCAGGCGCCCCCTAGGGGATGGGGAGCCTGTCAGCCCCGGGCCTGTCACTGCCTGCTGGCCCTGCTGCCACCAGCCAGGCCTCTGAAAACTTGTCAAACCATGCCCAGACTTGGGGCCAGTTTGGCCCAAAGTCTGCAAGAGACAAGTCGGGAAGAAAGATATGGGACAGAGGGAGAAAGCGAAGGGAGCAGGAGAAAGGGAAGGAAGAATAAAAAGTAGTGTTGGGCTGCAGGAGTGAGATGGAGGAATTGCAAGAAAAGAGGCAGGAAGCAGGAGAGTGAGAGAAAAGGAAAGAAGAGACATGCAGCCAGATGAGGGGTTAGTGAGAGAGGATGGGACAGAGAACAGGATGAGAAGGACATAAGGCAAGGCTAGGACAGGCAAGGACAGGCAAGGCAAGGCTAGGCTGCAGGACATGTTTTTGCTTTATAGTTTCTAGCACATTCGTCTTCAGACTAGGAGGAAAGCCATAAGACCGTATGGATTAGGCCCAAGCAAAAACCCCAGCTACTTGAGACACTTAGACTAAGCCTAAAATACCAAGATCTCTCCATAAGGATGCTTTTTATACTGTACTTCCACAATCTGCTGGCAGTACAAAAAAATAAGCTGCAGATCTCCTTAGGCTGAGTCATGGTGCTTTGGGGTAGGGACCATGCATATCATGGGAATATTTCACAGTTTCTGCTCTGTTTTCAGTGTATGACACCAAAACACTCACCTGATGACATCCTTTCAAGAGCAAAGGCAGCAATTTGCAGAATTCCGCTTCTTAGGGGAAGTGAGAAATTGCTGAGCTGACACCAAGTCCTGCAGTGTCCCTGTCACCTGCAGAGCCACCGCATCCTCGCCACGGTAGCGGGCATTGTGACAAAGGTTCTATGTCAGCTGGGTGTGGCAGCCAGGCGCCCCCTAGGGGATGGGGAGCCTGTCAGCCCCGGGCCTGTCACTGCCTGCTGGCCCTGCTGCCACCAGCCAGGCCTCTGAAAACTTGTCAAACCATGCCCAGACTTGGGGCCAGTTTGGCCCAAAGTCTGCAAGAGACAAGTCGGGAAGAAAGATATGGGACAGAGGGAGAAAGCGAAGGGAGCAGGAGAAAGGGAAGGAAGAATAAAAAGTAGTGTTGGGCTGCAGGAATGAGATGGAGGAATTGCAAGAAAAGAGGCAGGAAGCAGGAGAGTGAGAGAAAAGGAAAGAAGAGACATGCAGCCAGACGAGGGCTTAGTGAGAGAGGATGGGACAGAGAACAGGATGAGAAGGACATAAGGCAAGGCTAGGACAGGCAAGGACAGGCAAGGCAAGGCTAGGCTGCAGGACATGTTTTTGCTTTATAGTTTCTAGCACATTCATCTTCAGACGAGGAGGAAAGCCATAAGACCGTATGGATTAGGCCCAAGCAAAAACCCCAGCTACTTGAGACACTTAGACTAAGCCTAAAATACCAAGATCTCTCCATAAGGATGCTTTTTATACTGTACTTCCACAATCTGCTGGCAGTACAAAAAAATAAGCTGCAGATCTCCTTAGGCTGAGTCATGGTGCTTTGGGGCAGGGACCATGCATATCATGGGAATATTTCACAGTTTCTGCTCTGTTTTCAGTGTATGACACCAAAACACCCACCTGATGACATCCTTTCAAGAGCAAAGGCAGCAATTTGCAGAATTCCGCTTCTTAGGGGAAGTGAGAAATTGCTGAGCTGACACCAAGTCCTGCAGTGTCCCTGTCACCTGCAGAGCCACCGCATCCTCGCCACGGTAGCGGGCATTGTGACAAAGGTTCTATGTCAGCTGGGTGTGGCAGCCAGGCGCCCTCTAGGGGATGGGGAGCCTGTCAGCCCCGGGCCTGTCACTGCCTGCTGGCCCTGCTGCCACCAGCCAGGCCTCTGAAAACTTGTCAAACCATGCCCAGACTTGGGGCCAGTTTGGCCCAAAGTCTGCAAGAGACAAGTCGGGAAGAAAGATATGGGACAGAGGGAGAAAGCGAAGGGAGCAGGAGAAAGGGAAGGAAGAATAAAAAGTAGTGTTGGGCTGCAGGAGTGAGATGGAGGAATTGCAAGAAAAGAGGCAGGAAGCAGGAGAGTGAGAGAAAAGGAAAGAAGAGACATGCAGCCAGACGAGGGCTTAGTGAGAGAGGATGGGACAGAGAACAGGATGAGAAGGACATAAGGCAAGGCTAGGACAGGCAAGGACAGGCAAGGCAAGGCTAGGCTGCAGGACATGTTTTTGCTTTATAGTTTCTAGCACATTCGTCTTCAGACTAGGAGGAAAGCCATAAGACCGTATGGATTAGGCCCAAGCAAAAACCCCAGCTACTTGAGACACTTAGACTAAGCCTAAAATACCAAGATCTCTCCATAAGGATGCTTTTTATACTGTACTTCCACAATCTGCTGGCAGTACAAAAAAATAAGCTGCAGATCTCCTTAGGCTGAGTCATGGTGCTTTGGGGCAGGGACCATGCCTATCATGGGAATATTTCACAGTTTCTGCTCTGTTTTCAGTGTATGACACCAAAACACCCACCTGATGACATCCTTTCAAGAGCAAAGGCAGCAATTTGCAAAATTCCGCTTCTTAGGGGAAGTGAGAAATTGCTGAGCTGACACCACGTCCTGCAGTGTCCCTGTCACCTGCAGAGCCACCGCATCCTCGCCACGGTAGCGGGCATTGTGACAAAGGTTCTATGTCAGCTGGGTGTGGCAGCCAGGCGCCCCCTAGGGGATGGGGAGCCTGTCAGCCCCGGGCCTGTCACTGCCTGCTGGCCCTGCTGCCACCAGCCAGGCCTCTGAAAACTTGTCAAACCATGCCCAGACTTGGGGCCAGTTTGGCCCAAAGTCTGCAAGAGACAAGTCGGGAAGAAAGATATGGGACAGAGGGAGAAAGCGAAGGGAGCAGGAGAAAGGGAAGGAAGAATAAAAAGTAGTGTTGGGCTGCAGGAGTGAGATGGAGGAATTGCAAGAAAAGAGGCAGGAAGCAGGAGAGTGAGAGAAAAGGAAAGAAGAGACATGCAGCCAGACGAGGGCTTAGTGAGAGAGGATGGGACAGAGAACAGGATGAGAAGGACATAAGGCAAGGCTAGGACAGGCAAGGACAGGCAAGGCAAGGCTAGGCTGCAGGACATGTTTTTGCTTTATAGTTTCTAGCACATTCGTCTTCAGACTAGGAGGAAAGCCATAAGACCGTATGGATTACGCCCAAGCAAAAACCCCAGCTACTTGAGACACTTAGACTAAGCCTAAAATACCAAGATCTCTCCATAAGGATGCTTTTTATACTGTACTTCCACAATCTGCTGGCAGTACAAAAAAATAAGCTGCAGATCTCCTTAGGCTGAGTCATGGTGCTTTGGGGCAGGGACCATGCCTATCATGGGAATATTTCACAGTTTCTGCTCTGTTTTCAGTGTATGACACCAAAACACCCACCTGATGACATCCTTTCAAGAGCAAAGGCAGCAATTTGCAGAATTCCGCTTCTTAGGGGAAGTGAGAAATTGCTGAGCTGACACCACGTCCTGCAGTGTCCCTGTCACCTGCAGAGCCACCGCATCCTCGCCACGGTAGCGGGCATTGTGACAAAGGTTCTATGTCAGCTGGGTGTGGCAGCCAGGCGCCCCCTAGGGGATGGGGAGCCTGTCAGCCCCGGGCCTGTCACTGCCTGCTGGCCCTGCTGCCACCAGCCAGGCCTCTGAAAACTTGTCAAACCATGCCCAGACTTGGGGCCAGTTTGGCCCAAAGTCTGCAAGAGACAAGTCGGGAAGAAAGATATGGGACAGAGGGAGAAAGCGAAGGGAGCAGGAGAAAGGGAAGGAAGAATAAAAAGTAGTGTTGGGCTGCAGGAGTGAGATGGAGGAATTGCAAGAAAAGAGGCAGGAAGCAGGAGAGTGAGAGAAAAGGAAAGAAGAGACATGCAGCCAGACGAGGGGTTAGTGAGAGAGGATGGGACAGAGAACAGGATGAGAAGGACATAAGGCAAGGCAAGGACAGGCAAGGACAGGCAAGGCAAGGCTAGGCTGCAGGACATGTTTTTGCTTTATAGTTTCTAGCACATTCGTCTTCAGACTAGGAGGAAAGCCATAAGACCGTATGGATTAGGCCCAAGCAAAAACCCCAGCTACTTGAGACACTTAGACTAAGCCTAAAATACCAAGATCTCTCCATAAGGATGCTTTTTATACTGTACTTCCACAATCTGCTGGCAGTACAAAAAAATAAGCTGCAGATCTCCTTAGGCTGAGTCATGGTGCTTTGGGGCAGGGACCATGCCTATCATGGGAATATTTCACAGTTTCTGCTCTGTTTTCAGTGTATGACACCAAAACACCCACCTGATGACATCCTTTCAAGAGCAAAGGCAGCAATTTGCAGAATTCCGCTTCTTAGGGGAAGTGAGAAATTGCTGAGCTGACACCAAGTCCTGCAGTGTCCCTGTCACCTGCAGAGCCACCGCATCCTCGCCACGGTAGCGGGCATTGTGACAAAGGTTCTATGTCAGCTGGGTGTGGCAGCCAGGCGCCCCCTAGGGGATGGGGAGCCTGTCAGCCCCGGGCCTGTCACTGCCTGCTGGCCCTGCTGCCACCAGCCAGGCCTCTGAAAACTTGTCAAACCATGCCCAGACTTGGGGCCAGTTTGGCCCAAAGTCTGCAAGAGACAAGTCGGGAAGAAAGATATGGGACAGAGGGAGAAAGCGAAGGGAGCAGGAGAAAGGGAAGGAAGAATAAAAAGTAGTGTTGGGCTGCAGGAGTGAGATGGAGGAATTACAAGAAAAGAGGCAGGAAGCAGGAGAGTGAGAGAAAAGGAAAGAAGAGACATGCAGCCAGACGAGGGCTTAGTGAGAGAGGATGGGACAGAGAACAGGATGAGAAGGACATAAGGCAAGGCTAGGACAGGCAAGGACAGGCAAGGCAAGGCTAGGCTGCAGGACATGTTTTTGCTTTATAGTTTCTAGCACATTCGTCTTCAGACTAGGAGGAAAGCCATAAGACCGTATGGATTAGGCCCAAGCAAAAACCCCAGCTACTTGAGACACTTAGACTAAGCCTAAAATACCAAGATCTCTCCATAAGGATGCTTTTTATACTGTACTTCCACAATCTGCTGGCAGTACAAAAAAATAAGCTGCAGATCTCCTTAGGCTGAGTCATGGTGCTTTGGGGCAGGGACCATGCCTATCATGGGAATATTTCACAGTTTCTGCTCTGTTTTCAGTGTATGACACCAAAACACCCACCTGATGACATCCTTTCAAGAGCAAAGGCAGCAATTTGCAGAATTCCGCTTCTTAGGGGAAGTGAGAAATTGCTGAGCTGACACCAAGTCCTGCAGTGTCCCTGTCACCTGCAGAGCCACCGCATCCTCGCCACGGTAGCGGGCATTGTGACAAAGGTTCTATGTCAGCTGGGTGTGGCAGCCAGGCGCCCCCTAGGGGATGGGGAGCCTGTCAGCCCCGGGCCTGTCACTGACTGCTGCCCCTGCTGCCACCAGCCAGGCCTCTGAAAACTTGTCAAACCATGCCCAGACTTGGGGCCAGTTTGGCCCAAAGTCTGCAAGAGACAAGTCGGGAAGAAAGATATGGGACAGAGGGAGAAAGCGAAGGGAGCAGGAGAAAGGGAAGGAAGAATAAAAAGTAGTGTTGGGCTGCAGGAGTGAGATGGAGGAATTGCAAGAAAAGAGGCAGGAAGCAGGAGAGTGAGAGAAAAGGAAAGAAGAGACATGCAGCCAGACGAGGGCTTAGTGAGAGAGGATGGGACAGAGAACAGGATGAGAAGGACATAAGGCAAGGCTAGGACAGGCAAGGACAGGCAAGGCAAGGCTAGGCTGCAGGACATGTTTTTGCTTTATAGTTTCTAGCACATTCGTCTTCAGACGAGGAGGAAAGCCATAAGACCGTATGGATTAGGCCCAAGCAAAAACCCCAGCTACTTGAGACACTTAGACTAAGCCTAAAATACCAAGATCTCTCCATAAGGATGCTTTTTATACTGTACTTCCACAATCTGCTGGCAGTACAAAAAAATAAGCTGCAGATCTCCTTAGGCTGAGTCATGGTGCTTTGGGGCAGGGACCATGCATATCATGGGAATATTTCACAGTTTCTGCTCTGTTTTCAGTGTATGACACCAAAACACCCACCTGATGACATCCTTTCAAGAGCAAAGGCAGCAATTTGCAGAATTCCGCTTCTTAGGGGAAGTGAGAAATTGCTGAGCTGACACCAAGTCCTGCAGTGTCCCTGTCACCTGCAGAGCCACCGCATCCTCGCCACGGTAGCGGGCATTGTGACAAAGGTTCTATGTCAGCTGGGTGTGGCAGCCAGGCGCCCCCTAGGGGATGGGGAGCCTGTCAGCCCCGGGCCTGTCACTGCCTGCTGGCCCTGCTGCCACCAGCCAGGCCTCTGAAAACTTGTCAAACCATGCCCAGACTTGGGGCCAGTTTGGCCCAAAGTCTGCAAGAGACAAGTCGGGAAGAAAGATATGGGACAGAGGGAGAAAGCGAAGGGAGCAGGAGAAAGGGAAGGAAGAATAAAAAGTAGTGTTGGGCTGCAGGAGTGAGATGGAGGAATTGCAAGAAAAGAGGCAGGAAGCAGGAGAGTGAGAGAAAAGGAAAGAAGAGACATGCAGCCAGACGAGGGGTTAGTGAGAGAGGATGGGACAGAGAACAGGATGAGAAGGAGATAAGGCAAGGCTAGGACAGGCAAGGACAGGCAAGGCAAGGCTAGGCTGCAGGACATGTTTTTGCTTTATAGTTTCTAGCACATTCGTCTTCAGACGAGGAGGAAAGCCATAAGACCGTATGGATTAGGCCCAAGCAAAAACCCCAGCTACTTGAGACACTTAGACTAAGCCTAAAATACCAAGATCTCTCCATAAGGATGCTTTTTATACTGTACTTCCACAATCTGCTGGCAGTACAAAAAAATAAGCTGCAGATCTCCTTAGGCTGAGTCATGGTGCTTTGGGGCAGGGACCATGCCTATCATGGGAATATTTCACAGTTTCTGCTCTGTTTTCAGTGTATGACACCAAAACACCCACCTGATGACATCCTTTCAAGAGCAAAGGCAGCAATTTGCAGAATTCCGCTTCTTAGGGGAAGTGAGAAATTGCTGAGCTGACACCAAGTCCTGCAGTGTCCCTGTCACCTGCAGAGCCACCGCATCCTCGCCACGGTAGCGGGCATTGTGACAAAGGTTCTATGTCAGCTGGGTGTGGCAGCCAGGCGCCCCCTAGGGGATGGGGAGCCTGTCAGCCCCGGGCCTGTCACTGCCTGCTGGCCCTGCTGCCACCAGCCAGGCCTCTGAAAACTTGTCAAACCATGCCCAGACATGGGGCCAGTTTAGCCCAAAGTCTGCAAGAGACAAGTCGGGAAGAAAGATATGGGACAGAGGGAGAAAGCGAAGGGAGCAGGAGAAAGGGAAGGAAGAATAAAAAGTAGTGTTGGGCTGCAGGAGTGAGATGGAGGAATTACAAGAAAAGAGGCAGGAAGCAGGAGAGTGAGAGAAAAGGAAAGAAGAGACATGCAGCCAGACGAGGGCTTAGTGAGAGAGGATGGGACAGAGAACAGGATGAGAAGGACATAAGGCAAGGCTAGGACAGGCAAGGACAGGCAAGGCAAGGCTAGGCTGCAGGACATGTTTTTGCTTTATAGTTTCTAGCACATTCGTCTTCAGACTAGGAGGAAAGCCATAAGACCGTATGGATTAGGCCCAAGCAAAAACCCCAGCTACTTGAGACACTTAGACTAAGCCTAAAATACCAAGATCTCTCCATAAGGATGCTTTTTATACTGTACTTCCACAATCTGCTGGCAGTACAAAAAAATAAGCTGCAGATCTCCTTAGGCTGAGTCATGGTGCTTTGGGGCAGGGACCATGCCTATCATGGGAATATTTCACAGTTTCTGCTCTGTTTTCAGTGTATGACACCAAAACACCCACCTGATGACATCCTTTCAAGAGCAAAGGCAGCAATTTGCAGAATTCCGCTTCTTAGGGGAAGTGAGAAATTGCTGAGCTGACACCAAGTCCTGCAGTGTCCCTGTCACCTGCAGAGCCACCGCATCCTCGCCACGGTAGCGGGCATTGTGACAAAGGTTCTATGTCAGCTGGGTGTGGCAGCCAGGCGCCCCCTAGGGGATGGGGAGCCTGTCAGCCCCGGGCCTGTCACTGCCTGCTGGCCCTGCTGCCACCAGCCAGGCCTCTGAAAACTTGTCAAACCATGCCCAGACTTGGGGCCAGTTTGGCCCAAAGTCTGCAAGAGACAAGTCGGGAAGAAAGATATGGGACAGAGGGAGAAAGCGAAGGGAGCAGGAGAAAGGGAAGGAAGAATAAAAAGTAGTGTTGGGCTGCAGGAGTGAGATGGAGGAATTGCAAGAAAAGAGGCAGGAAGCAGGAGAGTGAGAGAAAAGGAAAGAAGAGACATGCAGCCAGACGAGGGCTTAGTGAGAGAGGATGGGACAGAGAACAGGATGAGAAGGACATAAGGCAAGGCTAGGACAGGCAAGGACAGGCAAGGCAAGGCTAGGCTGCAGGACATGTTTTTGCTTTATAGTTTCTAGCACATTCGTCTTCAGACGAGGAGGAAAGCCATAAGACCGTATGGATTAGGCCCAAGCAAAAACCCCAGCTACTTGAGACACTTAGACTAAGCCTAAAATACCAAGATCTCTCCATAAGGATGCTTTTTATACTGTACTTCCACAATCTGCTGGCAGTACAAAAAAATAAGCTGCAGATCTCCTTAGGCTGAGTCATGGTGCTTTGGGGCAGGGACCATGCATATCATGGGAATATTTCACAGTTTCTGCTCTGTTTTCAGTGTATGACACCTAAACACCCACCTGATGACATCCTTTCAAGAGCAAAGGCAGCAATTTGCAGAATTCCGCTTCTTAGGGGAAGTGAGAAATTGCTGAGCTGACACCAAGTCCTGCAGTGTCCCTGTCACCTGCAGAGCCACCGCATCCTCGCCACGGTAGCGGGCATTGTGACAAAGGTTCTATGTCAGCTGGGTGTGGCAGCCAGGCGCCCCCTAGGGGATGGGGAGCCTGTCAGCCCCGGGCCTGTCACTGCCTGCTGGCCCTGCTGCCACCAGCCAGGCCTCTGAAAACTTGTCAAACCATGCCCAGACTTGGGGCCAGTTTGGCCCAAAGTCTGCAAGAGACAAGTCGGGAAGAAAGATATGGGACAGAGGGAGAAAGCGAAGGGAGCAGGAGAAAGGGAAGGAAGAATAAAAAGTAGTGTTGGGCTGCAGGAGTGAGATGGAGGAATTGCAAGAAAAGAGGCAGGAAGCAGGAGAGTGAGAGAAAAGGAAAGAAGAGACATGCAGCCAGACGAGGGCTTAGTGAGAGAGGATGGGACAGAGAACAGGATGAGAAGGACATAAGGCAAGGCTAGGACAGGCAAGGACAGGCAAGGCAAGGCTAGGCTGCAGGACATGTTTTTGCTTTATAGTTTCTAGCACATTCGTCTTCAGACGAGGAGGAAAGCCATAAGACCGTATGGATTAGGCCCAAGCAAAAACCCCAGCTACTTGAGACACTTAGACTAAGCCTAAAATACCAAGATCTCTCCATAAGGATGCTTTTTATACTGTACTTCCACAATCTGCTGGCAGTACAAAAAAATAAGCTGCAGATCTCCTTAGGCTGAGTCATGGTGCTTTGGGGCAGGGACCATGCATATCACGGGAATATTTCACAGTTTCTGCTCTGTTTTCAGTGTATGACACCAAAACACCCACCTGATGACATCCTTTCAAGAGCAAAGGCAGCAATTTGCAGAATTCCGCTTCTTAGGGGAAGTGAGAAATTGCTGAGCTGACACCAAGTCCTGCAGTGTCCCTGTCACCTGCAGAGCCACCGCATCCTCGCCACGGTAGCGGGCATTGTGACAAAGGTTCTATGTCAGCTGGGTGTGGCAGCCAGGCGCCCCCTAGGGGATGGGGAGCCTGTCAGCCCCGGGCCTGTCACTGCCTGCTGGCCCTGCTGCCACCAGCCAGGCCTCTGAAAACTTGTCAAACCATGCCCAGACTTGGGGCCAGTTTGGCCCAAAGTCTGCAAGAGACAAGTCGGGAAGAAAGATATGGGACAGAGGGAGAAAGCGAAGGGAGCAGGAGAAAGGGAAGGAAGAATAAAAAGTAGTGTTGGGCTGCAGGAGTGAGATGGAGGAATTGCAAGAAAAGAGGCAGGAAGCAGGAGAGTGAGAGAAAAGGAAAGAAGAGACATGCAGCCAGACGAGGGCTTAGTGAGAGAGGATGGGACAGAGAACAGGATGAGAAGGACATAAGGCAAGGCTAGGACAGGCAAGGACAGGCAAGGCAAGGCTAGGCTGCAGGACATGTTTTTGCTTTATAGTTTCTAGCACATTCGTCTTCAGACGAGGAGGAAAGCCATAAGACCGTATGGATTAGGCCCAAGCAAAAACCCCAGCTACTTGAGACACTTAGACTAAGCCTAAAATACCAAGATCTCTCCATAAGGATGCTTTTTATACTGTACTTCCACAATCTGCTGGCAGTACAAAAAAATAAGCTGCAGATCTCCTTAGGCTGAGTCATGGTGCTTTGGGGCAGGGACCATGCCTATCATGGGAATATTTCACAGTTTCTGCTCTGTTTTCAGTGTATGACACCAAAACACCCACCTGATGACATCCTTTCAAGAGCAAAGGCAGCAATTTGCAGAATTCCGCTTCTTAGGGGAAGTGAGAAATTGCTGAGCTGACACCAAGTCCTGCAGTGTCCCTGTCACCTGCAGAGCCACCGCATCCTCGCCACGGTAGCGGGCATTGTGACAAAGGTTCTATGTCAGCTGGGTGTGGCAGCCAGGCGCCCCCTAGGGGATGGGGAGCCTGTCAGCCCCGGGCCTGTCACTGCCTGCTGGCCCTGCTGCCACCAGCCAGGCCTCTGAAAACTTGTCAAACCATGCCCAGACTTGGGGCCAGTTTGGCCCAAAGTCTGCAAGAGACAAGTCGGGATGAAAGATATGGGACAGAAGGAGAAAGCGAAGGGAGCAGGAGAAAGGGAAGGAAGAATAAAAAGTAGTGTTGGGCTGCAGGAGTGAGATGGAGGAATTGCAAGAAAAGAGGCAGGAAGCAGGAGAGTGAGAGAAAAGGAAAGAAGAGACATGCAGCCAGACGAGGGGTTAGTGAGAGAGGATGGGACAGAGAACAGGATGAGAAGGAGATAAGGCAAGGCTAGGACAGGCAAGGACAGGCAAGGCAAGGCTAGGCTGCAGGACATGTTTTTGCTTTATAGTTTCTAGCACATTCGTCTTCAGACGAGGAGGAAAGCCATAAGACCGTATGGATTAGGCCCAAGCAAAAACCCCAGCTACTTGAGACACTTAGACTAAGCCTAAAATACCAAGATCTCTCCATAAGGATGCTTTTTATACTGTACTTCCACAATCTGCTGGCAGTACAAAAAAATAAGCTGCAGATCTCCTTAGGCTGAGTCATGGTGCTTTGGGGCAGGGACCATGCATATCATGGGAATATTTCACAGTTTCTGCTCTGTTTTCAGTGTATGACACCTAAACACCCACCTGATGACATCCTTTCAAGAGCAAAGGCAGCAATTTGCAGAATTCCGCTTCTTAGGGGAAGTGAGAAATTGCTGAGCTGACACCAAGTCCTGCAGTGTCCCTGTCACCTGCAGAGCCACCGCATCCTCGCCACGGTAGCGGGCATTGTGACAAAGGTTCTATGTCAGCTGGGTGTGGCAGCCAGGCGCCCCCTAGGGGATGGGGAGCCTGTCAGCCCCGGGCCTGTCACTGCCTGCTGGCCCTGCTGCCACCAGCCAGGCCTCTGAAAACTTGTCAAACCATGCCCAGACTTGGGGCCAGTTTGGCCCAAAGTCTGCAAGAGACAAGTCGGGAAGAAAGATATGGGACAGAGGGAGAAAGCGAAGGGAGCAGGAGAAAGGGAAGGAAGAATAAAAAGTAGTGTTGGGCTGCAGGAGTGAGATGGAGGAATTGCAAGAAAAGAGGCAGGAAGCAGGAGAGTGAGAGAAAAGGAAAGAAGAGACATGCAGCCAGACGAGGGCTTAGTGAGAGAGGATGGGACAGAGAACAGGATGAGAAGGACATAAGGCAAGGCTAGGACAGGCAAGGACAGGCAAGGCAAGGCTAGGCTGCAGGACATGTTTTTGCTTTATAGTTTCTAGCACATTCGTCTTCAGACTAGGAGGAAAGCCATAAGACCGTATGGATTAGGCCCAAGCAAAAACCCCAGCTACTTGAGACACTTAGACTAAGCCTAAAATACCAAGATCTCTCCATAAGGATGCTTTTTATACTGTACTTCCACAATCTGCTGGCAGTACAAAAAAATAAGCTGCAGATCTCCTTAGGCTGAGTCATGGTGCTTTGGGGCAGGGACCATGCCTATCATGGGAATATTTCACAGTTTCTGCTCTGTTTTCAGTGTATGACACCAAAACACCCACCTGATGACATCCTTTCAAGAGCAAAGGCAGCAATTTGCAGAATTCCGCTTCTTAGGGGAAGTGAGAAATTGCTGAGCTGACACCAAGTCCTGCAGTGTCCCTGTCACCTGCAGAGCCACCGCATCCTCGCCACGGTAGCGGGCATTGTGACAAAGGTTCTATGTCAGCTGGGTGTGGCAGCCAGGCGCCCCCTAGGGGATGGGGAGCCTGTCAGCCCCGGGCCTGTCACTGCCTGCTGGCCCTGCTGCCACCAGCCAGGCCTCTGAAAACTTGTCAAACCATGCCCAGACATGGGGCCAGTTTAGCCCAAAGTCTGCAAGAGACAAGTCGGGAAGAAAGATATGGGACAGAGGGAGAAAGCGAAGGGAGCAGGAGAAAGGGAAGGAAGAATAAAAAGTAGTGTTGGGCTGCAGGAGTGAGATGGAGGAATTGCAAGAAAAGAGGCAGGAAGCAGGAGAGTGAGAGAAAAGGAAAGAAGAGACATGCAGCCAGACGAGGGCTTAGTGAGAGAGGATGGGACAGAGAACAGGATGAGAAGGACATAAGGCAAGGCTAGGACAGGCAAGGACAGGCAAGGCAAGGCTAGGCTGCAGGACATGTTTTTGCTTTATAGTTTCTAGCACATTCGTCTTCAGACGAGGAGGAAAGCCATAAGACCGTATGGATTAGGCCCAAGCAAAAACCCCAGCTACTTGAGACACTTAGACTAAGCCTAAAATACCAAGATCTCTCCATAAGGATGCTTTTTATACTGTACTTCCACAATCTGCTGGCAGTACAAAAAAATAAGCTGCAGATCTCCTTAGGCTGAGTCATGGTGCTTTGGGGCAGGGACCATGCATATCACGGGAATATTTCACAGTTTCTGCTCTGTTTTCAGTGTATGACACCAAAACACCCACCTGATGACATCCTTTCAAGAGCAAAGGCAGCAATTTGCAGAATTCCGCTTCTTAGGGGAAGTGAGAAATTGCTGAGCTGACACCAAGTCCTGCAGTGTCCCTGTCACCTGCAGAGCCACCGCATCCTCGCCACGGTAGCGGGCATTGTGACAAAGGTTCTATGTCAGCTGGGTGTGGCAGCCAGGCGCCCCCTAGGGGATGGGGAGCCTGTCAGCCCCGGGCCTGTCACTGCCTGCTGGCCCTGCTGCCACCAGCCAGGCCTCTGAAAACTTGTCAAACCATGCCCAGACTTGGGGCCAGTTTGGCCCAAAGTCTGCAAGAGACAAGTCGGGAAGAAAGATATGGGACAGAGGGAGAAAGCGAAGGGAGCAGGAGAAAGGGAAGGAAGAATAAAAAGTAGTGTTGGGCTGCAGGAGTGAGATGGAGGAATTGCAAGAAAAGAGGCAGGAAGCAGGAGAGTGAGAGAAAAGGAAAGAAGAGACATGCAGCCAGACGAGGGCTTAGTGAGAGAGGATGGGACAGAGAACAGGATGAGAAGGACATAAGGCAAGGCTAGGACAGGCAAGGACAGGCAAGGCAAGGCTAGGCTGCAGGACATGTTTTTGCTTTATAGTTTCTAGCACATTCGTCTTCAGACTAGGAGGAAAGCCATAAGACCGTATGGATTAGGCCCAAGCAAAAACCCCAGCTACTTGAGACACTTAGACTAAGCCTAAAATACCAAGATCTCTCCATAAGGATGCTTTTTATACTGTACTTCCACAATCTGCTGGCAGTACAAAAAAATAAGCTGCAGATCTCCTTAGGCTGAGTCATGGTGCTTTGGGGCAGGGACCATGCCTATCATGGGAATATTTCACAGTTTCTGCTCTGTTTTCAGTGTATGACACCAAAACACCCACCTGATGACATCCTTTCAAGAGCAAAGGCAGCAATTTGCAGAATTCCGCTTCTTAGGGGAAGTGAGAAATTGCTGAGCTGACACCAAGTCCTGCAGTGTCCCTGTCACCTGCAGAGCCACCGCATCCTCGCCACGGTAGCGGGCATTGTGACAAAGGTTCTATGTCAGCTGGGTGTGGCAGCCAGGCGCCCCCTAGGGGATGGGGAGCCTGTCAGCCCCGGGCCTGTCACTGCCTGCTGGCCCTGCTGCCACCAGCCAGGCCTCTGAAAACTTGTCAAACCATGCCCAGACATGGGGCCAGTTTGGCCCAAAGTCTGCAAGAGACAAGTCGGGAAGAAAGATATGGGACAGAGGGAGAAAGCGAAGGGAGCAGGAGAAAGGGAAGGAAGAATAAAAAGTAGTGTTGGGCTGCAGGAGTGAGATGGAGGAATTGCAAGAAAAGAGGCAGGAAGCAGGAGAGTGAGAGAAAAGGAAAGAAGAGACATGCAGCCAGACGAGGGCTTAGTGAGAGAGGATGGGACAGAGAACAGGATGAGAAGGACATAAGGCAAGGCTAGGACAGGCAAGGACAGGCAAGGCAAGGCTAGGCTGCAGGACATGTTTTTGCTTTATAGTTTCTAGCACATTCGTCTTCAGACGAGGAGGAAAGCCATAAGACCGTATGGATTAGGCCCAAGCAAAAACCCCAGCTACTTGAGACACTTAGACTAAGCCTAAAATACCAAGATCTCTCCATAAGGATGCTTTTTATACTGTACTTCCACAATCTGCTGGCAGTACAAAAAAATAAGCTGCAGATCTCCTTAGGCTGAGTCATGGTGCTTTGGGGCAGGGACCATGCATATCACGGGAATATTTCACAGTTTCTGCTCTGTTTTCAGTGTATGACACCAAAACACCCACCTGATGACATCCTTTCAAGAGCAAAGGCAGCAATTTGCAGAATTCCGCTTCTTAGGGGAAGTGAGAAATTGCTGAGCTGACACCAAGTCCTGCAGTGTCCCTGTCACCTGCAGAGCCACCGCATCCTCGCCACGGTAGCGGGCATTGTGACAAAGGTTCTATGTCAGCTGGGTGTGGCAGCCAGGCGCCCCCTAGGGGATGGGGAGCCTGTCAGCCCCGGGCCTGTCACTGCCTGCTGGCCCTGCTGCCACCAGCCAGGCCTCTGAAAACTTGTCAAACCATGCCCAGACTTGGGGCCAGTTTGGCCCAAAGTCTGCAAGAGACAAGTCGGGAAGAAAGATATGGGACAGAGGGAGAAAGCGAAGGGAGCAGGAGAAAGGGAAGGAAGAATAAAAAGTAGTGTTGGGCTGCAGGAGTGAGATGGAGGAATTGCAAGAAAAGAGGCAGGAAGCAGGAGAGTGAGAGAAAAGGAAAGAAGAGACATGCAGCCAGACGACGGCTTAGTGAGAGAGGATGGGACAGAGAACAGGATGAGAAGGACATAAGGCAAGGCTAGGACAGGCAAGGACAGGCAAGGCAAGGCTAGGCTGCAGGACATGTTTTTGCTTTATAGTTTCTAGCACATTCGTCTTCAGACGAGGAGGAAAGCCATAAGACCGTATGGATTAGGCCCAAGCAAAAACCCCAGCTACTTGAGACACTTAGACTAAGCCTAAAATACCAAGATCTCTCCATAAGGATGCTTTTTATACTGTACTTCCACAATCTGCTGGCAGTACAAAAAAATAAGCTGCAGATCTCCTTAGGCTGAGTCATGGTGCTTTGGGGCAGGGACCATGCATATCACGGGAATATTTCACAGTTTCTGCTCTGTTTTCAGTGTATGACACCAAAACACCCACCTGATGACATCCTTTCAAGAGCAAAGGCAGCAATTTGCAGAATTCCGCTTCTTAGGGGAAGTGAGAAATTGCTGAGCTGACACCAAGTCCTGCAGTGTCCCTGTCACCTGCAGAGCCACCGCATCCTCGCCACGGTAGCGGGCATTGTGACAAAGGTTCTATGTCAGCTGGGTGTGGCAGCCAGGCGCCCCCTAGGGGATGGGGAGCCTGTCAGCCCCGGGCCTGTCACTGCCTGCTGGCCCTGCTGCCACCAGCCAGGCCTCTGAAAACTTGTCAAACCATGCCCAGACTTGGGGCCAGTTTGGCCCAAAGTCTGCAAGAGACAAGTCGGGAAGAAAGATATGGGACAGAGGGAGAAAGCGAAGGGAGCAGGAGAAAGGGAAGGAAGAATAAAAAGTAGTGTTGGGCTGCAGGAGTGAGATGGAGGAATTGCAAGAAAAGAGGCAGGAAGCAGGAGAGTGAGAGAAAAGGAAAGAAGAGACATGCAGCCAGACGAGGGCTTAGTGAGAGAGGATGGGACAGAGAACAGGATGAGAAGGACATAAGGCAAGGCTAGGACAGGCAAGGACAGGCAAGGCAAGGCTAGGCTGCAGGACATGTTTTTGCTTTATAGTTTCTAGCACATTCGTCTTCAGACGAGGAGGAAAGCCATAAGACCGTATGGATTAGGCCCAAGCAAAAACCCCAGCTACTTGAGACACTTAGACTAAGCCTAAAATACCAAGATCTCTCCATAAGGATGCTTTTTATACTGTACTTCCACAATCTGCTGGCAGTACAAAAAAATAAGCTGCAGATCTCCTTAGGCTGAGTCATGGTGCTTTGGGGCAGGGACCATGCCTATCATGGGAATATTTCACAGTTTCTGCTCTGTTTTCAGTGTATGACACCAAAACACCCACCTGATGACATCCTTTCAAGAGCAAAGGCAGCAATTTGCAGAATTCCGCTTCTTAGGGGAAGTGAGAAATTGCTGAGCTGACACCAAGTCCTGCAGTGTCCCTGTCACCTGCAGAGCCACCGCATCCTCGCCACGGTAGCGGGCATTGTGACAAAGGTTCTATGTCAGCTGGGTGTGGCAGCCAGGCGCCCCCTAGGGGATGGGGAGCCTGTCAGCCCCGGGCCTGTCACTGCCTGCTGGCCCTGCTGCCACCAGCCAGGCCTCTGAAAACTTGTCAAACCATGCCCAGACTTGGGGCCAGTTTGGCCCAAAGTCTGCAAGAGACAAGTCGGGAAGAAAGATATGGGACAGAGGGAGAAAGCGAAGGGAGCAGGAGAAAGGGAAGGAAGAATAAAAAGTAGTGTTGGGCTGCAGGAGTGAGATGGAGGAATTGCAAGAAAAGAGGCAGGAAGCAGGAGAGTGAGAGAAAAGGAAAGAAGAGACATGCAGCCAGACGAGGGCTTAGTGAGAGAGGATGGGACAGAGAACAGGATGAGAAGGACATAAGGCAAGGCTAGGACAGGCAAGGACAGGCAAGGCAAGGCTAGGCTGCAGGACATGTTTTTGCTTTATAGTTTCTAGCACATTCGTCTTCAGACTAGGAGGAAAGCCATAAGACCGTATGGATTAGGCCCAAGCAAAAACCCCAGCTACTTGAGACACTTAGACTAAGCCTAAAATACCAAGATCTCTCCATAAGGATGCTTTTTATACTGTACTTCCACAATCTGCTGGCAGTACAAAAAAATAAGCTGCAGATCTCCTTAGGCTGAGTCATGGTGCTTTGGGGCAGGGACCATGCCTATCATGGGAATATTTCACAGTTTCTGCTCTGTTTTCAGTGTATGACACCTAAACACCCACCTGATGACATCCTTTCAAGAGCAAAGGCAGCAATTTGCAGAATTCCGCTTCTTAGGGGAAGTGAGAAATTGCTGAGCTGACACCAAGTCCTGCAGTGTCCCTGTCACCTGCAGAGCCACCGCATCCTCGCCACGGTAGCGGGCATTGTGACAAAGGTTCTATGTCAGCTGGGTGTGGCAGCCAGGCGACCCTAGGGGATGGGGAGCCTGTCAGCCCCGGGCCTGTCACTGCCTGCTGGCCCTGCTGCCACCAGCCAGGCCTCTGAAAACTTGTCAAACCATGCCCAGACATGGGGCCAGTTTAGCCCAAAGTCTGCAAGAGACAAGTCGGGAAGAAAGATATGGGACAGAGGGAGAAAGCGAAGGGAGCAGGAGAAAGGGAAGGAAGAATAAAAAGTAGTGTTGGGCTGCAGGAGTGAGATGGAGGAATTGCAAGAAAAGAGGCAGGAAGCAGGAGAGTGAGAGAAAAGGAAAGAAGAGACATGCAGCCAGACGAGGGCTTAGTGAGAGAGGATGGGACAGAGAACAGGATGAGAAGGACATAAGGCAAGGCTAGGACAGGCAAGGACAGGCAAGGCAAGGCTAGGCTGCAGGACATGTTTTTGCTTTATAGTTTCTAGCACATTCGTCTTCAGACGAGGAGGAAAGCCATAAGACCGTATGGATTAGGCCCAAGCAAAAACCCCAGCTACTTGAGACACTTAGACTAAGCCTAAAATACCAAGATCTCTCCATAAGGATGCTTTTTATACTGTACTTCCACAATCTGCTGGCAGTACAAAAAAATAAGCTGCAGATCTCCTTAGGCTGAGTCATGGTGCTTTGGGGCAGGGACCATGCATATCATGGGAATATTTCACAGTTTCTGCTCTGTTTTCAGTGTATGACACCTAAACACCCACCTGATGACATCCTTTCAAGAGCAAAGGCAGCAATTTGCAGAATTCCGCTTCTTAGGGGAAGTGAGAAATTGCTGAGCTGACACCAAGTCCTGCAGTGTCCCTGTCACCTGCAGAGCCACCGCATCCTCGCCACGGTAGCGGGCATTGTGACAAAGGTTCTATGTCAGCTGGGTGTGGCAGCCAGGCGCCCCCTAGGGGATGGGGAGCCTGTCAGCCCCGGGCCTGTCACTGCCTGCTGGCCCTGCTGCCACCAGCCAGGCCTCTGAAAACTTGTCAAACCATGCCCAGACTTGGGGCCAGTTTGGCCCAAAGTCTGCAAGAGACAAGTCGGGAAGAAAGATATGGGACAGAGGGAGAAAGCGAAGGGAGCAGGAGAAAGGGAAGGAAGAATAAAAAGTAGTGTTGGGCTGCAGGAGTGAGATGGAGGAATTGCAAGAAAAGAGGCAGGAAGCAGGAGAGTGAGAGAAAAGGAAAGAAGAGACATGCAGCCAGACGAGGGCTTAGTGAGAGAGGATGGGACAGAGAACAGGATGAGAAGGACATAAGGCAAGGCTAGGACAGGCAAGGACAGGCAAGGCAAGGCTAGGCTGCAGGACATGTTTTTGCTTTATAGTTTCTAGCACATTCGTCTTCAGACTAGGAGGAAAGCCATAAGACCGTATGGATTAGGCCCAAGCAAAAACCCCAGCTACTTGAGACACTTAGACTAAGCCTAAAATACCAAGATCTCTCCATAAGGATGCTTTTTATACTGTACTTCCACAATCTGCTGGCAGTACAAAAAAATAAGCTGCAGATCTCCTTAGGCTGAGTCATGGTGCTTTGGGGCAGGGACCATGCCTATCATGGGAATATTTCACAGTTTCTGCTCTGTTTTCAGTGTATGACACCTAAACACCCACCTGATGACATCCTTTCAAGAGCAAAGGCAGCAATTTGCAGAATTCCGCTTCTTAGGGGAAGTGAGAAATTGCTGAGCTGACACCAAGTCCTGCAGTGTCCCTGTCACCTGCAGAGCCACCGCATCCTCGCCACGGTAGCGGGCATTGTGACAAAGGTTCTATGTCAGCTGGGTGTGGCAGCCAGGCGCCCCCTAGGGGATGGGGAGCCTGTCAGCCCCGGGCCTGTCACTGCCTGCTGGCCCTGCTGCCACCAGCCAGGCCTCTGAAAACTTGTCAAACCATGCCCAGACATGGGGCCAGTTTAGCCCAAAGTCTGCAAGAGACAAGTCGGGAAGAAAGATATGGGACAGAGGGAGAAAGCGAAGGGAGCAGGAGAAAGGGAAGGAAGAATAAAAAGTAGTGTTGGGCTGCAGGAGTGAGATGGAGGAATTGCAAGAAAAGAGGCAGGAAGCAGGAGAGTGAGAGAAAAGGAAAGAAGAGACATGCAGCCAGACGAGGGCTTAGTGAGAGAGGATGGGACAGAGAACAGGATGAGAAGGACATAAGGCAAGGCTAGGACAGGCAAGGACAGGCAAGGCAAGGCTAGGCTGCAGGACATGTTTTTGCTTTATAGTTTCTAGCACATTCGTCTTCAGACGAGGAGGAAAGCCATAAGACCGTATGGATTAGGCCCAAGCAAAAACCCCAGCTACTTGAGACACTTAGACTAAGCCTAAAATACCAAGATCTCTCCATAAGGATGCTTTTTATACTGTACTTCCACAATCTGCTGGCAGTACAAAAAAATAAGCTGCAGATCTCCTTAGGCTGAGTCATGGTGCTTTGGGGCAGGGACCATGCCTATCATGGGAATATTTCACAGTTTCTGCTCTGTTTTCAGTGTATGACACCAAAACACCCACCTGATGACATCCTTTCAAGAGCAAAGGCAGCAATTTGCAGAATTCCGCTTCTTAGGGGAAGTGAGAAATTGCTGAGCTGACACCAAGTCCTGCAGTGTCCCTGTCACCTGCAGAGCCACCGCATCCTCGCCACGGTAGCGGGCATTGTGACAAAGGTTCTATGTCAGCTGGGTGTGGCAGCCAGGCGCCCCCTAGGGGATGGGGAGCCTGTCAGCCCCGGGCCTGTCACTGCCTGCTGGCCCTGCTGCCACCAGCCAGGCCTCTGAAAACTTGTCAAACCATGCCCAGACATGGGGCCAGTTTGGCCCAAAGTCTGCAAGAGACAAGTCGGGAAGAAAGATATGGGACAGAGGGAGAAAGCGAAGGGAGCAGGAGAAAGGGAAGGAAGAATAAAAAGTAGTGTTGGGCTGCAGGAGTGAGATGGAGGAATTGCAAGAAAAGAGGCAGGAAGCAGGAGAGTGAGAGAAAAGGAAAGAAGAGACATGCAGCCAGACGAGGGCTTAGTGAGAGAGGATGGGACAGAGAACAGGATGAGAAGGACATAAGGCAAGGCTAGGACAGGCAAGGACAGGCAAGGCAAGGCTAGGCTGCAGGACATGTTTTTGCTTTATAGTTTCTAGCACATTCGTCTTCAGACGAGGAGGAAAGCCATAAGACCGTATGGATTAGGCCCAAGCAAAAACCCCAGCTACTTGAGACACTTAGACTAAGCCTAAAATACCAAGATCTCTCCATAAGGATGCTTTTTATACTGTACTTCCACAATCTGCTGGCAGTACAAAAAAATAAGCTGCAGATCTCCTTAGGCTGAGTCATGGTGCTTTGGGGCAGGGACCATGCCTATCATGGGAATATTTCACAGTTTCTGCTCTGTTTTCAGTGTATGACACCAAAACACCCACCTGATGACATCCTTTCAAGAGCAAAGGCAGCAATTTGCAGAATTCCGCTTCTTAGGGGAAGTGAGAAATTGCTGAGCTGACACCAAGTCCTGCAGTGTCCCTGTCACCTGCAGAGCCACCGCATCCTCGCCACGGTAGCGGGCATTGTGACAAAGGTTCTATGTCAGCTGGGTGTGGCAGCCAGGCGCCCCCTAGGGGATGGGGAGCCTGTCAGCCCCGGGCCTGTCACTGCCTGCTGGCCCTGCTGCCACCAGCCAGGCCTCTGAAAACTTGTCAAACCATGCCCAGACTTGGGGCCAGTTTGGCCCAAAGTCTGCAAGAGACAAGTCGGGATGAAAGATATGGGACAGAAGGAGAAAGCGAAGGGAGCAGGAGAAAGGGAAGGAAGAATAAAAAGTAGTGTTGGGCTGCAGGAGTGAGATGGAGGAATTGCAAGAAAAGAGGCAGGAAGCAGGAGAGTGAGAGAAAAGGAAAGAAGAGACATGCAGCCAGACGAGGGCTTAGTGAGAGAGGATGGGACAGAGAACAGGATGAGAAGGACATAAGGCAAGGCTAGGACAGGCAAGGACAGGCAAGGCAAGGCTAGGCTGCAGGACATGTTTTTGCTTTATAGTTTCTAGCACATTCGTCTTCAGACGAGGAGGAAAGCCATAAGACCGTATGGATTAGGCCCAAGCAAAAACCCCAGCTACTTGAGACACTTAGACTAAGCCTAAAATACCAAGATCTCTCCATAAGGATGCTTTTTATACTGTACTTCCACAATCTGCTGGCAGTACAAAAAAATAAGCTGCAGATCTCCTTAGGCTGAGTCATGGTGCTTTGGGGCAGGGACCATGCATATCACGGGAATATTTCACAGTTTCTGCTCTGTTTTCAGTGTATGACACCAAAACACCCACCTGATGACATCCTTTCAAGAGCAAAGGCAGCAATTTGCAGAATTCCGCTTCTTAGGGGAAGTGAGAAATTGCTGAGCTGACACCAAGTCCTGCAGTGTCCCTGTCACCTGCAGAGCCACCGCATCCTCGCCACGGTAGCGGGCATTGTGACAAAGGTTCTATGTCAGCTGGGTGTGGCAGCCAGGCGCCCCCTAGGGGATGGGGAGCCTGTCAGCCCCGGGCCTGTCACTGCCTGCTGGCCCTGCTGCCACCAGCCAGGCCTCTGAAAACTTGTCAAACCATGCCCAGACTTGGGGCCAGTTTGGCCCAAAGTCTGCAAGAGACAAGTCGGGAAGAAAGATATGGGACAGAGGGAGAAAGCGAAGGGAGCAGGAGAAAGGGAAGGAAGAATAAAAAGTAGTGTTGGGCTGCAGGAGTGAGATGGAGGAATTGCAAGAAAAGAGGCAGGAAGCAGGAGAGTGAGAGAAAAGGAAAGAAGAGACATGCAGCCAGACGAGGGCTTAGTGAGAGAGGATGGGACAGAGAACAGGATAAGAAGGACATAAGGCAAGGCTAGGACAGGCAAGGACAGGCAAGGCAAGGCTAGGCTGCAGGACATGTTTTTGCTTTATAGTTTCTAGCACATTCGTCTTCAGACGAGGAGGAAAGCCATAAGACCGTATGGATTAGGCCCAAGCAAAAACCCCAGCTACTTGAGACACTTAGACTAAGCCTAAAATACCAAGATCTCTCCATAAGGATGCTTTTTATACTGTACTTCCACAATCTGCTGGCAGTACAAAAAAATAAGCTGCAGATCTCCTTAGGCTGAGTCATGGTGCTTTGGGGCAGGGACCATGCATATCACGGGAATATTTCACAGTTTCTGCTCTGTTTTCAGTGTATGACACCAAAACACCCACCTGATGACATCCTTTCAAGAGCAAAGGCAGCAATTTGCAGAATTCCGCTTCTTAGGGGAAGTGAGAAATTGCTGAGCTGACACCAAGTCCTGCAGTGTCCCTATCACCTGCAGAGCCACCGCATCCTCGCCACGGTAGCGGGCATTGTGACAAAGGTTCTATGTCAGCTGGGTGTGGCAGCCAGGCGCCCCCTAGGGGATGGGGAGCCTGTCAGCCCCGGGCCTGTCACTGCCTGCTGGCCCTGCTGCCACCAGCCAGGCCTCTGAAAACTTGTCAAACCATGCCCAGACTTGGGGCCAGTTTGGCCCAAAGTCTGCAAGAGACAAGTCGGGAAGAAAGATATGGGACAGAGGGAGAAAGCGAAGGGAGCAGGAGAAAGGGAAGGAAGAATAAAAAGTAGTGTTGGGCTGCAGGAGTGAGATGGAGGAATTGCAAGAAAAGAGGCAGGAAGCAGGAGAGTGAGAGAAAAGGAAAGAAGAGACATGCAGCCAGACGAGGGCTTAGTGAGAGAGGATGGGACAGAGAACAGGATGAGAAGGACATAAGGCAAGGCTAGGACAGGCAAGGACAGGCAAGGCAAGGCTAGGCTGCAGGACATGTTTTTGCTTTATAGTTTCTAGCACATTCGTCTTCAGACGAGGAGGAAAGCCATAAGACCGTATGGATTAGGCCCAAGCAAAAACCCCAGCTACTTGAGACACTTAGACTAAGCCTAAAATACCAAGATCTCTCCATAAGGATGCTTTTTATACTGTACTTCCACAATCTGCTGGCAGTACAAAAAAATAAGCTGCAGATCTCCTTAGGCTGAGTCATGGTGCTTTGGGGCAGGGACCATGCATATCACGGGAATATTTCACAGTTTCTGCTCTGTTTTCAGTGTATGACACCAAAACACCCACCTGATGACATCCTTTCAAGAGCAAAGGCAGCAATTTGCAGAATTCCGCTTCTTAGGGGAAGTGAGAAATTGCTGAGCTGACACCAAGTCCTGCAGTGTCCCTGTCACCTGCAGAGCCACCGCATCCTCGCCACGGTAGCGGGCATTGTGACAAAGGTTCTATGTCAGCTGGGTGTGGCAGCCAGGCGCCCCCTAGGGGATGGGGAGCCTGTCAGCCCCGGGCCTGTCACTGCCTGCTGGCCCTGCTGCCACCAGCCAGGCCTCTGAAAACTTGTCAAACCATGCCCAGACTTGGGGCCAGTTTGGCCCAAAGTCTGCAAGAGACAAGTCGGGAAGAAAGATATGGGACAGAGGGAGAAAGCGAAGGGAGCAGGAGAAAGGGAAGGAAGAATAAAAAGTAGTGTTGGGCTGCAGGAGTGAGATGGAGGAATTGCAAGAAAAGAGGCAGGAAGCAGGAGAGTGAGAGAAAAGGAAAGAAGAGACATGCAGCCAGACGAGGGCTTAGTGAGAGAGGATGGGACAGAGAACAGGATGAGAAGGACATAAGGCAAGGCTAGGACAGGCAAGGACAGGCAAGGCAAGGCTAGGCTGCAGGACATGTTTTTGCTTTATAGTTTCTAGCACATTCGTCTTCAGACGAGGAGGAAAGCCATAAGACCGTATGGATTAGGCCCAAGCAAAAACCCCAGCTACTTGAGACACTTAGACTAAGCCTAAAATACCAAGATCTCTCCATAAGGATGCTTTTTATACTGTACTTCCACAATCTGCTGGCAGTACAAAAAAATAAGCTGCAGATCTCCTTAGGCTGAGTCATGGTGCTTTGGGGCAGGGACCATGCCTATCATGGGAATATTTCACAGTTTCTGCTCTGTTTTCAGTGTATGACACCAAAACACCCACCTGATGACATCCTTTCAAGAGCAAAGGCAGCAATTTGCAGAATTCCGCTTCTTAGGGGAAGTGAGAAATTGCTGAGCTGACACCAAGTCCTGCAGTGTCCCTGTCACCTGCAGAGCCACCGCATCCTCGCCACGGTAGCGGGCATTGTGACAAAGGTTCTATGTCAGCTGGGTGTGGCAGCCAGGCGCCCCCTAGGGGATGGGGAGCCTGTCAGCCCCGGGCCTGTCACTGCCTGCTGGCCCTGCTGCCACCAGCCAGGCCTCTGAAAACTTGTCAAACCATGCCCAGACATGGGGCCAGTTTAGCCCAAAGTCTGCAAGAGACAAGTCGGGAAGAAAGATATGGGACAGAGGGAGAAAGCGAAGGGAGCAGGAGAAAGGGAAGGAAGAATAAAAAGTAGTGTTGGGCTGCAGGAGTGAGATGGAGGAATTGCAAGAAAAGAGGCAGGAAGCAGGAGAGTGAGAGAAAAGGAAAGAAGAGACATGCAGCCAGACGAGGGCTTAGTGAGAGAGGATGGGACAGAGAACAGGATGAGAAGGACATAAGGCAAGGCTAGGACAGGCAAGGACAGGCAAGGCAAGGCTAGGCTGCAGGACATGTTTTTGCTTTATAGTTTCTAGCACATTCGTCTTCAGACGAGGAGGAAAGCCATAAGACCGTATGGATTAGGCCCAAGCAAAAACCCCAGCTACTTGAGACACTTAGACTAAGCCTAAAATACCAAGATCTCTCCATAAGGATGCTTTATATACTGTACTTCCACAATCTGCTGGCAGTACAAAAAAATAAGCTGCAGATCTCCTTAGGCTGAGTCATGGTGCTTTGGGGCAGGGACCATGCATATCATGGGAATATTTCACAGTTTCTGCTCTGTTTTCAGTGTATGACACCAAAACACCCACCTGATGACATCCTTTCAAGAGCAAAGGCAGCAATTTGCAGAATTCCGCTTCTTAGGGGAAGTGAGAAATTGCTGAGCTGACACCAAGTCCTGCAGTGTCCCTGTCACCTGCAGAGCCACCGCATCCTCGCCACGGTAGCGGGCATTGTGACAAAGGTTCTATATCAGCTGGGTGTGGCAGCCAGGCGCCCCCTAGGGGATGGGGAGCCTGTCAGCCCCGGGCCTGTCACTGCCTGCTGGCCCTGCTGCCACCAGCCAGGCCTCTGAAAACTTGTCAAACCATGCCCAGACTTGGGGCCAGTTTGGCCCAAAGTCTGCAAGAGACAAGTCGGGAAGAAAGATATGGGACAGAGGGAGAAAGCGAAGGGAGCAGGAGAAAGGGAAGGAAGAATAAAAAGTAGTGTTGGGCTGCAGGAGTGAGATGGAGGAATTGCAAGAAAAGAGGCAGGAAGCAGGAGACTGAGAGAAAAGGAAAGAAGAGACATGCAGCCAGACGAGGGCTTAGTGAGAGAGGATGGGACAGAGAACAGGATGAGAAGGACATAAGGCAAGGCTAGGACAGGCAAGGACAGGCAAGGCAAGGCTAGGCTGCAGGACATGTTTTTGCTTTATAGTTTCTAGCACATTCGTCTTCAGACTAGGAGGAAAGCCATAAGACCGTATGGATTAGGCCCAAGCAAAAACCCCAGCTACTTGAGACACTTAGACTAAGCCTAAAATACCAAGATCTCTCCATAAGGATGCTTTTTATACTGTACTTCCACAATCTGCTGGCAGTACTAAAAAAATAAGCTGCAGATGTCCTTAGGCTGAGTCATGGTGCTTTGGGGAAGGGACCATGCATATCATGGGAATATTTCACAGTTTCTGCTCTGTTTTCAGTGTATGACACCAAAACACCCACCTGATGACATCCTTTCAAGAGCAAAGGCAGCAATTTGCAGAACTCCGCTTCTTAGGGGAAGTGAGAAATTGCTGAGCTGACACCAAGTCCTGCAGTGTCCCTGTCACCTGCAGAGCCACCGCATCATCGCCATGGTAGCGGGCATTGTGACAAAGGTTCTATGTCAGCTGGGTGTGGCAGCCAGGCGCCCCCTAGGGGATGGGGAGCCTGTCAGCCCCGGGCCTGTCACTGCCTGCTGGCCCTGCTGCCACCAGCCAGGCCTCTGAAAACTTGTCAAACCATGCCCAGACTTGAGGCCAGTTTGGCCCAAAGTCTGCAAGAGACAAGTCGGGAAGAAAGATACGGGACAGAGGGAGAAAGCGAAGGGAGCAGGAGAAAGGGAAGGAAGCATAAAAAGTAGTGTTGGGCTGCAGGAGTGAGATGGAGGAATTGCAAGAAAAGAGGCAGGAAGCAGGAGACTGAGAGAAAAGGAAAGAAGAGACATGCAGCCAGACGAGGGCTTAGTGAGAGAGGATGGGACAGAGAACAGGATGAGAAGGACATAAGGCAAGGCTAGGACAGGCAAGGACAGGCAAGGCAAGGCTAGGCTGCAGGACATGTTTTTGCTTTATAGTTTCTAGCACATTCGTCTTCAGACTAGGAGGAAAGCCATAAGACCGTATGGATTAGGCCCAAGCAAAAACCCCAGCTACTTGAGACACTTAGACTAAGCCTAAAATACCAAGATCTCTCCATAAGGATGCTTTTTATACTGTACTTCCACAATCTGCTGGCAGTACAAAAAAATAAGCTGCAGATCTCCTTAGGCTGAGTCATGGTGCTTTGGGGCAGGGACCATGCATATCATGGGAATATTTCACAGTTTCTGCTCTGTTTTCAGTGTATGACACCAAAACACCCACCTGATGACATCCTTTCAAGAGCAAAGGCAACAATTTGCAGAACTCCGCTTCTTAGGGGAAGTGAGAAATTGCTGAGCTGACACCAAGTCCTGCAGTGTCCCTGTCACCTGCAGAGCCACCGCATCCTCGCCACGGTAGCGGGCATTGTGACAAAGGTTCTATGTCAGCTGGGTGTGGCAGCCAGGCGCCCCCTAGGGGATGGGGAGCCTGTCAGCCCCGGGCCTGTCACTGCCTGCTGGCCCTGCTGCCACCAGCCAGGCCTCTGAAAACTTGTCAAACCATGCCCAGAATTGAGGCCAGTTTGGCCCAAAGTCTGCAAGAGACAAGTCGGGAAGAAAGATATGGGACAGAGGGAGAAAGCGAAGGGAGCAGGAGAAAGGGAAGGAAGAATAAAAAGTAGTGTTGGGCTGCAGGATTGAGATGGAGGAATTGCAAGAAAAGAGGCAGGAAGCAGGAGAGTGAGAGAAAAGGAAAGAAGCGACATGCAGCCAGATGAGGGGTTAGTGAGAGAGGATGGGACAGAGAACAGGATGAGAAGGACATAAGGCAAGGCTAGGACAGGCAAGGACAGGCAAGGCAAGGCTAGGCTGCAGGACATGTTTTTGCTTTATAGTTTCTAGCACATTCGTCTTCAGACTAGGAGGAAAGCCATAAGACCGTATGGATTAGGCCCAAGCAAAAACCCCAGCTACTTGAGACACTTAGACTAAGCCTAAAATACCAAGATCTCTCCATAAGGATGCTTTTTATACTGTACTTCCACAATCTGCTGGCAGTACAAAAAAATAAGCTGCAGATCTCCTTAGGCTGAGTCATGGTGCTTTGGGGCAGGGACCATGCATATCATGGGAATATTTCACAGTTTCTGCTCTGTTTTCAGTGTATGACACCAAAACACCCACCTGATGACATCCTTTCAAGAGCAAAGGCAGCAATTTGCAGAATTCCGCTTTTAGGGGAAGTGAGAAATTGCTGAGCTGACACCAAGTCCTGCAGTGTCCCTGTCACCTGCAGAGCCACCGCATCCTCGCCACGGTAGCGGGCATTGTGACAAAGGTTCTATGTCAGCTGGGTGTGGCAGCCAGGCGCCCCCTAGGGGATGGGGGCCTGTCAGCCCCGGGCCTGTCACTGCCTGCTGGCCCTGCTGCCACCAGCCAGGCCTCTGGAATCTTGTAAAACCATGCCCAGACTTGGGGCCAGTTTGGCCCAAAGTCTGCAAGAGACAAGTCGGAAAGAAAGATATGGGACAGAGGGAGAAAGCGAAGGGAGCAGGAGAAAGGGAAGGAAGAATAAAAAGTAGTGTTGGGCTGCAGGAGTGAGATGGAGGAATTGCAAGAAAAGAGGCAGGAAGCAGGAGACTGAGAGAAAAGGAAAGAAGAGACATGCAGCCAGACGAGGGGTTAATGAGAGAGGATGGGACAGAGAACAGGATGAGAAGGACATAAGGCAAGGCTAGGACAAGCAAGGACAGGCAAGGCAAGGCTAGGCTGCAGGACATGTTTTTGCTTTATAGTTTCTAGCACATTCGTCTTCAGACTAGGAGGAAAGCCATAAGACCGTATGGATTAGGCCCAAGCAAAAACCCCAGCTACTTGAGACACTTAGACTAAGCCTCAAATACCAAGATCTCTCCATAAGGATGCTTTTTATACTGTACTTCGACAATCTTCTGGCAGTACTAAAAAAATAAGCTGCAGATGTCCTTAGGCTGAGTCATGGTGCTTTGGGGAAGGGACCATGCATATCATGGGAATATTTCACAGTTTCTGCTCTGTTTTCAGTGTATGACACCAAAACACCCACCTGATGACATCCTTTCAAGAGCAAAGGCAGCAATTTGCAGAACTCCGCTTCTTAGGGGAAGTGAGAAATTGCTGAGCTGACACCAAGTCCTGCAGTGTCCCTGTCACCTGCAGAGCCACCGCATCATCGCCATGGTAGCGGGCATTGTGACAAAGGTTCTATGTCAGCTGGGTGTGGCAGCCAGGCGCCCCCTAGGGGATGGGGAGCCTGTCAGCCCCGGGCCTGTCACTGCCTGCTGGCCCTGCTGCCACCAGCCAGGCCTCTGAAAACTTGTCAAACCATGCCCAGACTTGAGGCCAGTTTGGCCCAAAGTCTGCAAGAGACAAGTCGGGAAGAAAGATACGGGACAGAGGGAGAAAGCGAAGGGAGCAGGAGAAAGGGAAGGAAGAATAAAAAGTAGTGTTGGGCTGCAGGAGTGAGATGGAGGAATTGCAAGAAAAGAGGCAGGAAGCAGGAGAGTGAGAGAAAAGGAAAGAAGAGACATGCAGCCAGACGAGGGCTTAGTGAGAGAGGATGGGACAGAGAACAGGATGAGAAGGACATAAGGCAAGGCTAGGACAGGCAAGGACAGGCAAGGCAAGGCTAGGCTGCAGGACATGTTTTTGCTTTATAGTTTCTAGCACATTCGTCTTCAGACTAGGAGGAAAGCCATAAGACCGTATGGATTAGGCCCAAGCAAAAACCCCAGCTACTTGAGACACTTAGACTAAGCCTAAAATACCAAGATCTCTCCATAAGGATGCTTTTTATACTGTACTTCCACAATCTGCTGGCAGTACAAAAAAATAAGCTGCAGATCTCCTTAGGCTGAGTCATGGTGCTTTGGGGCAGGGACCATGCATATCATGGGAATATTTCACAGTTTCTGCTCTGTTTTCAGTGTATGACACCAAAACACCCACCTGATGACATCCTTTCAAGAGCAAAGGCAGCAATTTGCAGAATTCCGCTTCTTAGGGGAAGTGAGAAATTGCTGAGCTGACACCAAGTCCTGCAGTGTCCCTGTCACCTGCAGAGCCACCGCATCCTCGCCACGGTAGCGGGCATTGTGACAAAGGTTCTATGTCAGCTGGGTGTGGCAGCCAGGCGCCCCCTAGGGGATGGGGGCCTGTCAGCCCCGGGCCTGTCACTGCCTGCTGGCCCTGCTGCCACCAGCCAGGCCTCTGGAAACTTGAAAAACCATGCCCAGACTTGGGGCCAATTTGGCCCAAAGTCTGCAAGAGACAAGTCGGGAAGAAAGATATGGGACAGAGGGAGAAAGCGAAGGGAGCAGGAGAAAGGGAAGGAAGAATAAAAAGTAGTGTTGGGCTGCAGGAGTGAGATGGAGGAATTGCAAGAAAAGAGGCAGGAAGCAGGAGACTGAGAGAAAAGGAAAGAAGAGACATGCAGCCAGACGAGGGGTTAATGAGAGAGGATGGGACAGAGAACAGGATGAGAAGGACATAAGGCAAGGCTAGGACAAGCAAGGACAGGCAAGGCAAGGCTAGGCTGCAGGACATGTTTTTTCTTTATAGTTTCTAGCACATTCGTCTTCAGACTAGGAGGAAAGCCATAAGACCGTATGGATTAGGCCCAAGCAAAAACCCCAGCTACTTGAGACACTTAGACTAAGCCTAAAATACCAAGATCTCTCCATAAGGATGCTTTTTATACTGTACTTCCACAATCTGCTGGCAGTACAAAAAAATAAGCTGCAGATCTCCTTAGGCTGAGTCATGGTGCTTTGGGGCAGGGACCATGCATATCATGGGAATATTTCACAGTTTCTGCTCTGTTTTCAGTGTATGACACCAAAACACCCACCTGATGACATCCTTTCAAGAGCAAAGGCAGCAATTTGCAGAATTCCGCTTCTTAGGGGAAGTGAGAAATTGCTGAGCTGACACCAAGTCCTGCAGTGTCCCTGTCACCTGCAGAGCCACCGCATCCTCGCCACGGTAGCGGGCATTGTGACAAAGGTTCTATGTCAGCTGGGTGTGGCAGCCAGGCGCCCCCTAGGGGATGGGGAGCCTGTCAGCCCCGGGCCTGTCACTGCCTGCTGGCCCTGCTGCCACCAGCCAGGCCTCTGAAAACTTGTCAAACCATGCCCAGAATTGAGGCCAGTTTGGCCCAAAGTCTGCAAGAGACAAGTCGGGAAGAAAGATATGGGACAGAGGGAGAAAGCGAAGGGAGCAGGAGAAAGGGAAGGAAGAATAAAAAGTAGTGTTGGGCTGCAGGAGTGAGATGGAGGAATTGCAAGAAAAGAGGCAGGAAGCAGGAGAATGAGAGAAAAGGAAAGAAGAGACATGCAGCCAGACGAGGGGTTAGTGAGAGAGGATGGGACAGAGAACAGGATGAGAAGGACATAAGGCAAGGCTAGGACAGGCAAGGACAGGCAAGGCAAGGCTAGGCTGCAGGACATGTTTTTGCTTTATAGTTTCTAGCACATTCGTCTTCAGACTAGGAGGAAAGCCATAAGACCGTATGGATTAGGCCCAAGCAAAAACCCCAGCTACTTGAGACACTTAGACTAAGCCTAAAATACCAAGATCTCTCCATAAGGATGCTTTTTATACTGTACTTCCACAATCTGCTGGCAGTACAAAAAAATAAGCTGCAGATCTCCTTAGGCTGAGTCATGGTGCTTTGGGGCAGGGACCATGCATATCATGGGAATATTTCACAGTTTCTGCTCTGTTTTCAGTGTATGACACCAAAACACCCACCTGATGACATCCTTTCAAGAGCAAAGGCAGCAATTTGCAGAATTCCGCTTCTTAGGGGAAGTGAGAAATTGCTGAGCTGACACCAAGTCCTGCAGTGTCCCTGTCACCTGCAGAGCCACCGCATCCTCGCCACGGTAGCGGGCATTGTGACAAAGGTTCTATGTCAGCTGGGTGTGGCAGCCAGGCGCCCCCTAGGGGATGGGGAGCCTGTCAGCCCCGGGCCTGTCACTGCCTGGTGTCCCTGCTGCCACCAGCCAGGCCTCTGAAAACTTGTCAAACCATGCCCAGACTTGGGGCCAGTTTGGCCCAAAGTCTCCAAGAGACAAGCCGGGAAGAAAGATATGGGACAGAGGGAGAAAGCGAAGGGAGCAGGAGAAAGGGAAGGAAGAATAAAAAGTAGTGTTGGGCTGCAGGAGTGAGATGGAGGAATTGCAAGAAAAGAGGCAGGAAGCAGGAGAGTGAGAGAAAAGGAAAGAAGAGACATGCAGCCAGACGAGGGGTTAGTGAGAGAGGATGGGACAGAGAACAGGATGAGAAGGACATAAGGCAAGGCTAGGACAGGCAAGGACAGGCAAGGCAAGGCTAGGCTGCAGGACATGTTTTTGCTTTATAGTTTCTAGCACATTCGTCTTCAGACTAGGAGGAAAGCCATAAGACCGTATGGATTAGGCCCAAGCAAAAACCCCAGCTACTTGAGACACTTAGACTAAGCCTAAAATACCAAGATCTCTCCATAAGGATGCTTTTTATACTGTACTTCCACAATCTGCTGGCAGTACAAAAAAATAAGCTGCAGATCTCCTTAGGCTGAGTCATGGTGCTTTGGGGCAGGGACCATGCATATCACGGGAATCTTTCACAGTTTCTGCTCTGTTTTCAGTGTATGACACCAAAACACCCACCTGATGACATCCTTTCAAGAGCAAAGGCAGCAATTTGCAGAATTCCGCTTCTTAGGGGAAGTGAGAAATTGCTGAGCTGACACCAAGTCCTGCAGTGTCCCTGTCACCTGCAGAGCCACCGCATCCTCGCCACGGTAGCGGGCATTGTGACAAAGGTTCTATGTCAGCTGGGTGTGGCAGCCAGGCGCCCCCTAGGGGATGGGGAGCCTGTCAGCCCCGGGCCTGTCACTGCCTGCTGGCCCTGCTGCCACCAGCCAGGCCTCTGAAAACTTGTCAAACCATGCCCAGACTTGGGGCCAGTTTGGCCCAAAGTCTGCAAGAGACAAGTCGGGAAGAAAGATATGGGACAGAGGGAGAAAGCGAAGGGAGCAGGAGAAAGGGAAGGAAGAATAAAAAGTAGTGTTGGGCTGCAGGAGTGAGATGGAGGAATTGCAAGAAAAGAGGCAGGAAGCAGGAGAGTGAGAGAAAAGGAAAGAAGAGACATGCAGCCAGATGAGGGGTTAGTGAGAGAGGATGGGACAGAGAACAGGATGAGAAGGACATTAGGCAAGGCTAGGACAGGCAAGGACAGGCAAGGCAAGGCTAGGCTGCAGGACATGTTTTTGCTTTATAGTTTCTAGCACATTCGTCTTCAGACTAGGAGGAAAGCCATAAGACCGTATGGATTAGGCCCAAGCAAAAACCCCAGCTACTTGAGACACTTAGACTAAGCCTAAAATACCAAGATCTCTCCATAAGGATGGTTTTTATACTGTACTTCCACAATCTGCTGGCAGTACAAAAAAATAAGCTGCAGATCTCCTTAGGCTGAGTCATGGTGCTTTGGGGTAGGGACCATGCATATCATGGGAATATTTCACAGTTTCTGCTCTGTTTTCAGTGTATGACACCAAAACACTCACCTGATGACATCCTTTCGAGAGCAAAGGCAGCAATTTGCAGAATTCCGCTTCTTAGGGGAAGTGAGAAATTGCTGAGCTGACACCAAGTCCTGCAGTGTCCCTGTCACCTGCAGAGCCACCGCATCCTCGCCACGGTAGCGGGCATTGTGACAAAGGTTCTATGTCAGCTGGGTGTGGCAGCCAGGCGCCCCCTAGGGGATGGGGAGCCTGTCAGCCCCGGGCCTGTCACTGCCTGGTGTCCCTGCTGCCACCAGCCATGCCTCTGAAAACTTGTCAAACCATGCCCAGACTTGGGGCCAGTTTGGCCCAAAGTCTGCAAGAGACAAGTCGGGAAGAAAGATATGGGACAGAGGGAGAAAGCGAAGGGAGCAGGAGAAAGGGAAGGAAGAATAAAAAGTAGTGTTGGGCTGCAGGAGTGAGATGGAGGAATTGCAAGAAAAGAGGCAGGAAGCAGGAGAGTGAGAGAAAAGGAAAGAAGAGACATGCAGCCAGACGAGGGCTTAGTGAGAGAGGATGGGACAGAGAACAGGATGAGAAGGACATAAGGCAAGGCTAGGACAGGCAAGGACAGGCAAGGCAAGGCTAGGCTGCAGGACATGTTTTTGCTTTATAGTTTCTAGCACATTCGTCTTCAGACTAGGAGGAAAGCCATAAGACCGTATGGATTAGGCCCAAGCAAAAACCCCAGCTACTTGAGACACTTAGACTAAGCCTAAAATACCAAGATGTCTCCATAAGGATGGTTTTTATACTGTACTTCCACAATCTGCTGGCAGTACAAAAAAATAAGCTGCAGATCTCCTTAGGCTGAGTCATGGTGCTTTGGGGCAGGGACCATGCCTATCATGGGAATATTTCACAGTTTCTGCTCTGTTTTCAGTGTATGACACCAAAACACCCACCTGATGACATCCTTTCAAGAGCAAAGGCAGCAATTTGCAGAATTCCGCTTCTTAGGGGAAGTGAGAAATTGCTGAGCTGACACCAAGTCCTGCCGTGTCCCTGTCACCTGCAGAGCCCCCGCATCCTCGCCACGGTAGCGGGCATTGTGAGAAAGGTTCTATGTCAGCTGGGTGTGGCAGCCAGGCGCCCCCTAGGGGATGGGGAGCCTGTCAGCCCCGGGCCTGTCACTGCCTGGTGTCCCTGCTGCCACCAGCCAGGCCTCTGAAAACTTGTCAAACCATGCCCAGACTTGGGGCCAGTTTGGCCCAAAGTCTGCAAGAGACAAGTCGGGAAGAAAGATATGGGACAGAGGGAGAAAGCGAAGGGAGCAGGAGAAAGGGAAGGAAGAATAAAAAGTAGTGTTGGGCTGCAGGAGTGAGATGGAGGAATTGCAAGAAAAGAGGCAGGAAGCAGGAGAGTGAGAGAAAAGGAAAGAAGAGACATGCAGCCAGATGAGGGGTTAGTGAGAGAGGATGGGACAGAGAACAGGATGAGAAGGAGATAAGGCAAGGCTAGGACAGGCAAGGACAGGCAAGGCAAGGCTAGGCTGCAGGACATGTTTTTGCTTTATAGTTTCTAGCACATTCGTCTTCAGACTAGGAGGAAAGCCGTAAGACCGTATGGATTAGGCCCAAGCAAAAACCCCAGCTACTTGAGACACTTAGACTAAGCCTAAAATACCAAGATCTCTCCATAAGGATGCTTTTTATACTGTACTTCGACAATCTTCTGGCAGTACTAAAAAAATAAGCTGCAGATGTCCTTAGGCTGAGTCATGGTGCTTTGGGGAAGGGACCATGCATATCATGGGAATATTTCACAGTTTCTGCTCTGTTTTCAGTGTATGACACCAAAACACCCACCTGATGACATCCTTTCAAGAGCAAAGGCAGCAATTTGCAGAACTCCGCTTCTTAGGGGAAGTGAGAAATTGCTGAGCTGACACCAAGTCCTGCAGTGTCCCTGTCACCTGCAGAGCCACCGCATCATCGCCATGGTAGCGGGCATTGTGACAAAGGTTCTATGTCAGCTGGGTGTGGCAGCCAGGCGCCCCCTAGGGGATGGGGAGCCTGTCAGCCCCGGGCCTGTCACTGCCTGCTGGCCCTGCTGCCACCAGCCAGGCCTCTGAAAACTTGTCAAACCATGCCCAGACTTGAGGCCAGTTTGGCCCAAAGTCTGCAAGAGACAAGTCGGGAAGAAAGATACGGGACAGAGGGAGAAAGCGAAGGGAGCAGGAGAAAGGGAAGGAAGAATAAAAAGTAGTGTTGGGCTGCAGGAGTGAGATGGAGGAATTGCAAGAAAAGAGGCAGGAAGCAGGAGAGTGAGAGAAAAGGAAAGAAGAGACATGCAGCCAGACGAGGGCTTAGTGAGAGAGGATGGGACAGAGAACAGGATGAGAAGGACATAAGGCAAGGCTAGGACAGGCAAGGACAGGCAAGGCAAGGCTAGGCTGCAGGACATGTTTTTGCTTTATAGTTTCTAGCACATTCGTCTTCAGACTAGGAGGAAAGCCATAAGACCGTATGGATTAGGCCCAAACAAAAACCCCAGCTACTTGAGACACTTAGACTAAGCCTAAAATACCAAGATCTCTCCATAAGGATGCTTTTTATACTGTACTTCCACAATCTGCTGGCAGTACAAAAAAATAAGCTGCAGATCTCCTTAGGCTGAGTCATGGTGCTTTGGGGCAGGGACCATGCATATCATGGGAATATTTCACAGTTTCTGCTCTGTTTTCAGTGTATGACACCAAAACACCCACCTGATGACATCCTTTCAAGAGCAAAGGCAACAATTTGCAGAACTCCGCTTCTTAGGGGAAGTGAGAAATTGCTGAGCTGACACCAAGTCCTGCAGTGTCCCTGTCACCTGCAGAGCCACCGCATCCTCGCCACGGTAGCGGGCATTGTGACAAAGGTTCTATGTCAGCTGGGTGTGGCAGCCAGGCGCCCCCTAGGGGATGGGGAGCCTGTCAGCCCCGGGCCTGTCACTGCCTGTTGGCCCTGCTGCCACCAGCCAGGCCTCTGAAAACTTGTCAAACCATGCCCAGAATTGAGGCCAGTTTGGCCCAAAGTCTGCAAGAGACAAGTCGGGAAGAAAGATATGGGACAGAGGGAGAAAGCGAAGGGAGCAGGAGAAAGGGAAGGAAGAATAAAAAGTAGTGTTGGGCTGCAGGAGTGAGATGGAGGAATTGCAAGAAAAGAGGCAGGAAGCAGGAGAGTGAGAGAAAAGGAAAGAAGAGACATGCAGCCAGATGAGGGGTTAGTGAGAGAGGATGGGACAGAGAACAGGATGAGAAGGACATAAGGCAAGGCTAGGACAGGCAAGGACAGGCAAGGCAAGGCTAGGCTGCAGGACATGTTTTTGCTTTATAGTTTCTAGCACATTCGTCTTCAGACTAGGAGGAAAGCCATAAGACCGTATGGATTAGGCCCAAGCAAAAACCCCAGCTACTTGAGACACTTAGACTAAGCCTAAAATACCAAGATCTCTCCATAAGGATGCTTTTTATACTGTACTTCCACAATCTGCTGGCAGTACAAAAAAATAAGCTGCAGATCTCCTTAGGCTGAGTCATGGTGCTTTGGGGCAGGGACCATGCATATCATGGGAATATTTCACAGTTTCTGCTCTGTTTTCAGTGTATGACACCAAAACACCCACCTGATGACATCCTTTCAAGAGCAAAGGCAGCAATTTGCAGAATTCCGCTTCTTAGGGGAAGTGAGAAATTGCTGAGCTGACACCAAGTCCTGCAGTGTCCCTGTCACCTGCAGAGCCACCGCATCCTCGCCACGGTAGCGGGCATTGTGACAAAGGTTCTATGTCAGCTGGGTGTGGCAGCCAGGCGCCCCCTAGGGGATGGGGGCCTGTCAGCCCCGGGCCTGTCACTGCCTGCTGGCCCTGCTGCCACCAGCCAGGTCTCTGAAAACTTGTCAAGCCATGCCCAGACTTGGGGCCAGTTTGGCCCAAAGTCTGCAAGAGACAAGTCGGGAAGAAAGATATGGGACAGAGGGAGAAAGCGAAGGGAGCAGGAGAAAGGGAAGGAAGAATAAAAAGTAGTGTTGGGCTGCAGGAGTGAGATGGAGGAATTGCAAGAAAAGAGGCAGGAAGCAGGAGACTGAGAGAAAAGGAAAGAAGAGACATGCAGCCAGACGAGGGGTTAATGAGAGAGGATGGGACAGAGAACAGGATGAGAAGGACATAAGGCAAGGCTAGGACAAGCAAGGACAGAAAAGGCAAGGCTAGGCTGCAGGACATGTTTTTGCTTTATAGTTTCTAGCACATTCGTCTTCAGACTAGGAGGAAAGCCATAAGACCGTATGGATTAGGCCCAAGCAAAAACCCCAGCTACTTGAGACACTTAGACTAAGCCTAAAATACCAAGATCTCTCCATAAGGATGCTTTTTATACTGTACTTCCACAATCTGCTGGCAGTACAAAAAAATAAGCTGCAGATCTCCTTAGGCTGAGTCATGGTGCTTTGGGGCAGGGACCATGCATATCATGGGAATATTTCACAGTTTCTGCTCTGTTTTCAGTGTATGACACCAAAACACCCACCTGATGACATCCTTTCAAGAGCAAAGGCAGCAATTTGCAGAATTCCGCTTCTTAGGGGAAGTGAGAAATTGCTGAGCTGACACCAAGTCCTGCAGTGTCCCTGTCACCTGCAGAGCCACCGCATCCTCGCCACGGTAGCGGGCATTGTGACAAAGGTTCTATGTCAGCTGGGTGTGGCAGCCAGGCGCCCCCTAGGGGATGGGGAGCCTGTCAGCCCCGGGCCTGTCACTGCCTGCTGGCCCTGCTGCCACCAGCCAGGCCTCTGAAAACTTGTCAAACCATGCCCAGAATTGAGGCCAGTTTGGCCCAAAGTCTGCAAGAGACAAGTCGGGAAGAAAGATATGGGACAGAGGGAGAAAGCGAAGGGAGCAGGAGAAAGGGAAGGAAGAATAAAAAGTAGTGTTGGGCTGCAGGAGTGAGATGGAGGAATTGCAAGAAAAGAGGCAGGAAGCAGGAGAGTGAGAGAAAAGGAAAGAAGAGACATGCAGCCAGACGAGGGCTTAGTGAGAGAGGATGGGACAGAGAACAGGATGAGAAGGACATAAGGCAAGGCTAGGACAGGCAAGGACAGGCAAGGCAAGGCTAGGCTGCAGGACATGTTTTTGCTTTATAGTTTCTAGCACATTCGTCTTCAGACTAGGAGGAAAGCCATAAGACCGTATGGATTAGGCCCAAGCAAAAACCCCAGCTACTTGAGACACTTAGACTAAGCCTAAAATACCAAGATCTCTCCATAAGGATGCTTTTTATACTGTACTTCCACAATCTGCTGGCAGTACAAAAAAATAAGCTGCAGATCTCCTTAGGCTGAGTCATGGTGCTTTGGGGCAGGGACCATGCATATCACGGGAATCTTTCACAGTTTCTGCTCTGTTTTCAGTGTATGACACCAAAACACCCACCTGATGACATCCTTTCAAGAGCAAAGGCAGCAATTTGCAGAATTCCGCTTCTTAGGGGAAGTGAGAAATTGCTGAGCTGACACCAAGTCCTGCAGTGTCCCTGTCACCTGCAGAGCCACCGCATCCTCGCCACGGTAGCGGGCATTGTGACAAAGGTTCTATGTCAGCTGGGTGTGGCAGCCAGGCGCCCCCTAGGGGATGGGGAGCCTGTCAGCCCCGGGCCTGTCACTGCCTGCTGGCCCTGCTGCCACCAGCCAGGCCTCTGAAAACTTGTCAAACCATGCCCAGACTTGGGGCCAGTTTGGCCCAAAGTCTGCAAGAGACAAGTCGGGAAGAAAGATATGGGACAGAGGGAGAAAGCGAAGGGAGCAGGAGAAAGGGAAGGAAGAATAAAAAGTAGTGTTGGGCTGCAGGAGTGAGATGGAGGAATTGCAAGAAAAGAGGCAGGAAGCAGGAGAGTGAGAGAAAAGGAAAGAAGAGACATGCAGCCAGATGAGGGGTTAGTGAGAGAGGATGGGACAGAGAACAGGATGAGAAGGACATTAGGCAAGGCTAGGACAGGCAAGGACAGGCAAGGCAAGGCTAGGCTGCAGGACATGTTTTTGCTTTATAGTTTCTAGCACATTCGTCTTCAGACTAGGAGGAAAGCCATAAGACCGTATGGATTAGGCCCAAGCAAAAACCCCAGCTACTTGAGACACTTAGACTAAGCCTAAAATACCAAGATCTCTCCATAAGGATGGTTTTTATACTGTACTTCCACAATCTGCTGGCAGTACAAAAAAATAAGCTGCAGATCTCCTTAGGCTGAGTCATGGTGCTTTGGGGTAGGGACCATGCATATCATGGGAATATTTCACAGTTTCTGCTCTGTTTTCAGTGTATGACACCAAAACACTCACCTGATGACATCCTTTCGAGAGCAAAGGCAGCAATTTGCAGAATTCCGCTTCTTAGGGGAAGTGAGAAATTGCTGAGCTGACACCAAGTCCTGCAGTGTCCCTGTCACCTGCAGAGCCACCGCATCCTCGCCACGGTAGCGGGCATTGTGACAAAGGTTCTATGTCAGCTGGGTGTGGCAGCCAGGCGCCCCCTAGGGGATGGGGAGCCTGTCAGCCCCGGGCCTGTCACTGCCTGGTGTCCCTGCTGCCACCAGCCATGCCTCTGAAAACTTGTCAAACCATGCCCAGACTTGGGGCCAGTTTGGCCCAAAGTCTGCAAGAGACAAGTCGGGAAGAAAGATATGGGACAGAGGGAGAAAGCGAAGGGAGCAGGAGAAAGGGAAGGAAGAATAAAAAGTAGTGTTGGGCTGCAGGAGTGAGATGGAGGAATTGCAAGAAAAGAGGCAGGAAGCAGGAGACTGAGAGAAAAGGAAAGAAGAGACATGCAGCCAGACGAGGGCTTAGTGAGAGAGGATGGGACAGAGAACAGGATGAGAAGGACATAAGGCAAGGCTAGGACAGGCAAGGACAGGCAAGGCAAGGCTAGGCTGCAGGACATGTTTTTGCTTTATAGTTTCTAGCACATTCGTCTTCAGACTAGGAGGAAAGCCATAAGACCGTATGGATTAGGCCCAAGCAAAAGCCCCAGCTACTTGAGACACTTAGACTAAGCCTAAAATACCAAGATCTCTCCATAAGGATGCTTTTTATACTGTACTTCCACAATCTGCTGGCAGTACAAAAAAATAAGCTGCAGATCTCCTTAGGCTGAGTCATGGTGCTTTGGGGCAGGGACCATGCATATCATGGGAATATTTCACAGTTTCTGCTCTGTTTTCAGTGTATGACACCAAAACACCCACCTGATGACATCCTTTCAAGAGCAAAGGCAGCAATTTGCAGAATTCCGCTTCTTAGGGGAAGTGAGAAATTGCTGAGCTGACACCAAGTCCTGCCGTGTCCCTGTCACCTGCAGAGCCACCGCATCCTCGCCACGGTAGCGGGCATTGTGACAAAGGTTCTATGTCAGCTGGGTGTGGCAGCCAGGCGCCCCCTAGGGGATGGGGAGCCTGTCAGCCCCGGGCCTGTCACTGCCTGGTGTCCCTGCTGCCACCAGCCAGGCCTCTGAAAACTTGTCAAACCATGCCCAGACTTGGGGCCAGTTTGGCCCAAAGTCTGCAAGAGACAAGTCGGGAAGAAAGATATGGGACAGAGGGAGAAAGCGAAGGGAGCAGGAGAAAGGGAAGGAAGAATAAAAAGTAGTGTTGGGCTGCAGGAGTGAGATGGAGGAATTGCAAGAAAAGAGGCAGGAAGCAGGAGAGTGAGAGAAAAGGAAAGAAGAGACATGCAGCCAGATGAGGGGTTAGTGAGAGAGGATGGGACAGAGAACAGGATGAGAAGGAGATAAGGCAAGGCTAGGACAGGCAAGGACAGGCAAGGCAAGGCTAGGCTGCAGGACATGTTTTTGCTTTATAGTTTCTAGCACATTCGTCTTCAGACTAGGAGGAAAGCCGTAAGACCGTATGGATTAGGCCCAAGCAAAAACCCCAGCTACTTGAGACACTTAGACTAAGCCTAAAATACCAAGATCTCTCCATAAGGATGCTTTTTATACTGTACTTCCACAATCTGCTGGCAGTACAAAAAAATAAGCTGCAGATCTCCTTAGGCTGAGTCATGGTGCTTTGGGGCAGGGACCATGCATATCATGGGAATATTTCACAGTTTCTGCTCTGTTTTCAGTGTATGACACCAAAACACCCACCTGATGACATCCTTTCAAGAGCAAAGGCAGCAATTTGCAGAATTCCGCTTCTTAGGGGAAGTGAGAAATTGCTGAGCTGACACCAAGTCCTGCCGTGTCCCTGTCACCTGCAGAGCCACCGCATCCTCGCCACGGTAGCGGGCATTGTGACAAAGGTTCTATGTCAGCTGGGTGTGGCAGCCAGGCGCCCCCTAGGGGATGGGGAGCCTGTCAGCCCCGGGCCTGTCACTGCCTGGTGTCCCTGCTGCCACCAGCCAGGCCTCTGAAAACTTGTCAAACCATGCCCAGACTTGGGGCCAGTTTGGCCCAAAGTCTGCAAGAGACAAGTCGGGAAGAAAGATATGGGACAGAGGGAGAAAGCGAAGGGAGCAGGAGAAAGGGAAGGAAGAATAAAAAGTAGTGTTGGGCTGCAGGAGTGAGATGGAGGAATTGCAAGAAAAGAGGCAGGAAGCAGGAGACTGAGAGAAAAGGAAAGAAGAGACATGCAGCCAGACGAGGGCTTAGTGAGAGAGGATGGGACAGAGAACAGGATGAGAAGGACATAAGGCAAGGCTAGGACAGGCAAGGACAGGCAAGGCAAGGCTAGGCTGCAGGACATGTTTTTGCTTTATAGTTTCTAGCACATTCGTCTTCAGACTAGGAGGAAAGCCATAAGACCGTATGGATTAGGCCCAAGCAAAAACCCCAGCTACTTGAGACACTTAGACTAAGCCTAAAATACCAAGATCTCTCCATAAGGATGCTTTTTATACTGTACTTCGACAATCTTCTGGCAGTACTAAAAAAATAAGCTGCAGATGTCCTTAGGCTGAGTCATGGTGCTTTGGGGAAGGGACCATGCATATCATGGGAATATTTCACAGTTTCTGCTCTGTTTTCAGTGTATGACACCAAAACACCCACCTGATGACATCCTTTCAAGAGCAAAGGCAGCAATTTGCAGAACTCCGCTTCTTAGGGGAAGTGAGAAATTGCTGAGCTGACACCAAGTCCTGCAGTGTCCCTGTCACCTGCAGAGCCACCGCATCCTCGCCACGGTAGCGGGCATTGTGACAAAGGTTCTATGTCAGCTGGGTGTGGCAGCCAGGCGCCCCCTAGGGGATGGGGAGCCTGTCAGCCCCGGGCCTGTCACTGCCTGGTGTCCCTGCTGCCACCAGCCAGGCCTCTGAAAACTTGTCAAACCATGCCCAGACTTGGGGCCAGTTTGGCCCAAAGTCTGCAAGAGACAAGTCGGGAAGAAAGATATGGGACAGAGGGAGAAAGCGAAGGGAGCAGGAGAAAGGGAAGGAAGAATAAAAAGTAGTGTTGGGCTGCAGGAGTGAGATGGAGGAATTGCAAGAAAAGAGGCAGGAAGCAGGAGAGTGAGAGAAAAGGAAAGAAGAGACATGCAGCCAGACGAGGGCTTAGTGAGAGAGGATGGGACAGAGAACAGGATGAGAAGGAGATAAGGCAAGGCTAGGACAGGCAAGGACAGGCAAGGCAAGGCTAGGCTGCAGGACATGTTTTTGCTTTATAGTTTCTAGCACATTCGTCTTCAGACTAGGAGGAAAGCCGTAAGACCGTATGGATTAGGCCCAAGCAAAAACCCCAGCTACTTGAGACACTTAGACTAAGCCTAAAATACCAAGATCTCTCCATAAGGATGCTTTTTATACTGTACTTCCACAATCTGCTGGCAGTACAAAAAAATAAGCTGCAGATCTCCTTAGGCTGAGTCATGGTGCTTTGGGGCAGGGACCATGCATATCATGGGAATATTTCACAGTTTCTGCTCTGTTTTCAGTGTATGACACCAAAACACCCACCTGATGACATCCTTTCAAGAGCAAAGGCAGCAATTTGCAGAATTCCGCTTCTTAGGGGAAGTGAGAAATTGCTGAGCTGACACCAAGTCCTGCCGTGTCCCTGTCACCTGCAGAGCCACCGCATCCTCGCCACGGTAGCGGGCATTGTGACAAAGGTTCTATGTCAGCTGGGTGTGGCAGCCAGGCGCCCCCTAGGGGATGGGGAGCCTGTCAGCCCCGGGCCTGTCACTGCCTGCTGGCCCTGCTGCCACCAGCCAGGCCTCTGAAAACTTGTCAAACCATGCCCAGACTTGGGGCCAGTTTGGCCCAAAGTCTGCAAGAGACAAGTCGGGAAGAAAGATATGGGACAGAGGGAGAAAGCGAAGGGAGCAGGAGAAAGGGAAGGAAGAATAAAAAGTAGTGTTGGGCTGCAGGAGTGAGATGGAGGAATTGCAAGAAAAGAGGCAGGAAGCAGGAGAGTGAGAGAAAAGGAAAGAAGAGACATGCAGCCAGACGAGGGCTTAGTGAGAGAGGATGGGACAGAGAACAGGATGAGAAGGACATAAGGCAAGGCTAGGACAGGCAAGGACAGGCAAGGCAAGGCTAGGCTGCAGGACATGTTTTTGCTTTATAGTTTCTAGCACATTCGTCTTCAGACTAGGAGGAAAGCCATAAGACCGTATGGATTAGGCCCAAGCAAAAACCCCAGCTACTTGAGACACTTAGACTAAGCCTAAAATACCAAGATCTCTCCATAAGGATGCTTTTTATACTGTACTTCGACAATCTTCTGGCAGTACTAAAAAAATAAGCTGCAGATGTCCTTAGGCTGAGTCATGGTGCTTTGGGGAAGGGACCATGCATATCATGGGAATATTTCACAGTTTCTGCTCTGTTTTCAGTGTATGACACCAAAACACCCACCTGATGACATCCTTTCAAGAGCAAAGGCAGCAATTTGCAGAACTCCGCTTCTTAGGGGAAGTGAGAAATTGCTGAGCTGACACCAAGTCCTGCAGTGTCCCTGTCACCTGCAGAGCCACCGCATCATCGCCATGGTAGCGGGCATTGTGACAAAGGTTCTATGTCAGCTGGGTGTGGCAGCCAGGCGCCCCCTAGGGGATGGGGAGCCTGTCAGCCCCGGGCCTGTCACTGCCTGCTGGCCCTGCTGCCACCAGCCAGGCCTCTGAAAACTTGTCAAACCATGCCCAGACTTGAGGCCAGTTTGGCCCAAAGTCTGCAAGAGACAAGTCGGGAAGAAAGATATGGGACAGAGGGAGAAAGCGAAGGGAGCAGGAGAAAGGGAAGGAAGAATAAAAAGTAGTGTTGGGCTGCAGGAGTGAGATGGAGGAATTGCAAGAAAAGAGGCAGGAAGCAGGAGAGTGAGAGAAAAGGAAAGAAGAGACATGCAGCCAGACGAGGGCTTAGTGAGAGAGGATGGGACAGAGAACAGGATGAGAAGGACATAAGGCAAGGCTAGGACAGGCAAGGACAGGCAAGGCAAGGCTAGGCTGCAGGACATGTTTTTGCTTTATAGTTTCTAGCACATTCGTCTTCAGACTAGGAGGAAAGCCATAAGACCGTATGGATTAGGCCCAAGCAAAAACCCCAGCTACTTGAGACACTTAGACTAAGCCTAAAATACCAAGATCTCTCCATAAGGATGCTTTTTATACTGTACTTCGACAATCTTCTGGCAGTACTAAAAAAATAAGCTGCAGATGTCCTTAGGCTGAGTCATGGTGCTTTGGGGAAGGGACCATGCATATCATGGGAATATTTCACAGTTTCTGCTCTGTTTTCAGTGTATGACACCAAAACACCCACCTGATGACATCCTTTCAAGAGCAAAGGCAGCAATTTGCAGAACTCCGCTTCTTAGGGGAAGTGAGAAATTGCTGAGCTGACACCAAGTCCTGCAGTGTCCCTGTCACCTGCAGAGCCACCGCATCATCGCCATGGTAGCGGGCATTGTGACAAAGGTTCTATGTCAGCTGGGTGTGGCAGCCAGGCGCCCCCTAGGGGATGGGGAGCCTGTCAGCCCCGGGCCTGTCACTGCCTGCTGGCCCTGCTGCCACCAGCCAGGCCTCTGAAAACTTGTCAAACCATGCCCAGACTTGAGGCCAGTTTGGCCCAAAGTCTGCAAGAGACAAGTCGGGAAGAAAGATACGGGACAGAGGGAGAAAGCGAAGGGAGCAGGAGAAAGGGAAGGAAGAATAAAAAGTAGTGTTGGGCTGCAGGAGTGAGATGGAGGAATTGCAAGAAAAGAGGCAGGAAGCAGGAGAGTGAGAGAAAAGGAAAGAAGAGACATGCAGCCAGACGAGGGCTTAGTGAGAGAGGATGGGACAGAGAACAGGATGAGAAGGACATAAGGCAAGGCTAGGACAGGCAAGGACAGGCAAGGCAAGGCTAGGCTGCAGGACATGTTTTTGCTTTATAGTTTCTAGCACATTCGTCTTCAGACTAGGAGGAAAGCCATAAGACCGTATGGATTAGGCCCAAGCAAAAACCCCAGCTACTTGAGACACTTAGACTAAGCCTAAAATACCAAGATCTCTCCATAAGGATGCTTTTTATACTGTACTTCCACAATCTGCTGGCAGTACAAAAAAATAAGCTGCAGATCTCCTTAGGCTGAGTCATGGTGCTTTGGGGCAGGGACCATGCATATCATGGGAATATTTCACAGTTTCTGCTCTGTTTTCAGTGTATGACACCAAAACACCCACCTGATGACATCCTTTCAAGAGCAAAGGCAGCAATTTGCAGAATTCCGCTTCTTAGGGGAAGTGAGAAATTGCTGAGCTGACACCAAGTCCTGCAGTGTCCCTGTCACCTGCAGAGCCACCGCATCCTCGCCACGGTAGCGAGCATTGTGAGAAAGGTTCTATGTCAGCTGGGTGTGGCAGCCAGGCGCCCCCTAGGGGATGGGGAGCCTGTCAGCCCCGGGCCTGTCACTGCCTGCTGGCCCTGCTGCCACCAGCCAGGCCTCTGAAAACTTGTCAAACCATGCCCAGACTTGGGGCCAGTTTGGCCCAAAGTCTGCAAGAGACAAGTCGGGAAGAAAGATATGGGACAGAGGGAGAAAGCGAAGGGAGCAGGAGAAAGGGAAGGAAGAATAAAAAGTAGTGTTGGGCTGCAGGAGTGAGATGGAGGAATTGCAAGAAAAGAGGCAGGAAGCAGGAGAGTGAGAGAAAAGGAAAGAAGAGACATGCAGCCAGACGAGGGCTTAGTGAGAGAGGATGGGACAGAGAACAGGATGAGAAGGACATAAGGCAAGGCTAGGACAGGCAAGGACAGGCAAGGCAAGGCTAGGCTGCAGGACATGTTTTTGCTTTATAGTTTCTAGCACATTCGTCTTCAGACTAGGAGGAAAGCCATAAGACCGTATGGATTAGGCCCAAACAAAAACCCCAGCTACTTGAGACACTTAGACTAAGCCTAAAATACCAAGATCTCTCCATAAGGATGCTTTTTGTACTGTACTTCCACAATCTGCTGGCAGTACAAAAAAATAAGCTGCAGATCTCCTTAGGCTGAGTCATGGTGCTTTGGGGCAGGGACCATGCATATCATGGGAATATTTCACAGTTTCTGCTCTGTTTTCAGTGTATGACACCAAAACACCCACCTGATGACATCCTTTCAAGAGCAAAGGCAGCAATTTGCAGAATTTCGCTTCTTAGGGGAAGTGAGAAATTGCTGAGCTGACACCAAGTCCTGCCGTGTCCCTGTCACCTGCAGAGCCACCGCATCCTCGCCACGGTAGCGGGCATTGTGACAAAGGTTCTATGTCAGCTGGGTGTGGCAGCCAGGCGCCCCCTAGGGGATGGGGAGCCTGTCAGCCCCGGGCCTGTCACTGCCTGCTGGCCCTGCTGCCACCAGCCAGGTCTCTGAAAACTTGTCAAACCATGCCCAGACTTGGGGCCAGTTTGGCCCAAAGTCTGCAAGAGACAAGTCAGGAAGAAAGATATGGGACAGAGGGAGAAAGCGAAGGGAGCAGGAGAAAGGGAAGGAAGAATAAAAAGTAGTGTTGGGCTGCAGGAGTGAGATGGAGGAATTGCAAGAAAAGAGGCAGGAAGCAGGAGAGTGAGAGAAAAGGAAAGAAGAGACATGCAGCCAGACGAGGGCTTAGTGAGAGAGGATGGGACAGAGAACAGGATGAGAAGGACATAAGGCAAGGCTAGGACAGGCAAGGACAGGCAAGGCAAGGCTAGGCTGCAGGACATGTTTTTGCTTTATAGTTTCTAGCACATTCGTCTTCAGACTAGGAGGAAAGCCATAAGACCGTATGGATTAGGCCCAAGCAAAAACCCTAGCTACTTGAGACACTTAGACTAAGCCTAAAATACCAAGATCTCTCCATAAGGATGCTTTTTATACTGTACTTCCACAATGTGCTGGCAGTACAAAAAAATAAGCTGCAGATCTCCTTAGGCTGAGTCATGGTGCTTTGGGGCAGGGACCATGCCTATCATGGGAATATTTCACAGTTTCTGCTCTGTTTTCAGTGTATGACACCAAAACACCCACCTGATGACATCCTTTCAAGAGCAAAGGCAGCAATTTGCAGAATTCCGCTTCTTAGGGGAAGTGAGAAATTGCTGAGCTGACACCAAGTCCTGCAGTGTCCCTGTCACCTGCAGAGCCACCGCATCCTCGCCACGGTAGCGGGCATTGTGACAAAGGTTCTATGTCAGCTGGGTGTGGCAGCCAGGCGCCCCCTAGGGGATGGGGAGCCTGTCAGCCCCGGGCCTGTCACTGCCTGCTGGCCCTGCTGCCACCAGCCATGCCTCTGAAAACTTGTCAAACCATGCCCAGACTTGGGGCCAGTTTGGCCCAAAGTCTGCAAGAGACAAGTCGGGAAGAAAGATATGGGACAGAGGGAGAAAGCGAAGGGAGCAGGAGAAAGGGAAGGAAGAATAAAAAGTAGTGTTGGGCTGCAGGAGTGAGATGGAGGAATTGCAAGAAAAGAGGCAGGAAGCAGGAGAGTGAGAGAAAAGGAAAGAAGAGACATGCAGCCAGACGAGGGCTTAGTGAGAGAGGATGGGACAGAGAACAGGATGAGAAGGACATAAGGCAAGGCTAGGACAGGCAAGGACAGGCAAGGCAAGGCTAGGCTGCAGGACATGTTTTTGCTTTATAGTTTCTAGCACATTCGTCTTCAGACTAGGAGGAAAGCCATAAGACCGTATGGATTAGGCCCAAACAAAAACCCCAGCTACTTGAGACACTTAGACTAAGCCTAAAATACCAAGATCTCTCCATAAGGATGCTTTTTATACTGTACTTCCACAATCTGCTGGCAGTACAAAAAAATAAGCTGCAGATCTCCTTAGGCTGAGTCATGGTGCTTTGGGGCAGGGACCATGCATATCATGGGAATATTTCACAGTTTCTGCTCTGTTTTCAGTGTATGACACCAAAACACCCACCTGATGACATCCTTTCAAGAGCAAAGGCAGCAATTTGCAGAATTCCGCTTCTTAGGGGAAGTGAGAAATTGCTGAGCTGACACCAAGTCCTGCCGTGTCCCTGTCACCTGCAGAGCCACCGCATCCTCGCCACGGTAGCGGGCATTGTGACAAAGGTTCTATGTCAGCTGGGTGTGGCAGCCAGGCGCCCCCTAGGGGATGGGGAGCCTGTCAGCCCCGGGCCTGTCACTGCCTGCTGGCCCTGCTGCCACCAGCCAGGCCTCTGAAAACTTGTCAAACCATGCCCAGACTTGGGGCCAGTTTGGCCCAAAGTCTGCAAGAGACAAGTCGGGAAGAAAGATATGGGACAGAGGGAGAAAGCGAAGGGAGCAGGAGAAAGGGAAGGAAGAATAAAAAGTAGTGTTGGGCTGCAGGAGTGAGATGGAGGAATTGCAAGAAAAGAGGCAGGAAGCAGGAGAGTGAGAGAAAAGGAAAGAAGAGACATGCAGCCAGACGAGGGCTTAGTGAGAGAGGATGGGACAGAGAACAGGATGAGAAGGACATAAGGCAAGGCTAGGACAGGCAAGGACAGGCAAGGCAAGGCTAGGCTGCAGGACATGTTTTTGCTTTATAGTTTCTAGCACATTCGTCTTCAGACTAGGAGGAAAGCCATAAGTCCGTATGGATTAGGCCCAAACAAAAACCCCAGCTACTTGAGACACTTAGACTAAGCCTAAAATACCAAGATCTCTCCATAAGGATGCTTTTTATACTGTACTTCCACAATCTGCTGGCAGTACAAAAAAATAAGCTGCAGATCTCCTTAGGCTGAGTCATGGTGCTTTGGGGCAGGGACCATGCATATCATGGGAATATTTCACAGTTTCTGCTCTGTTTTCAGTGTATGACACCAAAACACCCACCTGATGACATCCTTTCAAGAGCAAAGGCAGCAATTTGCAGAATTTCGCTTCTTAGGGGAAGTGAGAAATTGCTGAGCTGACACCAAGTCCTGCCGTGTCCCTGTCACCTGCAGAGCCACCGCATCCTCGCCACGGTAGCGGGCATTGTGACAAAGGTTCTATGTCAGCTGGGTGTGGCAGCCAGGCGCCCCCTAGGGGATGGGGAGCCTGTCAGCCCCGGGCCTGTCACTGCCTGCTGGCCCTGCTGCCACCAGCCAGGCCTCTGAAAACTTGTCAAACCATGCCCAGACTTGGGGCCAGTTTGGCCCAAAGTCTGCAAGAGACAAGTCGGGAAGAAAGATATGGGACAGAGGGAGAAAGCGAAGGGAGCAGGAGAAAGGGAAGGAAGAATAAAAAGTAGTGTTGGGCTGCAGGAGTGAGATGGAGGAATTGCAAGAAAAGAGGCAGGAAGCAGGAGAGTGAGAGAAAAGGAAAGAAGAGACATGCAGCCAGACGAGGGCTTAGTGAGAGAGGATGGGACAGAGAACAGGATGAGAAGGACATAAGGCAAGGCTAGGACAGGCAAGGACAGGCAAGGCAAGGCTAGGCTGCAGGACATGTTTTTGCTTTATAGTTTCTAGCACATTCGTCTTCAGACTAGGAGGAAAGCCATAAGACCGTATGGATTAGGCCCAAGCAAAAACCCTAGCTACTTGAGACACTTAGACTAAGCCTAAAATACCAAGATCTCTCCATAAGGATGCTTTTTATACTGTACTTCCACAATGTGCTGGCAGTACAAAAAAATAAGCTGCAGATCTCCTTAGGCTGAGTCATGGTGCTTTGGGGCAGGGACCATGCCTATCATGGGAATATTTCACAGTTTCTGCTCTGTTTTCAGTGTATGACACCAAAACACCCACCTGATGACATCCTTTCAAGAGCAAAGGCAGCAATTTGCAGAATTCCGCTTCTTAGGGGAAGTGAGAAATTGCTGAGCTGACACCAAGTCCTGCAGTGTCCCTGTCACCTGCAGAGCCACCGCATCCTCGCCACGGTAGCGGGCATTGTGACAAAGGTTCTATGTCAGCTGGGTGTGGCAGCCAGGCGCCCCCTAGGGGATGGGGAGCCTGTCAGCCCCGGGCCTGTCACTGCCTGCTGGCCCTGCTGCCACCAGCCATGCCTCTGAAAACTTGTCAAACCATGCCCAGACTTGGGGCCAGTTTGGCCCAAAGTCTGCAAGAGACAAGTCGGGAAGAAAGATATGGGACAGAGGGAGAAAGCGAAGGGAGCAGGAGAAAGGGAAGGAAGAATAAAAAGTAGTGTTGGGCTGCAGGAGTGAGATGGAGGAATTGCAAGAAAAGAGGCAGGAAGCAGGAGAGTGAGAGAAAAGGAAAGAAGAGACATGCAGCCAGACGAGGGCTTAGTGAGAGAGGATGGGACAGAGAACAGGATGAGAAGGACATAAGGCAAGGCTAGGACAGGCAAGGACAGGCAAGGCAAGGCTAGGCTGCAGGACATGTTTTTGCTTTATAGTTTCTAGCACATTCGTCTTCAGACTAGGAGGAAAGCCATAAGACCGTATGGATTAGGCCCAAACAAAAACCCCAGCTACTTGAGACACTTAGACTAAGCCTAAAATACCAAGATCTCTCCATAAGGATGCTTTTTATACTGTACTTCCACAATCTGCTGGCAGTACAAAAAAATAAGCTGCAGATCTCCTTAGGCTGAGTCATGGTGCTTTGGGGCAGGGACCATGCATATCATGGGAATATTTCACAGTTTCTGCTCTGTTTTCAGTGTATGACACCAAAACACCCACCTGATGACATCCTTTCAAGAGCAAAGGCAGCAATTTGCAGAATTTCGCTTCTTAGGGGAAGTGAGAAATTGCTGAGCTGACACCAAGTCCTGCCGTGTCCCTGTCACCTGCAGAGCCACCGCATCCTCGCCACGGTAGCGGGCATTGTGACAAAGGTTCTATGTCAGCTGGGTGTGGCAGCCAGGCGCCCCCTAGGGGATGGGGAGCCTGTCAGCCCCGGGCCTGTCACTGCCTGCTGGCCCTGCTGCCACCAGCCAGGTCTCTGAAAACTTGTCAAACCATGCCCAGACTTGGGGCCAGTTTGGCCCAAAGTCTGCAAGAGACAAGTCGGGAAGAAAGATATGGGACAGAGGGAGAAAGCGAAGGGAGCAGGAGAAAGGGAAGGAAGAATAAAAAGTAGTGTTGGGCTGCAGGAGTGAGATGGAGGAATTGCAAGAAAAGAGGCAGGAAGCAGGAGAGTGAGAGAAAAGGAAAGAAGAGACATGCAGCCAGACGAGGGCTTAGTGAGAGAGGATGGGACAGAGAACAGGATGAGAAGGACATAAGGCAAGGCTAGGACAGGCAAGGACAGGCAAGGCAAGGCTAGGCTGCAGGACATGTTTTTGCTTTATAGTTTCTAGCACATTCGTCTTCAGACTAGGAGGAAAGCCATAAGACCGTATGGATTAGGCCCAAGCAAAAACCCTAGCTACTTGAGACACTTAGACTAAGCCTAAAATACCAAGATCTCTCCATAAGGATGCTTTTTATACTGTACTTCCACAATGTGCTGGCAGTACAAAAAAATAAGCTGCAGATCTCCTTAGGCTGAGTCATGGTGCTTTGGGGCAGGGACCATGCCTATCATGGGAATATTTCACAGTTTCTGCTCTGTTTTCAGTGTATGACACCAAAACACCCACCTGATGACATCCTTTCAAGAGCAAAGGCAGCAATTTGCAGAATTCCGCTTCTTAGGGGAAGTGAGAAATTGCTGAGCTGACACCAAGTCCTGCAGTGTCCCTGTCACCTGCAGAGCCACCGCATCCTCGCCACGGTAGCGGGCATTGTGACAAAGGTTCTATGTCAGCTGGGTGTGGCAGCCAGGCGCCCCCTAGGGGATGGGGAGCCTGTCAGCCCCGGGCCTGTCACTGCCTGCTGGCCCTGCTGCCACCAGCCATGCCTCTGAAAACTTGTCAAACCATGCCCAGACTTGGGGCCAGTTTGGCCCAAAGTCTGCAAGAGACAAGTCGGGAAGAAAGATATGGGACAGAGGGAGAAAGCGAAGGGAGCAGGAGAAAGGGAAGGAAGAATAAAAAGTAGTGTTGGGCTGCAGGAGTGAGATGGAGGAATTGCAAGAAAAGAGGCAGGAAGCAGGAGAGTGAGAGAAAAGGAAAGAAGAGACATGCAGCCAGACGAGGGCTTAGTGAGAGAGGATGGGACAGAGAACAGGATGAGAAGGACATAAGGCAAGGCTAGGACAGGCAAGGACAGGCAAGGCAAGGCTAGGCTGCAGGACATGTTTTTGCTTTATAGTTTCTAGCACATTCGTCTTCAGACTAGGAGGAAAGCCATAAGACCGTATGGATTAGGCCCAAACAAAAACCCCAGCTACTTGAGACACTTAGACTAAGCCTAAAATACCAAGATCTCTCCATAAGGATGCTTTTTATACTGTACTTCCACAATCTGCTGGCAGTACAAAAAAATAAGCTGCAGATCTCCTTAGGCTGAGTCATGGTGCTTTGGGGCAGGGACCATGCATATCATGGGAATATTTCACAGTTTCTGCTCTGTTTTCAGTGTATGACACCAAAACACCCACCTGATGACATCCTTTCAAGAGCAAAGGCAGCAATTTGCAGAATTTCGCTTCTTAGGGGAAGTGAGAAATTGCTGAGCTGACACCAAGTCCTGCCGTGTCCCTGTCACCTGCAGAGCCACCGCATCCTCGCCACGGTAGCGGGCATTGTGACAAAGGTTCTATGTCAGCTGGGTGTGGCAGCCAGGCGCCCCCTAGGGGATGGGGAGCCTGTCAGCCCCGGGCCTGTCACTGCCTGCTGGCCCTGCTGCCACCAGCCATGCCTCTGAAAACTTGTCAAACCATGCCCAGACTTGGGGCCAGTTTGGCCCAAAGTCTGCAAGAGACAAGTCGGGAAGAAAGATATGGGACAGAGGGAGAAAGCGAAGGGAGCAGGAGAAAGGGAAGGAAGAATAAAAAGTAGTGTTGGGCTGCAGGAGTGAGATGGAGGAATTGCAAGAAAAGAGGCAGGAAGCAGGAGAGTGAGAGAAAAGGAAAGAAGAGACATGCAGCCAGACGAGGGCTTAGTGAGAGAGGATGGGACAGAGAACAGGATGAGAAGGACATAAGGCAAGGCTAGGACAGGCAAGGACAGGCAAGGCAAGGCTAGGCTGCAGGACATGTTTTTGCTTTATAGTTTCTAGCACATTCGTCTTCAGACTAGGAGGAAAGCCATAAGACCGTATGGATTAGGCCCAAACAAAAACCCCAGCTACTTGAGACACTTAGACTAAGCCTAAAATACCAAGATCTCTCCATAAGGATGCTTTTTATACTGTACTTCCACAATCTGCTGGCAGTACAAAAAAATAAGCTGCAGATCTCCTTAGGCTGAGTCATGGTGCTTTGGGGCAGGGACCATGCATATCATGGGAATATTTCACAGTTTCTGCTCTGTTTTCAGTGTATGACACCAAAACACCCACCTGATGACATCCTTTCAAGAGCAAAGGCAGCAATTTGCAGAATTTCGCTTCTTAGGGGAAGTGAGAAATTGCTGAGCTGACACCAAGTCCTGCCGTGTCCCTGTCACCTGCAGAGCCACCGCATCCTCGCCACGGTAGCGGGCATTGTGACAAAGGTTCTATGTCAGCTGGGTGTGGCAGCCAGGCGCCCCCTAGGGGATGGGGAGCCTGTCAGCCCCGGGCCTGTCACTGCCTGCTGGCCCTGCTGCCACCAGCCAGGCCTCTGAAAACTTGTCAAACCATGCCCAGACTTGGGGCCAGTTTGGCCCAAAGTCTGCAAGAGACAAGTCGGGAAGAAAGATATGGGACAGAGGGAGAAAGCGAAGGGAGCAGGAGAAAGGGAAGGAAGAATAAAAACTAGTGTTGGGCTGCAGGAGTGAGATGGAGGAATTGCAAGAAAAGAGGCAGGAAGCAGGAGAGTGAGAGAAAAGGAAAGAAGAGACATGCAGCCAGACGAGGGCTTAGTGAGAGAGGATGGGACAGAGAACAGGATGAGAAGGACATAAGGCAAGGCTAGGACAGGCAAGGACAGGCAAGGCAAGGCTAGGCTGCAGGACATGTTTTTGCTTTATAGTTTCTAGCACATTCGTCTTCAGACTAGGAGGAAAGCCATAAGACCGTATGGATTAGGCCCAAACAAAAACCCCAGCTACTTGAGACACTTAGACTAAGCCTAAAATACCAAGATCTCTCCATAAGGATGCTTTTTATACTGTACTTCCACAATCTGCTGGCAGTACAAAAAAATAAGCTGCAGATCTCCTTAGGCTGAGTCATGGTGCTTTGGGGCAGGGACCATGCATATCATGGGAATATTTCACAGTTTCTGCTCTGTTTTCAGTGTATGACACCAAAACACCCACCTGATGACATCCTTTCAAGAGCAAAGGCAGCAATTTGCAGAATTTCGCTTCTTAGGGGAAGTGAGAAATTGCTGAGCTGACACCAAGTCCTGCCGTGTCCCTGTCACCTGCAGAGCCACCGCATCCTCGCCACGGTAGCGGGCATTGTGACAAAGGTTCTATGTCAGCTGGGTGTGGCAGCCAGGCGCCCCCTAGGGGATGGGGAGCCTGTCAGCCCCGGGCCTGTCACTGCCTGCTGGCCCTGCTGCCACCAGCCAGGCCTCTGAAAACTTGTCAAACCATGCCCAGACTTGGGGCCAGTTTGGCCCAAAGTCTGCAAGAGACAAGTCGGGAAGAAAGATATGGGACAGAGGGAGAAAGCGAAGGGAGCAGGAGAAAGGGAAGGAAGAATAAAAAGTAGTGTTGGGCTGCAGGAGTGAGATGGAGGAATTGCAAGAAAAGAGGCAGGAAGCAGGAGAGTGAGAGAAAAGGAAAGAAGAGACATGCAGCCAGACGAGGGCTTAGTGAGAGAGGATGGGACAGAGAACAGGATGAGAAGGACATAAGGCAAGGCTAGGACAGGCAAGGACAGGCAAGGCAAGGCTAGGCTGCAGGACATGTTTTTGCTTTATAGTTTCTAGCACATTCGTCTTCAGACTAGGAGGAAAGCCATAAGACCGTATGGATTAGGCCCAAGCAAAAACCCTAGCTACTTGAGACACTTAGACTAAGCCTAAAATACCAAGATCTCTCCATAAGGATGCTTTTTATACTGTACTTCCACAATGTGCTGGCAGTACAAAAAAATAAGCTGCAGATCTCCTTAGGCTGAGTCATGGTGCTTTGGGGCAGGGACCATGCCTATCATGGGAATATTTCACAGTTTCTGCTCTGTTTTCAGTGTATGACACCAAAACACCCACCTGATGACATCCTTTCAAGAGCAAAGGCAGCAATTTGCAGAATTCCGCTTCTTAGGGGAAGTGAGAAATTGCTGAGCTGACACCAAGTCCTGCAGTGTCCCTGTCACCTGCAGAGCCACCGCATCCTCGCCACGGTAGCGGGCATTGTGACAAAGGTTCTATGTCAGCTGGGTGTGGCAGCCAGGCGCCCCCTAGGGGATGGGGAGCCTGTCAGCCCTGGGCCTGTCACTGCCTGCTGGCCCTGCTGCCACCAGCCAGGCCTCTGAAAACTTGTCAAACCATGCCCAGACTTGGGGCCAGTTTGGCCCAAAGTCTGCAAGAGACAAGTCGGGAAGAAAGATATGGGACAGAGGGAGAAAGCGAAGGGAGCAGGAGAAAGGGAAGGAAGAATAAAAAGTAGTGTTGGGCTGCAGGAGTGAGATGGAGGAATTGCAAGAAAAGAGGCAGGAAGCAGGAGAGTGAGAGAAAAGGAAAGAAGAGACATGCAGCCAGACGAGGGCTTAGTGAGAGAGGATGGGACAGAGAACAGGATGAGAAGGACATAAGGCAAGGCTAGGACAGGCAAGGACAGGCAAGGCAAGGCTAGGCTGCAGGACATGTTTTTGCTTTATAGTTTCTAGCACATTCGTCTTCAGACTAGGAGGAAAGCCATAAGACCGTATGGATTAGGCCCAAGCAAAAACCCCAGCTACTTGAGACACTTAGACTAAGCCTAAAATACCAAGATCTCTCCATAAGGATGCTTTTTATACTGTACTTCCACAATCTGCTGGCAGTACAAAAAAATAAGCTGCAGATCTCCTTAGGCTGAGTCATGGTGCTTTGGGGCAGGGACCATGCCTATCATGGGAATATTTCACAGTTTCTGCTCTGTTTTCAGTGTATGACACCAAAACACCCACCTGATGACATCCTTTCAAGAGCAAAGGCAGCAATTTGCAGAATTCCGCTTCTTAGGGGAAGTGAGAAATTGCTGAGCTGACACCAAGTCCTGCAGTGTCCCTGTCACCTGCAGAGCCACCGCATCCTCGCCACGGTAGCGGGCATTGTGACAAAGGTTCTATGTCAGCTGGGTGTGGCAGCCAGGCGCCCCCTAGGGGATGGGGAGCCTGTCAGCCCCGGGCCTGTCACTGCCTGCTGGCCCTGCTGCCACCAGCCAGGCCTCTGAAAACTTGTCAAACCATGCCCAGACTTGGGGCCAGTTTGGCCCAAAGTCTGCAAGAGACAAGTCGGGAAGAAAGATATGGGACAGAGGGAGAAAGCGAAGGGAGCAGGAGAAAGGGAAGGAAGAATAAAAAGTAGTGTTGGGCTGCAGGAGTGAGATGGAGGAATTGCAAGAAAAGAGGCAGGAAGCAGGAGAGTGAGAGAAAAGGAAAGAAGAGACATGCAGCCAGACGAGGGCTTAGTGAGAGAGGATGGGACAGAGAACAGGATGAGAAGGACATAAGGCAAGGCTAGGACAGGCAAGGACAGGCAAGGCAAGGCTAGGCTGCAGGACATGTTTTTGCTTTATAGTTTCTAGCACATTCGTCTTCAGACTAGGAGGAAAGCCATAAGACCGTATGGATTAGGCCCAAGCAAAAACCCCAGCTACTTGAGACACTTAGACTAAGCCTAAAATACCAAGATCTCTCCATAAGGATGCTTTTTATACTGTACTTCCACAATCTGCTGGCAGTACAAAAAAATAAGCTGCAGATCTCCTTAGGCTGAGTCATGGTGCTTTGGGGCAGGGACCATGCCTATCATGGGAATATTTCACAGTTTCTGCTCTGTTTTCAGTGTATGACACCAAAACACCCACCTGATGACATCCTTTCAAGAGCAAAGGCAGCAATTTGCAGAATTCCGCTTCTTAGGGGAAGTGAGAAATTGCTGAGCTGACACCAAGTCCTGCAGTGTCCCTGTCACCTGCAGAGCCACCGCATCCTCGCCACGGTAGCGGGCATTGTGACAAAGGTTCTATGTCAGCTGGGTGTGGCAGCCAGGCGCCCCCTAGGGGATGGGGAGCCTGTCAGCCCCGGGCCTGTCACTGCCTGCTGGCCCTGCTGCCACCAGCCAGGCCTCTGAAAACTTGTCAAACCATGCCCAGACTTGGGGCCAGTTTGGCCCAAAGTCTGCAAGAGACAAGTCGGGAAGAAAGATATGGGACAGAGGGAGAAAGCGAAGGGAGCAGGAGAAAGGGAAGGAAGAATAAAAAGTAGTGTTGGGCTGCAGGAGTGAGATGGAGGAATTGCAAGAAAAGAGGCAGGAAGCAGGAGAGTGAGAGAAAAGGAAAGAAGAGACATGCAGCCAGACGAGGGCTTAGTGAGAGAGGATGGGACAGAGAACAGGATGAGAAGGACATAAGGCAAGGCTAGGACAGGCAAGGACAGGCAAGGCAAGGCTAGGCTGCAGGACATGTTTTTGCTTTATAGTTTCTAGCACATTCGTCTTCAGACTAGGAGGAAAGCCATAAGACCGTATGGATTAGGCCCAAGCAAAAACCCCAGCTACTTGAGACACTTAGACTAAGCCTAAAATACCAAGATGTCTCCATAAGGATGGTTTTTATACTGTACTTCCACAATCTGCTGGCAGTACAAAAAAATAAGCTGCAGATCTCCTTAGGCTGAGTCATGGTGCTTTGGGGCAGGGACCATGCATATCATGGGAATATTTCACAGTTTCTGCTCTGTTTTCAGTGTATGACACCAAAACACCCACCTGATGACATCCTTTCAAGAGCAAAGGCAGCAATTTGCAGAATTCCGCTTCTTAGGGGAAGTGAGAAATTGCTGAGCTGACACCAAGTCCTGCAGTGTCCCTGTCACCTGCAGAGCCACCGCATCCTCGCCACGGTAGCGGGCATTGTGAGAAAGGTTCTATGTCAGCTGGGTGTGGCAGCCAGGCGCCCCCTAGGGGATGGGGAGCCTGTCAGCCCCGGGCCTGTCACTGCCTGCTGGCCCTGCTGCCACCAGCCAGGCCTCTGAAAACTTGTCAAACCATGCCCAGACTTGGGGCCAGTTTGGCCCAAAGTCTGCAAGAGACAAGTCGGGAAGAAAGATATGGGACAGAGGGAGAAAGCGAAGGGAGCAGGAGAAAGGGAAGGAAGAATAAAAAGTAGTGTTGGGCTGCAGGAGTGAGATGGAGGAATTGCAAGAAAAGAGGCAGGAAGCAGGAGAGTGAGAGAAAAGGAAAGAAGAGACATGCAGCCAGACGAGGGCTTAGTGAGAGAGGATGGGACAGAGAACAGGATGAGAAGGACATAAGGCAAGGCTAGGACAGGCAAGGACAGGCAAGGCAAGGCTAGGCTGCAGGACATGTTTTTGCTTTATAGTTTCTAGCACATTCGTCTTCAGACTAGGAGGAAAGCCATAAGACCGTATGGATTAGGCCCAAGCAAAAACCCCAGCTACTTGAGACACTTAGACTAAGCCTAAAATACCAAGATCTCTCCATAAGGATGCTTTTTATACTGTACTTCCACAATCTGCTGGCAGTACAAAAAAATAAGCTGCAGATCTCCTTAGGCTGAGTCATGGTGCTTTGGGGCAGGGACCATGCCTATCATGGGAATATTTCACAGTTTCTGCTCTGTTTTCAGTGTATGACACCAAAACACCCACCTGATGACATCCTTTCAAGAGCAAAGGCAGCAATTTGCAGAATTCCGCTTCTTAGGGGAAGTGAGAAATTGCTGAGCTGACACCAAGTCCTGCAGTGTCCCTGTCACCTGCAGAGCCACCGCATCCTCGCCACGGTAGCGGGCATTGTGAGAAAGGTTCTATGTCAGCTGGGTGTGGCAGCCAGGCGCCCCCTAGGGGATGGGGAGCCTGTCAGCCCCGGGCCTGTCACTGCCTGCTGGCCCTGCTGCCACCAGCCAGGTCTCTGAAAACTTGTCAAACCATGCCCAGACTTGGGGCCAGTTTGGCCCAAAGTCTGCAAGAGACAAGTCGGGAAGAAAGATATGGGACAGAGGGAGAAAGCGAAGGGAGCAGGAGAAAGGGAAGGAAGAATAAAAAGTAGTGTTGGGCTGCAGGAGTGAGATGGAGGAATTGCAAGAAAAGAGGCAGGAAGCAGGAGAGTGAGAGAAAAGGAAAGAAGAGACATGCAGCCAGACGAGGGCTTAGTGAGAGAGGATGGGACAGAGAACAGGATGAGAAGGACATAAGGCAAGGCTAGGACAGGCAAGGACAGGCAAGGCAAGGCTAGGCTGCAGGACATGTTTTTGCTTTATAGTTTCTAGCACATTCGTCTTCAGACTAGGAGGAAAGCCATAAGACCGTATGGATTAGGGCCAAGCAAAAACCCCAGCTACTTGAGACACTTAGACTAAGCCTAAAATACCAAGATCTCTCCATAAGGATGCTTTTTATACTGTACTTCCACAATCTGCTGGCAGTACAAAAAAATAAGCTGCAGATCTCCTTAGGCTGAGTCATGGTGCTTTGGGGCAGGGACCATGCCTATCATGGGAATATTTCACAGTTTCTGCTCTGTTTTCAGTGTATGACACCAAAACACCCACCTGATGACATCCTTTCAAGAGCAAAGGCAGCAATTTGCAGAATTCCGCTTCTTAGGGGAAGTGAGAAATTGCTGAGCTGACACCAAGTCCTGCAGTGTCCCTGTCACCTGCAGAGCCACCGCATCCTCGCCACGGTAGCGGGCATTGTGAGAAAGGTTCTATGTCAGCTGGGTGTGGCAGCCAGGCGCCCCCTAGGGGATGGGGAGCCTGTCAGCCCCGGGCCTGTCACTGCCTGCTGGCCCTGCTGCCACCAGCCAGGCCTCTGAAAACTTGTCAAACCATGCCCAGACTTGGGGCCAGTTTGGCCCAAAGTCTGCAAGAGACAAGTCGGGAAGAAAGATATGGGACAGAGGGAGAAAGCGAAGGGAGCAGGAGAAAGGGAAGGAAGAATAAAAAGTAGTGTTGGGCTGCAGGAGTGAGATGGAGGAATTGCAAGAAAAGAGGCAGGAAGCAGGAGAGTGAGAGAAAAGGAAAGAAGAGACATGCAGTCAGACGAGGGCTTAGTGAGAGAGGATGGGACAGAGAACAGGATGAGAAGGAGATAAGGCAAGGCAAGGACAGGCAAGGACAGGCAAGGCAAGGCTAGGCTGCAGGACATGTTTTTGCTTTATAGTTTCTAGCACATTCGTCTTCAGACTAGGAGGAAAGCCATAAGACCGTATGGATTAGGCCCAAGCAAAAACCCCAGCTACTTGAGACACTTAGACTAAGCCTAAAATACCAAGATCTCTCCATAAGGATGCTTTTTATACTGTACTTGACAATCTGCTGGCAGTACAAAAAAATAAGCTGCAGATCTCCTTAGGCTGAGTCATGGTGCTTTGGGGCAGGGACCATGCATATCATGGGAATATTTCACAGTTTCTGCTCTGTTTTCAGTGTATGACACCAAAACACCCACCTGATGACATCCTTTCAAGAGCAAAGGCAGCAATTTGCAGAATTCCGCTTCTTAGGGGAAGTGAGAAATTGCTGAGCTGACACCAAGTCCTGCAGTGTCCCTGTCACCTGCAGAGCCACCGCATCCTCGCCACGGTAGCGGGCATTGTGAGAAAGGTTCTATGTCAGCTGGGTGTGGCAGCCAGGCGCCCCCTAGGGGATGGGGAGCCTGTCAGCCCCGGGCCTGTCACTGCCTGCTGGCCCTGCTGCCACCAGCCAGGTCTCTGAAAACTTGTCAAACCATGCCCAGACTTGGGGCCAGTTTGGCCCAAAGTCTGCAAGAGACAAGTCGGGAAGAAAGATATGGGACAGAGGGAGAAAGCGAAGGGAGCAGGAGAAAGGGAAGGAAGAATAAAAAGTAGTGTTGGGCTGCAGGAGTGAGATGGAGGAATTGCAAGAAAAGAGGCAGGAAGCAGGAGAGTGAGAGAAAAGGAAAGAAGAGACATGCAGCCAGACGAGGGCTTAGTGAGAGAGGATGGGACAGAGAACAGGATGAGAAGGACATAAGGCAAGGCTAGGACAGGCAAGGACAGGCAAGGCAAGGCTAGGCTGCAGGACATGTTTTTGCTTTATAGTTTCTAGCACATTCGTCTTCAGACTAGGAGGAAAGCCATAAGACCGTATGGATTAGGGCCAAGCAAAAACCCCAGCTACTTGAGACACTTAGACTAAGCCTAAAATACCAAGATGTCTCCATAAGGATGCTTTTTATACTGTACTTCCACAATCTGCTGGCAGTACAAAAAAATAAGCTGCAGATCTCCTTAGGCTGAGTCATGGTGCTTTGGGGCAGGGACCATGCCTATCATGGGAATATTTCACAGTTTCTGCTCTGTTTTCAGTGTATGACACCAAAACACCCACCTGATGACATCCTTTCAAGAGCAAAGGCAGCAATTTGCAGAATTCCGCTTCTTAGGGGAAGTGAGAAATTGCTGAGCTGACACCAAGTCCTGCAGTGTCCCTGTCACCTGCAGAGCCACCGCATCCTCGCCACGGTAGCGGGCATTGTGAGAAAGGTTCTATGTCAGCTGGGTGTGGCAGCCAGGCGCCCCCTAGGGGATGGGGAGCCTGTCAGCCCCGGGCCTGTCACTGCCTGCTGGCCCTGCTGCCACCAGCCAGGTCTCTGAAAACTTGTCAAACCATGCCCAGACTTGGGGCCAGTTTGGCCCAAAGTCTGCAAGAGACAAGTCGGGAAGAAAGATATGGGACAGAGGGAGAAAGCGAAGGGAGCAGGAGAAAGGGAAGGAAGAATAAAAAGTAGTGTTGGGCTGCAGGAGTGAGATGGAGGAATTGCAAGAAAAGAGGCAGGAAGCAGGAGACTGAGAGAAAAGGAAAGAAGAGACATGCAGCCAGACGAGGGCTTAGTGAGAGAGGATGGGACAGAGAACAGGATGAGAAGGAGATAAGGCAAGGCAAGGACAGGCAAGGACAGGCAAGGCAAGGCTAGGCTGCAGGACATGTTTTTGCTTTATAGTTTCTAGCACATTCGTCTTCAGACTAGGAGGAAAGCCATAAGACCGTATGGATTAGGCCCAAGCAAAAACCCCAGCTACTTGAGACACTTAGACTAAGCCTAAAATACCAAGATCTCTCCATAAGGATGCTTTTTATACTGTACTTGACAATCTGCTGGCAGTACAAAAAAATAAGCTGCAGATCTCCTTAGGCTGAGTCATGGTGCTTTGGGGCAGGGACCATGCCTATCATGGGAATATTTCACAGTTTCTGCTCTGTTTTCAGTGTATGACACCAAAACACCCACCTGATGACATCCTTTCAAGAGCAAAGGCAGCAATTTGCAGAATTCCGCTTCTTAGGGGAAGTGAGAAATTGCTGAGCTGACACCAAGTCCTGCAGTGTCCCTGTCACCTGCAGAGCCACCGCATCCTCGCCACGGTAGCGGGCATTGTGACAAAGGTTCTATGTCAGCTGGGTGTGGCAGCCAGGCGCCCCCTAGGGGATGGGGAGCCTGTCAGCCCCGGGCCTGTCACTGCCTGCTGGCCCTGCTGCCACCAGCCAGGCCTCTGAAAACTTGTCAAACCATGCCCAGACTTGGGGCCAGTTTGGCCCAAAGTCTGCAAGAGACAAGTCGGGAAGAAAGATATGGGACAGAGGGAGAAAGCGAAGGGAGCAGGAGAAAGGGAAGGAAGAATAAAAAGTAGTGTTGGGCTGCAGGAGTGAGATGGAGGAATTGCAAGAAAAGAGGCAGGAAGCAGGAGAGTGAGAGAAAAGGAAAGAAGAGACATGCAGCCAGACGAGGGCTTAGTGAGAGAGGATGGGACAGAGAACAGGATGAGAAGGAGATAAGGCAAGGCAAGGACAGGCAAGGACAGGCAAGGCAAGGCTAGGCTGCAGGACATGTTTTTGCTTTATAGTTTCTAGCACATTCGTCTTCAGACTAGGAGGAAAGCCATAAGACCGTATGGATTAGGCCCAAGCAAAAACCCCAGCTACTTGAGACACTTAGACTAAGCCTAAAATACCAAGATCTCTCCATAAGGATGCTTTTTATACTGTACTTGACAATCTGCTGGCAGTACAAAAAAATAAGCTGCAGATCTCCTTAGGCTGAGTCATGGTGCTTTGGGGCAGGGACCATGCATATCACGGGAATATTTCACAGTTTCTGCTCTGTTTTCAGTGTATGACACCAAAACACCCACCTGATGACATCCTTTCAAGAGCAAAGGCAGCAATTTGCAGAATTCCGCTTCTTAGGGGAAGTGAGAAATTGCTGAGCTGACACCAAGTCCTGCAGTGTCCCTGTCACCTGCAGAGCCACCGCATCCTCGCCACGGTAGCGGGCATTGTGAGAAAGGTTCTATGTCAGCTGGGTGTGGCAGCCAGGCGCCCCCTAGGGGATGGGGAGCCTGTCAGCCCCGGGCCTGTCACTGCCTGCTGGCCCTGCTGCCACCAGCCAGGCCTCTGAAAACTTGTCAAACCATGCCCAGACTTGGGGCCAGTTTGGCCCAAAGTCTGCAAGAGACAAGTCGGGAAGAAAGATATGGGACAGAGGGAGAAAGCGAAGGGAGCAGGAGAAAGGGAAGGAAGAATAAAAAGTAGTGTTGGGCTGCAGGAGTGAGATGGAGGAATTGCAAGAAAAGAGGCAGGAAGCAGGAGAGTGAGAGAAAAGGAAAGAAGAGACATGCAGCCAGACGAGGGGTTAGTGAGAGAGGATGGGACAGAGAGCAGGATGAGAAGGACATAAGGCAAGGCAAGGACAGGCAAGGACAGGCAAGGCAAGGCTAGGCTGCAGGACATGTTTTTGCTTTATAGTTTCTAGCACATTCGTCTTCAGACTAGGAGGAAAGCCATAAGACCGTATGGATTAGGCCCAAGCAAAAACCCCAGCTACTTGAGACACTTAGACTAAGCCTAAAATACCAAGATCTCTCCATAAGGATGCTTTTTATACTGTACTTGACAATCTGCTGGCAGTACAAAAAAATAAGCTGCAGATCTCCTTAGGCTGAGTCATGGTGCTTTGGGGCAGGGACCATGCCTATCATGGGAATATTTCACAGTTTCTGCTCTGTTTTCAGTGTATGACACCAAAACACCCACCTGATGACATCCTTTCAAGAGCAAAGGCAGCAATTTGCAGAATTCCGCTTCTTAGGGGAAGTGAGAAATTGCTGAGCTGACACCAAGTCCTGCAGTGTCCCTGTCACCTGCAGAGCCACCGCATCCTCGCCACGGTAGCGGGCATTGTGACAAAGGTTCTATGTCAGCTGGGTGTGGCAGCCAGGCGCCCCCTAGGGGATGGGGAGCCTGTCAGCCCCGGGCCTGTCACTGCCTGCTGGCCCTGCTGCCACCAGCCAGGCCTCTGAAAACTTGTCAAACCATGCCCAGACTTGGGGCCAGTTTGGCCCAAAGTCTGCAAGAGACAAGTCGGGAAGAAAGATATGGGACAGAGGGAGAAAGCGAAGGGAGCAGGAGAAAGGGAAGGAAGAATAAAAAGTAGTGTTGGGCTGCAGGAGTGAGATGGAGGAATTGCAAGAAAAGAGGCAGGAAGCAGGAGAGTGAGAGAAAAGGAAAGAAGAGACATGCAGCCAGACGAGGGCTTAGTGAGAGAGGATGGGACAGAGAACAGGATGAGAAGGAGATAAGGCAAGGCAAGGACAGGCAAGGACAGGCAAGGCAAGGCTAGGCTGCAGGACATGTTTTTGCTTTATAGTTTCTAGCACATTCGTCTTCAGACTAGGAGGAAAGCCATAAGACCGTATGGATTAGGCCCAAGCAAAAACCCCAGCTACTTGAGACACTTAGACTAAGCCTAAAATACCAAGATCTCTCCATAAGGATGCTTTTTATACTGTACTTGACAATCTGCTGGCAGTACAAAAAAATAAGCTGCAGATCTCCTTAGGCTGAGTCATGGTGCTTTGGGGCAGGGACCATGCATATCACGGGAATATTTCACAGTTTCTGCTCTGTTTTCAGTGCATGACACCAAAACACCCACCTGATGACATCCTTTCAAGAGCAAAGGCAGCAATTTGCAGAATTCCGCTTCTTAGGGGAAGTGAGAAATTGCTGAGCTGACACCAAGTCCTGCAGTGTCCCTGTCACCTGCAGAGCCACCGCATCCTCGCCACGGTAGCGGGCATTGTGACAAAGGTTCTATGTCAGCTGGGTGTGGCAGCCAGGCGCCCCCTAGGGGATGGGGAGCCTGTCAGCCCCGGGCCTGTCACTGCCTGCTGGCCCTGCTGCCACCAGCCAGGCCTCTGAAAACTTGTCAAACCATGCCCAGACTTGGGGCCAGTTTGGCCCAAAGTCTGCAAGAGACAAGTCGGGAAGAAAGATATGGGACAGAGGGAGAAAGCGAAGGGAGCAGGAGAAAGGGAAGGAAGAATAAAAAGTAGTGTTGGGCTGCAGGAGTGAGATGGAGGAATTGCAAGAAAAGAGGCAGGAAGCAGGAGAGTGAGAGAAAAGGAAAGAAGAGACATGCAGCCAGACGAGGGGTTAGTGAGAGAGGATGGGACAGAGAGCAGGATGAGAAGGACATAAGGCAAGGCAAGGACAGGCAAGGACAGGCAAGGCAAGGCTAGGCTGCAGGACATGTTTTTGCTTTATAGTTTCTAGCACATTCGTCTTCAGACTAGGAGGAAAGCCATAAGACCGTATGGATTAGGCCCAAGCAAAAACCCCAGCTACTTGAGACACTTAGACTAAGCCTAAAATACCAAGATCTCTCCATAAGGATGCTTTTTATACTGTACTTGACAATCTGCTGGCAGTACAAAAAAATAAGCTGCAGATCTCCTTAGGCTGAGTCATGGTGCTTTGGGGCAGGGACCATGCCTATCATGGGAATATTTCACAGTTTCTGCTCTGTTTTCAGTGTATGACACCAAAACACCCACCTGATGACATCCTTTCAAGAGCAAAGGCAGCAATTTGCAGAATTCCGCTTCTTAGGGGAAGTGAGAAATTGCTGAGCTGACACCAAGTCCTGCAGTGTCCCTGTCACCTGCAGAGCCACCGCATCCTCGCCACGGTAGCGGGCATTGTGAGAAAGGTTCTATGTCAGCTGGGTGTGGCAGCCAGGCGCCCCCTAGGGGATGGGGAGCCTGTCAGCCCCGGGCCTGTCACTGCCTGCTGGCCCTGCTGCCACCAGCCAGGCCTCTGAAAACTTGTCAAACCATGCCCAGACTTGGGGCCAGTTTGGCCCAAAGTCTGCAAGAGACAAGTCGGGAAGAAAGATATGGGACAGAGGGAGAAAGCGAAGGGAGCAGGAGAAAGGGAAGGAAGAATAAAAAGTAGTGTTGGGCTGCAGGAGTGAGATGGAGGAATTGCAAGAAAAGAGGCAGGAAGCAGGAGAGTGAGAGAAAAGGAAAGAAGAGACATGCAGCCAGACGAGGGGTTAGTGAGAGAGGATGGGACAGAGAACAGGATGAGAAGGAGATAAGGCAAGGCAAGGACAGGCAAGGACAGGCAAGGCAAGGCTAGGCTGCAGGACATGTTTTTGCTTTATAGTTTCTAGCACATTCGTCTTCAGACTAGGAGGAAAGCCATAAGACCGTATGGATTAGGCCCAAGCAAAAACCCCAGCTACTTGAGACACTTAGACTAAGCCTAAAATACCAAGATCTCTCCATAAGGATGCTTTTCATACTGTACTTGACAATCTGCTGGCAGTACAAAAAAATAAGCTGCAGATCTCCTTAGGCTGAGTCATGGTGCTTTGGGGCAGGGACCATGCCTATCATGGGAATATTTCACAGTTTCTGCTCTGTTTTCAGTGTATGACACCAAAACACCCACCTGATGACATCCTTTCAAGAGCAAAGGCAGCAATTTGCAGAATTCCGCTTCTTAGGGGAAGTGAGAAATTGCTGAGCTGACACCAAGTCCTGCAGTGTCCCTGTCACCTGCAGAGCCACCGCATCCTCGCCACGGTAGCGGGCATTGTGAGAAAGGTTCTATGTCAGCTGGGTGTGGCAGCCAGGCGCCCCCTAGGGGATGGGGAGCCTGTCAGCCCCGGGCCTGTCACTGCCTGCTGGCCCTGCTGCCACCAGCCAGGTCTCTGAAAACTTGTCAAACCATGCCCAGACTTGGGGCCAGTTTGGCCCAAAGTCTGCAAGAGACAAGTCGGGAAGAAAGATATGGGACAGAGGGAGAAAGCGAAGGGAGCAGGAGAAAGGGAAGGAAGAATAAAAAGTAGTGTTGGGCTGCAGGAGTGAGATGGAGGAATTGCAAGAAAAGAGGCAGGAAGCAGGAGAGTGAGAGAAAAGGAAAGAAGAGACATGCAGCCAGACGAGGGCTTAGTGAGAGAGGATGGGACAGAGAACAGGATGAGAAGGACATAAGGCAAGGCTAGGACAGGCAAGGACAGGCAAGGCAAGGCTAGGCTGCAGGACATGTTTTTGCTTTATAGTTTCTAGCACATTCGTCTTCAGACTAGGAGGAAAGCCATAAGACCGTATGGATTAGGGCCAAGCAAAAACCCCAGCTACTTGAGACACTTAGACTAAGCCTAAAATACCAAGATGTCTCCATAAGGATGCTTTTTATACTGTACTTCCACAATCTGCTGGCAGTACAAAAAAATAAGCTGCAGATCTCCTTAGGCTGAGTCATGGTGCTTTGGGGCAGGGACCATGCCTATCATGGGAATATTTCACAGTTTCTGCTCTGTTTTCAGTGTATGACACCAAAACACCCACCTGATGACATCCTTTCAAGAGCAAAGGCAGCAATTTGCAGAATTCCGCTTCTTAGGGGAAGTGAGAAATTGCTGAGCTGACACCAAGTCCTGCAGTGTCCCTGTCACCTGCAGAGCCACCGCATCCTCGCCACGGTAGCGGGCATTGTGAGAAAGGTTCTATGTCAGCTGGGTGTGGCAGCCAGGCGCCCCCTAGGGGATGGGGAGCCTGTCAGCCCCGGGCCTGTCACTGCCTGCTGGCCCTGCTGCCACCAGCCAGGTCTCTGAAAACTTGTCAAGCCATGCCCAGACTTGGGGCCAGTTTGGCCCAAAGTCTGCAAGAGACAAGTCGGGAAGAAAGATATGGGACAGAGGGAGAAAGCGAAGGGAGCAGGAGAAAGGGAAGGAAGAATAAAAAGTAGTGTTGGGCTGCAGGAGTGAGATGGAGGAATTGCAAGAAAAGAGGCAGGAAGCAGGAGACTGAGAGAAAAGGAAAGAAGAGACATGCAGCCAGACGAGGGCTTAGTGAGAGAGGATGGGACAGAGAACAGGATGAGAAGGACATAAGGCAAGGCTAGGACAGGCAAGGACAGGCAAGGCAAGGCTAGGCTGCAGGACATGTTTTTGCTTTATAGTTTCTAGCACATTCGTCTTCAGACTAGGAGGAAAGCCATAAGACCGTATGGATTAGGCCCAAGCAAAAACCCCAGCTACTTGAGACACTTAGACTAAGCCTAAAATACCAAGATGTCTCCATAAGGATGGTTTTTATACTGTACTTCCACAATCTGCTGGCAGTACAAAAAAATAAGCTGCAGATCTCCTTAGGCTGAGTCATGGTGCTTTGGGGCAGGGACCATGCCTATCATGGGAATATTTCACAGTTTCTGCTCTGTTTTCAGTGTATGACACCAAAACACCCACCTGATGACATCCTTTCAAGAGCAAAGGCAGCAATTTGCAGAATTCCGCTTCTTAGGGGAAGTGAGAAATTGCTGAGCTGACACCAAGTCCTGCAGTGTCCCTGTCACCTGCAGAGCCACCGCATCCTCGCCACGGTAGCGGGCATTGTGAGAAAGGTTCTATGTCAGCTGGGTGTGGCAGCCACGCGCCCCCTAGGGGATGGGGAGCCTGTCAGCCCCGGGCCTGTCACTGCCTGCTGGCCCTGCTGCCACCAGCCAGGTCTCTGAAAACTTGTCAAACCATGCCCAGACTTGGGGCCAGTTTGGCCCAAAGTCTGCAAGAGACAAGTCGGGAAGAAAGATATGGGACAGAGGGAGAAAGCGAAGGGAGCAGGAGAAAGGGAAGGAAGAATAAAAAGTAGTGTTGGGCTGCAGGAGTGAGATGGAGGAATTGCAAGAAAAGAGGCAGGAAGCAGGAGAGAGAGAGAAAAGGAAAGAAGAGACATGCAGCCAGACGAGGGGTTAGTGAGAGAGGATGGGACAGAGAACAGGATGAGAAGGACATAAGGCAAGGCTAGGACAGGCAAGGACAGGCAAGGCAAGGCTAGGCTGCAGGACATGTTTTTGCTTTATAGTTTCTAGCACATTCGTCTTCAGACTAGGAGGAAAGCCATAAGACCGTATGGATTAGGCCCAAGCAAAAACCCCAGCTACTTGAGACACTTAGACTAAGCCTAAAATACCAAGATGTCTCCATAAGGATGGTTTTTATACTGTACTTCCACAATCTGCTGGCAGTACAAAAAAATAAGCTGCAGATCTCCTTAGGCTGAGTCATGGTGCTTTGGGGCAGGGACCATGCCTATCATGGGAATATTTCACAGTTTCTGCTCTGTTTTCAGTGTATGACACCAAAACACCCACCTGATGACATCCTTTCAAGAGCAAAGGCAGCAATTTGCAGAATTCCGCTTCTTAGGGGAAGTGAGAAATTGCTGAGCTGACACCAAGTCCTGCAGTGTCCCTGTCACCTGCAGAGCCACCGCATCCTCGCCACGGTAGCGGGCATTGTGACAAAGGTTCTATGTCAGCTGGGTGTGGCAGCCAGGCGCCCCCTAGGGGATGGGGAGCCTGTCAGCCCCGGGCCTGTCACTGCCTGCTGGCCCTGCTGCCACCAGCCAGGCCTCTGAAAACTTGTCAAACCATGCCCAGACTTGGGGCCAGTTTGGCCCAAAGTCTGCAAGAGACAAGTCGGGAAGAAAGATATGGGACAGAGGGAGAAAGCGAAGGGAGCAGGAGAAAGGGAAGGAAGAATAAAAAGTAGTGTTGGGCTGCAGGAGTGAGATGGAGGAATTGCAAGAAAAGAGGCAGGAAGCAGGAGAGTGAGAGAAAAGGAAAGAAGAGACATGCAGCCAGACGAGGGCTTAGTGAGAGAGGATGGGACAGAGAACAGGATGAGAAGGACATAAGGCAAGGCTAGGACAGGCAAGGACAGGCAAGGCAAGGCTAGGCTGCAGGACATGTTTTTGCTTTATAGTTTCTAGCACATTCCTCTTTAGACTAGGAGGAAAGCCATAAGACCGTATGGATTAGGCCCAAGCAAAAACCCCAGCTACTTGAGACACTAAGACTAAGCCTAAAATACCAAGATCTGTCCATAAGGATGCTTTTTATACTGTACTTCCACAATCTGCTGGCAGTACAAAAAAATAAGCTGCAGATGTCCTTAGGCTGAGTCATGGTGCTTTGGGGCAGGGACCATGCATATCATGGGAATATTTCACAGTTTCTGCTCTGTTTTCAGTGTATGACACCAAAACACCCACCTGATGACATCCTTTCAAGAGCAAAGGCAGCAATTTGCAGAATTCCGCTTCTTAGGGGAAGTGAGAAATTGCTGAGCTGACACCAAGTCCTGCGGTGTCCCTGTCACCTGCAGAGCCACCGCATCCTCGCCACAGTAGCGGGCATTGTGACAAAGGTTCTATGTCAGCTGGGTGTGGCAGCCAGGCGCCCCCTAGGGGATGGGGAGCCTGTCAGCCCCGGGCCTGTCACTGCCTGCTGGCCCTGCTGCCACCAGCCAGGTCTCTGAAAACTTGTCAAACCATGCCCAGACTTGGGGCCAGTTTGGCCCAAAGTCTGCAAGAGACAAGTCGGGAAGAAAGATATGGGACAGAGGGAGAAAGCGAAGGGAGCAGGAGAAAGGGAAGGAAGAATAAAAAGTAGTGTTGGGCTGCAGGAGTGAGATGGAGGAATTGCAAGAAAAGAGGCAGGAAGCAGGAGAGTGAGAGAAAAGGAAAGAAGAGACATGCAGCCAGACGAGGGCTTAGTGAGAGAGGATGGGACAGAGAACAGGATGAGAAGGACATAAGGCAAGGCTAGGACAGGCAAGGACAGGCAAGGCAAGGCTAGGCTGCAGGACATGTTTTTGCTTTATAGTTTCTAGCACATTCGTCTTCAGACTAGGAGGAAAGCCATAAGACCGTATGGATTAGGCCCAAGCAAAAACCCCAGCTACTTGAGACACTTAGACTAAGCCTAAAATACCAAGATCTCTCCATAAGGATGCTTTTTATACTGTACTTCCACAATCTGCTGGCAGTACAAAAAAATAAGCTGCAGATCTCCTTAGGCTGAGTCAAGGTGCTTTGGGGCAGGGACCATGCATATCAGGGGAATATTTCACAGTTTCTGCTCTGTTTTCAGTGTATGACACCAAAACACCCACCTGATGACATCCTTTCAAGAGCAAAGGCAGCAATTTGCAGAATTCCGCTTCTTAGGGGAAGTGAGAAATTGCTGAGCTGACACCAAGTCCTGCAGTGTCCCTGTCACCTGCAGAGCCACCGCATCCTCGCCACGGTAGCGGGCATTGTGACAAAGGTTCTATGTCAGCTGGGTGTGGCAGCCAGGCGCCCCCTAGGGGATGGGGAGCCTGTCAGCCCCGGGCCTGTCACTGCCTGGTGTCCCTGCTGCCACCAGCCAGGCCTCTGAAAACTTGTCAAACCATGCCCAGACTTGGGGCCAGTTTGGCCCAAAGTCTGCAAGAGACAAGTCGGGAAGAAAGATATGGGACAGAGGGAGAAAGCGAAGGGAGCAGGAGAAAGGGAAGGAAGAATAAAAAGTAGTGTTGGGCTGCAGGAGTGAGATGGAGGAATTGCAAGAAAAGAGGCAGGAAGCAGGAGAGTGAGAGAAAAGGAAAGAAGAGACATGCAGCCAGACGAGGGCTTAGTGAGAGAGGATGGGACAGAGAACAGGATGAGAAGGACATAAGGCAAGGCTAGGACAGGCAAGGACAGGCAAGGCAAGGCTAGGCTGCAGGACATGTTTTTGCTTTATAGTTTCTAGCACATTCGTCTTCAGACTACGAGGAAAGCCATAAGACCGTATGGATTAGGCCCAAGCAAAAACCCCAGCTACTTGAGACACTTAGACTAAGCCTAAAATACCAAGATCTCTCCATAAGGATGCTTTTTATACTGTACTTCCACAATCTGCTGGCAGTACAAAAAAATAAGCTGCAGATCTCCTTAGGCTGAGTCATGGTGCTTTGGGGCAGGGACCATGCATATCACGGGAATATTTCACAGTTTCTGCTCTGTTTTCAGTGTATGACACCAAAACACCCACCTGATGACATCCTTTCAAGAGCAAAGGCAGCAATTTGCAGAATTCCGCTTCTTAGGGGAAGTGAGAAATTGCTGAGCTGACACCAAGTCCTGCAGTGTCCCTGTCACCTGCAGAGCCACCGCATCCTCGCCACGGTAGCGGGCATTGTGACAAAGGTTCTATGTCAGCTGGGTGTGGCAGCCAGGCGCCCCCTAGGGGATGGGGAGCCTGTCAGCCCCGGGCCTGTCACTGCCTGCTGGCCCTGCTGCCACCAGCCAGGCCTCTGAAAACTTGTCAAACCATGCCCAGACTTGGGGCCAGTTTGGCCCAAAGTCTGCAAGAGACAAGTCGGGAAGAAAGATATGGGACAGAGGGAGAAAGCGAAGGGAGCAGGAGAAAGGGAAGGAAGAATAAAAAGTAGTGTTGGGCTGCAGGAGTGAGATGGAGGAATTGCAAGAAAAGAGGCAGGAAGCAGGAGAGTGAGAGAAAAGGAAAGAAGAGACATGCAGCCAGACGAGGGCTTAGTGAGAGAGGATGGGACAGAGAACAGGATGAGAAGGACATAAGGCAAGGCTAGGACAGGCAAGGACAGGCAAGGCAAGGCTAGGCTGCAGGACATGTTTTTGCTTTATAGTTTCTAGCACATTCGTCTTCAGACGAGGAGGAAAGCCATAAGACCGTATGGATTAGGCCCAAGCAAAAACCCCAGCTACTTGAGACACTTAGACTAAGCCTAAAATACCAAGATCTCTCCATAAGGATGCTTTTTATACTGTACTTCCACAATCTGCTGGCAGTACAAAAAAATAAGCTGCAGATCTCCTTAGGCTGAGTCATGGTGCTTTGGGGCAGGGACCATGCCTATCACGGGAATATTTCACAGTTTCTGCTCTGTTTTCAGTGTATGACACCAAAACACCCACCTGATGACATCCTTTCAAGAGCAAAGGCAGCAATTTGCAGAATTCCGCTTCTTAGGGGAAGTGAGAAATTGCTGAGCTGACACCAAGTCCTGCAGTGTCCCTGTCACCTGCAGAGCCACCGCATCCTCGCCACGGTAGCGGGCATTGTGACAAAGGTTCTATGTCAGCTGGGTGTGGCAGCCAGGCGCCCCCTAGGGGATGGGGAGCCTGTCAGCCCCGGGCCTGTCACTGCCTGCTGGCCCTGCTGCCACCAGCCAGGCCTCTGAAAACTTGTCAAACCATGCCCAGACTTGGGGCCAGTTTGGCCCAAAGTCTGCAAGAGACAAGTCGGGAAGAAAGATATGGGACAGAGGGAGAAAGCGAAGGGAGCAGGAGAAAGGGAAGGAAGAATAAAAAGTAGTGTTGGGCTGCAGGAGTGAGATGGAGGAATTGCAAGAAAAGAGGCAGGAAGCAGGAGAGTGAGAGAAAAGGAAAGAAGAGACATGCAGCCAGACGAGGGCTTAGTGAGAGAGGATGGGACAGAGAACAGGATGAGAAGGACATAAGGCAAGGCTAGGACAGGCAAGGACAGGCAAGGCAAGGCTAGGCTGCAGGACATGTTTTTGCTTTATAGTTTCTAGCACATTCGTCTTCAGACTAGGAGGAAAGCCATAAGACCGTATGGATTAGGCCCAAGCAAAAACCCCAGCAACTTGAGACACTAAGACTAAGCCTAAAATACCAAGATCTCTCCATAAGGATGCTTTTTATACTGTACTTCCACAATCTGCTGGCAGTACAAAAAAATAAGCTGCAGATCTCCTTAGGCTGAGTCATGGTGCTTTGGGTAAGGGACCATGCATATCATGGGAATATTTCACAGTTTCTGCTCTGTTTTCAGTGTATGACACCAAAACACCCACCTGATGACATCCTTTCAAGAGCAAAGGCAGCAATTTGCAGAATTCCGCTTCTTAGGGGAAGTGAGAAATTGCTGATCTGACACCAAGTCCTGCAGTGTCCCTGTCACCTGCAGAGCCACCGCATCCTCGCCACGGTAGCGGGCATTGTGAGAAAGGTTCTATGTCAGCTGGGTGTGGCAGCCAGGCGCCCCCTAGGGGATGGGGAGCCTGTCAGCCCCGGGCCTGTCACTGCCTGCTGGCCCTGCTGCCACCAGCCAGGCCTCTGAAAACTTGTCAAACCATGCCCAGACTTGGGGCCAGTTTGGCCCAAAGTCTGCAAGAGACAAGTCAGGAAGAAAGATATGGGACAGAGGGAGAAAGCGAAGGGAGCAGGAGAAAGGGAAGGAAGAATAAAAAGTAGTGTTGGGCTGCAAGAGTGAGATGGAGGAATTGCAAGAAAAGAGGCAGGAAGCAGGAGAGTGAGAGAAAAGGAAAGAAGAGACATGCAGCCAGACGAGGGCTTAGTGAGAGAGGATGGGACAGAGAACAGGATGAGAAGGACATAAGGCAAGGCAAGGACAGGCAAGGACAGGCAAGGCAAGGCTAGGCTGCAGGACATGTTTTTGCTTTATAGTTTCTAGCACATTCGTCTTCAGACTAGGAGGAAAGCCATAAGACCGTATGGATTAGGCCCAAGCAAAAACCCCAGCTACTTGAGACACTAAGACTAAGCCTAAAATACCAAGATCTCTCCATAAGGATGCTTTTTATACTGTACTTCCACAATCTGCTGGCAGTACAAAAAAATAAGCTGCAGATCTCCTTAGGCTGAGTCATGGTGCTTTGGGGCAGGGACCATGCATATCATGGGAATATTTCACAGTTTCTGCTCTGTTTTCAGTGTATGACACCAAAACACCCACCTGATGACATCCTTTCAAGAGCAAAGGCAGCAATTTGCAGAATTCCGCTTCTTAGGGGAAGTGAGAAATTGCTGAGCTGACACCAAGTCCTGCAGTGTCCCTGTCACCTGCAGAGCCACCGCATCCTCGTCACGGTAGCGGGCATTGTGACAAAGGTTCTATGTCAGCTGGGTGTGGCAGCCAGGCGCCCCCTAGGGGATGGGGAGCCTGTCAGCCCCGGGCCTGTCACTGCCTGCTGGCCCTGCTGCCACCAGCCAGGCCTCTGAAAACTTGTCAAACCATGCCCAGACTTGGGGCCAGTTTGGCCCAAAGTCTGCAAGAGACAAGTCGGGAAGAAAGATATGGGACAGAGGGAGAAAGCGAAGGGAGCAGGAGAAAGGGAAGGAAGAATAAAAAGTAGTGTTGGGCTGCAGGAGTGAGATGGAGGAATTGCAAGAAAAGAGGCAGGAAGCAGGAGAGTGAGAGAAAAGGAAAGAAGAGACATGCAGCCAGACGAGGGCTTAGTGAGAGAGGATGGGACAGAGAACAGGATGAGAAGGACATAAGGCAAGGCAAGGACAGGCAAGGACAGGCAAGGCAAGGCTAGGCTGCAGGACATGTTTTTGCTTTATAGTTTCTAGCACATTCGTCTTCAGACTAGGAGGAAAGCCATAAGACCGTATGGGTTAGGCTCAAGCAAAAACCCCAGCTACTTGAGACACTTAGACTAAGCCTAAAATACCAAGATCTCTCCATAAGGATGGTTGTTATACTGTACTTCCACAATCTGCTGGCAGTACAAAAAAATAAGCTGCAGATCTCCTTAGGCTGAGTCATGGTGCTTTGGGGCAGGGACCATGCATATCATGGGAATGTTTCACAGTTTCTTCTCTGTTTTCAGTGTATGACACCAAAACACCCACCTGATGACATCCTTTCAAGAGCAAAGGCAGCAATTTGCAGAATTCCGCTTCTTAGGGGAAGTGAGAAATTGCTGAGCTGACACCAAGTCCTGCAGTGTCCCTGTCACCTGCAGAGCCACCGCATCCTCCCCACAGTAGCGGGCATTGTGAGAAAGGTTCGATGTCAGCTGGGTGTGGCAGCCAGGCGCCCCCTAGTGGATGGGGAGCCTGTCAGCCCCGGGCCTGTCACTGCCTGGTGTCCCTGCTGCCACCAGCCAGGCCTCTGAAAACTTGTCAAACCATGCCCAGACTTGGGGCCAGTTTGGCCCAAAGTCTGCAAGAGACAAGTCGGGAAGAAAGATATGGGACAGAGGGAGAAAGCGAAGGGAGCAGGAGAAAGGGAAGGAAGAATAAAAAGTAGTGTTGGGCTGCAGGAGTGAGATGGAGGAATTGCAAGAAAAGAGGCAGGAAGCAGGAGAGTCAGAGAAAAGGAAAGAAGAGACATGCAGCCAGACGAGGGGTTAGTGAGAGAGGATGGGACAGAGAACAGGATGAGAAGGACATAAGGCAAGGCTAGGACAGGCAAGGACAGGCAAGGCAAGGCTAGGCTGCAGGACATGTTTTTGCTTTATAGTTTCTAGCACATTCCTCTTTAGACTAGGAGGAAAGCCATAAGACCGTATGGATTAGGCCCAAGCAAAAACCCCAGCTACTTGAGACACTTAGACTAAGCCTAAAATACCAAGATCTCTCCATAAGGATGATTTTTATACTGTACTTCCACAATCTGCTGGCAGTACAAAAAAATAAGCTGCAGATCTCCTTAGGCTGAGTCATGGTGCTTTGGGTCAGGGACCATGCATATCATGGGAATATTTCACAGTTTCTGCTCTGTTTTCAGTGTATGACACCAAAACACCCACCTGATGACATCCTTTCAAGAGCAAAGGCAGCAATTTGCAGAATTCCGCTTCTTAGGGGAAGTGAGAAATTGCTGAGCTGACACCAAGTCCTGCAGTGTCCCTGTCACCTGCAGAGCCACCGCATCCTCGCCACGGTAGCGGGCATTGTGAGAAAGGTTCTATGTCAGCTGGGTGTGGCAGCCAGGCGCCCCCTAGGGGATGGGGAGCCTGTCAGCCCCGGGCCTGTCACTGCCTGCTGGCCCTGCTGCCACCAGCCAGGCCTCTGAAAACTTGTCAAACCATGCCCAGACTTGGGGCCAGTTTGGCCCAAAGTCTGCAAGAGACAAGTCGGGAAGAAAGATATGGGACAGAGGGAGAAAGCGAAGGGAGCAGGAGAAAGGGAAGGAAGAATAAAAAGTAGTGTTGGGCTGCAGGAGTGAGATGGAGGAATTGCAAGAAAAGAGGCAGGAAGCAGGAGAGTGAGAGAAAAGGAAAGAAGAGACATGCAGCCAGATGAGGGGTTAGTGAGAGAGGATGGGACAGAGAACAGGATGAGAAGGAGATAAGGCAAGGCAAGGACAGGCAAGGACAGGCAAGGCAAGGCTAGGCTGCAGGACATGTTTTTGCTTTATAGTTTCTAGCACATTCGTCTTCAGACTAGGAGGAAAGCCATAAGACCGTATGGATTAGGCTCAAGCAAAAACCCCAGCTACTTGAGACACTTAGACTAAGCCTAAAATACCAAGATCTCTCCATAAGGATGGTTGTTATACTGTACTTCCATAATCTGCTGGCAGTAAAAAAAAAGAAGCTGCAGATCTCCTTAGGCTGAGTCATGGTGCTTTGGGGCAGGGACCATGCATATCATGGGAATATTTCACAGTTTCTGCTCTGTTTTCAGTGTATGACACCAAAACACCCACCTGATGACATCCTTTCAAGAGCAAAGGCAGCAATTTGCAGAATTCCGCTTCTTAGGGGAAGTGAGAAATTGCTGAGCTGACACCAAGTCCTGCAGTGTCCCTGTCACCTGCAGAGCCATCGCATCCTCGCCACGGTAGCGGGCATTGTGACAAAGGTTCTATGTCAGCTGGGTGTGGCAGCCAGGCGCCCCCTAGGGGATGGGGAGCCTGTCAGCCCCGGGCCTGTCACTGCCTGGTGTCCCTGCTGCCACCAGCCAGGCATCTGAACACTTGTAAAAACCATGCCCAGACTTGGGGCCAGTTTGGCCCAAAGTCTGCAAGAGACAAGTCGGGAAGAAATATATGGGACAGAGGGAGAAAGCGAAGGGAGCAGGAGAAAGGGAATGAAGAATAAAAAGTAGTGTTGGGCTGCAGGAGTGAGATGGAGGAAGTGCAAGAAAAGAGGCAGGAAGCAGGAGAGTGAGAGAAAAGGAAAGAAGAGACATGCAGCCAGACGAGGGGTTAGTGAGAGAGGATGGGACAGAGAACAGGATGAGAAGGACATAAGGCAAGGCAAGGACAGGCAAGGACAGGCAAGGCAAGGCTAGGCTGCAGGACATGTTTTTGCTTTATAGTTTCTAGCACATTCGTCTTCAGACTAGGAGGAAAGCCATAAGACCGTATGGATTAGGCCCAAGCAAAAACCCCAGCTACTTGAGACACTTAGACTAAGCCTAAAATACCAAGATCTCTCCATAAGGATGGTTGTTATACTGTACTTCCACAATCTGCTGGCACTACAAAAAAATAAGCTGCAGATCTCCTTAGGCTGAGTCATGGTGCTTTGGGGCAGGGACCATGCATATCATGGGAATATTTCACAGTTTCTGCTCTGTTTTCAGTGTATGACACCAAAACACCCACCTGATGACATCCTTTCAAGAGCAAAGGCAGCAATTTGCAGAATTCCGCTTCTTAGGGGAAGTGAGAAATTGCTGAGCTGACACCAAGTCCTGCAGTGTCCCTGTCACCTGCAGAGCCACCGCATCCTCGCCACGGTAGCGGGCATTGTGACAAAGGTTCTATGTCAGCTGGGGGTGGCAGCCAGGCGCCCCCTAGGGGATGGGGAGCCTGTCAGCCCCGGGCCTGTCACTGCCTGCTGGCCCTGCTGCCACCAGCCAGGCCTCTGAAAACTTGTCAAACCATGCCCAGACTTGGGGCCAGTTTGGCCCAAAGTCTCCAAGAGACAAGTCGGGAAGAAAGATATGGGACAGAGGGAGAAAGCGAAGGGAGCAGGAGAAAGGGAAGGAAGAATAAAAAGTAGTGTTGGGCTGCAGGAGTGAGATGGAGGAAGTGCAAGAAAAGAGGCAGGAAGCAGGAGAGTGAGAGAAAAGGAAAGAAGAGACATGCAGCCAGACGAGGGCTTAGTGAGAGAGGATGGGACAGAGAACAGGATGAGAAGGACATAAGGCAAGGCAAGGACAGGCAAGGACAGGCAAGGCAAGGCTAGGCTGCAGGACATGTTTTTGCTTTATAGTTTCTAGCACATTCGTCTTCAGACTAGGAGGAAAGCCATAAGACCGTATGGATTAGGCCCAAGCAAAAACCCCAGCTACTTGAGACACTTAGACTAAGCCTAAAATACCAAGATCTCTCCATAAGGATGGTTGTTATACTGTACTTCCACAATCTGCTGGCAGTACAAAAAAATAAGCTGCAGATCTCCTTAGGCTGAGTCATGGTGCTTTGGGGCAGGGACCATGCCTATCATGGGAATATTTCACAGTTTCTGCTCTGTTTTCAGTGTATGACACCAAAACACCCACCTGATGACATCCTTTCAAGAGCAAAGGCAGCAATTTGCAGAATTCTGCTTCTTAGGGGAAGTGAGAAATTGCTGAGCTGACACCAAGTCCTGCAGTGTCCCTGTCACCTGCAGAGCCACCGCATCCTCGCCACGGTAGCGGGCATTGTGACAAAGGTTCGATGTCAGCTGGGTGTGGCAGCCAGGCGCCCCCTAGGGGATGGGGAGCCTGTCAGCCCCGGGCCTGTCACTGCCTGGTGTCCCTGCTGCCACCAGCCAGGCCTCTGAAAACTTGTCAAACCATGCCCAGACTTGGGGCCAGTTTGGCCCAAAGTCTCCAAGAGACAAGTCGGGAAGAAAGATATGGGACAGAGGGAGAAAGCGAAGGGAGCAGGAGAAAGGGAAGAAAGAATAAAAAGTAGTGTTGGGCTGCAGGAGTGAGATGGAGGAATTGCAAGAAAAGAGGCAGGAAGCAGGAGAGTGAGAGAAAAGGAAAGAAGAGACATGCAGCCAGACGAGGGGTTAGTGAGAGAGGATGGGACAGAGAACAGGATGAGAAGGACATAAGGCAAGGCAAGGACAGGCAAGGACAGGCAAGGCAAGGCTAGGCTGCAGGACATGTTTTTGCTTTATAGTTTCTAGCACATTCGTCTTCAGACTAGGAGGAAAGCCATAAGACCGTATGGATTAGGCCCAAGCAAAAACCCCAGCTACTTGAGACACTTAGGCTAAGCCCAAAATACCAAGATCTCTCCATAAGGATGGTTGTTATACTGTACTTCCACAATCCGCTGGCAGTAAAAAAAAAGAAGCTGCAGATCTCCTTAGGCTGAGTCATGGTGCTTTGGGTCAGGGACCATGCATATCATGGGAATATTTCACAGTTTCTGCTCTGTTTTCAGTGTATGACACCAAAACACCCACCTGATGACATCCTTTCAAGAGCAAAGGCAGCAATTTGCAGAATTCCGCTTCTTAGGGGAAGTGAGAAATTGCTGAGCTGACACCAAGTCCTGCAGTGTCCCTGTCACCTGCAGAGCCACCGCATCCTCGCCACGGTAGCGGGCATTGTGACAAAGGTTCTATGTCAGCTGGGTGTGGCAGCCAGGCGCCCCCTAGGGGATGGGGAGCCTGTCAGCCCCGGGCCTGTCACTGCCTGGTGTCCCTGCTGCCACCAGCCAGGCATCTGAACACTTGTAAAAACCATGCCCTGACTTGGGGCCAGTTTGGCCCAAAGTCTGCAAGAGACAAGTCGGGAAGAAAGATATGGGACAGAGGGAGAAAGCGAAGGGAGCAGGAGAAAGGGAATGAAGAATAAAAAGTAGTGTTGGGCTGCAGGAGTGAGATGGAGGAAGTGCAAGAAAAGAGGCAGGAAGCAGGAGAGTGAGAGAAAAGGAAAGAAGAGACATGCAGCCAGACGAGGGGTTAGTGAGAGAGGATGGGACAGAGAACAGGATGAGAAGGACATAAGGCAAGGCAAGGACAGGCAAGGACAGGCAAGGCAAGGCTAGGCTGCAGGACATGTTTTTGCTTTATAGTTTCTAGCACATTCGTCTTCAGACTAGGAGGAAAGCCATAAGACCGTATGGATTAGGCCCAAGCAAAAACCCCAGCTACTTGAGACACTTAGACTAAGCCTAAAATACCAAGATCTCTCCATAAGGATGGTTGTTATACTGTACTTCCACAATCTGCTGGCAGTAAAAAAAAAGAAGCTGCAGATCTCCTTAGGCTGAGTCATGGTGCTTTGGGGCAGGGACCATGCATATCATGGGAATATTTCACAGTTTCTGCTCTGTTTTCAGTGTATGACACCAAAACACCCACCTGATGACATCCTTTCAAGAGCAAAGGCAGCAATTTGCAGAATTCCGCTTCTTAGGGGAAGTGAGAAATTGCTGAGCTGACACCAAGTCCTGCAGTGTCCCTGTCACCTGCAGAGCCACCGCATCCTCGCCACGGTAGCGGGCATTGTGACAAAGGTTCTATGTCAGCTGGGTGTGGCAGCCAGGCGCCCCCTAGGGGATGGGGAGCCTGTCAGCCCTGGGCCTGTCACTGCCTGGTGTCCCTGCTGCCACCAGCCAGGCCTCTGAAAACTTGTCAAACCATGCCCAGACTTGGGGCCAGTTTGGCCCAAAGTCTGCAAGAGACAAGTCGGGAAGAAAGATATGGGACAGAGGGAGAAAGCGAAGGGAGCAGGAGAAAGGGAAGGAAGAATAAAAAGTAGTGTTGGGCTGCAGGAGTGAGATGGAGGAATTGCAAGAAAAGAGGCAGGAAGCAGGAGAGTGAGAGAAAAGGAAAGAAGAGACATGCAGCCAGACGAGGGGTTAGTGAGAGAGGATGGGACAGAGAACAGGATGAGAAGGAGATAAGGCAAGGCAAGGACAGGCAAGGACAGGCAAGGCAAGCCTAGGCTGCAGGACATGTTTTTGCTTTATAGTTTCTAGCACATTCCTCTTCAGACTAGGAGGAAAGCCATAAGACCGTATGGATTAGGCCCAAGCAAAAACCCCAGCTACTTGAGACACTTAGACTAAGCCCAAAATACCAAGATCTCTCCATAAGGATGGTTGTTATACTGTACTTCCACAATCTGCTGGCAGTACAAAAAAAGAAGCTGCAGATCTCCTTAGGCTGAGTCATGGTGCTTTGGGTCAGGGACCATGCATATCATGGGAATATTTCACAGTTTCTGCTCTGTTTTCAGTGTATGACACCAAAACACCCACCTGATGACATCCTTTCAAGAGCAAAGGCAGCAATTTGCAGAATTCCGCTTCTTAGGGGAAGTGAGAAATTGCTGAGCTGACACCAAGTCCTGCAGTGTCCCTGTCACCTGCAGAGCCACCGCATCCTCGCCACGGTAGCGGGCATTGTGAGAAAGGTTCTATGTCAGCTGGGTGTGGCAGCCAGGCGCCCCCTAGGGGATGGGGAGCCTGTCAGCCCCGGGCCTGTCACTGCCTGGTGTCCCTGCTGCCACCAGCCAGGCCTCTGAAAACTTGTCAAACCATGCCCAGACTTGGGGCCAGTTTGGCCCAAAGTCTCCAAGAGACAAGTCGGGAAGAAAGATATGGGACAGAGGGAGAAAGCGAAGGGAGCAGGAGAAAGGGAAGGAAGAATAAAAAGTAGTGTTGGGCTGCAGGAGTGAGATGGAGGAATTGCAAGAAAAGAGGCAGGAAGCAGGAGAGTGAGAGAAAAGGAAAGAAGAGACATGCAGCCAGACGAGGGGTTAGTGAGAGAGGATGGGACAGAGAACAGGATGAGAAGGAGATAAGGCAAGGCAAGGACAGGCAAGGACAGGCAAGGCAAGGCTAGGCTGCAGGACATGTTTTTGCTTTATAGTTTCTAGCACATTCGTCTTCAGACTAGGAGGAAAGCCATAAGACCGTATGGATTAGGCCCAAGCAAAAACCCCAGCTACTTGAGACACTTAGGCTAAGCCCAAAATACCAAGATCTCTCCATAAGGATGGTTGTTATACTGTACTTCCACAATCCGCTGGCAGTAAAAAAAAAGAAGCTGCAGATCTCCTTAGGCTGAGTCATGGTGCTTTGGGTCAGGGACCATGCATATCATGGGAATATTTCACAGTTTCTGCTCTGTTTTCAGTGTATGACACCAAAACACCCACCTGATGACATCCTTTCAAGAGCAAAGGCAGCAATTTGCAGAATTCCGCTTCTTAGGGGAAGTGAGAAATTGCTGAGCTGACACCAAGTCCTGCAGTGTCCCTGTCACCTGCAGAGCCACCGCATCCTCGCCACGGTAGCGGGCATTGTGACAAAGGTTCTATGTCAGCTGGGTGTGGCAGCCAGGCGCCCCCTAGGGGATGGGGAGCCTGTCAGCCCCGGGCCTGTCACTGCCTGGTGTCCCTGCTGCCACCAGCCAGGCATCTGAACTCTTGTAAAAACCATGCCCAGACTTGGGGCCAGTTTGGCCCAAAGTCTGCAAGAGACAAGTCGGGAAGAAAGATATGGGACAGAGGGAGAAAGCGAAGGGAGCAGGAGAAAGGGAATGAAGAATAAAAAGTAGTGTTGGGCTGCAGGAGTGAGATGGAGGAAGTGCAAGAAAAGAGGCAGGAAGCAGGAGAGTGAGAGAAAAGGAAAGAAGAGACATGCAGCCAGACGAGGGGTTAGTGAGAGAGGATGGGACAGAGAACAGGATGAGAAGGACATAAGGCAAGGCAAGGACAGGCAAGGACAGGCAAGGCAAGGCTAGGCTGCAGGACATGTTTTTGCTTTATAGTTTCTAGCACATTCGTCTTCAGACGAGGAGGAAAGCCATAAGACCGTATGGATTAGGCCCAAGCAAAAACCCCAGCTACTTGAGATACTTAGACTAAGCCTAAAATACCAAGATCTCTCCATAAGGATGCTTTTTATACTGTACTTCCACAATCTGCTGGCAGTACAAAAAAATAAGCTGCAGATCTCCTTAGGCTGAGTCATGGTGCTTTGGGGCAGGGACCATGCATATCATGGGAATATTTCACAGTTTCTGCTCTGTTTTCAGTGTATGACACCAAAACACCCACCTGATGACATCCTTTCAAGAGCAAAGGCAGCAATTTGCAGAATTCCGCTTCTTAGGGGAAGTGAGAAATTGCTGAGCTGACACCAAGTCCTGCAGTGTCCCTGTCACCTGCAGAGCCACCGCATCCTCGCCACGGTAGCGGGCATTGTGAGAAAGGTTCTATGTCAGCTGGGTGTGGCAGCCAGGCGCCCCCTAGGGGATGGGGAGCCTGTCAGCCCCGGGCCTGTCACTGCCTGGTGTCCCTGCTGCCACCAGCCAGGCCTCTGAAAACTTGTCAAACCATGCCCAGACTTGGGGCCAGTTTGGCCCAAAGTCTCCAAGAGACAAGTCGGGAAGAAAGATATGGGACAGAGGGAGAAAGCGAAGGGAGCAGGAGAAAGGGAAGGAAGAATAAAAAGTAGTGTTGGGCTGCAGGAGTGAGATGGAGGAATTGCAAGAAAAGAGGCAGGAAGCAGGAGAGTGAGAGAAAAGGAAAGAAGAGACATGCAGCCAGACGAGGGGTTAGTGAGAGAGGATGGGACAGAGAACAGGATGAGAAGGAGATAAGGCAAGGCAAGGACAGGCAAGGACAGGCAAGGCAAGGCTAGGCTGCAGGACATGTTTTTGCTTTATAGTTTCTAGCACATTCGTCTTCAGACTAGGAGGAAAGCCATAAGACCGTATGGATTAGGCCCAAGCAAAAACCCCAGCTACTTGAGACACTTAGGCTAAGCCCAAAATACCAAGATCTCTCCATAAGGATGGTTGTTATACTGTACTTCCACAATCCGCTGGCAGTAAAAAAAAAGAAGCTGCAGATCTCCTTAGGCTGAGTCATGGTGCTTTGGGGCAGGGACCATGCATATCATGGGAATATTTCACAGTTTCTGCTCTGTTTTCAGTGTATGACACCAAAACACCCACCTGATGACATCCTTTCAAGAGCAAAGGCAGCAATTTGCAGAATTCCGCTTCTTAGGGGAAGTGAGAAATTGCTGAGCTGACACCAAGTCCTGCAGTGTCCCTGTCACCTGCATAGCCACCGCATCCTCGCCACGGTAGCGGGCATTGTGACAAAGGTTCTATGTCAGCTGGGTGTGGCAGCCAGGCGCCCCCTAGGGGATGGGGAGCCTGTCAGCCCCGGGCCTGTCACTGCCTGGTGTCCCTGCTGCCACCAGCCAGGCATCTGAACTCTTGTAAAAACCATGCCCAGACTTGGGGCCAGTTTGGCCCAAAGTCTGCAAGAGACAAGTCGGGAAGAAAGATATGGGACAGAGGGAGAAAGCGAAGGGAGCAGGAGAAAGGGAATGAAGAATAAAAAGTAGTGTTGGGCTGCAGGAGTGAGATGGAGGAAGTGCAAGAAAAGAGGCAGGAAGCAGGAGAGTGAGAGAAAAGGAAAGAAGAGACATGCAGCCAGACGAGGGGTTAGTGAGAGAGGATGGGACAGAGAACAGGATGAGAAGGACATAAGGCAAGGCAAGGACAGGCAAGGACAGGCAAGGCAAGGCTAGGCTGCAGGACATGTTTTTGCTTTATAGTTTCTAGCACATTCGTCTTCAGACTAGGAGGAAAGCCATAAGACCGTATGGATTAGGCCCAAGCAAAAACCCCAGCTACTTGAGACACTTAGACTAAGCCTAAAATACCAAGATCTCTCCATAAGGATGGTTGTTATACTGTACTTCCACAATCTGCTGGCAGTACAAAAAAATAAGCTGCAGATCTCCTTAGGCTGAGTCATGGTGCTTTGGGTCAGGGACCATGCATATCATGGGAATATTTCACAGTTTCTGCTCTGTTTTCAGTGTATGACACCAAAACACCCACCTGATGACATCCTTTCAAGAGCAAAGGCAGCAATTTGCAGAATTCCGCTTCTTAGGGGAAGTGAGAAATTGCTGAGCTGACACCAAGTCCTGCAGTGTCCCTGTCACCTGCAGAGCCACCGCATCCTCGCCACGGTAGAGGGCATTGTGACAAAGGTTCTATGTCAGCTGGGTGTGGCAGCCAGGCGCCCCCTAGTGGATGGGGAGCCTGTCAGCCCCGGGCCTGTCACTGCCTGCTGGCCCTGCTGCCACCAGCCAGGCCTCTGAAAACTTGTCAAACCATGCCCAGACTTGGGGCCAGTTTGGCCCAAAGTCTCCAAGAGACAAGTCGGGAAGAAAGATATGGGACAGAGGGAGAAAGCGAAGGGAGCAGGAGAAAGGGAAGGAAGAATAAAAAGTAGTGTTGGGCTGCAGGAGTGAGATGGAGGAATTGCAAGAAAAGAGGCAGGAAGCAGGAGAGTGAGAGAAAAGGAAAGAAGAGACATGCAGCCAGACGAGGGGTTAGTGAGAGAGGATGGGACAGAGAACAGGATGAGAAGGACATAAGGCAAGGCAAGGACAGGCAAGGACAGGCAAGGCAAGGCTAGGCTGCAGGACATGTTTTTGCTTTATAGTTTCTAGCACATTCGTCTTCAGACTAGGAGGAAAGCCATAAGACCGTATGGATTAGGCCCAAGCAAAAACCCCAGCTACTTGAGACACTTAGACTAAGCCTAAAATACCAAGATCTCTCCATAAGGATGGTTTTTATACTGTACTTCCACAATCTGCTGGCAGTACAAAAAAATAAGCTGCAGATCTCCTTAGGCTGAGTCATGGTGCTTTGGGGCAGGGACCCTGCATATCATGGGAATATTTCACAGTTTCTGCTCTGTTTTCAGTGTATGACACCAAAACACCCACCTAATGACATCCTTTCAAGAGCAAAGGCAGCAATTTGCAGAATTCCGCTTCTTAGGGGAAGTGAGAAATTGCTGAGCTGACACCAAGTCCTGCAGTGTCCCTGTCACCTGCAGAGCCACCGCATCCTCGCCACGGTAGCGGGCATTGTGACAAAGGTTCTATGTCAGCTGGGTGTGGCAGCCAGGCGCCCCCTAGGGGATGGGGAGCCTGTCAGCCCCGGGCCTGTCACTGCCTGCTGGCCCTGCTGCCACCAGCCAGGCCTCTGAAAACTTGTCAAACCATGCCCAGACTTGGGGCCAGTTTGGCCCAAAGTCTCCAAGAGACAAGTCGGGAAGAAAGATATGGGACAGAGGGAGAAAGCGAAGGGAGCAGGAGAAAGGGAAGGAAGAATAAAAAGTAGTGTTGGGCTGCAGGAGTGAGATGGAGGAATTGCAAGAAAAGAGGCAGGAAGCAGGAGAGTGAGAGAAAAGGAAAGAAGAGACATGCAGCCAGACGAGGGGTTAGTGAGAGAGGATGGGACAGAGAACAGGATGAGAAGGAGATAAGGCAAGGCAAGGACAGGCAAGGACAGGCAAGGCAAGCCTAGGCTGCAGGACATGTTTTTGCTTTATAGTTTCTAGCACATTCCTCTTCAGACTAGGAGGAAAGCCATAAGACCGTATGGATTAGGCCCAAGCAAAAACCCCAGCTACTTGAGACACTTAGGCTAAGCCCAAAATACCAAGATCTCTCCATAAGGATGGTTGTTATACTGTACTTCCACAATCTGCTGGCAGTACAAAAAAAGAAGCTGCAGATCTCCTTAGGCTGAGTCATGGTGCTTTGGGTCAGGGACCATGCATATCATGGGAATATTTCACAGTTTCTGCTCTGTTTTCAGTGTATGACACCAAAACACCCACCTGATGACATCCTTTCAAGAGCAAAGGCAGCAATTTGCAGAATTCCGCTTCTTAGGGGAAGTGAGAAATTGCTGAGCTGACACCAAGTCCTGCAGTGTCCCTGTCACCTGCAGAGCCACCGCATCCTCGCCACGGTAGCGGGCATTGTGAGAAAGGTTCTATGTCAGCTGGGTGTGGCAGCCAGGCGCCCCCTAGGGGATGGGGAGCCTGTCAGCCCCGGGCCTGTCACTGCCTGCTGGCCCTGCTGCCACCAGCCAGGCCTCTGAAAACTTGTCAAACCATGCCCAGACTTGGGGCCAGTTTGGCCCAAAGTCTCCAAGAGACAAGTCGGGAAGAAAGATATGGGACAGAGGGAGAAAGCGAAGGGAGCAGGAGAAAGGGAAGGAAGAATAAAAAGTAGTGTTGGGCTGCAGGAGTGAGATGGAGGTATTGCGAGAAAAGAGGCAGGAAGCAGGAGAGTGAGAGAAAAGGAAAGAAGAGACATGCAGCCAGACGAGGGGTTAGTGAGAGAGGATGGGACAGAGAACAGGATGAGAAGGAGATAAGGCAAGGCAAGGACAGGCAAGGACAGGCAAGGCAAGGCTAGGCTGCAGGACATGTTTTTGCTTTATAGTTTCTAGCACATTCGTCTTCAGACTAGGAGGAAAGCCATAAGACCGTATGGATTAGGCCCAAGCAAAAACCCCAGCTACTTGAGACACTTAGGCTAAGCCCAAAATACCAAGATCTCTCCATAAGGATGGTTGTTATACTGTACTTCCACAATCCGCTGGAAGTAAAAAAAAAGAAGCTGCAGATCTCCTTAGGCTGAGTCATGGTGCTTTGGGTCAGGGACCATGCATATCATGGGAATATTTCACAGTTTCTGCTCTGTTTTCAGTGTATGACACCAAAACACCCACCTGATGACATCCTTTCAAGAGCAAAGGCAGCAATTTGCAGAATTCCGCTTCTTAGGGGAAGTGAGAAATTGCTGAGCTGACACCAAGTCCTGCAGTGTCCCTGTCACCTGCAGAGCCACCGCATCCTCGCCACGGTAGCGGGCATTGTGAGAAAGGTTCTATGTCAGCTGGGTGTGGCAGCCAGGCGCCCCCTAGGGGATGGGGAGCCTGTCAGCCCCGGGCCTGTCACTGCCTGGTGTCCCTGCTGCCACCAGCCAGGCATCTGAACACTTGTAAAAACCATGCCCAGACTTGGGGCCAGTTTGGCCCAAAGTATGCAAGAGACAAGTCGGGAAGAAAGATATGGGACAGAGGGAGAAAGCGAAGGGAGCAGGAGAAAGGGAATGAAGAATAAAAAGTAGTGTTGGGCTGCAGGAGTGAGATGGAGGAAGTGCAAGAAAAGAGGCAGGAAGCAGGAGAGTGAGAGAAAAGGAAAGAAGAGACATGCAGCCAGACGAGGGGTTAGTGAGAGAGGATGGGACAGAGAACAGGATGAGAAGGACATAAGGCAAGGCAAGGACAGGCAAGGACAGGCAAGGCAAGGCTAGGCTGCAGGACATGTTTTTGCTTTATAGTTTCTAGCACATTCGTCTTCAGACTAGGAGGAAAGCCATAAGACCGTATGGATTAGGCCCAAGGAAAAACCCCAGCTACTTGAGACACTTAGGCTAAGCCCAAAATACCAAGATCTCTCCATAAGGATGGTTGTTATACTGTACTTCCACAATCTGCTGGCAGTACAAAAAAATAAGCTGCAGATCTCCTTAGGCTGAGTCATGGTGCTTTGGGGCAGGGACCGTGCATATCATGGGAATATTTCACAGTTTCTGCTCTGTTTTCAGTGTATGACACCAAAACACCCACCTAATGACATCCTTTCAAGAGAAAAGGCAGCAATTTGCAGAATTCCGCTTCTTAGGGGAAGTGAGAAATTGCTGAGCTGACACCAAGTCCTGCAGTGTCCCTGTCACCTGCAGAGCCACCGCATCCTCGCCACGGTAGCGGGCATTGTGACAAAGGTTCTATGTCAGCTGGGTGTGGCAGCCAGGCGCCCCCTAGGGGATGGGGAGCCTGTCAGCCCCGGGACTGTCACTGCCTGGTGTCCCTGCTGCCACCAGCCAGGCCTCTGAAAACTTGTCAAACCATGCCCAGACTTGGGGCCAGTTTGGCCCAAAGTCTCCAAGAGACAAGTCGGGAAGAAAGACATGGGACAGAGGGAGAAAGCGAAGGGAGCAGGAGAAAGGGAAGGAAGAATAAAAAGTAGTGTTGGGCTGCAGGAGTGAGATGGAGGAATTGCAAGAAAAGAGGCAGGAAGCAGGAGAGTGAGAGAAAAGGAAAGAAGAGACATGCAGCCAGACGAGGGCTTAGTGAGAGAGGATGGGACAGAGAACAGGATGAGAAGGAGATAAGGCAAGGCAAGGACAGGCAAGGACAGGCAAGGCAAGGCTAGGCTGCAGGACATGTTTTTGCTTTATAGTTTCTAGCACATTCGTCTTCAGACTAGGAGGAAAGCCATAAGACCGTATGGATTAGGCCCAAGCAAAAACCCCAGCTACTTGAGACACTTAGGCTAAGCCCAAAATACCAAGATCTCTCCATAAGGATGGTTGTTATACTGTACTTCCACAATCTGCTGGCAGTAAAAAAAAAGAAGCTGCAGATCTCCTTAGGCTGAGTCATGGTGCTTTGGGTCAGGGACCATGCATATCATGGGAATATTTCACAGTTTCTGCTCTGTTTTCAGTGTATGACACCAAAACACCCACCTGATGACATCCTTTCAAGAGCAAAGGCAGCAATTTGCAGAATTCTGCTTCTTAGGGGAAGTGAGAAATTGCTGAGCTGACACCAAGTCCTGCAGTGTCCCTGTCACCTGCAGAGCCACCGCATCCTCGCCACGGTAGCGGGCATTGTGACAAAGGTTCTATGTCAGCTGGGTGTGGCAGCCAGGCGCCCCCTAGGGGATGGGGAGCCTGTCAGCCCCGGGCCTGTCACTGCCTGGTGTCCCTGCTGCCACCAGCCAGGCATCTGAACACTTGTAAAAACCATGCCCAGACTTGGGGCCAGTTTGGCCCAAAGTCTGCAAGAGACAAGTCGGGAAGAAAGATATGGGACAGAGGGAGAAAGCGAAGGGAGCAGGAGAAAGGGAATGAAGAATAAAAAGTAGTGTTGGGCTGCAGGAGTGAGATGGAGGAAGTGCAAGAAAAGAGGCAGGAAGCAGGAGAGTGAGAGAAAAGGAAAGAAGAGACATGCAGCCAGACGAGGGGTTAGTGAGAGAGGATGGGACAGAGAACAGGATGAGAAGGACATAAGGCAAGGCAAGGACAGGCAAGGACAGGCAAGGCAAGGCTAGGCTGCAGGACATGTTTTTGCTTTATAGTTTCTAGCACATTCGTCTTCAGACTAGGAGGAAAGCCATAAGACCGTATGGATTAGGCCCAAGCAAAAACCCCAGCTACTTGAGACACTTAGACTAAGCCCAAAATACCAAGATCTCTGCATAAGGATGGTTGTTATACTGTACTTCCACAATCTGCTGGCAGTACAAAAAAAGAAGCTGCAGATCTCCTTAGGCTGAGTCATGGTGCTTTGGGGCAGGGACCATGCATATCATGGGAATATTTCACAGTTTCTGCTCTGTTTTCAGTGTATGACACCAAAACACCCACCTGATGACATCCTTTCAAGAGCAAAGGCAGCAATTTGCAGAATTCCGCTTCTTAGGGGAAGTGAGAAATTGCTGAGCTGACACCAAGTCCTGCAGTGTCCCTGTCACCTGCAGAGCCACCGCATCCTCGCCACGGTAGCGGGCATTGTGACAAAGGTTCTATGTCAGCTGGGTGTGGCAGCCAGGCGCCCCCTAGGGGATGGGGAGCCTGTCAGCCCCGGTCCTGTCACTGCCTGCTGGCCCTGCTGCCACCAGCCAGGCCTCTGAAAACTTGTCAAACCATGCCCAGACTTGGGGCCAGTTTGGCCCAAAGTCTCCAAGAGACAAGTCGGGAAGAAAGATATGGGACAGAGGGAGAAAGCGAAGGGAGCAGGAGAAAGGGAAGGAAGAATAAAAAGTAGTGTTGGGCTGCAGGAGTGAGATGGAGGAATTGCAAGAAAAGAGGCAGGAAGCAGGAGAGTGAGAGAAAAGGAAAGAAGAGACATGCAGCCAGACGAGGGCTTAGTGAGAGAGGATGGGACAGAGAACAGGATGAGAAGGACATAAGGCAAGGCAAGGACAGGCAAGGACAGGCAAGGCAAGGCTAGGCTGCAGGACATGTTTTTGCTTTATAGTTTCTAGCACATTCGTCTTCAGACTATGAGGAAAGCCATAAGACCGTATGGATTAGGCCCAAGCAAAAACCCCAGCTACTTGAGACACTTAGACTAAGCCTAAAATACCAAGATCTCTCCATAAGGATGGTTTTTATACTGTACTTCCACAATCTGCTGGCAGTACAAAAAAATAAGCTGCAGATCTCCTTAGGCTGAGTCATGGTGCTTTGGGGCAGGGACCGTGCATATCATGGGAATATTTCACAGTTTCTGCTCTGTTTTCAGTGTATGACACCAAAACACCCACCTAATGACATCCTTTCAAGAGAAAAGGCAGCAATTTGCAGAATTCCGCTTCTTAGGGGAAGTGAGAAATTGCTGAGCTGACACCAAGTCCTGCAGTGTCCCTGTCACCTGCAGAGCCACCGCATCCTCGCCACGGTAGCGGGCATTGTGACAAAGGTTCTATGTCAGCTGGGTGTGGCAGCCAGGCGCCCCCTAGGGGATGGGGAGCCTGTCAGCCCCGGTCCTGTCACTGCCTGCTGGCCCTGCTGCCACCAGCCAGGCCTCTGAAAACTTGTCAAACCATGCCCAGACTTGGGGCCAGTTTGGCCCAAAGTCTCCAAGAGACAAGTCGGGAAGAAAGATATGGGACAGAGGGAGAAAGCGAAGGGAGCAGGAGAAAGGGAAGGAAGAATAAAAAGTAGTGTTGGGCTGCAGGAGTGAGATGGAGGAATTGCAAGAAAAGAGGCAGGAAGCAGGAGAGTGAGAGAAAAGGAAAGAAGAGACATGCAGCCAGACGAGGGCTTAGTGAGAGAGGATGGGACAGAGAACAGGATGAGAAGGACATAAGGCAAGGCAAGGACAGGCAAGGACAGGCAAGGCAAGGCTAGGCTGCAGGACATGTTTTTGCTTTATAGTTTCTAGCACATTCGTCTTCAGACTATGAGGAAAGCCATAAGACCGTATGGATTAGGCCCAAGCAAAAACCCCAGCTACTTGAGACACTTAGACTAAGCCTAAAATACCAAGATCTCTCCATAAGGATGGTTTTTATACTGTACTTCCACAATCTGCTGGCAGTACAAAAAAATAAGCTGCAGATCTCCTTAGGCTGAGTCATGGTGCTTTGGGGCAGGGACCGTGCATATCATGGGAATATTTCACAGTTTCTGCTCTGTTTTCAGTGTATGACACCAAAACACCCACCTAATGACATCCTTTCAAGAGAAAAGGCAGCAATTTGCAGAATTCCGCTTCTTAGGGGAAGTGAGAAATTGCTGAGCTGACACCAAGTCCTGCAGTGTCCCTGTCACCTGCAGAGCCACCGCATCCTCGCCACGGTAGCGGGCATTGTGACAAAGGTTCTATGTCAGCTGGGTGTGGCAGCCAGGCGCCCCCTAGGGGATGGGGAGCCTGTCAGCCCCGGGCCTGTCACTGCCTGGTGGCCCTGCTGCCACCAGCCAGGCCTCTGAAAACTTGTCAAACCATGCCCAGACTTGGGGCCAGTTTGGCCCAAAGTCTCCAAGAGACAAGTCGGGAAGAAAGATATGGGACAGAGGGAGAAAGCGAAGGGAGCAGGAGAAAGGGAAGGAAGAATAAAAAGTAGTGTTGGGCTGCAGGAGTGAGATGGAGGAATTGCAAGAAAAGAGGCAGGAAGCAGGAGAGTGAGAGAAAAGGAAAGAAGAGACATGCAGCCAGACGAGGGGTTAGTGAGAGAGGATGGGACAGAGAACAGGATGAGAAGGAGATAAGGCAAGGCAAGGACAGGCAAGGACAGGCAAGGCAAGGCTAGGCTGCAGGACATGTTTTTGCTTTATAGTTTCTAGCACATTCGTCTTCAGACTAGGAGGAAAGCCATAAGACCGTATGGATTAGGCCCAAGCAAAAACCCCAGCTACTTGAGACACTTAGGCTAAGCCCAAAATACCAAGATCTCTCCATAAGGATGGTTGTTATACTGTACTTCCACAATCTGCTGGCAGTAAAAAAAAAGAAGCTGCAGATCTCCTTAGGCTGAGTCATGGTGCTTTGGGTCAGGGACCATGCATATCATGGGAATATTTCACAGTTTCTGCTCTGTTTTCAGTGTATGACACCAAAACACCCACCTGATGACATCCTTTCAAGAGCAAAGGCAGCAATTTGCAGAATTCTGCTTCTTAGGGGAAGTGAGAAATTGCTGAGCTGACACCAAGTCCTGCAGTGTCCCTGTCACCTGCAGAGCCACCGCATCCTCGCCACGGTAGCGGGCATTGTGACAAAGGTTCTATGTCAGCTGGGTGTGGCAGCCAGGCGCCCCCTAGGGGATGGGGAGCCTGTCAGCCCCGGGCCTGTCACTGCCTGGTGTCCCTGCTGCCACCAGCCAGGCATCTGAACACTTGTAAAAACCATGCCCAGACTTGGGGCCAGTTTGGCCCAAAGTCTGCAAGAGACAAGTCGGGAAGAAAGATATGGGACAGAGGGAGAAAGCGAAGGGAGCAGGAGAAAGGGAATGAAGAATAAAAAGTAGTGTTGGGCTGCAGGAGTGAGATGGAGGAAGTGCAAGAAAAGAGGCAGGAAGCAGGAGAGTGAGAGAAAAGGAAAGAAGGGACATGCAGCCAGACGAGGGCTTAGTGAGAGAGGATGGGACAGAGAACAGGATGAGAAGGACATAAGGCAAGGCAAGGACAGGCAAGGACAGGCAAGGCAAGGCTAGGCTGCAGGACATGTTTTTGCTTTATAGTTTCTAGCACATTCGTCTTCAGACTAGGAGGAAAGCCATAAGACCGTATGGATTAGGCCCAAGCAAAAACCCCAGCTACTTGAGACACTTAGGCTAAGCCCAAAATACCAAGATCTCTCCATAAGGATGGTTGTTATACTGTACTTCCACAATCTGCTGGCAGTACAAAAAAATAAGCTGCAGATCTCCTTAGGCTGAGTCATGGTGCTTTGGGGCAGGGACCATGCATATCATGGGAATATTTCACAGTTTCTGCTCTGTTTTCAGTGTATGACACCAAAACACCCACCTGATGACATCCTTTCAAGAGCAAAGGCAGCAATTTGCAGAATTCCGCTTCTTAGGGGAAGTGAGAAATTGCTGAGCTGACACCAAGTCCTGCAGTGTCCCTGTCACCTGCAGAGCCACCGCATCCTCGCCACGGTAGCGGGCATTGTGACAAAGGTTCTATGTCAGCTGGGTGTGGCAGCCAGGCGCCCCCTAGGGGATGGGGAGCCTGTCAGCCCCGGGCCTGTCACTGCCTGGTGTCCCTGCTGCCACCAGCCAGGCCTCTGAAAACTTGTCAAACCATGCCCAGACTTGGGGCCAGTTTGGCCCAAAGTCTGCAAGAGACAAGTCGGGAAGAAAGATATGGGACAGAGGGAGAAAGCGAAGGGAGCAGGAGAAAGGGAAGGAAGAATAAAAAGTAGTGTTGGGCTGCAGGAGTGAGATGGAGGAATTGCAAGAAAAGAGGCAGGAAGCAGGAGAGTGAGAGAAAAGGAAAGAAGAGACATGCAGCCAGACGAGGGGTTAGTGAGAGAGGATGGGACAGAGAACAGGATGAGAAGGACATAAGGCAAGGCAAGGACAGGCAAGGACAGGCAAGGCAAGGCTAGGCTGCAGGACATGTTTTTGCTTTATAGTTTCTAGCACATTCGTCTTCAGACTAGGAGGAAAGCCATAAGACCGTATGGATTAGGCCCAAGCAAAAACCCCAGCTACTTGAGACACTTAGGCTAAGCCCAAAATACCAAGATCTCTCCATAAGGATGGTTGTTATACTGTACTTCCACAATCTGCTGGCAGTACAAAAAAATAAGCTGCAGATCTCCTTAGGCTGAGTCATGGTGCTTTGGGGCAGGGACCACGCATATCATGGGAATATTTCACAGTTTCTGCTCTGTTTTCAGTGTATGACACCAAAACACCCACCTGATGACATCCTTTCAAGAGCAAAGGCAGCAATTTGCAGAATTCCGCTTCTTAGGGGAAGTGAGAAATTGCTGAGCTGACACCAAGTCCTGCAGTGTCCCTGTCACCTGCAGAGCCACCGCATCCTCGCCACGGTAGCGGGCATTGTGACAAAGGTTCTATGTCAGCTGGGTGTGGCAGCCAGGCGCCCCCTAGGGGATGGGGAGCCTGTCAGCCCCGGGCCTGTCACTGCCTGGTGTCCCTGCTGCCACCAGCCAGGCCTCTGAAAACTTGTCAAACCATGCCCAGACTTGGGGCCAGTTTGGCCCAAAGTCTGCAAGAGACAAGTCGGGAAGAAAGATATGGGACAGAGGGAGAAAGCGAAGGGAGCAGGAGAAAGGGAAGGAAGAATAAAAAGTAGTGTTGGGCTGCAGGAGTGAGATGGAGGAATTGCAAGAAAAGAGGCAGGAAGCAGGAGAGTGAGAGAAAAGGAAAGAAGAGACATGCAGCCAGACGAGGGGTTAGTGAGAGAGGATGGGACAGAGAACAGGATGAGAAGGACATAAGGCAAGGCAAGGACAGGCAAGGACAGGCAAGGCAAGGCTAGGCTGCAGGACATGTTTTTGCTTTATAGTTTCTAGCACATTCGTCTTCAGACTAGGAGGAAAGCCATAAGACCATATGGATTAGGCCCAAGCAAAAACCCCAGCTACTTGAGACACTTAGACTAAGCCTAAAATACCAAGATCTCTCCATAAGGATGGTTTTTATACTGTACTTCCACAATCTGCTGGCAGTACAAAAAAATAAGCTGCAGATCTCCTTAGGCTGAGTCATGGTGCTTTGGGGCAGGGACCATGCATTTCATGGGAATATTTCACAGTTTCTGCTTTGTTTTCAGTGTATGAGACCAAAACACCCACCTGATGACATCCTTTCAAGAGCAAAAGCAGCAATTTGCAGAATTCCGCTTCTTAGGGGAAGTGAGAAATTGCTGAGCTGACACCAAGTCCTGCAGTGTCCCTGTCACCTGCAGAGCCACCGCATCCTCGCCACGGTAGCGGGCATTGTGAGAAAGGTTCTATGTCAGCTGGGTGTGGCAGCCAGGCGCCCCCTAGGGGATGGGGAGCCTGTCAGCCCCGGGCCTGTCACTGCCTGGTGTCCCTGCTGCCACCAGCCAGGCCTCTGAAAACTTGTCAAACCATGCCCAGACTTGGGGCCAGTTTGGCCCAAAGTCTCCAAGAGACAAGTCGGGAAGAAAGATATGGGACAGAGGGAGAAAGCGAAGGGAGCAGGAGAAAGGGAAGGAAGAATAAAAAGTAGTGTTGGGCTGCAGGAGTGAGATGGAGGTATTGCGAGAAAAGAGGCAGGAAGCAGGAGAGTGAGAGAAAAGGAAAGAAGAGACATGCAGCCAGACGAGGGGTTAGTGAGAGAGGATGGGACAGAGAACAGGATGAGAAGGAGATAAGGCAAGGCAAGGACAGGCAAGGACAGGCAAGGCAAGGCTAGGCTGCAGGACATGTTTTTGCTTTATAGTTTCTAGCACATTCGTCTTCAGACTAGGAGGAAAGCCATAAGACCGTATGGATTAGGCCCAAGCAAAAACCGCAGCTACTTGAGACACTTAGACTAAGCCTAAAATACCAAGATCTCTCCATAAGGATGGTTTTTATACTGTACTTCCACAATCTGCTGGCAGTACAAAAAAATAAGCTGCAGATCTCCTTAGGCTGAGTCATGGTGCTTTGGGGCAGGGACCATGCATATCATGGGAATATTTCACAGTTTCTGCTCTGTTTTCAGTGTATGACACCAAAACACCCACCTGATGACATCCTTTCAAGAGCAAAGGCAGCAATTTGCAGAATTCCGCTTCTTAGGGGAAGTGAGAAATTGCTGAGCTGACACCAAGTCCTGCAGTGTCCCTGTCACCTGCAGAGCCACCGCATCCTCGCCACGGTAGCGGGCATTGTGACAAAGGTTCTATGTCAGCTGGGTGTGGCAGCCAGGCGCCCCCTAGGGGATGGGGAGCCTGTCAGTCCCGGGCCTGTCACTGCCTGGTGTCCCTGCTGCCACCAGCCAGGCCTCTGAAAACTTGTCAAACCATGCCCAGACTTGGGGCCAGTTTGGCCCAAAGTCTGCAAGAGACAAGTCGGGAAGAAAGATATGGGACAGAGGGAGAAAGCGAAGGGAGCAGGAGAAAGGGAAGGAAGAATAAAAAGTAGTGTTGGGCTGCAGGAGTGAGATGGAGGAATTGCAAGAAAAGAGGCAGGAAGCAGGAGAGTGAGAGAAAAGGAAAGAAGAGACATGCAGCCAGACGAGGGGTTAGTGAGAGAGGATGGGACAGAGAACAGGATGAGAAGGACATAAGGCAAGGCAAGGACAGGCAAGGACAGGCAAGGCAAGGCTAGGCTGCAGGACATGTTTTTGCTTTATAGTTTCTAGCACATTCGTCTTCAGACGAGGAGGAAAGCCATAAGACCGTATGGATTAGGCCCAAGCAAAAACCCCAGCTACTTGAGACACTTAGACTAAGCCTAAAATACCAAGATCTCTCCATAAGGATGGTTTTTATACTGTACTTCCACAATCTGCTGGCAGTACAAAAAAATAAGCTGCAGATCTCCTTAGGCTGAGTCATGGTGCTTTGGGGCAGGGACCATGCATATCATGGGAATATTTCACAGTTTCTGCTCTGTTTTCAGTGTATGACACCAAAACACCCACCTGATGACATCCTTTCAAGAGCAAAGGCAGCAATTTGCAGAATTCCGCTTCTTAGGGGAAGTGAGAAATTGCTGAGCTGACACCAAGTCCTGCAGTGTCTCTGTCACCTGCAGAGCCACCGCATCCTCGCCACGGTAGCGGGCATTGTGACAAAGGTTCTATGTCAGCTGGGTGTGGCAGCCAGGCGCCCCCTAGGGGATGGGGAGCCTGTCAGTCCCGGGCCTGTCACTGCCTGGTGTCCCTGCTGCCACCAGCCAGGCCTCTGAAAACTTGTCAAACCATGCCCAGACTTGGGGCCAGTTTGGCCCAAAGTCTCCAAGAGACAAGTCGGGAAGAAAGATATGGGACAGAGGGAGAAAGCGAAGGGAGCAGGAGAAAGGGAAGGAAGAATAAAAAGTAGTGTTGGGCTGCAGGAGTGAGATGGAGGAATTGCAAGAAAAGAGGCAGGAAGCAGGAGAGTGAGAGAAAAGGAAAGAAGAGACATGCAGCCAGACGAGGGGTTAGTGAGAGAGGATGGGACAGAGAACAGGATGAGAAGGACATAAGGCAAGGCTAGGACAGGCAAGGACAGGCAAGGCAAGGCTAGGCTGCAGGACATGTTTTTGCTTTATAGTTTCTAGCACATTCGTCTTCAGACTAGGAGGAAAGCCATAAGACCGTATGGATTAGGCCCAAGCAAAAACCCCAGCTACTTGAGACACTTAGACTAAGCCTAAAATACCAAGATCTCTCCATAAGGATGGTTTTTATACTGTACTTCCACAATCTGCTGGCAGTACAAAAAAATAAGCTGCAGATCTCCTTAGGCTGAGTCATGGTGCTTTGGGGCAGGGACCATGCATATCATGGGAATATTTCACAGTTTCTGCTCTGTTTTCAGTGTATGACACCAAAACACCCACCTGATGACACCCTTTCAAGAGCAAAGGCAGCAATTTGCACAATTCCGCTTCTTAGGGGAAGTGAGAAATTGCTGAGCTGACACCAAGTCCTGCAGTGTCCCTGTCACCTGCAGAGCCACCGCATCCTCGCCACGGTAGCGGGCATTGTGACAAAGGTTCTATGTCAGCTGGGTGTGGCAGCCAGGCGCCCCCTAGGGGATGGGGAGCCTGTCAGCCCCGGGCCTGTCACTGCCTGGTGTCCCTGCTGCCACCAGCCAGGCCTCTGAAAACTTGTCAAACCATGCCCAGACTTGGGGCCAGTTTGGCCCAAAGTCTCCAAGAGACAAGTCGGGAAGAAAGATATGGGACAGAGGGAGAAAGCGAAGGGAGCAGGAGAAAGGGAAGGAAGAATAAAAAGTAGTGTTGGGCTGCAGGAGTGAGATGGAGGAATTGCAAGAAAAGAGGCAGGAAGCAGGAGAGTGAGAGAAAAGGAAAGAAGAGACATGCAGCCAGACGAGGGGTTAGTGAGAGAGGATGGGACAGAGAACAGGATGAGAAGGAGATAAGGCAAGGCAAGGACAGGCAAGGACAGGCAAGGCAAGGCTAGGCTGCAGGACATGTTTTTGCTTTATAGTTTCTAGCACATTCGTCTTCAGACTAGGAGGAAAGCCATAAGACCGTATGGATTAGGCCCAAGCAAAAACCCCAGCTACTTGAGACACTTAGACTAAGCCTAAAATACCAAGATCTCTCCATAAGGATGGTTTTTATACTGTACTTCCACAATCTGCTGGCAGTACAAAAAAATAAGCTGCAGATCTCCTTAGGCTGAGTCATGGTGCTTTGGGGCAGGGACCATGCATATCATGGGAATATTTCACAGTTTCTGCTCTGTTTTCAGTGTATGACACCAAAACACCCACCTGATGACATCCTTTCAAGAGCAAAGGCAGCAATTTGCAGAATTCCGCTTCTTAGGGGAAGTGAGAAATTGCTGAGCTGACACCAAGTCCTGCAGTGTCTCTGTCACCTGCAGAGCCACCGCATCCTCGCCACGGTAGCGGGCATTGTGACAAAGGTTCTATGTCAGCTGGGTGTGGCAGCCAGGCGCCCCCTAGGGGATGGGGAGCCTGTCAGTCCCGGGCCTGTCACTGCCTGGTGTCCCTGCTGCCACCAGCCAGGCCTCTGAAAACTTGTCAAACCATGCCCAGACTTGGGGCCAGTTTGGCCCAAAGTCTCCAAGAGACAAGTCGGGAAGAAAGATATGGGACAGAGGGAGAAAGCGAAGGGAGCAGGAGAAAGGGAAGGAAGAATAAAAAGTAGTGTTGGGCTGCAGGAGTGAGATGGAGGAATTGCAAGAAAAGAGGCAGGAAGCAGGAGAGTGAGAGAAAAGGAAAGAAGAGACATGCAGCCAGACGAGGGGTTAGTGAGAGAGGATGGGACAGAGAACAGGATGAGAAGGACATAAGGCAAGGCTAGGACAGGCAAGGACAGGCAAGGCAAGGCTAGGCTGCAGGACATGTTTTTGCTTTATAGTTTCTAGCACATTCGTCTTCAGACGAGGAGGAAAGCCATAAGACCGTATGGATTAGGCCCAAGCAAAAACCCCAGCTACTTGAGACACTTAGACTAAGCCTAAAATACCAAGATCTCTCCATAAGGATGGTTTTTATACTGTACTTCCACAATCTGCTGGCAGTACAAAAAAATAAGCTGCAGATCTCCTTAGGCTGAGTCATGGTGCTTTGGGGCAGGGACCATGCATATCATGGGAATATTTCACAGTTTCTGCTCTGTTTTCAGTGTATGACACCAAAACACCCACCTGATGACACCCTTTCAAGAGCAAAGGCAGCAATTTGCACAATTCCGCTTCTTAGGGGAAGTGAGAAATTGCTGAGCTGACACCAAGTCCTGCAGTGTCCCTGTCACCTGCAGAGCCACCGCATCCTCGCCACGGTAGCGGGCATTGTGACAAAGGTTCTATGTCAGCTGGGTGTGGCAGCCAGGCGCCCCCTAGGGGATGGGGAGCCTGTCAGCCCCGGGCCTGTCACTGCCTGGTGTCCCTGCTGCCACCAGCCAGGCCTCTGAAAACTTGTCAAACCATGCCCAGACTTGGGGCCAGTTTGGCCCAAAGTATGCAAGAGACAAGTCGGGAAGAAAGATATGGGACAGAGGGAGAAAGCGAAGGGAGCAGGAGAAAGGGAAGGAAGAATAAAAAGTAGTGTTGGGCTGCAGGAGTGAGATGGAGGAATTGCAAGAAAAGAGGCAGGAAGCAGGAGAGTGAGAGAAAAGGAAAGAAGAGACATGCAGCCAGACGAGGGGTTAGTGAGAGAGGATGGGACAGAGAACAGGATGAGAAGGACATAAGGCAAGGCAAGGACAGGCAAGGACAGGCAAGGCAAGGCTAGGCTGCAGGACATGTTTTTGCTTTATAGTTTCTAGCACATTCGTCTTCAGACGAGGAGGAAAGCCATAAGACCGTATGGATTAGGCCCAAGCAAAAACCCCAGCTACTTGAGACACTTAGACTAAGCCTAAAATACCAAGATCTCTCCATAAGGATGGTTGTTATACTGTACTTCCACAATCTGCTGGCAGTACAAAAAAATAAGCTGCAGATCTCCTTAGGCTGAGTCATGGTGCTTTGGGGCAGGGACCATGCATTCATGGGAATATTTCACAGTTTCTGCTCTGTTTTCAGTGTATGACACCAAAACACCCACCTGATGACACCCTTTCAAGAGCAAAGGCAGCAATTTGCACAATTCCGCTTCTTAGGGGAAGTGAGAAATTGCTGAGCTGACACCAAGTCCTGCAGTGTCCCTGTCACCTGCAGAGCCACCGCATCCTCGCCACGGTAGCGGGCATTGTGACAAAGGTTCTATGTCAGCTGGGTGTGGCAGCCAGGCGCCCCCTAGGGGATGGGGAGCCTGTCAGCCCCGGGCCTGTCACTGCCTGGTGTCCCTGCTGCCACCAGCCAGGCCTCTGAAAACTTGTCAAACCATGCCCAGACTTGGGGCCAGTTTGGCCCAAAGTCTGCAAGAGACAAGTCGGGAAGAAAGATATGGGACAGAGGGAGAAAGCGAAGGGAGCAGGAGAAAGGGAATGAAGAATAAAAAGTAGTGTTGGGCTGCAGGAGTGAGATGGAGGAAGTGCAAGAAAAGAGGCAGGAAGCAGGAGAGTGAGAGAAAAGGAAAGAAGAGACATGCAGCCAGACGAGGGGTTAGTGAGAGAGGATGGGACAGAGAACAGGATGAGAAGGACATAAGGCAAGGCAAGGACAGGCAAGGACAGGCAAGGCAAGGCTAGGCTGCAGGACATGTTTTTGCTTTATAGTTTCTAGCACATTCGTCTTCAGACTAGGAGGAAAGCCATAAGACCGTATGGATTAGGCCCAAGCAAAAACCCCAGCTACTTGAGACACTTAGACTAAGCCTAAAATACCAAGATCTCTCCATAAGGATGGTTTTTATACTGTACTTCCACAATCTGCTGGCAGTACAAAAAAAGAAGCTGCAGATCTCCTTAGGCTGAGTCATGGTGCTTTGGGGCAGGGACCATGCATATCATGGGAATGTTTCACAGTTTCTGCTCTGTTTAGAGTGTATGACACCAAAACACCCACCTGATGACATCCTTTCAAGAGCAAAGGCAGCAATTTGCAGAATTCCGCTTCTTAGGGGAAGTGAGAAATTGCTGAGCTGACACCAAGTCCTGCAGTGTCCCTGTCACCTGCAGAGCCACCGCATCCTCGCCACGGTAGCGGGCATTGTGACAAAGGTTCTATGTCAGCTGGGTGTGGCAGCCAGGCGCCCCCTAGGGGATGGGGAGCCTGTCAGCCACGGGCCTGTCACTGCCTGGTGTCCCTGCTGCCACCAGCCAGGCCTCTGAAAACTTGTCAAACCATGCCCAGACTTGGGGCCAGTTTGGCCCAAAGTCTCCAAGAGACAAGTCGGGAAGAAAGATATGGGACAGAGGGAGAAAGCGAAGGGAGCAGGAGAAAGGGAATGAAGAATAAAAAGTAGTGTTGGGCTGCAGGAGTGAGATGGAGGAAGTGCAAGAAAAGACGCAGGAAGCAGGAGAGTGAGAGAAAAGGAAAGAAGAGACATGCAGCCAGACGAGGGGTTAGTGAGAGTGGATGGGACAGAGAACAGGATGAGAAGGACATAAGGCAAGGCTAGGACAGGCAAGGACAGGCAAGGCAAGGCTAGGCTGCAGGACATGTTTTTGCTTTATAGTTTCTAGCACATTCGTCTTCAGACTAGGAGGAAAGCCATAAGACCGTATGGATTAGGCCCAAGCAAAAACCCCAGCTACTTGAGACACTTAGACTAAGCCTAAAATACCAAGATCTCTCCATAAGGATGGTTTTTATACTGTACTTCCACAATCTGCTGGCAGTACAAAAAAAGAAGCTGCAGATCTCCTTAGGCTGAGTCATGGTGCTTTGGGGCAGGGACCATGCATATCATGGGAATGTTTTACAGTTTCTGCTCTGTTTAGAGTGTATGACACCAAAACACCCACCTGATGACATCCTTTCAAGAGCAAAGGCAGCAATTTGCAGAATTCCGCTTCTTAGGGGAAGTGAGAAATTGCTGAGCTGACACCAAGTCCTGCAGTGTCCCTGTCACCTGCAGAGCCACCGCATCCACGCCACGGTAGCAGGCATTGTGACAAAGGTTCTATGTCAGCTGGGTGTGGCAGCCAGGCGCCCCCTAGGGAATGGGGAGCCTGTCAGCCCCGGGCCTGTCACTGCCTGGTGTCCCTGCTGCCACCAGCCAGGCCTCTGAAAACTTGTCAAACCATGCCCAGACTTGGGGCCAGTTTGGCCCAAAGTCTCCAAGAGACAAGTCGGGAAGAAAGATATGGGACAGAGGGAGAAAGCGAAGGGAGCAGGAGAAAGGGAAGGAAGAATAAAAAGTAGTGTTGGGCTGCAGGAGTGAGATGGAGGAATTGCAAGAAAAGAGGCAGGAAGCAGAAGAGTGAGAGAAAAGGAAAGAAGAGACATGCAGCCAGACGAGGGGTTAGTGAGAGAGGATGGGACAGAGAACAGGATGAGAAGGAGATAAGGCAAGGCAAGGACAGGCAAGGACAGGCAAGGCAAGGCTAGGCTGCAGGACATGTTTTTGCTTTATAGTTTCTAGCACATTCGTCTTCAGACTAGGAGGAAAGCCATAAGACCGTATGGATTAGGCCCAAGCAAAAACCCCAGCTACTTGAGACACTTAGACTAAGCCTAAAATACCAAGATCTCTCCATAAGGATGGTTGTTATACTGTACTTCCACAATCTGCTGGCAGTACAAAAAAATAAGCTGCAGATCTCCTTAGGCTGAGTCATGGTGCTTTGGGGCAGGGACCATGCATATCATGGGAATATTTCACAGTTTCTGCTCTGTTTTCAGTGTATGACACCAAAACACCCACCTGATGACACCCTTTCAAGAGCAAAGGCAGCAATTTGCACAATTCCGCTTCTTAGGGGAAGTGAGAAATTGCTGAGCTGACACCAAGTCCTGCAGTGTCCCTGTCACCTGCAGAGCCACCGCATCCTCGCCACGGTAGCGGGCATTGTGAGAAAGGTTCTATGTCAGCTGGGTGTGGCAGCCAGGCGCCCCCTAGGGTATGGGGAGCCTGTCAGCCCCGGGCCTGTCACTGCCTGGTGTCCCTGCTGCCACCAGCCAGGCCTCTGAAAACTTGTCAAACCATGCCCAGACTTGGGGCCAGTTTGGCCCAAAGTCTGCAAGAGACAAGTCGGGAAGAAAGATATGGGACAGAGGGAGAAAGCGAAGGGAGCAGGAGAAAGGGAAGGAAGAATAAAAAGTAGTGTTGGGCTGCAGGAGTGAGATGGAGGAATTGCAAGAAAAGAGGCAGGAAGCAGGAGAGTGAGAGAAAAGGAAAGAAGAGACATGCAGCCAGACGAGGGGTTAGTGAGAGAGGATGGGACAGAGAACAGGATGAGAAGGACATAAGGCAAGGCTAGGACAGGCAAGGACAGGCAAGGCAAGGCTAGGCTGCAGGACATGTTTTTGCTTTATAGTTTCTAGCACATTCGTCTTCAGACTAGGAGGAAAGCCATAAGACCGTATGGATTAGGCCCAAGCAAAAACCCCAGCTACTTGAGACACTTAGACTAAGCCTAAAATACCAAGATCTCTCCATAAGGATGCTTTTTATACTGTACTTCCACAATCTGCTGGCAGTACAAAAAAATAAGCTGCAGATCTCCTTAGGCTGAGTCATGGTGCTTTGGGGCAGGGACCATGCATATCATGGGAATGTTTCACAGTTTCTGCTCTGTTTAGAGTGTATGACACCAAAACACCCACCTGATGACATCCTTTCAAGAGCAAAGGCAGCAATTTGCAGAATTCCGCTTCTTAGGGGAAGTGAGAAATTGCTGAGCTGACACCAAGTCCTGCAGTGTCCCTGTCACCTGCAGAGCCACCGCATCCTCGCCACGGTAGCAGGCATTGTGACAAAGGTTCTATGTCAGCTGGGTGTGGCAGCCAGGCGCCCCCTAGGGGATGGGGAGCCTGTCAGCCCCGGGCCTGTCACTGCCTGGTGTCCCTGCTGCCACCAGCCAGGCCTCTGAAAACTTGTCAAACCATGCCCAGACTTGGGGCCAGTTTGGCCCAAAGTCTCCAAGAGACAAGTCGGGAAGAAAGATATGGGACAGAGGGAGAAAGCGAAGGGAGCAGGAGAAAGGGAAGGAAGAATAAAAAGTAGTGTTGGGCTGCAGGAGTGAGATGGAGGAATTGCAAGAAAAGAGGCAGGAAGCAGAAGAGTGAGAGAAAAGGAAAGAAGAGACATGCAGCCAGACGAGGGGTTAGTGAGAGAGGATGGGACAGAGAACAGGATGAGAAGGAGATAAGGCAAGGCAAGGACAGGCAAGGACAGGCAAGGCAAGGCTAGGCTGCAGGACATGTTTTTGCTTTATAGTTTCTAGCACATTCGTCTTCAGACTAGGAGGAAAGCCATAAGACCGTATGGATTAGGCCCAAGCAAAAACCCCAGCTACTTGAGACACTTAGACGAAGCCTAAAATACCAAGATCTCTCCATAAGGATGGTTGTTATACTGTACTTCCACAATCTGCTGGCAGTACAAAAAAATAAGCTGCAGATCTCCTTAGTCTGAGTCATGGTGCTTTGGGGCAGGGACCATGCATATCATGGGAATATTTCACAGTTTCTGCTCTGTTTTCAGTGTATGACACCAAAACACCCACCTGATGACACCCTTGCAAGAGCAAAGGCAGCAATTTGCACAATTCCGCTTCTTAGGGGAAGTGAGAAATTGCTGAGCTGACACCAAGTCCTGCAGTGTCCCTGTCACCTGCAGAGCCACCGCATCCTCGCCACGGTAGCGGGCATTGTGACAAAGGTTCTATGTCAGCTGGGTGTGGCAGCCAGGCGCCCCCTAGGGGATGGGGAGCCTGTCAGCCCCGGGCCTGTCACTGCCTGCTGGCCCTGCTGCCACCAGCCAGGCCTCTGAAAACTTGTCAAACCATGCCCAGACTTGGGGCCAGTTTGGCCCAAAGTCTGCAAGAGACAAGTCGGGAAGAAAGATATGGGACAGAGGGAGAAAGCGAAGGGAGCAGGAGAAAGGGAAGGAAGAATAAAAAGTAGTGTTGGGCTGCAGGAGTGAGATGGAGGAATTGCAAGAAAAGAGGCAGGAAGCAGGAGAGTGAGAGAAAAGGAAAGAAGAGACATGCAGCCAGACGAGGGGTTAGTGAGAGAGGATGGGACAGAGAACAGGATGAGAAGGACATAAGGCAAGGCTAGGACAGGCAAGGACAGGCAAGGCAAGGCTAGGCTGCAGGACATGTTTTTGCTTTATAGTTTCTAGCACATTCGTCTTCAGACTAGGAGGAAAGCCATAAGACCGTATGGATTAGGCCCAAGCAAAAACCCCAGCTACTTGAGACACTTAGACTAAGCCCAAAATACCAAGATCTCTCCATAAGGATGGTTGTTATACTGTACTTCCGCAATCTGCTGGCAGTACAAAAAAATAAGCTGCAGATCTCCTTAGGCTGAGTCATGGTGCTTTGGGGCAGGGACCATGCATATCATGGGAATGTTTCACAGTTTCTTCTCTGTTTTCAGTGTATGACACCAAAACACCCACCTGATGACATCCTTTCAAGAGCAAAGGCAGCAATTTGCAGAATTCCGCTTCTTAGGAGAAGAGAGAAATTGCTGAGCTGACACCAAGTCCTGCAGTGTCCCTGTCACCTGCAGAGCCACCGCATCCTACCCACGATAGCGGGCATTGTTAGAAAGGTTCTATGTCAGCTGGGTGTGGCAGCCAGGCGCCCCCTAGTGGATGGGGAGCCTGTCAGCCCCGGGCCTGTCACTGCCTGGTGTCCCTGCTGCCACCAGCCAGGCCTCTGAAAACTTGTCAAACCATGCCCAGACTTGGGGCCAGTTTGGCCCAAAGTCTCCAAGAGACAAGTCGGGAAGAAAGATATGGGACAGAGGGAGAAAGCGAAGGGAGCAGGAGAAAGGGAAGGAAGAATAAAAAGTAGTGTTGGGCTGCAGGAGTGAGATGGAGGAAGTGCAAGAAAAGAGGCAGGAAGCAGGAGAGTGAGAGAAAAGGAAAGAAGAGACATGCAGCCAGACGAGGGCTTAGTGAGAGAGGATGGGACAGAGAACAGGATGAGAAGGACATAAGGCAAGGCTAGGACAGGCAAGGACAGGCAAGGCAAGGCTAGGCTGCAGGACATGTTTTTGCTTTATAGTTTCTAGCACATTCGTCTTCAGACTAGGAGGAAAGCCATAAGACCGTATGGATTAGGCCCAAGCAAAAACCCCAGCTACTTGAGACACTTAGACTAAGCCTAAAATACCAAGATCTCTCCATAAGGATGGTTTTTATACTGTACTTCCACAATCTGCTGGCAGTACAAAAAAATAAGCTGCAGATCTCCTTAGGCTGAGTCATGGTGCTTTGGGGCAGGGACCATGCATATCATGGGAATATTTCACAGTTTCTGCTCTGTTTTCAGTGTATGACACCAAAACACCCACCTGATGACATCCTTTCAAGAGCAAAGGCAGCAATTTGCAGAATTCCGCTTCTTAGGGGAAGTGAGAAATTGCTGAGCTGACACCAAGTCCTGCAGTGTCCCTGTCACCTGCAGAGCCACCGCATCCTCGCCACGGTAGCGGGCATTGTGACAAAGGTTCTATGTCAGCTGGGTGTGGCAGCCAGGCGCCCCCTAGGGGATGGGGAGCCTGTCAGCCCCGGGCCTGTCACTGCCTGGTGTCCCTGCTGCCACCAGCCAGGCCTCTGAAAACTTGTCAAACCATGCCCAGACTTGGGGCCAGTTTGGCCCAAAGTCTCCAAGAGACAAGTCGGGAAGAAAGATATGGGACAGAGGGAGAAAGCGAAGGGAGCAGGAGAAAGGGAAGGAAGAATAAAAAGTAGTGTTGGGCTGCAGGAGTGAGATGGAGGAATTGCAAGAAAAGAGGCAGGAAGCAGGAGAGTGAGAGAAAAGGAAAGAAGAGACATGCAGCCAGACGAGGGCTTAGTGAGAGAGGATGGGACAGAGAACAGGATGAGAAGGACATAAGGCAAGGCAAGGACAGGCAAGGACAGCAAGGCAAGGCTAGGCTGCAGGACATGTTTTTGCTTTATAGTTTCTAGCACATTCGTCTTCAGACTAGGAGGAAAGCCATAAGACCGTATGGATTAGGCCCAAGCAAAAACCACAGCTACTTGAGACACTTAGACTAAGCCTAAAATACCAAGATCTCTCCATAAGGATGGTTTTTATACTGTACTTCCACAATCTGCTGGCAGTACAAAAAAATAAGCTGCAGATCTCCTTAGGCTGAGTCATGGTGCTTTGGGGCAGGGACCATGCATATCATGGGAATATTTCACAGTTTCTGCTCTGTTTTCAGTGTATGACACCAAAACACCCACCTGATGACATCCTTTCAAGAGCAAAGGCAGCAATTTGCAGAATTCCGCTTCTTAGGGGAAGTGAGAAATTGCTGAGCTGACACCAAGTCCTGCAGTGTCCCTGTCACCTGCAGAGCCACCGCATCCTCGCCACGGTAGCGGGCATTGTGACAAAGGTTCTATGTCAGCTGGGTGTGGCAGCCAGGCGCCCCCTAGGGGATGGGGAGCCTGTCAGCCCCGGGCCTGTCACTGCCTGGTGTCCCTGCTGCCACCAGCCAGGCCTCTGAAAACTTGTCAAACCATGCCCAGACTTGGGGCCAGTTTGGCCCAAAGTCTCCAAGAGACAAGTCGGGAAGAAAGATATGGGACAGAGGGAGAAAGCGAAGGGAGCAGGAGAAAGGGAAGGAAGAATAAAAAGTAGTGTTGGGCTGCAGGAGTGAGATGGAGGAAGTGCAAGAAAAGAGGCAGGAAGCAGGAGAGTGAGAGAAAAGGAAAGAAGAGACATGCAGCCAGACGAGGGGTTAGTGAGAGAGGATGGGACAGAGAACAGGATGAGAAGGACATAAGGCAAGGCAAGGACAGGCAAGGACAGGCAAGGCAAGGCTAGGCTGCAGGACATGTTTTTGCTTTATAGTTTCTAGCACATTCGTCTTCAGACTAGGAGGAAAGCCATAAGACCGTATGGATTAGGCCCAAGCAAAAACCCCAGCTACTTGAGACTCTTAGACTAAGCCTAAAATACCAAGATCTCTCCATAAGGATGGTTTTTATACTGTACTTCCACAATCTGCTGGCAGTACAAAAAAATAAGCTGCAGATCTCCTTAGGCTGAGTCATGGTGCTTTGGGTCAGGGACCATGCATATCATGGGAATATTTCACAGTTTCTGCTCTGTTTTCAGTGTATGACACCAAAACACCCACCTGATGACATCCTTTCAAGAGCAAAGGCAGCAATTTGCAGAATTCCGCTTCTTAGGGGAAGTGAGAAATTGCTGAGCTGACACCAAGTCCTGCAGTGTCCCTGTCACCTGCAGAGCCACCGCATCCTCGCCACGGTAGCGGGCATTGTGACAAAGGTTCTATGTCAGCTGGGTGTGGCAGCCAGGCGCCCCCTAGGGGATGGGGAGCCTGTCAGCCCCGGGCCTGTCACTGCCTGGTGTCCCTGCTGCCACCAGCCAGGCCTCTGAAAACTTGTCAAACCATGCCCAGACTTGGGGCCAGTTTGGCCCAAAGTCTCCAAGAGACAAGTCGGGAAGAAAGATATGGGACAGAGGGAGAAAGCGAAGGGAGCAGGAGAAAGGGAAGGAAGAATAAAAAGTAGTGTTGGGCTGCAGGAGTGAGATGGAGGAATTGCAAGAAAAGAGGCAGGAAGCAGGAGAGTGAGAGAAAAGGAAAGAAGAGACATGCAGCCAGACGAGGGCTTAGTGAGAGAGGATGGGACAGAGAACAGGATGAGAAGGACAGAAGGCAAGGCAAGGACAGGCAAGGACAGGCAAGGCAAGGCTAGGCTGCAGGACATGTTTTTGCTTTATAGTTTCTAGCACATTCGTCTTCAGACTAGGAGGAAAGCCATAAGACCGTATGGATTAGGCCCAAGCAAAAACCCCAGCTACTTGAGACACTTAGACTAAGCCTAAAATACCAAGATCTCTCCATAAGGATGCTTTTTATACTGTACTTCCACAATCTGCTGGCAGTACAAAAAAATAAGCTGCAGATCTCCTTAGGCTGAGTCATGGTGCTTTGGGGCAGGGACCATGCATATCATGGGAATATTTCACAGTTTCTGCTCTGTTTTCAGTGTATGACACCAAAACACCCACCTGATGACATCCTTTCAAGAGCAAAGGCAGCAATTTGCAGAATTCCGCTTCTTAGGGGAAGTGAGAAATTGCTGAGCTGACACCAAGTCCTGCAGTGTCCCTGTCACCTGCAGAGCCACCGCATCCTCGCCACGGTAGCGGGCATTGTGAGAAAGGTTCTATGTCAGCTGGGTGTGGCAGCCAGGCGCCCCCTAGGGGATGGGGAGCCTGTCAGCCCCGGGCCTGTCACTGCCTGGTGTCCCTGCTGCCACCAGCCAGGCCTCTGAAAACTTGTCAAACCATGCCCAGACTTGGGGCCAGTTTGGCCCAAAGTCTCCAAGAGACAAGTCGGGAAGAAAGATATGGGACAGAGGGAGAAAGCGAAGGGAGCAGGAGAAAGGGAAGGAAGAATAAAAAGTAGTGTTGGGCTGCAGGAGTGAGATGGAGGAATTGCAAGAAAAGAGGCAGGAAGCAGGAGAGTGAGAGAAAAGGAAAGAAGAGACATGCAGCCAGACGAGGGCTTAGTGAGAGAGGATGGGACAGAGAACAGGATGAGAAGGAGATAAGGCAAGGCAAGGACAGGCAAGGACAGGCAAGGCAAGGCTAGGCTGCAGGACATGTTTTTGCTTTATAGTTTCTAGCACATTCGTCTTCAGACTAGGAGGAAAGCCATAAGACCGTATGGATTAGGCCCAAGCAAAAACCCCAGCTACTTGAGACACTTAGACTAAGCCCAAAATACCAAGATCTCTCCATAAGGATGGTTTTTATACTGTACTTCCACAATCTGCTGGCAGTACAAAAAAATAAGCTGCAGATCTCCTTAGGCTGAGTCATGGTGCTTTGGGGCAGGGACCATGCATATCATGGGAATATTTCACAGTTTCTGCTCTGTTTTCAGTGTATGACACCAAAACACCCACCTGATGACATCCTTTCAAGAGCAAAGGCAGCAATTTGCAGAATTCCGCTTCTTAGGGGAAGTGAGAAATTGCTGAGCTGACACCAAGTCCTGCAGTGTCCCTGTCACCTGCAGAGCCACCGCATCCTCGCCACGGTAGCGGGCATTGTGACAAAGGTTCTATGTCAGCTGGGTGTGGCAGCCAGGCGCCCCCTAGGGGATGGGGAGCCTGTCAGCCCCGGGCCTGTCACTGCCTGGTGTCCCTGCTGCCACCAGCCAGGCCTCTGAAAACTTGTCAAACCATGCCCAGACTTGGGGCCAGTTTGGCCCAAAGTCTCCAAGAGACAAGTCGGGAAGAAAGATATGGGACAGAGGGAGAAAGCGAAGGGAGCAGGAGAAAGGGAAGGAAGAATAAAAAGTAGTGTTGGGCTGCAGGAGTGAGATGGAGGAATTGCAAGAAAAGAGGCAGGAAGCAGGAGAGTGAGAGAAAAGGAAAGAAGAGACATGCAGCCAGACGAGGGGTTAGTGAGAGAGGATGGGACAGAGAACAGGATGAGAAGGACATAAGGCAAGGCAAGGACAGGCAAGGACAGGCAAGGCAAGGCTAGGCTGCAGGACATGTTTTTGCTTTATAGTTTCTAGCACATTCGTCTTCAGACTAGGAGGAAAGCCATAAGACCGTATGGATTAGGCCCAAGCAAAAACCCCAGCTACTTGAGACACTTAGACTAAGCCTAAAATACCAAGATCTCTCCATAAGGATGGTTTTTATACTGTACTTCCACAATCTGCTGGCAGTACAAAAAAATAAGCTGCAGATCTCCTTAGGCTGAGTCATGGTGCTTTGGGGCAGGGACCATGCATATCATGGGAATATTTCACAGTTTCTGCTCTGTTTTCAGTGTATGACACCAAAACACCCACCTGATGACATCCTTTCAAGAGCAAAGGCAGCAATTTGCAGAATTCCGCTTCTTAGGGGAAGTGAGAAATTGCTGAGCTGACACCAAGTCCTGCAGTGTCCCTGTCACCTGCAGAGCCACCGCATCCTCGCCACGGTAGCGGGCATTGTGACAAAGGTTCTATGTCAGCTGGGTGTGGCAGCCAGGCGCCCCCTAGGGGATGGGGAGCCTGTCAGCCCCGGGCCTGTCACTGCCTGGTGTCCCTGCTGCCACCAGCCAGGCCTCTGAAAACTTGTCAAACCATGCCCAGACTTGGGGCCAGTTTGGCCCAAAGTCTGCAAGAGACAAGTCGGGAAGAAAGATATGGGACAGAGGGAGAAAGCGAAGGGAGCAGGAGAAAGGGAAGGAAGAATAAAAAGTAGTGTTGGGCTGCAGGAGTGAGATGGAGGAATTGCAAGAAAAGAGGCAGGAAGCAGGAGAGTGAGAGAAAAGGAAAGAAGAGACATGCAGCCAGACGAGGGGTTAGTGAGAGAGGATGGGACAGAGAACAGGATGAGAAGGACATAAGGCAAGGCAAGGACAGGCAAGGACAGGCAAGGCAAGGCTAGGCTGCAGGACTTGTTTTTGCTTTATAGTTTCTAGCACATTCGTCTTCAGACTAGGAGGAAAGCCATAAGACCGTATGGATTAGGCCCAAGCAAAAACCCCAGCTACTTGAGACACTTAGACTAAGCCTAAAATACCAAGATCTCTCCATAAGGATGGTTTTTATACTGTACTTCCACAATCTGCTGGCAGTACAAAAAAATAAGCTGCAGATCTCCTTAGGCTGAGTCATGGTGCTTTGGGGCAGGGACCGTGCATATCATGGGAATATTTCACAGTTTCTGCTCTGTTTTCAGTGTATGACACCAAAACACCCACCTGATGACATCCTTTCAAGAGCAAAGGCAGCAATTTGCAGAATTCCGCTTCTTAGGGGAAGTGAGAAATTGCTGAGCTGACACCAAGTCCTGCAGTGTCCCTGTCACCTGCAGAGCCACCGCATCCTCGCCACGGTAGCGGGCATTGTGACAAAGGTTCTATGTCAGCTGGGTGTGGCAGCGAGGCGCCCCCTAGGGGATGGGGAGCCTGTCAGCCCCGGGCCTGTCACTGCCTGGTGTCCCTGCTGCCACCAGCCAGGCCTCTGAAAACTTGTCAAACCATGCCCAGACTTGGGGCCAGTTTGGCCCAAAGTCTCCAAGAGACAAGTCGGGAAGAAAGATATGGGACAGAGGGAGAAAGCGAAGGGAGCAGGAGAAAGGGAAGGAAGAATAAAAAGTAGTGTTGGGCTGCAGGAGTGAGATGGAGGAATTGCAAGAAAAGAGGCAGGAAGCAGGAGAGTGAGAGAAAAGGAAAGAAGAGACATGCAGCCAGACGAGGGGTTAGTGAGAGAGGATGGGACAGAGAACAGGATGAGAAGGACATAAGGCAAGGCAAGGACAGGCAAGGACAGGCAAGGCAAGGCTAGGCTGCAGGACATGTTTTTGCTTTATAGTTTCTAGCACATTCGTCTTCAGACTAGGAGGAAAGCCATAAGACCGTATGGATTAGGCCCAAGCAAAAACCCCAGCTACTTGAGACACTTAGACTAAGCCTAAAATACCAAGATCTCTCCATAAGGTTGGTTTTATACTGTACTTCCACAATCTGCTGGCAGTACAAAATAATAAGCTGCAGATCTCCTTAGGCTGAGTCATGGTGCTTTGGGGCAGGGACCATGCATATCATGGGAATATTTCACAGTTTCTGCTCTGTTTTCAGTGTATGACACCAAAACACCCACCTGATGACATCCTTTCAAGAGCAAAGGCAGCAATTTGCAGAATTCCGCTTCTTAGGGGAAGTGAGAAATTGCTGAGCTGACACCAAGTCCTGCAGTGTCCCTGTCACCTGCAGAGCCACCGCATCCTCGCCACGGTAGCGGGCATTGTGACAAAGGTTCTATGTCAGCTGGGTGTGGCAGCCAGGCGCCCCCTAGGGGATGGGGAGCCTGTCAGCCCCGGGCCTGTCACTGCCTGGTGTCCCTGCTGCCACCAGCCAGGCCTCTGAAAACTTGTCAAACCATGCCCAGACTTGGGGCCAGTTTGGCCCAAAGTCTGCAAGAGACAAGTCGGGAAGAAAGATATGGGACAGAGGGAGAAAGCGAAGGGAGCAGGAGAAAGGGAAGGAAGAATAAAAAGTAGTGTTGGGCTGCAGGAGTGAGATGGAGGAATTGCAAGAAAAGAGGCAGGAAGCAGGAGAGTGAGAGAAAAGGAAAGAAGAGACATGCAGCCAGACGAGGGCTTACTGAGAGAGGATGGGACAGAGAACAGGATGAGAAGGACATAAGGCAAGGCAAGGACAGGCAAGGACAGGCAAGGCAAGGCTAGGCTGCAGGACATGTTTTTGCTTTATAGTTTCTAGCACATTCGTCTTCAGACTAGGAGGAAAGCCATAAGACCGTATGGATTAGGCCCAAGCAAAAACCCCAGCTACTTGAGACACTTAGACTAAGCCCAAAATACCAAGATCTCTCCATAAGGATGGTTGTTATACTGTACTTCCACAATCTGCTGGCAGTAAAAAAAAAGAAGCTGCAGATCTCCTTAGGCTAAGTCATGGTGCTTTGGGTCAGGGACCATGCATATCATGGGAATATTTCACAGTTTCTGCTCTGTTTTCAGTGTATGACACCAAAACACCCACCTGATGACATCCTTTCAAGAGCAAAGGCAGCAATTTGCAGAATTCCGCTTCTTAGGGGAAGTGAGAAATTGCTGAGCTGACACCAAGTCCTGCAGTGTCCCTGTCACCTGCAGAGCCACCGCATCCTCGCCACGGTAGCGGGCATTGTGACAAAGGTTCTATGTCAGCTGGGTGTGGCAGCCAGGCGCCCCCTAGGGGATGGGGAGCCTGTCAGCCACGGGCCTGTCACTGCCTGGTGTCCCTGCTGCCACCAGCCAGGCATCTGAACACTTGTAAAAACCATGCCCAGACTTGGGGCCAGTTTGGCCCAAAGTCTCCAAGAGACAAGTTGGGAAGAAATATATGGGACAGAGGGAGAAAGTGAAGGGAGCAGGAGAAAGGGAATGAAGAATAAAAAGTAGTGTTGGGCTGCAGGAGTGAGATGGAGGAAGTGCAAGAAAAGAGGCAGGACGCAGGAGAGTGAGAGAAAAGGAAAGAAGAGACATGCAGCCAGACGAGGGGTTAGTGAGAGAGGATGGGACAGAGAACAGGATGAGAAGGACAGAAGGCAAGGCAAGGACAGGCAAGGACAGGCAAGGCAAGGCTAGGCTGCAGGACATGTTTTTGCTTTATAGTTTCTAGCACATTCTTCTTCAGACTAGGAGGAAAGCCATAAGACCGTATGGATTAGGCCCAAGCAAAAACCGCAGCTACTTGAGACACTTAGACTAAGCCTAAAATACCAAGATCTCTCCATAAGGATGGTTTTTATACTGTACTTCCACAATCTGCTGGCAGTACAAAAAAATAAGCTGCAGATCTCCTTAGGCTGAGTCATGGTGCTTTGGGGCAGGGACCATGCATATCATGGGAATATTTCACAGTTTCTGCTCTGTTTTCAGTGTATGACACCAAAACACCCACCTGATGACATCCTTTCAAGAGCAAAGGCAGCAATTTGCAGAATTCCGCTTCTTAGGGGAAGTGAGAAATTGCTGAGCTGACACCAAGTCCTGCAGTGTCCCTGTCACCTGCAGAGCCACCGCATCCTCGCCACGGTAGCGGGCATTGTGACAAAGGTTCTATGTCAGCTGGGTGTGGCAGCCAGGCGCCCCCTAGGGGATGGGGAGCCTGTCAGCCCCGGGCCTGTCACTGCCTGGTGTCCCTGCTGCCACCAGCCAGGCCTCTGAAAACTTGTCAAACCATGCCCAGACTTGGGGCCAGTTTGGCCCAAAGTCTCCAAGAGACAAGTCGGGAAGAAAGATATGGGACAGAGGGAGAAAGCGAAGGGAGCAGGAGAAAGGGAAGGAAGAATAAAAAGTAGTGTTGGGCTGCAGGAGTGAGATGGAGGAATTGCAAGAAAAGAGGCAGGAAGCAGGAGAGTGAGAGAAAAGGAAAGAAGAGACATGCAGCCAGACGAGGGCTTAGTGAGAGAGGATGGGACAGAGAACAGGATGAGAAGGACATAAGGCAAGGCAAGGACAGGCAAGGACAGGCAAGGCAAGGCTAGGCTGCAGGACATGTTTTTGCTTTATAGTTTCTAGCACATTCGTCTTCAGACTAGGAGGAAAGCCATAAGACCGTATGGATTAGGCCCAAGCAAAAACCCCAGCTACTTGAGACACTTAGACTAAGCCCAAAATACCAAGATCTCTCCATAAGGATGGTTGTTATACTGTACTTCCACAATCTGCTGGCAGTACAAAAAAAGAAGCTGCAGATCTCCTTAGGCTGAGTCATGGTGCTTTGGGTCAGGGACCATGCATATCATGGGAATATTTCACAGTTTCTGCTCTGTTTTCAGTGTATGACACCAAAACACCCACCTGATGACACCCTTTCCAGAGCAAAGGCAGCAATTTGCAGAATTCCGCTTCTTAGGGGAAGTGAGAAATTGCTGAGCTGACACCAAGTCCTGCAGTGTCCCTGTCACCTGCAGAGCCACCGCATCCTCGCCACGGTAGCGGGCATTGTGACAAAGGTTCTATGTCAGCTGGGTGTGGCAGCCAGGCGCCCCCTAGGGGATGGGGAGCCTGTCAGCCCCGGGCCTGTCACTGCCTGGTGTCCCTGCTGCCACCAGCCAGGCCTCTGAAAACTTGTCAAACCATGCCCAGACTTGGGGCCAGTTTGGCCCAAAGTCTCCAAGAGACAAGTCGGGAAGAAAGATATGGGACAGAGGGAGAAAGCGAAGGGAGCAGGAGAAAGGGAAGGAAGAATAAAAAGTAGTGTTGGGCTGCAGGAGTGAGATGGAGGAATTGCAAGAAAAGAGGCAGGAAGCAGGAGAGTGAGAGAAAAGGAAAGAAGAGACATGCAGCCAGACGAGGGGTTAGTGAGAGAGGATGGGACAGAGAACAGGATGAGAAGGACATAAGGCAAGGCAAGGACAGGCAAGGACAGGCAAGGCAAGGCTAGGCTGCAGGACATGTTTTTGCTTTATAGTTTCTAGCACATTCGTCTTCAGACTAGGAGGAAAGCCATAAGACCGTATGGATTAGGCCCAAGCAAAAACCCCAGCTACTTGAGACACTTAGACTAAGCCTAAAATACCAAGATCTCTCCATAAGGTTGGTTTTATACTGTACTTCCACAATCTGCTGGCAGTACAAAATAATAAGCTGCAGATCTCCTTAGGCTGAGTCATGGTGCTTTGGGGCAGGGACCATGCATATCATGGGAATATTTCACAGTTTCTGCTCTGTTTTCAGTGTATGACACCAAAACACCCACCTGATGACATCCTTTCAAGAGCAAAGGCAGCAATTTGCAGAATTCCGCTTCTTAGGGGAAGTGAGAAATTGCTGAGCTGACACCAAGTCCTGCAGTGTCCCTGTCACCTGCAGAGCCACCGCATCCTCGCCACGGTAGCGGGCATTGTGACAAAGGTTCTATGTCAGCTGGGTGTGGCAGCCAGGCGCCCCCTAGGGGATGGGGAGCCTGTCAGCCCCGGGCCTGTCACTGCCTGGTGTCCCTGCTGCCACCAGCCAGGCCTCTGAAAACTTGTCAAACCATGCCCAGACTTGGGGCCAGTTTGGCCCAAAGTCTCCAAGAGACAAGTCGGGAAGAAAGATATGGGACAGAGGGAGAAAGCGAAGGGAGCAGGAGAAAGGGAAGGAAGAATAAAAAGTAGTGTTGGGCTGCAGGAGTGAGATGGAGGAATTGCAAGAAAAGAGGCAGGAAGCAGGAGAGTGAGAGAAAAGGAAAGAAGAGACATGCAGCCAGACGAGGGCTTACTGAGAGAGGATGGGACAGAGAACAGGATGAGAAGGACATAAGGCAAGGCAAGGACAGGCAAGGACAGGCAAGGCAAGGCTAGGCTGCAGGACATGTTTTTGCTTTATAGTTTCTAGCACATTCGTCTTCAGACTAGGAGGAAAGCCATAAGACCGTATGGATTAGGCCCAAGCAAAAACCCCAGCTACTTGAGACACTTAGACTAAGCCCAAAATACCAAGATCTCTCCATAAGGATGGTTGTTATACTGTACTTCCACAATCTGCTGGCAGTACAAAAAAAGAAGCTGCAGATCTCCTTAGGCTGAGTCATGGTGCTTTGGGTCAGGGACCATGCATATCATGGGAATATTTCACAGTTTCTGCTCTGTTTTCAGTGTATGACACCAAAACACCCACCTGATGACACCCTTTCCAGAGCAAAGGCAGCAATTTGCAGAATTCCGCTTCTTAGGGGAAGTGAGAAATTGCTGAGCTGACACCAAGTCCTGCAGTGTCCCTGTCACCTGCAGAGCCACCGCATCCTCGCCACGGTAGCGGGCATTGTGACAAAGGTTCTATGTCAGCTGGGTGTGGCAGCCAGGCGCCCCCTAGGGGATGGGGAGCCTGTCAGCCCCGGGCCTGTCACTGCCTGGTGTCCCTGCTGCCACCAGCCAGGCCTCTGAAAACTTGTCAAACCATGCCCAGACTTGGGGCCAGTTTGGCCCAAAGTCTCCAAGAGACAAGTCGGGAAGAAAGATATGGGACAGAGGGAGAAAGCGAAGGGAGCAGGAGAAAGGGAAGGAAGAATAAAAAGTAGTGTTGGGCTGCAGGAGTGAGATGGAGGAATTGCAAGAAAAGAGGCAGGAAGCAGGAGAGTGAGAGAAAAGGAAAGAAGAGACATGCAGCCAGACGAGGGGTTAGTGAGAGAGGATGGGACAGAGAACAGGATGAGAAGGACATAAGGCAAGGCAAGGACAGGCAAGGACAGGCAAGGCAAGGCTAGGCTGCAGGACATGTTTTTGCTTTATAGTTTCTAGCACATTCGTCTTCAGACTAGGAGGAAAGCCATAAGACCGTATGGATTAGGCCCAAGCAAAAACCCCAGCTACTTGAGACACTTAGGCTAAGCCCAAAATACCAAGATCTCTCCATAAGGATGGTTGTTATACTGTACTTCCACAATCTGCTGGCAGTAAAAAAAAAGAAGCTGCAGATCTCCTTAGGCTGAGTCATGGTGCTTTGGGTCAGGGACCATGCATATCATGGGAATATTTCACAGTTTCTGCTCTGTTTTCAGTGTATGACACCAAAACACCCACCTGATGACATCCTTTCAAGAGCAAAGGCAGCAATTTGCAGAATTCCGCTTCTTAGGGGAAGTGAGAAATTGCTGAGCTGACACCAAGTCCTGCAGTGTCCCTGTCACCTGCAGAGCCACCGCATCCTCGCCACGGTAGCGGGCATTGTGACAAAGGTTCTATGTCAGCTGGGTGTGGCAGCCAGGCGCCCCCTAGGGGATGGGGAGCCTGTCAGCCACGGGCCTGTCACTGCCTGGTGTCCCTGCTGCCACCAGCCAGGCATCTGAACACTTGTAAAAACCATGCCCAGACTTGGGGCCAGTTTGGCCCAAAGTCTCCAAGAGACAAGTTGGGAAGAAATATATGGGACAGAGGGAGAAAGTGAAGGGAGCAGGAGAAAGGGAATGAAGAATAAAAAGTAGTGTTGGGCTGCAGGAGTGAGATGGAGGAAGTGCAAGAAAAGAGGCAGGACGCAGGAGAGTGAGAGAAAAGGAAAGAAGAGACATGCAGCCAGACGAGGGGTTAGTGAGAGAGGATGGGACAGAGAACAGGATGAGAAGGACAGAAGGCAAGGCAAGGACAGGCAAGGACAGGCAAGGCAAGGCTAGGCTGCAGGACATGTTTTTGCTTTATAGTTTCTAGCACATTCTTCTTCAGACTAGGAGGAAAGCCATAAGACCGTATGGATTAGGCCCAAGCAAAAACCCCAGCTACTTGAGACACTTAGACTAAGCCTAAAATACCAAGATCTCTCCATAAGGATGGTTTTTATACTGTACTTCCACAATCTGCTGGCAGTACAAAAAAATAAGCTGCAGATCTCCTTAGGCTGAGTCATGGTGCTTTGGGGCAGGGACCATGCATATCATGGGAATATTTCACAGTTTCTGCTCTGTTTTCAGTGTATGACACCAAAACACCCACCTGATGACATCCTTTCAAGAGCAAAGGCAGCAATTTGCAGAATTCCGCTTCTTAGGGGAAGTGAGAAATTGCTGAGCTGACACCAAGTCCTGCAGTGTCCCTGTCACCTGCAGAGCCACCGCATCCTCGCCACGGTAGCGGGCATTGTGACAAAGGTTCTATGTCAGCTGGGTGTGGCAGCCAGGCGCCCCCTAGGGGATGGGGAGCCTGTCAGCCCCGGGCCTGTCACTGCCTGGTGTCCCTGCTGCCACCAGCCAGGCCTCTGAAAACTTGTCAAACCATGCCCAGACTTGGGGCCAGTTTGGCCCAAAGTCTCCAAGAGACAAGTCGGGAAGAAAGATATGGGACAGAGGGAGAAAGCGAAGGGAGCAGGAGAAAGGGAAGGAAGAATAAAAAGTAGTGTTGGGCTGCAGGAGTGAGATGGAGGAATTGCAAGAAAAGAGGCAGGAAGCAGGAGAGTGAGAGAAAAGGAAAGAAGAGACATGCAGCCAGACGAGGGCTTAGTGAGAGAGGATGGGACAGAGAACAGGATGAGAAGGACATAAGGCAAGGCAAGGACAGGCAAGGACAGGCAAGGCAAGGCTAGGCTGCAGGACATGTTTTTGCTTTATAGTTTCTAGCACATTCGTCTTCAGACTAGGAGGAAAGCCATAAGACCGTATGGATTAGGCCCAAGCAAAAACCCCAGCTACTTGAGACACTTAGACTAAGCCCAAAATACCAAGATCTCTCCATAAGGATGGTTGTTATACTGTACTTCCACAATCTGCTGGCAGTACAAAAAAAGAAGCTGCAGATCTCCTTAGGCTGAGTCATGGTGCTTTGGGTCAGGGACCATGCATATCATGGGAATATTTCACAGTTTCTGCTCTGTTTTCAGTGTATGACACCAAAACACCCACCTGATGACACCCTTTCCAGAGCAAAGGCAGCAATTTGCAGAATTCCGCTTCTTAGGGGAAGTGAGAAATTGCTGAGCTGACACCAAGTCCTGCAGTGTCCCTGTCACCTGCAGAGCCACCGCATCCTCGCCACGGTAGCGGGCATTGTGACAAAGGTTCTATGTCAGCTGGGTGTGGCAGCCAGGCGCCCCCTAGGGGATGGGGAGCCTGTCAGCCCCGGGCCTGTCACTGCCTGGTGTCCCTGCTGCCACCAGCCAGGCCTCTGAAAACTTGTCAAACCATGCCCAGACTTGGGGCCAGTTTGGCCCAAAGTCTCCAAGAGACAAGTCGGGAAGAAAGATATGGGACAGAGGGAGAAAGCGAAGGGAGCAGGAGAAAGGGAAGGAAGAATAAAAAGTAGTGTTGGGCTGCAGGAGTGAGATGGAGGAATTGCAAGAAAAGAGGCAGGAAGCAGGAGAGTGAGAGAAAAGGAAAGAAGACACATGCAGCCAGACGAGGGGTTAGTGAGAGAGGATGGGACAGAGAACAGGATGAGAAGGACATAAGGCAAGGCAAGGACAGGCAAGGACAGGCAAGGCAAGGCTAGGCTGCAGGACATGTTTTTGCTTTATAGTTTCTAGCACATTCGTCTTCAGACTAGGAGGAAAGCCATAAGACCGTATGGATTAGGCCCAAGCAAAAACCCCAGCTACTTGAGACACTTAGGCTAAGCCCAAAATACCAAGATCTCTCCATAAGGATGGTTGTTATACTGTACTTCCACAATCTGCTGGCAGTAAAAAAAAAGAAGCTGCAGATCTCCTTAGGCTGAGTCATGGTGCTTTGGGTCAGGGACCATGCATATCATGGGAATATTTCACAGTTTCTGCTCTGTTTTCAGTGTATGACACCAAAACACCCACCTGATGACATCCTTTCAAGAGCAAAGGCAGCAATTTGCAGAATTCCGCTTCTTAGGGGAAGTGAGAAATTGCTGAGCTGACACCAAGTCCTGCAGTGTCCCTGTCACCTGCAGAGCCACCGCATCCTCGCCACGGTAGCGGGCATTGTGACAAAGGTTCTATGTCAGCTGGGTGTGGCAGCCAGGCGCCCCCTAGTGGATGGGGAGCCTGTCAGCCACGGGCCTGTCACTGCCTGGTGTCCCTGCTGCCACCAGCCAGGCATCTGAACACTTGTAAAAACCATGCCCAGACTTGGGGCCAGTTTGGCCCAAAGTCTCCAAGAGACAAGTTGGGAAGAAATATATGGGACAGAGGGAGAAAGTGAAGGGAGCAGGAGAAAGGGAATGAAGAATAAAAAGTAGTGTTGGGCTGCAGGAGTGAGATGGAGGAAGTGCAAGAAAAGAGGCAGGACGCAGGAGAGTGAGAGAAAAGGAAAGAAGAGACATGCAGCCAGACGAGGGGTTAGTGAGAGAGGATGGGACAGAGAACAGGATGAGAAGGACAGAAGGCAAGGCAAGGACAGGCAAGGACAGGCAAGGCAAGGCTAGGCTGCAGGACATGTTTTTGCTTTATAGTTTCTAGCACATTCTTCTTCAGACTAGGAGGAAAGCCATAAGACCGTATGGATTAGGCCCAAGCAAAAACCCCAGCTACTTGAGACACTTAGACTAAGCCTAAAATACCAAGATCTCTCCATAAGGATGGTTTTTATACTGTACTTCCACAATCTGCTGGCAGTACAAAAAAATAAGCTGCAGATCTCCTTAGGCTGAGTCATGGTGCTTTGGGGCAGGGACCATGCATATCATGGGAATATTTCACAGTTTCTGCTCTGTTTTCAGTGTATGACACCAAAACACCCACCTGATGACATCCTTTCAAGAGCAAAGGCAGCAATTTGCAGAATTCCGCTTCTTAGGGGAAGTGAGAAATTGCTGAGCTGACACCAAGTCCTGCAGTGTCCCTGTCACCTGCAGAGCCACCGCATCCTCGCCACGGTAGCGGGCATTGTGACAAAGGTTCTATGTCAGCTGGGTGTGGCAGCCAGGCGCCCCCTAGGGGATGGGGAGCCTGTCAGCCCCGGGCCTGTCACTGCCTGGTGTCCCTGCTGCCACCAGCCAGGCCTCTGAAAACTTGTCAAACCATGCCCAGACTTGGGGCCAGTTTGGCCCAAAGTCTCCAAGAGACAAGTCGGGAAGAAAGATATGGGACAGAGGGAGAAAGCGAAGGGAGCAGGAGAAAGGGAAGGAAGAATAAAAAGTAGTGTTGGGCTGCAGGAGTGAGATGGAGGAATTGCAAGAAAAGAGGCAGGAAGCAGGAGAGTGAGAGAAAAGGAAAGAAGAGACATGCAGCCAGACGAGGGCTTAGTGAGAGAGGATGGGACAGAGAACAGGATGAGAAGGACATAAGGCAAGGCAAGGACAGGCAAGGACAGGCAAGGCAAGGCTAGGCTGCAGGACATGTTTTTGCTTTATAGTTTCTAGCACATTCGTCTTCAGACTAGGAGGAAAGCCATAAGACCGTATGGATTAGGCCCAAGCAAAAACCCCAGCTACTTGAGACACTTAGACTAAGCCCAAAATACCAAGATCTCTCCATAAGGATGGTTGTTATACTGTACTTCCACAATCTGCTGGCAGTACAAAAAAAGAAGCTGCAGATCTCCTTAGGCTGAGTCATGGTGCTTTGGGTCAGGGACCATGCATATCATGGGAATATTTCACAGTTTCTGCTCTGTTTTCAGTGTATGACACCAAAACACCCACCTGATGACACCCTTTCCAGAGCAAAGGCAGCAATTTGCAGAATTCCGCTTCTTAGGGGAAGTGAGAAATTGCTGAGCTGACACCAAGTCCTGCAGTGTCCCTGTCACCTGCAGAGCCACCGCATCCTCGCCACGGTAGCGGGCATTGTGACAAAGGTTCTATGTCAGCTGGGTGTGGCAGCCAGGCGCCCCCTAGGGGATGGGGAGCCTGTCAGCCCCGGGCCTGTCACTGCCTGGTGTCCCTGCTGCCACCAGCCAGGCCTCTGAAAACTTGTCAAACCATGCCCAGACTTGGGGCCAGTTTGGCCCAAAGTCTCCAAGAGACAAGTCGGGAAGAAAGATATGGGACAGAGGGAGAAAGCGAAGGGAGCAGGAGAAAGGGAAGGAAGAATAAAAAGTAGTGTTGGGCTGCAGGAGTGAGATGGAGGAATTGCAAGAAAAGAGGCAGGAAGCAGGAGAGTGAGAGAAAAGGAAAGAAGAGACATGCAGCCAGACGAGGGGTTAGTGAGAGAGGATGGGACAGAGAACAGGATGAGAAGGACAGAAGGCAAGGCAAGGACAGGCAAGGACAGGCAAGGCAAGGCTAGGCTGCAGGACATGTTTTTGCTTTATAGTTTCTAGCACATTCTTCTTCAGACTAGGAGGAAAGCCATAAGACCGTATGGATTAGGCCCAAGCAAAAACCCCAGCTACTTGAGACACTTAGACTAAGCCTAAAATACCAAGATCTCTCCATAAGGATGGTTTTTATACTGTACTTCCCCAATCTGCTGGCAGTACAAAAAAATAAGCTGCAGATATCCTTAGGCTGAGTCATGGTGCTTTGGGGCAGGGACCATGCATATCATGGGAATATTTCACAGTTTCTGCTCTGTTTTCAGTGTATGACACCAAAACACCCACCTGATGACATCCTTTCAAGAGCAAAGGCAGCAATTTGCAGAATTCCGCTTCTTAGGGGAAGTGAGAAATTGCTGAGCTGACACCAAGTCCTGCAGTGTCCCTGTCACCTGCAGAGCCACCGCATCCTCGCCACGGTAGCGGGCATTGTGACAAAGGTTCTATGTCAGCTGGGTGTGGCAGCGAGGCGCCCCCTAGGGGATGGGGAGCCTGTCAGCCCCGGGCCTGTCACTGCCTGGTGTCCCTGCTGCCACCAGCCAGGCCTCTGAAAACTTGTCAAACCATGCCCAGACTTGGGGCCAGTTTGGCCCAAAGTCTCCAAGAGACAAGTCGGGAAGAAAGATATGGGACAGAGGGAGAAAGTGAAGGGAGCAAGAGAAAGGGAATGAAGAATAAAAAGTAGTGTTGGGCTGCAGGAGTGAGATGGAGGAAGTGCAAGAAAAGAGGCAGGAAGCAGGAGAGTGAGAGAAAAGGAAAGAAGAGACATGCAGCCAGATGAGGGGTTAGTGAGAAAGGATGGGACAGAGAACAGGATGAGAAGGACATAAGGCAAGGCAAGGACAGGCAAGGACAGGCAAGGCAAGGCTAGGCTGCAGGACATGTTTTTGCTTTATAGTTTCTAGCACATTCATCTTCAGACTAGGAGGAAAGCCATAAGACCGTATGGATTAGGCCCAAGCAAAAAGCCCAGCTACTTGAGACACTTAGACTAAGCCTAAAATACCAAGATCTCTCCATAAGGATGGTTTTTATACTGTACTTCCACAATCTGCTGGCAGTACAAAAAAATAAGCTGCAGATCTCCTTAGGCTGAGTCATGGTGCTTTGGGGCAGGGACCATGCATATCATGGGAATATTTCACAGTTTCTGCTCTGTTTTCAGTGTATGACACCAAAACACCCACCTGATGACATCCTTTCAAGAGCAAAGGCAGCAATTTGCAGAATTCCGCTTCTTAGGGGAAGTGAGAAATTGCTGAGCTGACACCAAGTCCTGCAGTGTCCCTGTCACCTGCAGAGCCACCGCATCCTCGCCACGGTAGCGGGCATTGTGACAAAGGTTCTATGTCAGCTGGGTGTGGCAGCCAGGCGCCCCCTAGGGGATGGGGAGCCTGTCAGCCACGGGCCTGTCACTGCCTGGTGTCCCTGCTGCCACCAGCCAGGCATCTGAACACTTGTAAAAACCATGCCCAGACTTGGGGCCAGTTTGGCCCAAAGTCTCCAAGAGACAAGTTGGGAAGAAATATATGGGACAGAGGGAGAAAGCGAAGGGAGCAGGAGAAAGGGAATGAAGAATAAAAAGTAGTGTTGGGCTGCAGGAGTGAGATGGAGGAAGTGCAAGAAAAGAGGCAGGACGCAGGAGAGTGAGAGAAAAGGAAAGAAGAGACATGCAGCCAGACGAGGGGTTAGTGAGAGAGGATGGGACAGAGAACAGGATGAGAAGGACAGAAGGCAAGGCAAGGACAGGCAAGGACAGGCAAGGCAAGGCTAGGCTGCAGGACATGTTTTTGCTTTATAGTTTCTAGCACATTCTTCTTCAGACTAGGAGGAAAGCCATAAGACCGTATGGATTAGGCCCAAGCAAAAACCCCAGCTACTTGAGACACTTAGACTAAGCCTAAAATACCAAGATCTCTCCATAAGGATGGTTTTTATACTGTACTTCCACAATCTGCTGGCAGTACAAAAAAATAAGCTGCAGATCTCCTTAGGCTGAGTCATGGTGCTTTGGGGCAGGGACCATGCATATCATGGGAATATTTCACAGTTTCTGCTCTGTTTTCAGTGTATGACACCAAAACACCCACCTGATGACATCCTTTCAAGAGCAAAGGCAGCAATTTGCAGAATTCCGCTTCTTAGGGGAAGTGAGAAATTGCTGAGCTGACACCAAGTCCTGCAGTGTCCCTGTCACCTGCAGAGCCACCGCATCCTCGCCACGGTAGCGGGCATTGTGACAAAGGTTCTATGTCAGCTGGGTGTGGCAGCCAGGCGCCCCCTAGGGGATGGGGAGCCTGTCAGCCCCGGGCCTGTCACTGCCTGGTGTCCCTGCTGCCACCAGCCAGGCCTCTGAAAACTTGTCAAACCATGCCCAGACTTGGGGCCAGTTTGGCCCAAAGTCTCCAAGAGACAAGTCGGGAAGAAAGATATGGGACAGAGGGAGAAAGCGAAGGGAGCAGGAGAAAGGGAAGGAAGAATAAAAAGTAGTGTTGGGCTGCAGGAGTGAGATGGAGGAATTGCAAGAAAAGAGGCAGGAAGCAGGAGAGTGAGAGAAAAGGAAAGAAGAGACATGCAGCCAGACGAGGGCTTAGTGAGAGAGGATGGGACAGAGAACAGGATGAGAAGGACATAAGGCAAGGCAAGGACAGGCAAGGACAGGCAAGGCAAGGCTAGGCTGCAGGACATGTTTTTGCTTTATAGTTTCTAGCACATTCGTCTTCAGACTAGGAGGAAAGCCATAAGACCGTATGGATTAGGCCCAAGCAAAAACCCCAGCTACTTGAGACACTTAGACTAAGCCCAAAATACCAAGATCTCTCCATAAGGATGGTTGTTATACTGTACTTCCACAATCTGCTGGCAGTACAAAAAAAGAAGCTGCAGATCTCCTTAGGCTGAGTCATGGTGCTTTGGGTCAGGGACCATGCATATCATGGGAATATTTCACAGTTTCTGCTCTGTTTTCAGTGTATGACACCAAAACACCCACCTGATGACACCCTTTCCAGAGCAAAGGCAGCAATTTGCAGAATTCCGCTTCTTAGGGGAAGTGAGAAATTGCTGAGCTGACACCAAGTCCTGCAGTGTCCCTGTCACCTGCAGAGCCACCGCATCCTCGCCACGGTAGCGGGCATTGTGACAAAGGTTCTATGTCAGCTGGGTGTGGCAGCCAGGCGCCCCCTAGGGGATGGGGAGCCTGTCAGCCCCGGGCCTGTCACTGCCTGGTGTCCCTGCTGCCACCAGCCAGGCCTCTGAAAACTTGTCAAACCATGCCCAGACTTGGGGCCAGTTTGGCCCAAAGTCTCCAAGAGACAAGTCGGGAAGAAAGATATGGGACAGAGGGAGAAAGCGAAGGGAGCAGGAGAAAGGGAAGGAAGAATAAAAAGTAGTGTTGGGCTGCAGGAGTGAGATGGAGGAATTGCAAGAAAAGAGGCAGGAAGCAGGAGAGTGAGAGAAAAGGAAAGAAGAGACATGCAGCCAGACGAGGGGTTAGTGAGAGAGGATGGGACAGAGAACAGGATGAGAAGGACATAAGGCAAGGCAAGGACAGGCAAGGACAGGCAAGGCAAGGCTAGGCTGCAGGACATGTTTTTGCTTTATAGTTTCTAGCACATTCGTCTTCAGACTAGGAGGAAAGCCATAAGACCGTATGGATTAGGCCCAAGCAAAAACCCCAGCTACTTGAGACACTTAGGCTAAGCCCAAAATACCAAGATCTCTCCATAAGGATGGTTGTTATACTGTACTTCCACAATCTGCTGGCAGTAAAAAAAAAGAAGCTGCAGATCTCCTTAGGCTGAGTCATGGTGCTTTGGGTCAGGGACCATGCATATCATGGGAATATTTCACAGTTTCTGCTCTGTTTTCAGTGTATGACACCAAAACACCCACCTGATGACATCCTTTCAAGAGCAAAGGCAGCAATTTGCAGAATTCCGCTTCTTAGGGGAAGTGAGAAATTGCTGAGCTGACACCAAGTCCTGCAGTGTCCCTGTCACCTGCAGAGCCACCGCATCCTCGCCACGGTAGCGGGCATTGTGACAAAGGTTCTATGTCAGCTGGGTGTGGCAGCCAGGCGCCCCCTAGTGGATGGGGAGCCTGTCAGCCACGGGCCTGTCACTGCCTGGTGTCCCTGCTGCCACCAGCCAGGCATCTGAACACTTGTAAAAACCATGCCCAGACTTGGGGCCAGTTTGGCCCAAAGTCTCCAAGAGACAAGTTGGGAAGAAATATATGGGACAGAGGGAGAAAGTGAAGGGAGCAGGAGAAAGGGAATGAAGAATAAAAAGTAGTGTTGGGCTGCAGGAGTGAGATGGAGGAAGTGCAAGAAAAGAGGCAGGACGCAGGAGAGTGAGAGAAAAGGAAAGAAGAGACATGCAGCCAGACGAGGGGTTAGTGAGAGAGGATGGGACAGAGAACAGGATGAGAAGGACAGAAGGCAAGGCAAGGACAGGCAAGGACAGGCAAGGCAAGGCTAGGCTGCAGGACATGTTTTTGCTTTATAGTTTCTAGCACATTCTTCTTCAGACTAGGAGGAAAGCCATAAGACCGTATGGATTAGGCCCAAGCAAAAACCCCAGCTACTTGAGACACTTAGACTAAGCCTAAAATACCAAGATCTCTCCATAAGGATGGTTTTTATACTGTACTTCCACAATCTGCTGGCAGTACAAAAAAATAAGCTGCAGATCTCCTTAGGCTGAGTCATGGTGCTTTGGGGCAGGGACCATGCATATCATGGGAATATTTCACAGTTTCTGCTCTGTTTTCAGTGTATGACACCAAAACACCCACCTGATGACATCCTTTCAAGAGCAAAGGCAGCAATTTGCAGAATTCCGCTTCTTAGGGGAAGTGAGAAATTGCTGAGCTGACACCAAGTCCTGCAGTGTCCCTGTCACCTGCAGAGCCACCGCATCCTCGCCACGGTAGCGGGCATTGTGACAAAGGTTCTATGTCAGCTGGGTGTGGCAGCCAGGCGCCCCCTAGGGGATGGGGAGCCTGTCAGCCCCGGGCCTGTCACTGCCTGGTGTCCCTGCTGCCACCAGCCAGGCCTCTGAAAACTTGTCAAACCATGCCCAGACTTGGGGCCAGTTTGGCCCAAAGTCTCCAAGAGACAAGTCGGGAAGAAAGATATGGGACAGAGGGAGAAAGCGAAGGGAGCAGGAGAAAGGGAAGGAAGAATAAAAAGTAGTGTTGGGCTGCAGGAGTGAGATGGAGGAATTGCAAGAAAAGAGGCAGGAAGCAGGAGAGTGAGAGAAAAGGAAAGAAGAGACATGCAGCCAGACGAGGGCTTAGTGAGAGAGGATGGGACAGAGAACAGGATGAGAAGGACATAAGGCAAGGCAAGGACAGGCAAGGACAGGCAAGGCAAGGCTAGGCTGCAGGACATGTTTTTGCTTTATAGTTTCTAGCACATTCGTCTTCAGACTAGGAGGAAAGCCATAAGACCGTATGGATTAGGCCCAAGCAAAAACCCCAGCTACTTGAGACACTTAGACTAAGCCCAAAATACCAAGATCTCTCCATAAGGATGGTTGTTATACTGTACTTCCACAATCTGCTGGCAGTACAAAAAAAGAAGCTGCAGATCTCCTTAGGCTGAGTCATGGTGCTTTGGGTCAGGGACCATGCATATCATGGGAATATTTCACAGTTTCTGCTCTGTTTTCAGTGTATGACACCAAAACACCCACCTGATGACACCCTTTCCAGAGCAAAGGCAGCAATTTGCACAATTCCGCTTCTTAGGGGAAGTGAGAAATTGCTGAGCTGACACCAAGTCCTGCAGTGTCCCTGTCACCTGCAGAGCCACCGCATCCTCGCCACGGTAGCGGGCATTGTGACAAAGGTTCTATGTCAGCTGGGTGTGGCAGCCAGGCGCCCCCTAGGGGATGGGGAGCCTGTCAGCCCCGGGCCTGTCACTGCCTGGTGTCCCTGCTGCCACCAGCCAGGCCTCTGAAAACTTGTCAAACCATGCCCAGACTTGGGGCCAGTTTGGCCCAAAGTCTGCAAGAGACAAGTCGGGAAGAAAGATATGGGACAGAGGGAGAAAGCGAAGGGAGCAGGAGAAAGGGAAGGAAGAATAAAAAGTAGTGTTGGGCTGCAGGAGTGAGATGGAGGAATTGCAAGAAAAGAGGCAGGAAGCAGGAGAGTGAGAGAAAAGGAAAGAAGAGACATGCAGCCAGACGAGGGGTTAGTGAGAGAGGATGGGACAGAGAACAGGATGAGAAGGACAGAAGGCAAGGCAAGGACAGGCAAGGACAGGCAAGGCAAGGCTAGGCTGCAGGACATGTTTTTGCTTTATAGTTTCTAGCGCATTCGTCTTCAGACTAGGAGGAAAGCCATAAGACCGTATGGATTAGGCCCAAGCAAAAACCCCAGCTACTTGAGACACTTAGACTAAGCCCAAAATACCAAGATCTCTCCATAAGGATGGTTGTTATACTGTACTTCCACAATCTGCTGGCAGTACAAAAAAAGAAGCTGCAGATCTCCTTAGGCTGAGTCATGGTGCTTTGGGTCAGGGACCATGCATATCATGGGAATATTTCACAGTTTCTGCTCTGTTTTCAGTGTATGACACCAAAACACCCACCTGATGACACCCTTTCCAGAGCAAAGGCAGCAATTTGCAGAATTCCGCTTCTTAGGGGAAGTGAGAAATTGCTGAGCTGACACCAAGTCCTGCAGTGTCCCTGTCACCTGCAGAGCCACCGCATCCTCGCCACGGTAGCGGGCATTGTGACAAAGGTTCTATGTCAGCTGGGTGTGGCAGCCAGGCGCCCCCTAGGGGATGGGGAGCCTGTCAGCCCCGGGCCTGTCACTGCCTGGTGTCCCTGCTGCCACCAGCCAGGCCTCTGAAAACTTGTCAAACCATGCCCAGACTTGGGGCCAGTTTGGCCCAAAGTCTCCAAGAGACAAGTCGGGAAGAAAGATATGGGACAGAGAGAGAAAGCGAAGGGAGCAGGAGAAAGGGAAGGAAGAATAAAAAGTAGTGTTGGGCTGCAGGAGTGAGATGGAGGAATTGCAAGAAAAGAGGCAGGAAGCAGGAGAGTGAGAGAAAAGGAAAGAAGAGACATGCAGCCAGACGAGGGGTTAGTGAGAGAGGATGGGACAGAGAACAGGATGAGAAGGACATAAGGCAAGGCAAGGACAGGCAAGGACAGGCAAGGCAAGGCTAGGCTGCAGGACATGTTTTTGCTTTATAGTTTCTAGCACATTCGTCTTCAGACTAGGAGGAAAGCCATAAGACCGTATGGATTAGGCCCAAGCAAAAACCCCAGCTACTTGAGACACTTAGGCTAAGCCCAAAATACCAAGATCTCTCCATAAGGATGGTTGTTATACTGTACTTCCACAATCTGCTGGCAGTAAAAAAAAAGAAGCTGCAGATCTCCTTAGGCTGAGTCATGGTGCTTTGGGTCAGGGACCATGCATATCATGGGAATATTTCACAGTTTCTGCTCTGTTTTCAGTGTATGACACCAAAACACCCACCTGATGACATCCTTTCAAGAGCAAAGGCAGCAATTTGCAGAATTCCGCTTCTTAGGGGAAGTGAGAAATTGCTGAGCTGACACCAAGTCCTGCAGTGTCCCTGTCACCTGCAGAGCCACCGCATCCTCGCCACGGTAGCGGGCATTGTGACAAAGGTTCTATGTCAGCTGGGTGTGGCAGCCAGGCGCCCCCTAGGGGATGGGGAGCCTGTCAGCCCCGGGCCTGTCACTGCCTGGTGTCCCTGCTGCCACCAGCCAGGCCTCTGAAAACTTGTCAAACCATGCCCAGACTTGGGGCCAGTTTGGCCCAAAGTCTCCAAGAGACAAGTCGGGAAGAAAGATATGGGACAGAGGGAGAAAGCGAAGGGAGCAGGAGAAAGGGAAGGAAGAATAAAAAGTAGTGTTGGGCTGCAGGAGTGAGATGGAGGAATTGCAAGAAAAGAGGCAGGAAGCAGGAGAGTGAGAGAAAAGGAAAGAAGAGACATGCAGCCAGACGAGGGCTTAGTGAGAGAGGATGGGACAGAGAACAGGATGAGAAGGACATAAGGCAAGGCAAGGACAGGCAAGGACAGGCAAGGCAAGGCTAGGCTGCAGGACATGTTTTTGCTTTATAGTTTCTAGCACATTCGTCTTCAGACTAGGAGGAAAGCCATAAGACCGTATGGATTAGGCCCAAGCAAAAACCCCAGCTACTTGAGACACTTAGACTAAGCCCAAAATACCAAGATCTCTCCATAAGGATGGTTGTTATACTGTACTTCCACAATCTGCTGGCAGTACAAAAAAAGAAGCTGCAGATCTCCTTAGGCTGAGTCATGGTGCTTTGGGTCAGGGACCATGCATATCATGGGAATATTTCACAGTTTCTGCTCTGTTTTCAGTGTATGACACCAAAACACCCACCTGATGACACCCTTTCCAGAGCAAAGGCAGCAATTTGCAGAATTCCGCTTCTTAGGGGAAGTGAGAAATTGCTGAGCTGACACCAAGTCCTGCAGTGTCCCTGTCACCTGCAGAGCCACCGCATCCTCGCCACGGTAGCGGGCATTGTGACAAAGGTTCTATGTCAGCTGGGTGTGGCAGCCAGGCGCCCCCTAGGGGATGGGGAGCCTGTCAGCCCCGGGCCTGTCACTGCCTGGTGTCCCTGCTGCCACCAGCCAGGCCTCTGAAAACTTGTCAAACCATGCCCAGACTTGGGGCCAGTTTGGCCCAAAGTCTCCAAGAGACAAGTCGGGAAGAAAGATATGGGACAGAGGGAGAAAGCGAAGGGAGCAGGAGAAAGGGAAGGAAGAATAAAAAGTAGTGTTGGGCTGCAGGAGTGAGATGGAGGAATTGCAAGAAAAGAGGCAGGAAGCAGGAGAGTGAGAGAAAAGGAAAGAAGAGACATGCAGCCAGACGAGGGGTTAGTGAGAGAGGATGGGACAGAGAACAGGATGAGAAGGACAGAAGGCAAGGCAAGGACAGGCAAGGACAGGCAAGGCAAGGCTAGGCTGCAGGACATGTTTTTGCTTTATAGTTTCTAGCACATTCTTCTTCAGACTAGGAGGAAAGCCATAAGACCGTATGGATTAGGCCCAAGCAAAAACCCCAGCTACTTGAGACACTTAGACTAAGCCTAAAATACCAAGATCTCTCCATAAGGATGGTTTTTATACTGTACTTCCCCAATCTGCTGGCAGTACAAAAAAATAAGCTGCAGATCTCCTTAGGCTGAGTCATGGTGCTTTGGGGCAGGGACCATGCATATCATGGGAATATTTCACAGTTTCTGCTCTGTTTTCAGTGTATGACACCAAAACACCCACCTGATGACATCCTTTCAAGAGCAAAGGCAGCAATTTGCAGAATTCCGCTTCTTAGGGGAAGTGAGAAATTGCTGAGCTGACACCAAGTCCTGCAGTGTCCCTGTCACCTGCAGAGCCACCGCATCCTCGCCACGGTAGCGGGCATTGTGACAAAGGTTCTATGTCAGCTGGGTGTGGCAGCGAGGCGCCCCCTAGGGGATGGGGAGCCTGTCAGCCCCGGGCCTGTCACTGCCTGGTGTCCCTGCTGCCACCAGCCAGGCCTCTGAAAACTTGTCAAACCATGCCCAGACTTGGGGCCAGTTTGGCCCAAAGTCTCCAAGAGACAAGTCGGGAAGAAAGATATGGGACAGAGGGAGAAAGTGAAGGGAGCAAGAGAAAGGGAATGAAGAATAAAAAGTAGTGTTGGGCTGCAGGAGTGAGATGGAGGAAGTGCAAGAAAAGAGGCAGGAAGCAGGAGAGTGAGAGAAAAGGAAAGAAGAGACATGCAGCCAGATGAGGGGTTAGTGAGAAAGGATGGGACAGAGAACAGGATGAGAAGGACATAAGGCAAGGCTAGGACAGGCAAGGACAGGCAAGGCAAGGCTAGGCTGCAGGACATGTTTTTGCTTTATAGTTTCTAGCACATTCATCTTCAGACTAGGAGGAAAGCCATAAGACCGTATGGATTAGGCCCAAGCAAAAAGCCCAGCTACTTGAGACACTTAGACTAAGCCTAAAATACCAAGATCTCTCCATAAGGATGGTTTTTATACTGTACTTCCACAATCTGCTGGCAGTACAAAAAAATAAGCTGCAGATCTCCTTAGGCTGAGTCATGGTGCTTTGGGTCAGGGACCATGCATATCATGGGAATATTTCACAGTTTCTGCTCTGTTTTCAGTGTATGACACCAAAACACCCACCTGATGACATCCTTTCAAGAGCAAAGGCAGCAATTTGCAGAATTCCGCTTCTTAGGGGAAGTGAGAAATTGCTGAGCTGACACCAAGTCCTGCAGTGTCCCAGTCACCTGCAGAGCCACCGCATCCTCGCCACGGTAGCGGGCATTGTGACAAAGGTTCTATGTCAGCTGGGTGTGGCAGCCAGGCGCCCCCTAGGGGATGGGGAGCCTGTCAGCCCCGGGCCTGTCACTGCCTGGTGTCCCTGCTGCCACCAGCCAGGCCTCTGAAAACTTGTCAAAGCATGCCCAGACTTGGGGCCAGTTTGGCCCAAAGTCTCCAAGAGACAAGTCGGGAAGAAAGATATGGGACAGAGGGAGAAAGCGAAGGGAGCAGGAGAAAGGGAAGGAAGAATAAAAAGTAGTGTTGGGCTGCAGGAGTGAGATGGAGGAATTGCAAGAAAAGAGGCAGGACGCAGGAGAGTGAGAGAAAAGGAAAGAAGAGACATGCAGCCAGACGAGGGGTTAGTGAGAGAGGATGGGACAGAGAACAGGATGAGAAGGACATAAGGCAAGGCTAGGACAGGCAAGGACAGGCAAGGCAAGGCTAGGCTGCAGGACATGTTTTTGCTTTATAGTTTCTAGCACATTCGTCTTCAGACTAGGAGGAAAGCCATAAGACCGTATGGATTAGGCCCAAGCAAAAAGCCCAGCTACTTGAGACACTTAGACTAAGCCTAAAATACCAAGATCTCTCCATAAGGATGGTTTTTATACTGTACTTCCACAATCTGCTGGCAGTACAAAAAAATAAGCTGCAGATCTCCTTAGGCTGAGTCATGGTGCTTTGGGGCAGGGACCATGCATATCATGGGAATATTTCACAGTTTCTGCTCTGTTTTCAGTGTATGACACCAAAACACCCACCTGATGACACCCTTTCAAGAGCAAAGGCAGCAATTTGCACAATTCCGCTTCTTAGGGGAAGTGAGAAATTGCTGAGCTGACACCAAGTCCTGCAGTGTCCCTGTCACCTGCAGAGCCACCGCATCCTCGCCACGGTAGCGGGCATTGTGACAAAGGTTCTATGTCAGCTGGGTGTGGCAGCCACGCGCCCCCTAGGGGATGGGGAGCCTGTCAGCCCCGGGCCTGTCACTGCCTGGTGTCCCTGCTGCCACCAGCTAGGCCTCTGAAAACTTGTCAAACCATGCCCAGACTTGGGGCCAGTTTGGCCCAAAGTCTCCAAGAGACAAGTCGGGAAGAAAGATATGGGACAGAGGGAGAAAGCGAAGGGAGCAGGAGAAAGGGAAGGAAGAATAAAAAGTAGTGTTGGGCTGCAGGAGTGAGATGGAGGAATTGCAAGAAAAGAGGCAGGAAGCAGGAGAGTGAGAGAAAAGGAAAGAAGAGACATGCAGCCAGACGAGGGGTTAGTGAGAGAGGATGGGACAGAGAACAGGATGAGAAGGACATAAGGCAAGGCTAGGACAGGCAAGGACAGGCAAGGCAAGGCTAGGCTGCAGGACATGTTTTTGCTTTATAGTTTCTAGCACATTCGTCTTCAGACTAGGAGGAAAGCCATAAGACCGTATGGATTAGGCCCAAGCAAAAACCCCAGCTACTTGAGACACTTAGACTAAGCCTAAAATACCAAGATCTCTCCATAAGGATGGTTTTTATACTGTACTTCCACAATCTGCTGGCAGTACAAAAAAATAAGCTGCAGATCTCCTTAGGCTGAGTCATGGTGCTTTGGGGCAGGGACCATGCATATCATGGGAATATTTCACAGTTTCTACTCTGTTTTCAGTGTATGACACCAAAACACCCACCTGATGACACCCTTTCAAGAGCAAAGGCAGCAATTTGCACAATTCCGCTTCTTAGGGGAAGTGAGAAATTGCTGAGCTGACACCAAGTCCTGCAGTGTCCCTGTCACCTGCAGAGCCACTGCATCCTCGCCACGGTAGCGGGCATTGTGACAAAGGTTCTATGTCAGCTGGGTGTGGCAGCCACGCGCCCCCTAGGGGATGGGGAGCCTGTCAGCCCCGGGCCTGTCACTGCCTGGTGTCCCTGCTGCCACCAGCCAGGCCTCTGAAAACTTGTCAAACCATGCCCAGACTTGGGGCCAGTTTGGCCCAAAGTCTGCAAGAGACAAGTCGGGAAGAAAGATATGGGACAGAGGGAGAAAGCGAAGGGAGCAGGAGAAAGGGAAGGAAGAATAAAAAGTAGTGTTGGGCTGCAGGAGTGAGATGGAGGAATTGCAAGAAAAGAGGCAGGAAGCAGGAGAGTGAGAGAAAAGGAAAGAAGAGACATGCAGCCAGACGAGGGGTTAGTGAGAGAGGATGGGACAGAGAACAGGATGAGAAGGACATAAGGCAAGGCTAGGACAGGCAAGGACAGGCAAGGCAAGGCTAGGCTGCAGGACATGTTTTTGCTTTATAGTTTCTGGCACATTCGTCTTCAGACTAGGAGGAAAGCCATAAGACCGTATGGATTAGGCCCAAGCAAAAACCCCAGCTACTTGAGACACTTAGACTAAGCCTAAAATACCAAGATCTCTCCATAAGGATGGTTTTTATACTGTACTTCCACAATCTGCTGGCAGTTCAAAAAAATAAGCTGCAGATCTCCTTAGGCTGAGTCATGGTGCTTTGGGGCAGGGACCATGCATATCATGGGAATATTTCACAGTTTCTGCTCTGTTTTCAGTGCATGACACCAAAACACCCACCTGATGACATCCTTTCAAGAGCAAAGGCAGCAATTTGCAGAATTCCGCTTCTTAGGGGAAGTGAGAAATTGCTGAGCTGACACCAAGTCCTGCAGTGTCCCTGTCACCTGCAGAGCCACCGCATCCTCGCCACGGTAGCGGGCATTGTGACAAAGGTTCTATGTCAGCTGGGTGTGGCAGCCAGGCGCCCCCTAGGGGATGGGGAGCCTGTCAGCCCCGGGCCTGTCACTGCCTGGTGTCCCTGCTGCCACCAGCCAGGCCTCTGAAAACTTGTCAAACCATGCCCAGACTTGGGGCCAGTTTGGCCCAAAGTCTCCAAGAGACAAGTCGGGAAGAAAGATATGGGACAGAGGGAGAAAGCGAAGGGAGCAGGAGAAAGGGAAGGAAGAATAAAACGTAGTGTTGGGCTGCAGGAGTGAGATGGAGGAATTGCAAGAAAAGAGGCAGGAAGCAGCAGAGTGAGAGAAAAGGAAAGAAGAGACATGCAGCCAGACGAGGGGTTAGTGAGAGAGGATGGGACAGAGAACAGGATGAGAAGGACATAAGGCAAGGCTAGGACAGGCAAGGACAGGCAAGGCAAGGCTAGGCTGCAGGACATGTTTTTGCTTTATAGTTTCTAGCACATTCGTCTTCAGACTAGGAGGAAAGCCATAAGACCGTATGGATTAGGCCCAAGCAAAAAGCCCAGCTACTTGAGACACTTAGACTAAGCCTAAAATACCAAGATCTCTCCATAAGGATGGTTTTTATACTGTACTTCCACAATCTGCTGGCAGTACAAAAAAATAAGCTGCAGATCTCCTTAGGCTGAGTCATGGTGCTTTGGGGCAGGGACCATGCATATCATGGGAATATTTCACAGTTTCTGCTCTGTTTTCAGTGCATGACACCAAAACACCCACCTGAAGACATCCTTTCAAGAGCAAAGGCAGCAATTTGCACAATTCTGCTTCTTAGGGGAAGTGAGAAATTGCTGAGCTGACACCAAGTCCTGCAGTATCCCTGTCACCTGCAGAGCCACCGCATCCTCGCCACGGTAGCGGGCATTGTGACAAAGGTTCTATGTCAGCTGGGTGTGGCAGCCACGCGCCCCCTAGGGGATGGGGAGCCTGTCAGCCCCGGGCCTGTCACTGCCTGGTGTCCCTGCTGCCACCAGCCAGGCCTCTGAAAACTTGTCAAACCATGCCCAGACTTGGGGCCAGTTTGGCCCAAAGTCTCCAAGAGACAAGTCGGAAAGAAAGATATGGGACAGAGGGAGAAAGCGAAGGGAGCAGGAGAAAGGGAAGGAAGAATAAAAAGTAGTGTTGGGCTGCAGGAGTGAGATGGAGGAATTGCAAGAAAAGAGGCAGGAAGCAGGAGAGTGAGAGAAAAGGAAAGAAGAGACATGCAGCCAGACGAGGGGTTAGTGAGAGAGGATGGGACAGAGAACAGGATGAGAAGGACATAAGGCAAGGCTAGGACAGGCAAGGACAGGCAAGGCAAGGCTAGGCTGCAGGACATGTTTTTGCTTTATAGTTTCTAGCACATTCGTCTTCAGACTAGGAGAAAAGCCATAAGACCGTATGGATTAGGCCCAAGCAAAAACCCCAGCTACTTGAGACACTTAGACTAAGCCTAAAATACCAAGATCTCTCCATAAGGATGGTTTTTATACTGTGCTTCAACAATCTGCTGGCAGTACAAAAAAATAAGCTGCAGATCTCCTTAGGCTGAGTCATGGTGCTTTGGGGCAGGGACCATGCATATCATGGGAATATTTCACAGTTTCTGCTCTGTTTTCAGTGCATGACACCAAAACACCCACCTGATGACATCCTTTCAAGAGCAAAGGCAGCAATTTGCAGAATTCCGCTTCTTAGGGGAAGTGAGAAATTGCTGAGCTGACACCAAGTCCTGCAGTGTCCCTGTCACCTGCAGAGCCACCGCATCCTCGCCACGGTAGCGGGCATTGTGACAAAGGTTCTATGTCAGCTGGGTGTGGCAGCCAGGCGCCCCCTAGGGGATGGGGAGCCTGTCAGCCCCGGACCTGTCACTGCCTGGTGTCCCTGCTGCCACCAGCCAGGCCTCTGAAAACTTGTCAAAGCATGCCCAGACTTGGGGCCAGTTTGGCCCAAAGTCTCCAAGAGACAAGTCGGGAAGAAAGATATGGGACAGAGGGAGAAAGCGAAGGGAGCAGGAGAAAGGGAAGGAAGAATAAAAAGTAGTGTTGGGCTGCAGGAGTGAGATGGAGGAATAGCAAGAAAAGAGGCAGGAAGCAGGAGAGTGAGAGAAAAGGAAAGAAGAGACATGCAGCCAGACGAGGGGTTAGTGAGAGAGGATGGGACAGAGAACAGGATGAGAAGGACATAAGGCAAGGCTAAGACAGGCAAGGACAGGCAAGGCAAGGCTAGGCTGCAGGACATGTTTTTGCTTTATAGTTTCTAGCACATTTGTCTTCAGACTAGGAGGAAAGCCATAAGACCGTATGGATTAGGCCCAAGCAAAAACCCCAGCTACTTGAGACACTTAGACTAAGCCTAAAATACCAAGATCTCTCCATAAGGATGGTTTTTATACTGTGCTTCCACAATCTCCTGGCAGTACAAAAATAGAAGCTGCAGAACTCCTTAGGCTGAGTCATGGTGCTTTGGGGCAGGGACCATGCATATAATAGGAATATTTCACAGTTTCTGCTCTGTTTTCAGTGTATGACACCAAAACACCCACCTGATGACATCCTTTCAAGAGCAAAGGCAGCAATTTGCAGAATTCCGCTTCTTAGGGGAAGTGAGAAATTGCTAAGCTGACACCAAGTCCTGCAGTGTCCCTGTCACCTGCAGAGCCACCGCATCCTCGCCACGGTAGCGGGCATTGTGACAAAGGTTCTATGTCAGCTGGGTGTGGCAGCCAGGCGCCCCCTAGGGGATGGGGAGCCTGTCAGCCCCGGGCCTGTCACTGCCTGGTGTCCCTGCTGCCACCAGCCAGGCCTCTGAAAACTTGTCAAAGCATGCCCAGACTTGGGGCCAGTTTGGCCCAAAGTCTCCAAGAGACAAGTCGGGAAGAAAGATATGGGACAGAGGGAGAATGCGAAGGGAGCAGGAGAAAGGGAAGGAAGAATAAAAAGTAGTGTTGGGCTGCAGGAGTGAGATGGAGGAATTGCAAGAAAAGAGGCAGGAAGCAGGAGAGTGAGAGAAAAGGAAAGAAGAGACATGCAGCCAGACGAGGGGTTAGTGAGAGAGGATGGGACAGAGAACAGGATGAGAAGGACATAAGGCAAGGCTAAGACAGGCAAGGACAGGCAAGGCAAGGCTAGGCTGCAGGACATGTTTTTGCTTTATAGTTTCTAGCACATTTGTCTTCAGACGAGGAGGAAAGCCATAAGACCGTATGGATTAGGCCCAAGCAAAAACCCCAGCTACTTGAGACACTTAGACTAAGCCTAAAATACCAAGATCTCTCCATAAGGATGGTTTTTATACTGTGCTTCCACAATCTGCTGGCAGTACAAAAATAGAAGCTGCAGAACTCCTTAGGCTGAGTCATGGTGCTTTGGGGCAGGGACCATGCATATCATGGGAATATTTCACAGTTTCTGCTCTGTTTTCAGTGCATGACACCAAAACACCCACCTGATGACATCCTTTCAAGAGCAAAGGCAGCAATTTGCAGAATTCCGCTTCTTAGGGGAAGTGAGAAATTGCTGAGCTGACACCAAGTCCTGCAGTGTCCCTGTCACCTGCAGAGCCACCGCATCCTCGCCACGGTAGCGGGCATTGTGACAAAGGTTCTATGTCAGCTGGGTGTGGCAGCCAGGCGCCCCCTAGGGGATGGGGAGCCTGTCAGCCCCGGACCTGTCACTGCCTGGTGTCCCTGCTGCCACCAGCCAGGCCTCTGAAAACTTGTCAAAGCATGCCCAGACTTGGGGCCAGTTTGGCCCAAAGTCTCCAAGAGACAAGTCGGAAAGAAAGATATGGGACAGAGGGAGAAAGCGAAGGGAGCAGGAGAAAGGGAAGGAAGAATAAAAAGTAGTGTTGGGCTGCAGGAGTGAGATGGAGGAATTGCAAGAAAAGAGGCAGGAAGCAGGAGAGTGAGAGAAAAGGAAAGAAGAGACATGCAGCCAGACGAGGGGTTAGTGAGAGAGGATGGGACAGAGAACAGGATGAGAAGGAAATAAGGCAAGGCTAGGACAGGCAAGGACAGGCAAGGCAAGGCTATGCTGCAGGACATGTTTTTGCTTTATAGTTTCTAGCACATTCGTCTTCAGACTAGGAGGAAAGAAATAAGACCGTATGGATTAGGCCCAAGCAAAAACCCCAGCTACTTGAGACTCTTAGACTAAGCCTAAAATACCAAGATCTCTCCATAAGGATGGTTTTTATACTGTACTTCCACAATCTGCTGGCAGTACAAAAAAATAAGCTGCAGATCTCCTTACGCTGAGTCATGGTGCTTTGGGGCAGGGACCATGCATATCATGGGAATATTTCACAGTTTCTGCTCTGTTTTCAGTGCATGACACCAAAACACCCACCTGATGACATCCTTTCAAGAGCAAAGGCAGCAATTTGCAGAATTCCGCTTCTTAGGGGAAGTGAGAAATTGCTGAGCTGACACCAAGTCCTGCAGTGTCCCTGTCAACTGCAGAGCCACCGCATCCTCGCCACGGTAGCGGGCATTGTGACAAAGGTTCTATGTCAGCTGGGTGTGGCAGCCAGGCGCCGCCTAGGGGATGGGGAGCCTGTCAGCACTGGGCCTGTCACTGCCTGGTGTCCCTGCTGCCACCAGCCATGCCTCTGAAAACTTGTCAAACCATGCCCAGACTTGGGGCCAGTTTGGCCCAAAGTCTCCAAGAGAGAAGTCGGGAAGAAAGATATGGGACAGAGGGAGAAAGCGAAGGGAGCAGGAGAAAGGGAAGGAAGAATAAAAAGTAGTGTTGTGCTGCAGGAGTGAGATGGAAGAATTGCAAGAAAAGAGGCAGGAAGCAGGAGAGTGAGAGAAAAGGAAAGAAGAGACATGCAGCCAGACGAGGGGTTAGTGAGAGAGGATGGGACAGAGAACAGGATGAGAAGGACATAAGGCAAGGCTAGGACAGGCAAGGACAGGCAAGGCAAGGCTAGGCTGCAGGATATGTTTTTGCTTTATACCTTCTATCACATTTGTCTTCAGACTAGGAGGAAAGCCATAAGACCGTATGGATTAGGCCCAAGCAAAAACCCCAGCTACTTGAGACACTTAGACTAAGCCTAAAATACCAAGATCTCTCCATAAGGATGGTTTTTATACTGTACTTCCACAATCTGCTGGCAGTACAAAAAAATAAGCTGCAGATCTCCTTAGGCTGAGTCATGGTGCTTTGGGGCAGGGACCATGCATATCATGGGAATATTTCACAGTTTCTGCTCTGTTTTCAGTGTATGACACTAAAACACCCACCTGATGACATCCTTTCAAGAGCAAAGGCAGCAATTTGCAGAATTCCGCTTCTTAGGGGAAGTGAGAAATTGCTGAGCTGACACCAAGTCCTGCAGTGTCCCTGTCACCTGCAGAGCCACCGCATCCTCGCCACGGTAGCGGGCATTGTGACAAAGGTTCTATGTCAGCTGGGTGTGGCAGCCAGGCGCCCCCTAGGGGATGGAGAGCCTGTCAGCCCCGGGCCTGTCACTGCCTGGTGTCCCTGCTGCCACCAGCCAGGCCTCTGAAAACTTGTCAAACCATGCCCAGACTTGGGGCCAGTTTGGCCCAAAGTCTCCAAGAGACAAGTCGGGAAGAAAGATATGGGACAGAGGGAGAAAGCGAAGGGAGCAGGAGAAAGGGAAGGAAGAATAAAAAGTAGTGTTGGGCTGCAGGAGTGAGATGGAGGAATTGCAAGAAAAGAGGCAGTAGGCAGGAGAGTGAGAGAAAAGAAAAGAAGAGACATGCAGCCAGACGAGGGCTTAGTGAGAGAGGATGGGACAGAGAACAGGATGAGAAGGACATAAGGCAAGGCTAGGACAGGCAAGGACAGGCAAGGCAAGGCTAGGCTGCAGGACATGTTTTTGCTTTATAGTTTCTAGCACATTTGTCTTCAGACTAGGAGGAAAGCCATAAGACCGTATGGATTAGGCCCAAGCAAAAACCCCAGCTACTTGAGACACTTAGACTAAGCCTAAAATACCAAGATCTCTCCATAAGGATGGTTTTTATACTGTACTTCCACAATCTGCTGGCAGTACAAAAAAATAAGCTGCAGATCTCCTTAGGCTGAGTCATGGTGCTTTGGGGCAGGGACCATGCATATCATGGGAATATTTCACAGTTTCTGCTCTGTTTTCAGTGCATGACACCAAAACACCCACCTGATGACATCCTTTCAAGAGCAAAGGCAGCAATTTGCAGAATTCCGCTTCTTAGGGGAAGTGAGAAATTGCTGAGCTGACACCAAGTCCTGCAGTGTCCCTGTCATCTGCAGAGCCACCGCATCCTCGCCACGGTAGCGGGCATTGTGACAAAGGTTCTATGTCAGCTGGGTGTGGCAGCCAGGCGCCCCCTAGGGGATGAGGAGCCTGTCAGCCGCGGGCCTGTCGCTGCCTGGTGTCCCTGCTGCCACCAGCCAGGCCTCTGAAAACTTGTCAAACCATGCCCAGACTTGGGGCCAGTTTGGCCCAAAGTCTGCAAGAGACAAGTCGGTAAGAAAGATATGGGACAGAGGAAGAAAGCTAAGGGAGCAGGAGAAAGGGAAGGAAGAATAAAAAGTAGTGTTGGGCTGCAGGAGTGAGATGGAGGAATTGCAAGAAAAGAGGCAGGAAGCAGGAGAGTGAGAGAAAAGGAAAGAAGAGACATGCAGCCAGACGAGGGCTTAGTGAGAGAGGATGGGACAGAGAACAGGATGAGAAGGACATAAGGCAAGGCTAGGACAGGCAAGGACAGGCAAGGCAAGGCTAGGCTGCAGGACATGTTTTTGCTTTATAGTTTCTAGCACATTTGTCTTCAGACTAGGAGGAAAGCCATAAGACCGTATGGATTAGGCCCAAGCAAAAACCCCAGCTACTTGAGACACTTAGACTAAGCCTAAAATACCAAGATCTCTCCATAAGGATGGTTTTTATACTGTACTTCCACAATCTGCTGGCAGTACAAAAAAATAAGCTGCAGATCTCCTTAGGCTGAGTCATGGTGCTTTGGGGCAGGGACCATGCATATCATGGGAATATTTCACAGTTTCTGCTCTGTTTTCAGTGTATGACACCAAAACACCCACCTGATGACATCCTTTCAAGAGCAAAGGCAGCAATTTGCAGAATTCCGCTTCTTAGGGGAAGTGAGAAATTGCTGAGCTGACACCAAGTCCTGCAGTGTCCCTGTCACCTGCAGAGCCACCGCATCCTCGCCACGGTAGCGGGCATTGTGACAAAGGTTCTATGTCAGCTGGGTGTGGCAGCCAGGCGCCTCCTAGGGGATGGGGAGCCTGTCAGCCCCGGGCCTGTCACTGCCTGGTGTCCCTGCTGCCACCAGCCAGGCCTCTGAAAACTTGTCAAACCATGCCCAGACTTGGGGCCAGTTTGGCCCAAAGTCTGCAAGAGACAAGTCGGGAAGAAAGATATGGGACAGAGGGAGAAAGCGAAGGGAGCAGAAGAAAGGGAAGGAAGAATAAAAAGTAGTGTTGGGCTGCAGGAGTGAGATGGAGGAATTGCAAGAAAAGAGGCAGGAAGCAGGAGAGTGAGAGAAAAGGAAAGAAGAGACATGCAGCCAGACGAGGGCTTAGTGAGAGAGGATGGGGCAGAGAACAGGATGAGAAGGACATAAGGTAAGGCTAGGACAGGCAAGGACAGGCAAGGCAAAGCTAGGCTGCAGGACATGTTTTTGCTTTATAGTTTCTAGCACATTCGTCTTCAGACTAGGAGGAAAGCCATAAGACCGTATGGATTAGGCCCAAGCAAAAACCCCAGCTACTTGAGACACTTAGACTAAGCCTAAAATACCAAGATCTCTCCATAAGGATGGTTTTTATACTGTACTTCCACAATCTGCTGGCAGTACAAAAAAATAAGCTGCAGATCTCCTTAGGCTGAGTCATGGTGCTTTGGGGCAGGGACCATGCATATCATGGGAATATTTCACAGTTTCTGCTCTGTTTTCAGTGTATGACACCAAAACACCCACCTGATGACATCCTTTCAAGAGCAAAGGCAGCAATTTGGAGAATTCCGCTTCTTAGGGGAAGTGAGAAATTGCTGAGCTGACACCAAGTCCTGCAGTGTCCCTGTCACCTGCAGAGCCACCGCATCCTCGCCACGTTAGCGGGCATTGTGACAAAGGTTCTATGTCAGCTGGGTGTGGCAGCCAGGCGCCCCCTAGGGGATGGGGAGCCTGTCAGCCCCGGGCCTGTCACTGCCTGGTGTCCCTGCTGCCACCAGCCAGGCCTCTGAAAACTTGTCAAACCATGCCCAGACTTGGGGCCAGTTTGGCCCAAAGTCTCCAAGAGACAAGTCGGGAAGAAAGATATGGGACAGAGGGAGAAAGCGAAGGGAGCAGGAGAAAGGGAAGGAAGAATAAAAAGTAGTGTTGGGCTGCAGGAGTGAGATGGAGGAATTGCAAGAAAAGAGGCAGGGAGCAGGAGAGTGAGAGAAAAGGAAAGAAGAGACATGCAGCCAGACGAGGGGTTAGTGAGAGAGGATGGGACAGAGAACAGGATGAGAAGGAAAGAAGGCAAGGCAAGGACAGGCAAGGACAGGCAAGGCAAGGCTAGGCTGCAGGACATGTTTTTGCTTTATAGTTTCTAGCACATTCGTCTTCAGACTAGGAGGAAAGCCATAAGACCGTACGGATTAGGCCCAAGCAAAAACCCCAGCTACTTGAGACACTTAGACTAAGCCTAAAATACCAAGATCTCTCCATAAGGATGGTTTTTATACTGTGCTTCCACAATCTGCTGGCAGTACAAAAAAATAAGCTGCAGATCTCCTTAGGCTGAGTCATGGTGCTTTGGGGCAGGGACCATGCATATCATGGGAATATTTCACAGTTTCTGCTCTGTTTTCAGTGTATGACACCAAAACACCCACCTGATGACATCCTTTCAAGAGCAAAGGCAGCAATTTGCAGAATTTCGCTTCTTAGGGAAAGTGAGAAATTGCTGAGCTGACACCAAGTCCTGCAGTGTCCCTGTCACCTGCAGAGCCACCGCATCCTCGCCACGGTAGCGGGCATTGTGACAAAGGTTCTATGTCAGCTGGGTGTGGCAGCCAGGCGCCCCCTAGGGGATGGGGAGCCTGTCAGCCCCGGGACTGTCACTGCCTGGTGGCCCTGCTGCCACCAGCCAGGCCTCTGAAAACTTGTCAAACCATGCCCAGACTTGGGGCCAGTTTGGCCCAAAGTCTCCAAGAGACAAGTCGGGAAGAAAGATATGGGACAGAGGGAGAAAGCGAAGGGAGCAGGAGAAAGGGAAGGAAGAATAAAAAGTAGTGTTGGGCTGCAGGAGTGAGATGGAGGAATTGCAAGAAAAGAGGCAGGAAGCAGGAGAGTGAGAGAAAAGGAAAGAAGAGACATGCAGCCTGACGAGGGCTTAGTGAGAGAGGATGGAACAGAGAACAGGATGAGAAAGAAAGAAGGCAAGGCTAGGAAAGGCAAGGACAGGCAAGGCAAGGCTAGGCTGCAGGACATGTTTTTGCTTTATAGTTTCTAGCACATTCGTCTTCAGACTAGGAGGAAAGAAATAAGACCGTATGGATTAGGCCCAAGCAAAAACCCCAGCTACTTGAGACACTTAGACTAAGCCTAAAATACCAAGATCTCTCCATAAGGATGCTTTTTATACTGTACTTCCACAATCTGCTGGCAGTACAAAAAAATAAGCTGCAGATCTCCTTAGGCTGAGTCATGGTGCTTTGGGGCAGGGACCATGCATATCATGGGAATATTTCACAGTTTCTGCTCTGTTTTCAGTGTATGACACCAAAACACCCACCTGATGACATCCTTTCAAGAGCAAAGGCAGCAATTTGCAGAATTCCGCTTCTTAGGGGAAGTGAGAAATTGCTGAGCTGACACCAAGTCCTGCAGTGTCCCTGTCACCTGCAGAGCCACCGCATCCTCGCCACGGTAGCGGGCATTGTGACAAAGGTTCTATGTCAGCTGGGTGTGGCAGCCAGGCGCCCCCTAGGGGATGTGGAATCTGTCAGCCCCGGGACTGTCACTGCCTGGTGGCCCTGCTGCCACCAGCCAGGCCTCTGAAAACTTGTCAAACCATGCCCAGACTTGGGGCCAGTTTGGCCCAAAGTCTGCAAGAGACAAGTCGGGAAGAAAGATATGGGACAGAGGGAGAAAGCGAAGGGAGCAGGAGAAAGGGAAGGAAGAATAAAAAGTAGTGTTGGGCTGCAGGAGTGAGATGGAGGAATTGCAAGAAAAGAGGCAGGAAGCAGGAGAGTGAGAGAAAAGGAAAGAAGAGACATGCAGCCTGACGAGGGCTTAGTGAGAGAGGATGGAACAGAGAACAGGATGAGAAAGAAAGAAGGCAAGGCTAGGAAAGGCAAGGACAGGCAAGGCAAGGCTAGGCTGCAGGACATGTTTTTGCTTTATAGTTTCTAGCACATTCGTCTTCAGACTAGGAGGAAAGAAATAAGACCGTATGGATTAGGCCCAAGCAAAAACCCCAGCTACTTGAGACACTTAGACTAAGCCTAAAATACCAAGATCTCTCCATAAGGATGCTTTTTATACTGTACTTCCACAATCTGCTGGCAGTACAAAAAAATAAGCTGCAGATCTCCTTAGGCTGAGTCATGGTGCTTTGGGGCAGGGACCATGCATATCATGGGAATATTTCACAGTTTCTGCTCTGTTTTCAGTGTATGACACCAAAACACCCACCTGATGACATCCTTTCAAGAGCAAAGGCAGCAATTTGCAGAATTACGCTTCTTAGGGGAAGTGAGAAATTGCTGAGCTGACACCAAGTCCTGCAGTGTCCCTGTCACCTGCAGAGCCACCGCATCCTCGCCACGGTAGCGGGCATTGTGACAAAGGTTCTATGTCAGCTGGGTGTGGCAGCCAGGCGCCCCCTAGGGGATGTGGAATCTGTCAGCCCTGGGCCTGTCACTGCCTGCTGGCCCTGCTGCCACCAGCCAGGCCTCTGAAAACTTGTCAAACCATGCCCAGACTTGGGGCCAGTTTGGCCCAAAGTCTGCAAGAGACAAGTCGGGAAGAAAGATATGGGACAGAGGGAGAAAGCGAAGGGAGCAGGAGAAAGGGAAGGAAGAATAAAAAGTAGTGTTGGGCTGCAGGAGTGAGATGGAGGAATTGCAAGAAAAGAGGCAGGAAGCAGGAGAGTGAGAGAAAAGGAAAGAAGAGACATGCAGCCAGACGAGGCGTTAGTGAGAGAGGATGACACAGAGAAGAGGATGAGAAGGAAAGAAGGCAAGGCTAGGACAGGCAAGGACAGGCAAGGCAAGGCTAGGCTGCAGGACATGTTTTTGCTTTATAGTTTCTAGCACATTCGTCTTCAGACTAGGAGGAAAGCCATAAGACCGTATGGATTAGGCCCAAGCAAAAACCCCAGCTACTTGAGACTCTTAGACTAAGCCTAAAATACCAAGATCTCTCCATAAGGATGGTTTTTATACTGTACTTCCACAATCTGCTGGCAGTACAAAAAAATAAGCTGCAGATCTCCTTAGGCTGAGTCATGGTGCTTTGGGGCAGGGACCATGCATATCATGGGAATATTTCACAGTTTCTGCTCTGTTTTCAGTGTATGACACCAAAACACCCACCTGATGACATCCTTTCAAGAGCAAAGGCAGCAATTTGCAGAATTCCGCTTCTAAGGGGAAGTGAGAAATTGCTGAGCTGACGTCAAGTCCTGCAGTGTCCCTGTCACCTGCAGAGCCACCGCATCCTCGCCACGGTAGCGGGCATTGTGACAAAGGTTCTATGTCAGCTGGGTGTGGCAGCCAGGCGCCCCCTAGGGGATGGGGAGCCTGTCAGCCCCGGGCCTGTCACTGCCTGGTGTCCCTGCTGCCACCAGCCAGGCCTCTGAAAACTTGTCAAACCATGCCCAGACTTGGGGCCAGTTTGGCCCAAAGTCTGCAAGAGACAAGTCAGGAAGAAAGATATGGGACAGAGGGAGAAAGCGAAGGGAGCAGGAGAAAGGGAAGGAAGAATAAAAAGTAGTGTTGGGCTGCAGGAGTGAGATGGAGGAATTGCAAGAAAAGAGGCAGGAAGCAGGAGAGTGAGAGAAAAGGAAAGAAGAGACATGCAGCCAGACGAGGCGTTAGTGAGAGAGGATGACACAGAGAAGAGGATGAGAAGGAAAGAAGGCAAGGCTAGGACAGGCAAGGACAGGCAAGGCAAGGCTAGGCTGCAGGACATGTTTTTGCTTTATAGTTTCTAGCACATTCGTCTTCAGACTAGGAGGAAAGCCATAAGATCGTATGGATTAGGCCCAAGCAAAAACCCCAGCTACTTGAGACTCTTAGACTAAGCCTAAAATACCAAGATTTCTCCGTAAGGATGGTTTTTATACTGTACTTCCACAATCTGCTGGCAGTACAAAAAAATAAGCTGCAGATCTCCTTAGGCTGAGTCATGGTGCTTTGGGGCAGGGACCATGCATATCATGGGAATATTTCACAGTTTCTGCTCTGTTTTCAGTGTATGACACCAAAACACCCACCTGATGACATCCTTTCAAGAGCAAAGGCAGCAATTTGCAGAATTCCGCTTCTTAGGGGAAGTGAGAAATTGCTGAGCTGACACCAAGTCCTGCAGTGTCCCTGTCACCTGCAGAGCCACCGCATCCTCGCCACGGTAGCGGGCATTGTGACAAAGGTTCTATGTCAGCTGGGTGTGGCAGCCAGGCGCCCCCTAGGGGATGGGGAGCCTGTCAGCCCCGGGACTGTCACTGCCTGGTGGCCCTGCTGCCACCAGCCAGGCCTCTGAAAACTTGTCAAACCATGCCCAGACTTGGGGCCAGTTTGGCCCAAAGTCTCCAAGAGACAAGTCGGGAAGAAAGATATGGGACAGAGGGAGAAAGCGAAGGGAGCAGGAGAAAGGGAAGGAAGAATAAAAAGTAGTGTTGGGCTGCAGGAGTGAGATGGAGGAATTGCAAGAAAAGAGGCAGGGAGCAGGAGAGTGAGAGAAAAGGAAAGAAGAGACATGCAGCCAGACGAGGGGTTAGTGAGAGAGGATGGGACAGAGAACAGGATGAGAAGAAAAGAAGGCAAGGCAAGGACAGGCAAGGACAGGCAAGGCAAGGCTAGGCTGCAGGACATGTTTTTGCTTTATAGTTTCTAGCACATTCGTCTTCAGACTAGGAGGAAAGCCATAAGACCGTATGGATTAGGCCCAAGCAAAAACCCCAGCTACTTGAGACACTTAGACTAAGCCTAAAATACCAAGATCTCTCCATAAGGATGCTTTTTATACTGTACTTCCACAATCTGCTGGCAGTACAAAAAAATAAGCTGCAGATCTCCTTAGGCTGAGTCATGGTGCTTTGGGGCAGGGACCATGCATATCATGGGAATATTTCACAGTTTCTGCTCTGTTTTCAGTGTATGACACCAAAACACCCACCTGATGACATCCTTTCAAGAGCAAAGGCAGCAATTTGCAGAATTCCGCTTCTTAGGGGAAGTGAGAAATTGCTGAGCTGACACCAAGTCCTGCAGTGTCCCTGTCACCTGCAGAGCCACCGCATCCTCGCCACGGTAGCGGGCATTGTGACAAAGGTTCTATGTCAGCTGGGTGTGGCAGCCAGGCGCCCCCTAGGGGATGGGTAGCCTGTCAGCCCCGGGCCTGTCACTGCCTGGTGTCCCTGCTGCCACCAGCCAGGCCTCTGAAAACTTGTCAAACCATGCAAGACTTGGGGCCAGTTTGGCCCAAAGTCTGCAAGAGACAAGTCGGGAAGAAAGATATGGGACAGAGGGAGAAAGCGAAGGGAGCAGGAGAAAGGGAAGGAAGAATAAAAAGTAGTGTTGGGCTGCAGGAGTGAGATGGAGGAATTGCAAGAAAAGAGGCAGGAAGCAGGAGAGTGAGAGAAAAGGAAAGAAGAGACATGCAGCCAGACGAGGGCTTAGTGAGAGAGGATGGAACAGAGAACAGGATGAGAAAGAAAGAAAGCAAGGCTAGGACAGGCAAGGACAGGCAAGGCAAGGCTAGGCTGCAGGACATGTTTTTGCTTTATAGTTTCTAGCACATTCGTCTTCAGACTAGGAGGAAAGCCATAAGACCGTATGGATTAGGCCCAAGCAAAAACCCCAGCTACTTGAGACACTTAGACTAAGCCTAAAATACCAAGATCTCTCCATAAGGATGGTTTTTATACTGTACTTCCACAATCTGCTGGCAGTACAAAAAAATAAGCTGCAGATCTCCTTAGGCTGAGTCATGGTGGTTTGGGGCAGGGACCATGCATATCATGGGAATATTTCACAGATTCTGCTCTGTTTTCAGTGTATGACACCAAAACACCCACCTGATGACATCCTTTCAAGAGCAAAGGCAGCAATCTGCAGAATTCCGCTTCTTAGGGGAAGTGAGAAATTGCTGAGCTGACCCCAAGTCCTGCAGTGTCTCTGTCAGCTGCAGATCCACCGCATCCTCGCCACGGTAGCGGGCATTGTGACAAAGGTTCTATGTCAGCTGGGTGGGCAGCCAGGCGCCCCCTAGGGGATGGGTAGCCTGTCAGCTCCGGGCCTGTCACTGCCTGGTGTCCCTGCTGCCACCAGCCAGGCCTCTGAAAACTTGTCAAACCATGCCCAGACTTGGGGCCAGTTTGGCCCAAAGTCTCCAAGAGACAAGTCGGGAAGAAAGATATGGGACAGAGGGAGAAAGCGAAGGGAGCAGGAGAAAGGGAAGGAAGAATAAAAAGTAGTGTTGGGCTGCAGGAGTGAGATGGAGGAATTGCAAGAAAAGAGGCAGGAAGCAGGAGAGTGAGAGAAAAGGAAAGAAGAGACATGCAGCCAGACGAGGGGTTAGTGAGAGAGGATGGGACACAGAACAGGATGAGAAGGAAAGAAGGCAAGGCTAGGACAGGCAAGGACAGGCAAGGCAAGGCTAGGCTGCAGGACATGTTTTTGCTTTATAGTTTCTAGCACATTCGTCTTCAGACTAGGAGGAAAGCCATAAGACCGTATGGATTAGGCCCAAGCAAAAACCCCAGCTACTTGAGACTCTTAGACTAAGCCTAAAATACCAAGATCTCTCCATAAGGATGGTTTTTATACTGTACTTCCACAATCTGCTGGCAGTACAAAAAAATAAGCTGCAGATCTCCTTAGGCTGAGTCATGGTGCTTTGGGGCAGGGACCATGCATATCATGGGAATATTTCACAGTTTCTGCTCTGTTTTCAGTGCATGACACCAAAACACCCACCTGATGACATCCTTTCAAGAGCAAAGGCAGCAATTTGCAGAATTCCGCTTCTAAGGGGAAGTGAGAAATTGCTGAGCTGACACCAAGTCCTGCAGTGTCCCTGTCACCTGCAGAGCCACCGCATCCTCGCCACGGTAGTGGGCATTGTGACAAAGGTTCTATGTCAGCTGGGTGTGGCAGCCACGCGCCCCCTAGGGGATGGGGAGCCTGTCAGCCCTGGGCCTGTCACTGCCTGGTGTCCCTGCTGCCACCAGCCAGGCCTCTGAAAACTTGTCAAACCATGCCCAGACTTGGGGCCAGTTTGGCCCAAAGTCTGCAAGAGACAAGTCGGGAAGAAGGATATGGGACAGAGGGAGAAAGCGAAGGGAGCAGGAGAAAGGGATGGAAGAATAAAAAGTAGTGTTGGGCTGCAGGAGTGAGACGGAGGAATTGCAAGAAAAGAGGCAGGAAGCAGGAGAGTGAGAGAAAAGGAAAGAAGAGACATGCAGCCAGACGAGGCGTTAGTGAGAGAGGATGGGACACAGAACAGGATGAGAAGGAAAGAAGGCAAGCCTAGGACAGGCAAGGACAGGCAAGGCAAGGCTAGGCTGCAGGACATGTTTTTGCTTTATAGTTTCTAGCACATTCGTCTTCAGACTAGGAGGAAAGCCATAAGACCGTATGGATTAGGCCCAAGCAAAAACCCCAGCTACTTGAGACTCTTAGACTAAGCCTAAAATACCAAGATCTCTCCATAAGGATGGTTTTTATACTGTACTTCCACAATCTGCTGGCAGTACAAAAAAATAAGCTGCAGATCTCCTTAGGCTGAGTCATGGTGCTTTGGGGCAGGGACCATGCATATCATGGGAATATTTCACAGTTTCTGCTCTGTTTTCAGTGTATGACACCAAAACACCCACCTGATGACATCCTTTCAAGAGCAAAGGCAGCAATTTGCAGAATTCCGCTTCTTAGGGGAAGTGAGAAATTGCTGAGCTGACACCAAGTCCTGCAGTGTCCCTGTCACCTGCAGAGCCACCGCATCCTCGCCACGGTAGCGGGCATTGTGACAAAGGTTCTATGTCAGCTGGGTGTGGCAGCCAGGCGCCCCCTAGGGGATGGGGAGCCTGTCAGCCCCGGGCCTGTCACTGCCTGGTGTCCCTGCTGCCACCAGCCAGGCCTCTGAAAACTTGTCAAACCATGCCCAGACTTGGGGCCAGTTTGGCCCAAAGTCTCCAAGAGACAAGTCGGGAAGAAAGATATGGGACAGAGGGAGAAAGCGAAGGGAGCAGGAGAAAGGGAAGGAAGAATAAAAAGTAGTGTTGGGCTGCAGGAGTGAGATGGAGGAATTGCAAGAAAAGAGGCAGGAAGCAGGAGAGTGAGAGAAAAGGAAAGAAGAGACATGCAGCCAGACGAGGGCTTAGTGAGAGAGGATGGAACAGAGAACAGGATGAGAAAGAAAGAAGGCAAGGCTAGGACAGGCAAGGACAGGCAAGGCAAGGCTAGGCTGCAGGACATGTTTTTGCTTTATAGTTTCTAGCACATTTGTCTTCAGACTAGGAGGAAAGCCATAAGACCGTATGGATTAGGCCCAAGCAAAAACCCCAGCTACTTGAGACTCATAGACTAAGCCTAAAATACCAAGATCTCTCCATAAGGATGGTTTTTATACTGTACTTCCACAATCTGCTGGCAGTACAAAAAAATAAGCTGCAGATCTCCTTAGGCTGAGTCATGGTGCTTTGGGGCAGGGACCATGCATATCATGGGAATATTTCACAGTTTCTGCTCTGTTTTCAGTGTATGACACTAAAACACCCACCTGATGACATCCTTGCAAGAGCAAAGGCAGCAATTTGCACAATTCCGCTTCTTAGGGGAAGTGAGAAATTGCTGAGCTGACACCAAGTCCTGCAGTGTCCCTGTCACCTGCAGAGCCACCGCATCCTCGCCACGGTAGCGGGCATTGTGACAAAGGTTCTATGTCAGCTGGGTGTGGCAGCCAGGCGCCCCCTAGGGGATGGGGAGCCTGTCAGCCCCGGGCCTGTCACTGCCTGGTGTCCCTGCTGCCACCAGCCAGGCCTCTGAAAACTTGTCAAACCATGCCCAGACTTGGGGCCAGTTTGGCCCAAAGTCTGCAAGAGACAAGTCGGGAAGAAGGATATGGGACAGAGGGAGAAAGCGAAGGGAGCAGGAGAAAGGGATGGAAGAATAAAAAGTAGTGTTGGGCTGCAGGAGTGAGACGGAGGAATTGCAAGAAAAGAGGCAGGAAGCAGGAGAGTGAGAGAAAAGGAAAGAAGAGACATGCAGCCAGACGAGGCGTTAGTGAGAGAGGATGGGACACAGAACAGGATGAGAAGGAAAGAAGGCAAGGCTAGGACAGGCAAGGACAGGCAAGGCAAGGCTAGGCTGCAGGACATGTTTTTGCTTTATAGTTTCTAGCACATTCGTCTTCAGACTAGGAGGAAAGCCATAAGACCGTATGGATTAGGCCCAAGCAAAAACCCCAGCTACTTGAGACACTTAGACTAAGCCTAAAATACCAAGATCTCTCCATAAGGATGGTTTTTATACTGTACTTCCACAATCTGCTGGCAGTACAAAAAAATAAGCTGCAGATCTCCTTAGGCTGAGTCATGGTGCTTTGGGGCAGGGACCATGCATATCATGGGAATATTTCACAGTTTCTGCTCTGTTTTCAGTGCATGACACCAAAACACCCACCTGATGACATCCTTTCAAGAGCAAAGGCAGCAATTTGCAGAATTCCGCTTCTAAGGGGAAGTGAGAAATTGCTGAGCTGACACCAAGTCCTGCAGTGTCCCTGTCACCTGCAGAGCCACCGCATCCTCGCCACGGTAGCGGGCATTGTGACAAAGTTTCTATGTCAGCTGGGTGTGGCAGCCACGCACCCCTAGGGGATGGGGAGCCTGTCAGCCCCGGGCCTGTCACTGCCTGGTGTCCCTGCTGCCACCAGCCAGGCCTCTGAAAACTTGTCAAACCATGCCCAGACTTGGGGCCAGTTTGGCCCAAAGTCTGCAAGAGACAAGTCGGGAAGAAAGATATGGGACAGAGGGAGAAAGCGAAGGGAGCAGGAGAAAGGGATGGAAGAATAAAAAGTAGTGTTGGGCTGCAGGAGTGAGACGGAGGAATTGCAAGAAAAGAGGCAGGAAGCAGGAGAGTGAGAGAAAAGGAAAGAAGAGACATGCAGCCAGACGAGGCGTTAGTGAGAGAGGATGGGACACAGAACAGGATGAGAAGGAAAGAAGGCAAGGCTAGGACAGGCAAGGACAGGCAAGGCAAGGCTAGGCTGCAGGACATGTTTTTGCTTTATAGTTTCTAGCACATTCGTCTTCAGACTAGGAGGAAAGCCATAAGACCGTATGGATTAGGCCCAAGCAAAAACCCCAGCTACTTGAGACACTTAGACTAAGCCTAAAATACCAAGATCTCTCCATAAGGATGGTTTTTATACTGTACTTCCACAATCTGCTGGCAGTACAAAAAAATAAGCTGCAGATCTCCTTAGGCTGAGTCATGGTGCTTTGGGGCAGGGACCATGCATATCATGGGAATATTTCACAGTTTCTGCTCTGTTTTCAGTGTATGACACCAAAACACCCACCTGATGACATCCTTTCAAGAGCAAAGGCAGCAATCTGCAGAATTCCGCTTCTTAGGGGAAGTGAGAAATTGCTGAGCTGACACCAAGTCCTGCAGTGTCCCTGTCACCTGCAGAGGCGCCGCATCCTCGCCACGGTAGCGGGCATTGTGACAAAGGTTCTATGTCAGCTGGGTGTGGCAGCCAGGCGCCCCCTAGGGGATGGGGAGCCTGTCAGCCCCGGGCCTGTCACTGCCTGGTGTCCCTGCTGCCACCAGCCAGGCCTCTGAAAACTTGTCAAACCATGCCCAGACTTGGGGCCAGTTTGGCCCAAAGTCTGCAAGAGACAAGTCGGGAAGAAAGATATGGGACAGAGGGAGAAAGCGAAGGGAGCAGGAGAAAGGGAAGGAAGAATAAAAAGTAGTGTTGGGCTGCAGGAGTGAGTCGGAGGAATTGCAAGAAAAGAGGCAGGAAGCAGGAGAGTGAGAGAAAAGGAAAGAAGAGACATGCAGCCAGACGAGGCGTTAGTGAGAGAGGATGACACAGAGAAGAGGATGAGAAGGAAAGAAGGCAAGGCTAGGACAGGCAAGGACAGGCAAGGCAAGGCTAGGCTGCAGGACATGTTTTTGCTTTATAGTTTCTAGCACATTCGTCTTCAGACTAGGAGGAAAGCCATAAGACCGTATGGATTAGGCCCAAGCAAAAACCCCAGCTACTTGAGACTCTTAGACTAAGCCTAAAATACCAAGATCTCTCCATAAGGATGGTTTTTATACTGTACTTCCACAATCTGCTGGCAGTACAAAAAAATAAGCTGCAGATCTCCTTAGGCTGAGTCATGGTGCTTTGGGGCAGGGACCATGCATATCATGGGAATATTTCACAGTTTCTGCTCTGTTTTCAGTGCATGACACCAAAACACCCACCTGATGACATCCTTTCAAGAGCAAAGGCAGCAATTTGCAGAATTCCGCTTCTAAGGGGAAGTGAGAAATTGCTGAGCTGACACCAAGTCCTGCAGTGTCCCTGTCACCTGCAGAGCCACCGCATCCTCGCCACGGTAGTGGGCATTGTGACAAAGGTTCTATGTCAGCTGGGTGTGGCAGCCACGCGCCCCCTAGGGGATGGGGAGCCTGTCAGCCCTGGGCCTGTCACTGCCTGGTGTCCCTGCTGCCACCAGCCAGGCCTCTGAAAACTTGTCAAACCATGCCCAGACTTGGGGCCAGTTTGGCCCAAAGTCTGCAAGAGACAAGTCGGGAAGAAGGATATGGGACAGAGGGAGAAAGCGAAGGGAGCAGGAGAAAGGGATGGAAGAATAAAAAGTAGTGTTGGGCTGCAGGAGTGAGACGGAGGAATTGCAAGAAAAGAGGCAGGAAGCAGGAGAGTGAGAGAAAAGGAAAGAAGAGACATGCAGCCAGACGAGGCGTTAGTGAGAGAGGATGGGACACAGAACAGGATGAGAAGGAAAGAAGGCAAGGCTAGGACAGGCAAGGACAGGCAAGGCAAGGCTAGGCTGCAGGACATGTTTTTGCTTTATAGTTTCTAGCACATTTGTCTTCAGACTAGGAGGAAAGCCATAAGACCGTATGGATTAGGCCCAAGCAAAAACCCCAGCTACTTGAGACTCTTAGACTAAGCCTAAAATACCAAGATCTCTCCATAAGGATGGTTTTTATACTGTACTTCCACAATCTGCTGGCAGTACAAAAAAATAAGCTGCAGATCTCCTTAGGCTGAGTCATGGTGCTTTGGGGCAGGGACCATGCATATCATGGGAATATTTCACAGTTTCTGCTCTGTTTTCAGTGTATGACACCAAAACACCCACCTGATGACATCCTTTCAAGAGCAAAGGCAGCAATTTGCAGAATTCCGCTTCTTAGGGGAAGTGAGAAATTGCTGAGCTGACACCAAGTCCTGCAGTGTCCCTGTCACCTGCAGAGCCACTGCATCCTTGCCACGGTAGCGGGCATTGTGACAAAGGTTCTATGTCAGCTGGATGTGGCAGCCAGGCGCCCCCTAGGGGATGGGGAGCCTGTCAGCCCCGGGCCTGTCACTGCCTGGTGTCCCTGCTGCCACCAGCCAGGCCTCTGAAAACTTGTCAAACCATGCCCAGACTTGGGGCCAGTTTGGCCCAAAGTCTCCAAGAGACAAGTTGGGAAGAAAGATATGGGACAGAGGGAGAAAGCGAAGGGAGCAGGAGAAAGGGAAGGAAGAATAAAAAGTAGTGTTCAGCTGCAGGAGTGAGATGGAGGAATTGCAAGGAAAGAGGCAGGAAGCAGGAGAGTGAGAGAAAAGGAAAGAAGAGACATGCAGCCAGACGAGGGGTTAGTGAGAGAGGATGGGACAGAGAACAGGATGAGAAGGACAGAAGGCAAGGCTAGGAAAGGCAAGGACAGGCAAGGCAAGGCTAGGCTGCAAGACATGTTTTTGCTTTATAGTTTCTAGCACATTCGTCTTCAGACTAGAAGGAAAGCCATAAGACCATATGGATTAGGCCCAAGCAAAAACCCCAGCTACTTGAGACTCTTAGACTAAGCCTAAAATACCAAGATCTCTCCATAAGGATGGTTTTTATACTGTACTTCCACAATCTGCTGGCAGTACAAAAAAATAAGCTGCAGATCTCCTTAGGCTGAGTCATGGTGGTTTGGGGCAGGGACCATGCATATCATGGGAATATTTCACAGATTCTGCTCTGTTTTCAGTGTATGACACCAAAACACCCACCTGATGACATCCTTTCAAGAGCAAAGGCAGCAATCTGCAGAATTCCGCTTCTTAGGGGAAGTGAGAAATTGCTGAGCTGACACCAAGTCCTGCAGTGTCTCTGTCAGCTGCAGATCCACCGCATCCTCGCCACGGTAGCGGGCATTGTGACAAAGGTTCTATGTCAGCTTGGTGGGCAGCCAGGCGCCCCCTAGGGGATGGGGAGCCTGTCAGCCCCGGGCCTGTCACTGCCTGGTGTCCCTGCTGCCACCAGCCAGGCCTCTGAAAACTTGTCAAACCATGCCCAGACTTGGGGCCAGTTTGGCCCAAAGTCTGCAAGAGAGAAGTCGGGAAGAAAGATATGGGACAGAGGGAGAAAGCGAAGGGAGCAGGAGAAAGGGAAGGAAGAATAAAAAGTAGTGTTGGGCTGCAGGAGTGAGATGGAGGAATTGCAAGAAAAGAGGCAGGAAGCAGGAGAGTGAGAGAAAAGGAAAGAAGAGACATGCAGCCAGACGAGGGCTTAGTGAGAGAGGATGGAACAGAGAACAGGATGAGAAAGAAAGAAAGCAAGGCTAGGACAGGCAAGGACAGGCAAGGCAAAGCTAGGCTGCAGGACATGTTTTTGCTTTATAGTTTGTAGCACATTCGTCTTCAGACTAGGAGGAAAGCCATAAGACCGTATGGATTAGGCCCAAGCAAAAACCCCAGCTACTTGAGACACTTAGACTAAGCCTAAAATACCAAGATCTCTCCATAAGGATGGTTTTTATACTGTACTTCCACAATCTGCTGGCAGTACAAAAAAATAAGCTGCAGATCTCCTTAGGCTGAGTCATGGTGGTTTGGGGCAGGGACCATGCATATCATGGGAATATTTCACAGATTCTGCTCTGTTTTCAGTGTATGACACCAAAACACCCACCTGATGACATCCTTTCAAGAGCAAAGGCAGCAATCTGCAGAATTCCGCTTCTTAGGGGAAGTGAGAAATTGCTGAGCTGACACCAAGTCCTGCAGTGTCTCTGTCAGCTGCAGATCCACCGCATCCTCGCCACGGTAGCGGGCATTGTGACAAAGGTTCTATGTCAGCTGGGTGGGCAGCCAGGCGCCCCCTAGGGGATGGGTAGCCTGTCAGCTCCGGGCCTGTCACTGCCTGGTGTCCCTGCTGCCACCAGCCAGGCCTCTGAAAACTTGTCAAACCATGCCCAGACTTGGGGCCAGTTTGGCCCAAAGTCTCCAAGAGACAAGTCGGGAAGAAAGATATGGGACAGAGGGAGAAAGCGAAGGGAGCAGGAGAAAGGGAAGGAAGAATAAAAAGTAGTGTTGGGCTGCAGGAGTGAGATGGAGGAATTGCAAGAAAAGAGGCAGGACGCAGGAGAGTGAGAGAAAAGGAAAGAAGAGACATGCAGCCAGACGAGGGGTTAGTGAGAGAGGATGGGACAGAGAACTGGATGAGAAGGACATAAGGCAAGGCTAGGACAGGCAAGGACAGGCAAGGCAAGGCTAGGCTGCAGGACATGTTTTTGCTTTATAGTTTCTAGCACATTCGTCTTCAGACTAGGAGGAAAGCCATAAGACCGTATGAATTAGGCCCAAGCAAAAACCCCAGCTACTTGAGACTCTTAGACTAAGCCTAAAATACCAAGATCTCTCCATAAGGATGGTTTTTATACTGTACTTCCACAATCTGCTGGCAGTACAAAAAAATAAGCTGCAGATCTCCTTAGGCTGAGTCATGGTGCTTTGGGGCAGGGACCATGCATATCATGGGAATATTTCACAGTTTCTGCTCTGTTTTCAGTGCATGACACCAAAACACCCACCTGATGACATCCTTTCAAGAGCAAAGGCAGCAATTTGCAGAATTCCGCTTCTAAGGGGAAGTGAGAAATTGCTGAGCTGACACCAAGTCCTGCAGTGTCCCTGTCACCTGCAGAGCCACCGCATCCTCGCCACGGTAGTGGGCATTGTGACAAAGGTTCTATGTCAGCTGGGTGTGGCAGCCACGCGCCCCCTAGGGGATGGGGAGCCTGTCAGCCCTGGGCCTGTCACTGCCTGGTGTCCCTGCTGCCACCAGCCAGGCCTCTGAAAACTTGTCAAACCATGCCCAGACTTGGGGCCAGTTTGGCCCAAAGTCTGCAAGAGACAAGTCGGGAAGAAGGATATGGGACAGAGGGAGAAAGCGAAGGGATCAGGAGAAAGGGATGGAAGAATAAAAAGTAGTGTTGGGCTGCAGGAGTGAGACGGAGGAATTGCAAGAAAAGAGGCAGGAAGCAGGAGAGTGAGAGAAAAGGAAAGAAGAGACATGCAGCCAGACGAGGCGTTAGTGAGAGAGGATGGGACACAGAACAGGATGACAAGGAAAGAAGGCAAGCCTAGGACAGGCAAGGACAGGCAAGGCAAGGCTAGGCTGCAGGACATGTTTTTGCTTTATAGTTTCTAGCACATTCGTCTTCAGACTAGGAGGAAAGCCATAAGACCGTATGGATTAGGCCCAAGCAAAAACCCCAGCTACTTGAGACTCTTAGACTAAGCCTAAAATACCAAGATCTCTCCATAAGGATGGTTTTTATACTGTACTTCCACAATCTGCTGGCAGTACAAAAAAATAAGCTGCAGATCTCCTTAGGCTGAGTCATGGTGCTTTGGGGCAGGGACCATGCATATCATGGGAATATTTCACAGTTTCTGCTCTGTTTTCAGTGTATGACACCAAAACACCCACCTGATGACATCCTTTCAAGAGCAAAGGCAGCAATTTGCAGAATTCCGCTTCTTAGGGGAAGTGAGAAATTGCTGAGCTGACACCAAGTCCTGCAGTGTCCCTGTCACCTGCAGAGCCACTGCATCCTTGCCACGGTAGCGGGCATTGTGACAAAGGTTCTATGTCAGCTGGATGTGGCAGCCAGGCGCCCCCTAGGGGATGGGGAGCCTGTCAGCCCCGGGCCTGTCACTGCCTGGTGTCCCTGCTGCCACCAGCCAGGCCTCTGAAAACTTGTCAAACCATGCCCAGACTTGGGGCCAGTTTGGCCCAAAGTCTCCAAGAGACAAGTTGGGAAGAAAGATATGGGACAGAGGGAGAAAGCGAAGGGAGCAGGAGAAAGGAAGGAAGAATAAAAAGTAGTGTTGGGCTGCAGAACTGAGATGGAGGAATTGCAAGGAAAGAGGCAGGAAGCAGGAGAGTGAGAGAAAAGGAAAGAAGAGACATGCAGCCAGACGAGGGGTTAGTGAGAGAGGATGGGACAGAGAACAGGATGAGAAGGACAGAAGGCAAGGCTAGGAAAGGCAAGGACAGGCAAGGCAAGGCTAGGCTGCAGGACATGTATTTGCTTTATAGTTTCTAGCACATTCGTCTTCAGTCTAGGAGGAAAGCCATAAGACTGTATGGATTTGGCCCAAGCAAAAACCCCAGCTACTTGAGACTCATAGACTAAGCCTAAAATACCAAGATCTCTCCATAAGGATGGTTTTTATACTGTACTTCCACAATCTGCTGGCAGTACAAAAAATTAAGCTGCAGATCTCCTTAGGCTGAGTCATGGTGCTTTGGGGCATGGACCGTGCATATCATGGGAGTATTTCACAGTTTCTGCTCTGTTTTCAGTGTATGACACCAAAACACCCACCTGATGACATCCTTTCAAGAGCAAAGGCAGCAATCTGCAGAATTCCGCTTCTTAGGGGAAGTGAGAAATTGCTGAGCTGACACCAAGTCCTGCAGTGTCCCTGTCACCTGCAGAGCCACCGCATCCTCGCCACGGTAGCGGGCATTGTGACAAAGGTTCTATGTCAGCTGGGTGTGGCAGCCAGGCGCCCCCTAGGGGATGGGGAGCCTGTCAGCCCCGGGCCTGTCACTGCCTGGTGTCCCTGCTGCCACCAGCCAGGCCTCTGAAAACTTGTCAAACCATGCCCAGACTTGGGGCCAGTTTGGCCCAAAGTCTGCAAGAGACAAGTCGGGAAGAAAGATATGGGACAGAGGGAGAAAGCGAAGGGAGCAGGAGAAAGGGAAGGAAGAATAAAAAGTAGTGTTGGGCTGCAGGAGTGAGATGGAGGAATTGCAAGAAAAGAGGCAGGAAGCAGGAGAGTGAGAGAAAAGGAAAGAAGAGACATGCAGCCAGACGAGGCGTTAGTGAGAGAGGATGACACAGAGAAGAGGATGAGAAGGACATAAGGCAAGGCTAGGACAGGCAAGGACAGGCAAGGCAAGGCTAGGCTGCAGGACATGTTTTTGCTTTATAGTTTCTAGCACATTTGTCTTCAGACTAGGAGGAAAGCCATAAGACCGTATGGATTAGGCCCAAGCAAAAACCCCAGCTACTTGAGACACTTAGACTAAGCCTAAAATACCAAGATCTCTCCATAAGGATGCTTTTTATACTGTACTTCCACAATCTGCTGGCAGTACAAAAAAATAAGCTGCAGATCTCCTTAGGCTGAGTCATGGTGCTTTGGGGCAGGGACCATGCATATCATGGGAATATTTCACAGTTTCTGCTCTGTTTTCAGTGTATGACACCAAAACACCCACCTGATGACATCCTTTCAAGAGCAAAGGCAGCAATTTGCAGAATTCCGCTTCTAAGGGGAAGTGAGAAATTGCTGAGCTGACACCAAGTCCTGCAGTGTCCCTGTCACCTGCAGAGCCACCGCATCCTCGCCACGGTAGCGGGCATTGTGACAAAGGTTCTATGTCAGCTGGGTGTGGCAGCCAGGCGCCCCCTAGGGGATGGGGAGCCTGTCAGCCCCGGGCCTGTCACTGCCTGGTGTCCCTGCTGCCACCAGCCAGGCCTCTGAAAACTTGTCAAACCATGCCCAGACTTGGGGCCAGTTTGGCCCAAAGTCTGCAAGAGACAAGTCGGGAAGAAAGATATGGGACAGAGGGAGAAAGCGAAGGGAGCAGGAGAAAGGGAAGGAAGAATAAAAAGTAGTGTTGGGCTGCAGGAGTGAGATGGAGGAATTGCAAGAAAAGAGGCAGGAAGCAGGAGAGTGAGAGAAAAGGAAAGAAGAGACATGCAGCCAGACGAGGCGTTAGTGAGAGAGGATGACACAGAGAAGAGGATGAGAAGGAAAGAAGGCAAGGCTAGGACAGGCAAGGACAGGCAAGGCAAGGCTAAGCTGCAGGACATGTTTTTGCTTTATAGTTTCTAGCACATTCGTCTTCAGACTAGGAGGAAAGCCATAAGACCGTATGGATTAGGCCCAAGCAAAAACCCCAGCTACTTGAGACTCTTAGACTAAGCCTAAAATACCAAGATCTCTCCATAAGGATGGTTTTTATACTGTACTTCCACAATCTGCTGGCAGTACAAAAAAATAAGCTGCAGATCTCCTTAGGCTGAGTCATGGTGCTTTGGGGCAGGGACCATGCATATCATGGGAATATTTCACAGTTTCTGCTCTGTTTTCAGTGTATGACACCAAAACACCCACCTGATGACATCCTTTCAAGAGCAAAGGCAGCAATTTGCAGAATTCCGCTTCTTAGGGGAAGTGAGAAATTGCTGAGCTGACACCAAGTCCTGCAGTGTCCCTGTCACCTGCAGAGCCACTGCATCCTTGCCACGGTAGCGGGCATTGTGACAAAGGTTCTATGTCAGCTGGATGTGGCAGCCAGGCGCCCCCTAGGGGATGGGGAGCCTGTCAGCCCCGGGCCTGTCACTGCCTGGTGTCCCTGCTGCCACCAGCCAGGCCTCTGAAAACTTGTCAAACCATGCCCAGACTTGGGGCCAGTTTGGCCCAAAGTCTCCAAGAGACAAGTCGGGAAGAAAGATATGGGACAGAGGGAGAAAGCGAAGGGAGCAGGAGAAAGGAAGGAAGAATAAAAAGTAGTGTTGGGCTGCAGAACTGAGATGGAGGAATTGCAAGGAAAGAGGCAGGAAGCAGGAGAGTGAGAGAAAAGGAAAGAAGAGACATGCAGCCAGACGAGGGCTTAGTGAGAGAGGATGGGACAGAGAACAGGATGAGAAGGACAGAAGGCAAGGCTAGGAAAGGCAAGGACAGGCAAGGCAAGGCTAGGCTGCAGGACATGTATTTGCTTTATAGTTTCTAGCACATTCGTCTTCAGTCTAGGAGGAAAGCCATAAGACTGTATGGATTTGGCCCAAGCAAAAACCCCAGCTACTTGAGACTCATAGACTAAGCCTAAAATACCAAGATCTCTCCATAAGGATGGTTTTTATACTGTACTTCCACAATCTGCTGGCAGTACAAAAAATTAAGCTGCAGATCTCCTTAGGCTGAGTCATGGTGCTTTGGGGCAGGGACCATGCATATCATGGGAATGTTTCACAGTTTCTTCTCTGTTTTCAGTGTATGACACCAAAACACCCACCTGATGACATCCTTTCAAGAGCAAAGGCAGCAATCTGCAGAATTCCGCTTCTTAGGGGAAGTGAGAAATTGCTGAGCTGACACCAAGTCCTGCAGTGTCCCTGTCACCTGCAGAGCAACCGCATCCTCGCCACGGTAGCGGGCATTGTGACAAAGGTTCTATGTCAGCTGGGTGTGGCAGCCAGGCGCCCCCTAGGGGATGGGGAGCCTGTCAGCCCCGGGCCTGTCACTGCCTGGTGTCCCTGCTGCCACCAGCCAGGCCTCTGAAAACTTGTCAAACCATGCCCAGACTTGGGGCCAGTTTGGCCCAAAGTCTCCAAGAGACAAGTCGGGAAGAAAGATATGGGACAGAGGGAGAAAGCGAAGGGAGCAGGAGAAAGGGAAGGAAGAATAAAAAGTAGTGTTGGGCTGCAGGAGTGAGATGGAGGAATTGCAAGAAAAGAGGCAGGAAGCAGGAGAGTGAGAGAAAAGGAAAGAAGAGACATGCAGCCAGACGAGGCGTTAGTGAGAGAGGATGACACAGAGAAGAGGATGAGAAGGACATAAGGCAAGGCTAGGACAGGCAAGGACAGGCAAGGCAAGGCTAGGCTGCAGGACATGTTTTTGCTTTATAGTTTCTAGCACATTTGTCTTCAGACTAGGAGGAAAGCCATAAGACCGTATGGATTAGGCCCAAGCAAAAACCCCAGCTACTTGAGACACTTAGACTAAGCCTAAAATACCAAGATCTCTCCATAAGGATGCTTTTTATACTGTACTTCCACAATCTGCTGGCAGTACAAAAAAATAAGCTGCAGATCTCCTTAGGCTGAGTCATGGTGCTTTGGGGCAGGGACCATGCATATCATGGGAATATTTCACAGTTTCTGCTCTGTTTTCAGTGTATGACACCAAAACACCCACCTGATGACATCCTTTCAAGAGCAAAGGCAGCAATTTGCAGAATTCCGCTTCTAAGGGGAAGTGAGAAATTGCTGAGCTGACACCAAGTCCTGCAGTGTCCCTGTCACCTGCAGAGCCACCGCATCCTCGCCACGGTAGCGGGCATTGTGACAAAGGTTCTATGTCAGCTGGGTGTGGCAGCCAGGCGCCCCCTAGGGGATGGGGAGCCTGTCAGCCCCGGGCCTGTCACTGCCTGGTGTCCCTGCTGCCACCAGCCAGGCCTCTGAAAACTTGTCAAACCATGCCCAGACTTGGGGCCAGTTTGGCCCAAAGTCTGCAAGAGACAAGTCGGGAAGAAAGATATGGGACAGAGGGAGAAAGCGAAGGGAGCAGGAGAAAGGGAAGGAAGAATAAAAAGTAGTGTTGGGCTGCAGGAGTGAGATGGAGGAATTGCAAGAAAAGAGGCAGGAAGCAGGAGAGTGAGAGAAAAGGAAAGAAGAGACATGCAGCCAGACGAGGCGTTAGTGAGAGAGGATGACACAGAGAAGAGGATGAGAAGGAAAGAAGGCAAGGCTAGGACAGGCAAGGACAGGCAAGGCAAGGCTAGGCTGCAGGACATGTTTTTGCTTTATAGTTTCTAGCACATTCGTCTTCAGACTAGGAGAAAAGCCATAAGACCGTATGGATTAGGCCCAAGCAAAAACCCCAGCTACTTGAGACTCTTAGACTAAGCCTAAAATACCAAGATCTCTCCATAAGGATGGTTTTTATACTGTACTTCCACAATCTGCTGGCAGTACAAAAAAATAAGCTGCAGATCTCCTTAGGCTGAGTCATGGTGCTTTGGGGCAGGGACCATGCATATCATGGGAATATTTCACAGTTTCTGCTCTGTTTTCAGTGTATGACACCAAAACACCCACCTGATGACATCCTTTCAAGAGCAAAGGCAGCAATTTGCAGAATTCCGCTTCTTAGGGGAAGTGAGAAATTGCTGAGCTGACACCAAGTCCTGCAGTGTCCCTGTCACCTGCAGAGCCACCGCATCCTCGCCACGGTAGCGGGCATTGTGACAAAGGTTCTATGTCAGCTGGGTGTGGCAGCCAGGCGCCCCCTAGGGGATGGGGAGCCTGTCAGCCCCGGGCCTGTCACTGCCTGGTGTCCCTGCTGCCACCAGCCAGGCCTCTGAAAACTTGTCAAACCATGCCCAGACTTGGGGCCAGTTTGGCCCAAAGTCTCCAAGAGACAAGTCGGGAAGAAAGATATGGGACAGAGGGAGAAAGCGAAGGGAGCAGGAGAAAGGGAAGGAAGAATAAAAAGTAGTGTTGGGCTGCAGGAGTGAGATGGAGGAATTGCAAGAAAAGAGGCAGGACGCAGGAGAGTGAGAGAAAAGGAAAGAAGAGACATGCAGCCAGACGAGGGGTTAGTGAGAGAGGATGGGGCAGAGAACAGGATGAGAAGAAAAGAAGGCAAGGCAAGGACAGGCAAGGACAGGCAAGGCAAGGCTAGGCTGCAGGACATGTTTTTGCTTTATAGTTTCTAGCACATTCGTCTTCAGACTAGGAGGAAAGCCATAAGACCGTATGGATTAGGCCCAAGCAAAAACCCCAGCTACTTGAGACTCTTAGACTAAGCCTAAAATACCAAGATCTCTCCATAAGGATGGTTTTTATACTGTACTTCCACAATCTGCTGGCAGTACAAAAAAATAAGCTGCAGATCTCCTTAGGCTGAGTCATGGTGCTTTGGGGCAGGGACCATGCATATCATGGGAATATTTCACAGTTTCTGCTCTGTTTTCAGTGTATGACACCAAAACACCCACCTGATGACATCCTTTCAAGAGCAAAGGCAGCAATTTGCAGAATTCCGCTTCTTAGGGGAAGTGAGAAATTGCTGAGCTGACACCAAGTCCTGCAGTGTCCCTGTCACCTGCAGAGCCACCGCATCCTCGCCACGGTAGCGGGCATTGTGACAAAGGCTCTATGTCAGCTGGGTGTGGCAGCCAGGCGCCCCCTAGGGGATGGGGAGCCTGTCAGCCCTGGGCCTGTCACTGCCTGGTGTCCCTGCTGCCACCAGCCATGCCTCTGAAAACTTGTCAAACCATGCCCAGACTTGGGGCCAGTTTGGCCCAAAGTCTGCAAGAGACAAGTCGGGAAGAAAGATATGGGACAGAGGGAGAAAGCGAAGGGAGCAGGAGAAAGGGAAGGAAGAATAAAAAGTAGTGTTGGGCTGCAGGAGTGAGATGGAGGAATTGCAAGAAAAGAGGCAGGGAGCAGGAGAGTGAGAGAAAAGGAAAGAAGAGACATGCAGCCAGACGAGGGGTTAGTGAGAGAGGATGGGACAGAGAACAGGATGAGAAGGACATAAGGCAAGGCTAGGACAGGCAAGGACAGGCAAGGCAAGGCTAGGCTGCAGGACATGTTTTTGCTTTATAGTTTCTAGCACATTTGTCTTCAGACTAGGAGGAAAGCCATAAGACCGTATGGATTAGGCCCAAGCAAAAACCCCAGCTACTTGAGACACTTAGACTAAGCCTAAAATACCAAGATCTCTCCATAAGGATGGTTTTTATACTGTACTTCCACAATCTGCTGGCAGTACAAAAAAATAAGCTGCAGATCTCCTTAGGCTGAGTCATGGTGCTTTGGGGCAGGGACCATGCATATCATGGGAATATTTCACAGTTTCTGCTCTGTTTTCAGTGTATGACACCAAAACACCCACCTGATGACATCCTTTCAAGAGCAAAGGCAGCAATTTGCAGAATTCCGCTTCTTAGGGGAAGTGAAAAATTGCTGAGCTGACACCAAGTCCTGCAGTGTCCCTGTCACCTGCAGAGCCACCGCATCCTCGCCACGGTAGCGGGCATTGTGACAAAGGTTCTATGTCAGCTGGGTGTGGCAGCCAGGCGCCTCCTAGGGGATGGGGAGCCTGTCAGCCCCGGGCCTGTCACTGCCTGAGGTCCCTGCTGCCACCAGCCAGGCCTCTGAAAACTTGTCAAACCATGCCCAGACTTGGGGCCAGTTTGGCCCAAAGTCTCCAAGAGACAAGTCGGGAAGAAAGATATGGGACAGAGGGAGAAAGCGAAGGGAGCAGGAGAAAGGGAAGGAAGAATAAAAAGTAGTGTTGGGCTGCAGGAGTGAGATGGAGGAATTGCAAGAAAAGAGGCAGGAAGCAGGAGAGTGAGAGAAAAGGAAAGAAGAGACATGCAGCCAGACGAGGCGTTAGTGAGAGAGGATGGAACAGAGAACAGGATGAGAAAGAAAGAAGGCAAGGCTAGGACAGGCAAGGACAGGCAAGGCAAGGCTAGGCTGCAGGACATGTTTTTGCTTTATAGTTTCTAGCACATTTGTCTTCAGACTAGGAGGAAAGCCATAAGACCGTATGGATTAGGCCCAAGCAAAAACCCCAGCTACTTGAGACACTTAGACTAAGCCTAAAATACCAAGATCTCTCCATAAGGATGGTTTTTATACTGTACTTCCACAATCTGCTGGCAGTACAAAAAAATAAGCTGCAGATCTCCTTAGGCTGAGTCATGGTGCTTTGGGGCAGGGACCATGCATATCATGGGAATATTTCACAGTTTCTGCTCTGTTTTCAGTGTATGACACCAAAACACCCACCTGATGACATCCTTTCAAGAGCAAAGGCAGCAATTTGCAGAATTCCGCTTCTTAGGGGAAGTGAGAAATTGCTGAGCTGACACCAAGTCCTGCAGTGTCCCTGTCACCTGCAGAGCCACCGCATCCTCGCCACGGTAGCGGGCATTGTGACAAAGGTTCTATGTCAGCTGGGTGTGGCAGCCAGGCGCCCCCTAGGGGATGGGGAGCCTGTCAGCTCCGGGCCTGTCACTGCCTGGTGTCCCTGCTGCCACCAGCCAGGCCTCTGAGAACTTGTCAAACCATGCCCAGACTTGGGGCCAGTTTGGCCCATAGTCTGCAAGAGACAAGTCGGGAAGAAGGATATGGGACAGAGGGAGAAAGCGAAGGGAGCAGGAGAAAGGGAAGGAAGAATAAAAAGTAGTGTTGGGCTGCAGAACTGAGATGGAGGAATTGCAAGGAAAGAGGCAGGAAGCAGGAGAGTGAGAGAAAAGGAAAGAAGAGACATGCAGCCAGACGAGGGGTTAGTGAGAGAGGATGGGACAGAGAACAGGATGAGAAGAAAAGAAGGCAAGGCAAGGACAGGCAAGGACAGGCAAGGCAAGGCTAGGCTGCAGGACATGTTTTTGCTTTATAGTTTCTAGCACATTCGTCTTCAGACTAGGAGGAAAGCCATAAGACCGTATGGATTAGGCCCAAGCAAAAACCCCAGCTACTTGAGACTCTTAGACTAAGCCTAAAATACCAAGATCTCTCCATAAGGATGGTTTTTATACTGTACTTCCACAATCTGCTGGCAGTACAAAAAAATAAGCTGCAGATCTCCTTAGGCTGAGTCATGGTGCTTTGGGGCAGGGACCATGCATATCATGGGAATATTTCACAGTTTCTGCTCTGTTTTCAGTGTATGACACCAAAACACCCACCTGATGACATCCTTTCAAGAGCAAAGGCAGCAATTTGCAGAATTCCGCTTCTTAGGGGAAGTGAGAAATTGCTGAGCTGACACCAAGTCCTGCAGTGTCCCTGTCACCTGCAGAGCCACCGCATCCTCGCCACGGTAGCGGGCATTGTGACAAAGGCTCTATGTCAGCTGGGTGTGGCAGCCAGGCGCCTCCTAGGGGATGGGGAGCCTGTCAGCCCTGGGCCTGTCACTGCCTGGTGTCCCTGCTGCCACCAGCCATGCCTCTGAAAACTTGTCAAACCATGCCCAGACTTGGGGCCAGTTTGGCCCAAAGTCTGCAAGAGACAAGTCGGGAAGAAAGATATGGGACAGAGGGAGAAAGCGAAGGGAGCAGGAGAAAGGGAAGGAAGAATAAAAAGTAGTGTTGGGCTGCAGGAGTGAGATGGAGGAATTGCAAGAAAAGAGGCAGGGAGCAGGAGAGTGAGAGAAAAGGAAAGAAGAGACATGCAGCCAGACGAGGGGTTAGTGAGAGAGGATGGGACAGAGAACAGGATGAGAAGGACAGAAGGCAAGGCTAGGACAGGCAAGGACAGGCAAGGCAAGGCTAGGCTGCAGGACATGTTTTTGCTTTATAGTTTCTAGCACATTTGTCTTCAGACTAGGAGGAAAGCCATAAGACCGTATGGATTAGGCCCAAGCAAAAACCCCAGCTACTTGAGACACTTAGACTAAGCCTAAAATACCAAGATCTCTCCATAAGGATGGTTTTTATACTGTACTTCCACAATCTGCTGGCAGTACAAAAAAATAAGCTGCAGATCTCCTTAGGCTGAGTCATGGTGCTTTGGGGCAGGGACCATGCATATCATGGGAATATTTCACAGTTTCTGCTCTGTTTTCAGTGTATGACACCAAAACACCCACCTGATGACATCCTTTCAAGAGCAAAGGCAGCAATTTGCAGAATTCCGCTTCTTAGGGGAAGTGAGAAATTGCTGAGCTGACACCAAGTCCTGCAGTGTCCCTGTCACCTGCAGAGCCACCGCATCCTCGCCACGGTAGCGGGCATTGTGACAAAGGTTCTATGTCAGCTGGGTGTGGCAGCCAGGCGCCCCCTAGGGGATGGGGAGCCTGTCAGCTCCGGGCCTGTCACTGCCTGGTGTCCCTGCTGCCACCAGCCAGGCCTCTGAGAACTTGTCAAACCATGCCCAGACTTGGGGCCAGTTTGGCCCATAGTCTGCAAGAGACAAGTCGGGAAGAAAGATATGGGACAGAGGGAGAAAGCGAAGGGAGCAGGAGAAAGGGAAGGAAGAATAAAAAGTAGTGTTGGGCTGCAGGAGTGAGATGGAGGAATTGCAAGAAAAGAGGCAGGGAGCAGGAGAGTGAGAGAAAAGGAAAGAAGAGACATGCAGCCAGACGAGGGGTTAGTGAGAGAGGATGGGACAGAGAACAGGATGAGAAGAAAAGAAGGCAAGGCAAGGACAGGCAAGGACAGGCAAGGCAAGGCTAGGCTGCAGGACATGTTTTTGCTTTATAGTTTCTAGCACATTCGTCTTCAGACTAGGAGGAAAGCCATAAGACCGTATGGATTAGGCCCAAGCAAAAACCCCAGCTACTTGAGACTCTTAGACTAAGCCTAAAATACCAAGATCTCTCCATAAGGATGGTTTTTATACTGTACTTCCACAATCTGCTGGCAGTACAAAAAAATAAGCTGCAGATCTCCTTAGGCTGAGTCATGGTGCTTTGGGGCAGGGACCATGCATATCATGGGAATATTTCACAGTTTCTGCTCTGTTTTCAGTGTATGACACCAAAACACCCACCTGATGACATCCTTTCAAGAGCAAAGGCAGCAATTTGCAGAATTCCGCTTCTTAGGGGAAGTGAGAAATTGCTGAGCTGACACCAAGTCCTGCAGTGTCCCTGTCACCTGCAGAGCCACCGCATCCTCGCCACGGTAGCGGGCATTGTGACAAAGGTTCTATGTCAGCTGGGTGTGGCAGCCAGGCGCCCCCTAGGGGATGGGGAGCCTGTCAGCTCCGGGCCTGTCACTGCCTGGTGTCCCTGCTGCCACCAGCCAGGCCTCTGAGAACTTGTCAAACCATGCCCAGACTTGGGGCCAGTTTGGCCCATAGTCTGCAAGAGACAAGTCGGGAAGAAGGATATGGGACAGAGGGAGAAAGCGAAGGGAGCACGAGAAAGGGATGGAAGAATAAAAAGTAGTGTTGGGCTGCAGGAGTGAGACGGAGGAATTGCAAGAAAAGAGGCAGGAAGCAGGAGAGTGAGAGAAAAGGAAAGAAGAGACATGCAGCCAGACGAGGCGTTAGTGAGAGAGGATGGGACACAGAACAGGATGAGAAGGAAAGAAGGCAAGGCTAGGACAGGCAAGGACAGGCAAGGCAAGGCTAGGCTGCAGGACATGTTTTTGCTTTATAGTTTCTAGCACATTCGTCTTCAGACTAGGAGGAAAGCCATAAGACCGTATGGATTAGGCCCAAGCAAAAACCCCAGCTACTTGAGACACTTAGACTAAGCCTAAAATACCAAGATCTCTCCATAAGGATGGTTTTTATACTGTACTTCCACAATCTGCTGGCAGTACAAAAAAATAAGCTGCAGATCTCCTTAGGCTGAGTCATGGTGCTTTGGGGCAGGGACCATGCATATCATGGGAATATTTCACAGTTTCTGCTCTGTTTTCAGTGTATGACACCAAAACACCCACCTGATGACATCCTTTCAAGAGCAAAGGCAGCAATTTGCAGAATTCCGCTTCTTAGGGGAAGTGAGAAATTGCTGAGCTGACACCAAGTCCTGCAGTGTCCCTGTCACCTGCAGAGCCACTGCATCCTTGCCACGGTAGCGGGCATTGTGACAAAGGTTCTATGTCAGCTGGATGTGGCAGCCAGGCGCCCCCTAGGGGATGGGGAGCCTGTCAGCCCCGGGCCTGTCACTGCCTGGTGTCCCTGCTGCCACCAGCCAGGCCTCTGAAAACTTGTCAAACCATGCCCAGACTTGGGGCCAGTTTGGCCCAAAGTCTCCAAGAGACAAGTTGGGAAGAAAGATATGGGACAGAGGGAGAAAGCGAAGGGAGCAGGAGAAAGGGAAGGAAGAATAAAAAGTAGTGTTGGGCTGCAGAACTGAGATGGAGGAATTGCAAGGAAAGAGGCAGGAAGCAGGAGAGTGAGAGAAAAGGAAAGAAGAGACATGCAGCCAGACGAGGGGTTAGTGAGAGAGGATGGGACAGAGAACAGGATGAGAAGGACAGAAGGCAAGGCTAGGAAAGGCAAGGACAGGCAAGGCAAGGCTAGGCTGCAGGACATGTATTTGCTTTAGAGTTTCTAGCACATTCGTCTTCAGACTAGGAGGAAAGCCATAAGACTGTATGGATTTGGCCCAAGCAAAAACCCCAGCTAATTGAGACTCTTAGACTAAGCCTAAAATACCAAGATCTCTCCATAAGGATGGTTTTTATACTGTACTTCCACAATCTGCTGGCAGTACAAAAAATTAAGCTGCAGATCTCCTTAGGCTGAGTCATGGTGCTTTGGGGCATGGACCGTGCATATCATGGGAGTATTTCACAGTTTCTGCTCTGTTTTCAGTGTATGACACCAAAACACCCACCTGATGACATCCTTTCAAGAGCAAAGGCAGCAATCTGCAGAATTCCGCTTCTTAGGGGAAGTGAGAAATTGCTGAGCTGACACCAAGTCCTGCAGTGTCCCTGTCACCTGCAGAGCAACCGCATCCTCGCCACGGTAGCGGGCATTGTGACAAAGGTTCTATGTCAGCTGGGTGTGGCAGCCAGGCGCCCCCTAGGGGATGGGGAGCCTGTCAGCCCCGGGCCTGTCACTGCCTGGTGTCCCTGCTGCCACCAGCCAGGCCTCTGAAAACTTGTCAAACCATGCCCAGACTTGGGGCCAGTTTGGCCCAAAGTCTCCAAGAGACAAGTCGGGAAGAAAGATATGGGACAGAGGGAGAAAGTGAAGGGAGCAGGAGAAAGGGAAGGAAGAATAAAAAGTAGTGTTGGGCTGCAGGAGTGAGATGGAGGAATTGCAAGAAAAGAGGCAGGAAGCAGGAGAGTGAGAGAAAAGGAAAGAAGAGACATGCAGCCAGATGAGGGCTTAGAGAGAGAGGATGGAACAGAGAACAGGATGAGAAAGAAAGAAGGCAAGGCTAGGACAGGCAAGGACAGGCAAGGCAAGGCTAGGCTGCAGGACATGTTTTTGCTTTATAGTTTCTAGCACATTTGTCTTCAGACTAGGAGGAAAGCCATAAGACCGTATGGATTAGGCCCAAGCAAAAACCCCAGCTACTTGAGACACTTAGACTAAGCCTAAAATACCAAGATCTCTCCATAAGGATGGTTTTTATACTGTACTTCCACAATCTGCTGGCAGTACAAAAAAATAAGCTGCAGATCTCCTTAGGCTGAGTCATGGTGCTTTGGGGCAGGGACCATGCATATCATGGGAATATTTCACAGTTTCTGCTCTGTTTTCAGTGCATGACACCAAAACACCCACCTGATGACATCCTTTCAAGAGCAAAGGCAGCAATTTGCAGAATTCCGCTTCTAAGGGGAAGTGAGAAATTGCTGAGCTGACACCAAGTCCTGCAGTGTCCCTGTCACCTGCAGAGCCACTGCATCCTCGCCACGGTAGCGGGCATTGTGACAAAGGTTCTATGTCAGCTGGATGTGGCAGCCAGGCGCCCCCTAGGGGATGGGGAGCCTGTCAGCCCCGGGCCTGTCACTGCCTGGTGTCCCTGCTGCCACCAGCCAGGCCTCTGAAAACTTGTCAAACCATGCCCAGACTTGGGGCCAGTTTGGCCCATAGTCTGCAAGAGACAAGTCGGGAAGAAGGATATGGGACAGAGGGAGAAAGCGAAGGGAGCAGGAGAAAGGGATGGAAGAATAAAAAGTAGTGTTGGGCTGCAGGAGTGAGACGGAGGAATTGCAAGAAAAGAGGCAGGAAGCAGGAGAGTGAGAGAAAAGGAAAGAAGAGACATGCAGCCAGACGAGGCGTTAGTGAGAGAGGATGGGACACAGAACAGGATGAGAAGGAAAGAAGGCAAGGCTAGGACAGGCAAGGACAGGCAAGGCAAGGCTAGGCTGCAGGACATGTTTTTGCTTTATAGTTTCTAGCACATTCGTCTTCAGACTAGGAGGAAAGCCATAAGACCGTATGGATTAGGCCCAAGCAAAAACCCCAGCTACTTGAGACACTTAGACTAAGCCTAAAATACCAAGATCTCTCCATAAGGATGGTTTTTATACTGTACTTCCACAATCTGCTGGCAGTACAAAAAAATAAGCTGCAGATCTCCTTAGGCTGAGTCATGGTGCTTTGGGGCAGGGACCATGCATATCATGGGAATATTTCACAGTTTCTGCTCTGTTTTCAGTGTATGACACCAAAACACCCACCTGATGACATCCTTTCAAGAGCAAAGGCAGCAATTTGCAGAATTCCGCTTCTTAGGGGAAGTGAGAAATTGCTGAGCTGACACCAAGTCCTGCAGTGTCCCTGTCACCTGCAGAGCCACTGCATCCTTGCCACGGTAGCGGGCATTGTGACAAAGGTTCTATGTCAGCTGGATGTGGCAGCCAGGCGCCCCCTAGGGGATGGGGAGCCTGTCAGCCCCGGGCCTGTCACTGCCTGGTGTCCCTGCTGCCACCAGCCAGGCCTCTGAAAACTTGTCAAACCATGCCCAGACTTGGGGCCAGTTTGGCCCAAAGTCTCCAAGAGACAAGTTGGGAAGAAAGATATGGGACAGAGGGAGAAAGCGAAGGGAGCAGGAGAAAGGGAAGGAAGAATAAAAAGTAGTGTTGGGCTGCAGAACTGAGATGGAGGAATTGCAAGGAAAGAGGCAGGAAGCAGGAGAGTGAGAGAAAAGGAAAGAAGAGACATGCAGCCAGACGAGGGGTTAGTGAGAGAGGATGGGACAGAGAACAGGATGAGAAGGACAGAAGGCAAGGCTAGGAAAGGCAAGGACAGGCAAGGCAAGGCTAGGCTGCAGGACATGTATTTGCTTTATAGTTTCTAGCACATTCGTCTTCAGACTAGGAGGAAAGCCATAAGACTGTATCGATTTGGCCCAAGCAAAAACCCCAGCTAATTGAGACTCTTAGACTAAGCCTAAAATACCAAGATCTCTCCATAAGGATGGTTTTTATACTGTACTTCCACAATCTGCTGGCAGTACAAAAAATTAAGCTGCAGATCTCCTTAGGCTGAGTCATGGTGCTTTGGGGCATGGACCGTGCATATCATGGGAGTATTTCACAGTTTCTGCTCTGTTTTCAGTGTATGACACCAAAACACCCACCTGATGACATCCTTTCAAGAGCAAAGGCAGCAATCTGCAGAATTCCGCTTCTTAGGGGAAGTGAGAAATTGCTGAGCTGACACCAAGTCCTGCAGTGTCCCTGTCACCTGCAGAGCAACCGCATCCTCGCCACGGTAGCGGGCATTGTGACAAAGGTTCTATGTCAGCTGGGTGTGGCAGCCAGGCGCCCCCTAGGGGATGGGGAGCCTGTCAGCCCCGGGCCTGTCACTGCCTGGTGTCCCTGCTGCCACCAGCCAGGCCTCTGAAAACTTGTCAAACCATGCCCAGACTTGGGGCCAGTTTGGCCCAAAGTCTCCAAGAGACAAGTCGGGAAGAAAGATATGGGACAGAGGGAGAAAGTGAAGGGAGCAGGAGAAAGGGAAGGAAGAATAAAAAGTAGTGTTGGGCTGCAGGAGTGAGATGGAGGAATTGCAAGAAAAGAGGCAGGAAGCAGGAGAGTGAGAGAAAAGGAAAGAAGAGACATGCAGCCAGACGAGGGCTTAGTGAGAGAGGATGGAACAGAGAACAGGATGAGAAAGAAAGAAGGCAAGGCTAGGACAGGCAAGGACAGGCAAGGCAAGGCTAGGCTGCAGGACATGTTTTTGCTTTATAGTTTCTAGCACATTTGTCTTCAGACTAGGAGGAAAGCCATAAGACCGTATGGATTAGGCCCAAGCAAAAACCCCAGCTACTTGAGACACTTAGACTAAGCCTAAAATACCAAGATCTCTCCATAAGGATGGTTTTTATACTGTACTTCCACAATCTGCTGGCAGTACAAAAAAATAAGCTGCAGATCTCCTTAGGCTGAGTCATGGTGCTTTGGGGCAGGGACCATGCATATCATGGGAATATTTCACAGTTTCTGCTCTGTTTTCAGTGTATGACACCAAAACACCCACCTGATGACATCCTTTCAAGAGCAAAGGCAGCAATTTGCAGAATTCCGCTTCTTAGGGGAAGTGAGAAATTGCTGAGCTGACACCAAGTCCTGCAGTGTCCCTGTCACCTGCAGAGCCACCGCATCCTCGCCACGGTAGCGGGCATTGTGACAAAGGTTCTATGTCAGCTGGGTGTGGCAGCCAGGCGCCCCCTAGGGGATGGGGAGCCTGTCAGCTCCGGGCCTGTCACTGCCTGGTGTCCCTGCTGCCACCAGCCAGGCCTCTGAGAACTTGTCAAACCATGCCCAGACTTGGGGCCAGTTTGGCCCATAGTCTGCAAGAGACAAGTCGGGAAGAAGGATATGGGACAGAGGTAGAAAGCGAAGGGAGCAGGAGAAAGGGATGGAAGAATAAAAAGTAGTGTTGGGCTGCAGGAGTGAGACGGAGGAATTGCAAGAAAAGAGGCAGGAAGCAGGAGAGTGAGAGAAAAGGAAAGAAGAGACATGCAGCCAGACGAGGCGTTAGTGAGAGAGGATGGGACACAGAACAGGATGAGAAGGAAAGAAGGCAAGGCTAGGACAGGCAAGGACAGGCAAGGCAAGGCTAGGCTGCAGGACATGTTTTTGCTTTATAGTTTCTAGCACATTCGTCTTCAGACTAGGAGGAAAGCCATAAGACCGTATGGATTAGGCCCAAGCAAAAACCCCAGCTACTTGAGACTCTTAGACTAAGCCTAAAATACCAAGATCTCTCCATAAGGATGGTTTTTATACTGTACTTCCACAATCTGCTGGCAGTACAAAAAAATAAGCTGCAGATCTCCTTAGGCTGAGTCATGGTGCTTTGGGGCAGGGACCATGCATATCATGGGAATATTTCACAGTTTCTGCTCTGTTTTCAGTGCATGACACCAAAACACCCACCTGATGACATCCTTTCAAGAGCAAAGGCAGCAATTTGCAGAATTCCGCTTCTAAGGGGAAGTGAGAAATTGCTGAGCTGACACCAAGTCCTGCAGTGTCCCTGTCACCTGCAGAGCCACCGCATCCTCGCCACGGTAGCGGGCATTGTGATAAAGGTTCTATGTCAGCTGGGTGTGGCAGCCACGCACCCCTAGGGGATGGGGAGCCTGTCAGCCCCGGGCCTGTCACTGCCTGGTGTCCCTGCTGCCACCAGCCAGGCCTCTGAAAACTTGTCAAACCATGCCCAGACTTGGGGCCAGTTTGGCCCAAAGTCTCCAAGAGACAAGTTGGGAAGAAAGATATGGGACAGAGGGAGAAAGCGAAGGGAGCAGGAGAAAGGGAAGGAAGAATAAAAAGTAGTGTTGGGCTGCAGGAGTGAGACGGAGGAATTGCAAGAAAAGAGGCAGGAAGCAGGAGAGTGAGAGAAAAGGAAAGAAGAGACATGCAGCCAGACGAGGCGTTAGTGAGAGAGGATGGGACAGAGAACAGGATGAGAAGGAAAGAAGGCAAGGCTAGGACAGGCAAGGACAGGCAAGGCAAGGCTAGGCTGCAGGACATGTTTTTGCTTTATAGTTTCTAGCACATTCGTCTTCAGACTAGGAGGAAAGCCATAAGACCGTATGGATTAGGCCCAAGCAAAAACCCCAGCTACTTGAGACACTTAGACTAAGCCTAAAATACCAAGATCTCTCCATAAGGATGGTTTTTATACTGTACTTCCACAATCTGCTGGCAGTACAAAAAAATAAGCTGCAGATCTCCTTAGGCTGAGTCATGGTGCTTTGGGGCAGGGACCATGCATATCATGGGAATATTTCACAGTTTCTGCTCTGTTTTCAGTGTATGACACCAAAACACCCACCTGATGACATCCTTTCAAGAGCAAAGGCAGCAATTTGCAGAATTCCGCTTCTTAGGGGAAGTGAGAAATTGCTGAGCTGACACCAAGTCCTGCAGTGTCCCTGTCACCTGCAGAGCCACTGCATCCTTGCCACGGTAGCGGGCATTGTGACAAAGGTTCTATGTCAGCTGGATGTGGCAGCCAGGCGCCCCCTAGGGGATGGGGAGCCTGTCAGCCCCGGGCCTGTCACTGCCTGGTGTCCCTGCTGCCACCAGCCAGGCCTCTGAAAACTTGTCAAACCATGCCCAGACTTGGGGCCAGTTTGGCCCATAGTCTGCAAGAGACAAGTCGGGAAGAAGGATATGGGACAGAGGGAGAAAGCGAAGGGAGCAGGAGAAAGGGATGGAAGAATAAAAAGTAGTGTTGGGCTGCAGGAGTGAGACGGAGGAATTGCAAGAAAAGAGGCAGGAAGCAGGAGAGTGAGAGAAAAGGAAAGAAGAGACATGCAGCCAGACGAGGCGTTAGTGAGAGAGGATGGGACACAGAACAGGATGAGAAGGAAAGAAGGCAAGGCTAGGACAGGCAAGGACAGGCAAGGCAAGGCTAGGCTGCAGGACATATTTTTGCTTTATAGTTTCTAGCACATTCGTCTTCAGACTAGGAGGAAAGCCATAAGACTGTATCGATTTGGCCCAAGCAAAAACCCCAGCTAATTGAGACTCTTAGACTAAGCCTAAAATACCAAGATCTCTCCATAAGGATGGTTTTTATACTGTACTTCCACAATCTGCTGGCAGTACAAAAAATTAAGCTGCAGATCTCCTTAGGCTGAGTCATGGTGCTTTGGGGCATGGACCGTGCATATCATGGGAGTATTTCACAGTTTCTGCTCTGTTTTCAGTGTATGACACCAAAACACCCACCTGATGACATCCTTTCAAGAGCAAAGGCAGCAATCTGCAGAATTCCGCTTCTTAGGGGAAGTGAGAAATTGCTGAGCTGACACCAAGTCCTGCAGTGTCCCTGTCACCTGCAGAGCAACCGCATCCTCGCCACGGTAGCGGGCATTGTGACAAAGGTTCTATGTCAGCTGGGTGTGGCAGCCAGGCGCCCCCTAGGGGATGGGGAGCCTGTCAGCCCCGGGCCTGTCACTGCCTGGTGTCCCTGCTGCCACCAGCCAGGCCTCTGAAAACTTGTCAAACCATGCCCAGACTTGGGGCCAGTTTGGCCCAAAGTCTCCAAGAGACAAGTCGGGAAGAAAGATATGGGACAGAGGGAGAAAGTGAAGGGAGCAGGAGAAAGGGAAGGAAGAATAAAAAGTAGTGTTGGGCTGCAGGAGTGAGATGGAGGAATTGCAAGAAAAGAGGCAGGAAGCAGGAGAGTGAGAGAAAAGGAAAGAAGAGACATGCAGCCAGACGAGGGCTTAGTGAGAGAGGATGGAACAGAGAACAGGATGAGAAAGAAAGAAGGCAAGGCTAGGACAGGCAAGGACAGGCAAGGCAAGGCTAGGCTGCAGGACATGTTTTTGCTTTATAGTTTCTAGCACATTTGTCTTCAGACTAGGAGGAAAGCCATAAGACCGTATGGATTAGGCCCAAGCAAAAACCCCAGCTACTTGAGACACTTAGACTAAGCCTAAAATACCAAGATCTCTCCATAAGGATGGTTTTTATACTGTACTTCCACAATCTGCTGGCAGTACAAAAAAATAAGCTGCAGATCTCCTTAGGCTGAGTCATGGTGCTTTGGGGCAGGGACCATGCATATCATGGGAATATTTCACAGTTTCTGCTCTGTTTTCAGTGTATGACACCAAAACACCCACCTGATGACATCCTTTCAAGAGCAAAGGCAGCAATTTGCAGAATTCCGCTTCTTAGGGGAAGTGAGAAATTGCTGAGCTGACACCAAGTCCTGCAGTGTCCCTGTCACCTGCAGAGCCACCGCATCCTCGCCACGGTAGCGGGCATTGTGACAAAGGTTCTATGTCAGCTGGGTGTGGCAGCCAGGCGCCCCCTAGGGGATGGGGAGCCTGTCAGCTCCGGGCCTGTCACTGCCTGGTGTCCCTGCTGCCACCAGCCAGGCCTCTGAGAACTTGTCAAACCATGCCCAGACTTGGGGCCAGTTTGGCCCATAGTCTGCAAGAGACAAGTCGGGAAGAAGGATATGGGACAGAGGTAGAAAGCGAAGGGAGCAGGAGAAAGGGATGGAAGAATAAAAAGTAGTGTTGGGCTGCAGGAGTGAGACGGAGGAATTGCAAGAAAAGAGGCAGGAAGCAGGAGAGTGAGAGAAAAGGAAAGAAGAGACATGCAGCCAGACGAGGCGTTAGTGAGAGAGGATGGGACACAGAACAGGATGAGAAGGAAAGAAGGCAAGGCTAGGACAGGCAAGGACAGGCAAGGCAAGGCTAGGCTGCAGGACATGTTTTTGCTTTATAGTTTCTAGCACATTCGTCTTCAGACTAGGAGGAAAGCCATAAGACCGTATGGATTAGGCCCAAGCAAAAACCCCAGCTACTTGAGACTCTTAGACTAAGCCTAAAATACCAAGATCTCTCCATAAGGATGGTTTTTATACTGTACTTCCACAATCTGCTGGCAGTACAAAAAAATAAGCTGCAGATCTCCTTAGGCTGAGTCATGGTGCTTTGGGGCAGGGACCATGCATATCATGGGAATATTTCACAGTTTCTGCTCTGTTTTCAGTGCATGACACCAAAACACCCACCTGATGACATCCTTTCAAGAGCAAAGGCAGCAATTTGCAGAATTCCGCTTCTAAGGGGAAGTGAGAAATTGCTGAGCTGACACCAAGTCCTGCAGTGTCCCTGTCACCTGCAGAGCCACCGCATCCTCGCCACGGTAGCGGGCATTGTGACAAAGGTTCTATGTCAGCTGGGTGTGGCAGCCACGCACCCCTAGGGGATGGGGAGCCTGTCAGCCCCGGGCCTGTCACTGCCTGGTGTCCCTGCTGCCACCAGCCAGGCCTCTGAAAACTTGTCAAACCATGCCCAGACTTGGGGCCAGTTTGGCCCAAAGTCTCCAAGAGACAAGTTGGGAAGAAAGATATGGGACAGAGGGAGAAAGCGAAGGGAGCAGGAGAAAGGGAAGGAAGAATAAAAAGTAGTGTTGGGCTGCAGAACTGAGATGGAGGAATTGCAAGGAAAGAGGCAGGAAGCAGGAGAGTGAGAGAAAAGGAAAGAAGAGACATGCAGCCAGACGAGGGGTTAGTGAGAGAGGATGGGACAGAGAACAGGATGAGAAGGACAGAAGGCAAGGCTAGGAAAGGCAAGGACAGGCAAGGCAAGGCTAGGCTGCAGGACATGTATTTGCTTTATAGTTTCTAGCACATTCGTCTTCAGACTAGGAGGAAAGCCATAAGACTGTATCGATTTGGCCCAAGCAAAAACCCCAGCTAATTGAGACTCTTAGACTAAGCCTAAAATACCAAGATCTCTCCATAAGGATGGTTTTTATACTGTACTTCCACAATCTGCTGGCAGTACAAAAAATTAAGCTGCAGATCTCCTTAGGCTGAGTCATGGTGCTTTGGGGCATGGACCGTGCATATCATGGGAGTATTTCACAGTTTCTGCTCTGTTTTCAGTGTATGACACCAAAACACCCACCTGATGACATCCTTTCAAGAGCAAAGGCAGCAATCTGCAGAATTCCGCTTCTTAGGGGAAGTGAGAAATTGCTGAGCTGACACCAAGTCCTGCAGTGTCCCTGTCACCTGCAGAGCCACTGCATCCTCGCCACGGTAGCGGGCATTGTGACAAAGGTTCTATGTCAGCTGGGTGTGGCAGCCAGGCGCCCCCTAGGGGATGGGGAGCCTGTCAGCCCCGGGCCTGTCACTGCCTGGTGTCCCTGCTGCCACCAGCCAGGCCTCTGAAAACTTGTCAAACCATGCCCAGACTTGGGGCCAGTTTGGCCCAAAGTCTCCAAGAGACAAGTCGGGAAGAAAGATATGGGACAGAGGGAGAAAGTGAAGGGAGCAGGAGAAAGGGAAGGAAGAATAAAAAGTAGTGTTGGGCTGCAGGAGTGAGATGGAGGAATTGCAAGAAAAGAGGCAGGAAGCAGGAGAGTGAGAGAAAAGGAAAGAAGAGACATGCAGCCAGACGAGGGCTTAGTGAGAGAGGATGGAACAGAGAACAGGATGAGAAAGAAAGAAGGCAAGGCTAGGACAGGCAAGGACAGGCAAGGCAAGGCTAGGCTGCAGGACATGTTTTTGCTTTATAGTTTCTAGCACATTTGTCTTCAGACTAGGAGGAAAGCCATAAGACCGTATGGATTAGGCCCAAGCAAAAACCCCAGCTACTTGAGACACTTAGACTAAGCCTAAAATACCAAGATCTCTCCATAAGGATGGTTTTTATACTGTACTTCCACAATCTGCTGGCAGTACAAAAAAATAAGCTGCAGATCTCCTTAGGCTGAGTCATGGTGCTTTGGGGCAGGGACCATGCATATCATGGGAATATTTCACAGTTTCTGCTCTGTTTTCAGTGTATGACACCAAAACACCCACCTGATGACATCCTTTCAAGAGCAAAGGCAGCAATTTGCAGAATTCCGCTTCTTAGGGGAAGTGAGAAATTGCTGAGCTGACACCAAGTCCTGCAGTGTCCCTGTCACCTGCAGAGCCACCGCATCCTCGCCACGGTAGCGGGCATTGTGACAAAGGTTCTATGTCAGCTGGGTGTGGCAGCCAGGCGCCCCCTAGGGGATGGGGAGCCTGTCAGCTCCGGGCCTGTCACTGCCTGGTGTCCCTGCTGCCACCAGCCAGGCCTCTGAGAACTTGTCAAACCATGCCCAGACTTGGGGCCAGTTTGGCCCATAGTCTGCAAGAGACAAGTCGGGAAGAAGGATATGGGACAGAGGGAGAAAGCGAAGGGAGCAGGAGAAAGGGATGGAAGAATAAAAAGTAGTGTTGGGCTGCAGGAGTGAGACGGAGGAATTGCAAGAAAAGAGGCAGGAAGCAGGAGAGTGAGAGAAAAGGAAAGAAGAGACATGCAGCCAGACGAGGCGTTAGTGAGAGAGGATGGGACACAGAACAGGATGAGAAGGAAAGAAGGCAAGGCTAGGACAGGCAAGGACAGGCAAGGCAAGGCTAGGCTGCAGGACATGTTTTTGCTTTATAGTTTCTAGCACATTCGTCTTCAGACTAGGAGGAAAGCCATAAGACCGTATGGATTAGGCCCAAGCAAAAACCCCAGCTACTTGAGACTCTTAGACTAAGCCTAAAATACCAAGATCTCTCCATAAGGATGGTTTTTATACTGTACTTCCACAATCTGCTGGCAGTACAAAAAAATAAGCTGCAGATCTCCTTAGGCTGAGTCATGGTGCTTTGGGGCAGGGACCATGCATATCATGGGAATATTTCACAGTTTCTGCTCTGTTTTCAGTGCATGACACCAAAACACCCACCTGATGACATCCTTTCAAGAGCAAAGGCAGCAATTTGCAGAATTCCGCTTCTAAGGGGAAGTGAGAAATTGCTGAGCTGACACCAAGTCCTGCAGTGTCCCTGTCACCTGCAGAGCCACCGCATCCTCGCCACGGTAGCGGGCATTGTGACAAAGGTTCTATGTCAGCTGGGTGTGGCAGCCACGCACCCCTAGGGGATGGGGAGCCTGTCAGCCCCGGGCCTGTCACTGCCTGGTGTCCCTGCTGCCACCAGCCAGGCCTCTGAAAACTTGTCAAACCATGCCCAGACTTGGGGCCAGTTTGGCCCAAAGTCTCCAAGAGACAAGTTGGGAAGAAAGATATGGGACAGAGGGAGAAAGCGAAGGGAGCAGGAGAAAGGGAAGGAAGAATAAAAAGTAGTGTTGGGCTGCAGGAGTGAGACGGAGGAATTGCAAGAAAAGAGGCAGGAAGCAGGAGAGTGAGAGAAAAGGAAAGAAGAGACATGCAGCCAGACGAGGCGTTAGTGAGAGAGGATGGGACAGAGAACAGGATGAGAAGGACAGAAGGCAAGGCTAGGAAAGGCAAGGACAGGCAAGGCAAGGCTAGGCTGCAGGACATGTTTTTGCTTTATAGTTTCTAGCACATTCGTCTTCAGACTAGGAGGAAAGCCATAAGACTGTATGGATTTGGCCCAAGCAAAAACCCCAGCTACTTGAGACTCTTAGACTAAGCCTAAAATACCAAGATCTCTCCATAAGGATGGTTTTTATACTGTACTTCCACAATCTGCTGGCAGTACAAAAAATTAAGCTGCAGATCTCCTTAGGCTGAGTCATGGTGCTTTGGGGCATGGACCGTGCATATCATGGGAGTATTTCACATTTTCTGCTCTGTTTTCAGTGTATGACACCAAAACACCCACCTGATGACATCCTTTCAAGAGCAAAGGCAGCAATATGCAGAATTCCGCTTCTTAGGGGAAGTGAGAAATTGCTGAGCTGACACCAAGTCCTGCAGTGTCCCTGTCACCTGCAGAGCAACCGCATCCTCGCCACGGTAGCGGGCATTGTGACAAAGGTTCTATGTCAGCTGGGTGTGGCAGCCAGGCGCCCCCTAGGGGATGGGGAGCCTGTCAGCCCCGGGCCTGTCACTGCCTGGTGTCCCTGCTGCCACCAGCCAGGCCTCTGAAAACTTGTCAAACCATGCCCAGACTTGGGGCCAGTTTGGCCCAAAGTCTGCAAGAGACAAGTCGGGAAGAAAGATATGGGACAGAGGGAGAAAGCGAAGGGAGCAGGAGAAAGGGAAGGAAGAATAAAAAGTAGTGTTCAGCTGCAGGAGTGAGATGGAGGAATTGCAAGAAAAGAGGCAGGACGCAGGAGAGTGAGAGAAAAGGAAAGAAGAGACATGCAGCCAGACGAGGGGTTAGTGAGAGAGGATGGGACAGAGAACTGGATGAGAAGGACATAAGGCAAGGCTAGGACAGGCAAGGACAGGCAAGGCAAGGCTAGGCTGCAGGACATGTTTTTGCTTTATAGTTTCTAGCACATTTGTCTTCAGACTAGGAGGAAAGCCATAAGACCGTATGGATTAGGCCCAAGCAAAAACCCCAGCTACTTGAGACACTTAGACTAAGCCTAAAATACCAAGATCTCTCCATAAGGATGGTTTTTATACTGTACTTCCACAATCTGCTGGCAGTACAAAAAAATAAGCTGCAGATCTCCTTAGGCTGAGTCATGGTGCTTTGGGGCAGGGACCATGCATATCATGGGAATATTTCACAGTTTCTGCTCTGTTTTCAGTGTATGACACCAAAACACCCACCTGATGACATCCTTTCAAGAGCAAAGGCAGCAATTTGCAGAATTCCGCTTCTTAGGGGAAGTGAGAAATTGCTGAGCTGACACCAAGTCCTGCAGTGTCCCTGTCACCTGCAGAGCCACCGCATCCTCGCCACGGTAGCGGGCATTGTGACAAAGGTTCTATGTCAGCTGGGTGTGGCAGCCAGGCGCCCCCTAGGGGATGGGGAGCCTGTCAGCCCCGGGCCTGTCACTGCCTGGTGTCCCTGCTGCCACCAGCCAGGCCTCTGAAAACTTGTCAAACCATGCCCAGACTTGGGGCCAGTTTGGCCCAAAGTCTGCAAGAGACAAGTCGGGAAGAAAGATATGGGACAGAGGGAGAAAGCGAAGGGAGCAGGAGAAAGGGAAGGAAGAATAAAAAGTAGTGTTGGGCTGCAGGAGTGAGATGGAGGAATTGCAAGAAAAGAGGCAGGAAGCAGGAGAGTGAGAGAAAAGGAAAGAAGAGACATGCAGCCAGACGAGGCGTTAGTGAGAGAGGATGACACAGAGAAGAGGATGAGAAGGAAAGAAGGCAAGGCTAGGACAGGCAAGGACAGTCAAGGCAAGGCTAGGCTGCAGGACATGTTTTTGCTTTATAGTTTCTAGCACATTCGTCTTCAGACTAGGAGGAAAGCCATAAGACCGTATGGATTAGGCCCAAGCAAAAACCCCAGCTACAAGAGACTCTTAGACTAAGCCTAAAATACCAAGATCTCTCCATAAGGATGGTTTTTATACTGTACTTCCACAATCTGCTGGCAGTACAAAAAAATAAGCTGCAGATCTCCTTAGGCTGAGTCATGGTGCTTTGGGGCAGGGACCATGCATATCATGGGAATATTTCACAGTTTCTGCTCTGTTTTCAGTGCATGACACCAAAACACCCACCTGATGACATCCTTTCAAGAGCAAAGGCAGCAATTTGCAGAATTCCGCTTCTAAGGGGAAGTGAGAAATTGCTGAGCTGACACCAAGTCCTGCAGTGTCCCTGTCACCTGCAGAGCCACCGCATCCTCGCCACGGTAGCGGGCATTGTGACAAAGGTTCTATGTCAGCTGGGTGTGGCAGCCACGCGCCCCCTAGGGGATGGGGAGCCTGTCAGCCCCGGGCCTGTCACTGCCTGGTGTCCCTGCTGCCACCAGCCAGGCCTCTGAAAACTTGTCAAACCATGCCCAGACTTGGGGCCAGTTTGGCCCAAAGTCTGCAAGAGACAAGTCGGGAAGAAGGATATGGGACAGAGGGAGAAAGCGAAGGGAGCAGGAGAAAGGGATGGAAGAATAAAAAGTAGTGTTCAGCTGCAGGAGTGAGATGGAGGAATTGCAAGAAAAGAGGCAGGAAGCAGGAGAGTGAGAGAAAAGGAAAGAAGAGACATGCAGCCAGACGAGGGGTTAGTGAGACAGGATGGGACAGAGAACAGGATGAGAAGCACATAAGGCAAAACTAGGACAGGCAAGGACAGGCAAGGCAAGGCTAGGCTGCAGGACATGTTTTTGCTTTATAGTTTCTAGCACATTCGTCTTCAGACTAGGAGGAAAGCCATAAGACCGTATGGATTAGGCCCAAGCAAAAACCCCAGCTACTTGAGACTCTTAGACTAAGCCTAAAATACCAAGATCTCTCCATAAGGATGGTTTTTATACTGTACTTCCACAATCTGCTGGCAGTACAAAAAAATAAGCTGCAGATCTCCTTAGGCTGAGTCATGGTGCTTTGGGGCAGGGACCATGCATATCATGGGAATATTTCACAGTTTCTGCTCTGTTTTCAGTGTATGACACCAAAACACCCACCTGATGACATCCTTTCAAGAGCAAAGGCAGCAATTTGCAGAATTCCGCTTCTTAGGGGAAGTGAGAAATTGCTGAGCTGACACCAAGTCCTGCAGTGTCCCTGTCACCTGCAGAGCCACCGCATCCTCGCCACGGTAGCGGGCATTGTGACAAAGGTTCTATGTCAGCTGGGTGTGGCAGCCAGGCGCCCCCTAGGGGATGGGGAGCCTGTCAGCCCCGGGCCTGTCACTGCCTGGTGTCCCTGCTGCCACCAGCCAGGCCTCTGAAAACTTGTCAAACCATGCCCAGACTTGGGGCCAGTTTGGCCCAAAGTCTCCAAGAGACAAGTCGGGAAGAAAGATATGGGACAGAGGGAGAAAGCGAAGGGAGCAGGAGAAAGGGAAGGAAGAATAAAAAGTAGTGTTGGGCTGCAGGAGTGAGATGGAGGAATTGCAAGAAAAGAGGCAGGAAGCAGGAGAGTGAGAGAAAAGGAAAGAAGAGACATGCAGCCAGACGAGGCGTTAGTGAGAGAGGATGACACAGAGAAGAGGATGAGAAGGAAAGAAGGCAAGGCTAGGACAGGCAAGGACAGGCAAGGCAAGGCTAGGCTGCAGGACATGTTTTTGCTTTATAGTTTCTAGCACATTCGTCTTCAGACTAGGAGGAAAGCCATAAGACCGTATGGATTAGGCCCAAGCAAAAACCCCAGCTACTTGAGACTCTTAGACTAAGCCTAAAATACCAAGATCTCTCCATAAGGATGGTTTTTATACTGTACTTCCACAATCTGCTGGCAGTACAAAAAAATAAGCTGCAGATCTCCTTAGGCTGAGTCATGGTGCTTTGGGGCAGGGACCATGCATATCATGGGAATATTTCACAGATTCTGCTCTGTTTTCAGTGTATGACACCAAAACACCCACCTGATGACATCCTTTCAAGAGCAAAGGCAGCAATCTGCAGAATTCCGCTTCTTAGGGGAAGTGAGAAATTGCTGAGCTGACACCAAGTCCTACAGTGTCTCTGTCAGCTGCAGATCCACCGCATCCTCGCCACGGTAGCGGGCATTGTGACAAAGGTTCTATGTCAGCTGGGTGGGCAGCCAGGCGCCCCCTAGGGTATAGGTAGCCTGTCAGCCCCGGGCCTGTCACTGCCTGGTGTCCCTGCTGCCACCAGCCAGGCCTCTGAAAACTTGTCAAACCATGCCCAGACTTGGGGCCAGTTTGGCCCAAAGTCTCCAAGAGACAAGTCGGGAAGAAAGATATGGGACAGAGGGAGAAAGCGAAGGGAGCAGGAGAAAGGGAAGGAAGAATAAAAAGTAGTGTTGGGCTGCAGGAGTGAGATGGAGGAATTGCAAGAAAAGAGGCAGGACGCAGGAGAGTGAGAGAAAAGGAAAGAAGAGACATGCAGCCAGACGAGGGGTTAGTGAGAGAGGATGGGACAGAGAACTGGATGAGAAGGACATAAGGCAAGGCTAGGACAGGCAAGGACAGGCAAGGCAAGGCTAGGCTGCAGGACATGTTTTTGCTTTATAGTTTCTAGCACATTCGTCTTCAGACTAGGAGGAAAGCCATAAGACCGTATGGATTAGGCCCAAGCAAAAACCCCAGCTACTTGAGACTCTTAGACTAAGCCTAAAATACCAAGATCTCTCCATAAGGATGGTTTTTATACTGTACTTCCACAATCTGCTGGCAGTACAAAAAATTAAGCTGCAGATCTCCTTAGGCTGAGTCATGGTGCTTTGGGGCATGGACCGTGCATATCATGGGAGTATTTCACAGTTTCTGCTCTGTTTTCAGTGTATGACACCAAAACACCCACCTGATGACATCCTTTCAAGAGCAAAGGCAGCAATTTGCAGAATTCCGCTTCTTAGGGGAAGGGACAAATTGCTGAGCTGACACCAAGTCCTGCAGTGTCCCTGTCACCTGCAGAGCCACCGCATCCTCGCCACGGTAGCGGGCATTGTGACAAAGGTTCTATGTCAGCTGGGTGTGGCAGCCAGGCGCCCCCTAGGGGATGGGGAGCCTGTCAGCCCCGGGCCTGTCACTGCCTGCTGGCCCTGCTACCACCAGCCAGGCCTCTGAAAACTTGTCAAACCATGCCCAGACTTGGGGCCAGTTTGGCCCAAAGTCTGCAAGAGACAAGTCGGGAAGAAAGATATGGGACAGAGGGAGAAAGCGAAGGGAGCAGGAGAAAGGGAAGGAAGAATAAAAAGTAGTGTTGGGCTGCAGGAGTGAGATGGAGGAATTGCAAGAAAAGAGGCAGGAAGCAGGAGAGTGAGAGAAAAGGAAAGAAGAGACATGCAGCCAGACGAGGCGTTAGTGAGAGAGGATGACACAGAGAAGAGGATGAGAAGGAAAGAAGGCAAGGCTAGGACAGGCAAGGACAGGCAAGGCAAGGCTAGGCTGCAGGACATGTTTTTGCTTTATAGTTTCTAGCACATTCGTCTTCAGACTAGGAGGAAAGCCATAAGACCGTATGGATTAGGCCCAAGCAAAAACCCCAGCTACTTGAGACTCTTAGACTAAGCCTAAAATACCAAGATCTCTCCATAAGGATGGTTTTTATACTGTACTTCCACAATCTGCTGGCAGTACAAAAAAATAAGCTGCAGATCTCCTTAGGCTGAGTCATGGTGCTTTGGGGCAGGGACCATGCATATCATGGGAATATTTCACAGTTTCTGCTCTGTTTTCAGTGCATGACACCAAAACACCCACCTGATGACATCCTTTCAAGAGCAAAGGCAGCAATTTGCAGAATTCCGCTTCTAAGGGGAAGTGAGAAATTGCTGAGCTGACACCAAGTCCTGCAGTGTCCCTGTCACCTGCAGAGCCACCGCATCCTCGCCACGGTAGCGGGCATTGTGACAAAGGTTCTATGTCAGCTGGGTGTGGCAGCCAGGCGCCCCCTAGGGGATGGGGAGCCTGTCAGCCCCGGGCCTGTCACTGCCTGGTGTCCCTGCTGCCACCAGCCAGGCCTCTGAAAACTTGTCAAACCATGCCCAGACTCGGGGCCAGTTTGGCCCAAAGTCTCCAAGAGACAAGTCGGGAAGAAGGATATGGGACAGAGGGAGAAAGCGAAGGGAGCAGGAGAAAGGGATGGAAGAATAAAAAGTAGTGTTGGGCTGCAGGAGTGAGATGGAGGAATTGCAAGAAAAGAGGCAGGACGCAGGAGAGTGAGAGAAAAGGAAAGAAGAGACATGCAGCCAGACGAGGGGTTAGTGAGAGAGGATGGGACAGAGAACTGGATGAGAAGGACATAAGGCAAGGCTAGGACAGGCAAGGACAGGCAAGGCAAGGCTAGGCTGCAGGACATGTTTTTGCTTTATAGTTTCTAGCACATTCGTCTTCAGACTAGGAGGAAAGCCATAAGACCGTATGGATTAGGCCCAAGCAAAAACCCCAGCTACTTGAGACTCTTAGACTAAGCCTAAAATACCAAGATCTCTCCATAAGGATGGTTTTTATACTGTACTTCCACACTCTGCTGGCAGTACAAAAAAATAAGCTGCAGATCTCCTTAGGCTGAGTCATGGTGTTTTGGGGCAGGGACCATGCATATCATGGGAATATTTCACAGTTTCTGCTCTGTTTTCAGTGTATGACACCAAAACACCCACCTGATGACATCCTTTCAAGAGCAAAGGCAGCAATCTGCAGAATTCCGCTTCTTAGGGTAAGGGACAAATTGCTGAGCTGACACCAAGTCCTGCAGTGTCCCTGTCACCTGCAGAGCCACCGCATCCTCGCCACGGTAGCGGGCATTGTGACAAAGGTTCTATGTCAGCTGGGTGTGGCAGCCAGGCGCCCCCTAGGGGATGGGGAGCCTGTCAGCCCCAGGCCTGTCACTGCCTGGTGTCCCTGCTGCCACCAGCCAGGCCTCTGAAAACTTGTCAAACCATGCCCAGACTTGGGGCCAGTTTGGCCCAAAGTCTCCAAGAGACAAGTCGGGAAGAAAGATATGGGACAGAGGGAGAAAGCGAAGGGAGCAGGAGAAAGGGAAGGAAGAATAAAAAGTAGTGTTCAGCTGCAGGAGTGAGATGGAGGAATTGCAAGAAAAGAGGCAGGAAGCAGGAGAGTGAGAGAAAAGGAAAGAAGAGACATGCAGCCAGACGAGGGCTTAGTGAGAGAGGATGGAACAGAGAACAGGATGACAAAGAAAGAAGGCAAGGCTAGGACAGGCAAGGACAGGCAAGGCAAGGCTAGGCTGCAGGACATGTTTTTGCTTTATAGTTTCTAGCACATTCGTCTTCAGACTAGGAGGAAAGCCATAAGACCGTATGGATTAGGCCCAAGCAAAAACCCCAGCTACTTGAGACTCTTAGACTAAGCCTAAAATACCAAGATCTCTCCATAAGGATGGTTTTTATACTGTACTTCCACAATCTGCTGGCAGTACAAAAAAATAAGCTGCAGATCTCCTTAGGCTGAGTCATGGTGCTTTGGGGCAGGGACCATGCATATCATGGGAATATTTCACAGTTTCTGCTCTGTTTTCAGTGTATGACACCAAAACACCCACCTGATGACATCCTTTCAAGAGCAAAGGCAGCAATTTGCAGAATTCCGCTTCTTAGGGGAAGTGAGAAATTGCTGAGCTGACACCAAGTCCTGCAGTGTCCCTGTCACCTGCAGAGCCACTGCATCCTTGCCACGGTAGCGGGCATTGTGACAAAGGTTCTATGTCAGCTGGATGTGGCAGCCAGGCGCCCCCTAGGGGATGGGGAGCCTGTCAGCCCCGGGCCTGTCACTGCCTGGTGTCCCTGCTGCCACCAGCCAGGCCTCTGAAAACTTGTCAAACCATGCCCAGACTTGGGGCCAGTTTGGCCCAAAGTCTCCAAGAGACAAGTCGGGAAGAAAGATATGGGACAGAGGGAGAAAGCGAAGGGAGCAGGAGAAAGGGAAGGAAGAATAAAAAGTAGTGTTGGGCTGCAGAACTGAGATGGAGGAATTGCAAGGAAAGAGGCAGGAAGCAGGAGAGTGAGAGAAAAGGAAAGAAGAGACATGCAGCCAGACGAGGGCTTAGTGAGAGAGGATGGGACAGAGAACAGGATGAGAAGGAAAGAAGGCAAGGCTAGGACAGGCAAGGACAGGCAAGGCAAGGCTAGGCTGCAAGACATGTTTTTGCTTTATAGTTTCTAGCACATTCGTCTTCAGACTAGGAGGAAAGCCATAAGACCATATGGATTAGGCCCAAGCAAAAACCCCAGCTACTTGAGACTCTTAGACTAAGCCTAAAATACCAAGATCTCTCCATAAGGATGGTTTTTATACTGTACTTCCACAATCTGCTGGCAGTACAAAAAAATAAGCTGCAGATCTCCTTAGGCTGAGTCATGGTGGTTTGGGGCAGGGACCATGCATATCATGGGAATATTTCACAGATTCTGCTCTGTTTTCAGTGTATGACACCAAAACACCCACCTGATGACATCCTTTCAAGAGCAAAGGCAGCAATCTGCAGAATTCCGCTTCTTAGGGGAAGTGAGAAATTGCTGAGCTGACACCAAGTCCTGCAGTGTCTCTGTCAGCTGCAGATCCACCGCATCCTCGCCACGGTAGCGGGCATTGTGACAAAGGTTCTATGTCAGCTGGGTGGGCAGCCAGGCGCCCCCTAGGGGATGGGTAGCCTGTCAGCCCCGGGCCTGTCACTGCCTGGTGTCCCTGCTGCCACCAGCCAGGCCTCTGAAAACTTGTCAAACCATGCCCAGACTTGGGGCCAGTTTGGCCCAAAGTCTCCAAGAGACAAGTCGGGAAGAAAGATATGGGACAGAGGGAGAAAGCGAAGGGAGCAGGAGAAAGGGAAGGAAGAATAAAAAGTAGTGTTGGGCTGCAGGAGTGAGATGGAGGAATTGCAAGGAAAGAGGCAGGACGCAGGAGAGTGAGAGAAAAGGAAAGAAGAGACATGAAGCCAGACGAGGGGTTAGTGAGAGAGGATGGGACAGAGAACTGGATGAGAAGGAAAGAAGGCAAGGCTAGGACAGGCAAGGACAGGCAAGGCAAGGCTAGGCTGCAGGACATGTTTTTGCTTTATAGTTTCTAGCACATTCGTCTTCAGACTAGGAGGAAAGCCATAAGACCGTATGGATTAGGCCCAAGCAAAAACCCCAGCTACTTGAGACTCTTAGACTAAGCCTAAAATACCAAGATCTCTCCATAAGGATGGTTTTTATACTGTATTTCCACACTCTGCTGGCAGTACAAAAAAATAAGCTGCAGATCTCCTTAGGCTGAGTCATGGTGCTTTGGGGCAGGGACCATGCATATCATGGGAATATTTCACAGTTTCTGCTCTGTTTTCAGTGTATGACAGCAAAACACCCACCTGATGACATCCTTTCAAGAGCAAAGGCAGCAATCTGCAGAATTCCGCTTCTTAGGAGAAGGGACAAATTGCTGAGCTGACACCAAGTCCTGCAGTGTCCCTGTCACCTGCAGAGCCATCGCATCCTCGCCACGGTAGCGGGCATTGTGACAAAGGTTCTATGTCAGCTGGGTGTGTCAGCCAGGCGCCCCCTAGGGGATGGGGAGCCTGTCAGCTCCGGGCCTGTCACTGCCTGGTGTCCCTGCTGCCACCAGCCAGGCCTCTGAAAACTTGTCAAACCATGCCCAGACTTGGGGCCAGTTTGGCCCAAAGTCTGCAAGAGACAAGTCGGGAAGAAAGATATGGGACAGAGGGAGAAAGCGAAGGGAGCAGGAGAAAGGGAAGGAAGAATAAAAAGTAGTGTTGGGCTGCAGGAGTGAGATGGAGGAATTGCAAGAAAAGAGGCAGGAAGCAGGAGAGTGAGAGAAAAGGAAAGAAGAGACATGCAGCCAGACGAGGGCTTAGTGAGAGAGGATGGAACAGAGAACAGGATGACAAAGAAAGAAGGCAAGGCTAGGACAGGCAAGGACAGGCAAGGCAAGGCTAGGCTGCAGGACATTTTTTTGCTTTATAGTTTGTAGCACATTCGTCTTCAGACTAGGAGGAAAGCCATAAGACCGTATGGATTAGGCCCAAGCAAAAACCCCAGCTACTTGAGACTCTTAGACTAAGCCTAAAATACCAAGATCTCTCCATAAGGATGGTTTTTATACTGTACTTCCACAATCTGCTGGCAGTACAAAAAAATAAGCTGCAGATCTCCTTAGGCTGAGTCATGGTGCTTTGGGGCAGGGACCATGCATATCATGGGAATATTTCACAGTTTCTGCTCTGTTTTCAGTGTATGACACCAAAACACCCACCTGATGACATCCTTTCAAGAGCAAAGGCAGCAATTTGCAGAATTCCGCTTCTTAGGGGAAGTGAGAAATTGCTGAGCTGACACCAAGTCCTGCAGTGTCCCTGTCACCTGCAGAGCCACTGCATCCTTGCCACGGTAGCGGGCATTGTGACAAAGGTTCTATGTCAGCTGGATGTGGCAGCCAGGCGCCCCCTAGGGGATGGGGAGCCTGTCAGCCCCGGGCCTGTCACTGCCTGGTGTCCCTGCTGCCACCAGCCAGGCATCTGAAAACTTGTCAAACCATGCCCAGACTTGGGGCCAGTTTGGCCCAAAGTCTCCAAGAGACAAGTTGGGAAGAAAGATATGGGACAGAGGGAGAAAGCGAAGGGAGCAGGAGAAAGGGAAGGAAGAATAAAAAGTAGTGTTGGGCTGCAGAACTGAGATGGAGGAATTGCAAGGAAAGAGGCAGGAAGCAGGAGAGTGAGAGAAAAGGAAAGAAGAGACATGCAGCCAGACAAGGGGTTAGTGAGAGAGGATGGGACAGAGAACAGGATGAGAAGGACAGAAGGCAAGGCTAGGAAAGGCAAGGACAGGCAAGGCAAGGCTAGGCTGCAGGACATGTATTTGCTTTATAGTTTCTAGCACATTCGTCTTCAGACTAGGAGGAAAGCCATAAGACTGTATGGATTTGGCCCAAGCAAAAACCCCAGCTACTTGAGACTCTTAGACTAAGCCTAAAATACCAAGATCTCTCCATAAGGATGGTTTTTATACTGTACTTCCACAATCTGCTGGCAGTACAAAAAATTAAGCTGCAGATCTCCTTAGGCTGAGTCATGGTGCTTTGGGGCATGGACCGTGCATATCATGGGAATATTTCACAGTTTCTGCTCTGTTTTCAGTGTATGACACCAAAACACCCACCTGATGACATCCTTTCAAGAGCAAAGGCAGCAATCTGCAGAATTCCGCTTCTTAGGGTAAGGGACAAATTGCTGAGCTGACACCAAGTCCTGCAGTGTCCCTGTCACCTGCAGAGCCACCGCATCCTCGCCACGGTAGCGGGCATTGTGACAAAGGTTCTATGTCAGCTGGGTGTGGCAGCCAGGCGCCCCCTAGGGGATGGGGAGCCTGTCAGCCCCAGGCCTGTCACTGCCTGGTGTCCCTGCTGCCACCAGCCAGGCCTCTGAAAACTTGTCAAACCATGCCCAGACTTGGGGCCAGTTTGGCCCAAAGTCTCCAAGAGACAAGTCGGGAAGAAAGATATGGGACAGAGGGAGAAAGCGAAGGGAGCAGGAGAAAGGGAAGGAAGAATAAAAAGTAGTGTTCAGCTGTAGGAGTGAGATGGAGGAATTGCAAGAAAAGAGGCAGGAAGCAGGAGAGTGAGAGAAAAGGAAAGAAGAGACATGCAGCCAGACGAGGGCTTAGTGAGAGAGGATGGAACAGAGAACAGGATGACAAAGAAAGAAGGCAAGGCTAGGACAGGCAAGGACAGGCAAGGCAAGGCTAGGCTGCAGGACATGTTTTTGCTTTATAGTTTGTAGCACATTCGTCTTCAGACTAGGAGGAAAGCCATAAGACCGTATGGATTAGGCCCAAGCAAAAACCCCAGCTACTTGAGACTCTTAGACTAAGCCTAAAATACCAAGATCTCTCCATAAGGATGGTTTTTATACTGTATTTCCACACTCTGCTGGCAGTACAAAAAAATAAGCTGCAGATCTCCTTAGGCTGAGTCATGGTGCTTTGGGGCAGGGACCATGCATATCATGGGAATATTTCACAGTTTCTGCTCTGTTTTCAGTGTATGACAGCAAAACACCCACCTGATGACATCCTTTCAAGAGCAAAGGCAGCAATCTGCAGAATTCCGCTTCTTAGGAGAAGGGACAAATTGCTGAGCTGACACCAAGTCCTGCAGTGTCCCTGTCACCTGCAGAGCCATCGCATCCTCGCCACGGTAGCGGGCATTGTGACAAAGGTTCTATGTCAGCTGGGTGTGTCAGCCAGGCGCCCCCTAGGGGATGGGGAGCCTGTCAGCTCCGGGCCTGTCACTGCCTGGTGTCCCTGCTGCCACCAGCCAGGCCTCTGAAAACTTGTCAAACCATGCCCAGACTTGGGGCCAGTTTGGCCCAAAGTCTGCAAGAGACAAGTCGGGAAGAAAGATATGGGACAGAGGGAGAAAGCGAAGGGAGCAGGAGAAAGGGAAGGAAGAATAAAAAGTAGTGTTGGGCTGCAGGAGTGAGATGGAGGAATTGCAAGAAAAGAGGCAGGAAGCAGGAGAGTGAGAGAAAAGGAAAGAAGAGACATGCAGCCAGACGAGGGCTTAGTGAGAGAGGATGGAACAGAGAACAGGATGACAAAGAAAGAAGGCAAGGCTAGGACAGGCAAGGACAGGCAAGGCAAGGCTAGGCTGCAGGACATTTTTTTGCTTTATAGTTTGTAGCACATTCGTCTTCAGACTAGGAGGAAAGCCATAAGACCGTATGGATTAGGCCCAAGCAAAAACCCCAGCTACTTGAGACTCTTAGACTAAGCCTAAAATACCAAGATCTCTCCATAAGGATGGTTTTTATACTGTACTTCCACAATCTGCTGGCAGTACAAAAAAATAAGCTGCAGATCTCCTTAGGCTGAGTCATGGTGCTTTGGGGCAGGGACCATGCATATCATGGGAATATTTCACAGTTTCTGCTCTGTTTTCAGTGTATGACACCAAAACACCCACCTGATGACATCCTTTCAAGAGCAAAGGCAGCAATTTGCAGAATTCCGCTTCTTAGGGGAAGTGAGAAATTGCTGAGCTGACACCAAGTCCTGCAGTGTCCCTGTCACCTGCAGAGCCACTGCATCCTTGCCACGGTAGCGGGCATTGTGACAAAGGTTCTATGTCAGCTGGATGTGGCAGCCAGGCGCCCCCTAGGGGATGGGGAGCCTGTCAGCCCCGGGCCTGTCACTGCCTGGTGTCCCTGCTGCCACCAGCCAGGCATCTGAAAACTTGTCAAACCATGCCCAGACTTGGGGCCAGTTTGGCCCAAAGTCTCCAAGAGACAAGTTGGGAAGAAAGATATGGGACAGAGGGAGAAAGCGAAGGGAGCAGGAGAAAGGGAAGGAAGAATAAAAAGTAGTGTTGGGCTGCAGAACTGAGATGGAGGAATTGCAAGGAAAGAGGCAGGAAGCAGGAGAGTGAGAGAAAAGGAAAGAAGAGACATGCAGCCAGACAAGGGGTTAGTGAGAGAGGATGGGACAGAGAACAGGATGAGAAGGACAGAAGGCAAGGCTAGGAAAGGCAAGGACAGGCAAGGCAAGGCTAGGCTGCAGGACATGTATTTGCTTTATAGTTTCTAGCACATTCGTCTTCAGACTAGGAGGAAAGCCATAAGACTGTATGGATTTGGCCCAAGCAAAAACCCCAGCTACTTGAGACTCTTAGACTAAGCCTAAAATACCAAGATCTCTCCATAAGGATGGTTTTTATACTGTACTTCCACAATCTGCTGGCAGTACAAAAAATTAAGCTGCAGATCTCCTTAGGCTGAGTCATGGTGCTTTGGGGCATGGACCGTGCATATCATGGGAATATTTCACAGTTTCTGCTCTGTTTTCAGTGTATGACACCAAAACACCCACCTGATGACATCCTTTCAAGAGCAAAGGCAGCAATCTGCAGAATTCCGCTTCTTAGGGTAAGGGACAAATTGCTGAGCTGACACCAAGTCCTGCAGTGTCCCTGTCACCTGCAGAGCCACCGCATCCTCGCCACGGTAGCGGGCATTGTGACAAAGGTTCTATGTCAGCTGGGTGTGGCAGCCAGGCGCCCCCTAGGGGATGGGGAGCCTGTCAGCCCCAGGCCTGTCACTGCCTGGTGTCCCTGCTGCCACCAGCCAGGCCTCTGAAAACTTGTCAAACCATGCCCAGACTTGGGGCCAGTTTGGCCCAAAGTCTCCAAGAGACAAGTCGGGAAGAAAGATATGGGACAGAGGGAGAAAGCGAAGGGAGCAGGAGAAAGGGAAGGAAGAATAAAAAGTAGTGTTCAGCTGTAGGAGTGAGATGGAGGAATTGCAAGAAAAGAGGCAGGAAGCAGGAGAGTGAGAGAAAAGGAAAGAAGAGACATGCAGCCAGACGAGGGCTTAGTGAGAGAGGATGGAACAGAGAACAGGATGACAAAGAAAGAAGGCAAGGCTAGGACAGGCAAGGACAGGCAAGGCAAGGCTAGGCTGCAGGACATGTTTTTGCTTTATAGTTTGTAGCACATTCGTCTTCAGACTAGGAGGAAAGCCATAAGACCGTATGGATTAGGCCCAAGCAAAAACCCCAGCTACTTGAGACTCTTAGACTAAGCCTAAAATACCAAGATCTCTCCATAAGGATGGTTTTTATACTGTACTTCCACAATCTGCTGGCAGTACAAAAAAATAAGCTGCAGATCTCCTTAGGCTGAGTCATGGTGGTTTGGGGCAGGGACCATGCATATCATGGGAATATTTCACAGATTCTGCTCTGTTTTCAGTGTATGACACCAAAACACCCACCTGATGACATCCTTTCAAGAGCAAAGGCAGCAATCTGCAGAATTCCGCTTCTTAGGGGAAGTGAGAAATTGCTGAGCTGACACCAAGTCCTGCAGTGTCTCTGTCAGCTGCAGATCCACCGCATCCTCGCCACGGTAGCGGGTATTGTGACAAAGGTTCTATGTCAGCTGGGTGGGCAGCCAGGCGCCCCCTAGGGGATGGGTAGCCTGTCAGCCCCGGGCCTGTCACTGCCTGGTGTCCCTGCTGCCACCAGCCAGGCCTCTGAAAACTTGTCAAACCATGCCCAGACTTGGGGCCAGTTTGGCCCAAAGTCTCCAAGAGACAAGTCGGGAAGAAAGATATGGGACAGAGGGAGAAAGCGAAGGGAGCAGGAGAAAGGGAAGGAAGAATAAAAAGTAGTGTTGGGCTGCAGGAGTGAGATGGAGGAATTGCAAGAAAAGAGGCAGGAAGCAGGAGAGTGAGAGAAAAGGAAAGAAGATACATGCAGCCAGACGAGGGCTTAGTGAGAGAGGATGGGACAGAGAACTGGATGAGAAGGAAAGAAGGCAAGGCTAGGACAGGCAAGGACAGGCAAGGCAAGGCTAGTCTGCAGGACATGTTTTTGCTTTATAGTTTCTAGCACATTCGTCTTCAGACTAGGAGGAAAGCCATAAGACCGTATGGATTAGGCCCAAGCAAAAACCCCAGCTACTTGAGACTCTTAGACTAAGCCTAAAATACCAAGATCTCTCCATAAGGATGGTTTTTATACTGTGTTTCCACACTCTGCTGGCAGTACAAAAAAATAAGCTGCAGATCTCCTTAGGCTGAGTCATGGTGCTTTGGGGCAGGGACCATGCATATCATGGGAATATTTCACAGTTTCTGCTCTGTTTTCAGTGTATGACACCAAAACACCCACCTGATGACATCCTTTCAAGAGCAAAGGCAGCAATCTGCAGAATTCCGCTTCTTAGGGGAAGGGACAAATTGCTGAGCTGACACCAAGTCCTACAGTGTCCCTGTCACCTGCAGAGCCACCGCATCCTCGCCACGGTAGCGGGCATTGTGACAAAGGTTCTATGTCAGCTGGGTGTGGCAGCCAGGCGCCCCCTAGGGGATGGGGAGCCTGTCAGCTCCGGGCCTGTCACTGCCTGGTGTCCCTGCTGCCACCAGCCAGGCCTCTGAAAACTTGTCAAACCATGCCCAGACTTGGGGCCAGTTTGGCCCAAAGTCTGCAAGAGACAAGTCGGGAAGAAAGATATGGGACAGAGGGAGAAAGCGAAGGGAGCAGGAGAAAGGGAAGGAAGAATAAAAAGTAGTGTTGGGCTGCAGGAGTGAGATGGAGGAATTGCAAGAAAAGAGGCAGGAAGCAGGAGAGTGAGAGAAAAGGAAAGAAGAGACATGCAGCCAGACGAGGGGTTAGTGAGACAGGATGGGACAGAGAACAGGATGAGAAGCACATAAGGCAAAACTAGGACAGGCAAGGACAGGCAAGGCAAGGCTAGGCTGCAGGACATGTTTTTGCTTTATAGTTTCTAGCACATTCGTCTTCAGACTAGGAGGAAAGCCATAAGACCGTATGGATTAGGCCCAAGCAAAAACCCCAGCTACTTGAGACTCTTAGACTAAGCCTAAAATACCAAGATCTCTCCATAAGGATGGTTTTTATACTGTACTTCCACAATCTGCTGGCAGTACAAAAAAATAAGCTGCAGATCTCCTTAGGCTGAGTCATGGTGCTTTGGGGCAGGGACCATGCATATCATGGGAATATTTCACAGTTTCTGCTCTGTTTTCAGTGTATGACACCAAAACACCCACCTGATGACATCCTTTCAAGAGCAAAGGCAGCAATTTGCAGAATTCCGCTTCTTAGGGGAAGTGAGAAATTGCTGAGCTGACACCAAGTCCTGCAGTGTCCCTGTCACCTGCAGAGCCACCGCATCCTCGCCACGGTAGCGGGCATTGTGACTAAGGTTCTATGTCAGCTGGGCGTGGCAGCCAGGCGCCCCCCAGGGGATGGGGAGCCTGGCAGCCCCAGGCCTGTCACTGCCTGGTGTCCCTGCTGCCACCAGCCAGGCCTCTGAAAACTTGTCAAACCATGCCCAGACTTGGGGCCAGTTTGGCCCAAAGTCTCCAAGAGACAAGTCGGGAAGAAAGATATGGGACAGAGGGAGAAAGCGAAGGGAGCAGGAGAAAGGGAAGGAAGAATAAAAAGTAGTGTTCAGCTGCAGGAGTGAGATGGAGGAATTGCAAGAAAAGAGGCAGGAAGCAGGAGAGTGAGAGAAAAGGAAAGAAGAGACATGCAGCCAGACGAGGGGTTAGTGAGAGAGGATGGGACAGAGAACAGGATGAGAAGGAAAGAAGGCAAGGCTAGGACAGGCAAGGACAGGCAAGGCAAGGCTAGGCTGCAGGATATGTTTTTGCTTTATAGTTTCTAGCACATTCGTCTTCAGACTAGGAGGAAAGCCATAAGACCGTATGGATTAAGCCCAAGCAAAAACCCCAGCTACTTGAGACTCTTAGACTAAGCCTAAAATACTAAGATATCTCCATAAGGATGGTTTTTATACTGTACTTCCACAATCTGCTGGCAGTACAAAAAAATAAGCTGCAGATCTCCTTAGGCTGAGTCATGGTGCTTTGGGGCAGGGACCATGCATATCATGGGAATATTTCACAGTTTCAGCTCTGTTTTCAGTGTATGACACCAAAACACCCACCTGATGACATCCTTTCAAGAGCAAAGGCAGCAATTTGCAGAATTCCGCTTCTTAGGGGAAGTGAGAAATTGCTGAGCTGACACCAAGTCCTGCAGTGTCTCTGTCACCTGCAGAGCCACCGCATCCTCGCCACGGTAGCGGGCATTGTGACAAAGGTTCTATGTCAGCTGGGTGTGGCAGCCAGGCGCCCCCTAGGGGATGGGGAGCCTGTCAGCCCCGGGCCTGTCACTGCCTGGTGTCCCTGCTGCCACCAGCCAGGCCTCTGAAAACTTGTCAAACCATGCCCAGACTTGGGGCCAGTTTGGCCCAAAGTCTGCAAGAGACAAGTCGGGAAGAAAGATATGGGACAGAGGGAGAAAGCGAAGGGAGCAGGAGAAAGGGATGGAAGAATAAAAAGTAGTGTTGGGCTGCAGGAGTGAGATGGAGGAATTGCAAGAAAAGAGGCAGGAAGCAGGAGAGTGAGAGAAAAGGAAAGAAGAGACATGCAGCCAGACGAGGGGTTAGTGAGACAGGATGGGACAGAGAACAGGATGAGAAGCAAATAAGGCAAAACTAGGACAGGCAAGGACAGGCAAGGCAAGGCTAGGCTGCAGGACATGTTTTTGCTTTATAGTTTCTAGCACATTCGTCTTCAGACTAGGAGGAAAGCCATAAGACCGTATGGATTAGGCCCAAGCAAAAACCCCAGCTACTTGAGACTCTTAGACTAAGCCTAAAATACCAAGATCTCTCCATAAGGATGGTTTTTATACTGTACTTCCACAATCTGCTGGCAGTACAAAAAAATAAGCTGCAGATCTCCTTAGGCTGAGTCATGGTGCTTTGGGGCAAGGACCATGCATATCATGGGAATATTTCACAGTTTCTGCTCTGTTTTCAGTGTATGACACCAAAACACCCACCTGATGACATCCTTTCAAGAGCAAAGGCAGCAATTTGCAGAATTCCGCTTCTTAGGGGAAGTGAGAAATTGCTGAGCTGACACCAAGTCCTGCAGTGTCCCTGTCACCTGCAGAGCCACCGCATCCTCGCCACGGTAGCGGGCATTGTGACTAAGGTTCTATGTCAGCTGGGCGTGGCAGCCAGGCGCCCCCCAGGGGATGGGGAGCCTGGCAGCCCCAGGCCTGTCACTGCCTGGTGTCCCTGCTGCCACCAGCCAGGCCTCTGAAAACTTGTCAAACCATGCCAAGACTTGGGGCCAGTTTGGCCCAAAGTCTCCAAGAGACAAGTCGGGAAGAAAGATATGGGACAGAGGGAGAAAGCGAAGGGAGCAGGAGAAAGGGAAGGAAGAATAAAAAGTAGTGTTCAGCTGCAGGAGTGAGATGGAGGAATTGCAAGAAAAGAGGCAGGAAGCAGGAGAGTGAGAGAAAAGGAAAGAAGAGACATGCAGCCACACGAGGCGTTAGTGAGAGAGGATGGGACAGAGAACAGGATGAGAAGGAAAGAAGGCAAGGCTAGGACAGGCAAGGACAGGCAAGGCAAGGCTAGGCTGCAGGACATGTTTTTGCTTTATAGTTTGTAGCACATTCTTCTTCAGACTAGGAGGAAAGCCATAAGACCGTATGGATTAGGCCCAAGCAAAAACCCCAGCTACCTGAGACTCTTAGACTAAGCCTAAAATACCAAGATCTCTCCATAAGGATGGTTTTTATACTGTACTTCCACAATCTGCTGGCAGTACAAAAAAATAAGCTGCAGATCTCCTTAGGCTGAGTCATGGTGCTTTGGGGCAGGGACCATGCATATCATGGGAATATTTCACAGTTTCTGCTCTGTTTTCAGTGTATGACACCAAAACACCCACCTGATGACATCCTTTCAAGAGCAAAGGCAGCAATTTGCAGAATTCCGCTTCTTAGGGGAAGTGAGAAATTGCTGAGCTGACACCAAGTCCTGCAGAGTCCCTGCCACCTGCAGAGCCACCGCATCCTCGCCACGGTAGCGGGCATTGTGACAAAGGTTCTATGTCAGCTGGGTGTGGCAGCCAGGCGCCCCCTAGGGGATGGGGAGCCTGTCAGCCCCAGGCCTGTCACTGCCTGGTGTCCATGCTGCCACCAGCCAGGCCTCTGAAAACTTGTCAAAACATGCCCAGACTTGGGGCCAGTTTGGCCCAAAGTCTGCAAGAGACAAGTCGGGAAGAAAGATATGGGACAGAGGGAGAAAGCGAAGGGAGCAGGAGAAAGGGAAGGAAGAATAAAAAGTAGTGTTGGGCTGCAGGAGTGAGATGGAGGAATTGCAAGAAAAGAGGCAGGAAGCAGGAGAGTGAGAGAAAAGGAAAGAAGAGACATGCAGCCAGACGAGGGGTTAGTGAGAGAGGATGGGACAGAGAACAGGATGAGAAGGAAAGAAGGCAAGGCTAGGACAGGCAAGGACAGGCAAGGCAAGGCTAGGCTGCAGGACATGTTTTTGCTTTATAGTTTCTAGCACATTCGTCTTCAGACTAGGAGGAAAGCCATAAGACCGTATGGATTAGGCCCAAGCAAAAACCCCAGCTACTTGAGACTCTTAGACTAAGCCTAAAATACCAAGATCTCTCCATAAGGATGGTTTTTATACTGTACTTCCACAATCTGCTGGCAGTACAAAAAAATAAGCTGCAGATCTCCTTAGGCTGAGTCATGGTGCTTTGGGGCAGAGACCATGCATATCATGGGAATATTTCACAGATTCTGCTCTGTTTTCAGTGTATGACACCAAAACACCCACCTGATGACATCCTTTCAAGAGTAAAGGCAGCAATTTGCAGAATTCCGCTTCTTAGGGGAAGTGAGAAATTGCTGAGCTGACACCAAATCCTGCAGTGTCCCTGTCACCTGCAGAGCCACTGCATCCTTGCCACGGTAGCGGGCATTGTGACAAAGGTTCTATGTCAGCTGGATGTGGCAGCCAGGCGCCCCCTAGGGGATGGGTAGCCGGTCAGCCCCAGGCCTGTCACTGCCTGGTGTCCCTGCTGCCACCAGCCAGGCCTCTGAAAACTTGACAAACCATGCCCAGACTTGGGGCCAGTTTGGCCCAAAGTCTGCAAGAGACAAGTCGGGAAGAAAGATATGGGACAGAGGGAGAAAGCGAAGGGAGCAGGAGAAAGGGAAGGAAGAATAAAAAGTAGTGTTGGGCTGCAGGAGTGAGATGGAGGAATTGCAAGAAAAGAGGCAGGAAGCAGTAGAGTGAGAGAAAAGGAAAGAAGAGACATGCAGCCAGACGAGGGCTTAGTGAGAGAGGATGGGACAGAGAACTGGATGAGAAGGAAAGAAGGCAAGGCTAGGACAGGCAAGGACAGGCAAGGTAAGGCTAGGCTGCAGGACATGTTTTTGCTTTATAGTTTCTAGCACATTTGTCTTCAGACTAGGAGGAAAGCCATAAGACCGTATGGATTAGGCCCAAGCAAAAACCCCAGCTACTTGAGACTCTTAGACTAAGCCTAAAATACCAAGATCTCTCCATAAGGATGGTTTTTATACTGTACTTCCACGATCTGCTGGCAGTACAAAAAAATTAGCTGCAGATCTCCTTAGGCTGAGTCATGGTGCTTTGGGGCAGGGACCATGCATATCATGGGAATATTTCACAGTTTCTGCTCTGTTTTCAGTGTATGACACCAAAACACCCACCTGATGACATCCTTTCAAGAGCAAAGGCAGCAATCTGCAGAATTCCGCTTCTTAGGGGAAGTGAGAAATTGCTGAGCTGACACCAAATCCTGCAGTGTCCCTGTCACCTGCAGAGCCACCGCATCCTCACCACGGTAGCGGGCATTGTGACAAAGGTTCTATGTCAGCTGGGTGGGCAGCCAGGCGCCCCCTAGGGGATGGGGAGCCTGTCAGCCCCGGGCCTGTCACTGCCTGGTGTCCCTGCTGCCACCAGCCAGGCCTCTGAAAACTTGTCAAACCATGCCCAGACTTGGGGCCAGTTTGGCCCAAAGTCTCCAAGAGACAAGTCGGGAAGAAAGATATGGGACAGAGGGAGAAAGCGAAGGGAGCAGGAGAAAGGGAAGGAAGAATAAGAAGTAGTGTTGGGCTGCAGGAGTGAGATGGAGGAATTGCAAGAAAAGAGGCAGGAAGCAGGAGAGTGAGAGAAAAGGAAAGAAGAGACACGCAGCCAGACGAGGGGTTAGTGAGAGAGGATGGGACAGAGAAAAGGATGAGAAGGAAAGAAGGCAAGGCTAGGACAGGCAAGGACAGGCAAGGCAAGGCTAGGCTGCAGGACATGTTTTTGCTTTATAGTTTCTAGCACATTCCTCTTCAGACTAGGAGGAAAGCCATAAGACCGTATGGATTAGGCCCAAGCAAAAACCCCAGCTACTTGAGACTCTTAGACTAAGCCTAAAATACCAAGATCTCTCCATAAGGATGGTTTTTATACTGTACTTCCACAATCTGCTGGCAGTACAAAAAAAGAAGCTGCAGATCTCCTTAGGCTGAGTCATGGTCCTTTGGGGCAGGGACCATGCATATCATGGGAATATTTCACAGTTTCTGGTCTGTTTTCAGTGTATGACACCAAAACACCCACCTGATGACAGCCTTTCAAGAGCAAAGGCAGCAATTTGCAGAATTCCGCTTCTTAGGGGAAGTGAGAAATTGCTGAGCTGACACCAAGTCCTGCAGTGTCCCTGTCACCTGCAGAGCCACCGCATCCTCGCCACGGTAGCGGGTATTGTGACAAAGGTTCTATGTCGCTGGGTGTGGCAGCCAGGCACCCCCTAGGGGATGGGGAGCCTGTCAGCCCCGGGCCAGTCACTGCCTGGTGTCCCTGCTGCCACCAGCCAGGCCTCTGAAAACTTGTCAAACCATGCCCAGACTTGGGGCCAGATATGCCCAAAGTCTCCAAGAGACAAGTCGGGAAGAAAGATATGGGACAGAGGGAGAAAGCGAAGGGAGCAGGAGAAAGGGAAGGAAGAATAAAAAGTAGTGTTGGGCTGCAGGAGTGAGATGGAGGAATTGCAAGAAAAGAGGCAGGAAGCAGGAAAGTGAGAGAAAAGGAAAGAAGAGACATGCAGCCAGACGAGGGGTTAGTGAGACAGGATGGGACAGAGAACAGGATGAGAAGCACATAAGGCAAAACTAGGACAGGCAAGGACAGTCAAGGCAAGGCTAGGCTGCAGGACATGTATTTGCTTTATAGTTTCTAGCACATTCGTCTTCAGACTAGGAGGAAAGCCATAAGACCGTATGGATTAGGCCCAAGCAAAAACCCCAGCTTCTTGAGACACTTAGACTAAGCCTAAAATACCAAGATCTCTCCATAAGGATGCTTTTTATACTGTACTTCCACAATCTGCTGGCAGTACAAAAAAATAAGCTGCAGATCTCCTTAGGCTGAGTCATGGTGCTTTGGGGCAGGGACCATGCATATCATGGGAATATTTCACAGTTTCTGCTCTGTTTTCAGTGTATGACACCAAAACACCCACCTGATGACATCCTTTCAAGAGCAAAGGCAGCAATTTGCAGAATTCCGTTTCTTAGGGGAAGTGAGAAATTGCTGAGCTGACACCAAGTCCTGCAGTGTCCCTGTCACCTGCAGAGCCACCGCATCCTCGCCACGGTAGCGGGTATTGTGACAAAGGTTCTATGTCAGCTGGGTGTGGCAGCCAGGCGCCCCCTAGGGGATGGGGAGCCTGTCAGCCCCGGGCCTGTCACTGCCTGCTGCCCCTGCTGCCACCAGCCAGGCCTCTGAAAACTTGTCAAAACATGCCCAGACTTGGGGCCAGTTTGGCCCAAAGTCTCCAAGAGACAAGTCGGGAAGAAAGATATGGGACAGAGGGAGAAAGCGAAGGGAGCAGGAGAAAGGGAAGGAAGAATAAAAAGTAGTGTTGGGCTGCAGGAGTGAGATGGAGGAATTGCAAGAAAAGAGGCAGGAAGCTGGAGAGTGAGAGAAAAGGAAAGAAGAGACATGCAGCCAGACGAGGGGTTAGTGAGAGAGGATGGGACAGAGAACAGGATAAGAGGGATATAAGGCAAGGCTAGGACAGGCAAGGACAGGCAAGGCAAGGCTAGGCTGCAGGACATGTTTTTGCTTTATAGTTTCTAGCACATTCGTCTTCAGACTAGGAGGAAAGCCATAAGTCCGTATGGATTAGGCCCAAGCAAAAACCCCAGCTACTTGAGACACTTAGACTAAGCCTCAAATACCAAGATCTCTCCATAAGGATGGTTTTTATACTGTACTTCCACAATCTGCTGGCAGTACAAAAAAATAAGCTACAGATCTCCTTAGGCTGAGTCATGGTGCTTTGGGGCAGGGACCATGCATATCATGGGAATATTTCACAGTTTCTGCTCTGTTTTCAGTGTATGACACCAAAACACCCACCTGATGACATCCTTTCAAGAGCAAAGGCAGCAATTTGCAGAATTCCGCTTCTTAGGGGAAGTGCGAAATTGCTGAGCTGACACCAAGTCCTGCAGTGTCCCTGTCACCTGCAGAGCCACCGCATCCTCGCCACGGTAGCGGGCATTGTGACAAAGGTTCTATGTCAGCTGGGTGTGGCAGCCAGGCGCCTCCTAGGGGATGGGGAGCCTGTCAGCCCCGGGCCTGTCACTGCCTGCTGGCCCTGCTGCCACCAGCCAGGCCTCTGAAAACTTGTCAAACCATGCCCAGACTTGGGGCCAGTTTGGCCCAAAGTCTCCAAGAGACAAGTCGGGAAGAAAGATATGGGACAGAGGGAGAAAGCGAAGGGAGCAGGAGAAAGGGAAGGAAGAATAAAAAGTAGTGTTGGGCTGCAGGAGTGAGATGGAGGAATTGCAAGAAAAGAGGCAGGAAGCAGGAGAGTGAGAGAAAAGGATAGAAGAGACATGCAGCCAGACGAGGGCTTAGTGCGAGAGGATGGGACAGAGAACAGGTTGAGAAGGAAAGAAGGCAAGGCTAGGACAGGCAAGGACAGGCAAGGCAAGGCTAGGCTGCAGGACATGTTTTTGCTTTATAGTTTGTAGCACATTCTTCTTCAGACTAGGAGGAAAGCCATAAGACCGTATGGATTAGGCCCAAGCAAAAACCCCAGCTACCTGAGACTCTTAGACTAAGCCTAAAATACCAAGATCTCTCCATAAGGATGGTTTTTATACTGTACTTCCACAATCTGCTGGCAGTACAAAAAAATAAGCTACAGATCTCCTTAGGCTGAGTCACGGTGCTTTGGGGCAGGGACCATGCATATCATGGGAATATTTCACAGTTTCTGCTCTGTTTTCAGTGTATGACACCAAAACACCCACCTGATGACATCCTTTCAAGAGCAAAGGCAGCAATTTGCAGAATTCCGCTTCTTAGGGGAAGTGAGAAATTGCTGAGCTGACACCAAGTCCTGCAGTGTCCCTGTCACCTGCAGAGCCACCGCATCCTCGCCACGGTAGCGGGCATTGTGACAAAGGTTCTATGTCAGCTGGGTGTGGCAGCCAGGCGCCCCCTAGGGGATGGGGAGCCTGTCAGCCCCGGGCCTGTCACTGCCTGCTGTCCCTGCTGCCACCAGCCAGGCCTCTGAAAACTTGTCAAACCATGCCCAGACTTGGGGCCAGATATGCCCAAAATCTCCAAGAGACAAGTCGGGAAGAAAGATATGGGACAGAGGGAGAAAGCGAAGGGAGCAGGAGAAAGGGAAGGAAGAATAAAAAGTAGTGTTGGGCTGCAGGAGTGAGATGGAGGAATTGCAAGAAAAGAGGCAGGAAGCAGGAGAGTGAGAGAAAAGGAAAGAAGAGACATGCAGCCAGACGAGGGGTTAGTGAGAGAGGATGGGACAGAGAAGAGGATGAGAAGGAAAGAAGGCAAGGCTAGGACAGGCAAGGACAGGCAAGGCAAGGCTAGCCTGCAGGACATGTATTTGCTTTATAGTTTCTAGCACATTCGTCTTCAGACTAGGAGGAAAGCCATAAGACCGTATGGATTAGGCCCAAGCAAAAACCCCAGCTACTTGAGACTCTTAGACTAAGCCTAAAATACCAAGATCTCTCCATAAGGATGGTTTTTATACTGTACTTCCACAATCTGCTGGCAGTACAAAAAAAAAAGCTACAGATCTCCTTAGGCTGAGTCACGGTGCTTTGGGGCAGGGACCATGCATATCATGGGAATATTTCACAGTTTCTGCTCTGCTTTCAGTGTATGACACCAAAACACCCACCTGATGACATCCTTTCAAGAGCAAAGGCAGCAATTTGCAGAATTCCGCTTCTTAGGGGAAGTGAGAAATTGCTGAGCTGACACCAAGTCCTGCAGTGTCCCTATCACCTGCAGAGCCACCGCATCCTCGCCACGGTAGCGGGCATTGTGACAAAGGTTCTATGTCAGCTGGGTGTGGCAGCCAGGCGCCCCCTAGGGGATGGGGAGCCTGTCAGCCCCAGGCCTGTCACTGCCTGCTGTCCCTACTGTCACCGCCCTGGCCTCTGAAAACTTGTCAAACCATGCCCAGACTTGGGGCCAGTTTGGCCCAAAGTCTGCAAGAGACAAGTCGGGAAGAAAGATATGGGACAGAGGGAGAAAGCGAAGGGAGCAGGAGAAAGGGAAGGAAGAATAAAAAGTAGTGTTGGGCTGCAGGAGTGAGATGGAGGAATTGCAAGAAAAGAGGCAGGAAGCAGGAGAGGAGAGAAAAGGAAAGAAGAGACATGCAGCCAGACGAGGGGTTAGTGAGAGAGGATGGGACAGAGAACAGGATAAGAGGGATATAAGGCAAGGCTAGGACAGGCAAGGACAGGCAAGGCAAGGCTAGGCTGCAGGACATGTTTTTGCTTTATAGTTTCTAGCACATTTGTCTTCAGACTAGGAGGAAAGCCATAAGTCCGTATGGATTAGGCCCAAGCAAAAACCCCAGCTACTTGAGACACTTAGACTAAGCCTCAAATACCAAGATCTCTCCATAAGGATGGTTTTTATACTGTACTTCCACAATCTGCTGGCAGTACAAAAAAATAAGCTACAGATCTCCTTAGGCTGAGTCATGGTGCTTTGGGGCAGGGACCATGCATATCATGGGAATATTTCACAGTTTCTGCTCTGTTTTCAGTGTATGACACCAAAACACCCACCTGATGACATCCTTTCAAGAGCAAAGGCAGCAATTTGCAGAATTCCGCTTCTTAGGGGAAGTGCGAAATTGCTGAGCTGACACCAAGTCCTGCAGTGTCCCTGTCACCTGCAGAGCCACCGCATCCTCGCCACGGTAGCGGGCATTGTGACAAAGGTTCTATGTCAGCTGGGTGTGGCAGCCAGGCGCCCCCTAGGGGATGGGGAGCCTGTCAGCCCCGGGCCTGTCACTGCCTGCTGTCCCTGCTGCCACCAGCCAGGCCTCTGAAAACTTGTCAAACCATGCCCAGACTTGGGGCCAGATATGCCCAAAATCTCCAAGAGACAAGTCGGGAAGAAAGATATGGGACAGAGGGAGAAAGCGAAGGGAGCAGGAGAAAGGGAAGGAAGAATAAAAAGTAGTGTTGGGCTGCAGGAGTGAGATGGAGGAATTGCAAGAAAAGAGGCAGGAAGCAGGAGAGTGAGAGAAAAGGAAAGAAGAGACATGCAGCCAGACGAGGGGTTAGTGAGAGAGGATGGGACAGAGAACTGGATGAGAAGGAAAGAAGGCAAGGCTAGGACAGGCAAGGACAGGCAAGGCAAGGCTAGGCTGCAGGACATGTTTTTGCTTTATAGTTTCTAGCACATTCGTCTTCAGACTAGGAGGAAAGCCATAAGTCCGTATGGATTAGGCCCAAGCAAAAACCCCAGCTACTTGAGACACTTAGACTAAGCCTAAAATACCAAGATCTCTCCATAAGGATGGTTTTTATACTGTACTTCCACAATCTGCTGGCAGTACAAAAAAATAAGCTGCAGATCTCCTTAGGCTGAGTCATGGTGCTTTGGGGCAGGGACCATGCATATCATGGGAATATTTCACAGCTTCTGCTCTGTTTTCAGTGTATGACACCAAAACACCCACCTGATGACATCCTTTCAAGAGCAAAGGCAGCAATTTGCAGAATTCCGCTTCTTAGGGGAAGTGAGAAATTGCTGAGCTGACACCAAGTCCTGCAGTGTCCCTGTCACCTGCAGAGGCACCGCATCCTCGCCACGGTAGCGGGCATTGTGACAAAGTTTCTATGTCAGCTGGGTGTGGCAGCCAGGCGCCCCCTAGGGGATGGGGAGCCTGTCAGCCCCGGGCCTGTCACTGCCTGGTGTCCCTGCTGCCACCAGCCAGGCCTCTGAAAACTTGTCAAACCATGCCCAGACTTGGGGCCAGATATGCCCAAAGTCTCCAAGAGACAAGTCGGGAAGAAAGATATGGGACAGAGGGAGAAAGCGAAGGGAGCAGGAGAAAGGGAAGGAAGAATAAAAAGTAGTGTTGGGCTGCAGGAGTGAGATGGAGGAATTGCAAGAAAAGAGGCAGGAAGCAGGAGAGTGAGAGAAAAGGAAAGAAGAGACATGCAGCCAGACGAGGGGTTAGTGAGAGAGGATGGGACAGAGAACAGGATGAGAAGGAAAGAAGGCAAGGCTAGGACAGGCAAGGACAGGCAAGGCAAGGCTAGGCTGCAGGACATGTTTTTGCTTTATAGTTTCTAGCACATTCCTCTTCAGACTAGGAGGAAAGCCATAAGACCGTATGGATTAGGCCCAAGCAAAAACCCCAGCTACTTGAGACTCTTAGACTAAGCCTAAAATACCAAGATCTCTCCATAAGGATGGTTTTTATACTGTACTTCCACAATCTGCTGGCAGTACAAAAAAATAAGCTACAGATCTCCTTAGGCTGAGTCATGGTGCTTTGGGGCATGGACCGTGCATATCATGGGAGTATTTCACAGTTTCTGCTCTGTTTTCAGTGTATGACACCAAAACACCCACCTGATGACATCCTTTCAAGAGCAAAGGCAGCAATTTGCAGAATTCCGCTTCTTAGGGGAAGTGAGAAATTGCTGAGCTGACACCAAGTCCTGCAGTGTCCCTGTCACCTGCAGAGCCACCGCATCCTCGCCACGGTAGCGGGCATTGTGACAAAGGTTCTATGTCAGCTGGGTGTGGCAGCCAGGTGCCCCCTAGGGGATGGGGAGCCTCTCAGCCCCGGGCCTGTCACTGCCTGCTGTCCCTTCTGTCAACCGCCAGGCCTCTGAAAACTTGTCAAACCATGCCCAGACTTGGGGCCAGATATGCCCAAAGTCTCCAAGAGAAAAGTCGGGAAGAAAGATATGGGACAGAGGGAGAAAGCGAAGGGAGCAGGAGAAAGGGAAGGAAGAATAAAAAGTAGTGTTGGGCTGCAGGAGTGAGATGGAGGAATTGCAAGAAAAGAGGCAGGAAGCAGGAGAGTGAGAGAAAAGGAAAGAAGAGACATGCAGCCAGACGAGGGGTTAGTGAGAGAGGATGGGACAGAGAACAGGATGAGAAGGAAAGAAGGCAAGGCTAGGACAGGCAAGGACAGGCAAGGCAAGGCTAGGCTGCAGGACATGTTTTTGCTTTATAGTTTCTAGCACATTCCTCTTCAGACTAGGAGGAAAGCCATAAGACCGTATGGATTAGGCCCAAGCAAAAACCCCAGCTACTTGAGACTCTTAGACTAAGCCTAAAATACCAAGATCTCTCCATAAGGATGGTTTTTATACTGTACTTCCACAATCTGCTGGCAGTACAAAAAAATAAGCTACAGATCTCCTTAGGCTGAGTCATGGTGCTTTGGGGCATGGACCGTGCATATCATGGGAGTATTTCACAGTTTCTGCTCTGTTTTCAGTGTATGACACCAAAACACCCACCTGATGACATCCTTTCAAGAGCAAAGGCAGCAATTTGCAGAATTCCGCTTCTTAGGGGAAGTGAGAAATTGCTGAGCTGACACCAAGTCCTGCAGTGTCCCTGTCACCTGCAGAGCCACCGCATCCTCGCCACGGTAGCGGGCATTGTGACAAAGGTTCTATGTCAGCTGGGTGTGGCAGCCAGGTGCCCCCTAGGGGATGGGGAGCCTCTCAGCCCCGGGCCTGTCACTGCCTGCTGTCCCTTCTGTCAACCGCCAGGCCTCTGAAAACTTGTCAAACCATGCCCAGACTTGGGGCCAGATATGCCCAAAATCTCCAAGAGAAAAGTCGGGAAGAAAGATATGGGACAGAGGGAGAAAGCGAAGGGAGCAGGAGAAAGGGAAGGAAGAATAAAAAGTAGTGTTGGGCTGCAGGAGTGAGATGGAGGAATTGCAAGAAAAGAGGCAGGAAGCAGGAGAGTGAGAGAAAAGGAAAGAAGAGACATGCAGCCAGACGAGGGGTTAGTGAGAGAGGATGGGACAGAGAACAGGATGAGAAGGACATAAGGCAAGGCTAGGACAGGCAAGGACCTGCAAGGCAAGGCTAGGCTGCAGGACATGTTTTTGCTTTATAGTTTCTAGCACATTCGTCTTCAGACTAGGAGGAAAGCCATAAGACCGTATGGATTAGGCCCAAGCAAAAACCCCAGCTACTTGAGACTCTTAGACTAAGCCTAAAATACCAAGATCTCTCCATAAGGATGGTTTTTAACTGTACTTCCACAATCTGCTGGCAGTACAAAAAAATAAGCTACAGATCTCCTTAGGCTGAGTCATGGTGCTTTGGGGCATGGACCGTGCATATCATGGGAGTATTTCACAGTTTCTGCTCTGTTTTCAGTGTATGACACCAAAACACCCACCTGATGACATCCTTTCAAGAGCAAAGGCAGCAATTTGCAGAATTCCGCTTCTTAGGGGAAGTGAGAAATTGCTGAGCTGACACCAAGTCCTGCAGTGTCCCTGTCACCTGCAGAGCCACCGCATCCTCGCCACGGTAGCGGGCATTGTGACAAAGGTTCTATGTCAGCTGGGTGTGGCAGCCAGGCGCCCCCTAGGGGATGGGGAGCCTGTCAGCCCCGGGCCTGTCACTGCCTGCTGGCCCTGCTGCCACCAGCCAGGCCTCTGAAAACTTGTCAAACCATGCCCAGACTTGGGGCCAGATATGCCCAAAGTCTCCAAGAGACAAGTCGGGAAGAAAGATATGGGACAGAGGGAGAAAGCGAAGGGAGCAGGAGAAAGGGAAGGAAGAATAAAAAGTAGTGTTGGGCTGCAGGAGTGAGATGGAGGAATTGCAAGAAAAGAGGCAGGAAGCAGGAGAGTGAGAGAAAAGGAAAGAAGAGACATGCAGCCAGACGAGGGCTTAGTGAGAGAGGATGGGACAGAGAACTGGATGAGAAGGAAAGAAGGCAAGGCTAGGACAGGCAAGGACAGGCAAGGCAAGGCTAGTCTGCAGGACATGTTTTTGCTTTATAGTTTCTAGCACATTCGTCTTCAGACTAGGAGGAAAGCCATAAGTCCGTATGGATTAGGCCCAAGCAAAAACCCCAACTACTTGAGACACTTAGACTAAGCCTAAAATACCAAGATCTCTCCATAAGGATGGTTTTTATACTGTACTTCCACAATCTGCTGGCAGTACAAAAAAATAAGCTGCAGATCTCCTTAGGCTGAGTCATGGTGCTTTGGGGCAGGGACCATGCATATCATGGGAATATTTCACAGTTTCTGCTCTGTTTTCAGTGTCTGACACCAAAACACCCACCTGATGACATCCTTTCAAGAGCAAAGGCAGCAATTTGCAGAATTCCGCTTCTTAGGGGAAGTGAGAAATTGCTGAGCTGACACCAAGTCCTGCAGTGTCCCTGTCACCTGCAGAGGCACCGCATCCTCGCCACGGTAGCGGGCATTGTGACAAAGTTTCTATGTCAGCTGGGTGTGGCAGCCAGGCGCCCCCTAGGGGATGGGGAGCCTGTCAGCCCCGGGCCTGTCACTGCCTGGTGTCCCTGCTGCCACCAGCCAGGCCTCTGAAAACTTGTCAAACCATGCCCAGACTTGGGGCCAGATATGCCCAAAGTCTCCAAGAGACAAGTCGGGAAGAAAGATATGGGACAGAGGGAGAAAGCGAAGGGAGCAGGAGAAAGGGAAGGAAGAATAAAAAGTAGTGTTGGGCTGCAGGAGTGAGATGGAGGAATTGCAAGAAAAGAGGCAGGAAGCAGGAGAGGAGAGAAAAGGAAAGAAGAGACATGCAGCCAGACGAGGGGTTAGTGAGAGAGGATGGGACAGAGAACAGGATAAGAGGGATATAAGGCAAGGCTAGGACAGGCAAGGACAGGCAAGGCAAGGCTAGGCTGCAGGACATGTATTTGCTTTATAGTTTCTAGCACATTCGTCTTCAGACTAGGAGGAAAGCCATAAGACCGTATGGATTAGGCCCAAGCAAAAACCCCAGCTACTTGAGACTCTTAGACTAAGCCTAAAATACCAAGATCTCTCCATAAGGATGGTTTTTATACTGTACTTCCACAATCTGCTGGCAGTACAAAAAAACAAGCTACAGATCTCCTTAGGCTGAGTCACAGGGCTTTGGGGCAGGGACCATGCATATCATGGGAATATTTCACAGTTTCTGCTCTGCTTTCAGTGTATGACACCAAAACACCCACCTGATGACATCCTTTCAAGAGCAAAGGCAGCAATTTGCAGAATTCCGCTTCTTAGGGGAAGTGAGATATTGCTGAGCTGACACCAAGTCCTGCAGTGTCCCTATCACCTGCAGAGCCACCGCATCCTCGCCACGGTAGCGGGCATTGTGACAAAGGTTCTATGTCAGCTGGGTGTGGCAGCCAGGCGCCCCCTAGGGGATGGGGAGCCTGTCAGCCCCAGGCCTGTCACTGCCTGCTGTCCCTACTGTCACCGCCCTGGCCTCTGAAAACTTGTCAAACCATGCCCAGATTTGGGGCCAGTTTGGCCCAAAGTCTGCAAGAGACAAGTCGGGAAGAAAGATATGGGACAGAGGGAGAAAGCGAAGGGAGCAGGAGAAAGGGAAGGAAGAATAAAAAGTAGTGTTGGGCTGCAGGAGTGAGATGGAGGAATTGCAAGAAAAGAGGCAGGAAGCAGGAGAGTGAGAGAAAAGGAAAGAAGAGACATGCAGCCAGACGAGGGCTTAGTGAGAGTGGATGGGACAGAGAACTGGATGAGAAGGAAAGAAGGCAAGGCTAGGACAGGCAAGGACAGGCAAGGCAAGGCTAGGCTGCAGGACATGTTTTTGCTTTATAGTTTCTAGCACATTCGTCTTCAGACTAGGAGGAAAGCCATAAGTCCGTATGGATTAGGCCCAAGCAAAAACCCCAGCTACTTGAGACACTTAGACTAAGCCTAAAATACCAAGATCTCTCCATAAGGATGGTTTTTATACTGTACTTCCACAATCTGCTGGCAGTACAAAAAAATAAGCTGCAGATCTCCTTAGGCTGAGTCATGGTGCTTTGGGGCAGGGACCATGCATATCATGGGAATATTTCACAGTTTCTGCTCTGTTTTCAGTGTCTGACACCAAAACACCCACCTGATGACATCCTTTCAAGAGCAAAGGCAGCAATTTGCAGAATTCCGCTTCTTAGGGGAAGTGAGAAATTGCTGAGCTGACACCAAGTCCTGCAGTGTCCCTGTCACCTGCAGAGGCACCGCATCCTCGCCACGGTAGCGGGCATTGTGACAAAGTTTCTATGTCAGCTGGGTGTGGCAGCCAGGCACCCCCTAGGGGATGGGGAGCCTGTCAGCCCCGGGCCTGTCACTGCCTGGTGTCCCTGCTGCCACCAGCCAGGCCTCTGAAAACTTGTCAAACCATGCCCAGACTTGGGGCCAGATATGCCCAAAGTCTCCAAGAGACAAGTCGGGAAGAAAGATATGGGACAGAGGGAGAAAGCGAAGGGAGCAGGAGAAAGGGAAGGAAGAATAAAAAGTAGTGTTGGGCTGCAGGAGTGAGATGGAGGAATTGCAAGAAAAGAGGCAGGAAGCAGGAGAGTGAGAGAAAAGGAAAGAAGAGACATGCAGCCAGACGAGGGGTTAGTGAGAGAGGATGGGACAGAGAACAGGATGAGAAGGAAAGAAGGCAAGGCTAGGACAGGCAAGGACAGGCAAGGCAAGGCTAGGCTGCAGGACATGTTTTTGCTTTATAGTTTCTAGCACATTCCTCTTCAGACTAGGAGGAAAGCCATAAGACCGTATGGATTAGGCCCAAGCAAAAACCCCAGCTACTTGAGACTCTTAGACTAAGCCTAAAATACCAAGATCTCTCCATAAGGATGGTTTTTATACTGTACTTCCACAATCTGCTGGCAGTACAAAAAAATAAGCTACAGATCTCCTTAGGCTGAGTCATGGTGCTTTGGGGCATGGACCGTGCATATCATGGGAGTATTTCACAGTTTCTGCTCTGTTTTCAGTGTATGACACCAAAACACCCACCTGATGACATCCTTTCAAGAGCAAAGGCAGCAATTTGCAGAATTCCGCTTCTTAGGGGAAGTGAGAAATTGCTGAGCTGACACCAAGTCCTGCAGTGTCCCTGTCACCTGCAGAGCCACCGCATCCTCGCCACGGTAGCGGGCATTGTGACAAAGGTTCTATGTCAGCTGGGTGTGGCAGCCAGGTGCCCCCTAGGGGATGGGGAGCCTCTCAGCCCCGGGCCTGTCACTGCCTGCTGTCCCTTCTGTCAACCGCCAGGCCTCTGAAAACTTGTCAAACCATGCCCAGACTTGGGGCCAGATATGCCCAAAGTCTCCAAGAGAAAAGTCGGGAAGAAAGATATGGGACAGAGGGAGAAAGCGAAGGGAGCAGGAGAAAGGGAAGGAAGAATAAAAAGTAGTGTTGTGCTGCAGGAGTGAGATGGAGGAATTGCAAGAAAAGAGGCAGGAAGCAGGAGAGTGAGAGAAAAGGAAAGAAGAGACATGCAGCCAGACGAGGTGTTAGTGAGAGAGGATGGGACAGAGAACAGGATGAGAAGGACATAAGGCAAGGCTAGGACAGGCAAGGACCTGCAAGGCAAGGCTAGGCTGCAGGACATGTTTTTGCTTTATAGTTTCTAGCACATTCGTCTTCAGACTAGGAGGAAAGCCATAAGACCGTATGGATTAGGCCCAAGCAAAAACCCCAGCTACTTGAGACTCTTAGACTAAGCCTAAAATACCAAGATCTCTCCATAAGGATGGTTTTTATACTGTACTTCCACAATCTGCTGGCAGTACAAAAAAATAAGCTACAGATCTCCTTAGGCTGAGTCATGGTGCTTTGGGGCATGGACCGTGCATATCATGGGAGTATTTCACAGTTTCTGCTCTGTTTTCAGTGTATGACACCAAAACACCCACCTGATGACATCCTTTCAAGAGCAAAGGCAGCAATTTGCAGAATTCCGCTTCTTAGGGGAAGTGAGAAATTGCTGAGCTGACACCAAGTCCTGCAGTGTCCCTGTCACCTGCAGAGGCACCGCATCCTCGCCACGGTAGCGGGCATTGTGACAAAGGTTCTATGTCAGCTGGGTGTGGCAGCCAGGCGCCCCCTAGGGGATGGGGAGCCTGTCAGCCCCGGGCCTGTCACTGCCTGCTGGCCCTGCTGCCACCAGCCAGGCCTCTGAAAACTTGTCAAACCATGCCCAGACTTGGGGCCAGATATGCCCAAAGTCTCCAAGAGACAAGTCGGGAAGAAAGATATGGGACAGAGGGAGAAAGCGAAGGGAGCAGGAGAAAGGGAAGGAAGAATAAAAAGTAGTGTTGGGCTGCAGGAGTGAGATGGAGGAATTGCAAGAAAAGAGGCAGGAAGCAGGAGAGTGAGAGAAAAGGAAAGAAGAGACATGCAGCCAGACGAGGGCTTAGTGAGAGAGGATGGGACAGAGAACTGGATGAGAAGGAAAGAAGGCAAGGCTAGGACAGGCAAGGACAGGCAAGGCAAGGCTAGTCTGCAGGACATGTTTTTGCTTTATAGTTTCTAGCACATTCGTCTTCAGACTAGGAGGAAAGCCATAAGTCCGTATGGATTAGGCCCAAGCAAAAACCCCAGCTACTTGAGACACTTAGACTAAGCCTAAAATACCAAGATCTCTCCATAAGGATGGTTTTTATACTGTACTTCCACAATCTGCTGGCAGTACAAAAAAATAAGCTGCAGATCTCCTTAGGCTGAGTCATGGTGCTTTGGGGCAGGGACCATGCATATCATGGGAATATTTCACAGTTTCTGCTCTGTTTTCAGTGTCTGACACCAAAACACCCACCTGATGACATCCTTTCAAGAGCAAAGGCAGCAATTTGCAGAATTCCGCTTCTTAGGGGAAGTGAGAAATTGCTGAGCTGACACCAAGTCCTGCAGTGTCCCTGTCACCTGCAGAGGCACCGCATCCTCGCCACGGTAGCGGGCATTGTGACAAAGTTTCTATGTCAGCTGGGTGTGGCAGCCAGGCGCCCCCTAGGGGATGGGGAGCCTGTCAGCCCCGGGCCTGTCACTGCCTGGTGTCCCTGCTGCCACCAGCCAGGCCTCTGAAAACTTGTCAAACCATGCCCAGACTTGGGGCCAGATATGCCCAAAGTCTCCAAGAGACAAGTCGGGAAGAAAGATATGGGACAGAGGGAGAAAGCGAAGGGAGCAGGAGAAAGGGAAGGAAGAATAAAAAGTAGTGTTGGGCTGCAGGAGTGAGATGGAGGAATTGCAAGAAAAGAGGCAGGAAGCAGGAGAGTGAGAGAAAAGGAAAGAAGAGACATGCAGCTAGACGAGGGGTTAGTGAGAGAGGATGGGACAGAGAACAGGATGAGAAGGAAAGAAGGCAAGGCTAGGACAGGCAAGGACAGGCAAGGCAAGGCTAGGCTGCAGGACATGTTTTTGCTTTATAGTTTCTAGCACATTCCTCTTCAGACTAGGAGGAAAGCCATAAGACCGTATGGATTAGGCCCAAGCAAAAACCCCAGCTACTTGAGACTCTTAGACTAAGCCTAAAATACCAAGATCTCTCCATAAGGATGGTTTTTATACTGTACTTCCACAATCTGCTGGCAGTACAAAAAAATAAGCTACAGATCTCCTTAGGCTGAGTCATGGTGCTTTGGGGCATGGACCGTGCATATCATGGGAGTATTTCACAGTTTCTGCTCTGTTTTCAGTGTATGACACCAAAACACCCACCTGATGACATCCTTTCAAGAGCAAAGGCAGCAATTTGCAGAATTCCGCTTCTTAGGGGAAGTGAGAAATTGCTGAGCTGACACCAAGTCCTGCAGTGTCCCTGTCACCTGCAGAGCCACCGCATCCTCGCCACGGTAGCGGGCATTGTGACAAAGGTTCTATGTCAGCTGGGTGTGGCAGCCAGGTGCCCCCTAGGGGATGGGGAGCCTCTCAGCCCCGGGCCTGTCACTGCCTGCTGTCCCTTCTGTCAACCGCCAGGCCTCTGAAAACTTGTCAAACCATGCCCAGACTTGGGGCCAGATATGCCCAAAGTCTCCAAGAGAAAAGTCGGGAAGAAAGATATGGGACAGAGGGAGAAAGCGAAGGGAGCAGGAGAAAGGGAAGGAAGAATAAAAAGTAGTGTTGTGCTGCAGGAGTGAGATGGAGGAATTGCAAGAAAAGAGGCAGGAAGCAGGAGAGTGAGAGAAAAGGAAAGAAGAGACATGCAGCCAGACGAGGTGTTAGTGAGAGAGGATGGGACAGAGAACAGGATGAGAAGGACATAAGGCAAGGCTAGGACAGGCAAGGACCTGCAAGGCAAGGCTAGGCTGCAGGACATGTTTTTGCTTTATAGTTTCTAGCACATTCGTCTTCAGACTAGGAGGAAAGCCATAAGACCGTATGGATTAGGCCCAAGCAAAAACCCCAGCTACTTGAGACTCTTAGACTAAGCCTAAAATACCAAGATCTCTCCATAAGGATGGTTTTTATACTGTACTTCCACAATCTGCTGGCAGTACAAAAAAATAAGCTGCAGATCTCCTTAGGCTGAGTCATGGTGCTTTGGGGCATGGACCGTGCATATCATGGGAGTATTTCACAGTTTCTGCTCTGTTTTCAGTGTATGACACCAAAACACCCACCTGATGACATCCTTTCAAGAGCAAAGGCAGCAATTTGCAGAATTCCGCTTCTTAGGGGAAGTGAGAAATTGCTGAGCTGACACCAAGTCCTGCAGTGTCCCTGTCACCTGCAGAGCCACCGCATCCTCGCCACGGTAGCGGGCATTGTGACAAAGGTTCTATGTCAGCTGGGTGTGGCAGCCAGGCGCCCCCTAGGGGATGGGGAGCCTGTCAGCCCCGGGCCTGTCACTGCCTGCTGGCCCTGCTGCCACCAGCCAGGCCTCTGAAAACTTGTCAAACCATGCCCAGACTTGGGGCCAGATATGCCCAAAGTCTCCAAGAGACAAGTCGGGAAGAAAGATATGGGACAGAGGGAGAAAGCGAAGGGAGCAGGAGAAAGGGAAGGAAGAATAAAAAGTAGTGTTGGGCTGCAGGAGTGAGATGGAGGAATTGCAAGAAAAGAGGCAGGAAGCAGGAGAGTGAGAGAAAAGGAAAGAAGAGACATGCAGCCAGACGAGGGCTTAGTGAGAGAGGATGGGACAGAGAACTGGATGAGAAGGAAAGAAGGCAAGGCTAGGACAGGCAAGGACAGGCAAGGCAAGGCTAGTCTGCAGGACATGTTTTTGCTTCATAGTTTCTAGCACATTCGTCTTCAGACTAGGAGGAAAGCCATAAGTCCGTATGGATTAGGCCCAAGCAAAAACCCCAGCTACTTGAGACACTTAGACTAAGCCTAAAATACCAAGATCTCTCCATAAGGATGGTTTTTATACTGTACTTCCACAATCTGCTGGCAGTACAAAAAAATAAGCTGCAGATCTCCTTAGGCTGAGTCATGGTGCTTTGGGGCAGGGACCATGCATATCATGGGAATATTTCACAGTTTCTGCTCTGTTTTCAGTGTATGACACCAAAACACCCACCTGATGACATCCTTTCAAGAGCAAAGGCAGCAATTTGCAGAATTCCGCTTCTTAGGGGAAGTGAGAAATTGCTGAGCTGACACCAAGTCCTGCAGTGTCCCTGTCACCTGCAGAGCCACCGCATCCTCGCCACGGTAGCGGGCATTGTGACAAAGTTTCTATGTCAGCTGGGTGTGGCAGCCAGGCGCCCCCTAGGGGATGGGGAGCCTGTCAGCCCCGGGCCTGTCACTGCCTGGTGTCCCTGCTGCCACCAGCCAGGCCTCTGAAAACTTGTCAAACCATGCCCAGACTTGGGGCCAGATATGCCCAAAGTCTCCAAGAGACAAGTCGGGAAGAAAGATATGGGACAGAGGGAGAAAGCGAAGGGAGCAGGAGAAAGGGAAGGAAGAATAAAAAGTAGTGTTGGGCTGCAGGAGTGAGATGGAGGAATTGCAAGAAAAGAGGCAGGAAGCAGGAGAGTGAGAGAAAAGGAAAGAAGAGACATGCAGCCAGACGAGGGGTTAGTGAGAGAGGATGGGACAGAGAACAGGATGAGAAGGAAAGAAGGCAAGGCTAGGACAGGCAAGGACAGGCAAGGCAAGGCTAGGCTGCAGGACATGTTTTTGCTTTATAGTTTCTAGCACATTCCTCTTCAGACTAGGAGGAAAGCCATAAGACCGTATGGATTAGGCCCAAGCAAAAACCCCAGCTACTTGAGACTCTTAGACTAAGCCTAAAATACCAAGATCTCTCCATAAGGATGGTTTTTATACTGTACTTCCACAATCTGCTGGCAGTACAAAAAAATAAGCTACAGATCTCCTTAGGCTGAGTCATGGTGCTTTGGGGCATGGACCGTGCATATCATGGGAGTATTTCACAGTTTCTGCTCTGTTTTCAGTGTATGACACCAAAACACCCACCTGATGACATCCTTTCAAGAGCAAAGGCAGCAATTTGCAGAATTCCGCTTCTTAGGGGAAGTGAGAAATTGCTGAGCTGACACCAAGTCCTGCAGTGTCCCTGTCACCTGCAGAGCCACCGCATCCTCGCCACGGTAGCGGGCATTGTGACAAAGGTTCTATGTCAGCTGGGTGTGGCAGCCAGGTGCCCCCTAGGGGATGGGGAGCCTCTCAGCCCCGGGCCTGTCACTGCCTGCTGTCCCTTCTGTCAACCGCCAGGCCTCTGAAAACTTGTCAAACCATGCCCAGACTTGGGGCCAGATATGCCCAAAGTCTCCAAGAGAAAAGTCGGGAAGAAAGATATGGGACAGAGGGAGAAAGCGAAGGGAGCAGGAGAAAGGGAAGGAAGAATAAAAAGTAGTGTTGTGCTGCAGGAGTGAGATGGAGGAATTGCAAGAAAAGAGGCAGGAAGCAGGAGAGTGAGAGAAAAGGAAAGAAGAGACATGCAGCCAGACGAGGTGTTAGTGAGAGAGGATGGGACAGAGAACAGGATGAGAAGGACATAAGGCAAGGCTAGGACAGGCAAGGACCTGCAAGGCAAGGCTAGGCTGCAGGACATGTTTTTGCTTTATAGTTTCTAGCACATTCGTCTTCAGACTAGGAGGAAAGCCATAAGACCGTATGGATTAGGCCCAAGCAAAAACCCCAGCTACTTGAGACTCTTAGACTAAGCCTAAAATACCAAGATCTCTCCATAAGGATGGTTTTTATACTGTACTTCCACAATCTGCTGGCAGTACAAAAAAATAAGCTACAGATCTCCTTAGGCTGAGTCATGGTGCTTTGGGGCATGGACCGTGCATATCATGGGAGTATTTCACAGTTTCTGCTCTGTTTTCAGTGTATGACACCAAAACACCCACCTGATGACATCCTTTCAAGAGCAAAGGCAGCAATTTGCAGAATTCCGCTTCTTAGGGGAAGTGAGAAATTGCTGAGCTGACACCAAGTCCTGCAGTGTCCCTGTCACCTGCAGAGCCACCGCATCCTCGCCACGGTAGCGGGCATTGTGACAAAGGTTCTATGTCAGCTGGGTGTGGCAGCCAGGCGCCCCCTAGGGGATGGGGAGCCTGTCAGCCCCGGGCCTGTCACTGCCTGCTGGCCCTGCTGCCACCAGCCAGGCCTCTGAAAACTTGTCAAACCATGCCCAGACTTGGGGCCAGATATGCCCAAAGTCTCCAAGAGACAAGTCGGGAAGAAAGATATGGGACAGAGGGAGAAAGCGAAGGGAGCAGGAGAAAGGGAAGGAAGAATAAAAAGTAGTGTTGGGCTGCAGGAGTGAGATGGAGGAATTGCAAGAAAAGAGGCAGGAAGCAGGAGAGTGAGAGAAAAGGAAAGAAGAGACATGCAGCCAGACGAGGGCTTAGTGAGAGAGGATGGGACAGAGAACTGGATGAGAAGGAAAGAAGGCAAGGCTAGGACAGGCAAGGACAGGCAAGGCAAGGCTAGTCTGCAGGACATGTTTTTGCTTCATAGTTTCTAGCACATTCGTCTTCAGACTAGGAGGAAAGCCATAAGTCCGTATGGATTAGGCCCAAGCAAAAACCCCAGCTACTTGAGACACTTAGACTAAGCCTAAAATACCAAGATCTCTCCATAAGGATGGTTTTTATACTGTACTTCCACAATCTGCTGGCAGTACAAAAAAATAAGCTGCAGATCTCCTTAGGCTGAGTCATGGTGCTTTGGGGCAGGGACCATGCATATCATGGGAATATTTCACAGTTTCTGCTCTGTTTTCAGTGTATGACACCAAAACACCCACCTGATGACATCCTTTCAAGAGCAAAGGCAGCAATTTGCAGAATTCCGCTTCTTAGGGGAAGTGAGAAATTGCTGAGCTGACACCAAGTCCTGCAGTGTCCCTGTCACCTGCAGAGCCACCGCATCCTCGCCACGGTAGCGGGCATTGTGACAAAGTTTCTATGTCAGCTGGGTGTGGCAGCCAGGCGCCCCCTAGGGGATGGGGAGCCTGTCAGCCCCGGGCCTGTCACTGCCTGGTGTCCCTGCTGCCACCAGCCAGGCCTCTGAAAACTTGTCAAACCATGCCCAGACTTGGGGCCAGATATGCCCAAAGTCTCCAAGAGACAAGTCGGGAAGAAAGATATGGGACAGAGGGAGAAAGCGAAGGGAGCAGGAGAAAGGGAAGGAAGAATAAAAAGTAGTGTTGGGCTGCAGGAGTGAGATGGAGGAATTGCAAGAAAAGAGGCAGGAAGCAGGAGAGTGAGAGAAAAGGAAAGAAGAGACATGCAGCCAGACGAGGGGTTAGTGAGAGAGGATGGGACAGAGAACAGGATGAGAAGGAAAGAAGGCAAGGCTAGGACAGGCAAGGACAGGCAAGGCAAGGCTAGGCTGCAGGACATGTTTTTGCTTTATAGTTTCTAGCACATTCCTCTTCAGACTAGGAGGAAAGCCATAAGACCGTATGGATTAGGCCCAAGCAAAAACCCCAGCTACTTGAGACTCTTAGACTAAGCCTAAAATACCAAGATCTCTCCATAAGGATGGTTTTTATACTGTACTTCCACAATCTGCTGGCAGTACAAAAAAATAAGCTACAGATCTCCTTAGGCTGAGTCATGGTGCTTTGGGGCATGGACCGTGCATATCATGGGAGTATTTCACAGTTTCTGCTCTGTTTTCAGTGTATGACACCAAAACACCCACCTGATGACATCCTTTCAAGAGCAAAGGCAGCAATTTGCAGAATTCCGCTTCTTAGGGGAAGTGAGAAATTGCTGAGCTGACACCAAGTCCTGCAGTGTCCCTGTCACCTGCAGAGCCACCGCATCCTCGCCACGGTAGCGGGCATTGTGACAAAGGTTCTATGTCAGCTGGGTGTGGCAGCCAGGTGCCCCCTAGGGGATGGGGAGCCTCTCAGCCCCGGGCCTGTCACTGCCTGCTGTCCCTTCTGTCAACCGCCAGGCCTCTGAAAACTTGTCAAACCATGCCCAGACTTGGGGCCAGATATGCCCAAAGTCTCCAAGAGAAAAGTCGGGAAGAAAGATATGGGACAGAGGGAGAAAGCGAAGGGAGCAGGAGAAAGGGAAGGAAGAATAAAAAGTAGTGTTGTGCTGCAGGAGTGAGATGGAGGAATTGCAAGAAAAGAGGCAGGAAGCAGGAGAGTGAGAGAAAAGGAAAGAAGAGACATGCAGCCAGACGAGGTGTTAGTGAGAGAGGATGGGACAGAGAACAGGATGAGAAGGACATAAGGCAAGGCTAGGACAGGCAAGGACCTGCAAGGCAAGGCTAGGCTGCAGGACATGTTTTTGCTTTATAGTTTCTAGCACATTCGTCTTCAGACTAGGAGGAAAGCCATAAGACCGTATGGATTAGGCCCAAGCAAAAACCCCAGCTACTTGAGACTCTTAGACTAAGCCTAAAATACGAAGATCTCTCCATAAGGATGGTTTTTATACTGTACTTCCACAATCTGCTGGCAGTACAAAAAAATAAGCTACAGATCTCCTTAGGCTGAGTCATGGTGCTTTGGGGCATGGACCGTGCATATCATGGGAGTATTTCACAGTTTCTGCTCTGTTTTCAGTGTATGACACCAAAACACCCACCTGATGACATCCTTTCAAGAGCAAAGGCAGCAATTTGCAGAATTCCGCTTCTTAGGGGAAGTGAGAAATTGCTGAGCTGACACCAAGTCCTGCAGTGTCCCTGTCACCTGCAGAGCCACCGCATCCTCGCCACGGTAGCGGGCATTGTGACAAAGGTTCTATGTCAGCTGGGTGTGGCAGCCAGGCGCCCCCTAGGGGATGGGGAGCCTGTCAGCCCCGGGCCTGTCACTGCCTGCTGGCCCTGCTGCCACCAGCCAGGCCTCTGAAAACTTGTCAAACCATGCCCAGACTTGGGGCCAGATATGCCCAAAGTCTCCAAGAGACAAGTCGGGAAGAAAGATATGGGACAGAGGGAGAAAGCGAAGGGAGCAGGAGAAAGGGAAGGAAGAATAAAAAGTAGTGTTGGGCTGCAGGAGTGAGATGGAGGAATTGCAAGAAAAGAGGCAGGAAGCAGGAGAGTGAGAGAAAAGGAAAGAAGAGACATGCAGCCAGACGAGGGCTTAGTGAGAGAGGATGGGACAGAGAACTGGATGAGAAGGAAAGAAGGCAAGGCTAGGACAGGCAAGGACAGGCAAGGCAAGGCTAGTCTGCAGGACATGTTTTTGCTTTATAGTTTCTAGCACATTCGTCTTCAGACTAGGAGGAAAGCCATAAGTCCGTATGGATTAGGCCCAAGCAAAAACCCCAGCTACTTGAGACACTTAGACTAAGCCTAAAATACCAAGATCTCTCCATAAGGATGGTTTTTATACTGTACTTCCACAATCTGCTGGCAGTACAAAAAAATAAGCTGCAGATCTCCTTAGGCTGAGTCATGGTGCTTTGGGGCAGGGACCATGCATATCATGGGAATATTTCACAGTTTCTGCTCTGTTTTCAGTGTATGACACCAAAACACCCACCTGATGACATCCTTTCAAGAGCAAAGGCAGCAATTTGCAGAATTCCGCTTCTTAGGGGAAGTGAGAAATTGCTGAGCTGACACCAAGTCCTGCAGTGTCCCTGTCACCTGCAGAGGCACCGCATCCTCGCCACGGTAGCGGGCATTGTGACAAAGTTTCCATGTCAGCTGGGTGTGGCAGCCAGGCGCCCCCTAGGGGATGGGGAGCCTGTCAGCCCCGGGCCTGTCACTGCCTGGTGTCCCTGCTGCCACCAGCCAGGCCTCTGAAAACTTGTCAAACCATGCCCAGACTTGGGGCCAGATATGCCCAAAGTCTCCAAGAGACAAGTCGGGAAGAAAGATATGGGACAGAGGGAGAAAGCGAAGGGAGCAGGAGAAAGGGAAGGAAGAATAAAAAGTAGTGTTGGGCTGCAGGAGTGAGATGGAGGAATTGCAAGAAAAGAGGCAGGAAGCAGGAGAGTGAGAGAAAAGGAAAGAAGAGACATGCAGCCAGACGAGGGCTTAGTGAGAGAGGATGGGACAGAGAACAGGATGAGAAGGACAGAAGGCAAGGCTAGGACAGGCAAGGACAGGCAAGGCAAGGCTAGGCTGCAGGACATGTTTTTGCTTTATAGTTTCTAGCACATTCGTCTTCAGACTAGGAGGAAAGCCATAAGACCGTATGGATTAGGCCCAAGCAAAAACCCCAGCTACTTGAGACTCTTAGACTAAGCCTAAAATACCAAGATCTCTCCATAAGGATGGTTTTTATACTGTACTTCCACAATCTGCTGGCAGTACAAAAAAATAAGCTGCAGATCTCCTTAGGCTGAGTCATGGTGCTTTGGGGCAGGGACCATGCATATCATGGGAATATTTCACAGTTTCTGCTCTGTTTTCAGTGTCTGACACCAAAACACCCACCTGATGACATCCTTTCAAGAGCAAAGGCAGCAATTTGCAGAATTCCGCTTCTTAGGGGAAGTGAGAAATTGCTGAGCTGACACCAAGTCCTGCAGTGTCCCTGTCACCTGCAGAGCCACCGCATCCTCGCCACGGTAGCGGGCATTGTGACAAAGGTTCTATGTCAGCTGGGTGTGGCAGCCAGGTGCCCCCTAGGGGATGGGGAGCCTCTCAGCCCCGGGCCTGTCACTGCCTGCTGTCCCTGCTGCCACCAGCCAGGCCTCTGAAAACTTGTCAAACCATGCCCAGACTTGGGGCCAGTTTGGCTCAAAGTCTGCAAGAGACAAGTCGGGAAGAAAGATATGGGACAGAGGGAGAAAGCGAAGGGAGCAGGAGAAAGGGAAGGAAGAATAAAAAGTAGTGTTGGGCTGCAGGAGTGAGATGGAGGAATTGCAAGAAAAGAGGCAGGAAGCAGGAGAGTGAGAGAAAAGGAAAGAAGAGACATGCAGCCAGACGAGGGGTTAGTGAGAGAGGATGGGACAGAGAACAGGATGAGAAGGACATAAGGCAAGGCTAGGACAGGCAAGGACAGGCAAGGCAAGGCTAGGCTGCAGGACATTTTTTTGCTTTATAGTTTCTAGCACATTTGTCTTCAGACTAGGAGGAAAGCCATAAGACCGTATGGATTAGGCCCAAGCAAAAACCCCAGCTACTTGAGACTCTTAGACTAAGCCTAAAATACCAAGATCTCTCCATAAGGATGGTTTTTATACTGTACTTCCACAATCTGCTGGCAGTACAAAAAAATAAGCTGCAGATCTCCTTAGGCTGAGTCATGGTCCTTTGGGGCAGGGACCATGCATATCATGGGAATATTTCACAGTTCCTGCTCTGTTTTCAGTGTATGACACCAAAACACCCACCTGATGACATCCTTTCAAGAGCAAAGGCAGCAATTTGCAGAATTCCGCTTCTTAGGGGAAGTGAGAAATTGCTGAGCTGACACCAAGTCCTGCAGTGTCCCTGTCACCTGCAGAGCCACCGCATCCTCGCCACGGTAGCGGGCATTGTGACAAAGGTTCTATGTCAGCTGGGTGTGGCAGCCAGGTGCCCCCTAGGGGATGGGGAGCCTCTCAGCCCCGGGCCTGTCAGTGCCTTCTGTCCCTTCTGTCACCAGCCAGGCCTCTGAAAACTTGTCAAACCATGCCCAGACTTGGGGCCAGATATGCCCAAAGTCTCCAAGAGACAAGTCGGGAAGAAAGATATGGGACAGAGGGAGAAAGCGAAGGGAGCAGGAGAAAGGGAAGGAAGAATAAAAAGTAGTGTTGGGCTGCAGGAGTGAGATGGAGGAATTGCAAGAAAAGAGGCAGGGAGCAGGAGAGTGAGAGAAAAGGAAAGAAGAGACATGCAGCCAGACGAGGGGTTAGTGAGAGAGGACGGGACAGAGAACAGGATGAGAAGGACATAAGGCAAGGCAAGGACAGGCAAGGACAGGCAAGGCAAGGCTAGGCTGCAGGACATGTTTTTGCTTTATAGTTACTAGCACATTCGTCTTCAGACTAGGAGGAAAGCCATAAGACCGTATGGATTAGGCCCAAGCAAAAACCCCAGCTACTTGAGACTCTTAGACTAAGCCTAAAATACCAAGATCTCTCCATAAGGATGGTTTTTATACTGTACTTCCACAATCTGCTGGCAGTACAAAAAAATAAGCTACAGATCTCCTTAGGCTGAGTCATGGTGCTTTGGGGCATGGACCGTGCATATCATGGGAGTATTTCACAGTTTCTGCTCTGTTTTCAGTGTATGACACCAAAACACCCACCTGATGACATCCTTTCAAGAGCAAAGGCAGCAATTTGCAGAATTCCGCTTCTTAGGGGAAGTGAGAAATTGCTGAGCTGACACCAAGTCCTGCAGTGTCCCTGTCACCTGCAGAGCCACCGCATCCTCGCCACGGTAGCGGGCATTGTGACAAAGGTTCTATGTCAGCTGGGTGTGGCAGCCAGGCGCCCCCTAGGGGATGGGGAGCCTGTCAGCCCTGGGCCTGTCACTGCCTGCTGGCCCTGCTGCCACCAGCCAGGCCTCTGAAAACTTGACAAACCATGCCCAGACTTGGCGCCAGATATGCCCAAAGTCTGCAAGAGACAAGTCGGGAAGAAAGATATGGGACAGAGGGAGAAAGCGAAGGGAGCAGGAGAAAGGGAAGGAAGAATAAAAAGTAGTGTTGGGCTGCAGGAGTGAGATGGAGGAATTGCAAGAAAAGAGGCAGGAAGCAGGAGAGTGAGAGAAAAGGAAAGAAGAGACATGCAGCCAGACGAGGTGTTAGTGAGAGAGGATGGGACAGAGAACAGGATGAGAAGGACATAAGGCAAGGCTAGGACAGGCAAGGACAGGCAAGGCAAGGCTAGGCTGCAGGACATGTTTTTGCTTTATAGTTTCTAGCACATTCGTCTTCAGACTAGGAGGAAAGCCATAAGACCGTATGGATTAGGCCCAAGCAAAAACCCCAGCTACTTGAGACTCTTAGACTAAGCCTAAAATACCAAGATCTCTCCATAAGGATGGTTTCTATACTGTACTTCCACAATCTGCTGGCAGTACAAAAAAATAAGCTGCAGATCTCCTTAGGCTTAGTCATGGTGCTTTGGGGCATGGACCATGCATATCATGGGAATATTTCACAGTTTCTGCTCTGTTTTCAGTGTATGACACTAAAACACCCACCTGATGACATCCTTTCAAGAGCAAAGGCAGCAATTTGCAGAATTCCGCTTCTTAGGGGAAGTGAGAAATTGCTGAGCTGACACCAAGTCCTGCAGTGTCCCTGTCACCTGCAGAGCCACCGCATCCTCGCCACGGTAGCGGGCATTGTGACAAAGTTTCTATATCAGCTGGGTGTGGCAGCCAGACGCCCCCTAGGGGATGGGGAGCCTGTCAGCCCCAGGCCTGTCACTGCCTGGTGTCCCTGCTGCCACCAGCCAGGCCTCTGAAAACTTGTCAAACCATGCCCAGACTTGGGGCCAGTTAGGCCCAAAGTCTGCAAGAGACAAGTCGCGAAGAAAGATATGGGACAGAGGGAGAAAGCGAAGGGAGCAGGAGAAAGGGAAAGAAGAATAAAAAGTAGTGTTGGGCTGCAGGAGTGAGATGGAGGAATTGCAAGAAGAGGCAGGAAAAAGGAGAGTGAGAGAAAAGGAAAGAAGAGACATGCAGCCAGACGAGGGCTTAGTGAGAGAGGATGGGACAGAGAACAGGATGAGAAGGACATAAGGCAAGGCTAGGACAGGCAAGGACAGGCAAAGCAAGGCTAGGCTGCAGGACATATTTTTGCTTTATAGTTTCTAGCACATTCGTCTTCAGACTAGGAGGAAAGCCATAAGACCGTATGGATTAGGCCCAAGCAAAAACCCCAGCTACTTGAGACACTTAGACTAAGCCTAAAATACCAAGATCTCTCCATAAGGATGCTTTTTATACTGTACTTCCACAATCTGCTGGCAGTACAAAAAAATAAGCTGCAGATCTCCTTAGGCTGAGTCATGGTGCTTTGGGGCAGGGACCATGCATATCATGGGAATATTTCACAGTTTCTGCTCTGTTTTCAGTGTATGACACCAAAACACCCACCTGATGACATCCTTTCAAGAGCAAAGGCAGCAATTTGCAGAATTCCGCTTCTTAGGGGAAGTGAGAAATTGCTGAGCTGACTCCAAGTCCTGCAGTGTCCCTGTCACCTGCAGAGCCACCGCATCCTCGCCACGGTAGCGGGCATTGTGACAAAGGTTCTATGTCAGCTGGGTGTGGCAGCCAGGCGCCCCCTAGGGGATGGGGAGCCTGTCAGCCCCGTGCCTGTCACTGCCTGTTGTCCCTGCTGCCACCAGCCAGGCCTCTGAAAACTTGTCAAAACATGCCCTGACTTGGGGCCAGTTTGGCCCAAAGTCTGCAAGAGACAAGTTGGGAAGAAAGATATGGGACAGAGGGAGAAAGCAAAGGGAGCAGGAGAAAGGGAAGGAAGAATAAAAAGTAGTGTTGGGCTGCAGGAGTGAGATGGAGGAATTGCAAGAAAAGAGGCAGGAAGCAGGAGAGTGAGAGAAAAGGAAAGAAGAGACATGCAGCCAGACGAGGGGTTAGTGAGAGAGGATGGGACAGAGAAGAGGATGAGAAGGACATAAGGCAAGGCTAGGACAGGCAAGGACAGGCAAGGCAAGGCTAGGCTGCAGGACATGTTTTCGCTTTATAGTTTCTAGCACATTCGTCTTCAGACTAGGAGGAAAGCCATAAGACCGTATGGATTAGGCCCAAGCAAAAACCCCAGCTACTTGAGACTCTTAGACTAAGCCTAAAATACCAAGATCTCTCCATAAGGATGGTTTTTATACTGTACTTCCACAATCTGCTGGCAGTACAAAAAAATAAGCTACAGATCTCCTTAGGCTGAGTCATGGTGCTTTGGGGCATGGACCGTGCATATCATGGGAGTATTTCACAGTTTCTGCTCTGTTTTCAGTGTATGACACCAAAACACCCACCTGATGACATACTTTCAAGAGCAAAGGCAGCAATTTGCAGAATTCCGCTTCTTAGGGGAAGTGAGAAATTGCTGAGCTGACTCCAAGTCCTGCAGTGTCCCTGTCACCTGCAGAGCCACCGCATCCTCGCCACGGTAGCGGGCATTGTGACAAAGGTTCTATGTCAGCTGGGTGTGGCAGCCAGGTGCCCCCTAGGGGATGGGGAGCCTGTCAGCCCCGGGCCTGTCACTGCCTGGTGTCCCTGCTGCCACCAGCCAGGCCTCTGAAAACTTGTCAAACCATGCCCAGACTTGGGGCCAGATATGCCCAAAGTCTGCAAGAGACAAGTCGGGAAGAAAGATATGGGACAGAGGGAGAAAGCGAAGGGAGCAGGAGAAAGGGATGGAAGAATAAAAAGTAGTGTTGGGCTGCAGGAGTGAGATGGAGGAATTGCAAGAAAAGAGGCAGGAAGCAGGAGAGTGAGAGAAAAGGAAAGAAGAGACATGCAGCCAGACGAGGGGTTAGTGAGAGAGGATGGGACAGAGAACAGGATGAGAAGGAAAGAAGGCAAGGCTAGGACAGGCAAGGACAGGCAAGGCAAGGCTAGGCTGCAGGACATTTTTTTGCTTTATAGTTTCTAGCACATTCGTCTTCAGACTAGGAGGAAAGCCATAAGACCGTATGGATTAGGCCCAAGCAAAAACCCCAGCTACTTGAGACTCTTAGACTAAGCCTAAAATACCAAGATCTCTCCATAAGGATGGTTTTTATACTGTACTTCCACAATCTGCTGGCAGTACAAAAAAATAAGCTACAGATCTCCTTAGGCTGAGTCATGGTGCTTTGGGGCATGGACCGTGCATATCATGGGAGTATTTCACAGTTTCTGCTCTGTTTTCAGTGTATGACACCAAAACACCCACCTGATGACATCCTTTCAAGAGCAAAGGCAGCAATTTGCAGAATTCCGCTTCTTAGGGGAAGTGAGAAATTGCTGAGCTGACACCAAGTCCTGCAGTGTCCCTGTCACCTGCAGAGCCACCGCATCCTCGCCACGGTAGCGGGCATTGTGACAAAGTTTCTATATCAGCTGGGTGTGGCAGCCAGACGCCCCCTAGGGGATGGGGAGCCTGTCAGCCCCGGGCCTGTCACTGCCTGGTGTCCCTGCTGCCACCAGCCAGGCCTCTGAAAACTTGTCAAAACATGCCCAGACTTTGGGCCAGATATGCCCAAAGTCTCCAAGAGACAAGTCGGGAAGAAAGATATGGGACAGAGGGAGAAAGCGAAGGGAGCAGGAGAAAGGGAAGGAAGAATAAAAAGTAGTGTTGTGCTGCAGGAGTGAGATGGAGGAATTGCAAGAAAAGAGGCAGGAAGCAGGAGAGTGAGAGAAAAGGAAAGAAGAGACATGCAGCCAGACGAGGTGTTAGTGAGAGAGGATGGGACAGAGAACTGGATGAGAAGGAAAGAAGGCAAGGCTAGGACAGGCAAGGACAGGCAAGGCAAGGCTAGGCTGCAGGACATGTTTTTGCTTTATAGTTTCTAGCACATTCCTCTTCAGACTAGGAGGAAAGCCATAAGTCCGTATGGATTAGGCCCAAGCAAAAACCCCAGCTACTTGAGACACTTAGACTAAGCCTAAAATACCAAGATCTCTCCATAAGGATGGTTTTTATACTGTACTTCCACAATCTGCTGGCAGTACAAAAAAATAAGCTGCAGATCTCCTTAGGCTGAGTCATGGTGCTTTGGGGCAGGGACCATGCATATCATGGGAATATTTCACAGTTTCTGCTCTGTTTTCAGTGTATGACACCAAAACACCCACCTGATGACATCCTTTCAAGAGCAAAGGCAGCAATTTGCAGACTTCCGCTTCTTAGGGGAAGTGAGAAATTGCTGAGCTGACACCAAGTCCTGCAGTGTCCCTGTCACCTGCAGAGCCACCGCATCCTCGCCACGGTAGCGGGCATTGTGACAAAGGTTCTATGTCAGCTGGGTGTGGCAGCCAGGCGCCCCCTAGGGGATGGGGAGCCTGTCAGCCCCGGGCCTGTCACTGCCTGGTGTCCCTGCTGCCACCAGCCAGGCCTCTGAAAACTTGTCAAAACATGCCCAGACTTGGGGCCAGTTTGGCCCAAAGTCTGCAAGAGACAAGTCGGGAAGAAAGATATGGGACAGAGGGAGAAAGCGAAGGGAGCAGGAGAAAGGGAAGGAAGAATAAAAAGTAGTGTTGGGCTGCAGGAGTGAGATGGAGGAATGGCAAGAAAAGAGGCAGGAAGCAGGAGAGTGAGAGAAAAGGAAAGAAGAGACATGCAGCCAGACGAGGGCTTAGTGAGAGAGGATGGGACAGAGAACAGGATGAGAAGGACATAAGGCAAGGCTAGGACAGGCAAGGACAGGCAAGGCAAGGCTAGGCTGCAGGACATGTTTTTGCTTTATAGTTTCTAGCACATTCGTCTTCAGACTAGGAGGAAAGCCATAAGACCGTATGGATTAGGCCCAAGCAAAAACCCCAGCTACTTGAGACTCTTAGACTAAGCCTAAAATACCAAGATCTCTCCATAAGGATGGTTTTTATACTGTACTTCCACAATCTGCTGGCAGTACAAAAAAATAAGCTGCAGATCTCCTTAGGCTGAGTCATGGTGCTTTGGGGCATGGACCATGCATATCATGGGAATATTTCACAGTTTCTGCTCTGTTTTCAGTGTATGACACCAAAACACCCACCTGATGACATCCTTTCAAGAGCAAAGGCAGCAATTTGCAGAATTCCGCTTCTTAGGGGAAGTGAGAAATTGCTGAGCTGACTCCAAGTCCTGCAGTGTCCCTGTCACCTGCAGAGCCACCGCATCCTCGCCACGGTAGCGGGCATTGTGACAAAGGTTCTATGTCAGCTGGGTGTGGCAGCCAGGCGCCCCCTAGGGGATGGGGAGCCTGTCAGCCCCGTGCCTGTCACTGCCTGTTGTCCCTGCTGCCACCAGCCAGGCCTCTGAAAACTTGTCAAAACATGCCCAGACTTGGGGCCAGTTTGGCCCAAAGTCTCCAAGAGACAAGTCGGGAAGAAAGATATGGGACAGAGGGAGAAAGCAAAGGGAGCAGGAGAAAGGGAAGGAAGAATAAAAAGTAGTGTTGGGCTGCAGGAGTGAGATGGAGGAATTGCAAGAAAAGAGGCAGGAAGCAGGAGAGTGAGAGAAAAGGAAAGAAGAGACATGCAGCCAGACGAGGGCTTAGTGAGAGAGGATGGGACAGAGAACAGGATGAGAAGGATATAAGGCAAGGCTAGGACAGGCAAGGACAGGCAAGGCAAGGCTAGGCTGCAGGACATGTTTTCGCTTTATAGTTTCTAGCACATTCGTCTTCAGACTAGGAGGAAAGCCATAAGACCGTATGGATTAGGCCCAAGCAAAAACCCCAGCTACTTGAGACTCTTAGACTAAGCCTAAAATACCAAGATCTCTCCATAAGGATGGTTTTTATACTGTACTTCCACAATCTGCTGGCAGTACAAAAAAATAAGCTACAGATCTCCTTAGGCTGAGTCATGGTGCTTTGGGGCATGGACCGTGCATATCATGGGAGTATTTCACAGTTTCTGCTCTGTTTTCAGTGTATGACACCAAAACACCCACCTGATGACATACTTTCAAGAGCAAAGGCAGCAATTTGCAGAATTCCGCTTCTTAGGGGAAGTGAGAAATTGCTGAGCTGACACCAAGTCCTGCAGTGTCCCTGTCACCTGCAGAGCCACCGCATCCTCGCCACGGTAGCGGGCATTGTGACAAAGGTTCTATGTCAGCTGGGTGTGGCAGCCAGGTGCCCCCTAGGGGATGGGGAGCCTGTCAGCCCCGGGCCTGTCACTGCCTGGTGTCCCTGCTGCCACCAGCCAGGCCTCTGAAAACTTGTCAAACCATGCCCAGACTTGGGGCCAGATATGCCCAAAGTCTCCAAGAGACAAGTCGGGAAGAAAGATATGGGACAGAGGGAGAAAGCGAAGGGAGCAGGAGAAAGGGAAGGAAGAATAAGAAGTAGTGTTGGGCTGCAGGAGTGAGATGGAGGAATTGCAAGAAAAGAGGCAGGAAGCAGGAGAGTGAGAGAAAAGGAAAGAAGAGACATGCAGCCAGACGAGGGGTTAGTGAGAGAGGATGGGACAGAGAACAGGATGAGAAGGAAAGAAGGCAAGGCTAGGACAGGCAAGGACAGGCAAGGCAAGGCTAGGCTGCAGGACATGTTTTTGCTTTATAGTTTCTAGCACATTCATCTTCAGACCAGGAGGAAAGCCATAAGACCGTATGGATTAGGCCCAAGCAAAAACCCCAGCTACTTGAGACTCTTAGACTAAGCCTAAAATACCAAGATCTCTCCATAAGGATGTTTTTTATACTGTACTTCCACGATCTGCTGGCAGTACAAAAAAATAAGCTACAGATCTCCTTAGGCTGAGTCATGGTGCTTTGGGGCATGGACCGTGCATATCATGGGAGTATTTCACAGTTTCTGCTCTGTTTTCAGTGTATGACACCAAAACACCCACCTGATGACATCCTTTCAAGAGCAAAGGCAGCAATTTGCAGAATTCCGCTTCTTAGGGGAAGTGAGAAATTGCTGAGCTGACACCAAGTCCTGCAGTGTCCCTGTCACCTGCAGAGCCACCGCATCCTCGCCACGGTAGCGGGCATTGTGACAAAGTTTCTATATCAGCTGGGTGTGGCAGCCAGGCGCCCCCTAGGGGATGGGGAGCCTGTCAGCCCCAGGCCTGTCACTGCCTGGTGTCCCTGCTGCCACCAGCCAGGCCTCTGAAAACTTGTCAAAACATGCCCAGACTTTGGGCCAGATATGCCCAAAGTCTCCAAGAGACAAGTCGGGAAGAAAGATATGGGACAGAGGGAGAAAGCGAAGGGAGCAGGAGAAAGGGAAGGAAGAATAAGAAGTAGTGTTGGGCTGCAGGAGTGAGATGGAGGAATTGCAAGAAAAGAGGCAGGAAGCAGGAGAGTGAGAGAAAAGGAAAGAAGAGACATGCAGCCAGACGAGGGCTTAGTGAGAGAGGATGGGACAGAGAACAGGATGAGAAGGACAGAAGGCAAGGCTAGGACAGGCAAGGACAGGCAAGGCAAGGCTAGGCTGCAGGACATGTTTTTGCTTTATAGTTTCTAGCACATTTGTCTTCAGACTAGGAGGAAAGCCATAAGTCCGTATGGATTAGGCCCAAGGAAAAACCCCAGCTACTTGAGACTCTTAGACTAAGCCTAAAATACCAAGATCTCTCCATAAGGATGGTTTTTATACTGTACTTCCACAATCTGCTGGCAGTACAAAAAAATAAGCTGCAGATCTCCTTAGGCTGAGTCATGGTGCTTTGGGGCAGGGACCATGCATATCATGGGAATATTTCACAGTTTCTGCTCTGTTTTCAGTGTATGACACCAAAACACCCACCTGATGACATCCTTTCAAGAGCAAAGGCAGCAATTTGCAGACTTCCGCTTCTTAGGGGAAGTGAGAAATTGCTGAGCTGACACCAAGTCCTGCAGTGTCCCTGTCACCTGCAGAGCCACCGCATCCTCGCCACGGTAGCGGGCATTGTGACAAAGGTTCTATGTCAGCTGGGTGTGGCAGCCAGGAGCCCCCTAGGGGATGGGGAGCCTGTCAGCCCCGTGCCTGTCACTGCCTGGTGTCCCTGCTGCCACCAGCCAGGCCTCTGAAAACTTGTCAAAACATGCCCAGACTTGGGGCCAGTTTGGCCAAAGTCTCCAAGAGACAAGTCGGGAAGAAAGATATGGGACAGAGGGAGAAAGCAAAGGGAGCAGGAGAAAGGGAAGGAAGAATAAAAAGTAGTGTTGGGCTGCAGGAGTGAGATGGAGGAATTGCAAGAAAAGAGGCAGGAAGCAGGAGAGTGAGAGAAAAGGAAAGAAGAGACATGCAGCCAGACGAGGGCTTAGTGAGAGAGGATGGGACAGAGAACAGGATGAGAAGGACATAAGGCAAGGCTAGGACAGGCAAGGACAGGCAAGGCAAGGCTAGGCTGCAGGACATGTTTTCGCTTTATAGTTTCTAGCACATTCGTCTTCAGACTAGGAGGAAAGCCATAAGACCGTATGGATTAGGCCCAAGCAAAAACCCCAGCTACTTGAGACTCTTAGACTAAGCCTAAAATACCAAGATCTCTCCATAAGGATGGTTTTTATACTGTACTTCCACAATCTGCTGGCAGTACAAAAAAATAAGCTACAGATCTCCTTAGGCTGAGTCATGGTGCTTTGGGGCATGGACCGTGCATATCATGGGAGTATTTCACAGTTTCTGCTCTGTTTTCAGTGTATGACACCAAAACACCCACCTGATGACATCCTTTCAAGAGCAAAGGCAGCAATTTGCAGAATTCCGCTTCTTAGGGGAAGTGAGAAATTGCTGAGCTGACACCAAGTCCTGCAGTGTCCCTGTCACCTGCAGAGCCACCGCATCCTCGCCACGGTAGCGGGCATTGTGACAAAGGTTCTATGTCAGCTGGGTGTGGCAGCCAGGTGCCCCCTAGGGGATGGGGAGCCTGTCAGCCCCGGGCCTGTCACTGCCTGGTGTCCCTGCTGCCACCAGCCAGGCCTCTGAAAACTTGTCAAACCATGCCCAGACTTGGGGCCAGATATGCCCAAAGTCTCCAAGAGACAAGTCGGGAAGAAAGATATGGGACAGAGGGAGAAAGCGAAGGGAGCAGGAGAAAGGGAAGGAAGAATAAGAAGTAGTGTTGGGCTGCAGGAGTGAGATGGAGGAATTGCAAGAAAAGAGGCAGGAAGCAGGAGAGTGAGAGAAAAGGAAAGAAGAGACATGCAGCCAGACGAGGGGTTAGTGAGAGAGGATGGGACAGAGAACAGGATGAGAAGGACAGAAGGCAAGGCTAGGACAGGCAAGGACAGGCAAGGCAAGGCTAGGCTGCAGGACATGTTTTTGCTTTATAGTTTCTAGCACAATCGTCTTCAGACCAGGAGGAAAGCCATAAGACCGTATGGATTAGGCCCAAGCAAAAACCCCAGCTACTTGAGACTCTTAGACTAAGCCTAAAATACCAAGATCTCTCCATAAGGATGTTTTTTATACTGTACTTCCACGATCTGCTGGCAGTACAAAAAAATAAGCTACAGATCTCCTTAGGCTGAGTCATGGTGCTTTGGGGCATGGACCGTGCATATCATGGGAGTATTTCACAGTTTCTGCTCTGTTTTCAGTGTATGACACCAAAACACCCACCTGATGACATCCTTTCAAGAGCAAAGGCAGCAATTTGCAGAATTCCGCTTCTTAGGGGAAGTGAGAAATTGCTGAGCTGACACCAAGTCCTGCAGTGTCCCTGTCACCTGCAGAGCCACCGCATCCTCGCCACGGTAGCGGGCATTGTGACAAAGTTTCTATATCAGCTGGGTGTGGCAGCCAGACGCCCCCTAGGGGATGGGGAGCCTGTCAGCCCCGGGCCTGTCACTGCCTGGTGTCCCTGCTGCCACCAGCCAGGCCTCTGAAAACTTGTCAAAACATGCCCAGACTTTGGGCCAGATATGCCCAAAGTCTCCAAGAGACAAGTCGGGAAGAAAGATATGGGACAGAGGGAGAAAGCGAAGGGAGCAGGAGAAAGGGAAGGAAGAATAAGAAGTAGTGTTGGGCTGCAGGAGTGAGATGGAGGAATTGCAAGAAAAGAGGCAGGAAGCAGGAGAGTGAGAGAAAAGGAAAGAAGAGACATGCAGCCAGACGAGGGCTTAGTGAGAGAGGATGGGACAGAGAACAGGATGAGAAGGAAAGAAGGCAAGGCTAGGACAGGCAAGGACAGGCAAGGCAAGGCTAGGCTGCAGGACATGTTTTTGCTTTATAGTTTCTAGCACATTTGTCTTCAGACTAGGAGGAAAGCCATAAGTCCGTATGGATTAGGCCCAAGGAAAAACCCCAGCTACTTGAGACTCTTAGACTAAGCCTAAAATACCAAGATCTCTCCATAAGGATGGTTTTTATACTGTACTTCCACAATCTGCTGGCAGTACAAAAAAATAAGCTGCAGATCTCCTTAGGCTGAGTCATGGTGCTTTGGGGCAGGGACCATGCATATCATGGGAATATTTCACAGTTTCTTTTCTGTTTTCAGTGTATGACACCAAAACACCCACCTGATGACATCCTTTCAAGAGCAAAGGCAGCAATTTGCAGACTTCCGCTTCTTAGGGGAAGTGAGAAATTGCTGAGCTGACACCAAGTCCTGCAGTGTCCCTGTCACCTGCAGAGCCACCGCATCCTCGCCACGGTAGCGGGCATTGTGACAAAGGTTCTATGTCAGCTGGGTGTGGCAGCCAGGCGCCCCCTAGGGGATGGGGAGCCTGTCAGCCCCGGGCCTGTCACTGCCTGGTGTCCCTGCTGCCACCAGCCAGGCCTCTGAAAACTTGTCAAAACATGCCCAGACTTGGGGCCAGTTTGGCCCAAAGTCTCCAAGAGACAAGTCGGGAAGAAAGATATGGGACAGAGGGAGAAAGCGAAGGGAGCAGGAGAAAGGGAAGGAAGAATAAGAAGTAGTGTTGGGCTGCAGGAGTGAGATGGAGGAATTGCAAGAAAAGAGGCAGGAAGCAGGAGAGTGAGAGAAAATGAAAGAAGAGACATGCAGCCAGACGAGGGGTTAGTGAGAGAGGATGGGACAGAGAAGAGGATGAGAAGGAAAGAAGGCAAGGCTAGGACAGGCAAGGACAGGCAAGGCAAGGCTAGGCTGCAGGACATTTTTTTGCTTTATAGTTTCTAGCACATTCGTCTTCAGACCAGGAGGAAAGCCATAAGACCGTATGGATTAGGCCCAAGCAAAAACCCCAGCTACTTGAGACTCTTAGACTAAGCCTAAAATACCAAGATCTCTCCATAAGGATGTTTTTTATACTGTACTTCCACGATCTGCTGGCAGTACAAAAAAATAAGCTACAGATCTCCTTAGGCTGAGTCATGGTGCTTTGGGGCATGGACCGTGCATATCATGGGAGTATTTCACAGTTTCTGCTCTGTTTTCAGTGTATGACACCAAAACACCCACCTGATGACATCCTTTCAAGAGCAAAGGCAGCAATTTGCAGAATTCCGCTTCTTAGGGGAAGTGAGAAATTGCTGAGCTGACACCAAGTCCTGCAGTGTCCCTGTCACCTGCAGAGCCACCGCATCCTCGCCACGGTAGCGGGCATTGTGACAAAGTTTCTATATCAGCTGGGTGTGGCAGCCAGACGCCCCCTAGGGGATGGGGAGCCTGTCAGCCCCGGGCCTGTCACTGCCTGGTGTCCCTGCTGCCACCAGCCAGGCCTCTGAAAACTTGTCAAAACATGCCCAGACTGGAGCCAGATATGCCCAAAGTCTCCAAGAGACAAGTCGGGAAGAAAGATATGGGACAGAGGGAGAAAGCGAAGGGAGCAGGAGAAAGGGAAGGAAGAATAAAAAGTAGTGTTGGGCTGCAGGAGTGAGATGGAGGAATTGCAAGAAAAGAGGCAGGAAGCAGGAGAGTGAGAGAAAAGGAAAGAAGAGACATGCAGCCAGACGAGGGGTTAGTGAGAGAGGATGGGACAGAGAACAGGATGAGAAGGACAGAAGGCAAGGCTAGGACAGGCAAGGACAGGCAAGGCAAGGCTAGGCTGCAGGACATGTTTTTGCTTTATAGTTTCTAGCACATTTGTCTTCAGACTAGGAGGAAAGCCATAAGTCCGTATGGATTAGGCCCAAGGAAAAACCCCAGCTACTTGAGACTCTTAGACTAAGCCTAAAATACCAAGATCTCTCCATAAGGATGGTTTTTATACTGTACTTCCACAATCTGCTGGCAGTACAAAAAAATAAGCTGCAGATCTCCTTAGGCTGAGTCATGGTGCTTTGGGGCAGGGACCATGCATATCATGGGAATATTTCAGTTTCTGCTCTGTTTTCAGTGTATGACACCAAAACACCCACCTGATGACATCCTTTCAAGAGCAGAGGCAGCAATTTGCAGACTTCCGCTTCTTAGGGGAAGTGAGAAATTGCTGAGCTGACACCAAGTCCTGCAGTGTCCCTGTCACCTGCAGAGCCACCGCATCCTCGCCACGGTAGCGGGCATTGTGACAAAGGTTCTATGTCAGCTGGGTGTGGCAGCCAGGAGCCCCCTAGGGGATGGGGAGCCTGTCAGCCCCGGGCCTGTCACTGCCTGGTGTCCCTGCTGCCACCAGCCAGGCCTCTGAAAACTTGTCAAAACATGCCCAGACTTGGGGCCAGTTTGGCCAAAGTCTCCAAGAGACAAGTCGGGAAGAAAGATATGGGACAGAGGGAGAAAGCGAAGGGAGCAGGAGAAAGGGAAGGAAGAATAAAAAGTAGTGTTGGGCTGCAGGAGTGAGATGGAGGAATTGCAAGAAAAGAGGCAGGAAGCAGGAGAGTGAGAGAAAAGGAAAGAAGAGACATGCAGCCAGACGAGGGCTTAGTGAGAGAGGATGGGACAGAGAACAGGATGAGAAGGACATAAGGCAAGGCTAGGACAGGCAAGGACAGGCAAGGCAAGGCTAGGCTGCAGGACATGTTTTCGCTTTATAGTTTCTAGCACATTTGTCTTCAGACTAGGAGGAAAGCCATAAGTCCGTATGGATTAGGCCCAAGGAAAAACCCCAGCTACTTGAGACTCTTAGACTAAGCCTAAAATACCAAGATCTCTCCATAAGGATGGTTTTTATACTGTACTTCCACAATCTGCTGGCAGTACAAAAAAATAAGCTGCAGATCTCCTTAGGCTGAGTCATGGTGCTTTGGGGCAGGGACCATGCATATCATGGGAATATTTCACAGTTTCTGTTCTGTTTTCAGTGTATGACACCAAAACACCCACCTGATGACATCCTTTCAAGAGTAAAGGCAGCAATTTGCAGACTTCCGCTTCTTAGGGGAAGTGAGAAATTGCTGAGCTGACACCAAGTCCTGCAGTGTCCCTGTCACCTGCAGAGCCACCGCATCCTCGCCACGGTAGCGGGCATTGTGACAAAGGTTCTATGTCAGCTGGGTGTGGCAGCCAGGCGCCCCCTAGGGGATGGGGAGCCTGTCAGCCCCGTGCCTGTCACTGCCTGTTGTCCCTGCTGCCACCAGCCAGGCCTCTGAAAACTTGTCAAAACATGCCCAGACTTGGGGCCAGTTTGGCCCAAAGTCTCCAAGAGACAAGTCGGGAAGAAAGATATGGGACAGAGGGAGAAAGCGAAGGGAGCAGGAGAAAGGGAAGGAAGAATAAGAAGTAGTGTTGGGCTGCAGGAGTGAGATGGAGGAATTGCAAGAAAAGAGGCAGGAAGCAGGAGAGTGAGAGAAAAGGAAAGAAGAGACATGCAGCCAGACGAGGGGTTAGTGAGAGAGGATGGGACAGAGAAGAGGATGAGAAGGAAAGAAGGCAAGGCTAGGACAGGCAAGGACAGGCAAGGCAAGGCTAGGCTGCAGGACATTTTTTTGCTTTATAGTTTCTAGCACATTCGTCTTCAGACCAGGAGGAAAGCCATAAGACCGTATGGATTAGGCCCAAGCAAAAACCCCAGATACTTGAGACTCTTAGACTAAGCCTAAAATACCAAGATCTCTCCATAAGGATGTTTTTTATACTGTACTTCCACGATCTGCTGGCAGTACAAAAAAATAAGCTACAGATCTCCTTAGGCTGAGTCATGGTGCTTTGGGGCATGGACCGTGCATATCATGGGAGTATTTCACAGTTTCTGCTCTGTTTTCAGTGTATGACACCAAAACACCCACCTGATGACATCCTTTCAAGAGCAAAGGCAGCAATTTGCAGAATTCCGCTTCTTAGGGGAAGTGAGAAATTGCTGAGCTGACACCAAGTCCTGCAGTGTCCCTGTCACCTGCAGAGCCACCGCATCCTCGCCACGGTAGCGGGCATTGTGACAAAGTTTCTATATCAGCTGGGTGTGGCAGCCAGACGCCCCCTAGGGGATGGGGAGCCTGTCAGCCCCGGGCCTGTCACTGCCTGGTGTCCCTGCTGCCACCAGCCAGGCCTCTGAAAACTTGTCAAAACATGCCCAGACTGGAGCCAGATATGCCCAAAGTCTCCAAGAGACAAGTCGGGAAGAAAGATATGGGACAGAGGGAGAAAGCGAAGGGAGCAGGAGAAAGGGAAGGAAGAATAAAAAGTAGTGTTGGGCTGCAGGAGTGAGATGGAGGAATTGCAAGAAAAGAGGCAGGAAGCAGGAGAGTGAGAGAAAAGGAAAGAAGAGACATGCAGCCAGACGAGGGGTTAGTGAGAGAGGATGGGACAGAGAACAGGATGAGAAGGACAGAAGGCAAGGCTAGGACAGGCAAGGACAGGCAAGGCAAGGCTAGGCTGCAGGACATGTTTTTGCTTTATAGTTTCTAGCACATTTGTCTTCAGACTAGGAGGAAAGCCATAAGTCCGTATGGATTAGGCCCAAGGAAAAACCCCAGCTACTTGAGACTCTTAGACTAAGCCTAAAATACCAAGATCTCTCCATAAGGATGGTTTTTATACTGTACTTCCACAATCTGCTGGCAGTACAAAAAAATAAGCTGCAGATCTCCTTAGGCTGAGTCATGGTGCTTTGGGGCAGGGACCATGCATATCATGGGAATATTTCAGTTTCTGCTCTGTTTTCAGTGTATGACACCAAAACACCCACCTGATGACATCCTTTCAAGAGCAAAGGCAGCAATTTGCAGACTTCCGCTTCTTAGGGGAAGTGAGAAATTGCTGAGCTGACACCAAGTCCTGCAGTGTCCCTGTCACCTGCAGAGCCACCGCATCCTCGCCACAGTAGCGGGCATTGTGACAAAGGTTCTATGTCAGCTGGGTGTGGCAGCCAGGTGCCCCCTAGGGGATGGGGAGCCTGTCAGCCCCGGGCCTGTCACTGCCTGGTGTCCCTGCTGCCACCAGCCAGGCCTCTGAAAACTTGTCAAAACATGCCCAGACTTGGGGCCAGTTTGGCCAAAGTCTCCAAGAGACAAGTCGGGAAGAAAGATATGGGACAGAGGGAGAAAGCGAAGGGAGCAGGAGAAAGGGAAGGAAGAATAAAAAGTAGTGTTGGGCTGCAGGAGTGAGATGGAGGAATTGCAAGAAAAGAGGCAGGAAGCAGGAGAGTGAGAGAAAAGGAAAGAAGAGACATGCAGCCAGACGAGGGCTTAGTGAGAGAGGATGGGACAGAGAACAGGATGAGAAGGACATAAGGCAAGGCTAGGACAGGCAAGGACAGGCAAGGCAAGGCTAGGCTGCAGGACATGTTTTTGCTTTATAGTTTCTAGCACATTCGTCTTCAGACTAGGAGGAAAGCCATAAGACCGTATGGATTAGGCCCAAGCAAAAACCCCAGCTACTTGAGACTCTTAGACTAAGCCTAAAATACCAAGATCTCTCCATAAGGATGGTTTTTATACTGTACTTCCACAATCTGCTGGCAGTACAAAAAAATAAGCTGCAGATCTCCTTAGGCTGAGTCATGGTGCTTTGGGGCAGGGACCATGCATATCATGGGAATATTTCACAGTTTCTGCTCTGTTTTCAGTGTATGACACCAAAACACCCACCTGATGACATCCTTTCAAGAGCAAAGGCAGCAATTTGCAGAATTCCGCTTCTTAGGGGAAGTGAGAAATTGCTGAGCTGACTCCAAGTCCTGCAGTATCCCTGTCACCTGCAGAGCCACCGCATCCTCGCCACGGTAGCGGGCATTGTGACAAAGGTTCTATGTCAGCTGGGTGTGGCAGCCAGGCGCCCCCTAGGGGATGGGGAGCCTGTCAGCCCCGTGCCTGTCACTGCCTGTTGTCCCTGCTGCCACCAGCCAGGCCTCTGAAGACTTGTCAAAACATGCCCAGACTTGGGGCCAGTTTGGCCCAAAGTCTCCAAGAGACAAGTCGGGAAGAAAGATATGGGACAGAGGGAGAAAGCAAAGGGAGCAGGAGAAAGGGAAGGAAGAATAAAAAGTAGTGTTGGGCTGCAGGAGTGAGATGGAGGAATTGCAAGAAAAGAGGCAGGAAGCAGGAGAGTGAGAGAAAAGGAAAGAAGAGACATGCAGCCAGACGAGGGCTTAGTGAGAGAGGATGGGACAGAGAACAGGATGAGAAGGACATAAGGCAAGGCTAGGACAGGCAAGGACAGGCAAGGCAAGGCTAGGCTGCAGGACATGTTTTCGCTTTATAGTTTCTAGCACATTCGTCTTCAGACTAGGAGGAAAGCCATAAGACCGTATGGATTAGGCCCAAGCAAAAACCCCAGCTACTTGAGACTCTTAGACTAAGCCTAAAATACCAAGATCTCTCCATAAGGATGGTTTTTATACTGTACTTCCACAATCTGCTGGCAGTACAAAAAAATAAGCTACAGATCTCCTTAGGCTGAGTCATGGTGCTTTGGGGCATGGACCGTGCATATCATGGGAGTATTTCACAGTTTCTGCTCTGTTTTCAGTGTATGACACCAAAACACCCACCTGATGACATCCTTTCAAGAGCAAAGGCAGCAATTTGCAGAATTCCGCTTCTTAGGGGAAGTGAGAAATTGCTGAGCTGACACCAAGTCCTGCAGTGTCCCTGTCACCTGCAGAGCCACCGCATCCTCGCCACGGTAGCGGGCATTGTGACAAAGGTTCTATGTCAGCTGGGTGTGGCAGCCAGGTGCCCCCTAGGGGATGGGGAGCCTGTCAGCCCCGGGCCTGTCACTGCCTGGTGTCCCTGCTGCCACCAGCCAGGCCTCTGAAAACTTGTCAAACCATGCCCAGACTTGGGGCCAGATATGCCCAAAGTCTCCAAGAGACAAGTCGGGAAGAAAGATATGGGACAGAGGGAGAAAGCGAAGGGAGCAGGAGAAAGGGAAGGAAGAATAAAAAGTAGTGTTGGGCTGCAGGAGTGAGATGGAGGAATTGCAAGAAAAGAGGCAGGAAGCAGGAGAGTGAGAGAAAAGGAAAGAAGAGACATGCAGCCAGACGAGGGGTTAGTGAGAGAGGATGGGACAGAGAACAGGATGAGAAGGACAGAAGGCAAGGCTAGGACAGGCAAGGACAGGCAAGGCAAGGCTAGGCTGCAGGACATGTTTTTGCTTTATAGTTTCTAGCACATTTGTCTTCAGACTAGGAGGAAAGCCATAAGTCCGTATGGATTAGGCCCAAGGAAAAACCCCAGCTACTTGAGACTCTTAGACTAAGCCTAAAATACCAAGATCTCTCCATAAGGATGGTTTTTATACTGTACTTCCACAATCTGCTGGCAGTACAAAAAAATAAGCTGCAGATCTCCTTAGGCTGAGTCATGGTGCTTTGGGGCAGGGACCATGCATATCATGGGAATATTTCAGTTTCTGCTCTGTTTTCAGTGTATGACACCAAAACACCCACCTGATGACATCCTTTCAAGAGCAAAGGCAGCAATTTGCAGACTTCCGCTTCTTAGGGGAAGTGAGAAATTGCTGAGCTGACACCAAGTCCTGCAGTGTCCCTGTCACCTGCAGAGCCACCGCATCCTCGCCACGGTAGCGGGCATTGTGACAAAGGTTCTATGTCAGCTGGGTGTGGCAGCCAGGTGCCCCCTAGGGGATGGGGAGCCTGTCAGCCCCGGGCCTGTCACTGCCTGGTGTCCCTGCTGCCACCAGCCAGGCCTCTGAAAACTTGTCAAACCATGCCCAGACTTGGGTCCAGTTTGGCCCAAAGTCTCCAAGAGACAAGTCGGGAAGAAAGATATGGGACAGAGGGAGAAAGCGAAGGGAGCAGGAGAAAGGGAAGGAAGAATAAAAAGTAGTGTTGGGCTGCAGGAGTGAGATGGAGGAATTGCAAGAAAAGAGGCAGGAAGCAGGAGAGTGAGAGAAAAGGAAAGAAGAGACATGCAGCCAGACGAGGGCTTAGTGAGAGAGGATGGGACAGAGAACAGGATGAGAAGGACATAAGGCAAGGCTAGGACAGGCAAGGACAGGCAAGGCAAGGCTAGGCTGCAGGACATGTTTTTGCTTTATAGTTTCTAGCACATTCGTCTTCAGACTAGGAGGAAAGCCATAAGACCGTATGGATTAGGCCCAAGCAAAAACCCCAGCTACTTGAGACTCTTAGACTAAGCCTAAAATACCAAGATCTCTCCATAAGGATGGTTTTTATACTGTACTTCCACAATCTGCTGGCAGTACAAAAAAATAAGCTGCAGATCTCCTTAGGCTGAGTCATGGTGCTTTGGGGCAGGGACCATGCATATCATGGGAATATTTCACAGTTTCTGCTCTGTTTTCAGTGTATGACACCAAAACACCCACCTGATGACATCCTTTCAAGAGCAAAGGCAGCAATTTGCAGAATTCCGCTTCTTAGGGGAAGTGAGAAATTGCTGAGCTGACTCCAAGTCCTGCAGTATCCCTGTCACCTGCAGAGCCACCGCATCCTCGCCACGGTAGCGGGCATTGTGACAAAGGTTCTATGTCAGCTGGGTGTGGCAGCCAGGCGCCCCCTAGGGGATGGGGAGCCTGTCAGCCCCGTGCCTGTCACTGCCTGTTGTCCCTGCTGCCACCAGCCAGGCCTCTGAAAACTTGTCAAAACATGCCCAGACTTGGGGCCAGTTTGGCCCAAAGTCTCCAAGAGACAAGTCGGGAAGAAAGATATGGGACAGAGGGAGAAAGCAAAGGGAGCAGGAGAAAGGGAAGGAAGAATAAAAAGTAGTGTTGGGCTGCAGGAGTGAGATGGAGGAATTGCAAGAAAAGAGGCAGGAAGCAGGAGAGTGAGAGAAAAGGAAAGAAGAGACATGCAGCCAGACGAGGGCTTAGTGAGAGAGGATGGGACAGAGAACAGGATGAGAAGGACATAAGGCAAGGCTAGGACAGGCAAGGACAGGCAAGGCAAGGCTAGGCTGCAGGACATGTTTTCGCTTTATAGTTTCTAGCACATTCGTCTTCAGACGAGGAGGAAAGCCATAAGACCGTATGGATTAGGCCCAAGCAAAAACCCCAGCTACTTGAGACTCTTAGACTAAGCCTAAAATACCAAGATCTCTCCATAAGGATGGTTTTTATACTGTACTTCCACAATCTGCTGGCAGTACAAAAAAATAAGCTACAGATCTCCTTAGGCTGAGTCATGGTGCTTTGGGGCATGGACCGTGCATATCATGGGAGTATTTCACAGTTTCTGCTCTGTTTTCAGTGTATGACACCAAAACACCCACCTGATGACATCCTTTCAAGAGCAAAGGCAGCAATTTGCAGAATTCCGCTTCTTAGGGGAAGTGAGAAATTGCTGAGCTGACACCAAGTCCTGCAGTGTCCCTGTCACCTGCAGAGCCACCGCATCCTCGCCACGGTAGCGGGCATTGTGACAAAGGTTCTATGTCAGCTGGGTGTGGCAGCCAGGTGCCCCCTAGGGGATGGGGAGCCTGTAAGCCCCGGGCCTGTCACTGCCTGGTGTCCCTGCTGCCACCAGCCAGGCCTCTGAAAACTTGTCAAAACATGCCCAGACTTGGGGCCAGATATGCCCAAAGTCTCCAAGAGACAAGTCGGGAAGAAAGATATGGGACAGAGGGAGAAAGCGAAGGGAGCAGGAGAAAGGGAAGGAAGAATAAAAAGTAGTGTTGGGCTGCAGGAGTGAGATGGAGGAATTGCAAGAAAAGAGGCAGGAAGCAGGAGAGTGAGAGAAAAGGAAAGAAGAGACATGCAGCCAGACGAGGGGTTAGTGAGAGAGGATGGGACAGAGAACAGGATGAGAAGGACAGAAGGCAAGGCTAGGACAGGCAAGGACAGGCAAGGCAAGGCTAGGCTGCAGGACATGTTTTTGCTTTATAGTTTCTAGCACAATCGTCTTCAGACCAGGAGGAAAGCCATAAGACCGTATGGATTAGGCCCAAGCAAAAACCCCAGCTACTTGAGACTCTTAGACTAAGCCTAAAATACCAAGATCTCTCCATAAGGATGTTTTTTATACTGTACTTCCACGATCTGCTGGCAGTACAAAAAAATAAGCTACAGATCTCCTTAGGCTGAGTCATGGTGCTTTGGGGCATGGACCGTGCATATCATGGGAGTATTTCACAGTTTCTGCTCTGTTTTCAGTGTATGACACCAAAACACCCACCTGATGACATCCTTTCAAGAGCAAAGGCAGCAATTTGCAGAATTCCGCTTCTTAGGGGAAGTGAGAAATTGCTGAGCTGACACCAAGTCCTGCAGTGTCCCTGTCACCTGCAGAGCCACCGCATCCTCGCCACGGTAGCGGGCATTGTGACAAAGTTTCTATATCAGCTGGGTGTGGCAGCCAGACGCCCCCTAGGGGATGGGGAGCCTGTCAGCCCCGGGCCTGTCACTGCCTGGTGTCCCTGCTGCCACCAGCCAGGCCTCTGAAAACTTGTCAAAACATGCCCAGACTTTGGGCCACATATGCCCAAAGTCTCCAAGAGACAAGTCGGGAAGAAAGATATGGGACAGAGGGAGAAAGCGAAGGGAGCAGGAGAAAGGGAAGGAAGAATAAGAAGTAGTGTTGGGCTGCAGGAGTGAGATGGAGGAATTGCAAGAAAAGAGGCAGGAAGCAGGAGAGTGAGAGAAAAGGAAAGAAGAGACATGCAGCCAGACGAGGGCTTAGTGAGAGAGGATGGGACAGAGAACAGGATGAGAAGGAAAGAAGGCAAGGCTAGGACAGGCAAGGACAGGCAAGGCAAGGCTAGGCTGCAGGACATGTTTTTGCTTTATAGTTTCTAGCACATTTGTCTTCAGACTAGGAGGAAAGCCATAAGTCCGTATGGATTAGGCCCAAGGAAAAACCCCAGCTACTTGAGACTCTTAGACTAAGCCTAAAATACCAAGATCTCTCCATAAGGATGGTTTTTATACTGTACTTCCACAATCTGCTGGCAGTACAAAAAAATAAGCTGCAGATCTCCTTAGGCTGAGTCATGGTGCTTTGGGGCAGGGACCATGCATATCATGGGAATATTTCACAGTTTCTGTTCTGTTTTCAGTGTATGACACCAAAACACCCACCTGATGACATCCTTTCAAGAGCAAAGGCAGCAATTTGCAGACTTCCGCTTCTTAGGGGAAGTGAGAAATTGCTGAGCTGACACCAAGTCCTGCAGTGTCCCTGTCACCTGCAGAGCCACCGCATCCTCGCCACGGTAGCGGGCATTGTGACAAAGGTTCTATGTCAGCTGGGTGTGGCAGCCAGGCGCCCCCTAGGGGATGGGGAGCCTGTCAGCCCCGTGCCTGTCACTGCCTGTTGTCCCTGCTGCCACCAGCCAGGCCTCTGAAAACTTGTCAAAACATGCCCAGACTTGGGGCCAGTTTGGCCCAAAGTCTCCAAGAGACAAGTCGGGAAGAAAGATATGGGACAGAGGGAGAAAGCGAAGGGAGCAGGAGAAAGGGAAGGAAGAATAAAAAGTAGTGTTGGGCTGCAGGAGTGAGATGGAGGAATTGCAAGAAAAGAGGCAGGAAGCAGGAGAGTGAGAGAAAAGGAAAGAAGAGACATGCAGCCAGACGAGGGGTTAGTGAGAGAGGATGGGACAGAGAAGAGGATGAGAAGGAAAGAAGGCAAGGCTAGGACAGGCAAGGACAGGCAAGGCAAGGCTAGGCTGCAGGACATTTTTTTGCTTTATAGTTTCTAGCACATTCGTCTTCAGACCAGGAGGAAAGCCATAAGACCGTATGGATTAGGCCCAAGCAAAAACCCCAGCTACTTGAGACTCTTAGACTAAGCCTAAAATACCAAGATCTCTCCATAAGGATGTTTTTTATACTGTACTTCCACGATCTGCTGGCAGTACAAAAAAATAAGCTACAGATCTCCTTAGGCTGAGTCATGGTGCTTTGGGGCATGGACCGTGCATATCATGGGAGTATTTCACAGTTTCTGCTCTGTTTTCAGTGTATGACACCAAAACACCCACCTGATGACATCCTTTCAAGAGCAAAGGCAGCAATTTGCAGAATTCCGCTTCTTAGGGGAAGTGAGAAATTGCTGAGCTGACACCAAGTCCTGCAGTGTCCCTGTCACCTGCAGAGCCACCGCATCCTCGCCACGGTAGCGGGCATTGTGACAAAGTTTCTATATCAGCTGGGTGTGGCAGCCAGACGCCCCCTAGGGGATGGGGAGCCTGTCAGCCCCGGGCCTGTCACTGCCTGGTGTCCCTGCTGCCACCAGCCAGGCCTCTGAAAACTTGTCAAAACATGCCCAGACTTTGGGCCAGATATGCCCAAAGTCTCCAAGAGACAAGTCGGGAAGAAAGATATGGGACAGAGGGAGAAAGCGAAGGGAGCAGGAGAAAGGGAAGGAAGAATAAAAAGTAGTGTTGGGCTGCAGGAGTGAGATGGAGGAATTGCAAGAAAAGAGGCAGGAAGCAGGAGAGTGAGAGAAAAGGAAAGAAGAGACATGCAGCCAGACGAGGGGTTAGTGAGAGAGGATGGGACAGAGAACAGGATGAGAAGGACAGAAGGCAAGGCTAGGACAGGCAAGGACAGGCAAGGAAAGGCTAGGCTGCAGGACATGTTTTTGCTTTATAGTTTCTAGCACATTTGTCTTCAGACTAGGAGGAAAGCCATAAGTCCGTATGGATTAGGCCCAAGTAAAAACACCAGCTACTTGAGACTCTTAGACTAAGCCTAAAATACCAAGATCTCTCCATAAGGATGGTTTTTATACTGTACTTCCACAATCTGCTGGCAGTACAAAAAAATAAGCTGCAGATCTCCTTAGGCTGAGTCATGGTGCTTTGGCGCAGGGACCATGCATATCATGGGAATATTTCACAGTTTCTGTTCTGTTTTCAGTGTATGATACCAAAACACCCACCTGATGACATCCTTTCAAGAGCAAAGGCAGCAATTTGCAGAATTCCGCTTCTTAGGGGAAGTGAGAAATTGCTGAGCTGACACCAAGTCCTGCAGTGTCCCTGTCACCTGCAGAGCCACCGCATCCTCGCCACGGTAGCGGGCATTGTGACAAAGGTTCTATGTCAGCTGGGTGTGGCAGCCAGGCGCCCCCTAGGGGATGGGGAGCCTGTCAGCCCCGGGCCTGTCACTGCCTGGTGTCCCTGCTGCCACCAGCCAGGCCTCTGAAAACTTGTCAAACCATGCCCAGACTTGGGGCCAGTTTGGCCCAAAGTCTGCAAGAGACAAGTCGGGAAGAAAGATATGGGAAAGAGGGAGAAAGCGAAGGGAGCAGGAGAAAGGGAAGGAAGAATAAAAAGTAGTGTTGGGCTGCAGGAGTGAGATGGAGGAATTGCAAGAAAAGAGGCAGGAAGCAGGAGAGTGAGAGAAAAGGAAAGAAGAGACATGCAGCCAATCGAGGGCTTAGTGAGAGAGGATGGGACAGAGAACAGGATGAGAAGGACATAAGGCAAGGCTAGGACAGGCAAGGACAGGCAAGGCAAGGCTAGGCTGCAGGACATGTTTTTGCTTTATAGTTTCTATCACATTCGTCTTCAGACTAGGAGGAAAGCCATAAGACCGTATGGATTAGGCCCAAGCAAAAACCCCAGCTACTTGAGACTCTTAGACTAAGCCTAAAATACCAAGATCTCTCCATAAGGATGGTTTTTATACTGTACTTCCACAACCTACTGGCAGTACAAAAAAATAAGCTGCAGATCTCCTTAGGCTGGGTCATGGTGCTTTGGGGCAGGGACTATGCATATCATGGGAATATTTCACAGTTTCTGCTCTGTTTTCAGTGTATGACACCAAAACACCCACCTGATGACATCCTTTCAAGAGCAAAGGCAGCAATTTGCAGAATTCCGCTTCTTAGGGGAAGTGAGAAATTGCTGAGCTGACACCAAGTCCTGCAGTGTCCCTGTCACCTGCAGAGCCACCGCATCCTCGCCACGGTAACGGGCATTGTGACAAAGGTTCTATGTCAGCTGGGTGTGGAAGCCAGGCGCCCCCTAGGGGATGGGGAGCCTGTCAGCCCCGGGCCTGTCACTGCCTGCTGTCCCTTCTGTCACCAGCCAGGCCTCTGAAAACTTGTCAAACCATGCCCAGACTTGGGGCCAGTTTGGCCCAAAGTCTCCAAGAGACAAGTCGGGAAGAAAGATATGGGACAGAGGGAGAAAGAGAAGAGAGCAGGAGAAAGGGAAGGAAGAATAAAAAGTAGTGTTGGGCTGCAGGAGTGAGATGGAGGAATTGCAAGAAAAGAGGCAGGAAGCAGGAGAGTGAGAGAAAAGGAAAGAAGAGACATGCAGCTAGACGAGGGGTTAGTGAGAGAGGATTGGACAGAGAACAGGATGAGAAGGACAGAAGGCAAGGCTAGGACAGGCAAGGACAGGCAAGGCAAGGCTAGGCTGCAGGACATGTTTTTGCTTTATAGTTTCTAGCACATTCGTCTTCAGACTAGGAGGAAAGCCATAAGACCGTATGGATTAGGCCCAAGCAAAAACCCCAGCTACTTGAGACTCTTAGACTAAGCCTAAAATACCAAGATCTCTCCATAAGGATGGTTTTTATACTGTACTTCCACAATCTGCTGGCAGTACAAAAAAAGAAGCTGCAGATCTCCTTAGGCTGAGTCATGGTGCTTTGGGGCAGGGACCATGCATATCATGGGAATATTTCACAGTTTCTGCTCTGTTTTCAGTGTATGACACCAAAACACCCACCTGATGACATCCTTTCAAGAGCAAAGGCAGCAATTTGCAGAATTCCGCTTCTTAGGGGAAGTGAGAAATTGCTGAGCTGACACCAAGTCCCGCAGTGTCCCTGTCACCTGCAGAGCAACCGCATCCTCGCCACGGTAGCAGGCATTGTGACAAAGGTTCTACGTCAGCTGGGTGTGGCAGCCAGGTGCCCCCTAGGCGATGGGGAGCCTGTCAGCCCCGGGCCTGTCACTGCCTGGTGTCCCTGCTGCCACCAGCCAGGCCTATGAAAACTTGTCAAACCATGCCCAGACTTGGGGCCAGTTTGGCCCAAAGTCTCCAAGAGACAAGTCGGGAAGAAAGATATGGGACAGAGGGAGAAAGCGAAGCGAGCAGGAGAAAGGGAAGGAAGAATAAAAAGTAGTGTTGGGCTGCAGGAGTGAGATGGAGGAATTGCAAGAAAAGAGGCAGGAAGCAGGAGAGTGAGAGAAAAGGAAAGAAGAGACATGCAGCCAGACGAGGGGTTAGTGAGAGAGGATGGGACAGAGAACAGGATGAGAAGGACATAAGGCAAGGCTAGGACAGGCAAGGACAGGCAAGGCAAGGCTAGGCTGCAGGACATGTTTTTGCTTTATAGTTTCTAGCACATTCGTCTTCAGACTAGGAGGAAAGCCATAAGACCGTATGGATTAGGCCCAAGCAAAAACCCCAACTACTTGAGACTCTTAGACTAAGCCTAAAATACCAAGATCTCTCCATAAGGATGGTTTTTATACTGTACTTCCACAATCTGCTGGCAGTACAAAAAAATAAGCTGCAGATCTCCTTAGGCTGAGTCATGGTGCTTTGGGGCAGGGACCATGCATATCATGGGAATATTTCACAGTTTCTGCTCTGTTTTCAGTGTATGACACCAAAACACCCACCTGATGACATACTTTCAAGAGCAAAGGCAGCAATTTGCAGACTTCCGCTTCTTAGGGGAAGTGAGAAATTGCTGAGCTGACACCAAGTCCTGCAGTGTCCCTGTCACCTGCAGAGCCACCGCATCCTCGCCACGGTAGCGGGCATTGTGACAAAGGTTCTATGTCAGCTGGGTGTGGCAGCCAGGCGCCTCCTAGGGGATGGGGAGCCTGTCAGCCCCGGGCCTGTCACTGCCTGGTGTCCCTGCTGCCACCAGCCAGGCCTCTGAAAACTTGTCAAACCATGCCCAGACTTGGGTCCAGTTTGGCCCAAAGTCTCCAAGAGACAAGTCGGGAAGAAAGATATGGGACAGAGGGAGAAAGCGAAGGGAGCAGGAGAAAGGGAAGGAAGAATAAGAAGTAGTGTTGGGCTGCAGGAGTGAGATGGAGGAATTGCAAGAAAAGAGGCAGGAAGCAGGAGAGTGAGAGAAAAGGAAAGAAGAGACATGCAGCCAGACGAGGGCTTAGTGCGAGAGGATGGGACAGAGAAGAGGATGAGAAGGAAAGAAGGCAAGGCTAGGACAGGCAAGGACAGGCAAGGCAAGGCTAGGCTGCAGGACATTTTTTTGCTTTATAGTTTCTAGCACATTCGTCTTCAGACCAGGAGGAAAGCCATAAGACCGTATGGATTAGGCCCAAGCAAAAACCCCAGCTACTTGAGACTCTTAGACTAAGCCTAAAATACCAAGATCTCTCCATAAGGATGTTTTTTATACTGTACTTCCACGATCTGCTGGCAGTACAAAAAAATAAGCTACAGATCTCCTTAGGCTGAGTCATGGTGCTTTGGGGCATGGACCGTGCATATCATGGGAGTATTTCACAGTTTCTGCTCTGTTTTCAGTGTATGACACCAAAACACCCACCTGATGACATCCTTTCAAGAGCAAAGGCAGCAATTTGCAGAATTCCGCTTCTTAGGGGAAGTGAGAAATTGCTGAGCTGACACCAAGTCCTGCAGTGTCCCTGTCACCTGCAGAGCCACCGCATCCTCGCCACGGTAGCGGGCATTGTGACAAAGTTTCTATATCAGCTGGGTGTGGCAGCCAGACGCCCCCTAGGGGATGGGGAGCCTGTCAGCCCCGGGCCTGTCACTGCCTGGTGTCCCTGCTGCCACCAGCCAGGCCTCTGAAAACTTGTCAAAACATGCCCAGACTGGAGCCAGATATGCCCAAAGTCTCCAAGAGACAAGTCGGGAAGAAAGATATGGGACAGAGGGAGAAAGCGAAGGGAGCAGGAGAAAGGGAAGGAAGAATAAAAAGTAGTGTTGGGCTGCAGGAGTGAGATGGAGGAATTGCAAGAAAAGAGGCAGGAAGCAGGAGAGTGAGAGAAAAGGAAAGAAGAGACATGCAGCCAGACGAGGGCTTAGTGAGAGAGGATGGGACAGAGAACAGGATGAGAAGGACAGAAGGCAAGGCTAGGACAGGCAAGGACAGGCAAGGCAAGGCTAGGCTGCAGGACATGTTTTTGCTTTATAGTTTCTAGCACATTTGTCTTCAGACTAGGAGGAAAGCCATAAGTCCGTATGGATTAGGCCCAAGTAAAAACCCCAGCTACTTGAGACTCTTAGACTAAGCCTAAAATACCAAGATCTCTCCATAAGGATGGTTTTTATACTGTACTTCCACAATCTGCTGGCAGTACAAAAAAATAAGCTGCAGATCTCCTTAGGCTGAGTCATGGTGCTTTGGCGCAGGGACCATGCATATCATGGGAATATTTCACAGTTTCTGTTCTGTTTTCAGTGTATGATACCAAAACACCCACCTGATGACATCCTTTCAAGAGCAAAGGCAGCAATTTGCAGAATTCCGCTTCTTAGGGGAAGTGAGAAATTGCTGAGCTGACACCAAGTCCTGCAGTGTCCCTGTCACCTGCAGAGCCACCGTATCCTCGCCACGGTAGCGGGCATTGTGACAAAGGTTCTATGTCAGCTGGGTGTGGCAGCCAGGCGCCCCCTAGGGGATGGGGAGCCTGTCAGCCCCGGGCCTGTCACTGCCTGGTGTCCCTGCTGCCACCAGCCAGGCCTCTGAAAACTTGTCAAACCATGCCCAGACTTGGGGCCAGTTTGGCCCAAAGTCTGCAAGAGACAAGTCGGGAAGAAAGATATGGGAAAGAGGGAGAAAGCGAAGGGAGCAGGAGAAAGGGAAGGAAGAATAAAAAGTAGTGTTGGGCTGCAGGAGTGAGATGGAGGAATTGCAAGAAAAGAGGCAGGAAGCAGGAGAGTGAGAGAAAAGGAAAGAAGAGACATGCAGCCAGACGAGGGCTTAGTGAGAGAGGATGGGACAGAGAACAGGATGAGAAGGACATAAGGCAAGGCTAGGACAGGCAAGGACAGGCAAGGCAAGGCTAGGCTGCAGGACATGTTTTTGCTTTATAGTTTCTATCACATTCGTCTTCAGACTAGGAGGAAAGCCATAAGACCGTATGGATTAGGCCCAAGCAAAAACCCCAGCTACTTGAGACTCTTAGACTAAGCCTAAAATACCAAGATCTCTCCATAAGGATGGTTTTTATACTGTACTTCCACAATCTGCTGGCAGTACAAAAAAAGAAGCTGCAGATCTCCTTAGGCTGAGTCATGGTGCTTTGGGGCAGGGACCATGCATATCATGGGAATATTTCACAGTTTCTGCTCTGTTTTCAGTGTATGACACCAAAACACCCACCTGATGACATCCTTTCAAGAGCAAAGGCAGCAATTTGCAGAATTCCGCTTCTTAGGGGAAGTGAGAAATTGCTGAGCTGACACCAAGTCCTGCAGTGTCCCTGTCACCTGCAGAGCCACCGCATCCTCGCCACGGTAGCGGGCATTGTGACAAAGGTTCTATGTCAGCTGGGTGTGGCAGCCAGGTGCCCCCTAGGGGATGGGGAGCCTGTCAGCCCCGGGCCTGTCACTGCCTGGTGTCCCTGCTGCCACCAGCCAGGCCTCTGAAAACTTGTCAAACCATGCCCAGACTTGGGGCCAGTTTGGCCCAAAGTCTCCAAGAGACAAGTCGGGAAGAAAGATATGGGACAGAGGGAGAAAGCGAAGGGAGCAGGAGAAAGGGAAGGAAGAATAAAAAGTAGTGTTGGGCTGCAGGAGTGAGATGGAGGAATTGCAAGAAAAGAGGCAGGAAGCAGGAGAGTGAGAGAAAAGGAAAGAAGAGACATGCAGCCAGACGAGGGGTTAGTGAGAGAGGATGGGACAGAGAACAGGATGAGAAGGAAAGAAGGCAAGGCTAGGACAGGCAAGGACAGGCAAGGCAAGGCTAGGCTGCAGGACATGTTTTTGCTTTATAGTTTGTAGCACATTCGTCTTCAGACTAGGAGGAAAGCCATAAGACCGTATGGATTAGGCCCAAGCAAAAACCCCAGCTACTTGAGACACTTAGACTAAGCCTAAAATACCAAGATGTCTCCATAAGGATGGTTTTTATATTGTACTTGCACAATCTGCTGGCAGTACAAAAAAATAAGCTGCAGATCTCCTTAGGCTGAGTCATGGTGCTTTGGGGCAGGAACCATTCATATCATGGGAATATTTCACAGTTTCTGCTCTGTTTTCAGTGTATGACACCAAAACACCCACCTGATGACATCCTTTCAAGAGCAAAGGCAGCAATTTGCAGAATTCCGCTTCTTAGGGGAAGTGAGAAATTGCTGAGCTGACACCAAGTCCTGCAGTGTCCCTGTCACCTGCAGAGCCACCGCATTCTCGCCACGGTAGCGGGCATTGTGACAAAGGTTCTATGTCAGCTGGGTGTGGCAGCCAGGCGCGCCCTAGGGGATGGGGAGCCTGTCAGCCCCGGGCCTGTCACTGCCTGCTGGCCCTGCTGCCACCAGCCAGGCTTCTGAAAACTTGTCAAACCATGCCCAGACTTGGGGCCAGTTTGGCCCAAAGTCTCCAAGAGACAAGTCGGGAAGAAAGATATGGGAAAGAGGGAGAAAGCGAAGGGAGCAGGAGAAAGGGAAGGAAGAATAAAAAGTAGTGTTGGGCTGCAGGAGTGAGATGGAGGAATTGCAAGAAAAGAGGCAGGAAGCAGGAGAGTGAGAGAAAAGGAAAGAAGAGACATGCAGCCAGACGAGGGGTTATTGAGAGAGGATGGGACAGAGAAGAGGATGAGAAGCACATAAGGCAAGGCTAGGACAGGCAAGGCAAGGCTAGGTTGCAGGACATGTTTTTGCTTTATAGTTTCTAGCACATTCGTCTTCAGACTAGGAGGAAAGCCATAAGACCGTATGGATTAGGCCCAAGCAAAAACCCCAGCTACTTGAGACACTTAGACTAAGCCTAAAATACCAAGATCTGTCCATAAGGATGGTTTTTACACTGTACATCTACAACCTGCTGGCAGTACAAAAAAATAAGCTGCAGATCTCCTTAGGATGAGTCATGGTGCTTTGGGGCAGGGACCATTCATATCACGGGAATATTTCACAGTTTCTGCTCTGTTTTCAGTGTATGACACCAAAACACCCACCTGATGACATCCTTTCAAGAGCAAAGGCAGCAGTTTGCAGACTTCCGCTTCTCAGGGGAAGTGAGAAATTGCTGAGCTGACACCAAGTCCTGCAGTGTCCCTGTCACCTGCAGAGCCACCGCATCCTCGCCACGGTAGCGGGCATTGTGACAAAGGTTCTATGTCAGCTGGGTGTGGCAGCCAGGCACCCCCTAGGGGATGGGGAGCCTGTCAGCCCCGGTCCTGTCACTGCCTGGTGTCCCTGCTGCCACCAGCCAGGCCTCTGAAAACTTGTCAAACCATGCCCAGACTTGGGGCCAGTTTGGCCCAAAGTCTCCAAGAGACAAGTCGGGAAGAAAGATATGGGACAGAGGGAGAAAGCGAAGGGAGCAGGAGAAAGGGAAGGAAGAATAAAAAGTAGTGTTGGGCTGCAGGAGTGAGATGGAGGAGTTGCAAGAATAGAGGCAGGAAGCAGGAGAGTGAGAGAAAAGGAAAGAAGAGACATGCAGCCAGACGAGGGGTTAGTGAGAGAGGATGGGACAGAGAACAGGATGAGAAGGACATAAGGCAAGGCTAGGACAGGCAAGGACAGGCAAGGCAAGGCTAGGCTGCAGGACATGTTTTTGCTTTATAGTTTCTAGCACATTCGTCTTCAGACTAGGAGGAAAGCCATAAGACCGTATGGATTAGGCCCAAGCAAAAACCCCAACTACTTGAGACTCCTAGACTAAGCCTAAAATACCAAGATCTCTCCATAAGGATGGTTTTTATACTGTACTTCCACAATCTGCTGGCAGTACAAAAATATAAGCTACAGATCTCCTTAGGCTGAGTCATGGTGGTTTGTGGCAGGGACCATGCATATCATGGGAATATTTCACAGTTTCTGCTCTGTTTTCAGTGTATGACACCAAAACACCCACCTGATGACATCCTTTCAAGAGCAAAGGCAGCAATTTGCAGAATTCCGCTTCTTAGGGGAAGTGAGAAATTGCTGAGCTGACACCAAGTCCTGCAGTGTCCCTGTCACCTGCAGAGCCACCGCATCCTCGCCACGGTAGCGGGCATTGTGACAAAGGTTCTATGTCAGCTGGGTGTGGCAGCCAGGCGCGCCCTAGGGGATGGGGAGCCTGTCAGCCCCGGGCCTGTCACTGCCTGCTGGCCCTGCTGCCACCAGCCAGGCTTCTGAAAACTTGTCAAACCATGCCCAGACTTGGGGCCAGTTTGGCCCAAAGTCTCCAAGAGACAAGTCGGGAAGAAAGATATGGGAAAGAGGGAGAAAGCGAAGGGAGCAGGAGAAAGGGAAGGAAGAATAAAAAGTAGTGTTGGGCTGCAGGAGTGAGATGGAGGAATTGCAAGAAAAGAGGCAGGAAGCAGGAGAGTGAGAGAAAAGGAAAGAAGAGACATGCAGCCAGACGAGGGGTTATTGAGAGAGGATGGGACAGAGAAGAGGATGAGAAGCACATAAGGCAAGGCTAGGACAGGCAAGGCAAGGCTAGGTTGCAGGACATGTTTTTGCTTTATAGTTTCTAGCACATTCGTCTTCAGACTAGGAGGAAAGCCATAAGACCGTATGGATTAGGCCGAAGTAAAAACCCCAGCTACTTGAGACACTTAGACTAAGCCTAAAATACCAAGATCTGTCCATAAGGATGGTTTTTACACTGTACATCTACAACCTGCTGGCAGTACAAAAAAATAAGCTGCAGATCTCCTTAGGATGAGTCATGGTGCTTTGGGGCAGGGACCATTCATATCACGGGAATATTTCACAGTTTCTGCTCTGTTTTCAGTGTATGACACCAAAACACCCACCTGATGACATCCTTTCAAGAGCAAAGGCAGCAGTTTGCAGACTTCCGCTTCTCAGGGGAAGTGAGAAATTGCTGAGCTGACACCAAGTCCTGCAGTGTCCCTGTCACCTGCAGAGCCACCGCATCCTCGCCACGGTAGCGGGCATTGTGACAAAGGTTCTATGTCAGCTGGGTGTGGCAGCCAGGCACCCCCTAGGGGATGGGGAGCCTGTCAGCCCCGGTCCTGTCACTGCCTGGTGTCCCTGCTGCCACCAGCCAGGCCTCTGAGAACTTGTCAAACCATGCCCAGACTTGGGTCCAGTTTGGCCCAAAGTCTCCAAGAGACAAGTCGGGAAGAAAGATATGGGACAGAGGGAGAAAGCGAAGGGAGCAGGAGAAAGGGAAGGAAGAATAAAAAGTAGTGTTGGGCTGCAGGAGTGAGATGGAGGAATTGCAAGAAAAGAGGCAGGAAGCAGGAGAGTGAGAGAAAAGGAAAGAAGAGACATGCAGCCAGACGAGGGCTTAGTGAGAGAGGATGGGACAGAGAACAGGATGAGAAGGACATAAGGCAAGGCTAGGACAGGCAAGGACAGGCAAGGCAAGGCTAGGCTGCAGGACATGTTTTTGCTTTATAGTTTCTATCACATTCGTCTTCAGACTAGGAGGAAAGCCATAAGACCGTATGGATTAGGCCCAAGCAAAAACCCCAACTACTTGAGACTCCTAGACTAAGCCTAAAATACCAAGATCTCTCCATAAGGATGGTTTTTATACTGTACTTCCACAATCTGCTGGCAGTACAAAAATATAAGCTACAGATCTCCTTAGGCTGAGTCATGGTGGTTTGTGGCAGGGACCATGCATATCATGGGAATATTTCACAGTTTCTGCTCTGTTTTCAGTGTATGACACCAAAACACCCACCTGATGACATCCTTTCAAGAGCAAAGGCAGCAATTTGCAGAATTCCGCTTCTTAGGGGAAGTGAGAAATTGCTGAGCTGACACCAAGTCCTGCAGTGTCCCTGTCACCTGCAGAGCCACCGCATCCTCGCCACGGTAGCGGGCATTGTGACAAAGGTTCTATGTCAGCTGGGTGTGGCAGCCAGGCGCCCCCTAGGGGATGGGGAGCCTGTCAGCCCCGGGCCTGTCACTGCCTGGTGTCCCTGCTGCCACCAGCCAGGCCTCTGAAAACTTGTCAAACCATGCCCAGACTTGGGTCCAGTTTGGCCCAAAGTCTCCAAGAGACAAGTCGGGAAGAAAGATATGGGACAGAGGGAGAAAGCGAAGGGAGCAGGAGAAAGGGAAGGAAGAATAAAAAGTAGTGTTGGGCTGCAGGAGTGAGATGGAGGAATTGCAAGAAAAGAGGCAGGAAGCAGGAGAGTGAGAGAAAAGGAAAGAAGAGACATGCAGCCAGACGAGGGGTTATTGAGAGAGGATGGGACAGAGAAGAGGATGAGAAGCACATAAGGCAAGGCTAGGACAGGCAAGGCAAGGCTAGGTTGCAGGACATGTTTTTGCTTTATAGTTTCTAGCACATTCGTCTTCAGACTAGGAGGAAAGCCATAAGACCGTATGGATTAGGCCGAAGTAAAAACCCCAGCTACTTGAGACACTTAGACTAAGCCTAAAATACCAAGATCTGTCCATAAGGATGGTTTTTACACTGTACATCTACAACCTGCTGGCAGTACAAAAAAATAAGCTGCAGATCTCCTTAGGATGAGTCATGGTGCTTTGGGGCAGGGACCATTCATATCACGGGAATATTTCACAGTTTCTGCTCTGTTTTCAGTGTATGACACCAAAACACCCACCTGATGACATCCTTTCAAGAGCAAAGGCAGCAGTTTGCAGACTTCCGCTTCTCAGGGGAAGTGAGAAATTGCTGAGCTGACACCAAGTCCTGCAGTGTCCCTGTCACCTGCAGAGCCACCGCATCCTCGCCACGGTAGCGGGCATTGTGACAAAGGTTCTATGTCAGCTGGGTGTGGCAGCCAGGCACCCCCTAGGGGATGGGGATCCTGTCAGCCCCGGGCCTGTCACTGCCTGGTGTCCCTGCTGCCACCAGCCAGGCCTCTGAAAACTTGTCAAACCATGCCCAGACTTGGGTCCAGTTTGGCCCAAAGTCTCCAAGAGACAAGTCGGGAAGAAAGATATGGGACAGAGGGAGAAAGCGAAGGGAGCAGGAGAAAGGGAAGGAAGAATAAAAAGTAGTGTTGGGCTGCAGGAGTGAGATGGAGGAATTGCAAGAATAGAGGCAGGAAGCAGGAGAGTGAGAGAAAAGGAAAGAAGAGACATGCAGCCAGACGAGGGGTTAGTGAGAGAGGATGGGACAGAGAACAGGATGAGAAGGACATAGGGCAAGGCTAGGACAGGCAAGGACAGGCAAGGCAAGGCTAGGCTGCAGGACATGTTTTTGCTTTATAGTTTCTATCACATTCGTCTTCAGACTAGGAGGAAAGCCATAAGACCGTATGGATTAGGCCCAAGCAAAAACCCCAACTACTTGAGACTCCTAGACTAAGCCTAAAATACCAAGATCTCTCCATAAAGATGGTTTTTATACTGTACTTCCACAATCTGCTGGCAGTACAAAAATATAAGCTACAGATCTCCTTAGGCTGAGTCATGGTGGTTTGTGGCAGGGACCATGCATATCATGGGAATATTTCACAGCTTCTGCTCTGTTTTCAGTGTATGACACCAAAACACCCACCTGATGACATCCTTTCAAGAGCAAAGGCAGCAATTTGCAGACTTCCGCTTCTTAGGGGAAGTGAGAAATTGCTGAGCTGACACCAAGTCCTGCAGTGTCCCTGTCACCTGCAGAGCCACCGCATCCTCGCCACGGTAGCGGGCATTGTGACAAAGGTTCTATGTCAGCTGGGTGTGGCAGCCAGGCGCCCCCTAGGGGATGGGGAGCCTGTCAGCCCCGGGCCTGTCACTGCCTGGTGTCCCTGCTGCCACCAGCCAGGCCTCTGAAAACTTGTCAAACCATGCCCAGACTTGGGGCCAGTTTGGCCCAAAGTCTCCATGAGACAAGTCGGGAAGAAAGATATGGGACAGAGGGAGAAAGCGAAGGGAGCAGGAGAAAGGGAAGGAAGAATAAAAAGTAGTGTTGGGCTGCAGGAGTGAGATGGAGGAATTGCAAGAAAAGAGGCAGGAAGCAGGAGAGTGAGAGAAAAGGAAAGAAGAGACATGCAGCCAGACGAGGGGTTATTGAGAGAGGATGGGACAGAGAAGAGGATGAGAAGCACATAAGGCAAGGCTAGGACAGGCAAGGCAAGGCTTGGTTGCAGGACATGTTTTTGCTTTATAGTTTCTAGCACATTCGTCTTCAGACTAGGAGGAAAGCCATAAGACCGTATGGATTAGGCCGAAGTAAAAACCCCAGCTACTTGAGACACTTAAACTAAGCCTAAAATACCAAGATCTGTCCATAAGGATGGTTTTTACACTGTACATCTACAACCTGCTGGCAGTACAAAAAAATAAGCTGCAGATCTCCTTAGGATGAGTCATGGTGCTTTGGGGCAGGGACCATTCATATCACGGGAATATTTCACAGTTTCTGCTCTGTTTTCAGTGTATGACACCAAAACACCCACCTGATGACATCCTTTCAAGAGCAAAGGCAGCAGTTTGCAGACTTCCGCTTCTCAGGGGAAGTGAGAAATTGCTGAGCTGACACCAAGTCCTGCAGTGTCCCTGTCACCTGCAGAGCCACCGCATCCTCGCCACGGTAGCGGGCATTGTGACAAAGGTTCTATGTCAGCTGGGTGTGGCAGCCAGGCACCCCCTAGGGGATGGGGATCCTGTCAGCCCCGGGCCTGTCACTGCCTGGTGTCCCTGCTGCCACCAGCCAGGCCTCTGAAAACTTGTCAAACCATGCCCAGACTTGGGTCCAGTTTGGCCCAAAGTCTCCAAGAGACAAGTCGGGAAGAAAGATATGGGACAGAGGGAGAAAGCGAAGGGAGCAGGATAAAGGGAAGGAAGAATAAAAAGTAGTGTTGGGCTGCAGGAGTGAGATGGAGGAATTGCAAGAATAGAGGCAGGAAGCAGGAGAGTGAGAGAAAAGGAAAGAAGAGACATGCAGCCAGACGAGGGGTTAGTGAGAGAGGATGGGACAGAGAACAGGATGAGAAGGACATAGGGCAAGGCTAGGACAGGCAAGGACAGGCAAGGCAAGGCTAGGCTGCAGGACATGTTTTTGCTTTATAGTTTCTAGCACATTCGTCTTCAGACTAGGAGGAAAGCCATAAGACCGTATGGATTAGGCCCAAGCAAAAACCCCAACTACTTGAGACTCCTAGACTAAGCCTAAAATACCAAGATCTCTCCATAAGGATGGTTTTTATACTGTACTTGCACAATCTGCTGGCAGTACAAAAATATAAGCTACAGATCTCCTTAGGCTGAGTCATGGTGCTTTGGGGCAGGGACCATGCATATCATGGGAATATTTCACAGCTTCTGCTCTGTTTTCAGTGTATGACACCAAAACACCCACCTGATGACATCCTTTCAAGAGCAAAGGCAGCAATTTGCAGACTTCCGCTTCTTAGGGGAAGTGAGAAATTGCTGAGCTGACACCAAGTCCTGCAGTGTCCCTGTCACCTGCAGAGGCACCGCATCCTCGCCACGGTAGCGGGCATTGTGACAAAGGTTCTATGTCAGCTGGGTGTGGCAGCCAGGCGCCCCCTAGGGGATGGGGAGCCTGTCAGCCCCGGGCCTGTCACTGCCTGCTGGCCCTGCTGCCACCAGCCAGGCCTCTGAAAACTTGTCAAACCATGCCCAGACTTGGGGCCAGTTTGGCCCAAAGTCTCCATGAGACAAGTCGGGAAGAAAGATATGGGACAGAGGGAGAAAGCGAAGGGAGCAGGAGAAAGGGAAGGAAGAATAAAAAGTAGTGTTGGGCTGCAGGAGTGAGATGGAGGAATTGCAAGAAAAGAGGCAGGAAGCAGGAGAGTGAGAGAAAAGGAAAGAAGAGACATGCAGCCAGACGAGGGGTTAGTGAGAGAGGATGGGACAGAGAACAGGATGAGAAGGAAATAAGGCAAGGCTAGGACAGGCAAGGACAGGCAAGGCAAGGCTAGGCTGCAGGACATGTTTTTGCTTTATAGTTTCTAGCACATTCGTCTTCAGACTAGGAGGAAAGCCATAAGACCGTATGGATTAGGCCCAAGCAAAAACCCCAGCTACTTGGGACACTTAGACTAAGCCTAAAATACCAAGATCTCTCCATAAGGATGTTTTTTATACTGTACTTCCACGATCTGCTGGCAGTACAAAAAAATAAGCTGCAGATCTCCTTAGGCTGAGTCATGGTGCTTTGGGGCAGGGACCATTCATATCACGGGAATATTTCACAGTTTCTGCTCTGTTTTCAGTGTATGACACCAAAACACCCACCTGATGACATCCTTTCAAGAGCAAAGGCAGCAATTTGCAGAATTCCGCTTCTTAGGGGAAGTGAGAAATTGCTGAGCTGACACCAAGTCCTGCAGTGTCCCTGTCACCTGCAGAGCCACCGCATTCTCGCCACGGTAGCGGGCATTGTGACAAAGGTTCTATGTCAGCTGGGTGTGGCAGCCAGGCGCCCCCTAGGGGATGGGGAGCCTGTCAGCCCCGGGCCTGTCACTGCCTGGTGTCCCTGCTGCCACCAGCCAGGCCTCTGAAAACTTGTCAAACCATGCCCAGACTTGGGGCCAGTTTGGCCCAAAGTCTCCAAGAGACAAGTCGGGAAGAAAGATATGGGACAGAGGGAGAAAGCGAAGGGAGCAGGAGAAAGGGAAGGAAGAATAAAAAGTAGTGTTGGGCTGCAGGAGTGAGATGGAGGAATTGCAAGAAAAGAGGCAGGAAGCAGGAGAGTGAGAGAAAAGGAAAGAAGAGACATGCAGCCAGACGAGGGGTTATTGAGAGAGGATGGGACAGAGAAGAGGATGAGAAGCACATAAGGCAAGGCTAGGACAGGCAAGGCAAGGCTAGGCTGCAGGACATGTTTTTGCTTTATAGTTTCTAGCACATTCGTCTTCAGACTAGGAGGAAAGCCATAAGACCGTATGGATTAGGCCCAAGCAAAAACCCCAGCTACTTGAGACTCTTAGACTAAGCCTAAAATACCAATATCTCTCCATAAGGATGGTTTTTATACTGTACTTCCACAATCTGCTGGCAGTACAAAAAAATAAGCTGCAGATCTCCTTAGGCTGAGTCATGGTGCTTTGGGGCAGGGACCATGCATATCATGGGAATATTTCACAGTTTCTGCTCTGTTTTCAGTGTATGACACCAAAACACCCACCTCATGACATCCTTTCAAGACCAAAGGCAGCAATTTGCAGAATTCCGCTTCTTAGGGGAAGTGAGAAATTGCTGAGCTGACACCAAGTCCTGCAGTGTCCCTGTCACCTGCAGAGCCACCGCATCCTCGCCACGGTAGCGGGCATTGTGACAAAGGTTCTATGTCAGCTGGGTGTGGCAGCCAGGCGCCCCCTAGGGAATGGGGAGCCTGTCAGCCCCGGGCCTGTCAATGCCTGGTGTCCCTGCTGCCACCAGCCAGGCCTCTGAAAACTTGTCAAACCATGCCCAGACTTGGGGCCAGTTTGGCCCAAAGTCTCCAAGAGACAAGTCGCGAAGAAAGATATGGGACAGAGGGAGAAAGCGAAGGGAGCAGGAGAAAGGGAAGGAAGAATAAAAAGTAGTGTTGGGCTGCAGGAGTGAGATGGAGGAATTGCAAGAAAAGAGGCAGGAAGCAGGAGAGTGAGAGAAAAGGAAAGAAGAGACATGCAGCCAGACGAGGGGTTAGTGAGAGAGGATGGGACAGAGAACAGGATGAGAAGGACATAAGGCAAGGCTAGGACAGGCAAGGACAGGCAAGGCAAGGCTAGGCTGCAGGACATGTTTTTGCTTTATAGTTTCTATCACATTCGTCTTCAGACTAGGAGGAAAGCCATAAGACCGTATGGATTAGGCCCAAGCAAAAACCCCAACTACTTGAGACTCCTAGACTAAGCCTAAAATACCAAGATCTCTCCATAAGGATGGTTTTTATACTGTACTTCCACAATCTGCTGGCAGTACAAAAATATAAGCTACAGATCTCCTTAGGCTGAGTCATGGTGGTTTGTGGCAGGGACCATGCATATCATGGGAATATTTCACAGTTTCTGCTCTGTTTTCAGTGTATGACACCAAAACACCTACCTCATGACATCCTTTCAAGAGCAAAGGCAGCAATTTGCAGAATTCCGCTTCTTAGGGGAAGTGAGAAATTGCTGAGCTGACACCAAGTCCTGCAGTGTCCCTGTCACCTGCAGAGCCACCGCATCCTCGCCACGGTAGCGGGCATTGTGACAAAGGTTCTATGTCAGCTGGGTGTGGCAGCCAGGCGCCCCCTAGGGGATGGGGAGCCTGTCAGCCCCGGGCCTGTCACTGCCTGGTGTCCCTGCTGCCACCAGCCAGGCCTCTGAAAACTTGTCAAACCATGCCCAGACTTGGGGCCAGTTTGGCCCAAAGTCTCCATGAGACAAGTCGGGAAGAAAGATATGGGACAGAGGGAGAAAGTGAAGGGAGCAGGAGAAAGGGAAGGAAGAATAAAAAGTAGTGTTGGGCTGCAGGAGTGAGATGGAGGAATTGCAAGAAAAGAGGCAGGAAGCAGGAGAGTGAGAGAAAAGGAAAGAAGAGACATGCAGCCAGACGAGGGGTTATTGAGAGAGGATGGGACAGAGAAGAGGATGAGAAGCACATAAGGCAAGGCTAGGACAGGCAAGGCAAGGCTAGGCTGCAGGACATGTTTTTGCTTTATAGTTTCTAGCACATTCGTCTTCAGACTAGGAGGAAAGCCATAATACCGTATGGATTAGGCCCAAGCAAAAACCCCAGCTACTTGAGACTCTTAGACTAAGCCTAAAATACCAAGATCTCTCCATAAGGATGGTTTTTATACTGTACTTCCACAATCTGCTGGCAGTACAAAAAAATAAGCTGCAGATCTCCTTAGGCTGAGTCATGGTGCTTTGGGGCAGGGACCATGCATATCATGGGAATATTTCACAGTTTCTGCTCTGTTTTCAGTGTATGACACCAAAACACCCACCTCATGACATCCTTTCAAGACCAAAGGCAGCAATTTGCAGAATTCCGCTTCTTAGGGGAAGTGAGAAATTGCTGAGCTGACTCCAAGTCCTGCAGTGTCCCTGTCACCTGCAGAGCCACTGCATCCTCGCCACGGTAGTGGGCATTGTGACAAAGGTTCTATGTCAGCTGGGTGTGGCAGCCAGGCGCCCCCTAGGGGATGGGGAGCCTGTCAGTCCCGGGCCTGTCACTGCCTGGTGTCCCTGCTGCCACCAGCCAGGCCTCTGAAAACTTGTCAAACCATGCCCAGACTTGGGGCCAGTTTGGCCCAAAGTCTCCAAGAGACAAGTCGGGAAGAAAGATATGGGACAGAGGGAGAAAGCGAAGGGAGCAGGAGAAAGGGAAGGAAGAATAAAAAGTAGTGTTGGGCTGCAGGAGTGAGATGGAGGAATTGCAAGAAAAGAGGCAGGAAGCAGGAGAGTGAGAGAAAAGGAAAGAAGAGACATGCAGCCAGACGAGGGGTTAGTGAGAGAGGATGGGACAGAGAACAGGATGAGAAGGAAAGAAGGCAAGGCTAGGACAGGCAAGGACAGGCAAGGCAAGACAAGGCAAGGACAGGCAAGGACAGGCAAGGCAAGGCTAGGCTGCAGGACATGTTTTTGCTTTATAGTTTCTAGCACATTCGTCTTCAGACTAGGAGGAAAGCCATAAGACCGTATGGATTAGGCCCAAGCAAAAACCCCAGCTACTTGAGACTCTTAGACTAAGCCTAAAATACCAAGATCTCTCCATAAGGATGGTTTTTATACTGTACTTCCACAATCTGCTGGCAGTACAAAAAAATAAGCTGCAGATCTCCTTAGGCTGAGTCATGGTGCTTTGGGGCAGGGACCATGCATATCATGGGAATATTTCACAGTTTCTGCTCTGTTTTCAGTGTATGACACCAAAACACCCACCTGATGACATCCTTTCAAGAGCAAAGGCAGCAATTTGCAGAATTCCGCTTCTTAGGGGAAGTGAGAAATTGCTGAGCTGACACCAAGTCCTGCAGTGTCCCTGTCACCTGCAGAGCCACCGCATCCTCGCCACGGTAGCGGGCATTGTGACAAAGGTTCTATGTCAGCTGGGTGTGGCAGCCAGGCGCCCCCTAGGGAATGGGGAGCCCTTCAGCCCCGGGCCTGTCAATGCCTGGTGTCCCTGCTGCCACCAGCCAGGCCTCTGAAAACTTGTCAAACCATGCCCAGACTTGGGGCCAGTTTGGCCCAAAGTCTCCAAGAGACAAGTCGCGAAGAAAGATATGGGACAGAGGGAGAAAGCGAAGGGAGCAGGAGAAAGGGAAGGAAGAATATAAAGTAGTGTTGGGCTGCAGGAGTGAGATGGAGGAATTGCAAGAAAAGAGGCAGGAAGCAGGAGAGTGAGAGAAAAGGAAAGAAGAGACATGCAGCCAGACGAGGGGTTAGTGAGAGAGGATGGGACAGAGAACAGTATGAGAAGGACATAAGGCAAGGCTAGGACAGGCAAGGACAGGCAAGGCAAGGCTAGGCTGCAGGACATGTTTTTGCTTTATAGTTTCTAGCACATTCGTCTTCAGACTAGGAGGAAAGCCATAAGACCGTATGGATTAGGCCCAAGCAAAAACCCCAGCTACTTGAGACACTTAGACTAAGCCTAAAATACCAAGATCTCCCCATAAGGATGGTTTTTATACTGTACTTCCACAATCTGCTGGCAGTACAAAAAAATAAGCTGCAGATCTCCTTAGGCTGAGTCATGGTGCTTTGGGGCAGGGACCATGCATATCATGGCAATATTTCACAGTTTCTGCTCTGTTTTCAGTGTATGACACCAAACCACCCACCTCATGACATTCTTTCAAGAACAAAGGCAGCAGTTTGCAGACTTCCTCTTCTCAGGGGAAGTGAGAAATTGCTGAGCTGACACCAAGTCCTGCAGTGTCCCTGTCACCTGCAGAGGCACCGCATCCTCGCCACGGTAGCGGGCATTGTGACAAAGGTTCTATGTCAGCTGGGTGTGGCAGCCAGGCGCGCCCTAGGGGATGGGGAGCCTGTCAGCCCCGGGCCTGTCACTGCCTGCTGGCCCTGCTGCCACCAGCCAGGCCTCTGAAAACTTGTCAAACCATGCCCAGACTTGGGGCCATTTTGGCCCAAAGTCTCCAAGAGACAAGTCGGGAAGAAAGATATGGGACAGAGGGAGAAAGCGAAGGGAGCAGGAGAAAGGGAAGGAAGAATAAAAAGTAGTGTTGGGCTGCAGGACTGAGATGGAGGAATTGCAAGAAAAGAGGCAGGAAGCAGGAGAGTGAGAGAAAAGGAAAGAAGAGACATGCAGCCAGACGAGGGGTTATTGAGAGAGGATGGGACAGAGAAGAGGATGAGAAGCACATAAGGCAAGGCTAGGACAGGCAAGGTGTCCTGGTTTTGTTAAAAACAAGTTTCTCTTTCAGTGAATTTTGTCTGTCAGCTAAAGCCTTCATATTAACTGCATTTTCCTGGAGCACCAGACACATGTTTTGGTAAACCTATCAATGGAATGCAAACTTAATGATAAGCACAGATGGACATCTCGCGAGAGGGGCGACGAGAAGAAAGAGACCAAGAAACTGACCAACTGGGTATAACATTCCATTCACGTGAATACTTCATATATAAGTGGGAGATCACGAGGATCTCGTGTTGCTTTTCCCTTTTCCCTGCTGCTTATGGCCGACCTTAGGAGAGGACCTTGCTAGTCATCCCTGCGAACTGAGGCCTAGTGACAGACTGAATCCAGCTCCGGTTGGCTGCAGAGTCTAATCCAGGACTTTGGGTGCCAGCTCTGCAGTTGCTGAGACTTTCAAGATTGGTTTTGTATATTTTGTATTATTTTCTCTATTCTTATTAGTAGCATTAGTAAAACATCTTTAATTTTTTCCAACTCTCTTCACTCTGTGCTTCTTTGCCTTCCAATCGCCTCTCCTTAGTTAAAAAGGGGGAGAGGGAGGGGGAAGTGTGGGGGGGGAGAGGGGGTTAACAATACATCTGCCAGGGTTTTATTGTCACCCCGCAATTTTAACCCTCTACAGATAATTGGCGCCCAACGTGGGGCAAGAGAAAGGGGTAAATTTGAAGATTTTTTGGCTTTTCCAGTGCTCTGACGTACCTTTCAGTTTTCTTGGCACGGTGCCAACTCATAGAGTTGTGATACTCGCGCGTCCGTTTGCTTTGGATATTATTTAGTTGTATTAAGGCAAAGTGAATTACACTGATTTAAAGATGTTATGGCATAAGTTGTATCAGTTATTTTCTACATTGTGCTCACTGATTCCATATCTGTGTTGGGCTTTCTTTTTAAATCGAAGTATTCATTATATAACAACAAGGAACTGGACAATGATCATGATGATACTGTGTGGTTTGTCACTGGTTTATTTCATTATACTGCAGCCGCTAATGAATTTCTACTCGCTTCTGCTTTACCTTGAAAAGCCTCCAGGAGAGATTAAAGAGCAGTACGGCTCTGTGTTTGCTAATTGGTCGAGCGAATCTTTAGAAAGGCTGACTAACAATACTTTCGTTTTTTCGCTAGGACAGTTTGCAAATGTTTTAGAGAATTTTGAATATCCTTGGAGTTTTGATAGAACTGTGATGGTGTTATCTGGTTTGCTGAATGTGTGTCAGTTTCTGCTTCTGTTAAGAGAAATGGCGTTCAACAGGAGGTTTGCGTCTCTTTGTTGTCCTGAGATTTGCGGTGCGTCATCGGAAGCTTTAGCAAAAAGCACTCCGAGCCGCTCGAGAAAGAGCAAAACAGCCAAAGCTGCCGCTGCAGCCACTGCCCCCACAACGGCGGCTTCGCAGGCTGAAGCTACAGCTCCTCCGCAGAGTTCCTCTGCCAAGGTCGCTGCAGATAACATTACTTCTCCAGCCTCAAAGGCTAACAAGGCAGCCCCCCCTTCTTCACACACTGGGCACTGTTGCTGCTGTAATCACTGTGACAGTCATTTAGACTCTGGAAATAAATCAAATGATGGTAAACCCATATCAGCATCAGTTGCTGGTTGTAAGAAAGTCACTAGAAAGACTACCCGTGCAGCAGATGATGGCACAGGGCCAACATCAACCCAAGGTGCACCATCAGGACAGGGAGGAGATGAAGTGACCACCACTCGGTCCTTTTCTCCAGGTGAGCTGAGAGATATGAGAAAAGACTTTAGTCGCCGTGAAGGCGAGAATATTTTAACCTGGCTGCTCCGATGCTGGGACAATGGGGCAGAAACAATTGAATTGGAAGGTGGTGAAGCCAGGCAGCTGGGATCTCTGTCAAGAGATTCCACCATTGATAGGGCAATTTCAAGAGAGTCTAATGCCACTAGTCTCTGGACCCGACTCCTGACAGCTATGAAAGTAAGATTTCCCTACAAGGAAGATTGTATATCCAAGTTAGGGAAATGGAATACTATGGAGAGAGGTATTCAGTTCCTGAGAGAATTAGCTGTGCGAGAGATCATCTATTTTGGATCAGACAACCAAGAGGGGACAGACCCAGATAAAATCAATTGTACACGATCTCTGTGGCGCAGATTTGTACAAAGTGCACCCCCTGCATATGCTAGGTCATTGGCAGGAATGGTCTGGTCAGCTGGAGGTCAACAAGAGATTAATGAAATGATTGAGCAGCTTCGGAACTTTGAGGACAGCCTTGCTGGTTCTCTACGGGCATGTGTCTCTGCTGTAGAGAAACTGTGTGAAAAATCTGGTGACCGGTTTGAAAAGATATTGCAAGAAATCAAAGAACTCAGAGAAGACACGTACCATTCACGACCTGCACAAACCTATGTTTCAGCTATTAGGAAAAGGCGTTTCCAATCTCGAGAGAGAGGACAGAGGCAGCCCACAAAAAGAGGTTCACTGTGGTTCTTCCTACATGAGCAGGGAGAAAACATGAATAAGTGGCATGGAAGACCTACCTCAGAACTTCAGGAACGAGTACGTGAGCTAAAAGGAAAAACTCCTAGGAAGGTGGCTGCTCCAGTTTACAAAAGGAGCAGAAGAGATTCTGATGCTCTTGAAGGAACCTCTAATTCACACCCAGAGACTGTGCAAAACAGAAATTAGAGGTGCCCTGCCTCCAACCAGGTGGAGGAAAGGGATAACAGAGTTTATTGGACTGTCCAAATACGATGGCCTGGTACAACACACCCCCAGGAGTACAAAGCTTTAGTGGACACTGGTGCACAGTGCACGATAATTCCTTCTAATTATAAAGGAACGCAATCTATCAACATTGTTGGAGTGACTGGGGGATCCCAGGAACTGACTGTTGTAGAGGCTGAAATGAGCCTAACTGGAAAAAACTGGCAAAAGCATCCTATTGTGACTGGTCCAGATGCTCCGTGCATCCTTGGCATAGACTACCTCAGGAGAGGGTATTTTAAGGACCCAAAAGGGTATAGGTGGGCATTTGGTATAGCAGCTGTGGACACTGAGAAAATTGAACAGCTGTCTGATTTGCCTGGTCTCTCAGATGATCCTTCTGTTGTAGGACTGCTGATGGTTGACGATCAGCAGGTGCCAATTGCTACCACGACAGTGCATCGCCGGCAATATCGCACCAACCGAGACTCTTTGATTCCTATCCAGAAGTTGATCCTTCAATTGGAAAGCCAGGGTGTGATCAGTAAGACTCGTTCACCTTTTAACAGCCCAATCTGGCCAGTGCGTAAGTCTAGTGACGAGTGGAGACTAACTGTAGACTATCGTGGCCTGAATGAAGTTACACCACCACTGAGTGCTGCTGTGCCTGACATGCTAGAACTGCAATTTGAACTGGAGTCAAAGGCAGCTAAGTGGTATGCTACAATTGACATTGCTAATGCATTTTTCTCTATTCCTGTAGCAGCAGAGTGCAGGCCGCAGTTTGCTTTCACCTGGAGAGGCATCCAGTACACTTGGAATCGCTTGCCCCAGGGGTGGAAACACAGTCCTACCATCTGCCATGGACTGATCCAGACCACGCTGGAGCAAGGTAAAGCTCCAGAACACTTGCAGTATATTGATGACATCATCGTATGGGGCGACACAGCGAAAGAAGTCTTCGAGAAAGGTGAGAGAATAATTCAGATTCTTTTGGATGCTGGTTTTGCCATAAAACGAAGCAAGGTCAAGGGACCTGCACGAGAGATACAGTTTTTAGGAATAAAATGGCAAGATGGCCGTCGTCAGATCCCAATGGATGTGATCAACAAAATTGCAGCAATGTCTCCACCTACTAATAAAAAGGAGACACAGACTTTCTTGGGCATTGTAGGTTTTTGGAGAATGCATATTCCTGACTACAGCCAGATTGTGAGCCCTCTCTATCGAGTGACTCGTAAAAAGAACCAATTTGAGTGGGGCCCTGAACAACGACAAGCCTTTGAACAAATTAAGCGTGAGATAACTCATGCGGTGGCCCTTGGACCAGTTCGGACTGGACTAGATGTTAAAAATGTGCTCTACACTGCAGCCGGAGATAATGGACTTACCTGGAGCCTCTGGCAGAAAGCACCAGGAGAAACCCGAGGTCGACCCTTAGGTTTTTGGAGTCGAGGATACAAAGGATCTGAGGCCAACTATACTCCAACTGAAAAAGAGATACTAGCAGCATACGAAGGAGTTCGAGCTGCTTCAGAAGTGATCGGTACTGAAGCACAGCTCCTCCTGGCACCTCGACTGCCAGTGCTGAGTTGGATGTTCAAAGGGACGGTTCCCTCTCCACATCATGCAACCGAAGTTACGTGGAGTAAATGGATTGCATTGATCACGCAACGAGCTCGAATTGGAAATCCCAATCGCCCAGGGATCTTAGAAGTGATTACAGACTGGCCAGAAAGCAAAGACTTTGGGATGTCTCCAGATGAGGAGGAAGTAAAACGTGCTGAAGAAGCACCACCATATAATACTCTTTCAGAGACTGATAAGCAGTATGCACTGTTCACAGATGGATCCTGTCGTCTTGTAGGAAAACATCGAAGGTGGAAAGCTGCTGTGTGGAGTCCCACACGACAAGTTACAGAAGCCACTGAAGGACAAGGTGAATCTAGTCAATTTGCAGAAGTGAAAGCCATCCAGCTGGCTTTGGACATTGCTGAACGAGAGAAGTGGCCAATACTTTATCTCTATACTGACTCATGGATGGTAGCAAATGCCTTGTGGGGATGGCTACAGCAATGGAAGAAAAGCAACTGGCAGCGCAGAGGTAAACCCATTTGGGCTGCCACACTGTGGCAAGACATTGCTGCTCGGCTAGAGAGCCTGCCTGTGAAAGTTCGGCATGTAGATGCTCATGTGCCTAAAAGTCGAGCCACCGAGGAACATCTAAACAACCAACAAGCGGACCAAGCTGCTAAGATTAAAGTAGCTGAGGTGGACTTGGACTGGCAACATAAAGGTGAACTTTTCCTAGCTCGGTGGGCCCATGATGCTTCAGGGCATCAAGGTAGAGATGCAACATATAAATGGGCTCGCGATCGAGGGGTGGATTTAACTATGGACACTATTTCACAGGTTATTCATGAATGTGAGACTTGCGCCGAAATCAAACAAGCAAAACGGTTAAAGCCTATATGGTATGGGGGGCGATGGTTAAAGTATAAGTATGGAGAAGCTTGGCAGATTGATTATATTACACTTCCACAAACACGTCAAGGTAAGCGTTATGTACTTACAATGGTGGAAGCAACCACTGGATGGTTGGAAACATATGCCGTACCTCATGCTACAGCCCGAAATACTATCTTGGGCCTTGAAAAGCAAGTCCTTTGGCGACACGGTACGCCAGAAAGAATTGAATCAGACAATGGTACTCATTTCAAAAACAGTCTTATAGACAATTGGGCCAAAGAACATGGTATTGAGTGGGTATATCATATTCCATATCATGCACCAGCCTCTGGGAAAATTGAAAGGTACAATGGTTTGCTAAAAACAACACTAAAGGCACTTGGTGGTGGAACCTTTAAAAATTGGGACTCACATTTAGCAAAAGCCACTTGGTTGGTCAACACCAGGGGATCAACCAATCGAGCCGGGCCTGCCCAATCAGAAATTCTATGGACTGTAGAAGGAGATAAAGTCCCTGTAGTACACATGAAAAACATGTTAGGAAAGGCAGTCTGGGTTACTCCTGCCTCAGGCAAAGGCAAGCCCATTCGTGGGATTGTTTTTGCCCAGGGACCTGGCAGCACCTGGTGGGTGATGCTTAAGGATGGAGAAGTTAGGTGTGTACCTCAAGGGGATTTGAGTTTAGGTGAAAATATGCAATACTGAACTGCATAATGTGAATTGCCATGCTAACAGTGTTTAATAAGTGTTTTTCAGATCAAAACAGTGATGATGAAACCAGAGCTAGCTTCTTCGAGTGGCGCCTGACAACTTCTTCGAAGTTGATGTCTTTAACCCACAAACAGTGGTCATGAGATGTACTTGTACCATTTTTCCTGCCCTGGGAGACTGTCGTGACAAAATGAACTTAATGAACTTTTCAAAGGATGGTCCACTGATTAATTACTCCTGTGTATATATGTGCATATGTGTATATATATAGTAGTAGTGATTAATTAGATTATATTGATAGATTGTATTGATAAGGTTTAAGCATTCAGTGAATGGCATATTATAAGGGGTGGAATGTCCTGGTTTTGTTAAAAACAAGTTTCTCTTTCAGTGAATTTTGTCTGTCAGCTAAAGCCTTCATATTAACTGCATTTTCCTGGAGCACCAGACACATGTTTTGGTAAACCTATCAATGGAATGCAAACTTAATGATAAGCACAGATGGACATCTCGCGAGAGGGGCGACGAGAAGAAAGAGACCAAGAAACTGACCAACTGGGTATAACATTCCATTCACGTGAATACTTCATATATAAGTGGGAGATCACGAGGATCTCGTGTTGCTTTTCCCTTTTCCCTGCTGCTTATGGCCGACCTTAGGAGAGGACCTTGCTAGTCATCCCTGCGAACTGAGGCCTAGTGACAGACTGAATCCAGCTCCGGTTGGCTGCAGAGTCTAATCCAGGACTTTGGGTGCCAGCTCTGCAGTTGCTGAGACTTTCAAGATTGGTTTTGTATATTTTGTATTATTTTCTCTATTCTTATTAGTAGCATTAGTAAAACATCTTTAATTTTTTCCAACTCTCTTCACTCTGTGCTTCTTTGCATTCCAATCGCCTCTCCTTAGTTAAAAAGGGGGAGAGGGAGGGGGAAGTGTGGGGGGGGAGAGGGGGTTAACAATACATCTGCCAGGGTTTTATTTTCACCCCGCAATTTTAACCCTCTACACAAGGCAAGGCTAGGTTGCAGGACATGTTTTTGCTTTATAGTTGCTAGCACATTCGTCTTCAGACTAGGAGGAAAGCCATAAGACCGTATGGATTAGGCCGAAGTAAAAACCCCAGCTACTTGAGACACTTAGACTAAGCCTAAAATACCAAGATCTGTCCATAAGGATGGTTTTTATACTGTACTTCTACAACCTGCTGGCAGTACAAAAAAATAAGCTGCAGATCTCCTTAGGCTGAGTCATGGTGCTTTGGGGCAGGGACCATTCATATCACGGGAATATTTCACAGTTTCTGCTCTGTTTTCAGTGTATGACACCAAAACACCTACCTCATGACATCCTTTCAAGAGCCAAGGCAGCAATTTGCAGAATTCCGCTTCTTAGGGGAAGTGAGAAATTGCTGAGCTGACACCAAGTCCTGCAGTGTCCCTGTCACCTGCAGAGCCACCACATCCTCGCCACGGTAGCGGGCATTGTGACAAAGGTTCTATGCCAGCTGGGTGTGGCAGCCAGGTGCCCCCTAGGGGATGGGGAGCCTGTCAGCCTCGGGCCTGTCAATGCCTGGTGTCCCTGCTGCCACCAGCCAGGCCTCTGAAAACTTGTCAAAGCATGCCCAGACTTGGGGCCAGTTTGGCCCAAAGTCTCCAAGAGACAAGTCGCGAAAAAAGATATGGGACAGAGGGAGAAAGCGAAGGGAGCAGGAGAAAGGGAAGGAAGAATAAAAAGTAGTGTTGGGCTGCAGGAGTGAGATGGAGGAATTGCAAGAAAAGAGGCAGGAAGCAGGAGAGTGAGAGAAAAGGAAAGAAGAGACATGCAGCCAGACGAGGGCTTAGTGAGAGAGGATGGAACAGAGAACAGGATGAGAAGGAAAGAAGGCAAGGCTAGGACAGGCAAGGACAGGCAAGGCAAGGCTAGGCTGCAGGACATGTTTTTGCTTTATAGTTTGTAGCACATTCGTCTTCAGACTAGGAGGAAAGCCATAAGACCGTATGGATTAGGCCAAAGCAAAAACCCCACCTACTTGAGACACTTAGACTAAGCCTACAATACGAAGATCTCTCCATAAGGATGGTTTTTATACTGTACTTCCACGATCTGCTGGCAGTACAAAAAAATAAGCTGCAGATCTCCTTAGGCTGAGTCATGGTGCTTTGGGGCAGGGGCCATGCATATCATGGGAATATTTCACAGTTTCTGCTCTGTTTTCAGTGTATGACACCAAAACACCCACCTGATGACATCCTTTCAAGAGCAAAGGCAGCAATTTGCAGAATTCCGCTTCTTAGGGGAAGTGAGAAATTGCTGAGCTGACACCAAGTCCTGCAGTGTCTTTGTCACCTGCAGAGTCACCGCATCCTCGCTACGGTAGCGGGGATTGTGACAAAGGTTCCATGTCAGCTGTGTGTGGCAGCCAGGCGCCCCCTAGGGAATGGGGAGCCTGTCAGCCCCGGGCCTGTTACTGCCTGCTGGCCCTGCTGTCAGCAGCCAGGCCTCTGAAAACTTGTCAAACCATGCCCAGACGTGGGGCCAATTTGGCCCAAAGTCTCCAAGAGACAAGTCGGGAGGAAAGACATGGGACATAGGGAGAAAGCGAAGGGAGCAGGAGAAAGGGAAGGAAGAATAAAAAGTAGTGTTGGGCTGCAGGAGTGAGATGGAGGAATTGCAAGAAAAGAGGCAGGAGGCAGGAGAGTGAGAGAAAAGGAAAGAAGAGACATGCAGGCAGACGAGGGCTTAGTGAGAGAGGATGGGACAGAGAACAGGATGAGAAGGAAAGAAGGCAAGGCTAGGACAGGCAAGGACAGGCAAGGCAAGGCTAGGCTGCAGGACATGTTTTTGCTTTATAGTTTCTAGCACATTCGTCTTCAGACGAGGAGGAAAGCCATAAGACCGTATGGATTAGGCCCAAGCAAAAACCCCAGCTACTTGAGACACTTAGACTAAGCCTAAAATACCAAGATCTCTCCATAAGGATGGTTTTTATTCTGTACTTCCACAATCTGCTGGCAGTACAAAAAAATAAGCTGCAGATCTCCTTAGGCTGAGTCATGGTGCTTTGGGGCAGGGACCATGCATATCATGGGAATATTTCACAGTTTCTGCTCTGTTTTCAGTGTATGACACCAAAACACCCACCTGATGACATCCTTTCAAGAGCAAAGGCAGCAATTTGCAGAATTCCGCTTCTTAGGGGAAGTGAGAAATTGCTGAGCTGACACCAAGTCCTGCAGTGTCCCTGTCACCTGCAGAGTCACCGCATCCTCGCCACGGTAGCGGGCATTGTGACAAAGGTTCAATGTCAGCTGTGTGTGGCAGCCAGGCGCCCCCTAGGGGATGGGGAGCCTGTTAGCCCCGGGCCTGTCACTGCCTGCTGGCCCTGCTGTCAGCAGCCAGGCCTCTGAAAACTTGCAAACCATGCCCAGACGTGGCGCTAATTTGGCCCAAAGTCTCCAAGAGACAAGTCGGGAAGAAAGAAATGAGACAGCGGGAGAAAGCGAAGGGAGCAGGAGAAAGGGAAGGAAGAATAAAAAGTAGTGTTGGGCTGCAGGAGTGAGATGGAGGAATTGAAAGAATAGAGGCAGGAAGCAGGAGAGTGAGAGAAAAGAAAAGAAGAGACATGCAGCCAGACGAGGGCTAAGTGAGAGAGGATGGGACAGAGAACAGGATGAGAAGGAAATAAGGCAAGGCAAGGACAGGCAAGGACAGGCAAGGCAAGGCTAGGCTGCAGGACATTTTTTTGCTTTATAGTTTCTAGCACATTCGTCTTCAGACCAGGAGGAAAGCCATAAGGCCGAATCGATTAGGCCCTAGCAAAAACCCCAGCTACTTGAGACACTTAGACTAAGCTTAAAATACGAAGGATTTTAAAAATACGAAGCCATCCATAAGGATGGCTTTTATACTGTACTTCCACAATCTGCTGGCAGTACCAAAAAATAAGCTGCAGATCTCCTTAGGCTGAGTCATGGTGCTTTGGGGCAGGGACCATGCATGTCATGGGAATATTTCACAGTTTCTGCTCTGTTTTCAGTGTATGACACCAAAACACCCACCTGATGACATCCTTTCAAGAGCAAAGGCAGCAATTTGCAGAATTCCGCTTCTTAGGGGAAGTGAGAAATTGCTGAGCTGACACCAAGTCCTGCAGTGTCCCTGTCACCTGCAGAGCCACCGCATCCTCGCCACGGTAGCGGGCATTGTGACAAAGGTTCTATGTCAGCTGGGTGTGGCAGCCAGGCGCCCCCTAGGGGATGGGGAGCCTGTCAGCCCCGGGCCTGTCACTGCCTGCTGGCCCTGCTGTCAGCAGCCAGGCCTCTGAAAACTTGTCAAACCATGCCCAGACGTGGGGCCAATTTGGCCCAAAGTCTCCAAGAGACAAGTCGGGAAGAGAGATATGGGACAGAGGGAGAAAGCGAAGGGAGCACAAGAAAGAGAAGGAAGAATATAAATGGTGTTGGGCTGCAGGAGTGAGATGGAGGAATTGTAAGAAAAAAGGCAGGAAGTAGGAGAGTGAGAGAAAGGGAAAGAAGAGACATGCAGCCAGATGAGGGCTTAGTGAGAGAGGATGGGACAGAGAACAGGATGAGAAGGAAATAAGGCAAGGCAAGGACAGGCAAGGACAGGCAAGGCAAGGCTAGGCTGCAGGACATTTTTTTGCTTTATAGTTTGTAGCACATTCGTCTTCAGACCAGGAGGAAAGTCATGACCGTATGGATTAGGCCCTAGCAAAAACCCCAGCTACTTGAGACACTTAGACTAAGCCTAAAATACCAAGATCTCTCCATAAGCATGGCTTGTTTACTGTACTTCACAATCTGCTGGCAGTACCAAAAAATAAGCTGCAGATCTCCTTAGGCTGAGTCAAGGTGCTTTGGGGCAGGGACCATGCATGTCATGGGAATATTTCACAGTTTCTGCTCTGTTTTCAGTGTATGACACCAAAACACCCACCTGATGACATCCTTTCAAGAGCAAAGGCAGCAATTTGCAGAATTCCGCTTCTTAGGGGAAGTGAGAAATTGCTGAGCTGACACCAAGTCCTGCTGTGTCCCTGTCACCCGCAGAGTCACCGAATCCTCGCCAAGGTAGCGTGCATTGTGACAAAGGTTCTATGTCAGCTGGGTGTGGCAGCCAGGCGCCCCCTAGGGGATGGGGAGCCTGTCAACCCCGGGCCTGTTATTGCCTGCTGGCCCTGCTGTCACCAGCCAGGCCTCTGAAAACTTGTCAAACCACGCCCAGACATGGGGCCAGTTTGGCCGAAAGTCTCCAAGAGACAAGTCGGGAGGAAAGAAATGGGACAGAGGGAGAAAGCGAAGGGAGCAGGAGAAAGGGAAGGAAGAATAAAAAGTAGTGTTGGGCTGCAGGAGTAAGATGGAGGAATTGCAAGAAAAGAGGCAGGAAGCAGGAGAGTGAGAGAAAAGGAAAGAAGAGACATGCAGCCAGACGAGGGCTTAGTGAGAGAGGATGGGATGGAGAAGAGGATGAGAAGGACATAAGGCAAGGCAAGGACAGGCAAGGACAGGCAAGGCAAGGCTAGGCTGCAGGACATGTTTTTGCTTTATAGTTTCTAGCACATTCGTCTTCAGACCAGGAGGAAAGTCATAAGACGGTATGGATTAGGCCCAAGCAAAAACCCCAGCTACTTGAGACACTTAGACTAAGCCTAAAATACCAAGATCTCTCCATAAGGATGGCTTTTATACTGTACTTCCACAATCTGCTGGCAGTACCAAAAAATAAGCTGCAGATCTCCTTAGGCTGAGTCAAGGTGCTTTGGGGCAGGGACCATGCATGTCATGGGAATATTTCACAGTTTCTGCTCTGTTTTCAGTGTATGACACCAAAACACCCACCTGATGACATCCTTTCAAGAGCAAAGGCAGCAATTTGCAGAATTCCGCTTCTTAGGGGAAGTGAGAAATTGCTGAGCTGACACCAAGTCCTGCAGTGTCCCTGTCACCTGCAGAGCCACCGCATCCTCGCCACGGTAGCGGGCATTGTGACAAAGGTTCTATGTCAGCTGGGTGTGGCAGCCAGGCGCCCCCTAGGGGATGGGGAGCCTGTCAGCCCCGGGCCTGTCACTGCCTGCTGGCCCTGCTGTCAACAGCCAGGCGTCTGAAAACTTGTCAAACCATGCCCAGTCGTGGGGCCAATTTGGCCCAAAGTCTCCAAGAGACAAGTCGGGAAGAAAGATATGGGACAGAGGGAGAAAGCGAAGGGAGCAGGAGAAAGGGAAGGAAGAATAAAAAGTAGTGTTGGGCTGCAGGAGTAAGATGGAGGAATTGCAAGAAAAGAGGCAGGAAGCAGGAGAGTGAGAGAAAAGGAAAGAAGAGACATGCAGCCAGACGAGGGGTTAGTGAGAGAGGATGGGACAGACAGGAGGATGAGAAGGAAATAAGGCAAGGCAAGGACAGGCAAGGACAGGCAAGGCAAGGCTAGGCTGCAGGACATTTTTTTGCTTTATAGTTTCTAGCACATTCGTCTTCAGACCAGGAGGAAAGCCATAAGGCCGAATGGATTAGGCCCTAGCAAAAACCCCAGCACCTTGAGACACTTAGACTAAGCTTAAAATACGAAGATCTCTCCATAAGGATGGCTTTTATACTGTACTTCCACAATCTGCTGGCAGTACCAAAAAATAAGCTGCAGATCTCCTTAGGCTGAGTCAAGGTGCTTTGGGGCAGGGACCATGCATGTCATGGGAATATTTCACAGTTTCTGCTCTGTTTTCAGTGTATGACACCAAAACACCCACCTGATGACATCCTTTCAAGAGCAAAGGCAGCAATTTGCAGAATTCCGCTTCTTAGGGGAAGTGAGAAATTGCTGAGCTGACACCAAGTCCTGCAGTGTCCCTGTCACCTGCAGAGCCACCGCATCCTCGCCACGGTAGCGGGCATTGTGACAAAGGTTCTATGTCAGCTGGGTGTGGCAGCCAGGCGCCCCCTAGGGGATGGGGAGCCTGTCAGCCCCGGGCCTGTCACTGCCTGCTGGCCCTGCTGTCAGCAGCCAGGCCTCTGAAAACTTGTCAAACCATGCCCAGACGTGGGGCCAATTTGGCCCAAAGTCTCCAAGAGACAAGTCGGGAGGAAAGACATGGGACATAGGGAGAAAGCGAAGGGAGCAGGAGAAAGGGAAGGAAGAATAAAAAGTAGTGTTGGGCTGCAGGAGTGAGATGGAGGAATTGCAAGAAAAGAGGCAGGAGGCAGGAGAGTGAGAGAAAAGGAAAGAAGAGACATGCAGGCAGACGAGGGCTTAGTGAGAGAGGATGGGACAGAGAACAGGATGAGAAGGAAAGAAGGCAAGGCTAGGACAGGCAAGGACAGGCAAGGCAAGGCTAGGCTGCAGGACATGTTTTTGCTTTATAGTTTCTAGCACATTCGTCTTCAGACGAGGAGGAAAGCCATAAGACCGTATGGATTAGGCCCAAGCAAAAACCCCAGCTACTTGAGACACTTAGACTAAGCCTAAAATACCAAGATCTCTCCATAAGGATGGTTTTTATTCTGTACTTCCACAATCTGCTGGCAGTACAAAAAAATAAGCTGCAGATCTCCTTAGGCTGAGTCATGGTGCTTTGGGGCAGGGGCCATGCATATCATGGGAATATTTCACAGTTTCTGCTCTGTTTTCAGTGTATGACACCAAAACACCCACCTGATGACATCCTTTCAAGAGCAAAGGCAGCAATTTGCAGAATTCCGCTTCTTAGGGGAAGTGAGAAATTGCTGAGCTGACACCAAGTCCTGCAGTGTCTTTGTCACCTGCAGAGTCACCGCATCCTCGCTACGGTAGCGGGCATTGTGACAAAGGTTCCATGTCAGCTGTGTGTGGCAGCCAGGCTCCCCCTAGGGAATGGGGAGCCTGTCAGCCCCGGGCCTGTTACTGCCTGCTGGCCCTGCTGTCAGCAGCCAGGCCTCTGAAAACTTGTCAAACCATGCCCAGACGTGGGGCCAATTTGGCCCAAAGTCTCAAAGAGACAAGTCGGGAGGAAAGACATGGGACATAGGGAGAAAGCGAAGGGAGCAGGAGAAAGGGAAGGAAGAATAAAAAGTAGTGTTGGGCTGCAGGAGTGAGATGGAGGAATTGCAAGAAAAGAGGCAGGAGGCAGGAGAGTGAGAGAAAAGGAAAGAAGAGACATGCAGGCAGACGAGGGCTTAGTGAGAGAGGATGGGACAGAGAACAGGATGAGAAGGAAAGAAGGCAAGGCTAGGACAGGCAAGGACAGGCAAGGCAAGGCTAGGCTGCAGGACATGTTTTTGCTTTATAGTTTCTAGCACATTCGTCTTCAGACGAGGAGGAAAGCCATAAGACCGTATGGATTAGGCCCAAGCAAAAACCCCAGCTACTTGAGACACTTAGACTAAGCCTAAAATACCAAGATCTCTCCATAAGGATGGTTTTTATTCTGTACTTCCACAATCTGCTGGCAGTACAAAAAAATAAGCTGCAGATCTCCTTAGGCTGAGTCATGGTGCTTTGGGGCAGGGGCCATGCATATCATGGGAATATTTCACAGTTTCTGCTCTGTTTTCAGTGTATGACACCAAAACACCCACCTGATGACATCCTTTCAAGAGCAAAGGCAGCAATTTGCAGAATTCCGCTTCTTAGGGGAAGTGAGAAATTGCTGAGCTGACACCAAGTCCTGCAGTGTCTTTGTCACCTGCAGAGTCACCGCATCCTCGCTACGGTAGCGGGGATTGTGACAAAGGTTCCATGTCAGCTGTGTGTGGCAGCCAGGCGCCCCCTAGGGGATGGGGAGCCTGTCAGCCCCGGGCCTGTTACTGCCTGCTGGCCCTGCTGTCAGCAGCCAGGCCTCTGAAAACTTGTCAAACCATGCCCAGACGTGGGGCCAATTTGGCCCAAAGTCTGCAAGAGACAAGTCGGGAGGAAAGACATGGGACATAGGGAGAAAGCGAAGGGAGCAGGAGAAAGGGAAGGAAGAATAAAAAGTAGTGTTGGGCTGCAGGAGTGAGATGGAGGAATTGCAAGAAAAGAGGCAGGAGGCAGGAGAGTGAGAGAAAAGGAAAGAAGAGACATGCAGGCAGACGAGGGCTTAGTGAGAGAGGATGGGACAGAGAACAGGATGAGAAGGAAAGAAGGCAAGGCTAGGACAGGCAAGGACAGGCAAGGCAAGGCTAGGCTGCAGGACATGTTTTTGCTTTATAGTTTCTAGCACATTCGTCTTCAGACGAGGAGGAAAGCCATAAGACCGTATGGATTAGGCCCAAGCAAAAACCCCAGCTACTTGAGACACTTAGACTAAGCCTAAAATACCAAGATCTCTCCATAAGGATGGTTTTTATTCTGTACTTCCACAATCTGCTGGCAGTACAAAAAAATAAGCTGCAGATCTCCTTAGGCTGAGTCATGGTGCTTTGGGGCAGGGACCATGCATATCATGGGAATATTTCACAGTTTCTGCTCTGTTTTCAGTGTATGACACCAAAACACCCACCTGATGACATCCTTTCAAGAGCAAAGGCAGCAATTTGCAGAATTCCGCTTCTTAGGGGAAGTGAGAAATTGCTGAGCTGACACCAAGTCCTGCAGTGTCCCTGTCACCTGCAGAGTCACCGCATCCTCGCCACGGTAGCGGGGATTGTGACAAAGGTTCCATGTTAGCTGTGTGTGGCAGCCAGGCGCCCCCTAGGGAATGGGGAGCCTGTCAACCCCGGGCCTGTTACTGCCTGCTGGCCCTGGTGTCAGCAGCCAGGCCTCTGAAAACTTGTCAAACCATGCCCAGACATGGGGCCAATTTGGCCCAAAGTCTCCAAGAGACAAGTCGGGAGGAAAGAAATGGGACATAGGGAGAAAGCGAAGGGAGCAGGAGAAAGGGAAGGAAGAATAAAAAGTAGTGTTGGGCTGCAGGAGTGAGATGGAGGAATTGCAAGAAAAGAGGCAGGAGGCAGGAGAGTGAGAGAAAAGGAAGGAAGAGACATGCAGCCAGACGAGGGCTTAGTGAGAGAGGATGGGACAGAGAACAGGATGAGAAGGAAATAAGGCAAGGCAAGGACAGGCAAGGACAGGCAAGGCAAGGCTAGGCTGCAGGACATTTTTTTGCTTTACAGTTTCTAGCACATTCGTCTTCAGACGAGGAGGAAAGCCATAAGACCGTATGGATTAGGCCCAAGCAAAAACCCCAGCTACTTGAGACACTTAGACTAAGCCTAAAATATGAAGATCTCTCCATAAGGATGGTTTTTATACTGTACTTCCACAATCTGCTGGCAGTACAAAAAAGTAACCTGCAGATCTCCTTAGGCTGAGTCATGGTGCTTTGAGGCAGGGACAATGCATATCATGGGAATATTTCACAGTTTCTGCTCTGTTTTCAGTGTATGACACCAAAAAACCCACCTGATGACATCCTTTCAAGAGCAAAGGCAGCAATTTGCAGAATTCCGCTTCTTAGGGGAAGTGAGAAATTGCTGATCTGACACCAAGTCCTGCAGTGTCCCTGTCACCTGCAGAGTCACCGCATCCTCGCCACGGTAGCGGGCATTGCGACAAAGGTTCTATGTCAGCTGGGTGTGGCGGCCAGGCGCCCCCTAGGGGACGGGATGCCTTTCAGCCTCGGGCCTGTCACTGCCTCCTGGCCCTGCTGTCACCAGGCAGGCCTCGGAAAACTTGTCAAACCATGCCCAGACGTGGGGCCAATTTGGTCCAAAGTCTGCAAGAGACAAGTCGGGAAGAAAGATATCAGACAGAGAGAGAAAGCGAAGGGAGCAGGAGAAAGGGAAGGAAGAATAAAAAGTAGTGTTGGGCTGCAGGAGTGAGATGGAGGAATTGCAAGAATAGAGGCAGGAAGCAGGAGAGTGAGAGAAAAGAAAAGAAGAGACATGCAGCCAGATGAGGGCTTAGTGAGAGAGGATGGGACAGAGAACAGGATGAGAAGGAAATAAGGCAAGGCAAGGACAGGCAAGGACAGGCAAGGCAAGGCTAGGCTGCAGGACATTTTTTTGCTTTATAGTTTCTAGCACATTCGTCTTCAGACCAGGAGGAAAGCCATAAGGCCGAATGGATTAGGCCCTAGCAAAAACCCCAGCACCTTGAGACACTTAGACTAAGCTTAAAATACGAAGATCTCTCCATAAGGATGGCTTTTATACTGTACTTCCACAATCTGCTGGCAGTACCAAAAAATAAGCTGCAGATCTCCTTAGGCTGAGTCAAGGTGCTTTGGGGCAGGGACCATGCATGTCATGGGAATATTTCACAGTTTCTGCTCTGTTTTCAGTGTATGACACCAAAACACCCACCTGATGACATCCTTTCAAGAGCAAAGGCAGCAATTTGCAGAATTCCGCTTCTTAGGGGAAGTGAGAAATTGCTGAGCTGACACCAAGTCCTGCAGTGTCCCTGTCACCTGCAGAGCCACCACATCCTCGCCACGGTAGCGGGCATTGTGACAAAGGTTCTATGTCAGCTGGGTGTGGCAGCCAGGCGCCCCCTAGGGGATGGGGAGCCTGTCAGCCCCGGGCCTGTCACTGCCTGCTGGCCCTGCTGCCACCAGCCAGGCCTCTGAAAACTTGTCAAACCATGCCCAGACTTGGGGCCAGTTTGGCCCAAAGTCTGCAAGAGACAAGTCGGGAAGAAAGATATGGGACAGAGGGAGAAAGCGAAGGGAGCAGGAGAAAGGGAAGGAAGAATAAAAAGTACTGTTGGGCTGCAGGAGTGAGATGGAGGAATTGCAAGAAAAGAGGCAGGAAGCAGGAGAGTGAGAGAAAAGGAAAGAAGAGACATGCAGCCAGACGAGGGCTTAGTGAGAGAGGATGGGACAGAGAACAGGATGAGAAGGACATAAGGCAAGGCTAGGACAGGCAAGGACAGGCAAGGCAAGGCTAGGCTGCAGGACATGTTTTTGCTTTATAGTTTCTAGCACATTCGTCTTCAGACTAGGAGGAAAGCCATAAGACCGTATGGATTAGGCCCAAGCAAAAACCCCAGCTACTTGAGACACTTAGACTAAGCCTAAAATACCAAGATCTCTCCATAAGGATGCTTTTTATACTGTACTTCCACAATCTGCTGGCAGTTTAAAAAAATAAGCTGCAGATCTCCTTAGGCTGAGTCATGGTGCTTTGGGGCAGGGACCATGCATATCATGGGAATATTTCACAGTTTCTGCTCTGTTTTCAGTGTATGACACCAAAACACCCACCTGATGACATCCTTTCAAGAGCAAAGGCAGCAATTTGCAGAATTCCGCTTCTTAGGGGAAGTGAGAAATTGCTGAGCTGACACCAAGTCCTGCAGTGTCCCTGTCACCTGCAGAGCCACCGCATCCTCGCCACGGTAGCGGGCATTGTGACAAAGGTTCTATGTCAGCTGGGTGTGGCAGCCACGCGCCCCCTATGGGATGGGGAGCCTGTCAGCCCCGGGCCTGTCACTGCCTGGTGTCCCTGCTGCCACCAGCCAGGCCTCTGAAAACTTGTCAAACCATGCCCAGACTTGGGGCCAGTTTGGCCCAAAGTCTGCAAGAGACAAGTCGGGAAGAAAGATATGGGACAGAGGGAGAAAGCGAAGGGAGCAGGAGAAAGGGAAGGAAGAATAAAAAGTAGTGTTGGGCTGCAGGAGTGAGATGGAGGAATTGCAAGAAAAGAGGCAGGAAGCAGGAGAGTGAGAGAAAAGGAAAGAAGAGACATGCAGCCAGACGAGGGCTTAGTGAGAGAGGATGGGACAGAGAACAGGATGAGAAGGACATAAGGCAAGGCTAGGACAGGCAAGGACAGGCAAGGCAAGGCTAGGCTGCAGGACATGTTTTTGCTTTATAGTTTCTAGCACATTCGTCTTCAGACGAGGAGGAAAGCCATAAGACCGTATGGATTAGGCCCAAGCAAAAACCCCAGCTACTTGAGACACTTAGACTAAGCCTAAAATACCAAGATCTCTCCATAAGGATGGTTTTTATACTGTACTTCCACAATCTGCTGGCAGTACAAAAAAATAAGCTGCAGATCTCCTTAGGCTGAGTCATGGTGCTTTGGGGCAGGGACCATGCATATCATTTGAATACTTCACAGTTTCTGCTCTGTTTTCAGTGTATGACACCAAAACACCCACCTGATGACATCCTTTCAAGAGCAAAGGCAGCAATTTGCAGAATTCCGCTTCTTAGGGGAAGTGAGAAATTGCTGAGCTGACACCAAGTCCTGCAGTGTCCCTGTCACCTGCAGAGCCACCGCATCCTCGCCACGGTAGCGGGCATTGTGACAAAGGTTCTATGTCAGCTGGGTGTGGCAGCCAGGCGCCCCCTAGGGGATGGGGAGCCTGTCAGCCCCGGGCCTGTCACTGCCTGCTGGCCCTGCTGCCACCAGCCAGGCCTCTGAAAACTTGTCAAACCATGCCCAGACTTGGGGCCAGTTTGGCCCAAAGTTTGCAAGAGACAAGTCGGGAAGAAAGATATGGGACAGAGGGAGAAAGCGAAGGGAGCAGGAGAAAGGGAAGGAAGAATAAAAAGTAGTGTTGGGCTGCAGGAGTGAGATGGAGGAATTGCAAGAAAAGAGGCAGGAAGCAGGAGAGTGAGAGAAAAGGAAAGAAGAGTCATGCAGCCAGACGAGGGGTTAGTGAGAGAGGATGGGACAGAGAACAGGATGAGAAGGACATAAGGCAAGGCTAGGACAGGCAAGGCAAGGCTAGGCTGCAGGACATGTTTTTGCTTTATAGTTTGTAGCACATTCGTCTTCAGACTAGGAGGAAAGCCATAAGACCGTATGGATTAGGCCCAAGCAAAAACCCCAGCTACTTGAGACACTTAGACTAAGCCTAAAATACCAAGATCTCTCCATAAGGATGGTTTTTATACTGTACTTCCACAATCTGCTGGCAGTACAAAAAAATAAGCTGCAGATCTCCTTAGGCTGAGTCATGGTGCTTTGGGGCAGGGACCATGCATATCATTTGAATACTTCACAGTTTCTGCTCTGTTTTCAGTGTATGACACCAAAACACCCACCTGATGACATCCTTTCAAGAGCAAAGGCAGCAATTTGCAGAATTCCGCTTCTTAGGGGAAGTGAGAAATTGCTGAGCTGACACCAAGTCCTGCAGTGTCCCTGTCACCTGCAGAGCCACCGCATCCTCGCCACGGTAGCGGGCATTGTGACAAAGGTTCTATGACAGCTGGGTGTGGCAGCCAGGCGCCCCCTAGGGGATGGGGAGCCTGTCAGTCCCAGGCCTGTCACTGCCTGCTGGCCCTGCTGCCACCAGCCAGGCCTCTGAAAACTTGTCAAACCATGCCCAGACTTGGGGCCAGTTTGGCCCAAAGTTTGCAAGAGACAAGTCGGGAAGAAAGATATGGGACAGAGGGAGAAAGCGAAGGGAGCAGGAGAAAGGGAAGGAAGAATAAAAAGTAGTGTTGGGCTGCAGGAGTGAGATGGAGGAATTGCAAGAAAAGAGGCAGGAAGCAGGAGAGTGAGAGAAAAGGAAAGAAGAGACATGCAGCCAGACGAGGGCTTAGTGAGAGAGGATGGGACAGAGAACAGGATGAGAAGGACATAAGGCAAGGCTAGGACAGGCAAGGACAGGCAAGGCAAGGTTAGGCTGCAGGACATGTTTTTGCTTTATAGTTTCTAGCACATTCGTCTTCAGACTAGGAGGAAAGCCATAAGACCGTATGGATTAGGCCCAAGCAAAAACCCCAGCTACTTGAGACACTTAGACTAAGCCTAAAATACCAAGATCTCTCCATAAGGATGCTTTTTATACTGTACTTCCACAATCTGCTGGCAGTTTAAAAAAATAAGCTGCAGATCTCCTTAGGCTGAGTCATGGTGCTTTGGGGCAGGGACCATGCATATCATGGGAATATTTCACAGTTTCTGCTCTGTTTTCAGTGTATGACACCAAAACACCCACCTGATGACATCCTTTCAAGAGCAAAGGCAGCAATTTGCAGAATTCCGCTTCTTAGGGGAAGTGAGAAATTGCTGAGCTGACACCAAGTCCTGCAGTGTCCCTGTCACCTGCAGAGCCACCGCATCCTCGCCACGGTAGCGGGCATTGTGACAAAGGTTCTATGTCAGCTGGGTGTGGCAGCCAGGCGCCCCCTAGGGGATGGGGAGCCTGTCAGCCCCGGGCCTGTCACTGCCTGGTGTCCCTGCTGCCACCAGCCAGGCCTCTGAAAACTTGTCAAACCATGCCCAGACTTGGGGCCAGTTTGGCCCAAAGTTTGCAAGAGACAAGTCGGGAAGAAAGATATGGGACAGAGGGAGAAAGCGAAGGGAGCAGGAGAAAGGGAAGGAAGAATAAAAAGTAGTGTTGGGCTGCAGGAGTGAGATGGAGGAATTGCAAGAAAAGAGGCAGGAAGCAGGAGAGTGAGAGAAAAGGAAAGAAGAGTCATGCAGCCAGACGAGGGGTTAGTGAGAGAGGATGGGACAGAGAACAGCATGAGAAGGACATAAGGCAAGGCTAGGACAGGCAAGGACAGGCTAGGCTGCAGGACATGTTTTTGCTTTATAGTTTCTAGCACATTCGTCTTCAGACTAGGAGGAAAGCCATAAGACCGTATGGATTAGGCCCAAGCAAAAACCCCAGCTACTTGAGACACTTAGACTAAGCCTAAAATACCAAGATCTCTCCATAAGGATGGCTTTTATACTGTACTTCCACAATCTGCTGGCAGTACAAGAAAATAAGCTGCAGATCTCCTTAGGCTGAGTCATGGTGCTTTGGGGCAGGGACCATGCATATCATGGGAATATTTCACAGTTTCTGCTCTGTTTTCAGTGTATGACACCAAAACACCCACCTGATGACATCCTTTCAAGAGCAAAGGCAGCAATTTGCAGAATTCCGCTTCTTAGGGGAAGTGAGAAATTGCTGAGCTGACACCAAGTCCTGCAGTGTCCCTGTCACCTGCAGAGCCACCGCATCCTCGCCACGGTAGCGGGCATTGTGACAAAGGTTCTATGTCAGCTGGGTGTGGCAGCCAGGCGCCCCCTAGGGGATGGGGAGCCTGTCAGCCCCGGGCCTGTCACTGCCTGCTGGCCCTGCTGCCACCAGCCAGGCCTCTGAAAACTTGTCAAACCATGCCCAGACTTGGGGCCAGTTTGGCCCAAAGTCTGCAAGAGACAAGTCGGGAAGAAAGATATGGGACAGAGGGAGAAAGCGAAGGGAGCAGGAGAAAGGGAAGGAAGAATAAAAAGTAGTGTTGGGCTGCAGGAGTGAGATGGAGGAATTGCAAGAAAAGAGGCAGGAAGCAGGAGAGTGAGAGAAAAGGAAAGAAGAGACATGCAGCCAGACGAGGGGTTAGTGAGAGAGGATGGGACAGAGAACAGGATGAGAAGGACATAAGGCAAGGCTAGGACAGGCAAGGACAGGCAAGGCAAGGCTAGGCTGCAGGACATGTTTTTGCTTTATAGTTTCTAGCACATTCGTCTTCAGACTAGGAGGAAAGCCATAAGACCGTATGGATTAGGCCCAAGCAAAAACCCCAGCTACTTGAGACACTTAGACTAAGCCTAAAATACCAAGATCTCTCCATAAGGATGCTTTTTATACTGTACTTCCACAATCTGCTGGCAGTACAAAAAAATAAGCTGCAGATCTCCTTAGGCTGAGTCATGGTGATTTGGGGCAGGGACCATGCATATCATGGGAATATTTCACAGTTTCTGCTCTGTTTTCAGTGTATGACACCAAAACACCCACCTGATGACATCCTTTCAAGAGCAAAGGCAGCAATTTGCAGAATTCCGCTTCTTAGGGGAAGTGAGAAATTGCTGAGCTGACACCAAGTCCTGCAGTGTCCCTGTCACCTGCAGAGCCACCGCATCCTCGCCACGGTAGCGGGCATTGTGACAAAGGTTCTATGTCAGCTGGGTGTGGCAGCCACGCGCCCCCTATGGGATGGGGAGCCTGTCAGCCCCGGGCCTGTCACTGCCTGGTGTCCCTGCTGCCACCAGCCAGGCCTCTGAAAACTTGTCAAACCATGCCCAGACTTGGGGCCAGTTTGGCCCAAAGTCTGCAAGAGACAAGTCGGGAAGAAAGATATGGGACAGAGGGAGAAAGCGAAGGGAGCAGGAGAAAGGGAAGGAAGAATAAAAAGTAGTGTTGGGCTGCAGGAGTGAGATGGAGGAATTGCAAGAAAAGAGGCAGGAAGCAGGAGAGTGAGAGAAAAGGAAAGAAGAGACATGCAGCCAGACGAGGGCTTAGTGAGAGAGGATGGGACAGAGAACAGGATGAGAAGGACATAAGGCAAGGCTAGGACAGGCAAGGACAGGCAAGGCAAGGCTAGGCTGCAGGACATGTTTTTGCTTTATAGTTTCTAGCACATTCGTCTTCAGACGAGGAGGAAAGCCATAAGACCGTATGGATTAGGCCCAAGCAAAAACCCCAGCTACTTGAGACACTTAGACTAAGCCTAAAATACCAAGATCTCTCCATAAGGATGGTTTTTATACTGTACTTCCACAATCTGCTGGCAGTACAAAAAAATAAGCTGCAGATCTCCTTAGGCTGAGTCATGGTGCTTTGGGGCAGGGACCATGCATATCATTTGAATACTTCACAGTTTCTGCTCTGTTTTCAGTGTATGACACCAAAACACCCACCTGATGACATCCTTTCAAGAGCAAAGGCAGCAATTTGCAGAATTCCGCTTCTTAGGGGAAGTGAGAAATTGCTGAGCTGACACCAAGTCCTGCAGTGTCCCTGTCACCTGCAGAGCCACCGCATCCTCGCCACGGTAGCGGGCATTGTGACAAAGGTTCTATGACAGCTGGGTGTGGCAGCCAGGCGCCCCCTAGGGGATGGGGAGCCTGTCAGTCCCAGGCCTGTCACTGCCTGCTGGCCCTGCTGCCACCAGCCAGGCCTCTGAAAACTTGTCAAACCATGCCCAGACTTGGGGCCAGTTTGGCCCAAAGTTTGCAAGAGACAAGTCGGGAAGAAAGATATGGGACAGAGGGAGAAAGCGAAGGGAGCAGGAGAAAGGGAAGGAAGAATAAAAAGTAGTGTTGGGCTGCAGGAGTGAGATGGAGGAATTGCAAGAAAAGAGGCAGGAAGCAGGAGAGTGAGAGAAAAGGAAAGAAGAGACATGCAGCCAGACGAGGGCTTAGTGAGAGAGGATGGGACAGAGAACAGGATGAGAAGGACATAAGGCAAGGGTAGGACAGGCAAGGACAGGCAAGGCAAGGTTAGGCTGCAGGACATGTTTTTGCTTTATAGTTTCTAGCACATTCGTCTTCAGACTAGGAGGAAAGCCATAAGACCGTATGGATTAGGCCCAAGCAAAAACCCCAGCTACTTGAGACACTTAGACTAAGCCTAAAATACCAAGATCTCTCCATAAGGATGCTTTTTATACTGTACTTCCACAATCTGCTGGCAGTTTAAAAAAATAAGCTGCAGATCTCCTTAGGCTGAGTCATGGTGCTTTGGGGCAGGGACCATGCATATCATGGGAATATTTCACAGTTACTGCTCTGTTTTCAGTGTATGACACCAAAACACCCACCTGATGACATCCTTTCAAGAGCAAAGGCAGCAATTTGCAGAATTCCGCTTCTTAGGGGAAGTGAGAAATTGCTGAGCTGACACCAAGTCCTGCAGTGTCCCTGTCACCTGCAGAGCCACCGCATCCTCGCCACGGTAGCGGGCATTGTGACAAAGGTTCTATGTCAGCTGGGTGTGGCAGCCAGGCGCCCCCTAGGGGATGGGGAGCCTGTCAGCCCCGGGCCTGTCACTGCCTGGTGTCCCTGCTGCCACCAGCCAGGCCTCTGAAAACTTGTCAAACCATGCCCAGACTTGGGGCCAGTTTGGCCCAAAGTTTGCAAGAGACAAGTCGGGAAGAAAGATATGGGACAGAGGGAGAAAGCGAAGGGAGCAGGAGAAAGGGAAGGAAGAATAAAAAGTAGTGTTGGGCTGCAGGAGTGAGATGGAGGAATTGCAAGAAAAGAGGCAGGAAGCAGGAGAGTGAGATAAAAGGAAAGAAGAGACATGCAGCCAGACGAGGGGTTAGTGAGAGAGGATGGGACAGAGAACAGGATGAGAAGGACATAAGGCAAGGCTAGGACAGGCAAGGACAGGCAAGGCAAGGTTAGGCTGCAGGACATGTTTTTGCATTATAGTTTCTAGCACATTCGTCTTCAGACTAGGAGGAAAGCCATAAGACCGTATGGATTAGGCCCAAGCAAAAACCCCAGCTACTTGAGACACTTAGACTAAGCCTAAAATACCAAGATCTCTCCATAAAGATGGTTTTTATACTGTACTTCCACAATCTGCTGGCAGTACAAAAAAATAAGCTGCAGATCTCCTTAGGCTGAGTCATGGTGCTTTGGGGCAGGGACCATGCATATCACGGGAATATTTCACAGTTTCTGCTCTGTTTTCAGTGTATGACACCAAAACACCCACCTGATGACATCCTTTCAAGAGCAAAGGCAGCAATTTGCAGAATTCCGCTTCTTAGGGGAAGTGAGAAATTGCTGAGCTGACACCAAGTCCTGCCGTGTCCCTGTCACCTGCAGAGCCACCGCATCCTCGCCACGGTAGCGGGCATTGTGACAAAGGTTCTATGTCAGCTGGGTGTGGCAGCCAGGCGCCCCCTAGGGGATGGGGAGCCTGTCAGCCCCGGGCCTGTCACTGCCTGCTGGCCCTGCTGTCAGCAGCCAGGCCTCTGAAAACTTGTCAAACCATGCCCAGACTTGGGGCCAGTTTGGCCCAAAGTCTGCAAGAGACAAGTCGGGAAGAAAGATATGGGACAGAGGGAGAAAGCGAAGGGAGCAGGAGAAAGGGAAGGAAGAATAAAAAGTAGTGTTGGGCTGCAGGAGTGAGATGGAGGAATTGCAAGAAAAGAGGCAGGAAGCAGGAGAGTGAGAGAAAAGGAAAGAAGAGACATGCAGCCAGACGAGGGCTTAGTGAGAGAGGATGGGACAGAGAACAGGATGAGAAGGACATAAGGCAAGGCTAGGACAGGCAAGGACAGGCAAGGCAAGGTTAGGCTGCAGGACATGTTTTTGCTTTATAGTTTCTAGCACATTCGTCTTCAGACTAGGAGGAAAGCCATAAGACCGTGTGGATTAGGCCCAAGCAAAAACCCCAGCTACTTGAGACACTTAGACTAAGCCTAAAATACCAAGATCTCTCCATAAGGATGGTTTTTATACTGTACTTCCACAATCTGCTGGCAGTACAAAAAAATAAGCTGCAGATCTCCTTAGGCTGAGTCATGGTGCTTTGGGGCAAGGACCATGCATATCACGGGAATATTTCACAGTTTCTGCTCTGTTTTCAGTGTATGACACCAAAACACCCACCTGATGACATCCTTTCAAGAGCAAAGGCAGCAATTTGCAGAATTCCGCTTCTTAGGGGAAGTGAGAAATTGCTGAGCTGACACCAAGTCCTGCCGTGTCCCTGTCACCTGCAGAGCCACCGCATCCTCGCCACGGTAGCGGGCATTGTGACAAAGGTTCTATGTCAGCTGGGTGTGGCAGCCAGGCGCCCCCTAGGGGATGGGGAGCCTGTCAGCCCCGGGCCTGTCACTGCCTGCTGGCCCTGCTGCCACCAGCCAGGCCTCTGAAAACTTGTCAAACCATGCCCAGACTTGGGGCCAGTTTGGCCCAAAGTCTGCAAGAGACAAGTCGGGAAGAAAGATATGGGACAGAGGGAGAAAGCGAAGGGAGCAGGAGAAAGGGAAGGAAGAATAAAAAGTAGTGTTGGGCTGCAGGAGTGAGATGGAGGAATTGCAAGAAAAGAGGCAGGAAGCAGGAGAGTGAGAGAAAAGGAAAGAAGAGTCATGCAGCCAGACGAGGGGTTAGTGAGAGAGGATGGGACAGAGAACAGGATGAGAAGGACATAAGGCAAGGCTAGGACAGGCAAGGACAGGCTAGGCTGCAGGACATGTTTTTGCTTTATAGTTTCTAGTACATTCGTCTTCAGACTAGGAGGAAAGCCATAAGACCGTATGGATTAGGCCCAAGCAAAAACCCCAGCTACTTGAGACACTTAGACTAAGCCTAAAATACCAAGATCTCTCCATAAGGATGGCTTTTATACTGTACTTCCACAATCTGCTGGCAGTACAAGAAAATAAGCTGCAGATCTCCTTAGGCTGAGTCATGGTGCTTTGGGGCAGGGACCATGCATATCATGGGAATATTTCACAGTTTCTGCTCTGTTTTCAGTGTATGACACCAAAACACCCACCTGATGACATCCTTTCAAGAGCAAAGGCAGCAATTTGCAGAATTCCGCTTCTTAGGGGAAGTGAGAAATTGCTGAGCTGACACCAAGTCCTGCAGTGTCCCTGTCACCTGCAGAGCCACCGCATCCTCGCCACGGTAGCGGGCATTGTGACAAAGGTTCTATGTCAGCTGGGTGTGGCAGCCAGGCGCCCCCTAGGGGATGGGGAGCCTGTCAGCCCCGGGCCTGTCACTGCCTGGTGTCCCTTCTGCCAACAGCCAGGCCTCTGAAAACTTGTCAAACCATGCCCAGACTTGGGGCCAGTTTGGCCCAAAGTCTGCAAGAGACAAGTCGGGAAGAAAGATATGGGACAGAGGGAGAAAGCGAAGGGAGCAGGAGAAAGGGAAGGAAGAATAAAATGTAGTGTTGGGCAGCAGGAGTGAGATGGAGGAATTGCAAGAAAAGAGGCAGGAAGCAGGAGAGTGAGAGAAGAGGAAAGAAGAGTCATGCAGCCAGACGAGGGGTTAGTGAGAGAGGATGGGACAGAGAACAGGATGAGAAGGACATAAGGCAAGGCTAGGACAGGCAAGGACAGGCTAGGCTGCAGGACATGTTTTTGCTTTATAGTTTCTAGCACATTCGTCTTCAGACTAGGAGGAAAGCCATAAGACCGTATGGATTAGGCCCAAGCAAAAACCCCAGCTACTTGAGACACTTAGACTAAGCCTAAAATACCAAGATCTCTCCATAAGGATGGTTTTTATACTGTACTTCCACAATCTGCTGGCAGTACAAAAAAATAAGCTGCAGATGTCCTTAGGCTGAGTCATGGTGCTTTGGGGCAGGGACCATGCATATCATGGGAATATTTCACAGTTTCTGCTCTGTTTTCAGTGTATGACACCAAAACACCCACCTGATGACATCCTTTCAAGAGCAAAGGCAGCAATTTGCAGAATTCCGCTTCTTAGGGGAAGTGAGAAATTGCTGAGCTGACACCAAGTCCTGCAGTGTCCCTGTCACCTGCAGAGCCACCGCATCCTCGCCACGGTAGCGGGCATTGTGACAAAGGTTCTATGTCAGCTGGGTGTTGCAGCCAGGCGCCCCCTAGGGGATGGGGAGCCTGTCAGCCCCGGGCCTGTCACTGCCTGCTGGCCCTGCTGTCAGCAGCCAGGCCTCTGAAAACTTGTCAAACCATGCCCAGACTTGGGGCCAGTTTGGCCCAAAGTCTGCAAGAGACAAGTCGGGAAGAAAGATATGGGACAGAGGGAGAAAGCGAAGGGAGCAGGAGAAAGGGAAGGAAGAATAAAAAGTAGTGTTGGGCTGCAGGAGTGAGATGGAGGAATTGCAAGAAAAGAGGCAGGAAGCAGGAGAGTGAGAGAAAAGGAAAGAAGAGACATGCAGCCAGACGAGGGCTTAGTGAGAGAGGATGGGACAGAGAACAGGATGAGAAGGACATAAGGCAAGGCTAGGACAGGCAAGGACAGGCAAGGCAAGGTTAGGCTGCAGGACATGTTTTTGCTTTATAGTTTCTAGCACATTCGTCTTCAGACTAGGAGGAAAGCCATAAGACCGTGTGGATTAGGCCCAAGCAAAAACCCCAGCTACTTGAGACACTTAGACTAAGCCTAAAATACCAAGATCTCTCCATAAGGATGGTTTTTATACTGTACTTCCACAATCTGCTGGCAGTACAAAAAAATAAGCTGCAGATCTCCTTAGGCTGAGTCATGGTGCTTTGGGGCAAGGACCATGCATATCACGGGAATATTTCACAGTTTCTGCTCTGTTTTCAGTGTATGACACCAAAACACCCACCTGATGACATCCTTTCAAGAGCAAAGGCAGCAATTTGCAGAATTCCGCTTCTTAGGGGAAGTGAGAAATTGCTGAGCTGACACCAAGTCCTGCCGTGTCCCTGTCACCTGCAGAGCCACCGCATCCTCGCCACGGTAGCGGGCATTGTGACAAAGGTTCTATGTCAGCTGGGTGTGGCAGCCAGGCGCCCCCTAGGGGATGGGGAGCCTGTCAGCCCCGGGCCTGTCACTGCCTGCTGGCCCTGCTGCCACCAGCCAGGCCTCTGAAAACTTGTCAAACCATGCCCAGACTTGGGGCCAGTTTGGCCCAAAGTCTGCAAGAGACAAGTCGGGAAGAAAGATATGGGACAGAGGGAGAAAGCGAAGGGAGCAGGAGAAAGGGAAGGAAGAATAAAAAGTAGTGTTGGGCTGCAGGAGTGAGATGGAGGAATTGCAAGAAAAGAGGCAGGAAGCAGGAGAGTGAGAGAAAAGGAAAGAAGAGTCATGCAGCCAGACGAGGGGTTAGTGAGAGAGGATGGGACAGAGAACAGGATGAGAAGGACATAAGGCAAGGCTAGGACAGGCAAGGACAGGCTAGGCTGCAGGACATGTTTTTGCTTTATAGTTTCTAGCACATTCGTCTTCAGACTAGGAGGAAAGCCATAAGACCGTATGGATTAGGCCCAAGCAAAAACCCCAGCTACTTGAGACACTTAGACTAAGCCTAAAATACCAAGATCTCTCCATAAGGATGGCTTTTATACTGTACTTCCACAATCTGCTGGCAGTACAAGAAAATAAGCTGCAGATCTCCTTAGGCTGAGTCATGGTGCTTTGGGGCAGGGACCATGCATATCATGGGAATATTTCACAGTTTCTGCTCTGTTTTCAGTGTATGACACCAAAACACCCACCTGATGACATCCTTTCAAGAGCAAAGGCAGCAATTTGCAGAATTCCGCTTCTTAGGGGAAGTGAGAAATTGCTGAGCTGACACCAAGTCCTGCAGTGTCCCTGTCACCTGCAGAGCCACCGCATCCTCGCCACGGTAGCGGGCATTGTGACAAAGGTTCTATGTCAGCTGGGTGTGGCAGCCAGGCGCCCCCTAGGGGATGGGGAGCCTGTCAGCCCCGGGCCTGTCACTGCCTGGTGTCCCTTCTGCCAACAGCCAGGCCTCTGAAAACTTGTCAAACCATGCCCAGACTTGGGGCCAGTTTGGCCCAAAGTCTGCAAGAGACAAGTCGGGAAGAAAGATATGGGACAGAGGGAGAAAGCGAAGGGAGCAGGAGAAAGGGAAGGAAGAATAAAATGTAGTGTTGGGCAGCAGGAGTGAGATGGAGGAATTGCAAGAAAAGAGGCAGGAAGCAGGAGAGTGAGAGAAGAGGAAAGAAGAGTCATGCAGCCAGACGAGGGGTTAGTGAGAGAGGATGGGACAGAGAACAGGATGAGAAGGACATAAGGCAAGGCTAGGACAGGCAAGGACAGGCTAGGCTGCAGGACATGTTTTTGCTTTATAGTTTCTAGCACATTCGTCTTCAGACTAGGAGGAAAGCCATAAGACCGTATGGATTAGGCCCAAGCAAAAACCCCAGCTACTTGAGACACTTAGACTAAGCCTAAAATACCAAGATCTCTCCATAAGGATGGTTTTTATACTGTACTTCCACAATCTGCTGGCAGTACAAAAAAATAAGCTGCAGATGTCCTTAGGCTGAGTCATGGTGCTTTGGGGCAGGGACCATGCATATCATGGGAATATTTCACAGTTTCTGCTCTGTTTTCAGTGTATGACACCAAAACACCCACCTGATGACATCCTTTCAAGAGCAAAGGCAGCAATTTGCAGAATTCCGCTTCTTAGGGGAAGTGAGAAATTGCTGAGCTGACACCAAGTCCTGCAGTGTCCCTGTCACCTGCAGAGCCACCGCATCCTCGCCACGGTAGCGGGCATTGTGACAAAGGTTCTATGTCAGCTGGGTGTTGCAGCCAGGCGCCCCCTAGGGGATGGGGAGCCTGTCAGTCCCGGGCCTGTCACTGCCTGCTGGCCCTGCTGCCACCAGCCAGGCCTCTGAAAACTTGTCAAACGATGCCCAGACTTGGGGCCAGTTTGGCCCAAAGTCTGCAAGAGACAAGTCGGGAAGAAAGATATGGGACAGAGGGAGAAAGCGAAGGGAGAAGGAGAAAGGGAAGGAAGAATAAAAAGTAGTGTTGGGCTGCAGGAGTGAGATGGAGGAATTGCAAGAAAAGAGGCAGGAAGCAGGAGAGTGAGAGAAAAGGAAAGAAGAGACATGCAGCCAGACGAGGGCTTAGTGAGAGAGGATGGGACAGAGAACAGGATGAGAAGGACATAAGGCAAGGCTAGGACAGGCAAGGACAGGCAAGGCAAGGCTAGGCTGCAGGACATGTTTTTGCTTTATAGTTTCTAGCACATTCGTCTTCAGACTAGGAGGAAAGCCATAAGACCGTATGGATTAGGCCCAAGCAAAAACCCCAGCTACTTGAGACACTTAGACTAAGCCTAAAATACCAAGATCTCTCCATAAGGATGGTTTTTATACTGTACTTCCACAATCTGCTGGCAGTACAAAAAAATAAGCTGCAGATCTCCTTTAGGCTGAGTCATGGTGCTTTGGGGCAGGGACCATGCATATCATGGGAATATTTCACAGTTTCTGCTCTGTTTTCAGTGTATGACACCAAAACACCCACCTGATGACATCCTTTCAAGAGCAAAGGCAGCAATTTGCAGAATTCCGCTTCTTAGGGGAAGTGAGAAATTGCTGAGCTGACACCAAGTCCTGCAGTGTCCCTGTCACCTGCAGAGCCACCGCATCCTCGCCACGGTAGCGGGCATTGTGACAAAGGTTCTATGTCAGCTGGGTGTTGCAGCCAGGCGCCCCCTAGGGGATGGGGAGCCTGTCAGTCCCGGGCCTGTCACTGCCTGCTGGCCCTGCTGCCACCAGCCAGGCCTCTGAAAACTTGTCAAACGATGCCCAGACTTGGGGCCAGTTTGGCCCAAAGTCTGCAAGAGACAAGTCGGGAAGAAAGATATGGGACAGAGGGAGAAAGCGAAGGGAGAAGGAGAAAGGGAAGGAAGAATAAAAAGTAGTGTTGGGCTGCAGGAGTGAGATGGAGGAATTGCAAGAAAAGAGGCAGGAAGCAGGAGAGTGAGAGAAAAGGAAAGAAGAGACATGCAGCCAGACGAGGGCTTAGTGAGAGAGGATGGGACAGAGAACAGGATGAGAAGGACATAAGGCAAGGCTAGGACAGGCAAGGACAGGCAAGGCAAGGCTAGGCTGCAGGACATGTTTTTGCTTTATAGTTTCTAGCACATTCGTCTTCAGACTAGGAGGAAAGCCATAAGACCGTATGGATTAGGCCCAAGCAAAAACCCCAGCTACTTGAGACACTTAGACTAAGCCTAAAATACCAAGATCTCTCCATAAGGATGGCTTTTATACTGTACTTCCACAATCTGCTGGCAGTACAAGAAAATAAGCTGCAGATCTCCTTAGGCTGAGTCATGGTGCTTTGGGGCAGGGACCATGCATATCATGGGAATATTTCACAGTTTCTGCTCTGTTTTCAGTGTATGACACCAAAACACCCACCTGATGACATCCTTTCAAGAGCAAAGGCAGCAATTTGCAGAATTCCGCTTCTTAGGGGAAGTGAGAAATTGCTGAGCTGACACCAAGTCCTGCAGTGTCCCTGTCACCTGCAGAGCCACCGCATCCTCGCCACGGTAGCGGGCATTGTGACAAAGGTTCTATGTCAGCTGGGTGTGGCAGCCAGGCGCCCCCTAGGGGATGGGGAGCCTGTCAGCCCCGGGCCTGTCACTGCCTGGTGTCCCTTCTGCCAACAGCCAGGCCTCTGAAAACTTGTCAAACCATGCCCAGACTTGGGGCCAGTTTGGCCCAAAGTCTGCAAGAGACAAGTCGGGAAGAAAGATATGGGACAGAGGGAGAAAGCGAAGGGAGCAGGAGAAAGGGAAGGAAGAATAAAATGTAGTGTTGGGCAGCAGGAGTGAGATGGAGGAATTGCAAGAAAAGAGGCAGGAAGCAGGAGAGTGAGAGAAGAGGAAAGAAGAGTCATGCAGCCAGACGAGGGGTTAGTGAGAGAGGATGGGACAGAGAACAGGATGAGAAGGACATAAGGCAAGGCTAGGACAGGCAAGGACAGGCTAGGCTGCAGGACATGTTTTTGCTTTATAGTTTCTAGCACATTCGTCTTCAGACTAGGAGGAAAGCCATAAGACCGTATGGATTAGGCCCAAGCAAAAACCCCAGCTACTTGAGACACTTAGACTAAGCCTAAAATACCAAGATCTCTCCATAAGGATGGTTTTTATACTGTACTTCCACAATCTGCTGGCAGTACAAAAAAATAAGCTGCAGATGTCCTTAGGCTGAGTCATGGTGCTTTGGGGCAGGGACCATGCATATCATGGGAATATTTCACAGTTTCTGCTCTGTTTTCAGTGTATGACACCAAAACACCCACCTGATGACATCCTTTCAAGAGCAAAGGCAGCAATTTGCAGAATTCCGCTTCTTAGGGGAAGTGAGAAATTGCTGAGCTGACACCAAGTCCTGCAGTGTCCCTGTCACCTGCAGAGCCACCGCATCCTCGCCACGGTAGCGGGCATTGTGACAAAGGTTCTATGTCAGCTGGGTGTTGCAGCCAGGCGCCCCCTAGGGGATGGGGAGCCTGTCAGTCCCGGGCCTGTCACTGCCTGCTGGCCCTGCTGCCACCAGCCAGGCCTCTGAAAACTTGTCAAACGATGCCCAGACTTGGGGCCAGTTTGGCCCAAAGTCTGCAAGAGACAAGTCGGGAAGAAAGATATGGGACAGAGGGAGAAAGCGAAGGGAGAAGGAGAAAGGGAAGGAAGAATAAAAAGTAGTGTTGGGCTGCAGGAGTGAGATGGAGGAATTGCAAGAAAAGAGGCAGGAAGCAGGAGAGTGAGAGAAAAGGAAAGAAGAGACATGCAGCCAGACGAGGGCTTAGTGAGAGAGGATGGGACAGAGAACAGGATGAGAAGGACATAAGGCAAGGCTAGGACAGGCAAGGACAGGCAAGGCAAGGCTAGGCTGCAGGACATGTTTTTGCTTTATAGTTTCTAGCACATTCGTCTTCAGACTAGGAGGAAAGCCATAAGACCGTATGGATTAGGCCCAAGCAAAAACCCCAGCTACTTGAGACACTTAGACTAAGCCTAAAATACCAAGATCTCTCCATAAGGATGGTTTTTATACTGTACTTCCACAATCTGCTGGCAGTACAAAAAAATAAGCTGCAGATCTCCTTTAGGCTGAGTCATGGTGCTTTGGGGCAGGGACCATGCATATCATGGGAATATTTCACAGTTTCTGCTCTGTTTTCAGTGTATGACACCAAAACACCCACCTGATGACATCCTTTCAAGAGCAAAGGCAGCAATTTGCAGAATTCCGCTTCTTAGGGGAAGTGAGAAATTGCTGAGCTGACACCAAGTCCTGCAGTGTCCCTGTCACCTGCAGAGCCACCGCATCCTCGCCACGGTAGCGGGCATTGTGACAAAGGTTCTATGTCAGCTGGGTGTGGCAGCCAGGCGCCCCCTAGGGGATGGGGAGCCTGTCAGCCCCGGGCCTGTCACTGCCTGCTGGCCCTGCTGCCACCAGCCAGGCCTCTGAAAACTTGTCAAACCATGCCCAGACTTGGGGCCAGTTTGGCCCAAAGTCTGCAAGAGACAAGTCGGGAAGAAAGATATGGGACAGAGGGAGAAAGCGAAGGGAGCAGGAGAAAGGGAAGGAAGAATAAAAAGTAGTGTTGGGCTGCAGGAGTGAGATGGAGGAATTGCAAGAAAAGAGGCAGGAAGCAGGAGAGTGAGAGAAAAGGAAAGAAGAGACATGCAGCCAGACGAGGGGTTAGTGAGAGAGGATGGGACAGAGAACAGGATGAGAAGGACATAAGGCAAGGCTAGGACAGGCAAGGACAGGCAAGGCAAGGCTAGGCTGCAGGACATGTTTTTGCTTTATAGTTTCTAACACATTCGTCTTCAGACTAGGAGGAAAGCCATAAGACCGTATGGATTAGGCCCAAGCAAAAACCCCAGCTACTTGAGACACTTAGACTAAGCCTAAAATACCAAGATCTCTCCATAAGGATGGTTTTTATACTGTACTTCCACAATCTGCTGGCAGTACAAAAAAATAAGCTGCAGATCTCCTTAGGCTGAGTCATGGTGCTTTGGGGCAGGGACCAAGCATATCATGGGAATACTTCACAGTTTCTGCTCTGTTTTCAGTGTATGACACCAAAACACCCACCTGATGACATCCTTTCAAGAGCAAAGGCAGCAATTTGCAGAATTCCGCTTCTTAGGGGAAGTGAGAAATTGCTGAGCTGACACCAAGTCCTGCAGTGTCCCTGTCACCTGCAGAGCCACCGCATCCTCGCCACGGTAGCGGGCATTGTGACAAAGGTTCTATGACAGCTGGGTGTGGCAGCCAGGCGCCCCCTAGGGGATGGGGAGCCTGTCAGTCCCGGGCCTGTCACTGCCTGCTGGCCCTGCTGCCACCAGCCAGGCCTCTGAAAACTTGTCAAACCATGCCCAGACTTGGGGCCAGTTTGGCCCAAAGTTTGCAAGAGACAAGTCGGGAAGAAAGATATGGGACAGAGGGAGAAAGCGAAGGGAGCAGGAGAAAGGGAAGGAAGAATAAAAAGTAGTGTTGGGCTGCAGGAGTGAGATGGAGGAATTGCAAGAAAAGAGGCAGGAAGCAGGAGAGTGAGAGAAAAGGAAAGAAGAGACATGCAGCCAGACGAGGGCTTAGTGAGAGAGGATGGGACAGAGAACAGGATGAGAAGGACATAAGGCAAGGCTAGGACAGGCAAGGACAGGCAAGGCAAGGTTAGGCTGCAGGACATGTTTTTGCTTTATAGTTTCTAGCACATTCGTCTTCAGACTAGGAGGAAAGCCATAAGACCGTATGGATTAGGCCCAAGCAAAAACCCCAGCTACTTGAGACACTTAGACTAAGCCTAAAATACCAAGATCTCTCCATAAGGATGCTTTTTATACTGTACTTCCACAATCTGCTGGCAGTTTAAAAAAATAAGCTGCAGATCTCCTTAGGCTGAGTCATGGTGCTTTGGGGCAGGGACCATGCATATCATGGGAATATTTCACAGTTTCTGCTCTGTTTTCAGTGTATGACACCAAAACACCCACCTGATGACATCCTTTCAAGAGCAAAGGCAGCAATTTGCAGAATTCCGCTTCTTAGGGGAAGTGAGAAATTGCTGAGCTGACACCAAGTCCTGCAGTGTCCCTGTCACCTGCAGAGCCACCGCATCCTCGCCACGGTAGCGGGCATTGTGACAAAGGTTCTATGTCAGCTGGGTGTGGCAGCCAGGCGCCCCCTAGGGGATGGGGAGCCTGTCAGTCCCGGGCCTGTCACTGCCTGCTGGCCCTGCTGCCACCAGCCAGGCCTCTGAAAACTTGTCAAACGATGCCCAGACTTGGGGCCAGTTTGGCCCAAAGTCTGCAAGAGACAAGTCGGGAAGAAAGATATGGGACAGAGGGAGAAAGCGAAGGGAGAAGGAGAAAGGGAAGGAAGAATAAAAAGTAGTGTTGGGCTGCAGGAGTGAGATGGAGGAATTGCAAGAAAAGAGGCAGGAAGCAGGAGAGTGAGAGAAAAGGAAAGAAGAGACATGCAGCCAGACGAGGGCTTAGTGAGAGAGGATGGGACAGAGAACAGGATGAGAAGGACATAAGGCAAGGCTAGGACAGGCAAGGACAGGCAAGGCAAGGCTAGGCTGCAGGACATGTTTTTGCTTTATAGTTTCTAGCACATTCGTCTTCAGACTAGGAGGAAAGCCATAAGACCGTATGGATTAGGCCCAAGCAAAAACCCCAGCTACTTGAGACACTTAGACTAAGCCTAAAATACCAAGATCTCTCCATAAGGATGGTTTTTATACTGTACTTCCACAATCTGCTGGCAGTACAAAAAAATAAGCTGCAGATCTCCTTTAGGCTGAGTCATGGTGCTTTGGGGCAGGGACCATGCATATCATGGGAATATTTCACAGTTTCTGCTCTGTTTTCAGTGTATGACACCAAAACACCCACCTGATGACATCCTTTCAAGAGCAAAGGCAGCAATTTGCAGAATTCCGCTTCTTAGGGGAAGTGAGAAATTGCTGAGCTGACACCAAGTCCTGCAGTGTCCCTGTCACCTGCAGAGCCACCGCATCCTCGCCACGGTAGCGGGCATTGTGACAAAGGTTCTATGTCAGCTGGGTGTGGCAGCCAGGCGCCCCCTAGGGGATGGGGAGCCTGTCAGCCCCGGGCCTGTCACTGCCTGCTGGCCCTGCTGCCACCAGCCAGGCCTCTGAAAACTTGTCAAACCATGCCCAGACTTGGGGCCAGTTTGGCCCAAAGTCTGCAAGAGACAAGTCGGGAAGAAAGATATGGGACAGAGGGAGAAAGCGAAGGGAGCAGGAGAAAGGGAAGGAAGAATAAAAAGTACTGTTGGGCTGCAGGAGTGAGATGGAGGAATTGCAAGAAAAGAGGCAGGAAGCAGGAGAGTGAGAGAAAAGGAAAGAAGAGACATGCAGCCAGACGAGGGCTTAGTGAGAGAGGATGGGACAGAGAACAGGATGAGAAGGACATAAGGCAAGGCTAGGACAGGCAAGGACAGGCAAGGCAAGGCTAGGCTGCAGGACATGTTTTTGCTTTATAGTTTCTAACACATTCGTCTTCAGACTAGGAGGAAAGCCATAAGACCGTATGGATTAGGCCCAAGCAAAAACCCCAGCTACTTGAGACACTTAGACTAAGCCTAAAATACCAAGATCTCTCCAAAAGGATGGTTTTTATACTGTACTTCCACAATCTGCTGGCAGTACAAAAAAATAAGCTGCAGATCTCCTTAGGCTGAGTCATGGTGCTTTGGGGCAGGGACCATGCATATCATGGGAATACTTCACAGTTTCTGCTCTGTTTTCAGTGTATGACACCAAAACACCCACCTGATGACATCCTTTCAAGAGCAAAGGCAGCAATTTGCAGAATTCCGCTTCTTAGGGGAAGTGAGAAATTGCTGAGCTGACACCAAGTCCTGCAGTGTCCCTGTCACCTGCAGAGCCACCGCATCCTCGCCACGGTAGCGGGCATTGTGACAAAGGTTCTATGTCAGCTGGGTGTGGCAGCCAGGCGCCCCCTAGGGGATGGGGAGCCTGTCAGTCCCGGGCCTGTCACTGCCTGCTGGCCCTGCTGCCACCAGCCAGGCCTCTGAAAACTTGTCAAACCATGCCCAGACTTGGGGCCAGTTTGGCCCAAAGTCTGCAAGAGACAAGTCGGGAAGAAAGATATGGGACAGAGGGAGAAAGCGAAGGGAGCAGGAGAAAGGGAAGGAAGAATAAAAAGTACTGTTGGGCTGCAGGAGTGAGATGGAGGAATTGCAAGAAAAGAGGCAGGAAGCAGGAGAGTGAGAGAAAAGGAAAGAAGAGACATGCAGCCAGACGAGGGCTTAGTGAGAGAGGATGGGACAGAGAACAGGATGAGAAGGACATAAGGCAAGGCTAGGACAGGCAAGGACAGGCAAGGCAAGGCTAGGCTGCAGGACATGTTTTTGCTTTATAGTTTCTAGCACATTCGTCTTCAGACTAGGAGGAAAGCCATAAGACCGTATGGATTAGGCCCAAGCAAAAACCCCAGCTACTTGAGACACTTAGACTAAGCCTAAAATACCAAGATCTCTCCATAAGGATGGTTTTTATACTGTACTTCCACAATCTGCTGGCAGTACAAAAAAATAAGCTGCAGATCTCCTTAGGCTGAGTCATGGTGCTTTGGGGCAGGGACCATGCATATCATGGGAATATTTCACAGTTTCTGCTCTGTTTTCAGTGTATGACACCAAAACACCCACCTGATGACATCCTTTCAAGAGCAAAGGCAGCAATTTGCAGAATTCCGCTTCTTAGGGGAAGTGAGAAATTGCTGAGCTGACACCAAGTCCTGCAGTGTCCCTGTCACCTGCAGAGCCACCGCATCCTCGCCACGGTAGCGGGCATTGTGACAAAGGTTCTATGTCAGCTGGGTGTGGCAGCCAGGCGCCCCCTAGGGGATGGGGAGCCTGTCAGCCCCGGGCCTGTCACTGCCTGCTGGCCCTGCTGCCACCAGCCAGGCCTCTGAAAACTTGTCAAACCATGCCCAGACTTGGGGCCAGTTTGGCCCAAAGTCTGCAAGAGACAAGTCGGGAAGAAAGATATGGGACAGAGGGAGAAAGCGAAGGGAGCAGGAGAAAGGGAAGGAAGAATAAAAAGTAGTGTTGGGCTGCAGGAGTGAGATGGAGGAATTGCAAGAAAAGAGGCAGGAAGCAGGAGAGTGAGAGAAAAGGAAAGAAGAGACATGCAGCCAGACGAGGGCTTAGTGAGAGAGGATGGGACAGAGAACAGGATGAGAAGGACATAAGGCAAGGCTAGGACAGGCAAGGACAGGCAAGGCAAGGTTAGGCTGCAGGACATGTTTTTGCATTATAGTTTCTAGCACATTCGTCTTCAGACTAGGAGGAAAGCCATAAGACCGTATGGATTAGGCCCAAGCAAAAACCCCAGCTACTTGAGACACTTAGACTAAGCCTAAAATACCAAGATCTCTCCATAAAGATGGTTTTTATACTGTACTTCCACAATCTGCTGGCAGTACAAAAAAATAAGCTGCAGATCTCCTTAGGCTGAGTCATGGTGCTTTGGGGCAGGGACCATGCATATCATGGGAATATTTCACAGTTTCTGCTCTGTTTTCAGTGTATGAGACCAAAACACCCACCTGATGACATCCTTTCAAGAGCAAAGGCAGCAATTTGCAGAATTCCGCTTCTTAGGGGAAGTGAGAAATTGCTGAGCTGACACCAAGTCCTGCCGTGTCCCTGTCACCTGCAGAGCCACCGCATCCTCGCCACGGTAGCGGGCATTGTGACAAAGGTTCTATGTCAGCTGGGTGTGGCAGCCAGGCGCCCCCTAGGGGATGGGGAGCCTGTCAGCCCCGGGCCTGTCACTGCCTGCTGGCCCTGCTGCCACCAGCCAGGCCTCTGAAAACTTGTCAAACCATGCCCAGACTTGGGGCCAGTTTGGCCCAAAGTCTGCAAGAGACAAGTCGGGAAGAAAGATATGGGACAGAGGGAGAAAGCGAAGGGAGCAGGAGAAAGGGAAGGAAGAATAAAAAGTAGTGTTGGGCTGCAGGAGTGAGATGGAGGAATTGCAAGAAAAGAGGCAGGAAGCAGGAGAGTGAGAGAAAAGGAAAGAAGAGACATGCAGCCAGACGAGGGGTTAGTGAGAGAGGATGGGACAGAGAACAGGATGAGAAGGACATAAGGCAAGGCTAGGACAGGCAAGGACAGGCAAGGCAAGGTTAGGCTGCAGGACATGTTTTTGCTTTATAGTTTCTAGCACATTCGTCTTCAGACTAGGAGGAAAGCCATAAGACCGTATGGATTAGGCCCAAGCAAAAACCCCAGCTACTTGAGACACTTAGACTAAGCCTAAAATACCAAGATCTCTCCATAAGGATGCTTTTTATACTGTACTTCCACAATCTGCTGGCAGTACAAAAAAATAAGCTGCAGATCTCCTTAGGCTGAGTCATGGTGCTTTGGGGCAGGGACCATGCATATCATGGGAATACTTCACAGTTTCTGCTCTGTTTTCAGTGTATGACACCAAAACACCCACCTGATGACATCCTTTCAAGAGCAAAGGTAGCAATTTGCAGAATTCCGCTTCTTAGGGGAAGTGAGAAATTGCTGAGCTGACACCAAGTCCTGCAGTGTCCCTGTCACCTGCAGAGCCACCGCATCCTCGCCACGGTAGCGGGCATTGTGACAAAGGTTCTATGTCAGCTGGGTGTGGCAGCCAGGCGCCCCCTAGGGGATGGGGAGCCTGTCAGCCCCGGGCCTGTCACTGCCTGCTGGCCCTGCTGCCACCAGCCAGGCCTCTGAAAACTTGTCAAACCATGCCCAGACTTGGGGCCAGTTTGGCCCAAAGTCTGCAAGAGACAAGTCGGAAAGAAAGATATGGGACAGAGGGAGAAAGCGAAGGGAGCAGGAGAAAGGGAAGGAAGAATAAAAAGTAGTGTTGGGCTGCAGGAGTGAGATGGAGGAATTGCAAGAAAAGAGGCAGGAAGCAGGAGAGTGAGATAAAAGGAAAGAAGAGACATGCAGCCAGACGAGGGGTTAGTGAGAGAGGATGGGACAGAGAACAGGATGAGAAGGACATAAGGCAAGGCTAGGACAGGCAAGGACAGGCAAGGCAAGGTTAGGCTGCAGGACATGTTTTTGCATTATAGTTTCTAGCACATTTGTCTTCAGACTAGGAGGAAAGCCATAAGACCGTATGGATTAGGCCCAAGCAAAAACCCCAGCTACTTGAGACACTTAGACTAAGCCTAAAATACCAAGATCTCTCCATAAAGATGGTTTTTATACTGTACTTCCACAATCTGCTGGCAGTACAAAAAAATAAGCTGCAGATCTCCTTAGGCTGAGTCATGGTGCTTTGGGGCAGGGACCATGCATATCATGGGAATATTTCACAGTTTCTGCTCTGTTTTCAGTGTATGACACCAAAACACCCACCTGATGACATCCTTTCAAGAGCAAAGGCAGCAATTTGCAGAATTCCGCTTCTTAGGGGAAGTGAGAAATTGCTGAGCTGACACCAAGTCCTGCCGTGTCCCTGTCACCTGCAGAGCCACCGCATCCTCGCCACGGTAGCGGGCATTGTGACAAAGGTTCTATGTCAGCTGGGTGTGGCAGCCAGGCGCCCCCTAGGGGATGGGGAGCCTGTCAGCCCCGGGCCTGTCACTGCCTGCTGGCCCTGCTGTCAGCAGCCAGGCCTCTGAAAACTTGTCAAACCATGCCCAGACTTGGGGCCAGTTTGGCCCAAAGTCTGCAAGAGACAAGTCGGGAAGAAAGATATGGGACAGAGGGAGAAAGCGAAGGGAGCAGGAGAAAGGGAAGGAAGAATAAAAAGTAGTGTTGGGCTGCAGGAGTGAGATGGAGGAATTGCAAGAAAAGAGGCAGGAAGCAGGAGAGTGAGAGAAAAGGAAAGAAGAGACATGCAGCCAGACGAGGGCTTAGTGAGAGAGGATGGGACAGAGAACAGGATGAGAAGGACATAAGGCAAGGCTAGGACAGGCAAGGACAGGCAAGGCAAGGCTAGGCTGCAGGACATGTTTTTGCTTTATAGTTTCTAGCACATTCGTCTTCAGACTAGGAGGAAAGCCATAAGACCGTGTGGATTAGGCCCAAGCAAAAACCCCAGCTACTTGAGACACTTAGACTAAGCCTAAAATACCAAGATCTCTCCATAAGGATGGTTTTTATACTGTACTTCCACAATCTGCTGGCAGTACAAAAAAATAAGCTGCAGATCTCTTAGGCTGAGTCATGGTGCTTTGGGGCAAGGACCATGCATATCACGGGAATATTTCACAGTTTCTGCTCTGTTTTCAGTGTATGACACCAAAACACCCACCTGATGACATCCTTTCAAGAGCAAAGGCAGCAATTTGCAGAATTCCGCTTCTTAGGGGAAGTGAGAAATTGCTGAGCTGACACCAAGTCCTGCCGTGTCCCTGTCACCTGCAGAGCCACCGCATCCTCGCCACGGTAGCGGGCATTGTGACAAAGGTTCTATGTCAGCTGGGTGTGGCAGCCAGGCGCCCCCTAGGGGATGGGGAGCCTGTCAGCCCCGGGCCTGTCACTGCCTGCTGGCCCTGCTGCCACCAGCCAGGCCTCTGAAAACTTGTCAAACCATGCCCAGACTTGGGGCCAGTTTGGCCCAAAGTCTGCAAGAGACAAGTCGGGAAGAAAGATATGGACAGAGGGAGAAAGCGAAGGGAGCAGGAGAAAGGGAAGGAAGAATAAAAAGTAGTGTTGGGCTGCAGGAGTGAGATGGAGGAATTGCAAGAAAAGAGGCAGGAAGCAGGAGAGTGAGAGAAAAGGAAAGAAGAGTCATGCAGCCAGACGAGGGGTTAGTGAGAGAGGATGGGACAGAGAACAGGATGAGAAGGACATAAGGCAAGGCTAGGACAGGCAAGGACAGGCTAGGCTGCAGGACATGTTTTTGCTTTATAGTTTCTAGCACATTCGTCTTCAGACTAGGAGGAAAGCCATAAGACCGTATGGATTAGGCCCAAGCAAAAACCCCAGCTACTTGAGACACTTAGACTAAGCCTAAAATACCAAGATCTCTCCATAAGGATGGTTTTTATACTGTACTTCCACAATCTGCTGGCAGTACAAAAAAATAAGCTGCAGATCTCCTTAGGCTGAGTCATGGTGCTTTGGGGCAGGGACCATGCATATCATGGGAATATTTCACAGTTTCTGCTCTGTTTTCAGTGTATGACACCAAAACACCCACCTGATGACATCCTTTCAAGAGCAAAGGCAGCAATTTGCAGAATTCCGCTTCTTAGGGGAAGTGAGAAATTGCTGAGCTGACACCAAGTCCTGCAGTGTCCCTGTCACCTGCAGAGCCACCGCATCCTCGCCACGGTAGCGGGCATTGTGACAAAGGTTCTATGTCAGCTGGGTGTGGCAGCCAGGCGCCCCCTAGGGGATGGGGACCCTGTCAGTCCCGGGCCTGTCACTGCCTGCTGGCCCTGCTGCCACCAGCCAGGCCTCTGAAAACTTGTCAAACCATGCCCAGACTTGGGGCCAGTTTGGCCCAAAGTCTGCAAGAGACAAGTCGGGAAGAAAGATATGGGACAGAGGGAGAAAGCGAAGGGAGAAGGAGAAAGGGAAGGAAGAATAAAAAGTAGTGTTGGGCTGCAGGAGTGAGATGGAGGAATTGCAAGAAAAGAGGCAGGAAGCAGGAGAGTGAGAGAAAAGGAAAGAAGAGACATGCAGCCAGATGAGGGCTTAGTGAGAGAGGATGGGACAGAGAACAGGATGAGAAGGACATAAGGCAAGGCTAGGACAGGCAAGGACAGGCAAGGCAAGGCTAGGCTGCAGGACATGTTTTTGCTTTATAGTTTCTAGCACATTCGTCTTCAAACTAGGAGGAAAGCCATAAGACCGTATGGATTAGGCCCAAGCAAAAACCCCAGCTACTTGAGACACTTAGACTAAGCCTAAAATACCAAGATCTCTCCATAAGGATGCTTTTTATACTGTACTTCCACAATCTGCTGGCAGTACAAAAAAATAAGCTGCAGATCTCCTTTAGGCTGAGTCATGGTGCTTTGGGGCAGGGACCATGCATATCATGGGAATATTTCACAGTTTCTGCTCTGTTTTCAGTGTATGACACCAAAACACCCACCTGATGACATCCTTTCAAGAGCAAAGGCAGCAATTTGCAGAATTCCGCTTCTTAGGGGAAGTGAGAAATTGCTGAGCTGACACCAAGTCCTGCAGTGTCCCTGTCACCTGCAGAGCCACCGCATCCTCGCCACGGTAGCGGGCATTGTGACAAAGGTTCTATGTCAGCTGGGTGTGGCAGCCAGGCGCCCCCTAGGGGATGGGGAGCCTGTCAGCCCCGGGCCTGTCACTGCCTGCTGGCCCTGCTGCCACCAGCCAGGCCTCTGAAAACTTGTCAAACCATGCCCAGACTTGGGGCCAGTTTGGCCCAAAGTCTGCAAGAGACAAGTCGGGAAGAAAGATATGGGACAGAGGGAGAAAGCGAAGGGAGCAGGAGAAAGGGAAGGAAGAATAAAAAGTAGTGTTGGGCTGCAGGAGTGAGATGGAGGAATTGCAAGAAAAGAGGCAGGAAGCAGGAGAGTGAGAGAAAAGGAAAGAAGAGACATGCAGCCAGACGAGGGGTTAGTGAGAGAGGATGGGACAGAGAACAGGATGAGAAGGACATAAGGCAAGGCTAGGACAGGCAAGGACAGGCAAGGCAAGGCTAGGCTGCAGGACATGTTTTTGCTTTATAGTTTCTAGCACATTCGTCTTCAGACTAGGAGGAAAGCCATAAGACCGTATGGATTAGGCCCAAGCAAAAACCCCAGCTACTTGAGACACTTAGACTAAGCCTAAAATACCAAGATCTCTCCATAAAGATGGTTTTTATACTGTACTTCCACAATCTGCTGGCAGTACAAAAAAATAAGCTGCAGATCTCCTTAGGCTGAGTCATGGTGCTTTGGGGCAGGGACCATGCATATCATGGGAATATTTCACAGTTTCTGCTCTGTTTTCAGTGTATGACACCAAAACACCCACCTGATGACATCCTTTCAAGAGCAAAGGCAGCAATTTGCAGAATTCCGCTTCTTAGGGGAAGTGAGAAATTGCTGAGCTGACACCAAGTCCTGCAGTGTCCCTGTCACCTGCAGAGCCACCGCATCCTCGCCACGGTAGCGGGCATTGTGACAAAGGTTCTATGTCAGCTGGGTGTGGCAGCCAGGCGCCCCCTAGGGGATGGGGAGCCTGTCAGTCCCGGGCCTGTCACTGCCTGCTGGCCCTGCTGCCACCAGCCAGGCCTCTGAAAACTTGTCAAACCATGCCCAGACTTGGGGCCAGTTTGGCCCAAAGTTTGCAAGAGACAAGTCGGGAAGAAAGATATGGGACAGAGGGAGAAAGCGAAGGGAGCAGGAGAAAGGGAAGGAAGAATAAAAAGTAGTGTTGGGCTGCAGGAGTGAGATGGAGGAATTGCAAGAAAAGAGGCAGGAAGCAGGAGAGTGAGAGAAAAGGAAAGAAGAGACATGCAGCCAGACGAGGGCTTAGTGAGAGAGGATGGGACAGAGAACAGGATGAGAAGGACATAAGGCAAGGCTAGGACAGGCAAGGACAGGCAAGGCAAGGCTAGGCTGCAGGACATGTTTTTGCTTTATAGTTTCTAGCACATTCGTCTTCAGACTAGGAGGAAAGCCATAAGACCGTATGGATTAGGCCCAAGCAAAAACCCCAGCTACTTGAGACACTTAGACTAAGCCTAAAATACCAAGATCTCTCCATAAGGATGCTTTTTATACTGTACTTCCACAATCTGCTGGCAGTTTAAAAAAATAAGCTGCAGATCTCCTTAGGCTGAGTCATGGTGCTTTGGGGCAGGGACCATGCATGTCATGGGAATATTTCACAGTTTCTGCTCTGTTTTCAGTGTATGACACCAAAACACCCACCTGATGACATCCTTTCAAGAGCAAAGGCAGCAATTTGCAGAATTCCGCTTCTTAGGGGAAGTGAGAAATTGCTGAGCTGACACCAAGTCCTGCAGTGTCCCTGTCACCTGCAGAGCCACCGCATCCTCGCCACGGTAGCGGGCATTGTGACAAAGGTTCTATGACAGCTGGGTGTGGCAGCCAGGCGCCCCCTAGGGGATGGGGAGCCTGTCAGCCCCGGGCCTGTCACTGCCTGCTGGCCCTGCTGCCACCAGCCAGGCCTCTGAAAACTTGTCAAACCATGCCCAGACTTGGGGCCAGTTTGGCCCAAAGTTTGCAAGAGACAAGTCGGGAAGAAAGATATGGGACAGAGGGAGAAAGCGAAGGGAGCAGGAGAAAGGGAAGGAAGAATAAAAAGTAGTGTTGGGCTGCAGGAGTGAGATGGAGGAATTGCAAGAAAAGAGGCAGGAAGCAGGAGAGTGAGATAAAAGGAAAGAAGAGACATGCAGCCAGACGAGGGGTTAGTGAGAGAGGATGGGACAGAGAACAGGATGAGAAGGACATAAGGCACGGCTAGGACAGGCAAGGACAGGCAAGGCAAGGTTAGGCTGCAGGACATGTTTTTGCATTATAGTTTCTAGCACATTCGTCTTCAGACTAGGAGGAAAGCCATAAGACCGTATGGATTAGGCCCAAGCAAAAACCCCAGCTACTTGAGACACTTAGACTAAGCCTAAAATACCAAGATCTCTCCATAAGGATGGTTTTTATACTGTACTTCCACAATCTGCTGGCAGTACAAAAAAATAAGCTGCAGATCTCCTTAGGCTGAGTCATGGTGCTTTGGGGCAGGGACCATGCATATCATGGGAATATTTCACAGTTTCTGCTCTGTTTTCAGTGTATGACACCAAAACACCCACCTGATGACATCCTTTCAAGAGCAAAGGCAGCAATTTGCAGAATTCCGCTTCTTAGGGGAAGTGAGAAATTGCTGAGCTGACACCAAGTCCTGCCGTGTCCCTGTCACCTGCAGAGCCACCGCATCCTCGCCACGGTAGCGGGCATTGTGACAAAGGTTCTATGTCAGCTGGGTGTGGCAGCCAGGCACCCCCTAGGGGATGGGGAGCCTGTCAGCCCCGGGCCTGTCACTGCCTGCTGGCCCTGCTGTCAGCAGCCAGGCCTCTGAAAACTTGTCAAACGATGCCCAGACTTGGGGCCAGTTTGGCCCAAAGTCTGCAAGAGACAAGTCGGGAAGAAAGATATGGGACAGAGGGAGAAAGCGAAGGGAGCAGGAGAAAGGGAAGGAAGAATAAAAAGTAGTGTTGGGCTGCAGGAGTGAGATGGAGGAATTGCAAGAAAAGAGGCAGGAAGCAGGAGAGTGAGAGAAAAGGAAAGAAGAGACATGCAGCCAGACGAGGGCTTAGTGAGAGAGGATGGGACAGAGAACAGGATGAGAAGGACATAAGGCAAGGCTAGGACAGGCAAGGACAGGCAAGGCAAGGCTAGGCTGCAGGACATGTTTTTGCTTTATAGTTTCTAGCACATTCGTCTTCAGACTAGGAGGAAAGCCATAAGACCGTGTGGATTAGGCCCAAGCAAAAACCCCAGCTACTTGAGACACTTAGACTAAGCCTAAAATACCAAGATCTCTCCATAAGGATGGTTTTTATACTGTACTTCCACAATCTGCTGGCAGTACAAAAAAATAAGCTGCAGATCTCCTTAGGCTGAGTCATGGTGCTTTGGGGCAGGGACCATGCATATCATGGGAATATTTCACAGTTTCTGCTCTGTTTTCAGTGTATGACACCAAAACACCCACCTGATGACATCCTTTCAAGAGCAAAGGCAGCAATTTGCAGAATTCCGCTTCTTAGGGGAAGTGAGAAATTGCTGAGCTGACACCAAGTCCTGCAGTGTCCCTGTCACCTGCAGAGCCACCGCATCCTCGCCACGGTAGCGGGCATTGTGACAAAGGTTCTATGTCAGCTGGGTGTGGCAGCCAGGCGCCCCCTAGGGGATGGGGAGCCTGTCAGTCCCGGGCCTGTCACTGCCTGCTGGCCCTGCTGCCACCAGCCAGGCCTCTGAAAACTTGTCAAACCATGCCCAGACTTGGGGCCAGTTTGGCCCAAAGTTTGCAAGAGACAAGTCGGGAAGAAAGATATGGGACAGAGGGAGAAAGCGAAGGGAGCAGGAGAAAGGGAAGGAAGAATAAAAAGTAGTGTTGGGCTGCAGGAGTGAGATGGAGGAATTGCAAGAAAAGAGGCAGGAAGCAGGAGAGTGAGAGAAAAGGAAAGAAGAGACATGCAGCCAGACGAGGGCTTAGTGAGAGAGGATGGGACAGAGAACAGGATGAGAAGGACATAAGGCAAGGCTAGGACAGGCAAGGACAGGCAAGGCAAGGCTAGGCTGCAGGACATGTTTTTGCTTTATAGTTTCTAGCACATTCGTCTTCAGACTAGGAGGAAAGCCATAAGACCGTATGGATTAGGCCCAAGCAAAAACCCCAGCTACTTGAGACACTTAGACTAAGCCTAAAATACCAAGATCTCTCCATAAGGATGCTTTTTATACTGTACTTCCACAATCTGCTGGCAGTTTAAAAAAATAAGCTGCAGATCTCCTTAGGCTGAGTCATGGTGCTTTGGGGCAGGGACCATGCATGTCATGGGAATATTTCACAGTTTCTGCTCTGTTTTCAGTGTATGACACCAAAACACCCACCTGATGACATCCTTTCAAGAGCAAAGGCAGCAATTTGCAGAATTCCGCTTCTTAGGGGAAGTGAGAAATTGCTGAGCTGACACCAAGTCCTGCAGTGTCCCTGTCACCTGCAGAGCCACCGCATCCTCGCCACGGTAGCGGGCATTGTGACAAAGGTTCTATGACAGCTGGGTGTGGCAGCCAGGCGCCCCCTAGGGGATGGGGAGCCTGTCAGCCCCGGGCCTGTCACTGCCTGCTGGCCCTGCTGCCACCAGCCAGGCCTCTGAAAACTTGTCAAACCATGCCCAGACTTGGGGCCAGTTTGGCCCAAAGTTTGCAAGAGACAAGTCGGGAAGAAAGATATGGGACAGAGGGAGAAAGCGAAGGGAGCAGGAGAAAGGGAAGGAAGAATAAAAAGTAGTGTTGGGCTGCAGGAGTGAGATGGAGGAATTGCAAGAAAAGAGGCAGGAAGCAGGAGAGTGAGATAAAAGGAAAGAAGAGACATGCAGCCAGACGAGGGGTTAGTGAGAGAGGATGGGACAGAGAACAGGATGAGAAGGACATAAGGCACGGCTAGGACAGGCAAGGACAGGCAAGGCAAGGTTAGGCTGCAGGACATGTTTTTGCATTATAGTTTCTAGCACATTCGTCTTCAGACTAGGAGGAAAGCCATAAGACCGTATGGATTAGGCCCAAGCAAAAACCCCAGCTACTTGAGACACTTAGACTAAGCCTAAAATACCAAGATCTCTCCATAAGGATGGTTTTTATACTGTACTTCCACAATCTGCTGGCAGTACAAAAAAATAAGCTGCAGATCTCCTTAGGCTGAGTCATGGTGCTTTGGGGCAGGGACCATGCATATCATGGGAATATTTCACAGTTTCTGCTCTGTTTTCAGTGTATGACACCAAAACACCCACCTGATGACATCCTTTCAAGAGCAAAGGCAGCAATTTGCAGAATTCCGCTTCTTAGGGGAAGTGAGAAATTGCTGAGCTGACACCAAGTCCTGCCGTGTCCCTGTCACCTGCAGAGCCACCGCATCCTCGCCACGGTAGCGGGCATTGTGACAAAGGTTCTATGTCAGCTGGGTGTGGCAGCCAGGCACCCCCTAGGGGATGGGGAGCCTGTCAGCCCCGGGCCTGTCACTGCCTGCTGGCCCTGCTGTCAGCAGCCAGGCCTCTGAAAACTTGTCAAACGATGCCCAGACTTGGGGCCAGTTTGGCCCAAAGTCTGCAAGAGACAAGTCGGGAAGAAAGATATGGGACAGAGGGAGAAAGCGAAGGGAGCAGGAGAAAGGGAAGGAAGAATAAAAAGTAGTGTTGGGCTGCAGGAGTGAGATGGAGGAATTGCAAGAAAAGAGGCAGGAAGCAGGAGAGTGAGATAAAAGGAAAGAAGAGACATGCAGCCAGACGAGGGCTTAGTGAGAGAGGATGGGACAGAGAACAGGATGAGAAGGACATAAGGCAAGGCTAGGACAGGCAAGGACAGGCAAGGCAAGGCTAGGCTGCAGGACATGTTTTTGCTTTATAGTTTCTAGCACATTCGTCTTCAGACTAGGAGGAAAGCCATAAGACCGTGTGGATTAGGCCCAAGCAAAAACCCCAGCTACTTGAGACACTTAGACTAAGCCTAAAATACCAAGATCTCTCCATAAGGATGGTTTTTATACTGTACTTCCACAATCTGCTGGCAGTACAAAAAAATAAGCTGCAGATCTCCTTAGGCTGAGTCATGGTGCTTTGGGGCAGGGTCCATGCATATCATGGGAATATTTCACTGTTTCTGCTCTGTTTTCAGTGTATGACACCAAAACACCCACCTGATGACATCCTTTCAAGAGCAAAGGCAGCAATTTGCAGAATTCCGCTTCTTAGGGGAAGTGAGAAATTGCTGAGCTGACACCAAGTCCTGCAGTGTCCCTGTCACCTGCAGAGCCACCGCATCCTCGCCACGGTAGCGGGCATTGTGACAAAGGTTCTATGTCAGCTGGGTGTGGCAGCCAGGCGCCCCCTAGGGGATGGGGAGCCTGTCAGCCCCGGGCCTGTCACTGCCTGCTGGCCCTGCTGCCACCAGCCAGGCCTCTGAAAACTTGTCAAACGATGCCCAGACTTGGGGCCAGTTTGGCCCAAAGTCTGCAAGAGACAAGTCGGGAAGAAAGATATGGGACAGAGGGAGAAAGCGAAGGGAGAAGGAGAAAGGGAAGGAAGAATAAAAAGTAGTGTTGGGCTGCAGGAGTGAGATGGAGGAATTGCAAGAAAAGAGGCAGGAAGCAGGAGAGTGAGAGAAAAGGAAAGAAGAGACATGCAGCCAGACGAGGGCTTAGTGAGAGAGGATGGGACAGAGAACAGGATGAGAAGGACATAAGGCAAGGCTAGGACAGGCAAGGACAGGCAAGGCAAGGCTAGGCTGCAGGACATGTTTTTGCTTTATAGTTTCTAGCACATTCGTCTTCAAACTAGGAGGAAAGCCATAAGACCGTATGGATTAGGCCCAAGCAAAAACCCCAGCTACTTGAGACACTTAGACTAAGCCTAAAATACCAAGATCTCTCCATAAGGATGGTTTTTATACTGTACTTCCACAATCTGCTGGCAGTACAAAAAAATAAGCTGCAGATCTCCTTTAGGCTGAGTCATGGTGCTTTGGGGCAGGGACCATGCATATCATGGGAATATTTCACAGTTTCTGCTCTGTTTTCAGTGTATGACACCAAAACACCCACCTGATGACATCCTTTCAAGAGCAAAGGCAGCAATTTGCAGAATTCCGCTTCTTAGGGGAAGTGAGAAATTGCTGAGCTGACACCAAGTCCTGCCGTGTCCCTGTCACCTGCAGAGCCACCGCATCCTCGCCACGGTAGCGGGCATTGTGACAAAGGTTCTATGTCAGCTGGGTGTGGCAGCCAGGCGCCCCCTAGGGGATGGGGAGCCTGTCAGCCCCGGGCCTGTCACTGCCTGCTGGCCCTGCTGTCAGCAGCCAGGCCTCTGAAAACTTGTCAAACCATGCCCAGACTTGGGGCCAGTTTGGCCCAAAGTCTGCAAGAGACAAGTCGGGAAGAAAGATATGGGACAGAGGGAGAAAGCGAAGGGAGCAGGAGAAAGGGAAGGAAGAATAAAAAGTACTGTTGGGCTGCAGGAGTGAGATGGAGGAATTGCAAGAAAAGAGGCAGGAAGCAGGAGAGTGAGAGAAAAGGAAAGAAGAGACATGCAGCCAGACGAGGGCTTAGTGAGAGAGGATGGGACAGAGAACAGGATGAGAAGGACATAAGGCAAGGCTAGGACAGGCAAGGACAGGCAAGGCAAGGCTAGGCTGCAGGACATGTTTTTGCTTTATAGTTTCTAGCACATTCGTCTTCAGACTAGGAGGAAAGCCATAAGACCGTATGGATTAGGCCCAAGCAAAAACCCCAGCTACTTGAGACACTTAGACTAAGCCTAAAATACCAAGATCTCTCCATAAGGATGGTTTTTATACTGTACTTCCACAATCTGCTGGCAGTACAAAAAAATAAGCTGCAGATCTCCTTAGGCTGAGTCATGGTGCTTTGGGGCAGGGACCATGCATATCATGGGAATATTTCACAGTTTCTGCTCTGTTTTCAGTGTATGACACCAAAACACCCACCTGATGACATCCTTTCAAGAGCAAAGGCAGCAATTTGCAGAATTCCGCTTCTTAGGGGAAGTGAGAAATTGCTGAGCTGACACCAAGTCCTGCAGTGTCCCTGTCACCTGCAGAGCCACCGCATCCTCGCCACGGTAGCGGGCATTGTGACAAAGGTTCTATGACAGCTGGGTGTGGCAGCCAGGCGCCCCCTAGGGGATGGGGAGCCTGTCAGTCCCGGGCCTGTCACTGCCTGCTGGCCCTGCTGCCACCAGCCAGGCCTCTGAAAACTTGTCAAACCATGCCCAGACTTGGGGCCAGTTTGGCCCAAAGTTTGCAAGAGACAAGTCGGGAAGAAAGATATGGGACAGAGGGAGAAAGCGAAGGGAGCAGGAGAAAGGGAAGGAAGAATAAAAAGTAGTGTTGGGCTGCAGGAGTGAGATGGAGGAATTGCAAGAAAAGAGGCAGGAAGCAGGAGAGTGAGAGAAAAGGAAAGAAGAGACATGCAGCCAGACGAGGGCTTAGTGAGAGAGGATGGGACAGAGAACAGGATGAGAAGGACATAAGGCCAGGCTAGGACAGGCAAGGACAGGCAAGGCAAGGTTAGGCTGCAGGACATGTTTTTGCTTTATAGTTTCTAGCACATTCGTCTTCAGACTAGGAGGAAAGCCATAAGACCGTATGGATTAGGCCCAAGCAAAAACCCCAGCTACTTGAGACACTTAGACTAAGCCTAAAATACCAAGATCTCTCCATAAGGATGCTTTTTATACTGTACTTCCACAATCTGCTGGCAGTTTAAAAAAATAAGCTGCAGATCTCCTTAGGCTGAGTCATGGTGCTTTGGGGCAGGGACCATGCATATCATGGGAATATTTCACAGTTTCTGCTCTGTTTTCAGTGTATGACACCAAAACACCCACCTGATGACATCCTTTCAAGAGCAAAGGCAGCAATTTGCAGAATTCCGCTTCTTAGGGGAAGTGAAAAATTGCTGAGCTGACACCAAGTCCTGCAGTGTCCCTGTCACCTGCAGAGCCACCGCATCCTCGCCACGGTAGCGGGCATTGTGACAAAGGTTCTATGTCAGCTGGGTGTGGCAGCCAGGCGCCCCCTAGGGGATGGGGAGCCTGTCAGCCCCGGGCCTGTCACTGCCTGCTGGCCCTGCTGCCACCAGCCAGGCCTCTGAAAACTTGTCAAACCATGCCCAGACTTGGGGCCAGTTTGGCCCAAAGTTTGCAAGAGACAAGTCGGGAAGAAAGATATGGGACAGAGGGAGAAAGCGAAGGGAGCAGGAGAAAGGGAAGGAAGAATAAAAAGTAGTGTTGGGCTGCAGGAGTGAGATGGAGGAATTGCAAGAAAAGAGGCAGGAAGCAGGAGAGTGAGAGAAAAGGAAAGAAGAGACATGCAGCCAGACGAGGGGTTAGTGAGAGAGGATGGGACAGAGAACAGGATGAGAAGGACATAAGGCAAGGCTAGGACAGGCAAGGACAGGCAAGGCAAGGTTAGGCTGCAGGACATGTTTTTGCATTATAGTTTCTAGCACATTCGTCTTCAGACTAGGAGGAAAGCCATAAGACCGTATGGATTAGGCCCAAGCAAAAACCCCAGCTACTTGAGACACTTAGACTAAGCCTAAAATACCAAGATCTCTCCATAAGGATGGTTTTTATACTGTACTTCCACAATCTGCTGGCAGTACAAAAAAATAAGCTGCAGATCTCCTTAGGCTGAGTCATGGTGCTTTGGGGCAGGGACCATGCATATCACGGGAATATTTCACAGTTTCTGCTCTGTTTTCAGTGTATGACACCAAAACACCCACCTGATGACATCCTTTCAAGAGCAAAGGCAGCAATTTGCAGAATTCCGCTTCTTAGGGGAAGTGAGAAATTGCTGAGCTGACACCAAGTCCTGCAGTGTCCCTGTCACCTGCAGAGCCACCGCATCCTCGCCACGGTAGCGGGCATTGTGACAAAGGTTCTATGTCAGCTGGGTGTGGCAGCCAGGCGCCCCCTAGGGGATGGGGAGCCTGTCAGCCCCGGGCCTGTCACTGCCTGCTGGCCCTGCTGCCACCAGCCAGGCCTCTGAAAACTTGTCAAACCATGCCCAGACTTGGGGCCAGTTTGGCCCAAAGTCTGCAAGAGACAAGTCGGGAAGAAAGATATGGGACAGAGGGAGAAAGCGAAGGGAGCAGGAGAAAGGGAAGGAAGAATAAAAAGTAGTGTTGGGCTGCAGGAGTGAGATGGAGGAATTGCAAGAAAAGAGGCAGGAAGCAGGAGAGTGAGAGAAAAGGAAAGAAGAGTCATGCAGCCAGACGAGGGGTTAGTGAGAGAGGATGGGACAGAGAACAGGATGAGAAGGACATAAGGCAAGGCTAGGACAGGCAAGGACAGGCAAGGCAAGGCTAGGCTGCAGGACATGTTTTTGCTTTATAGTTTCTAGCACATTCGTCTTCAGACTAGGAGGAAAGCCATAAGACCGTATGGATTAGGCCCAAGCAAAAACCCCAGCTACTTGAGACACTTAGACTAAGCCTAAAATACCAAGATCTCTTCATAAGGATGGTTTTTATAACGTACTTCCACAAACTGCTGGCAGTACAAAAAAATAAGCTGCTGATCTCCTTAGGCTGAGTCATGGTGCTTTGGGGCAGGGACCATGCATATCACGGGAATATTTCACAGTTTCTGCTCTGTTTTCAGTGTATGACACCAAAACACCCACCTGATGACATCCTTTCAAGAGCAAAGGCAGCAATTTGCAGAATTCCGCTTCTTAGGGGAAGTGAGAAATTGCTGAGCTGACACCAAGTCCTGCCGTGTCCCTGTCACCTGCAGAGCCACCGCATCCTCGCCACGGTAGCGGGCATTGTGACAAAGGTTCTATGTCAGCTGGGTATGGCAGCCAGGCGCCCCCTATGGGATGGGGAGCCTGTCAGCCCCGGGCCTGTCACTGCCTGCTGGCCCTGCTGCCACCAGCCAGGCCTCTGAAAACTTGTCAAACCATGCCCAGACTTGGGGCCAGTTTGGCCCAAAGTCTGCAAGAGACAAGTCGGGAAGAAAGATATGGGACAGAGGGAGAAAGCGAAGGGAGCAGGAGAAAGGGAAGGAAGAATAAAAAGTAGTGTTGGGCTGCAGGAGTGAGATGGAGGAATTGCAAGAAAAGAGGCAGGAAGCAGGAGAGTGAGAGAAAAGGAAAGAAGAGACATGCAGCCAGACGAGGGCTTAGTGAGAGAGGATGGGACAGAGAACAGGATGAGAAGGACATAAGGCAAGGCTAGGACAGGCAAGGACAGGCAAGGCAAGGCTAGGCTGCAGGACATGTTTTTGCTTTATAGTTTCTAGCACATTCGTCTTCAGACTAGGAGGAAAGCCATAAGACCGTATGGATTAGGCCCAAGCAAAAACCCCAGCTACTTGAGACACTTAGACTAAGCCTAAAATACCAAGATCTCTCCATAAGGATGGTTTTTATACTGTACTTCCACAATCTGCTGGCAGTACAAAAAAATAAGCTGCAGATCTCCTTAGGCTGAGTCATGGTGCTTTGGGGCAGGGACCATGCATATCATGGGAATATTTCACAGTTTCTGCTCTGTTTTCAGTGTATGACACCAAAACACCCACCTGATGACATCCTTTCAAGAGCAAAGGCAGCAATTTGCAGAATTCCGCTTCTTAGGGGAAGTGAGAAATTGCTGAGCTGACACCAAGTCCTGCAGTGTCCCTGTCACCTGCAGAGCCACCGCATCCTCGCCACGGTAGCGGGCATTGTGACAAAGGTTCTATGTCAGCTGGGTGTGGCAGCCAGGCGCCCCCTAGGGGATGGGGAGCCTGTCAGCCCCGGGCCTGTCACTGCCTGCTGGCCCTGCTGCCACCAGCCAGGCCTCTGAAAACTTGTCAAACCATGCCCAGACTTGGGGCCAGTTTGGCCCAAAGTCTGCAAGAGACAAGTCGGGAAGAAAGATATGGGACAGAGGGAGAAAGCGAAGGGAGCAGGAGAAAGGGAAGGAAGAATAAAAAGTAGTGTTGGGCTGCAGGAGTGAGATGGAGGAATTGCAAGAAAAGAGGCAGGAAGCAGGAGAGTGAGAGAAAAGGAAAGAAGAGACATGCAGCCAGACGAGGGCTTAGTGAGAGAGGATGGGACAGAGAACAGGATGAGAAGGACATAAGGCAAGGCTAGGACAGGCAAGGACAGGCAAGGCAAGGTTAGGCTGCAGGACATGTTTTTGCATTATAGTTTCTAGCACATTCGTCTTCAGACTAGGAGGAAAGCCATAAGACCGTATGGATTAGGCCCAAGCAAAAACCCCAGCTACTTGAGACACTTAGACTAAGCCTAAAATACCAAGATCTCTCCATAAAGATGGTTTTTATACTGTACTTCCACAATCTGCTGGCAGTACAAAAAAATAAGCTGCAGATCTCCTTAGGCTGAGTCATGGTGCTTTGGGGCAGGGACCATGCATATCATGGGAATATTTCACAGTTTCTGCTCTGTTTTCAGTGTATGACACCAAAACACCCACCTGATGACATCCTTTCAAGAGCAAAGGCAGCAATTTGCAGAATTCCGCTTCTTAGGGGAAGTGAGAAATTGCTGAGCTGACACCAAGTCCTGCCGTGTCCCTGTCACCTGCAGAGCCACCGCATCCTCGCCACGGTAGCGGGCATTGTGACAAAGGTTCTATGTCAGCTGGGTGTGGCAGCCAGGCGCCCCCTAGGGGATGGGGAGCCTGTCAGACCCGGGCCTGTCACTGCCTGCTGGCCCTGCTGTCAGCAGCCAGGCCTCTGAAAACTTGTCAAACCATGCCCAGACTTGGGGCCAGTTTGGCCCAAAGTCTGCAAGAGACAAGTCGGGAAGAAAGATATGGGACAGAGGGAGAAAGCGAAGGGAGCAGGAGAAAGGGAAGGAAGAATAAAAAGTAGTGTTGGGCTGCAGGAGTGAGATGGAGGAATTGCAAGAAAAGAGGCAGGAAGCAGGAGAGTGAGAGAAAAGGAAAGAAGAGACATGCAGCCAGACGAGGGCTTAGTGAGAGAGGATGGGACAGAGAACAGGATGAGAAGGACATAAGGCAAGTCTAGGACAGGCAAGGACAGGCAAGGCAAGGCTAGGCTGCAGGACATGTTTTTGCTTTATAGTTTCTAGCACATTCGTCTTCAGACTAGGAGGAAATCCATAAGACCGTGTGGATTAGGCCCAAGCAAAAACCCCAGCTACTTGAGACACTTAGACTAAGCCTAAAATACCAAGATCTCTCCATAAGGATGGTTTTTATACTGTACTTCCACAATCTGCTGGCAGTACAAAAAAATAAGCTGCAGATCTCCTTAGGCTGAGTCATGGTGCTTTGGGGCAAGGACCATGCATATCACGGGAATATTTCACAGTTTCTGCTCTGTTTTCAGTGTATGACACCAAAACACCCACCTGATGACATCCTTTCAAGAGCAAAGGCAGCAATTTGCAGAATTCCGCTTCTTAGGGGAAGTGAGAAATTGCTGAGCTGACACCAAGTCCTGCCGTGTCCCTGTCACCTGCAGAGCCACCGCATCCTCGCCACGGTAGCGGGCATTGTGACAAAGGTTCTATGTCAGCTGGGTGTGGCAGCCAGGCGCCCCCTAGGGGATGGGGAGCCTGTCAGCCCCGGGCCTGTCACTGCCTGCTGGCCCTGCTGCCACCAGCCAGGCCTCTGAAAACTTGTCAAACCATGCCCAGACTTGGGGCCAGTTTGGCCCAAAGTCTGCAAGAGACAAGTCGGGAAGAAAGATATGGGACAGAGGGAGAAAGCGAAGGGAGCAGGAGAAAGGGAAGGAAGAATAAAAAGTAGTGTTGGGCTGCAGGAGTGAGATGGAGGAATTGCAAGAAAAGAGGCAGGAAGCAGGAGAGTGAGAGAAAAGGAAAGAAGAGACATGCAGCCAGACGAGGGCTTAGTGAGAGAGGATGGGACAGAGAACAGGATGAGAAGGACATAAGGCAAGGCTAGGACAGGCAAGGACAGGCAAGGCAAGGTTAGGCTGCAGGACATGTTTTTGCTTTATAGTTTCTAGCACATTCGTCTTCAGACTAGGAGGAAAGCCATAAGACCGTATGGATTAGGCCCAAGCAAAAACCCCAGCTACTTGAGACACTTAGACTAAGCCTAAAATACCAAGATCTCTCCATAAGGATGCTTTTTATACTGTACTTCCACAATCTGCTGGCAGTTTAAAAAAATAAGCTGCAGATCTCCTTAGGCTGAGTCATGGTGCTTTGGGGCAGGGACCATGCATATCACGGGAATATTTCACAGTTTCTGCTCTGTTTTCAGTGTATGACACCAAAACACCCACCTGATGACATCCTTTCAAGAGCAAAGGCAGCAATTTGCAGAATTCCGCTTCTTAGGGGAAGTGAGAAATTGCTGAGCTGACACCAAGTCCTGCCGTGTCCCTGTCACCTGCAGAGCCACCGCATCCTCGCCACGGTAGCGGGCATTGTGACAAAGGTTCTATGTCACCTGGGTGTGGCAGCCAGGCGCCCCCTAGGGGATGGGGAGCCTGTCAGCCCCGGGCCTGTCACTGCCTGCTGGCCCTGCTGCCACCAGCCAGGCCTCTGAAAACTTGTCAAACCATGCCCAGACTTGGGGCCAGTTTGGCCCAAAGTCTGCAAGAGACAAGTCGGGAAGAAAGATATGGGACAGAGGGAGAAAGCGAAGGGAGCAGGAGAAAGGGAAGGAAGAATAAAAAGTAGTGTTGGGCTGCAGGAGTGAGATGGAGGAATTGCAAGAAAAGAGGCAGGAAGCAGGAGAGTGAGAGAAAAGGAAAGAAGAGTCATGCAGCCAGACGAGGGGTTAGTGAGAGAGGATGGGACAGAGAACAGGATGAGAAGGACATAAGGCAAGGCTAGGACAGGCAAGGACAGGCTAGGCTGCAGGACATGTTTTTGCTTTATAGTTTCTAGCACATTCGTCTTCAGACTAGGAGGAAAGCCATAAGACCGTATGGATTAGGCCCAAGCAAAAACCCCAGCTACTTGAGACACTTAGACTAAGCCTAAAATACCAAGATCTCTCCATAAGGATGGTTTTTATACTGTACTTCCACAATCTGCTGGCAGTACAAAAAAATAAGCTGCAGATCTCCTTAGGCTGAGTCATGGTGCTTTGGGGCAGGGACCATGCATATCATGGGAATATTTCACAGTTTCTGCTCTGTTTTCAGTGTATGACACCAAAACACCCACCTGATGACATCCTTTCAAGAGCAAAGGCAGCAATTTGCAGAATTCCGCTTCTTAGGGGAAGTGAGAAATTGCTGAGCTGACACCAAGTCCTGCAGTGTCCCTGTCACCTGCAGAGCCACCGCATCCTCGCCACGGTAGCGGGCATTGTGACAAAGGTTCTATGTCAGCTGGGTGTGGCAGCCAGGCGCCCCCTAGGGGATGGGGACCCTGTCAGTCCCGGGCCTGTCACTGCCTGCTGGCCCTGCTGCCACCAGCCAGGCCTCTGAAAACTTGTCAAACGATGCCCAGACTTGGGGCCAGTTTGGCCCAAAGTCTGCAAGAGACAAGTCGGGAAGAAAGATATGGGACAGAGGGAGAAAGCGAAGGGAGAAGGAGAAAGGGAAGGAAGAATAAAAAGTAGTGTTGGGCTGCAGGAGTGAGATGGAGGAATTGCAAGAAAAGAGGCAGGAAGCAGGAGAGTGAGAGAAAAGGAAAGAAGAGACATGCAGCCAGACGAGGGCTTAGTGAGAGAGGATGGGACAGAGAACAGGATGAGAAGGACATAAGGCAAGGCTAGGACAGGCAAGGACAGGCAAGGCAAGGCTAGGCTGCAGGACATGTTTTTGCTTTATAGTTTCTAGCACATTCGTCTTCAAACTAGGAGGAAAGCCATAAGACCTTATGGATTAGGCCCAAGCAAAAACCCCAGCTACTTGAGACACTTAGACTAAGCCTAAAATACCAAGATCTCTCCATAAGGATGGTTTTTATACTGTACTTCCACAATCTGCTGGCAGTACAAAAAAATAAGCTGCAGATCTCCTTTAGGCTGAGTCATGGTGCTTTGGGGCAGGGACCATGCATATCATGGGAATATTTCACAGTTTCTGCTCTGTTTTCAGTGTATGACACCAAAACACCCACCTGATGACATCCTTTCAAGAGCAAAGGCAGCAATTTGCAGAATTCCGCTTCTTAGGGGAAGTGAGAAATTGCTGAGCTGACACCAAGTCCTGCAGTGTCCCTGTCACCTGCAGAGCCACCGCATCCTCGCCACGGTAGCGGGCATTGTGACAAAGGTTCTATGTCAGCTGGGTGTGGCAGCCAGGCGCCCCCTAGGGGATGGGGAGCCTGTCAGCCCCGGGCCTGTCACTGCCTGCTGGCCCTGCTGCCACCAGCCAGGCCTCTGAAAACTTGTCAAACCATGCCCAGACTTGGGGCCAGTTTGGCCCAAAGTCTGCAAGAGACAAGTCGGGAAGAAAGATATGGGACAGAGGGAGAAAGCGAAGGGAGCAGGAGAAAGGGAAGGAAGAATAAAAAGTAGTGTTGGGCTGCAGGAGTGAGATGGAGGAATTGCAAGAAAAGAGGCAGGAAGCAGGAGAGTGAGAGAAAAGGAAAGAAGAGTCATGCAGCCAGACGAGGGGTTAGTGAGAGAGGATGGGACAGAGAACAGGATGAGAAGGACATAAGGCAAGGCTAGGACAGGCAAGGACAGGCAAGGCAAGGCTAGGCTGCAGGACATGTTTTTGCTTTATAGTTTCTAGCACATTCGTCTTCAGACTAGGAGGAAAGCCATAAGACCGTATGGATTAGGCCCAAGCAAAAACCCCAGCTACTTGAGACACTTAGACTAAGCCTAAAATACCAAGATCTCTCCATAAGGATGGTTTTTATACTGTACTTCCACAATCTGCTGGCAGTACAAAAAAATAAGCTGCAGATCTCCTTAGGCTGAGTCATGGTGCTTTGGGGCAGGGACCATGCATATCATGGGAATATTTCACAGTTTCTGCTCTGTTTTCAGTGTATGACACCAAAACACCCACCTGATGACATCCTTTCAAGAGCAAAGGCAGCAATTTGCAGAATTCCGCTTCTTAGGGGAAGTGAGAAATTGCTGAGCTGACACCAAGTCCTGCCGTGTCCCTGTCACCTGCAGAGCCACCGCATCCTCGCCATGGTAGCGGGCATTGTGACAAAGGTTCTATGACAGCTGGGTGTGGCAGCCAGGCGCCCCCTAGGGGATGGGGAGCCTGTCAGTCCCGGGCCTGTCACTGCCTGCTGGCCCTGCTGCCACCAGCCAGGCCTCTGAAAACTTGTCAAACCATGCCCAGACTTGGGGCCAGTTTGGCCCAAAGTTTGCAAGAGACAAGTCGGGAAGAAAGATATGGGACAGAGGGAGAAAGCGAAGGGAGCAGGAGAAAGGGAAGGAAGAATAAAAAGTAGTGTTGGGCTGCAGGAGTGAGATGGAGGAATTGCAAGAAAAGAGGCAGGAAGCAGGAGAGTGAGAGAAAAGGAAAGAAGAGACATGCAGCCAGACGAGGGCTTAGTGAGAGAGGATGGGACAGAGAACAGGATGAGAAGGACATAAGGCAAGGCTAGGACAGGCAAGGACAGGCAAGGCAAGGTTAGGCTGCAGGACATGTTTTTGCTTTATAGTTTCTAGCACATTCGTCTTCAGACTAGGAGGAAAGCCATAAGACCGTATGGATTAGGCCCAAGCAAAAACCCCAGCTACTTGAGACACTTAGACTAAGCCTAAAATACCAAGATCTCTCCATAAGGATGCTTTTTATACTGTACTTCCACAATCTGCTGGCAGTTTAAAAAAATAAGCTGCAGATCTCCTTAGGCTGAGTCATGGTGCTTTGGGGCAGGGACCATGCATATCATGGGAATATTTCACAGTTTCTGCTCTGTTTTCAGTGTATGACACCAAAACACCCACCTGATGACATCCTTTCAAGAGCAAAGGCAGCAATTTGCAGAATTCCGCTTCTTAGGGGAAGTGAGAAATTGCTGAGCTGACAACAAGTCCTGCAGTGTCCCTGTCACCTGCAGAGCCACCGCATCCTCGCCACGGTAGCGGGCATTGTGACAAAGGTTCTATGTCAGCTGGGTGTGGCAGCCAGGCGCCCCCTAGGGGATGGGGAGCCTGTCAGCCCCGGGCCTGTCACTGCCTGCTGGCCCTGCTGCCACCAGCCAGGCCTCTGAAAACTTGTCAAACCATGCCCAGACTTGGGGCCAGTTTGGCCCAAAGTCTGCAAGAGACAAGTCGGGAAGAAAGATATGGGACAGAGGGAGAAAGCGAAGGGAGCAGGAGAAAGGGAAGGAAGAATAAAAAGTAGTGTTGGGCTGCAGGAGTGAGATGGAGGAATTGCAAGAAAAGAGGCAGGAAGCAGGAGAGTGAGAGAAAAGGAAAGAAGAGTCATGCAGCCAGACGAGGGGTTAGTGAGAGAGGATGGGACAGAGAACAGGATGAGAAGGACATAAGGCAAGGCTAGGACAGGCAAGGACAGGCTAGGCTGCAGGACATGTTTTTGCTTTATAGTTTCTAGCACATTCGTCTTCAGACTAGGAGGAAAGCCATAAGACCGTATGGATTAGGCCCAAGCAAAAACCCCAGCTACTTGAGACACTTAGACTAAGCCTAAAATACCAAGATCTCTCCATAAGGATGGTTTTTATACTGTACTTCCACAATCTGCTGGCAGTACAAAAAAATAAGCTGCAGATCTCCTTAGGCTGAGTCATGGTGCTTTGGGGCAGGGACCATGCATATCATGGGAATATTTCACAGTTTCTGCTCTGTTTTCAGTGTATGACACCAAAACACCCACCTGATGACATCCTTTCAAGAGCAAAGGCAGCAATTTGCAGAATTCCGCTTCTTAGGGGAAGTGAGAAATTGCTGAGCTGACACCAAGTCCTGCCGTGTCCCTGTCACCTGCAGAGCCACCGCATCCTCGCCATGGTAGCGGGCATTGTGACAAAGGTTCTATGACAGCTGGGTGTGGCAGCCAGGCGCCCCCTAGGGGATGGGGAGCCTGTCAGTCCCGGGCCTGTCACTGCCTGCTGGCCCTGCTGCCACCAGCCAGGCCTCTGAAAACTTGTCAAACCATGCCCAGACTTGGGGCCAGTTTGGCCCAAAGTTTGCAAGAGACAAGTCGGGAAGAAAGATATGGGACAGAGGGAGAAAGCGAAGGGAGCAGGAGAAAGGGAAGGAAGAATAAAAAGTAGTGTTGGGCTGCAGGAGTGAGATGGAGGAATTGCAAGAAAAGAGGCAGGAAGCAGGAGAGTGAGAGAAAAGGAAAGAAGAGACATGCAGCCAGACGAGGGCTTAGTGAGAGAGGATGGGACAGAGAACAGGATGAGAAGGACATAAGGCAAGGCTAGGACAGGCAAGGACAGGCAAGGCAAGGTTAGGCTGCAGGACATGTTTTTGCTTTATAGTTTCTAGCACATTCGTCTTCAGACTAGGAGGAAAGCCATAAGACCGTATGGATTAGGCCCAAGCAAAAACCCCAGCTACTTGAGACACTTAGACTAAGCCTAAAATACCAAGATCTCTCCATAAGGATGCTTTTTATACTGTACTTCCACAATCTGCTGGCAGTTTAAAAAAATAAGCTGCAGATCTCCTTAGGCTGAGTCATGGTGCTTTGGGGCAGGGACCATGCATATCATGGGAATATTTCACAGTTTCTGCTCTGTTTTCAGTGTATGACACCAAAACACCCACCTGATGACATCCTTTCAAGAGCAAAGGCAGCAATTTGCAGAATTCCGCTTCTTAGGGGAAGTGAGAAATTGCTGAGCTGACACCAAGTCCTGCAGTGTCCCTGTCACCTGCAGAGCCACCGCATCCTCGCCACGGTAGCGGGCATTGTGACAAAGGTTCTATGTCAGCTGGGTGTGGCAGCCAGGCGCCCCCTAGGGGATGGGGAGCCTGTCAGCCCCGGGCCTGTCACTGCCTGCTGGCCCTGCTGCCACCAGCCAGGCCTCTGAAAACTTGTCAAACCATGCCCAGACTTGGGGCCAGTTTGGCCCAAAGTCTGCAAGAGACAAGTCGGGAAGAAAGATATGGGACAGAGGGAGAAAGCGAAGGGAGCAGGAGAAAGGGAAGGAAGAATAAAATGTAGTGTTGGGCTGCAGGAGTGAGATGGAGGAATTGCAAGAAAAGAGGCAGGAAGCAGGAGAGTGAGAGAAAAGGAAAGAAGAGTCATGCAGCCAGACGAGGGGTTAGTGAGAGAGGATGGGACAGAGAACAGGATGAGAAGGACATAAGGCAAGGCTAGGACAGGCAAGGACAGGCTAGGCTGCAGGACATGTTTTTGCTTTATAGTTTCTAGCACATTCGTCTTCAGACTAGGAGGAAAGCCATAAGACCGTATGGATTAGGCCCAAGCAAAAACCCCAGCTACTTGAGACACTTAGACTAAGCCTAAAATACCAAGATCTCTCCATAAGGATGGTTTTTATACTGTACTTCCACAATCTGCTGGCAGTACAAAAAAATAAGCTGCAGATCTCCTTAGGCTGAGTCATGGTGCTTTGGGGCAGGGACCATGCATATCATGGGAATATTTCACAGTTTCTGCTCTGTTTTCAGTGTATGACACCAAAACACCCACCTGATGACATCCTTTCAAGAGCAAAGGCAGCAATTTGCAGAATTCCGCTTCTTAGGGGAAGTGAGAAATTGCTGAGCTGACCAAGTCCTGCAGTGTCCCTGTCACCTGCAGAGCCACCGCATCCTCGCCACGGTAGCGGGCATTGTGACAAAGGTTCTATGTCAGCTGGGTGTGGCAGCCAGGCGCCCCCTAGGGGATGGGGAGCCTGTCAGTCCCGGGCCTGTCACTGCCTGCTGGCCCTGCTGCCACCAGCCAGGCCTCTGAAAACTTGTCAAACGATGCCCAGACTTGGGGCCAGTTTGGCCCAAAGTCTGCAAGAGACAAGTCGGGAAGAAAGATATGGGACAGAGGGAGAAAGCGAAGGGAGAAGGAGAAAGGGAAGGAAGAATAAAAAGTAGTGTTGGGCTGCAGGAGTGAGATGGAGGAATTGCAAGAAAAGAGGCAGGAAGCAGGAGAGTGAGAGAAAAGGAAAGAAGAGACATGCAGCCAGACGAGGGCTTAGTGAGAGAGGATGGGACAGAGAACAGGATGAGAAGGACATAAGGCAAGGCTAGGACAGGCAAGGACAGGCAAGGCAAGGCTAGGCTGCAGGACATGTTTTTGCTTTATAGTTTCTAGCACATTCGTCTTCAAACTAGGAGGAAAGCCATAAGACCGTATGGATTAGGCCCAAGCAAAAACCCCAGCTACTTGAGACACTTAGACTAAGCCTAAAATACCAAGATCTCTCCATAAGGATGGTTTTTATACTGTACTTCCACAATCTGCTGGCAGTACAAAAAAATAAGCTGCAGATCTCCTTTAGGCTGAGTCATGGTGCTTTGGGGCAGGGACCATGCATATCATGGGAATATTTCACAGTTTCTGCTCTGTTTTCAGTGTATGACACCAAAACACCCACCTGATGACATCCTTTCAAGAGCAAAGGCAGCAATTTGCAGAATTCCGCTTCTTAGGGGAAGTGAGAAATTGCTGAGCTGACACCAAGTCCTGCAGTGTCCCTGTCACCTGCAGAGCCACCGCATCCTCGCCACGGTAGCGGGCATTGTGACAAAGGTTCTATGTCAGCTGGGTGTGGCAGCCAGGCGCCCCCTAGGGGATGGGGAGCCTGTCAGCCCCGGGCCTGTCACTGCCTGCTGGCCCTGCTGCCACCAGCCAGGCCTCTGAAAACTTGTCAAACCATGCCCAGACTTGGGGCCAGTTTGGCCCAAAGTCTGCAAGAGACAAGTCGGGAAGAAAGATATGGGACAGAGGGAGAAAGCGAAGGGAGCAGGAGAAAGGGAAGGAAGAATAAAAAGTAGTGTTGGGCTGCAGGAGTGAGATGGAGGAATTGCAAGAAAAGAGGCAGGAAGCAGGAGAGTGAGAGAAAAGGAAAGAAGAGTCATGCAGCCAGACGAGGGGTTAGTGAGAGAGGATGGGACAGAGAACAGGATGAGAAGGACATAAGGCAAGGCTAGGACAGGCAAGGACAGGCAAGGCAAGGCTAGGCTGCAGGACATGTTTTTGCTTTATAGTTTCTAGCACATTCGTCTTCAGACTAGGAGGAAAGCCATAAGACCGTATGGATTAGGCCCAAGCAAAAACCCCAGCTACTTGAGACACTTAGACTAAGCCTAAAATACCAAGATCTCTCCATAAGGATGGTTTTTATACTGTACTTCCACAATCTGCTGGCAGTACAAAAAAATAAGCTGCAGATCTCCTTAGGCTGAGTCATGGTGCTTTGGGGCAGGGACCATGCATATCATGGGAATATTTCACAGTTTCTGCTCTGTTTTCAGTGTATGACACCAAAACACCCACCTGATGACATCCTTTCAAGAGCAAAGGCAGCAATTTGCAGAATTCCGCTTCTTAGGGGAAGTGAGAAATTGCTGAGCTGACACCAAGTCCTGCCGTGTCCCTGTCACCTGCAGAGCCACCGCATCCTCGCCACGGTAGCGGGCATTGTGACAAAGGTTCTATGACAGCTGGGTGTGGCAGCCAGGCGCCCCCTAGGGGATGGGGAGCCTGTCAGTCCCGGGCCTGTCACTGCCTGCTGGCCCTGCTGCCACCAGCCAGGCCTCTGAAAACTTGTCAAACCATGCCCAGACTTGGGGCCAGTTTGGCCCAAAGTTTGCAAGAGACAAGTCGGGAAGAAAGATATGGGACAGAGGGAGAAAGCGAAGGGAGCAGGAGAAAGGGAAGGAAGAATAAAAAGTAGTGTTGGGCTGCAGGAGTGAGATGGAGGAATTGCAAGAAAAGAGGCAGGAAGCAGGAGAGTGAGAGAAAAGGAAAGAAGAGACATGCAGCCAGACGAGGGCTTAGTGAGAGAGGATGGGACAGAGAACAGGATGAGAAGGACATAAGGCAAGGCTAGGACAGGCAAGGACAGGCAAGGCAAGGTTAGGCTGCAGGACATGTTTTTGCTTTATAGTTTCTAGCACATTCGTCTTCAGACTAGGAGGAAAGCCATAAGACCGTATGGATTAGGCCCAAGCAAAAACCCCAGCTACTTGAGACACTTAGACTAAGCCTAAAATACCAAGATCTCTCCATAAGGATGCTTTTTATACTGTACTTCCACAATCTGCTGGCAGTTTAAAAAAATAAGCTGCAGATCTCCTTAGGCTGAGTCATGGTGCTTTGGGGCAGGGACCATGCATATCATGGGAATATTTCACAGTTTCTGCTCTGTTTTCAGTGTATGACACCAAAACACCCACCTGATGACATCCTTTCAAGAGCAAAGGCAGCAATTTGCAGAATTCCGCTTCTTAGGGGAAGTGAGAAATTGCTGAGCTGACACCAAGTCCTGCAGTGTCCCTGTCACCTGCAGAGCCACCGCATCCTCGCCACGGTAGCGGGCATTGTGACAAAGGTTCTATGACAGCTGGGTGTGGCAGCCAGGCGCCCCCTAGGGGATGGGGAGCCTGTCAGCCCCGGGCCTGTCACTGCCTGCTGGCCCTGCTGCCACCAGCCAGGCCTCTGAAAACTTGTCAAACCATGCCCAGACTTGGGGCCAGTTTGGCCCAAAGTTTGCAAGAGACAAGTCGGGAAGAAAGATATGGGACAGAGGGAGAAAGCGAAGGGAGCAGGAGAAAGGGAAGGAAGAATAAAAAGTAGTGTTGGGCTGCAGGAGTGAGATGGAGGAATTGCAAGAAAAGAGGCAGGAAGCAGGAGAGTGAGATAAAAGGAAAGAAGAGACATGCAGCCAGACGAGGGGTTAGTGAGAGAGGATGGGACAGAGAACAGGATGAGAAGGACATAAGGCAAGGCTAGGACAGGCAAGGACAGGCAAGGCAAGGCTAGGCTGCAGGACATGTTTTTGCTTTATAGTTTCTAGCACATTCGTCTTCAGACTAGGAGGAAAGCCATAAGACCGTATGGATTAGGCCCAAGCAAAAACCCCAGCTACTTGAGACACTTAGACTAAGCCTAAAATACCAAGATCTCTCCATAAGGATGGTTTTTATACTGTACTTCCACAATCTGCTGGCAGTACAAAAAAATAAGCTGCAGATCTCCTTAGGCTGAGTCATGGTGCTTTGGGGCAGGGACCATGCATATCATGGGAATATTTCACAGTTTCTGCTCTGTTTTCAGTGTATGACACCAAAACACCCACCTGATGACATCCTTTCAAGAGCAAAGGCAGCAATTTGCAGAATTCCGCTTCTTAGGGGAAGTGAGAAATTGCTGAGCTGACACCAAGTCCTGCAGTGTCCCTGTCACCTGCAGAGCCACCGCATCCTCGCCACGGTAGCGGGCATTGTGACAAAGGTTCTATGTCAGCTGGGTGTGGCAGCCAGGCGCCCCCTAGGGGATGGGGAGCCTGTCAGCCCCGGGCCTGTCACTGCCTGCTGGCCCTGCTGTCAGCAGCCAGGCCTCTGAAAACTTGTCAAACCATGCCCAGACTTGGGGCCAGTTTGGCCCAAAGTCTGCAAGAGACAAGTCGGGAAGAAAGATATGGGACAGAGGGAGAAAGCGAAGGGAGCAGGAGAAAGGGAAGGAAGAATAAAAAGTACTGTTGGGCTGCAGGAGTGAGATGGAGGAATTGCAAGAAAAGAGGCAGGAAGCAGGAGAGTGAGAGAAAAGGAAAGAAGAGACATGCAGCCAGACGAGGGCTTAGTGAGAGAGGATGGGACAGAGAACAGGATGAGAAGGACATAAGGCAAGGCTAGGACAGGCAAGGACAGGCAAGGCAAGGCTAGGCTGCAGGACATGTTTTTGCTTTATAGTTTCTAGGACATTCGTCTTCAGACTAGGAGGAAAGCCATAAGACCGTATGGATTAGGCCCAAGCAAAAACCCCAGCTACTTGAGACACTTAGACTAAGCCTAAAATACCAAGATCTCTCCATAAGGATGGTTTTTATACTGTACTTCCACAATCTGCTGGCAGTACAAAAAAATAAGCTGCAGATCTCCTTAGGCTGAGTCATGGTGCTTTGGGGCAGGGACCATGCATATCACGGGAATATTTCACAGTTTCTGCTCTGTTTTCAGTGTATGACACCAAAACACCCACCTGATGACATCCTTTCAAGAGCAAAGGCAGCAATTTGCAGAATTCCGCTTCTTAGGGGAAGTGAGAAATTGCTGAGCTGACACCAAGTCCTGCCGTGTCCCTGTCACCTGCAGAGCCACCGCATCCTCGCCACGGTAGCGGGCATTGTGACAAAGGTTCTATGTCAGCTGGGTATGGCAGCCACGCGCCCCCTATGGGATGGGGAGCCTGTCAGCCCCGGGCCTGTCACTGCCTGCTGGCCCTGCTGCCACCAGCCAGGCCTCTGAAAACTTGTCAAACCATGCCCAGACTTGGGGCCAGTTTGGCCCAAAGTCTGCAAGAGACAAGTCGGGAAGAAAGATATGGGACAGAGGGAGAAAGCAAAGGGAGCAGGAGAAAGGTAAGGAAGAATAAAAAGTAGTGTTGGGCTGCAGGAGTGAGATGGAGGAATTGCAAGAAAAGAGGCAGGAAGCAGGAGAGTGAGAGAAAAGGAAAGAAGAGACATGCAGCCAGACGAGGGGTTAGTGAGAGAGGATGGGACAGAGAACAGGATGAGAAGGACATAAGGCAAGGCTAGGACAGGCAAGGACAGGCAAGGCAAGGCTAGGCTGCAGGACATGTTTTTGCTTTATAGTTTCTAGCACATTCGTCTTCAGACTAGGAGGAAAGCCATAAGACCGTATGGATTAGGCCCAAGCAAAAACCCCAGCTACTTGAGACTCTTAGACTAAGCCTAAAATACCAAGATCTCTCCATAAGGATGGTTTTTATACTGTACTTCCACAATCTGCTGGCAGTACAAAAAAATAAGCTGCAGATCTCCTTAGGCTGAGTCATGGTGCTTTGGGGCAGGGACCATGCATATCATGGGAATATTTCACAGTTTCTGCTCTGTTTTCGGTGTATGACACCAAAACACCCACCTGATGACATCCTTTCAAGAGCAAAGGCAACAATTTTCAGAACTCCGCTTCTTAGGGGAAGTGAGAAATTGCTGAGCTGACACCAAGTCCTGCAGTGTCCCTGTCACCTGCAGAGCCACCACATCCTCGCCACGGTAGCGGGCATTGTGACAAAGGTTCTATGTCAGCTGGGTGTGGCAGCCACGCGCCCCCTAGGGAATGGGGAGCCTGTCAGCCCCGGGCCTGTCACTGCCTGCTGGCCCTGCTGCCACCAGCCAGGCCTCTGAAAACTTGTCAAACCCTGCCCAGACTTGGGGCCAGTTTGGCCCAAGGTCTGCAAGAGACAAGTCGGGAAGAAAGATATGGGACAGAGGGAGAAAGCGAAGGGAGCAGGAGAAAGGGAAGGAAGAATAAAAAGTAGTGTTGGGCTGCAGGAGTGAGATGGAGGAATTGCAAGAAAAGAGGCAGGAAGCAGGAGAGTGAGAGAAAAGGAAAGAAGAGACATGCAGCCAGACGAGGGGTTAGTGAGAGAGGATGGGACAGAGAACAGGATGAGAAGGACATAAGGCAAGGCTAGGACAGGCAAGGACAGGCAAGGCAAGGCTAGGCTGCAGGACATGTTTTTGCTTTATAGTTTCTAGCACATTCGTCTTCAGACTAGGAGGAAAGCCATAAGACCGTATGGATTAGGCCCAAGCAAAAACCCCAGCTACTTGAGACACTTAGACTAAGCCTAAAATACCAAGATCTCTCCATAAGGATGCTTTTTATACTGTACTTCCACAATCTGCTGGCAGTACAAAAAAATAAGCTGCAGATCTCCTTAGGCTGAGTCATGGTGCTTTGGGGCAGGGACCATGCATATCATGGGAATACTTCACAGTTTCTGCTCTGTTTTCAGTGTATGACACCAAAACACCCACCTGATGACATCCTTTCAAGAGCAAAGGCAGCAATTTGCAGAATTCCGCTTCTTAGGGGAAGTGAGAAATTGCTGAGCTGACACCAAGTCCTGCAGTGTCCCTGTCACCTGCAGAGCCACCGCATCCTCGCCACGGTAGCGGGCATTGTGACAAAGGTTCTATGACAGCTGGGTGTGGCAGCCAGGCGCCCCCTAGGGGATGGGGAGCCTGTCAGCCCCGGGCCTGTCACTGCCTGCTGGCCCTGCTGCCACCAGCCAGGCCTCTGAAAACTTGTCAAACCATGCCCAGACTTGGGGCCAGTTTGGCCCAAAGTTTGCAAGAGACAAGTCGGGAAGAAAGATATGGGACAGAGGGAGAAAGCGAAGGGAGCAGGAGAAAGGGAAGGAAGAATAAAAAGTAGTGTTGGGCTGCAGGAGTGAGATGGAGGAATTGCAAGAAAAGAGGCAGGAAGCAGGAGAGTGAGATAAAAGGAAAGAAGAGACATGCAGCCAGACGAGGGGTTAGTGAGAGAGGATGGGACAGAGAACAGGATGAGAAGGACATAAGGCAAGGCTAGGACAGGCAAGGACAGGCAAGGCAAGGTTAGGCTGCAGGACATGTTTTTGCATTATAGTTTCTAGCACATTCGTCTTCAGACTAGGAGGAAAGCCATAAGACCGTATGGATTAGGCCCAAGCAAAAACCCCAGCTACTTGAGACACTTAGACTAAGCCTAAAATACCAAGATCTCTCCATAAGGATGGTTTTTATACTGTACTTCCACAATCTGCTGGCAGTACAAAAAAATAAGCTGCAGATCTCCTTAGGCTGAGTCATGGTGCTTTGGGGCAGGGACCATGCATATCATGGGAATATTTCACAGTTTCTGCTCTGTTTTCAGTGTATGACACCAAAACACCCACCTGATGACATCCTTTCAAGAGCAAAGGCAGCAATTTGCAGAATTCCGCTTCTTAGGGGAAGTGAGAAATTGCTGAGCTGACACCAAGTCCTGCCGTGTCCCTGTCACCTGCAGAGCCACCGCATCCTCGCCACGGTAGCGGGCATTGTGACAAAGGTTCTATGTCAGCTGGGTGTGGCAGCCAGGCGCCCCCTAGGGGATGGGGAGCCTGTCAGCCCCGGGCCTGTCACTGCCTGCTGGCCCTGCTGTCAGCAGCCAGGCCTCTGAAAACTTGTCAAACCATGCCCAGACTTGGGGCCAGTTTGGCCCAAAGTCTGCAAGAGACAAGTCGGGAAGAAAGATATGGGACAGAGGGAGAAAGCGAAGGGAGCAGGAGAAAGGGAAGGAAGAATAAAAAGTAGTGTTGGGCTGCAGGAGTGAGATGGAGGAATTGCAAGAAAAGAGGCAGGAAGCAGGAGAGTGAGATAAAAGGAAAGAAGAGACATGCAGCCAGACGAGGGCTTAGTGAGAGAGGATGGGACAGAGAACAGGATGAGAAGGACATAAGGCAAGGCTAGGACAGGCAAGGACAGGCAAGGCAAGGCTAGGCTGCAGGACATGTTTTTGCTTTATAGTTTCTAGCACATTCGTCTTCAGACTAGGAGGAAAGCCATAAGACCGTGTGGATTAGGCCCAAGCAAAAACCCCAGCTACTTGAGACACTTAGACTAAGCCTAAAATACCAAGATCTCTCCATAAGGATGGTTTTTATACTGTACTTCCACAATCTGCTGGCAGTACAAAAAAATAAGCTGCAGATCTCCTTAGGCTGAGTCATGGTGCTTTGGGGCAGGGACCATGCATATCACGGGAATATTTCACAGTTTCTGCTCTGTTTTCAGTGTATGACACCAAAACACCCACCTGATGACATCCTTTCAAGAGCAAAGGCAGCAATTTGCAGAATTCCGCTTCTTAGGGGAAGTGAGAAATTGCTGAGCTGACACCAAGTCCTGCAGTGTCCCTGTCACGTGCAGAGCCACCGCATCCTCGCCACGGTAGCGGGCATTGTGACAAAGGTTCTATGTCAGCTGGGTGTGGCAGCCACGCGCCCCCTAGGGGATGGGGAGCCTGTCAGCCCCGGGCCTGTCACTGCCTGCTGGCCCTGCTGCCACCAGCCAGGCCTCTGAAAACTTGTCAAACCATGCCCAGACTTGGGGCCAGTTTGGCCCAAAGTCTGCAAGAGACAAGTCGGGAAGAAAGATATGGGACAGAGGGAGAAAGCGAAGAGAGCAGGAGAAAGGGAAGGAAGAATAAAAAGTAGTGTTGGGCTGCAGGAGTGAGATGGAGGAATTGCAAGAAAAGAGGCAGGAAGCAGGAGAGTGAGAGAAAAGGAAAGAAGAGTCATGCAGCCAGACGAGGGGTTAGTGAGAGAGGATGGGACAGAGAACAGGATGAGAAGGACATAAGGCAAGGCTAGGACAGGCAAGGACAGGCAAGGCAAGGCTAGGCTGCAGGACATGTTTTTGCTTTATAGTTTCTAGCACATTCGTCTTCAGACTAGGAGGAAAGCCATAAGACCGTATGGATTAGGCCCAAGAAAAAACCCCAGCTACTTGAGACACTTAGACTAAGCCTAAAATACCAAGATCTCTCCATAAGGATGGTTTTTATACTGTACTTCCACAATCTGCTGGCAGTACAAAAAAATAAGCTGCAGATCTCCTTAGGCTGAGTCATGGTGCTTTGGGGCAGGGACCATGCATATCACGGGAATATTTCACAGTTTCTGCTCTGTTTTCAGTGTATGACACCAAAACACCCACCTGATGACATCCTTTCAAGAGCAAAGGCAGCAATTTGCAGAATTCCGCTTCTTAGGGGAAGTGAGAAATTGCTGAGCTGACACCAAGTCCTGCAGTGTCCCTGTCACCTGCAGAGCCACCGCATCCTCGCCACGGTAGCGGGCATTGTGACAAAGGTTCTATGTCAGCTGGGTGTGGCAGCCACGCGCCCCCTAGGGAATGGGGAGCCTGTCAGCCCCGGGCCTGTCACTGCCTGCTGGCCCTGCTGCCACCAGCCAGGCCTCTGAAAACTTGTCAAACCCTGCCCAGACTTGGGGCCAGTTTGGCCCAAGGTCTGCAAGAGACAAGTCGGGAAGAAAGATATGGGACAGAGGGAGAAAGCGAAGGGAGCAGGAGAAAGGGAAGGAAGAATAAAAAGTAGTGTTGGGCTGCAGGAGTGAGATGGAGGAATTGCAAGAAAAGAGGCAGGAAGCAGGAGAGTGAGAGAAAAGGAAAGAAGAGACATGCAGCCAGACGAGGGGTTAGTGAGAGAGGATGGGACAGAGAACAGGATGAGAAGGACATAAGGCAAGGCTAGGACAGGCAAGGACAGGCAAGGCAAGGCTAGGCTGCAGGACATGTTTTTGCTTTATAGTTTCTAGCACATTCGTCTTCAGACTAGGAGGAAAGCCATAAGACCGTATGGATTAGGCCCAAGCAAAAACCCCAGCTACTTGAGACACTTAGACTAAGCCTAAAATACCAAGATCTCTCCATAAGGATGGTTTTTATACTGTACTTCCACAATCTGCTGGCAGTACAAAAAAATAAGCTGCAGATCTCCTTAGGCTGAGTCATGGTGCTTTGGGGCAGGGACCATGCATATCATGGGAATACTTCACAGTTTCTGCTCTGTTTTCAGTGTATGACACCAAAACACCCACCTGATGACATCCTTTCAAGAGCAAAGGCAGCAATTTTCAGAATTCCGCTTCTTAGGGGAAGTGAGAAATTGCTGAGCTGACACCAAGTCCTGCAGTGTCCCTGTCACCTGCAGAGCCACCACATCCTCGCCACGGTAGCGGGCATTGTGACAAAGGTTCTATGTCAGCTGGGTGTGGCAGCCAGGTGCCCCCTAGGGGATGGGGAGCCTGTCAGCCCCGGGCCTGTCACTGCCTGCTGGCCCTGCTGCCACCAGCCAGGCCTCTGAAAACTTGTCAAACCATGCCAAGACTTGGGGCCAGTTTGGCCCAAAGTCTGCAAGAGACAAGTCGGGAAGAAAGATATGGGACAGAGGGAGAAAGCAAAGGGAGCAGGAGAAAGGTAAGGAAGAATAAAAAGTAGTGTTGGGCTGCAGGAGTGAGATGGAGGAATTGCAAGAAAAGAGGCAGGAAGCAGGAGAGTGAGATAAAAGGAAAGAAGAGACATGCAGCCAGACGAGGGGTTAGTGAGAGAGGATGGGACAGAGAACAGGATGAGAAGGACATAAGGCAAGGCTAGGACAGGCAAGGACAGGCAAGGCAAGGCTAGGCTGCAGGACATGTTTTTGCTTTATAGTTTCTAGCACATTCGTCTTCAGACTAGGAGGAAAGCCATAAGACCGTATGGATTAGGCCCAAGCAAAAACCCCAGCTACTTGAGACTCTTAGACTAAGCCTAAAATACCAAGATCTCTCCATAAGGATGGTTTTTATACTGTACTTCCACAATCTGCTGGCAGTACAAAAAAATAAGCTGCAGATCTCCTTAGGCTGAGTCATGGTGCTTTGGGGCAGGGACCATGCATATCATGGGAATATTTCACAGTTTCTGCTCTGTTTTCAGTGTATGACACCAAAACACCCACCTGATGACATCCTTTCAAGAGCAAAGGCAGCAATTTGCAGAATTCCGCTTCTTAGGGGAAGTGAGAAATTGCTGAGCTGACACCAAGTCCTGCAGTGTCCCTGTCACCTGCAGAGCCACCGCATCCTCGCCACGGTAGCGGGCATTGTGACAAAGGTTCTATGACAGCTGGGTGTGGCAGCCAGGCGCCCCCTAGAGGATGGGGAGCCTGTCAGTCCCGGGCCTGTCACTGCCTGCTGGCCCTGCTGTCAGCAGCCAGGCCTCTGAAAACTTGTCAAACCATGCCCAGACTTGGGGCCAGTTTGGCCCAAAGTTTGCAAGAGACAAGTCGGGATGAAAGATATGGGACAGAGGGAGAAAGCGAAGGGAGCAGGAGAAAGGGAAGGAAGAATAAAAAGTAGTGTTGGGCTGCAGGAGTGAGATGGAGGAATTGCAAGTAAAGAGGCAGGAAGCAGGAGAGTGAGATAAAAGGAAAGAAGAGACATGCAGCCAGACGAGGGCTTAGTGAGAGAGGATGGGACAGAGAACAGGATGAGAAGGACATAAGGCAAGGCTAGGACAGGCAAGGACAGGCAAGGCAAGGCTAGGCTGCAGGACATGTTTTTGCTTTATAGTTTCTAGCACATTCGTCTTCAGACTAGGAGGAAAGCCATAAGACCGTATGGATTAGGCCCAAGCAAAAACCCCAACTACTTGAGACTCCTAGACTAAGCCTAAAATACCAAGATCTCTCCATAAGGATGGTTTTTATACTGTACTTCCACAATCTGCTGGCAGTACAAAAAAATAAGCTGCAGATCTCCTTAGGCTGAGTCATGGTGCTTTGGGGCAGGGACCATGCATATCATGGGAATATTTCACAGTTTCTGCTCTGTTTTCAGTGTATGACACCAAAACACCCACCTGATGACATCCTTTCAAGAGCAAAGGCAGCAATTTGCAGAATTCCGCTTCTTAGGGGAAGTGAGAAATTGCTGAGCTGACACCAAGTCCTGCAGTGTCCCTGTCACCTGCAGAGCCACCGCATCCTCGCCACGGTAGCGGGCATTGTGACAAAGGTTCTATGTCAGCTGGGTGTGGCAGCCAGGCGCCCCCTAGGGGATGGGGAGCCTGTCAGCCCCGGGCCTGTCACTGCCTGCTGGCCCTGCTGCCACCAGCCAGGCCTCTGAAAACTTGTCAAACCATGCCAAGACTTGGGGCCAGTTTGGCCCAAAGTCTGCAAGAGACAAGTCGGGAAGAAAGATATGGGACAGAGGGAGAAAGCAAAGGGAGCAGGAGAAAGGTAAGGAAGAATAAAAATTAGTGTTGGGCTGCAGGAGTGAGATGGAGGAATTGCAAGAAAAGAGGCAGGAAGCAGGAGAGTGAGATAAAAGGAAAGAAGAGACATGCAGCCACACGAGGGGTTAGTGAGAGAGGATGGGACAGAGAACAGGATGAGAAGGACATAAGGCAAGGCTAGGACAGGCAAGGACAGGCAAGGCAAGGCTAGGCTGCAGGACATGTTTTTGCTTTATAGTTTCTAGCACATTCGTCTTCAGACTAGGAGGAAAGCCATAAGACCGTATGGATTAGGCCCAAGCAAAAACCCCAGCTACTTGAGACTCTTAGACTAAGCCTAAAATACCAAGATCTCTCCATAAGGATGGTTTTTATACTGTACTTCCACAATCTGCTGGCAGTACAAAAAAATAAGCTGCAGATCTCCTTAGGCTGAGTCATGGTGCTTTGGGGCAGGGACCATGCATATCATGGGAATATTTCACAGTTTCTGCTCTGTTTTCAGTGTATGACACCAAAACACCCACCTGATGACATCCTTTCAAGAGCAAAGGCAGCAATTTGCAGAATTCCGCTTCTTAGGGGAAGTGAGAAATTGCTGAGCTGACACCAAGTCCTGCAGTGTCCCTGTCACCTGCAGAGCCACCGCATCCTCGCCACGGTAGCGGGCATTGTGACAAAGGTTCTATGTCAGCTGGGTGTGGCAGCCAGGCGCCCCCTAGGGGATGGGGAGCCTGTCAGCCCCGGGCCTGTCACTGCCTGCTGGCCCTGCTGTCAGCAGCCAGGCCTCTGAAAACTTGTCAAACCATGCCCAGACTTGGGGCCAGTTTGGCCCAAAGTTTGCAAGAGACAAGTCGGGATGAAAGATATGGGACAGAGGGAGAAAGCGAAGGGAGCAGGAGAAAGGGAAGGAAGAATAAAAAGTAGTGTTGGGCTGCAGGAGTGAGATGGAGGAATTGCAAGTAAAGAGGCAGGAAGCAGGAGAGTGAGAGAAAAGGAAAGAAGAGACATGCAGCCAGACGAGGGCTTAGTGAGAGAGGATGGGACAGAGAACAGGATGAGAAGGACATAAGGCAAGGCTAGGACAGGCAAGGACAGGCAAGGCAAGGCTAGGCTGCAGGACATGTTTTTGCTTTATAGTTTCTAGCACATTCGTCTTCAAACTATGAGGAAAGCCATAAGACCGTATGGATTAGGCCCAAGCAAAAACCCCAGCTACTTGAGACACTTAGACTAAGCCTAAAATACCAAGATCTCTCCATAAGGATGGTTTTTATACTGTACTTCCACAATCTGCTGGCAGTACAAAAAAATAAGCTGCAGATCTCCTTAGGCTGAGTCATGGTGCTTTGGGGCAGGGACCATGCATATCATGGGAATATTTCACAGTTTCTGCTCTGTTCTCAGTGTATGACACCAAAACACCCACCTGATGACATCCTTTCAAGAGCAAAGGCAACAATTTGCAGAACTCCGCTTCTTAGGGGAAGTGAGAAATTGCTGAGCTGACACCAAGTCCTGCAGTGTCCCTGTCACCTACAGAGCCACCACATCCTCGCCACGGTAGCGGGCATTGTGACAAAGGTTCTATGTCAGCTGGGTGTGGCAGCCACGCGCCCCCTAGGGAATGGGGAGCCTGTCAGCCCCGGGCCTGTCACTGCCTGCTGGCCCTGCTGCCACCAGCCAGGCCTCTGAAAACTTGTCAAACCATGCCCAGACTTCGGGCCAGTTTGGCCCAAAGTCTGCAAGAGACAAGTCGGGAAGAAAGATATGGGACAGAGGGAGAAAGCGAAGGGAGCAGGAGAAAGGGAAGGAAGAATAAAAAGTAGTGTTGGGCTGCAGGAGTGAGATGGAGGAATTGCAAGAAAAGAGGCAGGAAGCAGGAGAGTGAGAGAAAAGGAAAGAAGAGACATGCAGCCAGACGAGGGGTAAGTGAGAGAGGATGGGACAGAGAACAGGATGAGAAGGACATAAGGCAAGGCTAGGACAGGCAAGGACAGGCAAGGCAAGGCTAGGCTGCAGGACATGTTTTTGCTTTATAGTTTCTAGCACATTCGTCTTCAGACTAGGAGGAAAGCCATAAGACCGTATGGATTAGGCCCAAGCAAAAACCCCAGCTACTTGAGACACTTAGACTAAGCCTAAAATACCAAGATCTCTCCATAAGGATGGTTTTTATACTGTACTTCCACAATCTGCTGGCAGTACAAAAAAATAAGCTGCAGATCTCCTTAGGCTGAGTCATGGTGCTTTGGGGCAGGGACCATGCATATCATGGGAATACTTCACAGTTTCTGCTCTGTTTTCAGTGTATGACACCAAAACACCCACCTGATGACATCCTTTCAAGAGCAAAGGAAACAATTTGCAGAACTCCGCTTCTTAGGGGAAGTGAGAAATTGCTGAGCTGACACCAAGTCCTGCAGTGTCCCTGTCACCTGCAGAGCCACCACATCCTCGCCACGGTAGCGGGCATTGTGACAAAGGTTCTATGTCAGCTGGGTGTGGCAGCCACGCGCCCCCTAGGGAATGGGGAGCCTGTCAGCCCCGGGCCTGTCACTGCCTGCTGGCCCTGCTGCCACCAGCCAGGCCTCTGAAAACTTGTCAAACCATGCCCAGACTTGGGGCCAGTTTGGCCCAAAGTCTGCAAGAGACAAGTCGGGAAGAAAGATATGGGACAGAGGGAGAAAGCGAAGGGAGCAGGAGAAAGGGAAGGAAGAATAAAAAGTAGTGTTGGGCTGCAGGAGTGAGATGGAGGAATTGCAAGAAAAGAGGCAGGAAGCAGGAGAGTGAGAGAAAAGGAAAGAAGAGACATGCAGCCAGACGAGGGCTTAGTGAGAGAGGATGGGACAGAGAACAGGATGAGAAGGACATAAGGCAAGGCTAGGACAGGCAAGGACAGGCAAGGCAAGGCTAGGCTGCAGGACATGTTTTTGCTTTATAGTTTCTAGCACATTCGTCTTCAGACTAGGAGGAAAGCCATAAGACCGTATGGATTAGGCCCAAGCAAAAACCCCAGCTACTTGAGACACTTAGACTAAGCCTAAAATACCAAGATCTCTCCATAAGGATGGTTTTTATACTGTACTTCCACAATCTGCTGGCAGTACAAAAAAATAAGCTGCAGATCTCCTTAGGCTGAGTCATGGTGCTTTGGGGCAGGGACCATGCATATCATGGGAATACTTCACAGTTTCTGCTCTGTTTTCAGTGTATGACACCAAAACACCCACCTGATGACATCCTTTCAAGAGCAAAGGAAACAATTTGCAGAACTCCGCTTCTTAGGGGAAGTGAGAAATTGTTGAGCTGACACCAAGTCCTGCAGTGTCCCTGTCACCTGCAGAGCCACCACATCCTCGCCACGGTAGCGGGCATTGTGACAAAGGTTCTATGTCAGCTGGGTGTGGCAGCCAGGCGCCCCCTAGGGGATGGGGAGCCTGTCAGCCCCGGGCCTGTCACTGCCTGGTGTCCCTGCTGCCACCAGCCAGGCCTCTAAAAACTTTTCAAACCATGCCCAGAATTGGGGCCAGTTTGGCCCAAAGTCTGCAAGAGACAAGTCGGGAAGAAAGATATGGGACAGAGGGAGAAAGCGAAGGGAGCAGGAGAAAGGGAAGGAAGAATAAAAAGTAGTGTTGGGCTGCAGGAGTGAGATGGAGGAATTGCAAGTAAAGAGGCAGGAAGCAGGAGAGTGAGAGAAAAGGAAAGAAGAGACATGCAGCCAGACGAGGGGTTAGTGGGAGAGGATGGGACAGAGAACAGGATGAGAAGGACATAAGGCAAGGCTAGGACAGGCAAGGACAGGCAAGGCAAGGCTAGGCTGCAGGACATGTTTTTGCTTTATAGTTTCTAGCACATTCGTCTTCAGACTAGGAGGAAAGCCATAAGACCGTATGGATTAGGCCCAAGCAAAAACCCCAGCTACTTGAGACACTTAGACTAAGCCTAAAATACCAAGATCTCTCCATAAGGATGGCTTTTATACTGTACTTCCACAATCTGCTGGCAGTACAAAAAAATAAGCTGCAGATCTCCTTAGGCTGAGTCATGGTGCTTTGGGGCAGGGACCATGCATATCATGGCAATATTTCACAGTTTCTGCTCTGTTCTCAGTGTATGACACCAAAACACCCACCTGATGACATCCTTTCAAGAGCAAAGGCAGCAATTTGCAGAATTCCGCTTCTTAGGGGAAGTGAGAAATTGCTGAGCTGACACCAAGTCCTGCAGTGTCCCTGTCACCTGCAGAGCCACCGCATCCTCGCCACGGTAGCGGGCATTGTGACAAAGGTTCTATGTCAGCTGGGTGTGGCAGCCAGGCGACCCCTAGGGGATGGGGAGCCTGTCAGTCCCGGGCCTGTCACTGCCTGCTGGCCCTGCTGCCACCAGCCAGGCCTCTGAAAACTTGTCAAACCATGCCCACACTTGGGGCCAGTTTGGCCCAAAGTCTGCAAGAGACAAGTTGGGAAGAAAGATATGGGACAGAGGGAGAAAGCGAAGGGAGCAGGAGAAAGGGAAGGAAGAATAAAAAGTAGTGTTGGGCTGCAGGAGTGAGATGGAGGAATTGCAAGAAAAGAGGCAGGAAGCAGGAGAGTGAGAGAAAAGGAAAGAAGAGACATGCAGCCAGACGATGGGTTAGTGAGAGAGGACGGGACAGAGAACAGGATGAGAAGGACATAAGGCAAGGCTAGGACAGGCAAGGACAGGCAAGGCAAGGCTAGGCTGCAGGACATGTTTTTGCTTTATAGTTTCTAGCACATTCGTCTTCAGACTAGGAGGAAAGCCATAAGACCGTATGGATTAGGCCCAAGCAAAAACCCCAGCTACTTGAGACACTTAGACTAAGCCTAAAATACCAAGATCTCTCCATAAGGATGGTTTTTATACTGTACTTCCACAATCTGCTGGCAGTACAAAAAAATAAGCTGCAGATCTCCTTAGGCTGAGTCATGGTGCTTTGGGGCAGGGACCATGCATATCACGGGAATATTTCACAGTTTCTGCTCTGTTCTCAGTGTATGACACCAAAACACCCACCTGATGACATCCTTTCAAGAGCAAAGGCAGCAATTTGCAGAATTCCGCTTCTTAGGGGAAGTGCGAAATTGCTGAGCTGACACCAAGTCCTGCAGTGTCCCTGTCACCTGCAGAGCCACCGCATCCTCGCCACGGTAGCGGGCATTGTGACAAAGGTTCTATGTCAGCTGGGTGTGGCAGCCAGGCGCCCCCTAGGGGATGGGGAGCCTGTCAGCCCCGGGCCTGTCACTGCCTGCTGGCCCTGCTGCCACCAGCCAGGCCTCTGAAAACTTGTCAAACCATGCCCAGACTTGGGGCCAGTTTGGCCCAAAGTCTGCAAGAGACAAGTCGGGAAGAAAGATATGGGACAGAGGGAGAAAGCGAAGGGAGCAGGAGAAAGGGAAGGAAGAATAAAAAGTAGTGTTGGGCTGCAGGAGTGAGATGGAGGAATTGCAAGAAAAGAGGCAGGAAGCAGGAGAGTGAGAGAAAAGGAAAGAAGAGACATGCAGCCAGACGAGGGCTTAGTGAGAGAGGATGGGACAGAGAACAGGATGAGAAGGACATAAGGCAAGGCTAGGACAGGCAAGGACAGGCAAGGCAAGGCTAGGCTGCAGGACATGTTTTTGCTTTATAGTTTCTAGCACATTCGTCTTCAGACTAGGAGGAAAGCCATAAGACCGTATGGATTAGGCCCAAGCAAAAACCCCAGCTACTTCAGACACTTAGACTAAGCCTAAAATACCAAGATCTCTCCATAAGGATGGTTTTTATACTGTACTTCCACAATCTGCTGGCAGTACAAAAAAATAAGCTGCAGATCTCCTTCGGCTGAGTCATGGTGCTTTGGGGCAGGGACCATGCATATCATGGGAATACTTCACAGTTTCTGCTCTGTTTTCAGTGTATGACACCAAAACACCCACCTGATGACATCCTTTCAAGAGCAAAGGAAACAATTTGCAGAACTCCGCTTCTTAGGGGAAGTGAGAAATTGCTGAGCTGACACCAAGTCCTGCAGTGTCCCTGTCACCTGCAGAGCCACCACATCCTCGCCACGGTAGCGGGCATTGTGACAAAGGTTCTATGTCAGCTGGGTGTGGCAGCCAGGCGCCCCCTAGGGGATGGGGAGCCTGTCAGCCCAGGGCCTGTCACTGCCTGGTGTCCCTGCTGCCACCAGCCAGGCCTCTGAAAACTTTTCAAACCATGCCCAGAATTGGGGCCAGTTTGGCCCAAAGTCTCGAAGAGACAAGTCAGGAAGAAAGATATGGGACAGAGGGAGAAAGCGAAGGGAGCAGGAGAAAGGGAAGGAAGAATAAAAAGTAGTGTTGGGCTGCAGGAGTGAGATGGAGGAATTGCAAGTAAAGAGGCAGGAAGCAGGAGAGTGAGAGAAAAGGAAAGAAGAGACATGCAGCCAGACGAGGGCTTAGTGAGAGAGGATGGGACAGAGAACAGGATGAGGAGGACATAAGGCAAGGCTAGGACAGGCAAGGACAGGCAAGGCAAGGCTAGGCTGCAGGACATGTTTTTGCTTTATAGTTTCTAGCACATTCGTCTTCAGACTAGGAGGAAAGCCATAAGACCGTATGAATTAGGCCCAAGCAAAAACCCCAGCTACTTGAGACACTTAGACTAAGCCTAAAATACCAAGATCTCTCCATAAGGATGCTTTTTATACTGTACTTCCACAATCTGCTGGCAGTACAAAAAAATAAGCTGCAGATCTCCTTAGGCTGAGTCATGGTGCTTTGGGGCAGGGACCATGCATATCATGGGAATATTTCACAGTTTCTGCTCTGTTTTCAGTGTATGACACCAAAACACCCACCTGATGACATCCTTTCAAGAGCAAAGGCAGCAATTTGCAGAATTCCGCTTCTTAGGGGAAGTGAGAAATTGCTGAGCTGACACCAAGTCCTGCCGTGTCCCTGTCACCTGCAGAGCCACCGCATCCTCGCCACGGTAGCGGGCATTGTGACAAAGGTTCTATGTCAGCTGGGTGTGGCAGCCAGGCGCCCCCTAGGGGATGGGGAGCCTGTCAGCCCCGGGCCTGTCACTGCCTGCTGGCCCTGCTGCCACCAGCCAGGCCTCTGAAAACTTGTCAAACCATGCCCAGACTTGGGGCCAGTTTGGCCCAAAGTCTGCAAGAGACAAGTCGGGAAGAAAGATATGGGACAGAGGGAGAAAGCGAAGGGAGCAGGAGAAAGGGAAGGAAGAATAAAAAGTAGTGTTGGGCTGCAGGAGTGAGATGGAGGAATTGCAAGAAAAGAGGCAGGAAGCAGGAGAGTGAGAGAAAAGGAAAGAAGAGACATGCAGCCAGACGAGGGGTTAGTGGGAGAGGATGGGACAGAGAACAGGATGAGAAGGACATAAGGCAAGGCTAGGACAGGAAAGGACAGGCAAGGCAAGGCTAGGCTGCAGGACATGTTTTTGTTTTATAGTTTCTAGCACATTCGTCTTCAGACTAGGAGGAAAGCCATAAGACCGTATGGATTAGGCCCAAGCAAAAACCCCAGCTACTTGAGACACTTAGACTAAGCCTAAAATACCAAGATCTCTCCATAAGGATGGTTTTTATACTGTACTTCCACAATCTGCTGGCAGTACAAAAAAATAAGCTGCAGATCTCCTTAGGCTGAGTCATGGTGCTTTGGGGCAGGGACCATGCATATCATGGGAATATTTCACAGTTTCTGCTCTGTTTTCAGTGTATGACACCAAAACACCCACCTGATGACATCCTTTCAAGAGCAAAGGCAGCAATTTGCAGAATTCCGCTTCTTAGGGGAAGTGAGAAATTGCTGAGCTGACACCAAGTCCTGCCGTGTCCCTGTCACCTGCAGAGCCACCGCATCCTCGCCACGGTAGCGGGCATTGTGACAAAGGTTCTATGTCAGCTGGGTGTGGCAGCCAGGCGCCCCCTAGGGGATGGGGAGCCTGTCAGCCCCGGGCCTGTCACTGCCTGCTGGCCCTGCTGTCAGCAGCCAGGCCTCTGAAAACTTGTCAAACCATGCCCAGACTTGGGGCCAGTTTGGCCCAAAGTCTGCAAGAGACAAGTCGGGAAGAAAGATATGGGACAGAGGGAGAAAGCGAAGGGAGCAGGAGAAAGGGAAGGAAGAATAAAAAGTAGTGTTGGGCTGCAGGAGTGAGATGGAGGAATTGCAAGAAAAGAGGCAGGAAGCAGGAGAGTGAGAGAAAAGGAAAGAAGAGACATGCAGCCAGACGAGGGCTTAGTGAGAGAGGATGGGACAGAGAACAGGATGAGAAGGACATAAGGCAAGGCTAGGACAGGCAAGGACAGGCAAGGCAAGGCTAGGCTGCAGGACATGTTTTTGCTTTATAGTTTCTAGCACATTCGTCTTCAGACTAGGAGGAAAGCCATAAGACCGTATGGATGAGGCCCAAGCAAAAACCCCAGCTACTTGAGACACTTAGACTAAGCCTAAAATACCAAGATCTCTCCATAAGGATGGTTTTTATACTGTACTTCCACAATCTGCTGGCAGTACAAAAAAATAAGCTGCAGATCTCCTTAGGCTGAGTCATGGTGCTTTGGGGCAGGGACCATGCATATCATGGCAATATTTCACAGTTTCTGCTCTGTTTTCAGTGTATGACACCAAAACACCCACCTGATGACATCCTTTCAAGAGCAAATGCAGCAATTTGCAGAATTCCGCTTCTTAGGGGAAGTGAGAAATTGCTGAGCTGACACCAAGTCCTGCAGTGTCCCTGTCACCTGCAGAGCCACCGCATCCTCGCCACGGTAGCGGGCATTGTGACAAAGGTTCTATGTCAGCTGGGTGTGGCAGCCAGGCGACCCCTAGGGGATGGGGAGCCTGTCAGCCCCGGGCCTGTCACTGCCTGCTGGCCCTGCTGCCACCAGCCAGGCCTCTGAAAACTTGTCAAACCATGCCCAGACTTGGGGCCAGTTTGGCCCAAAGTCTGCAAGAGACAAGTCGGGAAGAAAGATATGGGACAGAGGGAGAAAGCGAAGGGAGCAGGAGAAAGGGAAGGAAGAATAAAAAGTAGTGTTGGGCTGCAGGAGTGAGATGGAGGAATTGCAAGAAAAGAGGCAGGAAGCAGGAGAGTGAGAGAAAAGGAAAGAAGAGACATGCAGCCAGACGAGGGCTTAGTGAGAGAGGATGGGATAGAGAACAGGATGAGAAGGACATAAGGCAAGGCTAGGACAGGCAAGGACAGGCAAGGCAAGGCTAGGCTGCAGGACATGTTTTTGCTTTATAGTTTCTAGCACATTCGTCTTCAGACTAGGAGGAAAGCCATAAGACCGTATGGATTAGGCCCAAGCAAAAACCCCAGCTACTTGAGACACTTAGACTAAGCCTAAAATACCAAGATCTCTCCATAAGGATGGTTTTTATACTGTACTTCCACAATCTGCTGGCAGTACAAAAAAATAAGCTGCAGATCTCCTCAGGCTGAGTCATGGTGCTTTGGGGCAGGGACCATGCATATCACGGCAATATTTCACAGTTTCTGCTCTGTTTTCAGTGTATGACACCAAAACACCCACCTGATGACATCCTTTCAAGAGCAAAGGCAGCAATTTGCAGAATTCCGCTTCTTAGGGGAAGTGCGAAATTGCTGAGCTGACACCAAGTCCTGCCGTGTCCCTGTCACCTGCAGAGCCACCGCATCCTCGCCACGGTAGCGGGCATTGTGACAAAGGTTCTATGTCAGCTGGGTGTGGCAGCCAGGCGTCTCCTAGGGGATGGGGAGCCTGTCAGCCCCGGGCCTGTCACTGCCTGCTGGCCCTGCTGCCACCAGCCAGGCCTCTGAAAACTTGTCAAACCATGCCCAGACTTGGGGCCAGTTTGGCCCAAAGTCTGCAAGAGACAAGTCGGGAAGAAAGATATGGGACAGAGGGAGAAAGCGAAGGGAGCAGGAGAAAGGGAAGGAAGAATAAAAAGTAGTGTTGGGCTGCAGGAGTGAGATGGAGGAATTGCAAGAAAAGAGGCAGGAAGCAGGAGAGTGAGAGAAAAGGAAAGAAGAGACATGCAGCCAGACGAGGGCTTAGTGAGAGAGGATGGGACAGAGAACAGGATGAGAAGGACATAAGGCAAGGCTAGGACAGGCAAGGACAGGCAAGGCAAGGCTAGGCTGCAGGACATGTTTTTGCTTTATAGTTTCTAGCACATTCGTCTTCAGACTAGGAGGAAAGCCATAAGACCGTATGGATTAGGCCCAAGCAAAAACCCCAGCTACTTGAGACACTTAGACTAAGCCTAAAATACCAAGATCTCTCCATAAGGATGGTTTTTATACTGTACTTCCACAATCTGCTGGCAGTACAAAAAAATAAGCTGCAGATCTCCTTAGGCTGAGTCATGGTGCTTTGGGGCAGGGACCATGCATATCATGGGAATATTTCACAGTTTCTGCTCTGTTTTCAGTGTATGACACCAAAACACCCACCTGATGACATCCTTTCAAGAGCAAAGGCAGCAATTTGCAGAATTCCGCTTCTTAGGGGAAGTGAGAAATTGCTGAGCTGACACCAAGTCCTGCAGTGTCCCTGTCACCTGCAGAGCCACCGCATCCTCGCCACGGTAGCGGGCATTGTGACAAAGGTTCTATGTCAGCTGGGTGTGGCAGCCAGGCGCCCCCTAGGGGATGGGGAGCCTGTCAGCCCCGGGCCTGTCACTGCCTGCTGGCCCTGCTGCCACCAGCCAGGCCTCTGAAAACTTGTCAAACCATGCCCAGACTTGGGGCCAGTTTGGCCCAAAGTCTGCAAGAGACAAGTCGGGAAGAAAGATATGGGACAGAGGGAGAAAGCGAAGGGAGCAGGAGAAAGGGAAGGAAGAATAAAAAGTAGTGTTGGGCTGCAGGAGTGAGATGGAGGAATTGCAAGAAAAGAGGCAGGAAGCAGGAGAGTGAGAGAAAAGGAAAGAAGAGACATGCAGCCAGACGAGGGCTTAGTGAGAGAGGATGGGACAGAGAACAGGATGAGAAGGACATAAGGCAAGGCTAGGACAGGCAAGGACAGGCAAGGCAAGGCTAGGCTGCAGGACATGTTTTTGCTTTACAGTTTCTAGCCCATTCGTCTTCAAACTATGAGGAAAGCCATGAGACCGTATGGATTAGGCCCAAGCAAAAACCCCAGCTACTTGAGACACTTAGACTAAGCCTAAAATACCAAGATCTCTCCATAAGGATGGTTTTTATACTGTACTTCCACAATCTGCTGGCAGTACAAAAAAATAAGCTGCAGATCTCCTTAGGCTGAGTCATGGTGCTTTGGGGCAGGGACCATGCATATCATGGGAATATTTCACAGTTTCTGCTCTGTTTTCAGTGTATGACACCAAAACACCCACCTGATGACATCCTTTCAAGAGCAAAGGCAACAATTTGCAGAACTCCGCTTCTTAGGGGAAGTGGGAAATTGCTGAGCTGACACCAAGTCCTGCAGTGTCCCTGTCACCTGCAGAGCCACCGCATCCTCGCCACGGTAGCGGGCATTGTGACAAAGGTTCTATGTCAGCTGGGTGTGGCAGCCAGGCGTCCCCTAGGGGATGGGGAGCCTGTCAGCCCCGGGCCTGTCACTGCCTGCTGGCCCTGCTGCCACCAGCCAGGCCTCTGAAAACTTGTCAAACCATGCCCAGACTTGGGGCCAGTTTGGCCCAAAGTCTGCAAGAGACAAGTCGGGAAGAAAGATATGGGACAGAGGGAGAAAGCGAAGGGAGCAGGAGAAAGGGAAGGAAGAATAAAAAGTAGTGTTGGGCTGCAGGAGTGAGATGGAGGAATTGCAAGAAAAGAGGCAGGAAGCAGGAGAGTGAGAGAAAAGGAAAGAAGAGACATGCAGCCAGACGAGGGGTTAGTGAGAGAGGATGGGACAGAGAACAGGATGAGAAGGACATAAGGCAAGGCTAGGACAGGCAAGGACAGGCAAGGCAAGGCTAGGCTGCAGGACATGTTTTTGCTTTATAGTTTCTAGCACATTCGTCTTCAGACTAGGAGGAAAGCCATAAGACCGTATGGATTAGGCCCAAGCAAAAACCCCAGCTACTTGAGACACTTAGACTAAGCCTAAAATACCAAGATCTCTCCATAAGGATGGCTTTTATACTGTACTTCCACAATCTGCTGGCAGTACAAAAAAATAAGCTGCAGATCTCCTTAGGCTGAGTCATGGTGCTTTGGGGCAGGGACCATGCATATCACGGCAATATTTCACAGTTTCTGCTCTGTTCTCAGTGTATGACACCAAAACACCCACCTGATGACATCCTTTCAAGAGCAAAGGCAGCAATTTGCAGAATTCCGCTTCTTAGGGGAAGTGAGAAATTGCTGAGCTGACACCAAGTCCTGCCGTGTCCCTGTCGCCTGCAGAGCCACCGCATCCTCGCCACGGTAGCGGGCATTGTGACAAAGGTTCTATGTCAGCTGGGTGTGGCAGCCAGGCGCCCCCTAGGGGATGGGGAGCCTGTCAGCCCCGGGCCTGTCACTGCCTGCTGGCCCTGCTGTCAGCAGCCAGGCCTCTGAAAACTTGTCAAACCATGCCCAGACTTGGGGCCAGTTTGGCCCAAAGTCTGCAAGAGACAAGTCGGGAAGAAAGATATGGGACAGAGGGAGAAAGCGAAGGGAGCAGGAGAAAGGGAAGGAAGAATAAAAAGTAGTGTTGGGCTGCAGGAGTGAGATGGAGGAATTGCAAGAAAAGAGGCAGGAAGCAGGAGAGTGAGAGAAAAGGAAAGAAGAGACATGCAGCCAGACGAGGGCTTAGTGAGAGAGGATGGGACAGAGAACAGGATGAGAAGGACATAAGGCAAGGCTAGGACAGGCAAGGACAGGCAAGGCAAGGCTAGGCTGCAGGACATGTTTTTGCTTTATAGTTTCTAGCACATTCGTCTTCAGACTAGGAGGAAAGCCATAAGACCGTATGGATTAGGCCCAAGCAAAAACCCCAGCTACTTGAGACACTTAGACTAAGCCTAAAATACCAAGATCTCTCCATAAGGATGGTTTTTATACTGTACTTCCACAATCTGCTGGCAGTACAAAAAAATAAGCTGCAGATCTCCTTAGGCTGAGTCATGGTGCTTTGGGGCAGGGACCATGCCTATCATGGGAATATTTCACAGTTTCTGCTCTGTTTTCAGTGTATGACACCAAAACACCCACCTGATGACATCCTTTCAAGAGCAAAGGCAGCAATTTGCAGAATTCCGCTTCTTAGGGGAAGTGAGAAATTGCTGAGCTGACACCAAGTCCTGCAGTGTCCCTGTCACCTGCAGAGCCACCGCATCCTCGCCACGGTAGCGGGCATTGTGACAAAGGTTCTATGTCAGCTGGGTGTGGCAGCCAGGCGCCCCCTAGGGGATGGGGAGCCTGTCAGCCCCGGGCCTGTCACTGCCTGCTGGCCCTGCTGCCACCAGCCAGGCCTCTGAAAACTTGTCAAACCATGCCCAGACTTGGGGCCAGTTTGGCCCAAAGTCTGTAAGAGACAAGTCGGGAAGAAAGATATGGGACAGAGGGAGAAAGCGAAGGGAGCAGGAGAAAGGGAAGGAAGAATAAAAAGTAGTGTTGGGCTGCAGGAGTGAGATGGAGGAATTGCAAGAAAAGAGGCAGGAAGCAGGAGAGTGAGAGAAAAGGAAAGAAGAGACATGCAGCCAGACGAGGGCTTAGTGAGAGAGGATGGGACAGAGAACAGGATGAGAAGGACATAAGGCAAGGCTAGGACAGGCAAGGACAGGCAAGGCAAGGCTAGGCTGCAGGACATGTTTTTGCTTTATAGTTTCTAGCACATTCGTCTTCAGACTAGGAGGAAAGCCATAAGACCGTATGGATTAGGCCCAAGCAAAAACCCCAGCTACTTGAGACACTTAGACTAAGCCTAAAATACCAAGATCTCTCCATAAGGATGGTTTTTATACTGTACTTCCACAATCTGCTGGCAGTACAAAAAATAAGCTGCAGATCTCCTTAGGCTGAGTCATGGTGCTTTGGGGCAGGGACCATGCATATCACGGGAATATTTCACAGTTTCTGCTCTGTTTTCAGTGTATGACACCAAAACACCCACCTGATGACATCCTTTCAAGAGCAAAGGCAGCAGTTTGCAGAATTCCGCTTCTTAGGGGAAGTGAGAAATTGCTGAGCTGACACCAAGTCCTGCAGTGTCCCTGTCACCTGCAGAGCCACCGCATCCTCGCCACGGTAGCGGGCATTGTGACAAAGGTTCTATGTCAGCTGGGTGTGGCAGCCAGGCGCCCCCTAGGGGATGGGGAGCCTGTCAGCCCCGGGCCTGTCACTGCCTGCTGGCCCTGCTGCCACCAGCCAGGCCTCTGAAAACTTGTCAAACCATGCCCAGACTTGGGGCCAGTTTGGCCCAAAGTCTGCAAGAGACAAGTCGGGAAGAAAGATATGGGACAGAGGGAGAAAGCGAAGGGAGCAGGAGAAAGGGAAGGAAGAATAAAAAGTAGTGTTGGGCTGCAGGAGTGAGATGGAGGAATTGCAAGAAAAGAGGCAGGAAGCAGGAGAGTGAGAGAAAAGGAAAGAAGAGACATGCAGCCAGACGAGGGCTTAGTGAGAGAGGATGGGACAGAGAACAGGATGAGAAGGACATAAGGCAAGGCTAGGACAGGCAAGGACAGGCAAGGCAAGGCTAGGCTGCAGGACATGTTTTTGCTTTATAGTTTCTAGCACATTCGTCTTCAGACTAGGAGGAAAGCCATAAGACCGTATGGATTAGGCCCAAGCAAAAACCCCAGCTACTTGAGACACTTAGACTAAGCCTAAAATACCAAGATCTCTCCATAAGGATGGTTTTTATACTGTACTTCCACAATCTGCTGGCAGTACAAAAAAATAAGCTGCAGATCTCCTTAGGCTGAGTCATGGTGCTTTGGGGCAGGGACCATGCATATCATGGGAATATTTCACAGTTTCTGCTCTGTTCTCAGTGTATGACACCAAAACACCCACCTGATGACATCCTTTCAAGAGCAAAGGCAGCAATTTGCAGAATTCCGCTTCTTAGGGGAAGTGAGAAATTGCTGAGCTGACACCAAGTCCTGCAGTGTCCCTGTCACCTGCAGAGCCACCGCATCCTCGCCACGGTAGCGGGCATTGTGACAAAGGTTCTATGTCAGCTGGGTGTGGCAGCCAGGCGCCCCCTAGGGAATGGGGAGCCTGTCAGCCCCGGGCCTGTCACTGCCTGCTGGCCCTGCTGCCACCAGCCAGGCCTCTGAAAACTTGTCAAACCATGCCCAGACTTGGGGCCAGTTTGGCCCAAAGTCTGCAAGAGACAAGTCGGGAAGAAAGATATGGGACAGAGGGAGAAAGCGAAGGGAGCAGGAGAAAGGGAAGGAAGAATAAAAAGTAGTGTTGGGCTGCAGGAGTGAGATGGAGGAATTGCAAGAAAAGAGGCAGGAAGCAGGAGAGTGAGAGAAAAGGAAAGAAGAGACATGCAGCCAGACGAGGGCTTAGTGAGAGAGGATGGGACAGAGAACAGGATGAGAAGGACATAAGGCAAGGCTAGGACAGGCAAGGACAGGCAAGGCAAGGCTAGGCTGCAGGACATGTTTTTGCTTTATAGTTTCTAGCACATTCGTCTTCAGACTAGGAGGAAAGCCATAAGACCGTATGGATTAGGCCCAAGCAAAAACCCCAGCTACTTGAGACACTTAGACTAAGCCTAAAATACCAAGATCTCTCCATAAGGATGCTTTTTATACTGTACTTCCACAATCTGCTGGCAGTACAAAAAAATAAGCTGCAGATCTCCTTAGGCTGAGTCATGGTGCTTTGGGGCAGGGACCATGCATATCACGGGAATATTTCACAGTTTCTGCTCTGTTTTCAGTGTATGACACCAAAACACCCACCTGATGACATCCTTTCAAGAGCAAAGGCAGCAATTTGCAGAATTCCGCTTCTTAGGGGAAGTGAGAAATTGCTGAGCTGACACCAAGTCCTGCCGTGTCCCTGTCGCCTGCAGAGCCACCGCATCCTCGCCACGGTAGCGGGCATTGTGACAAAGGTTCTATGTCAGCTGGGTGTGGCAGCCAGGCGCCCCCTAGGGGATGGGGAGCCTGTCAGCCCCGGGCCTGTCACTGCCTGCTGGCCCTGCTGTCAGCAGCCAGGCCTCTGAAAACTTGTCAAACCATGCCCAGACTTGGGGCCAGTTTGGCCCAAAGTCTGCAAGAGACAAGTCGGGAAGAAAGATATGGGACAGAGGGAGAAAGCGAAGGGAGCAGGAGAAAGGGAAGGAAGAATAAAAAGTAGTGTTGGGCTGCAGGAGTGAGATGGAGGAATTGCAAGAAAAGAGGCAGGAAGCAGGAGAGTGAGAGAAAAGGAAAGAAGAGACATGCAGCCAGACGAGGGCTTAGTGAGAGAGGATGGGACAGAGAACAGGATGAGAAGGACATAAGGCAAGGCTAGGACAGGCAAGGACAGGCAAGGCAAGGCTAGGCTGTAGGACATGTTTTTGCTTTATAGTTTCTAGCACATTCGTCTTCAGACTAGGAGGAAAGCCATAAGACCGTATGGATTAGGCCCAAGCAAAAACCCCAGCTACTTGAGACACTTAGACTAAGCCTAAAATACCAAGATCTCTCCATAAGGATGGTTTTTATACTGTACTTCCACAATCTGCTGGCAGTACAAAAAAATAAGCTGCAGATCTCCTTAGGCTGAGTCATGGTGCTTTGGGGCAGGGACCATGCATATCATGGGAATATTTCACAGTTTCTGCTCTGTTTTCAGTGTATGACACCAAAACACCCACCTGATGACATCCTTTCAAGAGCAAAGGCAGCAATTTGCAGAATTCCGCTTCTTAGGGGAAGTGAGAAATTGCTGAGCTGACACCAAGTCCTGCCGTGTCCCTGTCGCCTGCAGAGCCACCGCATCCTCGCCACGGTAGCGGGCATTGTGACAAAGGTTCTATGTCAGCTGGGTGTGGCAGCCAGGCGCCCCCTAGGGGATGGGGAGCCTGTCAGCCCCGGGCCTGTCACTGCCTGCTGGCCCTGCTGTCAGCAGCCAGGCCTCTGAAAACTTGTCAAACCATGCCCAGACTTGGGGCCAGTTTGGCCCAAAGTCTGCAAGAGACAAGTCGGGAAGAAAGATATGGGACAGAGGGAGAAAGCGAAGGGAGCAGGAGAAAGGGAAGGAAGAATAAAAAGTAGTGTTGGGCTGCAGGAGTGAGATGGAGGAATTGCAAGAAAAGAGGCAGGAAGCAGGAGAGTGAGAGAAAAGGAAAGAAGAGACATGCAGCCAGACGAGGGCTTAGTGAGAGAGGATGGGACAGAGAACAGGATGAGAAGGACATAAGGCAAGGCTAGGACAGGCAAGGACAGGCAAGGCAAGGCTAGGCTGCAGGACATGTTTTTGCTTTATAGTTTCTAGCACATTCGTCTTCAGACTAGGAGGAAAGCCATAAGACCGTATGGATTAGGCCCAAGCAAAAACCCCAGCTACTTGAGACACTTAGACTAAGCCTAAAATACCAAGATCTCTCCATAAGGATGGTTTTTATACTGTACTTCCACAATCTGCTGGCAGTACAAAAAAATAAGCTGCAGATCTCCTTAGGCTGAGTCATGGTGCTTTGGGGCAGGGACCATGCCTATCATGGGAATATTTCACAGTTTCTGCTCTGTTTTCAGTGTATGACACCAAAACACCCACCTGATGACATCCTTTCAAGAGCAAAGGCAGCAATTTGCAGAATTCCGCTTCTTAGGGGAAGTGAGAAATTGCTGAGCTGACACCAAGTCCTGCAGTGTCCCTGTCACCTGCAGAGCCACCGCATCCTCGCCACGGTAGCGGGCATTGTGACAAAGGTTCTATGTCAGCTGGGTGTGGCAGCCAGGCGCCCCCTAGGGGATGGGGAGCCTGTCAGCCCCGGGCCTGTCACTGCCTGCTGGCCCTGCTGCCACCAGCCAGGCCTCTGAAAACTTGTCAAACCATGCCCAGACTTGGGGCCAGTTTGGCCCAAAGTCTGTAAGAGACAAGTCGGGAAGAAAGATATGGGACAGAGGGAGAAAGCGAAGGGAGCAGGAGAAAGGGAAGGAAGAATAAAAAGTAGTGTTGGGCTGCAGGAGTGAGATGGAGGAATTGCAAGAAAAGAGGCAGGAAGCAGGAGAGTGAGAGAAAAGGAAAGAAGAGACATGCAGCCAGACGAGGGCTTAGTGAGAGAGGATGGGACAGAGAACAGGATGAGAAGGACATAAGGCAAGGCTAGGACAGGCAAGGACAGGCAAGGCAAGGCTAGGCTGCAGGACATGTTTTTGCTTTATAGTTTCTAGCACATTCGTCTTCAGACTAGGAGGAAAGCCATAAGACCGTATGGATTAGGCCCAAGCAAAAACCCCAGCTACTTGAGACACTTAGACTAAGCCTAAAATACCAAGATCTCTCCATAAGGATGGTTTTTATACTGTACTTCCACAATCTGCTGGCAGTACAAAAAATAAGCTGCAGATCTCCTTAGGCTGAGTCATGGTGCTTTGGGGCAGGGACCATGCATATCACGGGAATATTTCACAGTTTCTGCTCTGTTTTCAGTGTATGACACCAAAACACCCACCTGATGACATCCTTTCAAGAGCAAAGGCAGCAGTTTGCAGAATTCCGCTTCTTAGGGGAAGTGAGAAATTGCTGAGCTGACACCAAGTCCTGCAGTGTCCCTGTCACCTGCAGAGCCACCGCATCCTCGCCACGGTAGCGGGCATTGTGACAAAGGTTCTATGTCAGCTGGGTGTGGCAGCCAGGCGCCCCCTAGGGGATGGGGAGCCTGTCAGCCCCGGGCCTGTCACTGCCTGCTGGCCCTGCTGCCACCAGCCAGGCCTCTGAAAACTTGTCAAACCATGCCCAGACTTGGGGCCAGTTTGGCCCAAAGTCTGCAAGAGACAAGTCGGGAAGAAAGATATGGGACAGAGGGAGAAAGCGAAGGGAGCAGGAGAAAGGGAAGGAAGAATAAAAAGTAGTGTTGGGCTGCAGGAGTGAGATGGAGGAATTGCAAGAAAAGAGGCAGGAAGCAGGAGAGTGAGAGAAAAGGAAAGAAGAGACATGCAGCCAGACGAGGGCTTAGTGAGAGAGGATGGGACAGAGAACAGGATGAGAAGGACATAAGGCAAGGCTAGGACAGGCAAGGACAGGCAAGGCAAGGCTAGGCTGCAGGACATGTTTTTGCTTTATAGTTTCTAGCACATTCGTCTTCAGACTAGGAGGAAAGCCATAAGACCGTATGGATGAGGCCCAAGCAAAAACCCCAGCTACTTGAGACACTTAGACTAAGCCTAAAATACCAAGATCTCTCCATAAGGATGGTTTTTATACTGTACTTCCACAATCTGCTGGCAGTACAAAAAAATAAGCTGCAGATCTCCTTAGGCTGAGTCATGGTGCTTTGGGGCAGGGACCATGCATATCATGGGAATATTTCACAGTTTCTGCTCTGTTCTCAGTGTATGACACCAAAACACCCACCTGATGACATCCTTTCAAGAGCAAATGCAGCAATTTGCAGAATTCCGCTTCTTAGGGGAAGTGAGAAATTGCTGAGCTGACACCAAGTCCTGCAGTGTCCCTGTCACCTGCAGAGCCACCGCATCCTCGCCACGGTAGCGGGCATTGTGACAAAGGTTCTATGTCAGCTGGGTGTGGCAGCCAGGCGCCCCCTAGGGAATGGGGAGCCTGTCAGCCCCGGGCCTGTCACTGCCTGGTGTCCCTGCTGCCACCAGCCAGGCCTCTGAAAACTTGTCAAACCATGCCCAGACTTGGGGCCAGTTTGGCCCAAAGTCTGCAAGAGACAAGTCGGGAAGAAAGATATGGGACAGAGGGAGAAAGCGAAGGGAGCAGGAGAAAGGGAAGGAAGAATAAAAAGTAGTGTTGGGCTGCAGGAGTGAGATGGAGGAATTGCAAGAAAAGAGGCAGGAAGCAGGAGAGTGAGAGAAAAGGAAAGAAGAGACATGCAGCCAGACGAGGGCTTAGTGAGAGAGGATGGGACAGAGAACAGGATGAGAAGGACATAAGGCAAGGCTAGGACAGGCAAGGACAGGCAAGGCAAGGCTAGGCTGCAGGACATGTTTTTGCTTTATAGTTTCTAGCACATTCGTCTTCAGACTAGGAGGAAAGCCATAAGACCGTATGGATTAGGCCCAAGCAAAAACCCCAGCTACTTGAGACACTTAGACTAAGCCTAAAATACCAAGATCTCTCCATAAGGATGCTTTTTATACTGTACTTCCACAATCTGCTGGCAGTACAAAAAAATAAGCTGCAGATCTCCTTAGGCTGAGTCATGGTGCTTTGGGGCAGGGACCATGCATATCACGGGAATATTTCACAGTTTCTGCTCTGTTTTCAGTGTATGACACCAAAACACCCACCTGATGACATCCTTTCAAGAGCAAAGGCAGCAATTTGCAGAATTCCGCTTCTTAGGGGAAGTGAGAAATTGCTGAGCTGACACCAAGTCCTGCCGTGTCCCTGTCGCCTGCAGAGCCACCGCATCCTCGCCACGGTAGCGGGCATTGTGACAAAGGTTCTATGTCAGCTGGGTGTGGCAGCCAGGCGCCCCCTAGGGGATGGGGAGCCTGTCAGCCCCGGGCCTGTCACTGCCTGCTGGCCCTGCTGTCAGCAGCCAGGCCTCTGAAAACTTGTCAAACCATGCCCAGACTTGGGGCCAGTTTGGCCCAAAGTCTGCAAGAGACAAGTCGGGAAGAAAGATATGGGACAGAGGGAGAAAGCGAAGGGAGCAGGAGAAAGGGAAGGAAGAATAAAAAGTAGTGTTGGGCTGCAGGAGTGAGATGGAGGAATTGCAAGAAAAGAGGCAGGAAGCAGGAGAGTGAGAGAAAAGGAAAGAAGAGACATGCAGCCAGACGAGGGCTTAGTGAGAGAGGATGGGACAGAGAACAGGATGAGAAGGACATAAGGCAAGGCTAGGACAGGCAAGGACAGGCAAGGCAAGGCTAGGCTGTAGGACATGTTTTTGCTTTATAGTTTCTAGCACATTCGTCTTCAGACTAGGAGGAAAGCCATAAGACCGTATGGATTAGGCCCAAGCAAAAACCCCAGCTACTTGAGACACTTAGACTAAGCCTAAAATACCAAGATCTCTCCATAAGGATGGTTTTTATACTGTACTTCCACAATCTGCTGGCAGTACAAAAAAATAAGCTGCAGATCTCCTTAGGCTGAGTCATGGTGCTTTGGGGCAGGGACCATGCATATCATGGGAATATTTCACAGTTTCTGCTCTGTTTTCAGTGTATGACACCAAAACACCCACCTGATGACATCCTTTCAAGAGCAAAGGCAGCAATTTGCAGAATTCCGCTTCTTAGGGGAAGTGAGAAATTGCTGAGCTGACACCAAGTCCTGCCGTGTCCCTGTCGCCTGCAGAGCCACCGCATCCTCGCCACGGTAGCGGGCATTGTGACAAAGGTTCTATGTCAGCTGGGTGTGGCAGCCAGGCGCCCCCTAGGGGATGGGGAGCCTGTCAGCCCCGGGCCTGTCACTGCCTGCTGGCCCTGCTGTCAGCAGCCAGGCCTCTGAAAACTTGTCAAACCATGCCCAGACTTGGGGCCAGTTTGGCCCAAAGTCTGCAAGAGACAAGTCGGGAAGAAAGATATGGGACAGAGGGAGAAAGCGAAGGGAGCAGGAGAAAGGGAAGGAAGAATAAAAAGTAGTGTTGGGCTGCAGGAGTGAGATGGAGGAATTGCAAGAAAAGAGGCAGGAAGCAGGAGAGTGAGAGAAAAGGAAAGAAGAGACATGCAGCCAGACGAGGGCTTAGTGAGAGAGGATGGGACAGAGAACAGGATGAGAAGGACATAAGGCAAGGCTAGGACAGGCAAGGACAGGCAAGGCAAGGCTAGGCTGCAGGACATGTTTTTGCTTTATAGTTTCTAGCACATTCGTCTTCAGACTAGGAGGAAAGCCATAAGACCGTATGGATTAGGCCCAAGCAAAAACCCCAGCTACTTGAGACACTTAGACTAAGCCTAAAATACCAAGATCTCTCCATAAGGATGGTTTTTATACTGTACTTCCACAATCTGCTGGCAGTACAAAAAAATAAGCTGCAGATCTCCTTAGGCTGAGTCATGGTGCTTTGGGGCAGGGACCATGCATATCATGGGAATATTTCACAGTTTCTGCTCTGTTTTCAGTGTATGACACCAAAACACCCACCTGATGACATCCTTTCAAGAGCAAAGGCAGCAATTTGCAGAATTCCGCTTCTTAGGGGAAGTGAGAAATTGCTGAGCTGACACCAAGTCCTGCCGTGTCCCTGTCGCCTGCAGAGCCACCGCATCCTCGCCACGGTAGCGGGCATTGTGACAAAGGTTCTATGTCAGCTGGGTGTGGCAGCCAGGCGCCCCCTAGGGGATGGGGAGCCTGTCAGCCCCGGGCCTGTCACTGCCTGCTGGCCCTGCTGTCAGCAGCCAGGCCTCTGAAAACTTGTCAAACCATGCCCAGACTTGGGGCCAGTTTGGCCCAAAGTCTGCAAGAGACAAGTCGGGAAGAAAGATATGGGACAGAGGGAGAAAGCGAAGGGAGCAGGAGAAAGGGAAGGAAGAATAAAAAGTAGTGTTGGGCTGCAGGAGTGAGATGGAGGAATTGCAAGAAAAGAGGCAGGAAGCAGGAGAGTGAGAGAAAAGGAAAGAAGAGACATGCAGCCAGACGAGGGCTTAGTGAGAGAGGATGGGACAGAGAACAGGATGAGAAGGACATAAGGCAAGGCTAGGACAGGCAAGGACAGGCAAGGCAAGGCTAGGCTGCAGGACATGTTTTTGCTTTATAGTTTCTAGCACATTCGTCTTCAGACTAGGAGGAAAGCCATAAGACCGTATGGATTAGGCCCAAGCAAAAACCCCAGCTACTTGAGACACTTAGACTAAGCCTAAAATACCAAGATCTCTCCATAAGGATGGTTTTTATACTGTACTTCCACAATCTGCTGGCAGTACAAAAAAATAAGCTGCAGATCTCCTTAGGCTGAGTCATGGTGCTTTGGGGCAGGGACCATGCCTATCATGGGAATATTTCACAGTTTCTGCTCTGTTCTCAGTGTATGACACCAAAACACCCACCTGATGACATCCTTTCAAGAGCAAAGGCAGCAATTTGCAGAATTCCGCTTCTTAGGGGAAGTGAGAAATTGCTGAGCTGACACCAAGTCCTGCAGTGTCCCTGTCACCTGCAGAGCCACCGCATCCTCGCCACGGTAGCGGGCATTGTGACAAAGGTTCTATGTCAGCTGGGTGTGGCAGCCAGGCGCCCCCTAGGGGATGGGGAGCCTGTCAGCCCCGGGCCTGTCACTGCCTGCTGGCCCTGCTGCCACCAGCCAGGCCTCTGAAAACTTGTCAAACCATGCCCAGACTTGGGGCCAGTTTGGCCCAAAGTCTGTAAGAGACAAGTCGGGAAGAAAGATATGGGACAGAGGGAGAAAGCGAAGGGAGCAGGAGAAAGGGAAGGAAGAATAAAAAGTAGTGTTGGGCTGCAGGAGTGAGATGGAGGAATTGCAAGAAAAGAGGCAGGAAGCAGGAGAGTGAGAGAAAAGGAAAGAAGAGACATGCAGCCAGACGAGGGCTTAGTGAGAGAGGATGGGACAGAGAACAGGATGAGAAGGACATAAGGCAAGGCTAGGACAGGCAAGGACAGGCAAGGCAAGGCTAGGCTGCAGGACATGTTTTTGCTTTATAGTTTCTAGCACATTCGTCTTCAGACTAGGAGGAAAGCCATAAGACCGTATGGATTAGGCCCAAGCAAAAACCCCAGCTACTTGAGACACTTAGACTAAGCCTAAAATACCAAGATCTCTCCATAAGGATGGTTTTTATACTGTACTTCCACAATCTGCTGGCAGTACAAAAAATAAGCTGCAGATCTCCTTAGGCTGAGTCATGGTGCTTTGGGGCAGGGACCATGCATATCACGGGAATATTTCACAGTTTCTGCTCTGTTTTCAGTGTATGACACCAAAACACCCACCTGATGACATCCTTTCAAGAGCAAAGGCAGCAGTTTGCAGAATTCCGCTTCTTAGGGGAAGTGAGAAATTGCTGAGCTGACACCAAGTCCTGCAGTGTCCCTGTCACCTGCAGAGCCACCGCATCCTCGCCACGGTAGCGGGCATTGTGACAAAGGTTCTATGTCAGCTGGGTGTGGCAGCCAGGCGCCCCCTAGGGGATGGGGAGCCTGTCAGCCCCGGGCCTGTCACTGCCTGCTGGCCCTGCTGCCACCAGCCAGGCCTCTGAAAACTTGTCAAACCATGCCCAGACTTGGGGCCAGTTTGGCCCAAAGTCTGCAAGAGACAAGTCGGGAAGAAAGATATGGGACAGAGGGAGAAAGCGAAGGGAGCAGGAGAAAGGGAAGGAAGAATAAAAAGTAGTGTTGGGCTGCAGGAGTGAGATGGAGGAATTGCAAGAAAAGAGGCAGGAAGCAGGAGAGTGAGAGAAAAGGAAAGAAGAGACATGCAGCCAGACGAGGGCTTAGTGAGAGAGGATGGGACAGAGAACAGGATGAGAAGGACATAAGGCAAGGCTAGGACAGGCAAGGACAGGCAAGGCAAGGCTAGGCTGCAGGACATGTTTTTGCTTTATAGTTTCTAGCACATTCGTCTTCAGACTAGGAGGAAAGCCATAAGACCGTATGGATTAGGCCCAAGCAAAAACCCCAGCTACTTGAGACACTTAGACTAAGCCTAAAATACCAAGATCTCTCCATAAGGATGGTTTTTATACTGTACTTCCACAATCTGCTGGCAGTACAAAAAAATAAGCTGCAGATCTCCTTAGGCTGAGTCATGGTGCTTTGGGGCAGGGACCATGCATATCATGGGAATATTTCACAGTTTCTGCTCTGTTCTCAGTGTATGACACCAAAACACCCACCTGATGACATCCTTTCAAGAGCAAATGCAGCAATTTGCAGAATTCCGCTTCTTAGGGGAAGTGAGAAATTGCTGAGCTGACACCAAGTCCTGCAGTGTCCCTGTCACCTGCAGAGCCACCGCATCCTCGCCACGGTAGCGGGCATTGTGACAAAGGTTCTATGTCAGCTGGGTGTGGCAGCCAGGCGCCCCCTAGGGAATGGGGAGCCTGTCAGCCCCGGGCCTGTCACTGCCTGCTGGCCCTGCTGCCACCAGCCAGGCCTCTGAAAACTTGTCAAACCATGCCCAGACTTGGGGCCAGTTTGGCCCAAAGTCTGCAAGAGACAAGTCGGGAAGAAAGATATGGGACAGAGGGAGAAAGCGAAGGGAGCAGGAGAAAGGGAAGGAAGAATAAAAAGTAGTGTTGGGCTGCAGGAGTGAGATGGAGGAATTGCAAGAAAAGAGGCAGGAAGCAGGAGAGTGAGAGAAAAGGAAAGAAGAGACATGCAGCCAGACGAGGGGTTAGTGAGAGAGGATGGGACAGAGAACAGGATGAGAAGGACATAAGGCAAGGCTAGGACAGGCAAGGACAGGCAAGGCAAGGCTAGGCTGCAGGACATGTTTTTGCTTTATAGTTTCTAGCACATTCGTCTTCAGACTAGGAGGAAAGCCATAAGACCGTATGGATTAGGCCCAAGCAAAAACCCCAGCTACTTGAGACACTTAGACTAAGCCTAAAATACCAAGATCTCTCCATAAGGATGCTTTTTATACTGTACTTCCACAATCTGCTGGCAGTACAAAAAAATAAGCTGCAGATCTCCTTAGGCTGAGTCATGGTGCTTTGGGGCAGGGACCATGCATATCACGGGAATATTTCACAGTTTCTGCTCTGTTTTCAGTGTATGACACCAAAACACCCACCTGATGACATCCTTTCAAGAGCAAAGGCAGCAATTTGCAGAATTCCGCTTCTTAGGGGAAGTGAGAAATTGCTGAGCTGACACCAAGTCCTGCAGTGTCCCTGTCACCTGCAGAGCCACCGCATCCTCGCCACGGTAGCGGGCATTGTGACAAAGGTTCTATGACAGCTGGGTGTGGCAGCCAGGCGCCCCCTAGGGGATGGGGAGTCTGTCAGCCCCGGGCCTGTCACTGCCTGGTGTCCCAGCTGCCACCAGCCAGGCCTCTGAAAACTTGTCAAACCATGCCCAGACTTGGGGCCAGTTTGGCCCAAAGTCTGCAAGAGACAAGTCGGGAAGAAAGATATGGGACAGAGGGAGAAAGCGAAGGGAGCAGGAGAAAGGGAAGGAAGAATAAAAAGTAGTGTTGGGCTGCAGGAGTGAGATGGAGGAATTGCAAGAAAAGAGGCAGGAAGCAGGAGAGTGAGAGAAAAGGAAAGAAGAGACATGCAGCCAGACGAGGGCTTAGTGAGAGAGGATGGGACAGAGAACAGGATGAGAAGGACATAAGGCAAGGCTAGGACAGGCAAGGACAGGCAAGGCAAGGCTAGGCTGCAGGACATGTATTTGCTTTACAGTTTCTAGCACATTCGTCTTCAGACTAGGAGGAAAGCCATAAGACCGTATGGATTAGGCCCAAGCAAAAATCCCAGCTACTTGAGACACTTAGACTAAGCCTAAAATACCAAGATCTCTCCATAAGGATGCTTTTTATACTGTACTTCCACAATCTGCTGGCAGTACAAAAAAATAAGCTGCAGATCTCCTTAGGCTGAGTCATGGTGCTTTGGGGCAGGGACCATGCATATCATGGGAATATTTCACAGTTTCTGCTCTGTTTTCAGTGTATGACACCAAAACACCCACCTGATGACATCCTTTCAAGAGCAAAGGCAGCAATTTGCAGAATTCCGCTTCTTAGGGGAAGTGAGAAATTGCTAAGCTGACACCAAGTCCTGCAGTGTCCCTGTCACCTGCAGAGCCACCGCATCCTCGCCACGGTAGCAGGCATTGTGACAAAGGTTCTATGTCAGCTGGGTGTGGCAGCCAGGCGCCCCCTAGGGGATGGGGAGCCTGTCAGCTCCGCGCCTGTCACTGCCTGCTGGCTCTGCTTCCACCAGCCAGGCCTCTGAAAACTTGTCAAACCATGCCCAGACTTGGGGCCAGTTTGGCCCAAAGTCTGCAAGAGACAAGTCGGGAAGAAAGATATGGGACAGAGGGAGAAAGCGAAGGGAGCAGGAGAAAGGGAAGGAAGAATAAAAAGTAGTGTTGGGCTGCAGGAGTGAGATGGAGGAATTGCAAGAAAAGAGGCAGGAAGCAGGAGAGTGAGAGAAAAGGAAAGAAGAGACATGCAGCCAGACGAGGGCTTAGTGAGAGAGGATGGGACAGAGAACAGGATGAGAAGGACATAAGGCAAGGCTAGGACAGGCAAGGACAGGCAAGGCAAGGCTAGGCTGCAGGACATGTTTTTGCTTTATAGTTTCTAGCACATTCGTCTTCAGACTAGGAGGAAAGCCATAAGACCGTATGGATTAGGCCCAAGCAAAAACCCCAGCTACTTGAGACACTTAGACTAAGCCTAAAATACCAAGATCTCTCCATAAGGATGGTTTTTATACTGTACTTCCACAATCTGCTGGCAGTACAAAAAAATAAGCTGCAGATCTCCTTAGGCTGAGTCATGGTGCTTTGGGGCAGGGACCATGCATATCATGGCAATATTTCACAGTTTCTGCTCTGTTTTCAGTGTATGACACCAAAACACCCACCTGATGACACCCTTTCAAGAGCAAAGGCAGCAATTTGCAGAATTCTGCTTCTTAGGGGAAGTGAGAAATTGCTGAGCTGACACCAAGTCCTGCAGTGTCCCTGTCACCTGCAGAGCCACCGCATCCTCGCCACGGTAGCGGGCATTGTGACAAAGGTTCTATGTCAGCTGGGTGTGGCAGCCAGGCGCCCCCTAGGGAATGGGGAGCCTGTCAGCCCCGGGCTTGTCACTGCCTGCTGGCCCTGCTGCCACCAGCCAGGCCTCTGAAAACTTGTCAAACCATGCCCAGACTTGGGGCCAGTTTGGCCCAAAGTCTGCAAGAGACAAGTCGGGAAGAAAGATATGGGACAGAGGGAGAAAGCGAAGGGAGCAGGAGAAAGGGAAGGAAGAATAAAAAGTAGTGTTGGGCTGCAGGAGTGAGATGGAGGAATTGCAAGAAAAGAGGCAGGAAGCAGGAGAGTGAGAGAAAAGGAAAGAAGAGACATGCAGCCAGACGAGGGCTTAGTGAGAGAGGATGGGACAGAGAACAGGATGAGAAGGACATAAGGCAAGGCTAGGACAGGCAAGGACAGGCAAGGCAAGGCTAGGCTGTAGGACATGTTTTTGCTTTATAGTTTCTAGCACATTCGTCTTCAGACTAGGAGGAAAGCCATAAGACCGTATGGATTAGGCCCAAGCAAAAACCCCAGCTACTTGAGACACTTAGACTAAGCCTAAAATACCAAGATCTCTCCATAAGGATGGTTTTTATACTGTACTTCCACAATCTGCTGGCAGTACAAAAAAATAAGCTGCAGATCTCCTTAGGCTGAGTCATGGTGCTTTGGGGCAGGGACCATGCATATCATGGGAATATTTCACAGTTTCTGCTCTGTTTTCAGTGTATGACACCAAAACACCCACCTGATGACATCCTTTCAAGAGCAAAGGCAGCAATTTGCAGAATTCCGCTTCTTAGGGGAAGTGAGAAATTGCTGAGCTGACACCAAGTCCTGCCGTGTCCCTGTCACCTGCAGAGCCACCGCATCCTCGCCACGGTAGCGGGCATTGTGACAAAGGTTCTATGTCAGCTGGGTGTGGCAGCCAGGCGCCCCCTAGGGGATGGGGAGCCTGTCAGCCCCGGGCCTGTCACTGCCTGCTGGCCCTGCTGCCACCAGCCAGGCCTCTGAAAACTTGTCAAACCATGCCCAGACTTGGGGCCAGTTTGGCCCAAAGTCTGCAAGAGACAAGTCGGGAAGAAAGATATGGGACAGAGGGAGAAAGCGAAGGGAGCAGGAGAAAGGGAAGGAAGAATAAAAAGTAGTGTTGGGCTGCAGGAGTGAGATGGAGGAATTGCAAGAAAAGAGGCAGGAAGCAGGAGAGTGAGAGAAAAATAAAGAAGAGACATGCAGCCAGACGAGGGCTTAGTGAGAGAGGATGGGACAGAGAACAGGATGAGAAGGACATAAGGCAAGGCTAGGACAGGCAAGGACAGGCAAGGCAAGGCTAGGCTGCAGGACATGTTTTTGCTTTATAGTTTCTAGCACATTCGTCTTCAAACTAGGAGGAAAGCCATAAGACCGTATGGATTAGGCCCAAGCAAAAACCCCAGCTACTTGAGACACTTAGACTAAGCCTAAAATACCAAGATCTCTCCATAAGGATGGTTTTTATACTGTACTTCCACAATCTGCTGGCAGTACAAAAAAATAAGCTGCAGATCTCCTTAGGCTGAGTCATGGTGCTTTGGGGCAGGGACCATGCATATCATGGCAATATTTCACAGTTTCTGCTCTGTTTTCAGTGTATGACACCAAAACACCCACCTGATGACACCCTTTCAAGAGCAAAGGCAGCAATTTGCAGAATTCCGCTTCTTAGGGGAAGTGAGAAATTGCTGAGCTGACACCAAGTCCTGCAGTGTCCCTGTCACCTGCAGAGCCACCGCATCCTCGCCACGGTAGCGGGCATTGTGACAAAGGTTCTATGTCAGCTGGGTGTGGCAGCCAGGCGCCCCCTAGGGGATGGGGAGCCTGTCAGCCCCGGGCCTGTCACTGCCTGCTGGCCCTGCTGCCACCAGCCAGGCCTCTGAAAACTTGTCAAACCATGCCCAGACTTGGGGCCAGTTTGGCCCAAAGTCTGCAAGAGACAAGTCGGGAAGAAAGATATGGGACAGAGGGAGAAAGCGAAGGGAGCAGGAGAAAGGGAAGGAAGAATAAAAAGTAGTGTTGGGCTGCAGGAGTGAGATGGAGGAATTGCAAGAAAAGAGGCAGGAAGCAGGAGAGTGAGAGAAAAGGAAAGAAGAGACATGCAGCCAGACGAGGGGTTAGTGAGAGAGGATGGGACAGAGAACAGGATGAGAAGGACATAAGGCAAGGCTAGGACAGGCAAGGACAGGCAAGGCAAGGCTAGGCTGCAGGACATGTATTTGCTTTACAGTTTCTAGCACATTCGTCTTCAGACTAGGAGGAAAGCCATAAGACCGTATGGATTAGGCCCAAGCAAAAACCCCAGCTACTTGAGACACTTAGACTAAGCCTAAAATACCAAGATCTCTCCATAAGGATGGTTTTTATACTGTACTTCCACAATCTGCTGGCAGTACAAAAAAATAAGCTGCAGATCTCCTTAGGCTGAGTCATGGTGCTTTGGGGCAGGGACCATGCATATCATGGGAATATTTCACAGTTTCTGCTCTGTTTTCAGTGTATGACACCAAAACACCCACCTGATGACATCCTTTCAAGAGCAAAGGCAGCAATTTGCAGAATTCCGCTTCTTAGGGGAAGTGAGAAATTGCTGAGCTGACACCAAGTCCTGCCGTGTCCCTGTCACCTGCAGAGCCACCGCATCCTCACCACGGTAGCGGGCATTGTGACAAAGGTTCTATGTCAGCTGGGTGTGGCAGCCAGGCGCCCCCTAGGGGATGGGGAGCCTGTCAGCCCCGGGCCTGTCACTGCCTGGTGTCCCTGCTGCCACCAGCCAGGCCTCTGAAAACTTGTCAAACCATGCCCAGACTTGGGGCCAGTTTGGCCCAAAGTCTGCAAGAGACAAGTCGGGAAGAAAGATATGGGACAGAGGGAGAAAGCGAAGGGAGCAGGAGAAAGGGAAGGAAGAATAAAAAGTAGTGTTGGGCTGCAGGAGTGAGATGGAGGAATTGCAAGAAAAGAGGCAGGAAGCAGGAGAGTGAGAGAAAAGGAAAGAAGAGACATGCAGCCAGACGAGGGCTTAGTGAGAGAGGATGGGACAGAGAACAGGATGAGAAGGACATAAGGCAAGGCTAGGACAGGCAAGGACAGGCAAGGCAAGGCTAGGCTGCAGGACATGTTTTTGCTTTATAGTTTCTAGCACATTCGTCTTCAGACTAGGAGGAAAGCCATAAGACCGTATGGATTAGGCCCAAGCAAAAACCCCAGCTACTTGAGACACTTAGACTAAGCCTAAAATACCAAGATCTCTCCATAAGGATGCTTTTTATACTGTACTTCCACAATCTGCTGGCAGTACAAAAAAATAAGCTGCAGATCTCCTTAGGCTGAGTCATGGTGCTTTGGGGCAGGGACCATGCATATCATGGGAATATTTCACAGTTTCTGCTCTGTTTTCAGTGTATGACACCAAAACACCAACCTGATGACATCCTTTCAAGAGCAAAGGCAGCAATTTGCAGAATTCCGCTTCTTAGGGGAAGTGAGAAATTGCTGAGCTGACACCAAGTCCTGCAGTGTCCCTGTCACCTGCAGAGCCACCGCATCCTCGCCACGGTAGCGGGCATTGTGACAAAGGTTCTATGTCAGCTGGGTGTGGCAGCCAGGCGCCCCCTAGGGAATGGGGAGCCTGTCAGCCCCGGGCTTGTCACTGCCTGCTGGCCCTGCTGCCACCAGCCAGGCCTCTGAAAACTTGTCAAACCATGCCCAGACTTGGGGCCAGTTTGGCCCAAAGTCTGCAAGAGACAAGTCGGGAAGAAAGATATGGGACAGAGGGAGAAAGCGAAGGGAGCAGGAGAAAGGGAAGGAAGAATAAAAAGTAGTGTTGGGCTGCAGGAGTGAGATGGAGGAATTGCAAGAAAAGAGGCAGGAAGCAGGAGAGTGAGAGAAAAGGAAAGAAGAGACATGCAGCCAGACGAGGGCTTAGTGAGAGAGGATGGGACAGAGAACAGGATGAGAAGGACATAAGGCAAGGTTAGGACAGGCAAGGACAGGCAAGGCAAGGCTAGGCTGCAGGACATGTTTTTGCTTTACAGTTTCTAGCCCATTCGTCTTCAAACTAGGAGGAAAGCCATAAGACCGTATGGATTAGGCCCAAGCAAAAACCCCAGCTACTTGAGACACTTAGACTAAGCCTAAAATACCAAGATCTCTCCATAAGGATGGTTTTTATACTGTACTTCCACAATCTGCTGGCAGTACAAAAAAATAAGCTGCAGATCTCCTTAGGCTGAGTCATGGTGCTTTGGGGCAGGGACCATGCATATCATGGGAATATTTCACAGTTTCTGCTCTGTTTTCAGTGTATGACACCAAAACACCCACCTGATGACATCCTTTCAAGAGCAAAGGCAACAATTTGCAGAACTCCGCTTCTTAGGGGAAGTGAGAAATTGCTGAGCTGACACCAAGTCCTGCAGTGTCCCTGTCACCTGCAGAGCCACCGCATCCTCGCCACGGTAGCGGGCATTGTGACAAAGGTTCTATGTCAGCTGGGTGTGGCAGCCAGGCGCCCCCTAGGGGATGGGGAGCCTGTCAGCCCCGGGCCTGTCACTGCCTGCTGGCCCTGCTGCCACCAGCCAGGCCTCTGAAAACTTGTCAAACCATGCCCAGACTTGGGGCCAGTTTGGCCCAAAGTCTGCAAGAGACAAGTCGGGAAGAAAGATATGGGACAGAGGGAGAAAGCGAAGGGAGCAGGAGAAAGGGAAGGAAGAATAAAAAGTAGTGTTGGGCTGCAGGAGTGAGATGGAGGAATTGCAAGAAAAGAGGCAGGAAGCAGGAGAGTGAGAGAAAAGGAAAGAAGAGACATGCAGCCAGACGAGGGGTTAGTGGGAGAGGATGGGACAGAGAACAGGATGAGAAGGACATAAGGCAAGGCTAGGACAGGCAAGGACAGGCAAGGCAAGGCTAGGCTGCAGGACATGTTTTTGCTTTATAGTTTCTAGCACATTCGTCTTCAAACTAGGAGGAAAGCCATAAGACCGTATGGATTAGGCCCAAGCAAAAACCCCAGCTACTTGAGACACTTAGACTAAGCCTAAAATACCAAGATCTCTCCATAAGGATGGTTTTTATACTGTACTTCCACAATCTGCTGGCAGTACAAAAAAATAAGCTGCAGATCTCCTTAGGCTGAGTCATGGTGCTTTGGGGCAGGGACCATGCATATCATGGCAATATTTCACAGTTTCTCCTCTGTTTTCAGTGTATGACACCAAAACACCCACCTGATGACACCCTTTCAAGAGCAAAGGCAGCAATTTGCAGAATTCTGCTTCTTAGGGGAAGTGAGAAATTGCTGAGCTGACACCAAGTCCTGCAGTGTCCCTGTCACCTGCAGAGCCACCGCATCCTCGCCACGGTAGCGGGCATTGTGACAAAGGTTCTATGTCAGCTGGGTGTGGCAGCCAGGCGCCCCCTAGGGGATGGGGAGCCTGTCAGCCCCGGGCCTGTCACTGCCTGCTGGCCCTGCTGCCACCAGCCAGGCCTCTGAAAACTTGTCAAACCATGCCCAGACTTGGGGCCAGTTTGGCCCAAAGTCTGCAAGAGACAAGTCGGGAAGAAAGATATGGGACAGAGGGAGAAAGCGAAGGGAGCAGGAGAAAGGGAAGGAAGAATAAAAAGTAGTGTTGGGCTGCAGGAGTGAGATGGAGGAATTGCAAGAAAAGAGGCAGGAAGCAGGAGACTGAGAGAAAAGGAAAGAAGAGACATGCAGCCAGACGAGGGCTTAGTGAGAGAGGATGGGACAGAGAACAGGATGAGAAGGACATAAGGCAAGGCTAGGACAGGCAAGGACAGGCAAGGCAAGGCTAGGCTGCAGGACATGTATTTGCTTTACAGTTTCTAGCACATTCGTCTTCAGACTAGGAGGAAAGCCATAAGACCGTATGGATTAGGCCCAAGCAAAAACCCCAGCTACTTGAGACACTTAGACTAAGCCTAAAATACCAAGATCTCTCCATAAGGATGGTTTTTATACTGTACTTCCACAATCTGCTGGCAGTACAAAAAAATAAGCTGCAGATCTCCTTAGGCTGAGTCATGGTGCTTTGGGGCAGGGACCATGCATATCATGGGAATATTTCACAGTTTCTGCTCTGTTTTCAGTGTATGACACCAAAACACCCACCTGATGACATCCTTTCAAGAGCAAAGGCAACAATTTGCAGAACTCCGCTTCTTAGGGGAAGTGAGAAATTGCTGAGCTGACACCAAATCCTGCAGTGTCCCTGTCACCTGCAGAGCCACCGCATCCTCGCCACGGTAGCGGGCATTGTGACAAAGGTTCTATGTCAGCTGGGTGTGGCAGCCAGGCGCCCCCTAGGGGATGGGGAGCCTGTCAGCCCCGGGCCTGTCACTGCCTGGTGTCCCTGCTGCCACCAGCCAGGCCTCTGAAAACTTGTCAAACCATGCCCAGACTTGGGGCCAGTTTGGCCCAAAGTCTGCAAGAGACAAGTCGGGAAGAAAGATATGGGACAGAGGGAGAAAGCGAAGGGAGCAGGAGAAAGGGAAGGAAGAATAAAAAGTAGTGTTGGGCTGCAGGAGTGAGATGGAGGAATTGCAAGAAAAGAGGCAGGAAGCAGGAGAGTGAGAGAAAAGGAAAGAAGAGACATGCAGCCAGACGAGGGCTTAGTGAGAGAGGATGGGACAGAGAACAGGATGAGAAGGACATAAGGCAAGGCTAGGACAGGCAAGGACAGGCAAGGCAAGGCTAGGCTGCAGGACATGTTTTTGCTTTATAGTTTCTAGCACATTCGTCTTCAGACTAGGAGGAAAGCCATAAGACCGTATGGATTAGGCCCAAGCAAAAACCCCAGCTACTTGAGACACTTAGACTAAGCCTAAAATACCAAGATCTCTCCATAAGGATGGTTTTTATACTGTACTTCCACAATCTGCTGGCAGTACAAAAAAATAAGCTGCAGATCTCCTTAGGCTGAGTCATGGTGCTTTGGGGCAGGGACCATGCATATCACGGGAATATTTCACAGTTTCTGCTCTGTTTTCAGTGTATGACACCAAAACACCCACCTGATGACATCCTTTCAAGAGCAAAGGCAGCAATTTGCAGAATTCCGCTTCTTAGGGGAAGTGAGAAATTGCTGAGCTGACACCAAGTCCTGCAGTGTCCCTGTCACCTGCAGAGCCACCGCATCCTCGCCACGGTAGCGGGCATTGTGACAAAGGTTCTATGTCAGCTGGGTGTGGCAGCCAGGCGCCCCCTAGGGGATGGGGAGCCTGTCAGCCCCGGGCCTGTCACTGCCTGGTGTCCCTGCTGCCACCAGCCAGGCCTCTGAAAACTTGTCAAACCATGCACAGACTTGGGGCCAGTTTGGCCCAAAGTCTGCAAGAGACAAGTCGGGAAGAAAGATATGGGACAGAGGGAGAAAGCGAAGGGAGCAGGAGAAAGGGAAGGAAGAATAAAAAGTAGTGTTGGGCTGCAGGAGTGAGATGGAGGAATTGCAAGAAAAGAGGCAGGAAGCAGGAGAGTGAGAGAAAAGGAAAGAAGAGACATGCAGCCAGACGAGGGCTTAGTGAGAGAGGATGGGACAGAGAACAGGATGAGAAGGACATAAGGCAAGGCTAGGACAGGCAAGGACAGGCAAGGCAAGGCTAGGCTGCAGGACATGTTTTTGCTTTATAGTTTCTAGCACATTCGTCTTCAGACTAGGAGGAAAGCCATAAGACCGTATGGATTAGGCCCAAGCAAAAACCCCAGCTACTTGAGACACTTAGACTAAGCCTAAAATACCAAGATCTCTCCATAAGGATGGTTTTTATACTGTACTTCCACAATCTGCTGGCAGTACAAAAAAATAAGCTGCAGATCTCCTTAGGCTGAGTCATGGTGCTTTGGGGCAGGGACCATGCCTATCATGGGAATATTTCACAGTTTCTGCTCTGTTTTCAGTGTATGACACCAAAACACCCACCTGATGACATCCTTTCAAGAGCAAAGGCAGCAATTTGCAGAATTCCGCTTCTTAGGGGAAGTGAGAAATTGCTGAGCTGACACCAAGTCCTGCAGTGTCCCTGTCACCTGCAGAGCCACCGCATCCTCGCCACGGTAGCGGGCATTGTGACAAAGGTTCTATGTCAGCTGGGTGTGGCAGCCAGGCGCCCCCTAGGGGATGGGGAGCCTGTCAGCCCCGGGCCTGTCACTGCCTGCTGGCCCTGCTGCCACCAGCCAGGCCTCTGAAAACTTGTCAAACCATGCCCAGACTTGGGGCCAGTTTGGCCCAAAGTCTGCAAGAGACAAGTCGGGAAGAAAGATATGGGACAGAGGGAGAAAGCGAAGGGAGCAGGAGAAAGGGAAGGAAGAATAAAAAGTAGTGTTGGGCTGCAGGAGTGAGATGGAGGAATTGCAAGAAAAGAGGCAGGAAGCAGGAGAGTGAGAGAAAAGGAAAGAAGAGACATGCAGCCAGACGAGGGCTTAGTGAGAGAGGATGGGACAGAGAACAGGATGAGAAGGACATAAGGCAAGGCTAGGACAGGCAAGGACAGGCAAGGCAAGGCTAGGCTGCAGGACATGTTTTTGCTTTATAGTTTCTAGCACATTCGTCTTCAGACTAGGAGGAAAGCCATAAGACCGTATGGATTAGGCCCAAGCAAAAACCCCAGCTACTTGAGACACTTAGACTAAGCCTAAAATACCAAGATCTCTCCATAAGGATGCTTTTTATACTGTACTTCCACAATCTGCTGGCAGTACAAAAAAATAAGCTGCAGATCTCCTTAGGCTGAGTCATGGTGCTTTGGGGCAGGGACCATGCCTATCATGGGAATATTTCACAGTTTCTGCTCTGTTTTCAGTGTATGACACCAAAACACCCACCTGATGACATCCTTTCAAGAGCAAAGGCAGCAATTTGCAGAATTCCGCTTCTTAGGGGAAGTGAGAAATTGCTGAGCTGACACCAAGTCCTGCAGTGTCCCTGTCACCTGCAGAGCCACCGCATCCTCGCCACGGTAGCGGGCATTGTGACAAAGGTTCTATGTCAGCTGGGTGTGGCAGCCAGGCGCCCCCTAGGGGATGGGGAGCCTGTCAGCCCCGGGCCTGTCACTGCCTGCTGGCCCTGCTGCCACCAGCCAGGCCTCTGAAAACTTGTCAAACCATGCCCAGACTTGGGGCCAGTTTGGCCCAAAGTCTGCAAGAGACAAGTCGGGAAGAAAGATATGGGACAGAGGGAGAAAGCGAAGGGAGCAGGAGAAAGGGAAGGAAGAATAAAAAGTAGTGTTGGGCTGCAGGAGTGAGATGGAGGAATTGCAAGAAAAGAGGCAGGAAGCAGGAGAGTGAGAGAAAAGGAAAGAAGAGACATGCAGCCAGACGAGGGCTTAGTGAGAGAGGATGGGACAGAGAACAGGATGAGAAGGACATAAGGCAAGGCTAGGACAGGCAAGGACAGGCAAGGCAAGGCTAGGCTGCAGGACATGTTTTTGCTTTATAGTTTCTAGCACATTCATCTTCAGACTAGGAGGAAAGCCATAAGACCGTATGGATTAGGCCCAAGCAAAAACCCCAGCTACTTGAGACACTTAGACTAAGCCTAAAATACCAAGATCTCTCCATAAGGATGCTTTTTATACTGTACTTCCACAATCTGCTGGCAGTACAAAAAAATAAGCTGCAGATCTCCTTAGGCTGAGTCATGGTGCTTTGGGGCAGGGACCATGCATATCACGGGAATATTTCACAGTTTCTGCTCTGTTTTCAGTGTATGACACCAAAACACCCACCTGATGACATCCTTTCAAGAGCAAAGGCAGCAATTTGCAGAATTCCGCTTCTTAGGGGAAGTGAGAAATTGCTGAGCTGACACCAAGTCCTGCAGTGTCCCTGTCACCTGCAGAGCCACCGCATCCTCGCCACGGTAGCGGGCATTGTGACAAAGGTTCTATGTCAGCTGGGTGTGGCAGCCAGGCGCCCCCTAGGGGATGGGGAGCCTGTCAGCCCCGGGCCTGTCACTGCCTGCTGGCCCTGCTGCCACCAGCCAGGCCTCTGAAAACTTGTCAAACCATGCCCAGACTTGGGGCCAGTTTGGCCCAAAGTCTGCAAGAGACAAGTCGGGAAGAAAGATATGGGACAGAGGGAGAAAGCGAAGGGAGCAGGAGAAAGGGAAGGAAGAATAAAAAGTAGTGTTGGGCTGCAGGAGTGAGATGGAGGAATTGCAAGAAAAGAGGCAGGAAGCAGGAGAGTGAGAGAAAAGGAAAGAAGAGACATGCAGCCAGACGAGGGCTTAGTGAGAGAGGATGGGACAGAGAACAGGATGAGAAGGACATAAGGCAAGGCTAGGACAGGCAAGGACAGGCAAGGCAAGGCTAGGCTGCAGGACATGTTTTTGCTTTATAGTTTCTAGCACATTCGTCTTCAGACTAGGAGGAAAGCCATAAGACCGTATGGATTAGGCCCAAGCAAAAACCCCAGCTACTTGAGACACTTAGACTAAGCCTAAAATACCAAGATCTCTCCATAAGGATGCTTTTTATACTGTACTTCCACAATCTGCTGGCAGTACAAAAAAATAAGCTGCAGATCTCCTTAGGCTGAGTCATGGTGCTTTGGGGCAGGGACCATGCCTATCATGGGAATATTTCACAGTTTCTGCTCTGTTTTCAGTGTATGACACCAAAACACCCACCTGATGACATCCTTTCAAGAGCAAAGGCAGCAATTTGCAGAATTCCGCTTCTTAGGGGAAGTGAGAAATTGCTGAGCTGACACCAAGTCCTGCAGTGTCCCTGTCACCTGCAGAGCCACCGCATCCTCGCCACGGTAGCGGGCATTGTGACAAAGGTTCTATGTCAGCTGGGTGTGGCAGCCAGGCGCCCCCTAGGGGATGGGGAGCCTGTCAGCCCCGGGCCTGTCACTGCCTGCTGGCCCTGCTGCCACCAGCCAGGCCTCTGAAAACTTGTCAAACCATGCCCAGACTTGGGGCCAGTTTGGCCCAAAGTCTGCAAGAGACAAGTCGGGAAGAAAGATATGGGACAGAGGGAGAAAGCGAAGGGAGCAGGAGAAAGGGAAGGAAGAATAAAAAGTAGTGTTGGGCTGCAGGAGTGAGATGGAGGAATTGCAAGAAAAGAGGCAGGAAGCAGGAGAGTGAGAGAAAAGGAAAGAAGAGACATGCAGCCAGACGAGGGCTTAGTGAGAGAGGATGGGACAGAGAACAGGATGAGAAGGACATAAGGCAAGGCTAGGACAGGCAAGGACAGGCAAGGCAAGGCTAGGCTGCAGGACATGTTTTTGCTTTATAGTTTCTAGCACATTCGTCTTCAGACTAGGAGGAAAGCCATAAGACCGTATGGATTAGGCCCAAGCAAAAACCCCAGCTACTTGAGACACTTAGACTAAGCCTAAAATACCAAGATCTCTCCATAAGGATGCTTTTTATACTGTACTTCCACAATCTGCTGGCAGTACAAAAAAATAAGCTGCAGATCTCCTTAGGCTGAGTCATGGTGCTTTGGGGCAGGGACCATGCATATCACGGGAATATTTCACAGTTTCTGCTCTGTTTTCAGTGTATGACACCAAAACACCCACCTGATGACATCCTTTCAAGAGCAAAGGCAGCAATTTGCAGAATTCCGCTTCTTAGGGGAAGTGAGAAATTGCTGAGCTGACACCAAGTCCTGCAGTGTCCCTGTCACCTGCAGAGCCACCGCATCCTCGCCACGGTAGCGGGCATTGTGACAAAGGTTCTATGTCAGCTGGGTGTGGCAGCCAGGCGCCCCCTAGGGGATGGGGAGCCTGTCAGCCCCGGGCCTGTCACTGCCTGCTGGCCCTGCTGCCACCAGCCAGGCCTCTGAAAACTTGTCAAACCATGCCCAGACTTGGGGCCAGTTTGGCCCAAAGTCTGCAAGAGACAAGTCGGGAAGAAAGATATGGGACAGAGGGAGAAAGCGAAGGGAGCAGGAGAAAGGGAAGGAAGAATAAAAAGTAGTGTTGGGCTGCAGGAGTGAGATGGAGGAATTGCAAGAAAAGAGGCAGGAAGCAGGAGAGTGAGAGAAAAGGAAAGAAGAGACATGCAGCCAGACGAGGGCTTAGTGAGAGAGGATGGGACAGAGAACAGGATGAGAAGGACATAAGGCAAGGCTAGGACAGGCAAGGACAGGCAAGGCAAGGCTAGGCTGCAGGACATGTTTTTGCTTTATAGTTTCTAGCACATTCGTCTTCAGACTAGGAGGAAAGCCATAAGACCGTATGGATTAGGCCCAAGCAAAAACCCCAGCTACTTGAGACACTTAGACTAAGCCTAAAATACCAAGATCTCTCCATAAGGATGCTTTTTATACTGTACTTCCACAATCTGCTGGCAGTACAAAAAAATAAGCTGCAGATCTCCTTAGGCTGAGTCATGGTGCTTTGGGGCAGGGACCATGCCTATCATGGGAATATTTCACAGTTTCTGCTCTGTTTTCAGTGTATGACACCAAAACACCCACCTGATGACATCCTTTCAAGAGCAAAGGCAGCAATTTGCAGAATTCCGCTTCTTAGGGGAAGTGAGAAATTGCTGAGCTGACACCAAGTCCTGCAGTGTCCCTGTCACCTGCAGAGCCACCGCATCCTCGCCACGGTAGCGGGCATTGTGACAAAGGTTCTATGTCAGCTGGGTGTGGCAGCCAGGCGCCCCCTAGGGGATGGGGAGCCTGTCAGCCCCGGGCCTGTCACTGCCTGCTGGCCCTGCTGCCACCAGCCAGGCCTCTGAAAACTTGTCAAACCATGCCCAGACTTGGGGCCAGTTTGGCCCAAAGTCTGCAAGAGACAAGTCGGGAAGAAAGATATGGGACAGAGGGAGAAAGCGAAGGGAGCAGGAGAAAGGGAAGGAAGAATAAAAAGTAGTGTTGGGCTGCAGGAGTGAGATGGAGGAATTGCAAGAAAAGAGGCAGGAAGCAGGAGAGTGAGAGAAAAGGAAAGAAGAGACATGCAGCCAGACGAGGGCTTAGTGAGAGAGGATGGGACAGAGAACAGGATGAGAAGGACATAAGGCAAGGCTAGGACAGGCAAGGACAGGCAAGGCAAGGCTAGGCTGCAGGACATGTTTTTGCTTTATAGTTTCTAGCACATTCGTCTTCAGACTAGGAGGAAAGCCATAAGACCGTATGGATTAGGCCCAAGCAAAAACCCCAGCTACTTGAGACACTTAGACTAAGCCTAAAATACCAAGATCTCTCCATAAGGATGCTTCTTATACTGTACTTCCACAATCTGCTGGCAGTACAAAAAAATAAGCTGCAGATCTCCTTAGGCTGAGTCATGGTGCTTTGGGGCAGGGACCATGCCTATCATGGGAATATTTCACAGTTTCTGCTCTGTTTTCAGTGTATGACACCAAAACACCCACCTGATGACATCCTTTCAAGAGCAAAGGCAGCAATTTGCAGAATTCCGCTTCTTAGGGGAAGTGAGAAATTGCTGAGCTGACACCAAGTCCTGCAGTGTCCCTGTCACCTGCAGAGCCACCGCATCCTCGCCACGGTAGCGGGCATTGTGACAAAGGTTCTATGTCAGCTGGGTGTGGCAGCCAGGCGCCCCCTAGGGGATGGGGAGCCTGTCAGCCCCGGGCCTGTCACTGCCTGCTGGCCCTGCTGCCACCAGCCAGGCCTCTGAAAACTTGTCAAACCATGCCCAGACTTGGGGCCAGTTTGGCCCAAAGTCTGCAAGAGACAAGTCGGGAAGAAAGATATGGGACAGAGGGAGAAAGCGAAGGGAGCAGGAGAAAGGGAAGGAAGAATAAAAAGTAGTGTTGGGCTGCAGGAGTGAGATGGAGGAATTGCAAGAAAAGAGGCAGGAAGCAGGAGAGTGAGAGAAAAGGAAAGAAGAGACATGCAGCCAGACGAGGGCTTAGTGAGAGAGGATGGGACAGAGAACAGGATGAGAAGGACATAAGGCAAGGCTAGGACAGGCAAGGACAGGCAAGGCAAGGCTAGGCTGCAGGACATGTTTTTGCTTTATAGTTTCTAGCACATTCATCTTCAGACTAGGAGGAAAGCCATAAGACCGTATGGATTAGGCCCAAGCAAAAACCCCAGCTACTTGAGACACTTAGACTAAGCCTAAAATACCAAGATCTCTCCATAAGGATGCTTTTTATACTGTACTTCCACAATCTGCTGGCAGTACAAAAAAATAAGCTGCAGATCTCCTTAGGCTGAGTCATGGTGCTTTGGGGCAGGGACCATGCATATCACGGGAATATTTCACAGTTTCTGCTCTGTTTTCAGTGTATGACACCAAAACACCCACCTGATGACATCCTTTCAAGAGCAAAGGCAGCAATTTGCAGAATTCCGCTTCTTAGGGGAAGTGAGAAATTGCTGAGCTGACACCAAGTCCTGCAGTGTCCCTGTCACCTGCAGAGCCACCGCATCCTCGCCACGGTAGCGGGCATTGTGACAAAGGTTCTATGTCAGCTGGGTGTGGCAGCCAGGCGCCCCCTAGGGGATGGGGAGCCTGTCAGCCCCGGGCCTGTCACTGCCTGCTGGCCCTGCTGCCACCAGCCAGGCCTCTGAAAACTTGTCAAACCATGCCCAGACTTGGGGCCAGTTTGGCCCAAAGTCTGCAAGAGACAAGTCGGGAAGAAAGATATGGGACAGAGGGAGAAAGCGAAGGGAGCAGGAGAAAGGGAAGGAAGAATAAAAAGTAGTGTTGGGCTGCAGGAGTGAGATGGAGGAATTGCAAGAAAAGAGGCAGGAAGCAGGAGAGTGAGAGAAAAGGAAAGAAGAGACATGCAGCCAGACGAGGGCTTAGTGAGAGAGGATGGGACAGAGAACAGGATGAGAAGGACATAAGGCAAGGCTAGGACAGGCAAGGACAGGCAAGGCAAGGCTAGGCTGCAGGACATGTTTTTGCTTTATAGTTTCTAGCACATTCGTCTTCAGACTAGGAGGAAAGCCATAAGACCGTATGGATTAGGCCCAAGCAAAAACCCCAGCTACTTGAGACACTTAGACTAAGCCTAAAATACCAAGATCTCTCCATAAGGATGCTTTTTATACTGTACTTCCACAATCTGCTGGCAGTACAAAAAAATAAGCTGCAGATCTCCTTAGGCTGAGTCATGGTGCTTTGGGGCAGGGACCATGCCTATCATGGGAATATTTCACAGTTTCTGCTCTGTTTTCAGTGTATGACACCAAAACACCCACCTGATGACATCCTTTCAAGAGCAAAGGCAGCAATTTGCAGAATTCCGCTTCTTAGGGGAAGTGAGAAATTGCTGAGCTGACACCAAGTCCTGCAGTGTCCCTGTCACCTGCAGAGCCACCGCATCCTCGCCACGGTAGCGGGCATTGTGACAAAGGTTCTATGTCAGCTGGGTGTGGCAGCCAGGCGCCCCCTAGGGGATGGGGAGCCTGTCAGCCCCGGGCCTGTCACTGCCTGCTGGCCCTGCTGCCACCAGCCAGGCCTCTGAAAACTTGTCAAACCATGCCCAGACTTGGGGCCAGTTTGGCCCAAAGTCTGCAAGAGACAAGTCGGGAAGAAAGATATGGGACAGAGGGAGAAAGCGAAGGGAGCAGGAGAAAGGGAAGGAAGAATAAAAAGTAGTGTTGGGCTGCAGGAGTGAGATGGAGGAATTGCAAGAAAAGAGGCAGGAAGCAGGAGAGTGAGAGAAAAGGAAAGAAGAGACATGCAGCCAGACGAGGGCTTAGTGAGAGAGGATGGGACAGAGAACAGGATGAGAAGGACATAAGGCAAGGCTAGGACAGGCAAGGACAGGCAAGGCAAGGCTAGGCTGCAGGACATGTTTTTGCTTTATAGTTTCTAGCACATTCGTCTTCAGACTAGGAGGAAAGCCATAAGACCGTATGGATTAGGCCCAAGCAAAAACCCCAGCTACTTGAGACACTTAGACTAAGCCTAAAATACCAAGATCTCTCCATAAGGATGCTTTTTATACTGTACTTCCACAATCTGCTGGCAGTACAAAAAAATAAGCTGCAGATCTCCTTAGGCTGAGTCATGGTGCTTTGGGGCAGGGACCATGCCTATCATGGGAATATTTCACAGTTTCTGCTCTGTTTTCAGTGTATGACACCAAAACACCCACCTGATGACATCCTTTCAAGAGCAAAGGCAGCAATTTGCAGAATTCCGCTTCTTAGGGGAAGTGAGAAATTGCTGAGCTGACACCAAGTCCTGCAGTGTCCCTGTCACCTGCAGAGCCACCGCATCCTCGCCACGGTAGCGGGCATTGTGACAAAGGTTCTATGTCAGCTGGGTGTGGCAGCCAGGCGCCCCCTAGGGGATGGGGAGCCTGTCAGCCCCGGGCCTGTCACTGCCTGCTGGCCCTGCTGCCACCAGCCAGGCCTCTGAAAACTTGTCAAACCATGCCCAGACTTGGGGCCAGTTTGGCCCAAAGTCTGCAAGAGACAAGTCGGGAAGAAAGATATGGGACAGAGGGAGAAAGCGAAGGGAGCAGGAGAAAGGGAAGGAAGAATAAAAAGTAGTGTTGGGCTGCAGGAGTGAGATGGAGGAATTGCAAGAAAAGAGGCAGGAAGCAGGAGAGTGAGAGAAAAGGAAAGAAGAGACATGCAGCCAGACGAGGGCTTAGTGAGAGAGGATGGGACAGAGAACAGGATGAGAAGGACATAAGGCAAGGCTAGGACAGGCAAGGACAGGCAAGGCAAGGCTAGGCTGCAGGACATGTTTTTGCTTTATAGTTTCTAGCACATTCGTCTTCAGACTAGGAGGAAAGCCATAAGACCGTATGGATTAGGCCCAAGCAAAAACCCCAGCTACTTGAGACACTTAGACTAAGCCTAAAATACCAAGATCTCTCCATAAGGATGCTTTTTATACTGTACTTCCACAATCTGCTGGCAGTACAAAAAAATAAGCTGCAGATCTCCTTAGGCTGAGTCATGGTGCTTTGGGGCAGGGACCATGCCTATCATGGGAATATTTCACAGTTTCTGCTCTGTTTTCAGTGTATGACACCAAAACACCCACCTGATGACATCCTTTCAAGAGCAAAGGCAGCAATTTGCAGAATTCCGCTTCTTAGGGGAAGTGAGAAATTGCTGAGCTGACACCAAGTCCTGCAGTGTCCCTGTCACCTGCAGAGCCACCGCATCCTCGCCACGGTAGCGGGCATTGTGACAAAGGTTCTATGTCAGCTGGGTGTGGCAGCCAGGCGCCCCCTAGGGGATGGGGAGCCTGTCAGCCCCGGGCCTGTCACTGCCTGCTGGCCCTGCTGCCACCAGCCAGGCCTCTGAAAACTTGTCAAACCATGCCCAGACTTGGGGCCAGTTTGGCCCAAAGTCTGCAAGAGACAAGTCGGGAAGAAAGATATGGGACAGAGGGAGAAAGCGAAGGGAGCAGGAGAAAGGGAAGGAAGAATAAAAAGTAGTGTTGGGCTGCAGGAGTGAGATGGAGGAATTGCAAGAAAAGAGGCAGGAAGCAGGAGAGTGAGAGAAAAGGAAAGAAGAGACATGCAGCCAGACGAGGGCTTAGTGAGAGAGGATGGGACAGAGAACAGGATGAGAAGGACATAAGGCAAGGCTAGGACAGGCAAGGACAGGCAAGGCAAGGCTAGGCTGCAGGACATGTTTTTGCTTTATAGTTTCTAGCACATTCATCTTCAGACTAGGAGGAAAGCCATAAGACCGTATGGATTAGGCCCAAGCAAAAACCCCAGCTACTTGAGACACTTAGACTAAGCCTAAAATACCAAGATCTCTCCATAAGGATGCTTTTTATACTGTACTTCCACAATCTGCTGGCAGTACAAAAAAATAAGCTGCAGATCTCCTTAGGCTGAGTCATGGTGCTTTGGGGCAGGGACCATGCATATCACGGGAATATTTCACAGTTTCTGCTCTGTTTTCAGTGTATGACACCAAAACACCCACCTGATGACATCCTTTCAAGAGCAAAGGCAGCAATTTGCAGAATTCCGCTTCTTAGGGGAAGTGAGAAATTGCTGAGCTGACACCAAGTCCTGCAGTGTCCCTGTCACCTGCAGAGCCACCGCATCCTCGCCACGGTAGCGGGCATTGTGACAAAGGTTCTATGTCAGCTGGGTGTGGCAGCCAGGCGCCCCCTAGGGGATGGGGAGCCTGTCAGCCCCGGGCCTGTCACTGCCTGCTGGCCCTGCTGCCACCAGCCAGGCCTCTGAAAACTTGTCAAACCATGCCCAGACTTGGGGCCAGTTTGGCCCAAAGTCTGCAAGAGACAAGTCGGGAAGAAAGATATGGGACAGAGGGAGAAAGCGAAGGGAGCAGGAGAAAGGGAAGGAAGAATAAAAAGTAGTGTTGGGCTGCAGGAGTGAGATGGAGGAATTGCAAGAAAAGAGGCAGGAAGCAGGAGAGTGAGAGAAAAGGAAAGAAGAGACATGCAGCCAGACGAGGGCTTAGTGAGAGAGGATGGGACAGAGAACAGGATGAGAAGGACATAAGGCAAGGCTAGGACAGGCAAGGACAGGCAAGGCAAGGCTAGGCTGCAGGACATGTTTTTGCTTTATAGTTTCTAGCACATTCGTCTTCAGACTAGGAGGAAAGCCATAAGACCGTATGGATTAGGCCCAAGCAAAAACCCCAGCTACTTGAGACACTTAGACTAAGCCTAAAATACCAAGATCTCTCCATAAGGATGCTTTTTATACTGTACTTCCACAATCTGCTGGCAGTACAAAAAAATAAGCTGCAGATCTCCTTAGGCTGAGTCATGGTGCTTTGGGGCAGGGACCATGCCTATCATGGGAATATTTCACAGTTTCTGCTCTGTTTTCAGTGTATGACACCAAAACACCCACCTGATGACATCCTTTCAAGAGCAAAGGCAGCAATTTGCAGAATTCCGCTTCTTAGGGGAAGTGAGAAATTGCTGAGCTGACACCAAGTCCTGCAGTGTCCCTGTCACCTGCAGAGCCACCGCATCCTCGCCACGGTAGCGGGCATTGTGACAAAGGTTCTATGTCAGCTGGGTGTGGCAGCCAGGCGCCCCCTAGGGGATGGGGAGCCTGTCAGCCCCGGGCCTGTCACTGCCTGCTGGCCCTGCTGCCACCAGCCAGGCCTCTGAAAACTTGTCAAACCATGCCCAGACTTGGGGCCAGTTTGGCCCAAAGTCTGCAAGAGACAAGTCGGGAAGAAAGATATGGGACAGAGGGAGAAAGCGAAGGGAGCAGGAGAAAGGGAAGGAAGAATAAAAAGTAGTGTTGGGCTGCAGGAGTGAGATGGAGGAATTGCAAGAAAAGAGGCAGGAAGCAGGAGAGTGAGAGAAAAGGAAAGAAGAGACATGCAGCCAGACGAGGGCTTAGTGAGAGAGGATGGGACAGAGAACAGGATGAGAAGGACATAAGGCAAGGCTAGGACAGGCAAGGACAGGCAAGGCAAGGCTAGGCTGCAGGACATGTTTTTGCTTTATAGTTTCTAGCACATTCGTCTTCAGACTAGGAGGAAAGCCATAAGACCGTATGGATTAGGCCCAAGCAAAAACCCCAGCTACTTGAGACACTTAGACTAAGCCTAAAATACCAAGATCTCTCCATAAGGATGCTTTTTATACTGTACTTCCACAATCTGCTGGCAGTACAAAAAAATAAGCTGCAGATCTCCTTAGGCTGAGTCATGGTGCTTTGGGGCAGGGACCATGCCTATCATGGGAATATTTCACAGTTTCTGCTCTGTTTTCAGTGTATGACACCAAAACACCCACCTGATGACATCCTTTCAAGAGCAAAGGCAGCAATTTGCAGAATTCCGCTTCTTAGGGGAAGTGAGAAATTGCTGAGCTGACACCAAGTCCTGCAGTGTCCCTGTCACCTGCAGAGCCACCGCATCCTCGCCACGGTAGCGGGCATTGTGACAAAGGTTCTATGTCAGCTGGGTGTGGCAGCCAGGCGCCCCCTAGGGGATGGGGAGCCTGTCAGCCCCGGGCCTGTCACTGCCTGCTGGCCCTGCTGCCACCAGCCAGGCCTCTGAAAACTTGTCAAACCATGCCCAGACTTGGGGCCAGTTTGGCCCAAAGTCTGCAAGAGACAAGTCGGGAAGAAAGATATGGGACAGAGGGAGAAAGCGAAGGGAGCAGGAGAAAGGGAAGGAAGAATAAAAAGTAGTGTTGGGCTGCAGGAGTGAGATGGAGGAATTGCAAGAAAAGAGGCAGGAAGCAGGAGAGTGAGAGAAAAGGAAAGAAGAGACATGCAGCCAGACGAGGGCTTAGTGAGAGAGGATGGGACAGAGAACAGGATGAGAAGGACATAAGGCAAGGCTAGGACAGGCAAGGACAGGCAAGGCAAGGCTAGGCTGCAGGACATGTTTTTGCTTTATAGTTTCTAGCACATTCATCTTCAGACTAGGAGGAAAGCCATAAGACCGTATGGATTAGGCCCAAGCAAAAACCCCAGCTACTTGAGACACTTAGACTAAGCCTAAAATACCAAGATCTCTCCATAAGGATGCTTTTTATACTGTACTTCCACAATCTGCTGGCAGTACAAAAAAATAAGCTGCAGATCTCCTTAGGCTGAGTCATGGTGCTTTGGGGCAGGGACCATGCATATCACGGGAATATTTCACAGTTTCTGCTCTGTTTTCAGTGTATGACACCAAAACACCCACCTGATGACATCCTTTCAAGAGCAAAGGCAGCAATTTGCAGAATTCCGCTTCTTAGGGGAAGTGAGAAATTGCTGAGCTGACACCAAGTCCTGCAGTGTCCCTGTCACCTGCAGAGCCACCGCATCCTCGCCACGGTAGCGGGCATTGTGACAAAGGTTCTATGTCAGCTGGGTGTGGCAGCCAGGCGCCCCCTAGGGGATGGGGAGCCTGTCAGCCCCGGGCCTGTCACTGCCTGCTGGCCCTGCTGCCACCAGCCAGGCCTCTGAAAACTTGTCAAACCATGCCCAGACTTGGGGCCAGTTTGGCCCAAAGTCTGCAAGAGACAAGTCGGGAAGAAAGATATGGGACAGAGGGAGAAAGCGAAGGGAGCAGGAGAAAGGGAAGGAAGAATAAAAAGTAGTGTTGGGCTGCAGGAGTGAGATGGAGGAATTGCAAGAAAAGAGGCAGGAAGCAGGAGAGTGAGAGAAAAGGAAAGAAGAGACATGCAGCCAGACGAGGGCTTAGTGAGAGAGGATGGGACAGAGAACAGGATGAGAAGGACATAAGGCAAGGCTAGGACAGGCAAGGACAGGCAAGGCAAGGCTAGGCTGCAGGACATGTTTTTGCTTTATAGTTTCTAGCACATTCATCTTCAGACTAGGAGGAAAGCCATAAGACCGTATGGATTAGGCCCAAGCAAAAACCCCAGCTACTTGAGACACTTAGACTAAGCCTAAAATACCAAGATCTCTCCATAAGGATGGTTTTTATACTGTACTTCCACAATCTGCTGGCAGTACAAAAAAATAAGCTGCAGATCTCCTTAGGCTGAGTCATGGTGCTTTGGGGCAGGGACCATGCATATCATGGGAATATTTCACAGTTTCTGCTCTGTTTTCAGTGTATGACACCAAAACACCCACCTGATGACATCCTTTCAAGAGCAAAGGCAGCAATTTGCAGAATTCCGCTTCTTAGGGGAAGTGAGAAATTGCTGAGCTGACACCAAGTCCTGCAGTGTCCCTGTCACCTGCAGAGCCACCGCATCCTCGCCACGGTAGCGGGCATTGTGACAAAGGTTCTATGTCAGCTGGGTGTGGCAGCCAGGCGCCCCCTAGGGGATGGGGAGCCTGTCAGCCCCGGGCCTGTCACTGCCTGCTGGCCCTGCTGCCACCAGCCAGGCCTCTGAAAACTTGTCAAACCATGCCCAGACTTGGGGCCAGTTTGGCCCAAAGTCTGCAAGAGACAAGTCGGGAAGAAAGATATGGGACAGAGGGAGAAAGCGAAGGGAGCAGGAGAAAGGGAAGGAAGAATAAAAAGTAGTGTTGGGCTGCAGGAGTGAGATGGAGGAATTGCAAGAAAAGAGGCAGGAAGCAGGAGAGTGAGAGAAAAGGAAAGAAGAGACATGCAGCCAGACGAGGGCTTAGTGAGAGAGGATGGGACAGAGAACAGGATGAGAAGGACATAAGGCAAGGCTAGGACAGGCAAGGACAGGCAAGGCAAGGCTAGGCTGCAGGACATGTTTTTGCTTTATAGTTTCTAGCACATTCATCTTCAGACTAGGAGGAAAGCCATAAGACCGTATGGATTAGGCCCAAGCAAAAACCCCAGCTACTTGAGACACTTAGACTAAGCCTAAAATACCAAGATCTCTCCATAAGGATGCTTTTTATACTGTACTTCCACAATCTGCTGGCAGTACAAAAAAATAAGCTGCAGATCTCCTTAGGCTGAGTCATGGTGCTTTGGGGCAGGGACCATGCATATCATGGGAATATTTCACAGTTTCTGCTCTGTTTTCAGTGTATGACACCAAAACACCCACCTGATGACATCCTTTCAAGAGCAAAGGCAGCAATTTGCAGAATTCCGCTTCTTAGGGGAAGTGAGAAATTGCTGAGCTGACACCAAGTCCTGCAGTGTCCCTGTCACCTGCAGAGCCACCGCATCCTCGCCACGGTAGCGGGCATTGTGACAAAGGTTCTATGTCAGCTGGGTGTGGCAGCCAGGCGCCCCCTAGGGGATGGGGAGCCTGTCAGCCCCGGGCCTGTCACTGCCTGCTGGCCCTGCTGCCACCAGCCAGGCCTCTGAAAACTTGTCAAACCATGCCCAGACTTGGGGCCAGTTTGGCCCAAAGTCTGCAAGAGACAAGTCGGGAAGAAAGATATGGGACAGAGGGAGAAAGCGAAGGGAGCAGGAGAAAGGGAAGGAAGAATAAAAAGTAGTGTTGGGCTGCAGGAGTGAGATGGAGGAATTGCAAGAAAAGAGGCAGGAAGCAGGAGAGTGAGAGAAAAGGAAAGAAGAGACATGCAGCCAGACGAGGGCTTAGTGAGAGAGGATGGGACAGAGAACAGGATGAGAAGGACATAAGGCAAGGCTAGGACAGGCAAGGACAGGCAAGGCAAGGCTAGGCTGCAGGACATGTTTTTGCTTTATAGTTTCTAGCACATTCATCTTCAGACTAGGAGGAAAGCCATAAGACCGTATGGATTAGGCCCAAGCAAAAACCCCAGCTACTTGAGACACTTAGACTAAGCCTAAAATACCAAGATCTCTCCATAAGGATGGTTTTTATACTGTACTTCCACAATCTGCTGGCAGTACAAAAAAATAAGCTGCAGATCTCCTTAGGCTGAGTCATGGTGCTTTGGGGCAGGGACCATGCATATCATGGGAATATTTCACAGTTTCTGCTCTGTTTTCAGTGTATGACACCAAAACACCCACCTGATGACATCCTTTCAAGAGCAAAGGCAGCAATTTGCAGAATTCCGCTTCTTAGGGGAAGTGAGAAATTGCTGAGCTGACACCAAGTCCTGCCGTGTCCCTGTCACCTGCAGAGCCACCGCATCCTCGCCACGGTAGCGGGCATTGTGACAAAGGTTCTATGTCAGCTGGGTGTGGCAGCCAGGCGCCCCCTAGGGGATGGGGAGCCTGTCAGCCCCGGGCCTGTCACTGCCTGCTGGCCCTGCTGCCACCAGCCAGGCCTCTGAAAACTTGTCAAACCATGCCCAGACATGGGGCCAGTTTGGCCCAAAGTCTGCAAGAGACAAGTCGGGAAGAAAGATATGGGACAGAGGGAGAAAGCGAAGGGAGCAGGAGAAAGGGAAGGAAGAATAAAAAGTAGTGTTGGGCTGCAGGAGTGAGATGGAGGAATTGCAAGAAAAGAGGCAGGAAGCAGGAGAGTGAGAGAAAAGGAAAGAAGAGACATGCAGCCAGACGAGGGGTTAGTGAGAGAGGATGGGACAGAGAACAGGATGAGAAGGACATAAGGCAAGGCTAGGACAGGCAAGGACAGGCAAGGCAAGGCTAGGCTGCAGGACATGTTTTTGCTTTATAGCTTCTAGCACATTCGTCTTCAGACTAGGAGGAAAGCCATAAGACCGTATGGATTAGGCCCAAGCAAAAACCCTAGCTACTTGAGACACTTAGACTAAGCCTAAAATACCAAGATCTCTCCATAAGGATGCTTTTTATACTGTACTTCCACAATCTGCTGGCAGTACAAAAAAATAAGCTGCAGATCTCCTTAGGCTGAGTCATGGTGCTTTGGGGCAGGGACCATGCCTATCATGGGAATATTTCACAGTTTCTGCTCTGTTTTCAGTGTATGACACCAAAACACCCACCTGATGACATCCTTTCAAGAGCAAAGGCAGCAATTTGCAGAATTCCGCTTCTTAGGGGAAGTGAGAAATTGCTGAGCTGACACCAAGTCCTGCAGTATCCCTGTCACCTGCAGAGCCACCGCATCCTCGCCACGGTAGCGGGCATTGTGACAAAGGTTCTATGTGAGCTGGGTGTGGCAGCCAGGCGCCCCCTAGGGGATGGGGAGCCTGTCAGCCCCGGGCCTGTCACTGCCTGCTGGCCCTGCTGCCACCAGCCAGGCCTCTGAAAACTTGTCAAACCATGCCCAGACTTGGGGCCAGTTTGGCCCAAAGTCTGCAAGAGACAAGTCGGGAAGAAAGATATGGGACAGAGGGAGAAAGCGAAGGGAGCAGGAGAAAGGGAAGGAAGAATAAAAAGTAGTGTTGGGCTGCAGGAGTGAGATGGAGGAATTGCAAGAAAAGAGGCAGGAAGCAGGAGAGTGAGAGAAAAGGAAAGAAGAGACATGCAGCCAGACGAGGGCTTAGTGAGAGAGGATGGGACAGAGAACAGGATGAGAAGGACATAAGGCAAGGCTAGGACAGGCAAGGACAGGCAAGGCAAGGCTAGGCTGCAGGACATGTTTTTGCTTTATAGTTTCTAGCACATTCGTCTTCAGACTAGGAGGAAAGCCATAAGACCGTATGGATTAGGCCCAAGCAAAAACCCCAGCTACTTGAGACACTTAGACTAAGCCTAAAATACCAAGATCTCTCCATAAGGATGCTTTTTATACTGTACTTCCACAATCTGCTGGCAGTACAAAGAAATAAGCTGCAGATCTCCTTAGGCTGAGTCATGGTGCTTTGGGGCAGGGACCATGCCTATCATGGGAATATTTCACAGTTTCTGCTCTGTTTTCAGTGTATGACACCAAAACACCCACCTGATGACATCCTTTCAAGAGCAAAGGCAGCAATTTGCAGAATTCCGCTTCTTAGGGGAAGTGAGAAATTGCTGAGCTGACACCAAGTCCTGCAGTGTCCCTGTCACCTGCAGAGCCACCGCATCCTCGCCACGGTAGCGGGCATTGTGACAAAGGTTCTATGTCAGCTGGGTGTGGCAGCCAGGCGCCCCCTAGGGGATGGGGAGCCTGTCAGCCCCGGGCCTGTCACTGCCTGCTGGCCCTGCTGCCACCAGCCAGGCCTCTGAAAACTTGTCAAACCATGCCCAGACTTGGGGCCAGTTTGGCCCAAAGTCTGCAAGAGACAAGTCGGGAAGAAAGATATGGGACAGAGGGAGAAAGCGAAGGGAGCAGGAGAAAGGGAAGGAAGAATAAAAAGTAGTGTTGGGCTGCAGGAGTGAGATGGAGGAATTGCAAGAAAAGAGGCAGGAAGCAGGAGAGTGAGAGAAAAGGAAAGAAGAGACATGCAGCCAGACGAGGGCTTAGTGAGAGAGGATGGGACAGAGAACAGGATGAGAAGGACATAAGGCAAGGCTAGGACAGGCAAGGACAGGCAAGGCAAGGCTAGGCTGCAGGACATGTTTTTGCTTTATAGTTTCTAGCACATTCGTCTTCAGACTAGGAGGAAAGCCATAAGACCGTATGGATTAGGCCCAAGCAAAAACCCCAGCTACTTGAGACACTTAGACTAAGCCTAAAATACCAAGATCTCTCCATAAGGATGGTTTTTATACTGTACTTCCACAATCTGCTGGCAGTACAAAAAAATAAGCTGCAGATCTCCTTAGGCTGAGTCATGGTGCTTTGGGGCAGGGACCATGCCTATCATGGGAATATTTCACAGTTTCTGCTCTGTTTTCAGTGTATGACACCAAAACACCCACCTGATGACATCCTTTCAAGAGCAAAGGCAGCAATTTGCAGAATTCCGCTTCTTAGGGGAAGTGAGAAATTGCTGAGCTGACACCAAGTCCTGCAGTGTCCCTGTCACCTGCAGAGCCACCGCATCCTCGCCACGGTAGCGGGCATTGTGACAAAGGTTCTATGTCAGCTGGGTGTGGCAGCCAGGCGCCCCCTAGGGGATGGGGAGCCTGTCAGCCCCGGGCCTGTCACTGCCTGCTGGCCCTGCTGCCACCAGCCAGGCCTCTGAAAACTTGTCAAACCATGCCCAGACTTGGGGCCAGTTTGGCCCAAAGTCTGCAAGAGACAAGTCGGGAAGAAAGATATGGGACAGAGGGAGAAAGCGAAGGGAGCAGGAGAAAGGGAAGGAAGAATAAAAAGTAGTGTTGGGCTGCAGGAGTGAGATGGAGGAATTGCAAGAAAAGAGGCAGGAAGCAGGAGAGTGAGAGAAAAGGAAAGAAGAGACATGCAGCCAGACGAGGGCTTAGTGAGAGAGGATGGGACAGAGAACAGGATGAGAAGGACATAAGGCAAGGCTAGGACAGGCAAGGACAGGCAAGGCAAGGCTAGGCTGCAGGACATGTTTTTGCTTTATAGTTTCTAGCACATTCGTCTTCAGACTAGGAGGAAAGCCATAAGACCGTATGGATTAGGCCCAAGCAAAAACCCCAGCTACTTGAGACACTTAGACTAAGCCTAAAATACCAAGATCTCTCCATAAGGATGCTTTTTATACTGTACTTCCACAATCTGCTGGCAGTACAAAAAAATAAGCTGCAGATCTCCTTAGGCTGAGTCATGGTGCTTTGGGGCAGGGACCATGCCTATCATGGGAATATTTCACAGTTTCTGCTCTGTTTTCAGTGTATGACACCAAAACACCCACCTGATGACATCCTTTCAAGAGCAAAGGCAGCAATTTGCAGAATTCCGCTTCTTAGGGGAAGTGAGAAATTGCTGAGCTGACACCAAGTCCTGCAGTGTCCCTGTCACCTGCAGAGCCACCGCATCCTCGCCACGGTAGCGGGCATTGTGACAAAGGTTCTATGTCAGCTGGGTGTGGCAGCCAGGCGCCCCCTAGGGGATGGGGAGCCTGTCAGCCCCGGGCCTGTCACTGCCTGCTGGCCCTGCTGCCACCAGCCAGGCCTCTGAAAACTTGTCAAACCATGCCCAGACTTGGGGCCAGTTTGGCCCAAAGTCTGCAAGAGACAAGTCGGGAAGAAAGATATGGGACAGAGGGAGAAAGCGAAGGGAGCAGGAGAAAGGGAAGGAAGAATAAAAAGTAGTGTTGGGCTGCAGGAGTGAGATGGAGGAATTGCAAGAAAAGAGGCAGGAAGCAGGAGAGTGAGAGAAAAGGAAAGAAGAGACATGCAGCCAGACGAGGGCTTAGTGAGAGAGGATGGGACAGAGAACAGGATGAGAAGGACATAAGGCAAGGCTAGGACAGGCAAGGACAGGCAAGGCAAGGCTAGGCTGCAGGACATGTTTTTGCTTTATAGTTTCTAGCACATTCGTCTTCAGACTAGGAGGAAAGCCATAAGACCGTATGGATTAGGCCCAAGCAAAAACCCCAGCTACTTGAGACACTTAGACTAAGCCTAAAATACCAAGATCTCTCCATAAGGATGCTTTTTATACTGTACTTCCACAATCTGCTGGCAGTACAAAAAAATAAGCTGCAGATCTCCTTAGGCTGAGTCATGGTGCTTTGGGGCAGGGACCATGCCTATCATGGGAATATTTCACAGTTTCTGCTCTGTTTTCAGTGTATGACACCAAAACACCCACCTGATGACATCCTTTCAAGAGCAAAGGCAGCAATTTGCAGAATTCCGCTTCTTAGGGGAAGTGAGAAATTGCTGAGCTGACACCAAGTCCTGCAGTGTCCCTGTCACCTGCAGAGCCACCGCATCCTCGCCACGATAGCGGGCATTGTGACAAAGGTTCTATGTCAGCTGGGTGTGGCAGCCAGGCGCCCCCTAGGGGATGGGGAGCCTGTCAGCCCCGGGCCTGTCACTGCCTGCTGGCCCTGCTGCCACCAGCCAGGCCTCTGAAAACTTGTCAAACCATGCCCAGACTTGGGGCCAGTTTGGCCCAAAGTCTGCAAGAGACAAGTCGGGAAGAAAGATATGGGACAGAGGGAGAAAGCGAAGGGAGCAGGAGAAAGGGAAGGAAGAATAAAAAGTAGTGTTGGGCTGCAGGAGTGAGATGGAGGAATTGCAAGAAAAGAGGCAGGAAGCAGGAGAGTGAGAGAAAAGGAAAGAAGAGACATGCAGCCAGACGAGGGCTTAGTGAGAGAGGATGGGACAGAGAACAGGATGAGAAGGACATAAGGCAAGGCTAGGACAGGCAAGGACAGGCAAGGCAAGGCTAGGCTGCAGGACATGTTTTTGCTTTATAGTTTCTAGCACATTCGTCTTCAGACTAGGAGGAAAGCCATAAGACCGTATGGATTAGGCCCAAGCAAAAACCCCAGCTACTTGAGACACTTAGACTAAGCCTAAAATACCAAGATCTCTCCATAAGGATGCTTTTTATACTGTACTTCCACAATCTGCTGGCAGTACAAAAAAATAAGCTGCAGATCTCCTTAGGCTGAGTCATGGTGCTTTGGGGCAGGGACCATGCCTATCATGGGAATATTTCACAGTTTCTGCTCTGTTTTCAGTGTATGACACCAAAACACCCACCTGATGACATCCTTTCAAGAGCAAAGGCAGCAATTTGCAGAATTCCGCTTCTTAGGGGAAGTGAGAAATTGCTGAGCTGACACCAAGTCCTGCAGTGTCCCTGTCACCTGCAGAGCCACCGCATCCTCACCACGGTAGCGGGCATTGTGACAAAGGTTCTATGTCAGCTGGGTGTGGCAGCCAGGCGCCCCCTAGGGGATGGGGAGCCTGTCAGCCCCGGGCCTGTCACTGCCTGCTGGCCCTGCTGCCACCAGCCAGGCCTCTGAAAACTTGTCAAACCATGCCCAGACTTGGGGCCAGTTTGGCCCAAAGTCTGCAAGAGACAAGTCGGGAAGAAAGATATGGGACAGAGGGAGAAAGCGAAGGGAGCAGGAGAAAGGGAAGGAAGAATAAAAAGTAGTGTTGGGCTGCAGGAGTGAGATGGAGGAATTGCAAGAAAAGAGGCAGGAAGCAGGAGAGTGAGAGAAAAGGAAAGAAGAGACATGCAGCCAGACGAGGGCTTAGTGAGAGAGGATGGGACAGAGAACAGGATGAGAAGGACATAAGGCAAGGCTAGGACAGGCAAGGACAGGCAAGGCAAGGCTAGGCTGTAGGACATGTTTTTGCTTTATAGTTTCTAGCACATTCGTCTTCAGACTAGGAGGAAAGCCATAAGACCGTATGGATTAGGCCCAAGCAAAAACCCCAGCTACTTGAGACACTTAGACTAAGCCTAAAATACCAAGATCTCTCCATAAGGATGGTTTTTATACTGTACTTCCACAATCTGCTGGCAGTACAAAAAAATAAGCTGCAGATCTCCTTAGGCTGAGTCATGGTGCTTTGGGGCAGGGACCATGCATATCATGGGAATATTTCACAGTTTCTGCTCTGTTTTCAGTGTATGACACCAAAACACCCACCTGATGACATCCTTTCAAGAGCAAAGGCAGCAATTTGCAGAATTCCGCTTCTTAGGGGAAGTGAGAAATTGCTGAGCTGACACCAAGTCCTGCCGTGTCCCTGTCACCTGCAGAGCCACCGCATCCTCGCCACGGTAGCGGGCATTGTGACAAAGGTTCTATGTCAGCTGGGTGTGGCAGCCAGGCGCCCCCTAGGGGATGGGGAGCCTGTCAGCCCCGGGCCTGTCACTGCCTGCTGGCCCTGCTGCCACCAGCCAGGCCTCTGAAAACTTGTCAAACCATGCCCAGACTTGGGGCCAGTTTGGCCCAAAGTCTGCAAGAGACAAGTCGGGAAGAAAGATATGGGACAGAGGGAGAAAGCGAAGGGAGCAGGAGAAAGGGAAGGAAGAATAAAAAGTAGTGTTGGGCTGCAGGAGTGAGATGGAGGAATTGCAAGAAAAGAGGCAGGAAGCAGGAGAGTGAGAGAAAAATAAAGAAGAGACATGCAGCCAGACGAGGGCTTAGTGAGAGAGGATGGGACAGAGAACAGGATGAGAAGGACATAAGGCAAGGCTAGGACAGGCAAGGACAGGCAAGGCAAGGCTAGGCTGCAGGACATGTTTTTGCTTTATAGTTTCTAGCACATTCGTCTTCAGACTAGGAGGAAAGCCATAAGACCGTATGGATTAGGCCCAAGCAAAAACCCCAGCTACTTGAGACACTTAGACTAAGCCTAAAATACCAAGATCTCTCCATAAGGATGCTTTTTATACTGTACTTCCACAATCTGCTGGCAGTACAAAAAAATAAGCTGCAGATCTCCTTAGGCTGAGTCATGGTGCTTTGGGGCAGGGACCATGCCTATCATGGGAATATTTCACAGTTTCTGCTCTGTTTTCAGTGTATGACACCAAAACACCAACCTGATGACATCCTTTCAAGAGCAAAGGCAGCAATTTGCAGAATTCCGCTTCTTAGGGGAAGTGAGAAATTGCTGAGCTGACACCAAGTCCTGCAGTGTCCCTGTCACCTGCAGAGCCACCGCATCCTCGCCACGGTAGCGGGCATTGTGACAAAGGTTCTATGTCAGCTGGGTGTGGCAGCCAGGCGCCCCCTAGGGAATGGGGAGCCTGTCAGCCCCGGGCTTGTCACTGCCTGCTGGCCCTGCTGCCACCAGCCAGGCCTCTGAAAACTTGTCAAACCATGCCCAGACTTGGGGCCAGTTTGGCCCAAAGTCTGCAAGAGACAAGTCGGGAAGAAAGATATGGGACAGAGGGAGAAAGCGAAGGGAGCAGGAGAAAGGGAAGGAAGAATAAAAAGTAGTGTTGGGCTGCAGGAGTGAGATGGAGGAATTGCAAGAAAAGAGGCAGGAAGCAGGAGAGTGAGAGAAAAGGAAAGAAGAGACATGCAGCCAGACGAGGGCTTAGTGAGAGAGGATGGGACAGAGAACAGGATGAGAAGGACATAAGGCAAGGTTAGGACAGGCAAGGACAGGCAAGGCAAGGCTAGGCTGCAGGACATGTTTTTGCTTTACAGTTTCTAGCCCATTCGTCTTCAAACTAGGAGGAAAGCCATAAGACCGTATGGATTAGGCCCAAGCAAAAACCCCAGCTACTTGAGACACTTAGACTAAGCCTAAAATACCAAGATCTCTCCATAAGGATGGTTTTTATACTGTACTTCCACAATCTGCTGGCAGTACAAAAAAATAAGCTGCAGATCTCCTTAGGCTGAGTCATGGTGCTTTGGGGCAGGGACCATGCATATCATGGGAATATTTCACAGTTTCTGCTCTGTTTTCAGTGTATGACACCAAAACACCCACCTGATGACATCCTTTCAAGAGCAAAGGCAACAATTTGCAGAACTCCGCTTCTTAGGGGAAGTGAGAAATTGCTGAGCTGACACCAAGTCCTGCAGTGTCCCTGTCACCTGCAGAGCCACCGCATCCTCGCCACGGTAGCGGGCATTGTGACAAAGGTTCTATGTCAGCTGGGTGTGGCAGCCAGGCGTCCCCTAGGGGATGGGGAGCCTGTCAGCCCCGGGCCTGTCACTGCCTGCTGGCCCTGCTGCCACCAGCCAGGCCTCTGAAAACTTGTCAAACCATGCCCAGACTTGGGGCCAGTTTGGCCCAAAGTCTGCAAGAGACAAGTCGGGAAGAAAGATATGGGACAGAGGGAGAAAGCGAAGGGAGCAGGAGAAAGGGAAGGAAGAATAAAAAGTAGTGTTGGGCTGCAGGAGTGAGATGGAGGAATTGCAAGAAAAGAGGCAGGAAGCAGGAGAGTGAGAGAAAAGGAAAGAAGAGACATGCAGCCAGACGAGGGGTTAGTGGGAGAGGATGGGACAGAGAACAGGATGAGAAGGACATAAGGCAAGGCTAGGACAGGCAAGGACAGGCAAGGCAAGGCTAGGCTGCAGGACATGTTTTTGCTTTATAGTTTCTAGCACATTCGTCTTCAAACTAGGAGGAAAGCCATAAGACCGTATGGATTAGGCCCAAGCAAAAACCCCAGCTACTTGAGACACTTAGACTAAGCCTAAAATACCAAGATCTCTCCATAAGGATGGTTTTTATACTGTACTTCCACAATCTGCTGGCAGTACAAAAAAATAAGCTGCAGATCTCCTTAGGCTGAGTCATGGTGCTTTGGGGCAGGGACCATGCATATCATGGCAATATTTCACAGTTTCTGCTCTGTTTTCAGTGTATGACACCAAAACACCCACCTGATGACACCCTTTCAAGAGCAAAGGCAGCAATTTGCAGAATTCCGCTTCTTAGGGGAAGTGAGAAATTGCTGAGCTGACACCAAGTCCTGCAGTGTCCCTGTCACCTGCAGAGCCACCGCATCCTCGCCACGGTAGCGGGCATTGTGACAAAGGTTCTATGTCAGCTGGGTGTGGCAGCCAGGCGCCCCCTAGGGGATGGGGAGCCTGTCAGCCCCGGGCCTGTCACTGCCTGCTGGCCCTGCTGCCACCAGCCAGGCCTCTGAAAACTTGTCAAACCATGCCCAGACTTGGGGCCAGTTTGGCCCAAAGTCTGCAAGAGACAAGTCGGGAAGAAAGATATGGGACAGAGGGAGAAAGCGAAGGGAGCAGGAGAAAGGGAAGGAAGAATAAAAAGTAGTGTTGGGCTGCAGGAGTGAGATGGAGGAATTGCAAGAAAAGAGGCAGGAAGCAGGAGAGTGAGAGAAAAGGAAAGAAGAGACATGCAGCCAGACGAGGGGTTAGTGAGAGAGGATGGGACAGAGAACAGGATGAGAAGGACATAAGGCAAGGCTAGGACAGGCAAGGACAGGCAAGGCAAGGCTAGGCTGCAGGACATGTATTTGCTTTACAGTTTCTAGCACATTCGTCTTCAGACTAGGAGGAAAGCCATAAGACCGTATGGATTAGGCCCAAGCAAAAACCCCAGCTACTTGAGACACTTAGACTAAGCCTAAAATACCAAGATCTCTCCATAAGGATGGTTTTTATACTGTACTTCCACAATCTGCTGGCAGTACAAAAAAATAAGCTGCAGATCTCCTTAGGCTGAGTCATGGTGCTTTGGGGCAGGGACCATGCATATCATGGCAATATTTCACAGTTTCTGCTCTGTTCTCAGTGTATGACACCAAAACACCAACCTGATGACATCCTTTCAAGAGCAAAGGCAGCAATTTGCAGAATTCCGCTTCTTAGGGGAAGTGAGAAATTGCTGAGCTGACACCAAGTCCTGCAGTGTCCCTGTCACCTGCAGAGCCACCGCATCCTCGCCACGGTAGCGGGCATTGTGACAAAGGTTCTATGTCAGCTGGGTGTGGCAGCCAGGCGCCCCCTAGGGAATGGGGAGCCTGTCAGCCCCGGGCTTGTCACTGCCTGCTGGCCCTGCTGCCACCAGCCAGGCCTCTGAAAACTTGTCAAACCATGCCCAGACTTGGGGCCAGTTTGGCCCAAAGTCTGCAAGAGACAAGTCGGGAAGAAAGATATGGGACAGAGGGAGAAAGCGAAGGGAGCAGGAGAAAGGGAAGGAAGAATAAAAAGTAGTGTTGGGCTGCAGGAGTGAGATGGAGGAATTGCAAGAAAAGAGGCAGGAAGCAGGAGAGTGAGAGAAAAGGAAAGAAGAGACATGCAGCCAGACGAGGGCTTAGTGAGAGAGGATGGGACAGAGAACAGGATGAGAAGGACATAAGGCAAGGTTAGGACAGGCAAGGACAGGCAAGGCAAGGCTAGGCTGCAGGACATGTTTTTGCTTTACAGTTTCTAGCCCATTCGTCTTCAAACTAGGAGGAAAGCCATAAGACCGTATGGATTAGGCCCAAGCAAAAACCCCAGCTACTTGAGACACTTAGACTAAGCCTAAAATACCAAGATCTCTCCATAAGGATGGTTTTTATACTGTACTTCCACAATCTGCTGGCAGTACAAAAAAATAAGCTGCAGATCTCCTTAGGCTGAGTCATGGTGCTTTGGGGCAGGGACCATGCATATCATGGGAATATTTCACAGTTTCTGCTCTGTTTTCAGTGTATGACACCAAAACACCCACCTGATGACATCCTTTCAAGAGCAAAGGCAACAATTTGCAGAACTCCGCTTCTTAGGGGAAGTGAGAAATTGCTGAGCTGACACCAAGTCCTGCAGTGTCCCTGTCACCTGCAGAGCCACCGCATCCTCGCCACGGTAGCGGGCATTGTGACAAAGGTTCTATGTCAGCTGGGTGTGGCAGCCAGGCGTCCCCTAGGGGATGGGGAGCCTGTCAGCCCCGGGCCTGTCACTGCCTGCTGGCCCTGCTGCCACCAGCCAGGCCTCTGAAAACTTGTCAAACCATGCCCAGACTTGGGGCCAGTTTGGCCCAAAGTCTGCAAGAGACAAGTCGGGAAGAAAGATATGGGACAGAGGGAGAAAGCGAAGGGAGCAGGAGAAAGGGAAGGAAGAATAAAAAGTAGTGTTGGGCTGCAGGAGTGAGATGGAGGAATTGCAAGAAAAGAGGCAGGAAGCAGGAGAGTGAGAGAAAAGGAAAGAAGAGACATGCAGCCAGACGAGGGGTTAGTGGGAGAGGATGGGACAGAGAACAGGATGAGAAGGACATAAGGCAAGGCTAGGACAGGCAAGGACAGGCAAGGCAAGGCTAGGCTGCAGGACATGTTTTTGCTTTATAGTTTCTAGCACATTCGTCTTCAAACTAGGAGGAAAGCCATAAGACCGTATGGATTAGGCCCAAGCAAAAACCCCAGCTACTTGAGACACTTAGACTAAGCCTAAAATACCAAGATCTCTCCATAAGGATGGTTTTTATACTGTACTTCCACAATCTGCTGGCAGTACAAAAAAATAAGCTGCAGATCTCCTTAGGCTGAGTCATGGTGCTTTGGGGCAGGGACCATGCATATCATGGCAATATTTCACAGTTTCTCCTCTGTTTTCAGTGTATGACACCAAAACACCCACCTGATGACACCCTTTCAAGAGCAAAGGCAGCAATTTGCAGAATTCTGCTTCTTAGGGGAAGTGAGAAATTGCTGAGCTGACACCAAGTCCTGCAGTGTCCCTGTCACCTGCAGAGCCACCGCATCCTCGCCACGGTAGCGGGCATTGTGACAAAGGTTCTATGTCAGCTGGGTGTGGCAGCCAGGCGCCCCCTAGGGGATGGGGAGCCTGTCAGCCCCGGGCCTGTCACTGCCTGCTGGCCCTGCTGCCACCAGCCAGGCCTCTGAAAACTTGTCAAACCATGCCCAGACTTGGGGCCAGTTTGGCCCAAAGTCTGCAAGAGACAAGTCGGGAAGAAAGATATGGGACAGAGGGAGAAAGCGAAGGGAGCAGGAGAAAGGGAAGGAAGAATAAAAAGTAGTGTTGGGCTGCAGGAGTGAGATGGAGGAATTGCAAGAAAAGAGGCAGGAAGCAGGAGACTGAGAGAAAAGGAAAGAAGAGACATGCAGCCAGACGAGGGCTTAGTGAGAGAGGATGGGACAGAGAACAGGATGAGAAGGACATAAGGCAAGGCTAGGACAGGCAAGGACAGGCAAGGCAAGGCTAGGCTGCAGGACATGTATTTGCTTTACAGTTTCTAGCACATTCGTCTTCAGACTAGGAGGAAAGCCATAAGACCGTATGGATTAGGCCCAAGCAAAAACCCCAGCTACTTGAGACACTTAGACTAAGCCTAAAATACCAAGATCTCTCCATAAGGATGGTTTTTATACTGTACTTCCACAATCTGCTGGCAGTACAAAAAAATAAGCTGCAGATCTCCTTAGGCTGAGTCATGGTGCTTTGGGGCAGGGACCATGCATATCATGGGAATATTTCACAGTTTCTGCTCTGTTTTCAGTGTATGACACCAAAACACCCACCTGATGACATCCTTTCAAGAGCAAAGGCAACAATTTGCAGAACTCCGCTTCTTAGGGGAAGTGAGAAATTGCTGAGCTGACACCAAATCCTGCAGTGTCCCTGTCACCTGCAGAGCCACCGCATCCTCGCCACGGTAGCGGGCATTGTGACAAAGGTTCTATGTCAGCTGGGTGTGGCAGCCAGGCGCCCCCTAGGGGATGGGGAGCCTGTCAGCCCCGGGCCTGTCACTGCCTGCTGGCCCTGCTGCCACCAGCCAGGCCTCTGAAAACTTGTCAAACCATGCCCAGACTTGGGGCCAGTTTGGCCCAAAGTCTGCAAGAGACAAGTCGGGAAGAAAGATATGGGACAGAGGGAGAAAGCGAAGGGAGCAGGAGAAAGGGAAGGAAGAATAAAAAGTAGTGTTGGGCTGCAGGAGTGAGATGGAGGAATTGCAAGAAAAGAGGCAGGAAGCAGGAGAGTGAGAGAAAAGGAAAGAAGAGACATGCAGCCAGACGAGGGCTTAGTGAGAGAGGATGGGACAGAGAACAGGATGAGAAGGACATAAGGCAAGGCTAGGACAGGCAAGGACAGGCAAGGCAAGGCTAGGCTGCAGGACATGTTTTTGCTTTATAGTTTCTAGCACATTCGTCTTCAGACTAGGAGGAAAGCCATAAGACCGTATGGATTAGGCCCAAGCAAAAACCCCAGCTACTTGAGACACTTAGACTAAGCCTAAAATACCAAGATCTCTCCATAAGGATGGTTTTTATACTGTACTTCCACAATCTGCTGGCAGTACAAAAAAATAAGCTGCAGATCTCCTTAGGCTGAGTCATGGTGCTTTGGGGCAGGGACCATGCATATCATGGCAATATTTCACAGTTTCTCCTCTGTTTTCAGTGTATGACACCAAAACACCCACCTGATGACACCCTTTCAAGAGCAAAGGCAGCAATTTGCAGAATTCTGCTTCTTAGGGGAAGTGAGAAATTGCTGAGCTGACACCAAGTCCTGCAGTGTCCCTGTCACCTGCAGAGCCACCGCATCCTCGCCACGGTAGCGGGCATTGTGACAAAGGTTCTATGTCAGCTGGGTGTGGCAGCCAGGCGCCCCCTAGGGGATGGGGAGCCTGTCAGCCCCGGGCCTGTCACTGCCTGCTGGCCCTGCTGCCACCAGCCAGGCCTCTGAAAACTTGTCAAACCATGCCCAGACTTGGGGCCAGTTTGGCCCAAAGTCTGCAAGAGACAAGTCGGGAAGAAAGATATGGGACAGAGGGAGAAAGCGAAGGGAGCAGGAGAAAGGGAAGGAAGAATAAAAAGTAGTGTTGGGCTGCAGGAGTGAGATGGAGGAATTGCAAGAAAAGAGGCAGGAAGCAGGAGAGTGAGAGAAAAGGAAAGAAGAGACATGCAGCCAGACGAGGGCTTAGTGAGAGAGGATGGGACAGAGAACAGGATGAGAAGGACATAAGGCAAGGCTAGGACAGGCAAGGACAGGCAAGGCAAGGCTAGGCTGCAGGACATGTTTTTGCTTTATAGTTTCTAGCACATTCGTCTTCAGACTAGGAGGAAAGCCATAAGACCGTATGGATTAGGCCCAAGCAAAAACCCCAGCTACTTGAGACACTTAGACTAAGCCTAAAATACCAAGATCTCTCCATAAGGATGGTTTTTATACTGTACTTCCACAATCTGCTGGCAGTACAAAAAAATAAGCTGCAGATCTCCTTAGGCTGAGTCATGGTGCTTTGGGGCAGGGACCATGCATATCATGGGAATATTTCACAGTTTCTGCTCTGTTTTCAGTGTATGACACCAAAACACCCACCTGATGACATCCTTTCAAGAGCAAAGGCAGCAATTTGCAGAATTCCGCTTCTTAGGGGAAGTGAGAAATTGCTGAGCTGACACCAAGTCCTGCAGTGTCCCTGTCACCTGCAGAGCCACCGCATCCTCGCCACGGTAGCGGGCATTGTGACAAAGGTTCTATGTCAGCTGGGTGTGGCAGCCAGGCGCCCCCTAGGGGATGGGGAGCCTGTCAGCCCCGGGCCTGTCACTGCCTGCTGGCCCTGCTGCCACCAGCCAGGCCTCTGAAAACTTGTCAAACCATGCCCAGACTTGGGGCCAGTTTGGCCCAAAGTCTGCAAGAGACAAGTCGGGAAGAAAGATATGGGACAGAGGGAGAAAGCGAAGGGAGCAGGAGAAAGGGAAGGAAGAATAAAAAGTAGTGTTGGGCTGCAGGAGTGAGATGGAGGAATTGCAAGAAAAGAGGCAGGAAGCAGGAGAGTGAGAGAAAAGGAAAGAAGAGACATGCAGCCAGACAAGGGGTTAGTGAGAGAGGATGGGACAGAGAACAGGATGAGAAGGACATAAGGCAAGGCTAGGACAGGCAAGGACAGGCAAGGCAAGGCTAGGCTGCAGGACATGTTTTTGCTTTATAGTTTCTAGCACATTCGTCTTCAGACGAGGAGGAAAGCCATAAGACCGTATGGATTAGGCCCAAGCAAAAACCCCAGCTACTTGAGACACTTAGACTAAGCCTAAAATACCAAGATCTCTCCATAAGGATGCTTTTTATTCTGTACTTCCACAATCTGCTGGCAGTACAAAAAAATAAGCTGCAGATCTCCTTAGGCTGAGTCATGGTGCTTTGGGGCAGGGACCATGCATATCATGGGAATATTTCACAGTTTCTGCTCTGTTTTCAGTGTATGACACCAAAACACCCACCTGATGACATCCTTTCAAGAGCAAAGGCAGCAATTTGCAGAATTCCGCTTCTTAGGGGAAGTGAGAAATTGCTGAGCTGACACCAAGTCCTGCAGTGTCCCTGTCACCTGCAGAGCCACCGCATCCTCGCCACGGTAGCGGGCATTGTGACAAAGGTTCTATGTCAGCTGGGTGTGGCAGCCAGGCGCCCCCTAGGGGATGGGGAGCCTGTCAGCCCCGGGCCTGTCACTGCCTGCTGGCCCTGCTGCCACCAGCCAGGCCTCTGAAAACTTGTCAAACCATGCCCAGACTTGGGGCCAGTTTGGCCCAAAGTCTGCAAGAGACAAGTCGGGAAGAAAGATATGGGACAGAGGGAGAAAGCGAAGGGAGCAGGAGAAAGGGAAGGAAGAATAAAAAGTAGTGTTGGGCTGCAGGAGTGAGATGGAGGAATTGCAAGAAAAGAGGCAGGAAGCAGGAGAGTGAGAGAAAAGGAAAGAAGAGACATGCAGCCAGACGAGGGGTTAGTGAGACAGGATGGGACAGAGAACAGGATGAGAAGGACATAAGGCAAGGCTAGGACAAGCAAGGACAGGCAAGGCAAGGCTAGGCTGCAGGACATGTTTTTGCTTTATAGTTTCTAGCACATTCGTCTTCAGACTAGGAGGAAAGCCATAAGACCGTATGGATTAGGCCCAAGCAGAAACCCCAGCTACTTGAGACACTTAGACTAAGCCTAAAATACCAAGATCTCTCCATAAGGATGGTTTTTATACTGTACTTCCACAATCTGCTGGCAGTACAAAAAAATAAGCTGCAGATCTCCTTAGGCTGAGTCATGGTGCTTTGGGGCAGGGACCATGCATATCATGGGAATACTTCACAGTTTCTGCTCTGTTTTCAGTGTATGACACCAAAACACCCACCTGATGACATCCTTTCAAGAGCAAAGGCAGCAATTTGCAGAATTCCGCTTCTTAGGGGAAGTGAGAAATTGCTGAGCTGACACCAAGTCCTGCAGTGTCCCTGTCACCTGCAGAGCCACCGCATCCTCGCCACGGTAGCAGGCATTGTGACAAAGGTTCTATGTCAGCTGGGTGTGGTAGCCAGGCGCCCCCTAGGGGATGGGGAGCCTGTCAGCTCCGCGCCTGTCACTGCCTGCTGGCTCTGCTGCCACCAGCCAGGCCTCTGAAAACTTGTCAAACCATGCCCAGACTTGAGGCCAGTTTGGCCCAAAGTCTGCAAGAGACAAGTCGGGAAGAAAGATATGGGACAGAGGGAGAAAGCGAAGGGAGCAGGAGAAAGGGAAGGAAGAATAAAAAGTAGTGTTGGGCTGCAGGAGTGAGATGGAGGAATTGCAAGAAAAGAGGCAGGAAGCAGGAGAGTGAGAGAAAAGGAAAGAAGAGACATGCAGCCAGACAAGGGGTTAGTGAGAGAGGATGGGACAGAGAACAGGATGAGAAGGACATAAGGCAAGGCTAGGACAGGCAAGGACAGGCAAGGCAAGGCTAGGCTGCAGGACATGTTTTTGCTTTATAGTTTCTAGCACATTCGTCTTCAGACGAGGAGGAAAGCCATAAGACCGTATGGATTAGGCCCAAGCAAAAACCCCAGCTACTTGAGACACTTAGACTAAGCCTAAAATACCAAGATCTCTCCATAAGGATGCTTTTTATACTGTACTTCCACAATCTGCTGGCAGTACAAAAAAATAAGCTGCAGATCTCCTTAGGCTGAGTCATGGTGCTTTGGGGCAGGGACCATGCCTATCATGGGAATATTTCACAGTTTCTGCTCTGTTTTCAGTGTATGACACCAAAACACCCACCTGATGACATCCTTTCAAGAGCAAAGACAACAATTTGCAGAACTCCGCTTCTTAGGGGAAGTGAGAAATTGCTGAGCTGACACCAAGTCCTGCAGTGTCCCTGTCACCTGCAGAGCCACCGCATCCTCGCCACGGTAGCGGGCATTGTGACAAAGGTTCTATGTCAGCTGGGTGTGGCAGCCAGGCGCCCCCTAGGGGATGGGGAGCCTGTCAGCCCCGGGCCTGTCACTGCCTGCTGGCCCTGCTGCCACCAGCCAGGCCTCTGAAAACTTGTCAAACCATGCCCAGAATTGAGGCCAGTTTGGCCCAAAGTCTGCAAGAGACAAGTCGGGAAGAAAGATATGGGACAGAGGGAGAAAGCGAAGGGAGCAGGAGAAAGGGAAGGAAGAATAAAAAGTAGTGTTGGGCTGCAGGAGTGAGATGGAGGAATTGCAAGAAAAGAGGCAGGAAGCAGGAGACTGAGAGAAAAGGAAAGAAGAGACATGCAGCCAGACGAGGGCTTAGTGAGAGAGGATGGGACAGAGAACAGGATGAGAAGGACATAAGGCAAGGCTAGGACAGGCAAGGACAGGCAAGGCAAGGCTAGGCTGCAGGACATGTTTTTGCTTTATAGTTTCTAGCACATTCGTCTTCAGACTAGGAGGAAAGCCATAAGACCGTATGGATTAGGCCCAAGCAAAAACCCCAGCTACTTGAGACACTTAGACTAAGCCTAAAATACCAAGATCTCTCCATAAGGATGGTTTTTATACTGTACTTCCACAATCTGCTGGCAGTACAAAAAAATAAGCTGCAGATCTCCTTAGGCTGAGTCATGGTGCTTTGGGGCAGGGACCATGCATATCATGGGAATATTTCACAGTTTCTGCTCTGTTTTCAGTGTATGACACCAAAACACCCACCTGATGACATCCTTTCAAGAGCAAAGGCAGCAATTTGCAGAATTCCGCTTCTTAGGGGAAGTGAGAAATTGCTGAGCTGACACCAAGTCCTGCAGTGTCCCTGTCACCTGCAGAGCCACCGCATCCTCGCCACGGTAGCGGGCATTGTGACAAAGGTTCTATGTCAGCTGGGTGTGGCAGCCAGGCGCCCCCTAGGGGATGGGGAGCCTGTCAGCCCCGGGCCTGTCACTGCCTGCTGGCCCTGCTGCCACCAGCCAGGCCTCTGAAAACTTGTCAAACCATGCCCAGACTTGGGGCCAGTTTGGCCCAAAGTCTGCAAGAGACAAGTCGGGAAGAAAGATATGGGACAGAGGGAGAAAGCGAAGGGAGCAGGAGAAAGGGAAGGAAGAATAAAAAGTAGTGTTGGGCTGCAGGAGTGAGATGGAGGAATTGCAAGAAAAGAGGCAGGAAGCAGGAGACTGAGAGAAAAGGAAAGAAGAGACATGCAGCCAGACGAGGGCTTAGTGAGAGAGGATGGGACAGAGAACAGGATGAGAAGGACATAAGGCAAGGCTAGGACAGGCAAGGACAGGCAAGGCAAGGCTAGGCTGCAGGACATGTTTTTGCTTTATAGTTTCTAGCACATTCGTCTTCAGACTAGGAGGAAAGCCATAAGACCGTATGGATTAGGCCCAAGCAAAAACCCCAGCTACTTGAGACACTTAGACTAAGCCTAAAATACCAAGATCTCTCCATAAGGATGGTTTTTATACTGTACTTCCACAATCTGCTGGCAGTACAAAAAAATAAGCTGCAGATCTCCTTAGGCTGAGTCATGGTGCTTTGGGGCAGGGACCATGCATATCATGGGAATACTTCACAGTTTCTGCTCTGTTTTCAGTGTATGACACCAAAACACCCACCTGATGACATCCTTTCAAGAGCAAAGGCAGCAATTTGCAGAATTCCGCTTCTTAGGGGAAGTGAGAAATTGCTGAGCTGACACCAAGTCCTGCAGTGTCCCTGTCACCTGCAGAGCCACCGCATCCTCGCCACGGTAGCAGGCATTGTGACAAAGGTTCTATGTCAGCTGGGTGTGGTAGCCAGGCGCCCCCTAGGGGATGGGGAGCCTGTCAGCTCCGCGCCTGTCACTGCCTGCTGGCTCTGCTGCCACCAGCCAGGCCTCTGAAAACTTGTCAAACCATGCCCAGACTTGAGGCCAGTTTGGCCCAAAGTCTGCAAGAGACAAGTCGGGAAGAAAGATATGGGACAGAGGGAGAAAGCGAAGGGAGCAGGAGAAAGGGAAGGAAGAATAAAAAGTAGTGTTGGGCTGCAGGAGTGAGATGGAGGAATTGCAAGAAAAGAGGCAGGAAGCAGGAGAGTGAGAGAAAAGGAAAGAAGAGACATGCAGCCAGACAAGGGGTTAGTGAGAGAGGATGGGACAGAGAACAGGATGAGAAGGACATAAGGCAAGGCTAGGACAGGCAAGGACAGGCAAGGCAAGGCTAGGCTGCAGGACATGTTTTTGCTTTATAGTTTCTAGCACATTCGTCTTCAGACGAGGAGGAAAGCCATAAGACCGTATGGATTAGGCCCAAGCAAAAACCCCAGCTACTTGAGACACTTAGACTAAGCCTAAAATACCAAGATCTCTCCATAAGGATGCTTTTTATACTGTACTTCCACAATCTGCTGGCAGTACAAAAAAATAAGCTGCAGATCTCCTTAGGCTGAGTCATGGTGCTTTGGGGCAGGGACCATGCCTATCATGGGAATATTTCACAGTTTCTGCTCTGTTTTCAGTGTATGACACCAAAACACCCACCTGATGACATCCTTTCAAGAGCAAAGACAACAATTTGCAGAACTCCGCTTCTTAGGGGAAGTGAGAAATTGCTGAGCTGACACCAAGTCCTGCAGTGTCCCTGTCACCTGCAGAGCCACCGCATCCTCGCCACGGTAGCGGGCATTGTGACAAAGGTTCTATGTCAGCTGGGTGTGGCAGCCAGGCGCCCCCTAGGGGATGGGGAGCCTGTCAGCCCCGGGCCTGTCACTGCCTGCTGGCCCTGCTGCCACCAGCCAGGCCTCTGAAAACTTGTCAAACCATGCCCAGAATTGAGGCCAGTTTGGCCCAAAGTCTGCAAGAGACAAGTCGGGAAGAAAGATATGGGACAGAGGGAGAAAGCGAAGGGAGCAGGAGAAAGGGAAGGAAGAATAAAAAGTAGTGTTGGGCTGCAGGAGTGAGATGGAGGAATTGCAAGAAAAGAGGCAGGAAGCAGGAGAGTGAGAGAAAAGGAAAGAAGAGACATGCAGCCAGACGAGGGCTTAGTGAGAGAGGATGGGACAGAGAACAGGATGAGAAGGACATAAGGCAAGGCTAGGACAGGCAAGGACAGGCAAGGCAAGGCTAGGCTGCAGGACATGTTTTTGCTTTATAGTTTCTAGCACATTCGTCTTCAGACTAGGAGGAAAGCCATAAGACCGTATGGATTAGGCCCAAGCAAAAACCCCAGCTACTTGAGACACTTAGACTAAGCCTAAAATACCAAGATCTCTCCATAAGGATGGTTTTTATACTGTACTTCCACAATCTGCTGGCAGTACAAAAAAATAAGCTGCAGATCTCCTTAGGCTGAGTCATGGTGCTTTGGGGCAGGGACCATGCATATCATGGGAATATTTCACAGTTTCTGCTCTGTTTTCAGTGTATGACACCAAAACACCCACCTGATGACATCCTTTCAAGAGCAAAGGCAGCAATTTGCAGAATTCCGCTTCTTAGGGGAAGTGAGAAATTGCTGAGCTGACACCAAGTCCTGCAGTGTCCCTGTCACCTGCAGAGCCACCGCATCCTCGCCACGGTAGCGGGCATTGTGACAAAGGTTCTATGTCAGCTGGGTGTGGCAGCCAGGCGCCCCCTAGGGGATGGGGAGCCTGTCAGCCCCGGGCCTGTCACTGCCTGCTGGCCCTGCTGCCACCAGCCAGGCCTCTGAAAACTTGTCAAACCATGCCCAGACTTGGGGCCAGTTTGGCCCAAAGTCTGCAAGAGACAAGTCGGGAAGAAAGATATGGGACAGAGGGAGAAAGCGAAGGGAGCAGGAGAAAGGGAAGGAAGAATAAAAAGTAGTGTTGGGCTGCAGGAGTGAGATGGAGGAATTGCAAGAAAAGAGGCAGGAAGCAGGAGACTGAGAGAAAAGGAAAGAAGAGACATGCAGCCAGACGAGGGCTTAGTGAGAGAGGATGGGACAGAGAACAGGATGAGAAGGACATAAGGCAAGGCTAGGACAGGCAAGGACAGGCAAGGCAAGGCTAGGCTGCAGGACATGTTTTTGCTTTATAGTTTCTAGCACATTCGTCTTCAGACTAGGAGGAAAGCCATAAGACCGTATGGATTAGGCCCAAGCAAAAACCCCAGCTACTTGAGACACTTAGACTAAGCCTAAAATACCAAGATCTCTCCATAAGGATGCTTTTTATACTGTACTTCCACAATCTGCTGGCAGTACAAAAAAATAAGCTGCAGATCTCCTTAGGCTGAGTCATGGTGCTTTGGGGCAGGGACCATGCATATCATGGGAATATTTCACAGTTTCTGCTCTGTTTTCAGTGTATGACACCAAAACACCCACCTGATGACATCCTTTCAAGAGCAAAGGCAGCAATTTGCAGAATTCCGCTTCTTAGGGGAAGTGAGAAATTGCTGAGCTGACACCAAGTCCTGCAGTGTCCCTGTCACCTGCAGAGCCACCGCATCCTCGCCACGGTAGCGGGCATTGTGACAAAGGTTCTATGTCAGCTGGGTGTGGCAGCCAGGCGCCCCCTAGGGGATGGGGAGCCTGTCAGCCCCGGGCCTGTCACTGCCTGCTGGCCCTGCTGCCACCAGCCAGGCCTCTGAAAACTTGTCAAACCATGCCCAGACTTGGGGCCAGTTTGGCCCAAAGTCTGCAAGAGACAAGTCGGGAAGAAAGATATGGGACAGAGGGAGAAAGCGAAGGGAGCAGGAGAAAGGGAAGGAAGAATAAAAAGTAGTGTTGGGCTGCAGGAGTGAGATGGAGGAATTGCAAGAAAAGAGGCAGGAAGCAGGAGAGTGAGAGAAAAGGAAAGAAGAGACATGCAGCCAGACGAGGGCTTAGTGAGAGAGGATGGGACAGAGAACAGGATGAGAAGGACATAAGGCAAGGCTAGGACAGGCAAGGACAGGCAAGGCAAGGCTAGGCTGCAGGACATGTTTTTGCTTTATAGTTTCTAGCACATTCATCTTCAGACTAGGAGGAAAGCCATAAGACCGTATGGATTAGGCCCAAGCAAAAACCCCAGCTACTTGAGACACTTAGACTAAGCCTAAAATACCAAGATCTCTCCATAAGGATGCTTTTTATACTGTACTTCCACAATCTGCTGGCAGTACAAAAAAATAAGCTGCAGATCTCCTTAGGCTGAGTCATGGTGCTTTGGGGCAGGGACCATGCCTATCATGGGAATATTTCACAGTTTCTGCTCTGTTTTCAGTGTATGACACCAAAACACCACCTGATGACATCCTTTCAAGAGCAAAGGCAGCAATTTGCAGAATTCCGCTTCTTAGGGGAAGTGAGAAATTGCTGAGCTGACACCAAGTCCTGCAGTGTCCCTGTCACCTGCAGAGCCACCGCATCCTCGCCACGGTAGCGGGCATTGTGACAAAGGTTCTATGTCAGCTGGGTGTGGCAGCCAGGCGCCCCCTAGGGGATGGGGAGCCTGTCAGCCCCGGGCCTGTCACTGCCTGCTGGCCCTGCTGCCACCAGCCAGGCCTCTGAAAACTTGTCAAACCATGCCCAGAATTGAGGCCAGTTTGGCCCAAAGTCTGCAAGAGACAAGTCGGGAAGAAAGATATGGGACAGAGGGAGAAAGCGAAGGGAGCAGGAGAAAGGGAAGGAGGAATAAAAAGTAGTGTTGGGCTGCAGGATTGAGATGGAGGAATTGCAAGAAAAGAGGCAGGAAGCAGGAGACTGAGAGAAAAGGAAAGAAGAGACATGCAGCCAGACGAGGGCTTAGTGAGAGAGGATGGGACAGAGAACAGGATGAGAAGGACATAAGGCAAGGCTAGGACAGGCAAGGACAGGCAAGGCAAGGCTAGGCTGCAGGACATGTTTTTGCTTTATAGTTTCTAGCACATTCGTCTTCAGACTAGGAGGAAAGCCATAAGACCGTATGGATTAGGCCCAAGCAAAAACCCCAGCTACTTGAGACACTTAGACTAAGCCTAAAATACCAAGATCTCTCCATAAGGATGCTTTTTATACTGTACTTCCACAATCTGCTGGCAGTACAAAAAAATAAGCTGCAGATCTCCTTAGGCTGAGTCATGGTGCTTTGGGGCAGGGACCATGCATATCATGGGAATATTTCACAGTTTCTGCTCTGTTTTCAGTGTATGACACCAAAACACCCACCTGATGACATCCTTTCAAGAGCAAAGGCAGCAATTTGCAGAATTCCGCTTCTTAGGGGAAGTGAGAAATTGCTGAGCTGACACCAAGTCCTGCAGTGTCCCTGTCACCTGCAGAGCCACCGCATCCTCGCCACGGTAGCGGGCATTGTGACAAAGGTTCTATGTCAGCTGGGTGTGGCAGCCAGGCGCCCCCTAGGGGATGGGGAGCCTGTCAGCCCCGGGCCTGTCACTGCCTGCTGGCCCTGCTGCCACCAGCCAGGCCTCTGAAAACTTGTCAAACCATGCCCAGACTTGGGGCCAGTTTGGCCCAAAGTCTGCAAGAGACAAGTCGGGAAGAAAGATATGGGACAGAGGGAGAAAGCGAAGGGAGCAGGAGAAAGGGAAGGAAGAATAAAAAGTAGTGTTGGGCTGCAGGAGTGAGATGGAGGAATTGCAAGAAAAGAGGCAGGAAGCAGGAGAGTGAGAGAAAAGGAAAGAAGAGACATGCAGCCAGACGAGGGCTTAGTGAGAGAGGATGGGACAGAGAACAGGATGAGAAGGACATAAGGCAAGGCTAGGACAGGCAAGGACAGGCAAGGCAAGGCTAGGCTGCAGGACATGTTTTTGCTTTATAGTTTCTAGCACATTCGTCTTCAGACGAGGAGGAAAGCCATAAGATCGTATGGATTAGGCCCAAGCAAAAACCCCAGCTACTTGAGACACTTAGACTAAGCCTAAAATACCAAGATCTCTCCATAAGGATGCTTTTTATACTGTACTTCCACAATCTGCTGGCAGTACAAAAAAATAAGCTGCAGATCTCCTTAGGCTGAGTCATGGTGCTTTGGGGCAGGGACCATGCATATCATGGGAATATTTCACAGTTTCTGCTCTGTTTTCAGTGTATGACACCAAAACACCACCTGATGACATCCTTTCAAGAGCAAAGGCAGCAATTTGCAGAATTCCGCTTCTTAGGGGAAGTGAGAAATTGCTGAGCTGACACCAAGTCCTGCAGTGTCCCTGTCACCTGCAGAGCCACCGCATCCTCGCCACGGTAGCGGGCATTGTGACAAAGGTTCTATGTCAGCTGGGTGTGGCAGCCAGGCGCCCCCTAGGGGATGGGGAGCCTGTCAGCCCCGGGCCTGTCACTGCCTGGTGTCCCTGCTGCCACCAGCCAGGCCTCTGAAAACTTGTCAAACCATGCCCAGACTTGGGGCCAGTTTGGCCCAAAGTCTGCAAGAGACAAGTCGGGAAGAAAGATATGGGACAGAGGGAGAAAGCGAAGGGAGCAGGAGAAAGGGAAGGAAGAATAAAAAGTAGTGTTGGGCTGCAGGAGTGAGATGGAGGAATTGCAAGAAAAGAGGCAGGAAGCAGGAGAGTGAGAGAAAAGGAAAGAAGAGACATGCAGCCAGACGAGGGCTTAGTGAGAGAGGATGGGACAGAGAACAGGATGAGAAGGACATAAGGCAAGGCTAGGACAGGCAAGGACAGGCAAGGCAAGGCTAGGCTGCAGGACATGTTTTTGCTTTATAGTTTCTAGCACATTCGTCTTCAGACTAGGAGGAAAGCCATAAGACCGTATGGATTAGGCCCAAGCAAAAACCCCAGCTACTTGAGACACTTAGACTAAGCCTAAAATACCAAGATCTCTCCATAAGGATGCTTTTTATACTGTACTTCCACAATCTGCTGGCAGTACAAAAAAATAAGCTGCAGATCTCCTTAGGCTGAGTCATGGTGCTTTGGGGCAGGGACCATGCCTATCATGGGAATATTTCACAGTTTCTGCTCTGTTTTCAGTGTATGACACCAAAACACCCACCTGATGACATCCTTTCAAGAGCAAAGGCAGCAATTTGCAGAATTCCGCTTCTTAGGGGAAGTGAGAAATTGCTGAGCTGACACCAAGTCCTGCAGTGTCCCTGTCACCTGCAGAGCCACCGCATCCTCGCCACGGTAGCGGGCATTGTGACAAAGGTTCTATGTCAGCTGGGTGTGGCAGCCAGGCGCCCCCTAGGGGATGGGGAGCCTGTCAGCCCCGGGCCTGTCACTGCCTGCTGGCCCTGCTGCCACCAGCCAGGCCTCTGAAAACTTGTCAAACCATGCCTAGACTTGGGGCCAGTTTGGCCCAAAGTCTGCAAGAGACAAGTCGGGAAGAAAGATATGGGACAGAGGGAGAAAGCGAAGGGAGCAGGAGAAAGGGAAGGAAGAATAAAAAGTAGTGTTGGGCTGCAGGAGTGAGATGGAGGAATTGCAAGAAAAGAGGCAGGAAGCAGGAGAGTGAGAGAAAAGGAAAGAAGAGACATGCAGCCAGACGAGGGCTTAGTGAGAGAGGATGGGACAGAGAACAGGATGAGAAGGACATAAGGCAAGGCTAGGACAGGCAAGGACAGGCAAGGCAAGGCTAGGCTGCAGGACATGTTTTTGCTTTATAGTTTCTAGCACATTCGTCTTCAGACTAGGAGGAAAGCCATAAGACCGTATGGATTAGGCCCAAGCAAAAACCCCAGCTACTTGAGACACTTAGACTAAGCCTAAAATACCAAGATCTCTCCATAAGGATGCTTTTTATACTGTACTTCCACAATCTGCTGGCAGTACAAAAAAATAAGCTGCAGATCTCCTTAGGCTGAGTCATGGTGCTTTGGGGCAGGGACCATGCCTATCATGGGAATATTTCACAGTTTCTGCTCTGTTTTCAGTGTATGACACCAAAACACCCACCTGATGACATCCTTTCAAGAGCAAAGGCAGCAATTTGCAGAATTCCGCTTCTTAGGGGAAGTGAGAAATTGCTGAGCTGACACCAAGTCCTGCAGTGTCCCTGTCACCTGCAGAGCCACCGCATCCTCGCCACGGTAGCGGGCATTGTGACAAAGGTTCTATGTCAGCTGGGTGTGGCAGCCAGGCGCCCCCTAGGGGATGGGGAGCCTGTCAGCCCCGGGCCTGTCACTGCCTGCTGGCCCTGCTGCCACCAGCCAGGCCTCTGAAAACTTGTCAAACCATGCCCAGACTTGGGGCCAGTTTGGCCCAAAGTCTGCAAGAGACAAGTCGGGAAGAAAGATATGGGACAGAGGGAGAAAGCGAAGGGAGCAGGAGAAAGGGAAGGAAGAATAAAAAGTAGTGTTGGGCTGCAGGAGTGAGATGGAGGAATTGCAAGAAAAGAGGCAGGAAGCAGGAGAGTGAGAGAAAAGGAAAGAAGAGACATGCAGCCAGACGAGGGCTTAGTGAGAGAGGATGGGACAGAGAACAGGATGAGAAGGACATAAGGCAAGGCTAGGACAGGCAAGGACAGGCAAGGCAAGGCTAGGCTGCAGGACATGTTTTTGCTTTATAGTTTCTAGCACATTCGTCTTCAGACTAGGAGGAAAGCCATAAGACCGTATGGATTAGGCCCAAGCAAAAACCCCAGCTACTTGAGACACTTAGACTAAGCCTAAAATACCAAGATCTCTCCATAAGGATGCTTTTTATACTGTACTTCCACAATCTGCTGGCAGTACAAAAAAATAAGCTGCAGATCTCCTTAGGCTGAGTCATGGTGCTTTGGGGCAGGGACCATGCCTATCATGGGAATATTTCACAGTTTCTGCTCTGTTTTCAGTGTATGACACCAAAACACCCACCTGATGACATCCTTTCAAGAGCAAAGGCAGCAATTTGCAGAATTCCGCTTCTTAGGGGAAGTGAGAAATTGCTGAGCTGACACCAAGTCCTGCAGTGTCCCTGTCACCTGCAGAGCCACCGCATCCTCGCCACGGTAGCGGGCATTGTGACAAAGGTTCTATGTCAGCTGGGTGTGGCAGCCAGGCGCCCCCTAGGGGATGGGGAGCCTGTCAGCCCCGGGCCTGTCACTGCCTGCTGGCCCTGCTGCCACCAGCCAGGCCTCTGAAAACTTGTCAAACCATGCCCAGACTTGGGGCCAGTTTGGCCCAAAGTCTGCAAGAGACAAGTCGGGAAGAAAGATATGGGACAGAGGGAGAAAGCGAAGGGAGCAGGAGAAAGGGAAGGAAGAATAAAAAGTAGTGTTGGGCTGCAGGAGTGAGATGGAGGAATTGCAAGAAAAGAGGCAGGAAGCAGGAGAGTGAGAGAAAAGGAAAGAAGAGACATGCAGCCAGACGAGGGCTTAGTGAGAGAGGATGGGACAGAGAACAGGATGAGAAGGACATAAGGCAAGGCTAGGACAGGCAAGGACAGGCAAGGCAAGGCTAGGCTGCAGGACATGTTTTTGCTTTATAGTTTCTAGCACATTCGTCTTCAGACTAGGAGGAAAGCCATAAGACCGTATGGATTAGGCCCAAGCAAAAACCCCAGCTACTTGAGACACTTAGACTAAGCCTAAAATACCAAGATCTCTCCATAAGGATGCTTTTTATACTGTACTTCCACAATCTGCTGGCAGTACAAAAAAATAAGCTGCAGATCTCCTTAGGCTGAGTCATGGTGCTTTGGGGCAGGGACCATGCCTATCATGGGAATATTTCACAGTTTCTGCTCTGTTTTCAGTGTATGACACCAAAACACCCACCTGATGACATCCTTTCAAGAGCAAAGGCAGCAATTTGCAGAATTCCGCTTCTTAGGGGAAGTGAGAAATTGCTGAGCTGACACCAAGTCCTGCAGTGTCCCTGTCACCTGCAGAGCCACCGCATCCTCGCCACGGTAGCGGGCATTGTGACAAAGGTTCTATGTCAGCTGGGTGTGGCAGCCAGGCGCCCCCTAGGGGATGGGGAGCCTGTCAGCCCCGGGCCTGTCACTGCCTGCTGGCCCTGCTGCCACCAGCCAGGCCTCTGAAAACTTGTCAAACCATGCCCAGACTTGGGGCCAGTTTGGCCCAAAGTCTGCAAGAGACAAGTCGGGAAGAAAGATATGGGACAGAGGGAGAAAGCGAAGGGAGCAGGAGAAAGGGAAGGAAGAATAAAAAGTAGTGTTGGGCTGCAGGAGTGAGATGGAGGAATTGCAAGAAAAGAGGCAGGAAGCAGGAGAGTGAGAGAAAAGGAAAGAAGAGACATGCAGCCAGACGAGGGCTTAGTGAGAGAGGATGGGACAGAGAACAGGATGAGAAGGACATAAGGCAAGGCTAGGACAGGCAAGGACAGGCAAGGCAAGGCTAGGCTGCAGGACATGTTTTTGCTTTATAGTTTCTAGCACATTCGTCTTCAGACTAGGAGGAAAGCCATAAGACCGTATGGATTAGGCCCAAGCAAAAACCCCAGCTACTTGAGACACTTAGACTAAGCCTAAAATACCAAGATCTCTCCATAAGGATGCTTTTTATACTGTACTTCCACAATCTGCTGGCAGTACAAAAAAATAAGCTGCAGATCTCCTTAGGCTGAGTCATGGTGCTTTGGGGCAGGGACCATGCCTATCATGGGAATATTTCACAGTTTCTGCTCTGTTTTCAGTGTATGACACCAAAACACCCACCTGATGACATCCTTTCAAGAGCAAAGGCAGCAATTTGCAGAATTCCGCTTCTTAGGGGAAGTGAGAAATTGCTGAGCTGACACCAAGTCCTGCAGTGTCCCTGTCACCTGCAGAGCCACCGCATCCTCGCCACGGTAGCGGGCATTGTGACAAAGGTTCTATGTCAGCTGGGTGTGGCAGCCAGGCGCCCCCTAGGGGATGGGGAGCCTGTCAGCCCCGGGCCTGTCACTGCCTGCTGGCCCTGCTGCCACCAGCCAGGCCTCTGAAAACTTGTCAAACCATGCCCAGACTTGGGGCCAGTTTGGCCCAAAGTCTGCAAGAGACAAGTCGGGAAGAAAGATATGGGACAGAGGGAGAAAGCGAAGGGAGCAGGAGAAAGGGAAGGAAGAATAAAAAGTAGTGTTGGGCTGCAGGAGTGAGATGGAGGAATTGCAAGAAAAGAGGCAGGAAGCAGGAGAGTGAGAGAAAAGGAAAGAAGAGACATGCAGCCAGACGAGGGCTTAGTGAGAGAGGATGGGACAGAGAACAGGATGAGAAGGACATAAGGCAAGGCTAGGACAGGCAAGGACAGGCAAGGCAAGGCTAGGCTGCAGGACATGTTTTTGCTTTATAGTTTCTAGCACATTCATCTTCAGACTAGGAGGAAAGCCATAAGACCGTATGGATTAGGCCCAAGCAAAAACCCCAGCTACTTGAGACACTTAGACTAAGCCTAAAATACCAAGATCTCTCCATAAGGATGCTTTTTATACTGTACTTCCACAATCTGCTGGCAGTACAAAAAAATAAGCTGCAGATCTCCTTAGGCTGAGTCATGGTGCTTTGGGGCAGGGACCATGCATATCATGGGAATATTTCACAGTTTCTGCTCTGTTTTCAGTGTATGACACCAAAACACCCACCTGATGACATCCTTTCAAGAGCAAAGGCAGCAATTTGCAGAATTCCGCTTCTTAGGGGAAGTGAGAAATTGCTGAGCTGACACCAAGTCCTGCAGTGTCCCTGTCACCTGCAGAGCCACCGCATCCTCGCCACGGTAGCGGGCATTGTGACAAAGGTTCTATGTCAGCTGGGTGTGGCAGCCAGGCGCCCCCTAGGGGATGGGGAGCCTGTCAGCCCCGGGCCTGTCACTGCCTGGTGTCCCTGCTGCCACCAGCCAGGCCTCTGAAAACTTGTCAAACCATGCCCAGACTTGGGGCCAGTTTGGCCCAAAGTCTGCAAGAGACAAGTCGGGAAGAAAGATATGGGACAGAGGGAGAAAGCGAAGGGAGCAGGAGAAAGGGAAGGAAGAATAAAAAGTAGTGTTGGGCTGCAGGAGTGAGATGGAGGAATTGCAAGAAAAGAGGCAGGAAGCAGGAGAGTGAGAGAAAAGGAAAGAAGAGACATGCAGCCAGACGAGGGCTTAGTGAGAGAGGATGGGACAGAGAACAGGATGAGAAGGACATAAGGCAAGGCTAGGACAGGCAAGGACAGGCAAGGCAAGGCTAGGCTGCAGGACATGTTTTTGCTTTATAGTTTCTAGCACATTCATCTTCAGACTAGGAGGAAAGCCATAAGACCGTATGGATTAGGCCCAAGCAAAAACCCCAGCTACTTGAGACACTTAGACTAAGCCTAAAATACCAAGATCTCTCCATAAGGATGGTTTTTATACTGTACTTCCACAATCTGCTGGCAGTACAAAAAAATAAGCTGCAGATCTCCTTAGGCTGAGTCATGGTGCTTTGGGGCAGGGACCATGCATATCATGGGAATATTTCACAGTTTCTGCTCTGTTTTCACTGTATGACACCAAAACACCCACCTGATGACATCCTTTCAAGAGCAAAGGCAGCAATTTGCAGAATTCCGCTTCTTAGGGGAAGTGAGAAATTGCTGAGCTGACACCAAGTCCTGCAGTGTCCCTGTCACCTGCAGAGCCACCGCATCCTCGCCACGGTAGCGGGCATTGTGACAAAGGTTCTATGTCAGCTGGGTGTGGCAGCCAGGCGCCCCCTAGGGGATGGGGAGCCTGTCAGCCCCGGGCCTGTCACTGCCTGCTGGCCCTGCTGCCACCAGCCAGGCCTCTGAAAACTTGTCAAACCATGCCCAGACTTGGGGCCAGTTTGGCCCAAAGTCTGCAAGAGACAAGTCGGGAAGAAAGATATGGGACAGAGGGAGAAAGCGAAGGGAGCAGGAGAAAGGGAAGGAAGAATAAAAAGTAGTGTTGGGCTGCAGGAGTGAGATGGAGGAATTGCAAGAAAAGAGGCAGGAAGCAGGAGAGTGAGAGAAAAGGAAAGAAGAGACATGCAGCCAGACGAGGGCTTAGTGAGAGAGGATGGGACAGAGAACAGGATGAGAAGGACATAAGGCAAGGCTAGGACAGGCAAGGACAGGCAAGGCAAGGCTAGGCTGCAGGACATGTTTTTGCTTTATAGTTTCTAGCACATTCGTCTTCAGACGAGGAGGAAAGCCATAAGACCGTATGGATTAGGCCCAAGCAAAAACCCCAGCTACTTGAGACACTTAGACTAAGCCTAAAATACCAAGATCTCTCCATAAGGATGCTTTTTATACTGTACTTCCACAATCTGCTGGCAGTACAAAAAAATAAGCTGCAGATCTCCTTAGGCTGAGTCATGGTGCTTTGGGGCAGGGACCATGCATATCATGGGAATATTTCACAGTTTCTGCTCTGTTTTCAGTGTATGACACCAAAACACCCACCTGATGACATCCTTTCAAGAGCAAAGGCAGCAATTTGCAGAATTCCGCTTCTTAGGGGAAGTGAGAAATTGCTGAGCTGACACCAAGTCCTGCCGTGTCCCTGTCACCTGCAGAGCCACCGCATCCTCGCCACGGTAGCGGGCATTGTGACAAAGGTTCTATGTCAGCTGGGTGTGGCAGCCAGGCGCCCCCTAGGGGATGGGGAGCCTGTCAGCCCCGGGCCTGTCACTGCCTCCTGGCCCTGCTGCCACCAGCCAGGCCTATGAAAACTTGTCAAACCATGCCCAGACATGGGGCCAGTTTGGCCCAAAGTCTGCAAGAGACAAGTCGGGAAGAAAGATATGGGACAGAGGGAGAAAGCGAAGGGAGCAGGAGAAAGGGAAGGAAGAATAAAAAGTAGTGTTGGGCTGCAGGAGTGAGATGGAGGAATTGCAAGAAAAGAGGCAGGAAGCAGGAGAGTGAGAGAAAAGGAAAGAAGAGACATGCAGCCAGACGAGGGGTTAGTGAGAGAGGATGGGACAGAGAACAGGATGAGAAGGACATAAGGCAAGGCTAGGACAGGCAAGGACAGGCAAGGCAAGGCTAGGCTGCAGGACATGTTTTTGCTTTATAGCTTCTAGCACATTCGTCTTCAGACTAGGAGGAAAGCCATAAGACCGTATGGATTAGGCCCAAGCAAAAACCCTAGCTACTTGAGACACTTAGACTAAGCCTAAAATACCAAGATCTCTCCATAAGGATGCTTTTTATACTGTACTTCCACAATCTGCTGGCAGTACAAAAAAATAAGCTGCAGATCTCCTTAGGCTGAGTCATGGTGCTTTGGGGCAGGGACCATGCCTATCATGGGAATATTTCACAGTTTCTGCTCTGTTTTCAGTGTATGACACCAAAACACCCACCTGATGACATCCTTTCAAGAGCAAAGGCAGCAATTTGCAGAATTCCGCTTCTTAGGGGAAGTGAGAAATTGCTGAGCTGACACCAAGTCCTGCAGTATCCCTGTCACCTGCAGAGCCACCGCATCCTCGCCACGGTAGCGGGCATTGTGACAAAGGTTCTATGTGAGCTGGGTGTGGCAGCCAGGCGCCCCCTAGGGGATGGGGAGCCTGTCAGCCCCGGGCCTGTCACTGCCTGCTGGCCCTGCTGCCACCAGCCAGGCCTCTGAAAACTTGTCAAACCATGCCCAGACTTGGGGCCAGTTTGGCCCAAAGTCTGCAAGAGACAAGTCGGGAAGAAAGATATGGGACAGAGGGAGAAAGCGAAGGGAGCAGGAGAAAGGGAAGGAAGAATAAAAAGTAGTGTTGGGCTGCAGGAGTGAGATGGAGGAATTGCAAGAAAAGAGGCAGGAAGCAGGAGAGTGAGAGAAAAGGAAAGAAGAGACATGCAGCCAGACGAGGGCTTAGTGAGAGAGGATGGGACAGAGAACAGGATGAGAAGGACATAAGGCAAGGCTAGGACAGGCAAGGACAGGCAAGGCAAGGCTAGGCTGCAGGACATGTTTTTGCTTTATAGTTTCTAGCACATTCGTCTTCAGACTAGGAGGAAAGCCATAAGACCGTATGGATTAGGCCCAAGCAAAAACCCCAGCTACTTGAGACACTTAGACTAAGCCTAAAATACCAAGATCTCTCCATAAGGATGCTTTTTATACTGTACTTCCACAATCTGCTGGCAGTACAAAGAAATAAGCTGCAGATCTCCTTAGGCTGAGTCATGGTGCTTTGGGGCAGGGACCATGCCTATCATGGGAATATTTCACAGTTTCTGCTCTGTTTTCAGTGTATGACACCAAAACACCCACCTGATGACATCCTTTCAAGAGCAAAGGCAGCAATTTGCAGAATTCCGCTTCTTAGGGGAAGTGAGAAATTGCTGAGCTGACACCAAGTCCTGCAGTGTCCCTGTCACCTGCAGAGCCACCGCATCCTCGCCACGGTAGCGGGCATTGTGACAAAGGTTCTATGTCAGCTGGGTGTGGCAGCCAGGCGCCCCCTAGGGGATGGGGAGCCTGTCAGCCCCGGGCCTGTCACTGCCTGCTGGCCCTGCTGCCACCAGCCAGGCCTCTGAAAACTTGTCAAACCATGCCCAGACTTGGGGCCAGTTTGGCCCAAAGTCTGCAAGAGACAAGTCGGGAAGAAAGATATGGGACAGAGGGAGAAAGCGAAGGGAGCAGGAGAAAGGGAAGGAAGAATAAAAAGTAGTGTTGGGCTGCAGGAGTGAGATGGAGGAATTGCAAGAAAAGAGGCAGGAAGCAGGAGAGTGAGAGAAAAGGAAAGAAGAGACATGCAGCCAGACGAGGGCTTAGTGAGAGAGGATGGGACAGAGAACAGGATGAGAAGGACATAAGGCAAGGCTAGGACAGGCAAGGACAGGCAAGGCAAGGCTAGGCTGCAGGACATGTTTTTGCTTTATAGTTTCTAGCACATTCATCTTCAGACTAGGAGGAAAGCCATAAGACCGTATGGATTAGGCCCAAGCAAAAACCCCAGCTACTTGAGACACTTAGACTAAGCCTAAAATACCAAGATCTCTCCATAAGGATGGTTTTTATACTGTACTTCCACAATCTGCTGGCAGTACAAAAAAATAAGCTGCAGATCTCCTTAGGCTGAGTCATGGTGCTTTGGGGCAGGGACCATGCATATCATGGGAATATTTCACAGTTTCTGCTCTGTTTTCACTGTATGACACCAAAACACCCACCTGATGACATCCTTTCAAGAGCAAAGGCAGCAATTTGCAGAATTCCGCTTCTTAGGGGAAGTGAGAAATTGCTGAGCTGACACCAAGTCCTGCAGTGTCCCTGTCACCTGCAGAGCCACCGCATCCTCGCCACGGTAGCGGGCATTGTGACAAAGGTTCTATGTCAGCTGGGTGTGGCAGCCAGGCGCCCCCTAGGGGATGGGGAGCCTGTCAGCCCCGGGCCTGTCACTGCCTGCTGGCCCTGCTGCCACCAGCCAGGCCTCTGAAAACTTGTCAAACCATGCCCAGACTTGGGGCCAGTTTGGCCCAAAGTCTGCAAGAGACAAGTCGGGAAGAAAGATATGGGACAGAGGGAGAAAGCGAAGGGAGCAGGAGAAAGGGAAGGAAGAATAAAAAGTAGTGTTGGGCTGCAGGAGTGAGATGGAGGAATTGCAAGAAAAGAGGCAGGAAGCAGGAGAGTGAGAGAAAAGGAAAGAAGAGACATGCAGCCAGACGAGGGCTTAGTGAGAGAGGATGGGACAGAGAACAGGATGAGAAGGACATAAGGCAAGGCTAGGACAGGCAAGGACAGGCAAGGCAAGGCTAGGCTGCAGGACATGTTTTTGCTTTATAGTTTCTAGCACATTCGTCTTCAGACGAGGAGGAAAGCCATAAGACCGTATGGATTAGGCCCAAGCAAAAACCCCAGCTACTTGAGACACTTAGACTAAGCCTAAAATACCAAGATCTCTCCATAAGGATGCTTTTTATACTGTACTTCCACAATCTGCTGGCAGTACAAAAAAATAAGCTGCAGATCTCCTTAGGCTGAGTCATGGTGCTTTGGGGCAGGGACCATGCATATCATGGGAATATTTCACAGTTTCTGCTCTGTTTTCAGTGTATGACACCAAAACACCCACCTGATGACATCCTTTCAAGAGCAAAGGCAGCAATTTGCAGAATTCCGCTTCTTAGGGGAAGTGAGAAATTGCTGAGCTGACACCAAGTCCTGCCGTGTCCCTGTCACCTGCAGAGCCACCGCATCCTCGCCACGGTAGCGGGCATTGTGACAAAGGTTCTATGTCAGCTGGGTGTGGCAGCCAGGCGCCCCCTAGGGGATGGGGAGCCTGTCAGCCCCGGGCCTGTCACTGCCTCCTGGCCCTGCTGCCACCAGCCAGGCCTATGAAAACTTGTCAAACCATGCCCAGACATGGGGCCAGTTTGGCCCAAAGTCTGCAAGAGACAAGTCGGGAAGAAAGATATGGGACAGAGGGAGAAAGCGAAGGGAGCAGGAGAAAGGGAAGGAAGAATAAAAAGTAGTGTTGGGCTGCAGGAGTGAGATGGAGGAATTGCAAGAAAAGAGGCAGGAAGCAGGAGAGTGAGAGAAAAGGAAAGAAGAGACATGCAGCCAGACGAGGGGTTAGTGAGAGAGGATGGGACAGAGAACAGGATGAGAAGGACATAAGGCAAGGCTAGGACAGGCAAGGACAGGCAAGGCAAGGCTAGGCTGCAGGACATGTTTTTGCTTTATAGCTTCTAGCACATTCGTCTTCAGACTAGGAGGAAAGCCATAAGACCGTATGGATTAGGCCCAAGCAAAAACCCTAGCTACTTGAGACACTTAGACTAAGCCTAAAATACCAAGATCTCTCCATAAGGATGCTTTTTATACTGTACTTCCACAATCTGCTGGCAGTACAAAAAAATAAGCTGCAGATCTCCTTAGGCTGAGTCATGGTGCTTTGGGGCAGGGACCATGCCTATCATGGGAATATTTCACAGTTTCTGCTCTGTTTTCAGTGTATGACACCAAAACACCCACCTGATGACATCCTTTCAAGAGCAAAGGCAGCAATTTGCAGAATTCCGCTTCTTAGGGGAAGTGAGAAATTGCTGAGCTGACACCAAGTCCTGCAGTATCCCTGTCACCTGCAGAGCCACCGCATCCTCGCCACGGTAGCGGGCATTGTGACAAAGGTTCTATGTGAGCTGGGTGTGGCAGCCAGGCGCCCCCTAGGGGATGGGGAGCCTGTCAGCCCCGGGCCTGTCACTGCCTGCTGGCCCTGCTGCCACCAGCCAGGCCTCTGAAAACTTGTCAAACCATGCCCAGACTTGGGGCCAGTTTGGCCCAAAGTCTGCAAGAGACAAGTCGGGAAGAAAGATATGGGACAGAGGGAGAAAGCGAAGGGAGCAGGAGAAAGGGAAGGAAGAATAAAAAGTAGTGTTGGGCTGCAGGAGTGAGATGGAGGAATTGCAAGAAAAGAGGCAGGAAGCAGGAGAGTGAGAGAAAAGGAAAGAAGAGACATGCAGCCAGACGAGGGCTTAGTGAGAGAGGATGGGACAGAGAACAGGATGAGAAGGACATAAGGCAAGGCTAGGACAGGCAAGGACAGGCAAGGCAAGGCTAGGCTGCAGGACATGTTTTTGCTTTATAGTTTCTAGCACATTCGTCTTCAGACTAGGAGGAAAGCCATAAGACCGTATGGATTAGGCCCAAGCAAAAACCCCAGCTACTTGAGACACTTAGACTAAGCCTAAAATACCAAGATCTCTCCATAAGGATGCTTTTTATACTGTACTTCCACAATCTGCTGGCAGTACAAAGAAATAAGCTGCAGATCTCCTTAGGCTGAGTCATGGTGCTTTGGGGCAGGGACCATGCCTATCATGGGAATATTTCACAGTTTCTGCTCTGTTTTCAGTGTATGACACCAAAACACCCACCTGATGACATCCTTTCAAGAGCAAAGGCAGCAATTTGCAGAATTCCGCTTCTTAGGGGAAGTGAGAAATTGCTGAGCTGACACCAAGTCCTGCAGTGTCCCTGTCACCTGCAGAGCCACCGCATCCTCGCCACGGTAGCGGGCATTGTGACAAAGGTTCTATGTCAGCTGGGTGTGGCAGCCAGGCGCCCCCTAGGGGATGGGGAGCCTGTCAGCCCCGGGCCTGTCACTGCCTGCTGGCCCTGCTGCCACCAGCCAGGCCTCTGAAAACTTGTCAAACCATGCCCAGACTTGGGGCCAGTTTGGCCCAAAGTCTGCAAGAGACAAGTCGGGAAGAAAGATATGGGACAGAGGGAGAAAGCGAAGGGAGCAGGAGAAAGGGAAGGAAGAATAAAAAGTAGTGTTGGGCTGCAGGAGTGAGATGGAGGAATTGCAAGAAAAGAGGCAGGAAGCAGGAGAGTGAGAGAAAAGGAAAGAAGAGACATGCAGCCAGACGAGGGCTTAGTGAGAGAGGATGGGACAGAGAACAGGATGAGAAGGACATAAGGCAAGGCTAGGACAGGCAAGGACAGGCAAGGCAAGGCTAGGCTGCAGGACATGTTTTTGCTTTATAGTTTCTAGCACATTCGTCTTCAGACTAGGAGGAAAGCCATAAGACCATATGGATTAGGCCCAAGCAAAAACCCCAGCTACTTGAGACACTTAGACTAAGCCTAAAATACCAAGATCTCTCCATAAGGATGCTTTTTATACTGTACTTCCACAATCTGCTGGCAGTACAAAAAAATAAGCTGCAGATCTCCTTAGGCTGAGTCATGGTGCTTTGGGGCAGGGACCATGCCTATCATGGGAATATTTCACAGTTTCTGCTCTGTTTTCAGTGTATGACACCAAAACACCCACCTGATGACATCCTTTCAAGAGCAAAGGCAGCAATTTGCAGAATTCCGCTTCTTAGGGGAAGTGAGAAATTGCTGAGCTGACACCAAGTCCTGCAGTGTCCCTGTCACCTGCAGAGCCACCGCATCCTCGCCACGGTAGCGGGCATTGTGACAAAGGTTCTATGTCAGCTGGGTGTGGCAGCCAGGCGCCCCCTAGGGGATGGGGAGCCTGTCAGCCCCGGGCCTGTCACTGCCTGCTGGCCCTGCTGCCACCAGCCAGGCCTCTGAAAACTTGTCAAACCATGCCCAGACTTGGGGCCAGTTTGGCCCAAAGTCTGCAAGAGACAAGTCGGGAAGAAAGATATGGGACAGAGGGAGAAAGCGAAGGGAGCAGGAGAAAGGGAAGGAAGAATAAAAAGTAGTGTTGGGCTGCAGGAGTGAGATGGAGGAATTGCAAGAAAAGAGGCAGGAAGAAGGAGAGTGAGAGAAAAGGAAAGAAGAGACATGCAGCCAGACGAGGGCTTAGTGAGAGAGGATGGGACAGAGAACAGGATGAGAAGGACATAAGGCAAGGCTAGGACAGGCAAGGACAGGCAAGGCAAGGCTAGGCTGCAGGACATGTTTTTGCTTTATAGTTTCTAGCACATTCGTCTTCAGACTAGGAGGAAAGCCATAAGACCGTATGGATTAGGCCCAAGCAAAAACCCCAGCTACTTGAGACACTTAGACTAAGCCTAAAATACCAAGATCTCTCCATAAGGATGCTTTTTATACTGTACTTCCACAATCTGCTGGCAGTACAAAAAAATAAGCTGCAGATCTCCTTAGGCTGAGTCATGGTGCTTTGGGGCAGGGACCATGCCTATCATGGGAATATTTCACAGTTTCTGCTCTGTTTTCAGTGTATGACACCAAAACACCCACCTGATGACATCCTTTCAAGAGCAAAGGCAGCAATTTGCAGAATTCCGCTTCTTAGGGGAAGTGAGAAATTGCTGAGCTGACACCAAGTCCTGCAGTGTCCCTGTCACCTGCAGAGCCACCGCATCCTCGCCACGGTAGCGGGCATTGTGACAAAGGTTCTATGTCAGCTGGGTGTGGCAGCCAGGCGCCCCCTAGGGGATGGGGAGCCTGTCAGCCCCGGGCCTGTCACTGCCTGCTGGCCCTGCTGCCACCAGCCAGGCCTCTGAAAACTTGTCAAACCATGCCCAGACTTGGGGCCAGTTTGGCCCAAAGTCTGCAAGAGACAAGTCGGGAAGAAAGATATGGGACAGAGGGAGAAAGCGAAGGGAGCAGGAGAAAGGGAAGGAAGAATAAAAAGTAGTGTTGGGCTGCAGGAGTGAGATGGAGGAATTGCAAGAAAAGAGGCAGGAAGCAGGAGAGTGAGAGAAAAGGAAAGAAGAGACATGCAGCCAGACGAGGGCTTAGTGAGAGAGGATGGGACAGAGAACAGGATGAGAAGGACATAAGGCAAGGCTAGGACAGGCAAGGACAGGCAAGGCAAGGCTAGGCTGCAGGACATGTTTTTGCTTTATAGTTTCTAGCACATTCGTCTTCAGACTAGGAGGAAAGCCATAAGACCGTATGGATTAGGCCCAAGCAAAAACCCCAGCTACTTGAGACACTTAGACTAAGCCTAAAATACCAAGATCTCTCCATAAGGATGCTTTTTATACTGTACTTCCACAATCTGCTGGCAGTACAAAAAAATAAGCTGCAGATCTCCTTAGGCTGAGTCATGGTGCTTTGGGGCAGGGACCATGCCTATCATGGGAATATTTCACAGTTTCTGCTCTGTTTTCAGTGTATGACACCAAAACACCCACCTGATGACATCCTTTCAAGAGCAAAGGCAGCAATTTGCAGAATTCCGCTTCTTAGGGGAAGTGAGAAATTGCTGAGCTGACACCAAGTCCTGCAGTGTCCCTGTCACCTGCAGAGCCACCGCATCCTCGCCACGGTAGCGGGCATTGTGACAAAGGTTCTATGTCAGCTGGGTGTGGCAGCCAGGCGCCCCCTAGGGGATGGGGAGCCTGTCAGCCCCGGGCCTGTCACTGCCTGCTGGCCCTGCTGCCACCAGCCAGGCCTCTGAAAACTTGTCAAACCATGCCCAGACTTGGGGCCAGTTTGGCCCAAAGTCTGCAAGAGACAAGTCGGGAAGAAAGATATGGGACAGAGGGAGAAAGCGAAGGGAGCAGGAGAAAGGGAAGGAAGAATAAAAAGTAGTGTTGGGCTGCAGGAGTGAGATGGAGGAATTGCAAGAAAAGAGGCAGGAAGCAGGAGAGTGAGAGAAAAGGAAAGAAGAGACATGCAGCCAGACGAGGGCTTAGTGAGAGAGGATGGGACAGAGAACAGGATGAGAAGGACATAAGGCAAGGCTAGGACAGGCAAGGACAGGCAAGGCAAGGCTAGGCTGCAGGACATGTTTTTGCTTTATAGTTTCTAGCACATTCGTCTTCAGACTAGGAGGAAAGCCATAAGACCGTATGGATTAGGCCCAAGCAAAAACCCCAGCTACTTGAGACACTTAGACTAAGCCTAAAATACCAAGATCTCTCCATAAGGATGGTTTTTATACTGTACTTCCACAATCTGCTGGCAGTACAAAAAAATAAGCTGCAGATCTCCTTAGGCTGAGTCATGGTGCTTTGGGGCAGGGACCATGCCTATCATGGGAATATTTCACAGTTTCTGCTCTGTTTTCAGTGTATGACACCAAAACACCCACCTGATGACATCCTTTCAAGAGCAAAGGCAGCAATTTGCAGAATTCCGCTTCTTAGGGGAAGTGAGAAATTGCTGAGCTGACACCAAGTCCTGCAGTGTCCCTGTCACCTGCAGAGCCACCGCATCCTCGCCACGGTAGCGGGCATTGTGACAAAGGTTCTATGTCAGCTGGGTGTGGCAGCCAGGCGCCCCCTAGGGGATGGGGAGCCTGTCAGCCCCGGGCCTGTCACTGCCTGCTGGCCCTGCTGCCACCAGCCAGGCCTCTGAAAACTTGTCAAACCATGCCCAGACTTGGGGCCAGTTTGGCCCAAAGTCTGCAAGAGACAAGTCGGGAAGAAAGATATGGGACAGAGGGAGAAAGCGAAGGGAGCAGGAGAAAGGGAAGGAAGAATAAAAAGTAGTGTTGGGCTGCAGGAGTGAGATGGAGGAATTGCAAGAAAAGAGGCAGGAAGCAGGAGAGTGAGAGAAAAGGAAAGAAGAGACATGCAGCCAGACGAGGGCTTAGTGAGAGAGGATGGGACAGAGAACAGGATGAGAAGGACATAAGGCAAGGCTAGGACAGGCAAGGACAGGCAAGGCAAGGCTAGGCTGCAGGACATGTTTTTGCTTTATAGTTTCTAGCACATTCGTCTTCAGACTAGGAGGAAAGCCATAAGACCGTATGGATTAGGCCCAAGCAAAAACCCCAGCTACTTGAGACACTTAGACTAAGCCTAAAATACCAAGATCTCTCCATAAGGATGCTTTTTATACTGTACTTCCACAATCTGCTGGCAGTACAAAAAAATAAGCTGCAGATCTCCTTAGGCTGAGTCATGGTGCTTTGGGGCAGGGACCATGCATATCATGGGAATATTTCACAGTTTCTGCTCTGTTTTCAGTGTATGACACCAAAACACCCACCTGATGACATCCTTTCAAGAGCAAAGGCAGCAATTTGCAGAATTCCGCTTCTTAGGGGAAGTGAGAAATTGCTGAGCTGACACCAAGTCCTGCAGTGTCCCTGTCACCTGCAGAGCCACCGCATCCTCACCACGGTAGCGGGCATTGTGACAAAGGTTCTATGTCAGCTGGGTGTGGCAGCCAGGCGCCCCCTAGGGGATGGGGAGCCTGTCAGCCCCGGGCCTGTCACTGCCTGCTGGCCCTGCTGCCACCAGCCAGGCCTCTGAAAACTTGTCAAACCATGCCCAGACTTGGGGCCAGTTTGGCCCAAAGTCTGCAAGAGACAAGTCGGGAAGAAAGATATGGGACAGAGGGAGAAAGCGAAGGGAGCAGGAGAAAGGGAAGGAAGAATAAAAAGTAGTGTTGGGCTGCAGGAGTGAGATGGAGGAATTGCAAGAAAAGAGGCAGGAAGCAGGAGAGTGAGAGAAAAGGAAAGAAGAGACATGCAGCCAGACGAGGGCTTAGTGAGAGAGGATGGGACAGAGAACAGGATGAGAAGGACATAAGGCAAGGCTAGGACAGGCAAGGACAGGCAAGGCAAGGCGAGGCTGCAGGACATGTTTTTGCTTTATAGTTTCTAGCACATTCGTCTTCAGACTAGGAGGAAAGCCATAAGACCGTATGGATTAGGCCCAAGCAAAAACCCCAGCTACTTGAGACACTTAGACTAAACCTAAAATACCAAGATCTCTCCATAAGGATGCTTTTTATACTGTACTTCCACAATCTGCTGGCAGTACAAAAAAATAAGCTGCAGATCTCCTTAGGCTGAGTCATGGTGCTTTGGGGCAGGGACCATGCCTATCATGGGAATATTTCACAGTTTCTGCTATGTTTTCAGTGTATGACACCAAAACACCCACCTGATGACATCCTTTCAAGAGCAAAGGCAGCAATTTGCAGAATTCCGCTTCTTAGGGGAAGTGAGAAATTGCTGAGCTGACACCAAGTCCTGCAGTGTCCCTGTCACCTGCAGAGCCACCGCATCCTCGCCACGGTAGCGGGCATTGTGACAAAGGTTCTATGTCAGCTGGGTGTGGCAGCCAGGCGCCCCCTAGGGGATGGGGAGCCTGTCAGCCCCGGGCCTGTCACTGCCTGCTGGCCCTGCTGCCACCAGCCAGGCCTCTGAAAACTTGTCAAACCATGCCCAGACTTGGGGCCAGTTTGGCCCAAAGTCTGCAAGAGACAAGTCGGGAAGAAAGATATGGGACAGAGGGAGAAAGCGAAGGGAGCAGGAGAAAGGGAAGGAAGAATAAAAAGTAGTGTTGGGCTGCAGGAGTGAGATGGAGGAATTGCAAGAAAAGAGGCAGGAAGCAGGAGAGTGAGAGAAAAGGAAAGAAGAGACATGCAGCCAGACGAGGGCTTAGTGAGAGAGGATGGGACAGAGAACAGGATGAGAAGGACATAAGGCAAGGCTAGGACAGGCAAGGACAGGCAAGGCAAGGCTAGGCTGCAGGACATGTTTTTGCTTTATAGTTTCTAGCACATTCGTCTTCAGACTAGGAGGAAAGCCATAAGACCGTATGGATTAGGCCCAAGCAAAAACCCCAGCTACTTGAGACACTTAGACTAAGCCTAAAATACCAAGATCTCTCCATAAGGATGCTTTTTATACTGTACTTCCACAATCTGCTGGCAGTACAAAAAAATAAGCTGCAGATCTCCTTAGGCTGAGTCATGGTGCTTTGGGGCAGGGACCATGCATATCATGGGAATATTTCACAGTTTCTGCTCTGTTTTCAGTGTATGACACCAAAACACCCACCTGATGACATCCTTTCAAGAGCAAAGGCAGCAATTTGCAGAATTCCGCTTCATAGGGGAAGTGAGAAATTGCTGAGCTGACACCAAGTCCTGCAGTATCCCTGTCACCTGCAGAGCCACCGCATCCTCGCCACGGTAGCGGGCATTGTGACAAAGGTTCTATGTCAGCTGGGTGTGGCAGCCAGGCGCCCCCTAGGGGATGGGGAGCCTGTCAGCCCCGGGCCTGTCACTGCCTGCTGGCCCTGCTGCCACCAGCCAGGCCTCTGAAAACTTGTCAAACCATGCCCAGACTTGGGGCCAGTTTGGCCCAAAGTCTGCAAGAGACAAGTCGGGAAGAAAGATATGGGACAGAGGGAGAAAGCGAAGGGAGCAGGAGAAAGGGAAGGAAGAATAAAAAGTAGTGTTGGGCTGCAGGAGTGAGATGGAGGAATTGCAAGAAAAGAGGCAGGAAGCAGGAGAGTGAGAGAAAAGGAAAGAAGAGACATGCAGCCAGACGAGGGCTTAGTGAGAGAGGATGGGACAGAGAACAGGATGAGAAGGACATAAGGCAAGGCTAGGACAGGCAAGGACAGGCAAGGCAAGGCGAGGCTGCAGGACATGTTTTTGCTTTATAGTTTCTAGCACATTCGTCTTCAGACTAGGAGGAAAGCCATAAGACCGTATGGATTAGGCCCAAGCAAAAACCCCAGCTACTTGAGACACTTAGACTAAACCTAAAATACCAAGATCTCTCCATAAGGATGCTTTTTATACTGTACTTCCACAATCTGCTGGCAGTACAAAAAAATAAGCTGCAGATCTCCTTAGGCTGAGTCATGGTGCTTTGGGGCAGGGACCATGCCTATCATGGGAATATTTCACAGTTTCTGCTATGTTTTCAGTGTATGACACCAAAACACCCACCTGATGACATCCTTTCAAGAGCAAAGGCAGCAATTTGCAGAATTCCGCTTCTTAGGGGAAGTGAGAAATTGCTGAGCTGACACCAAGTCCTGCAGTGTCCCTGTCACCTGCAGAGCCACCGCATCCTCGCCACGGTAGCGGGCATTGTGACAAAGGTTCTATGTCAGCTGGGTGTGGCAGCCAGGCGCCCCCTAGGGGATGGGGAGCCTGTCAGCCCCGGGCCTGTCACTGCCTGCTGGCCCTGCTGCCACCAGCCAGGCCTCTGAAAACTTGTCAAACCATGCCCAGACTTGGGGCCAGTTTGGCCCAAAGTCTGCAAGAGACAAGTCGGGAAGAAAGATATGGGACAGAGGGAGAAAGCGAAGGGAGCAGGAGAAAGGGAAGGAAGAATAAAAAGTAGTGTTGGGCTGCAGGAGTGAGATGGAGGAATTGCAAGAAAAGAGGCAGGAAGCAGGAGAGTGAGAGAAAAGGAAAGAAGAGACATGCAGCCAGACGAGGGCTTAGTGAGAGAGGATGGGACAGAGAACAGGATGAGAAGGACATAAGGCAAGGCTAGGACAGGCAAGGACAGGCAAGGCAAGGCTAGGCTGCAGGACATGTTTTTGCTTTATAGTTTCTAGCACATTCGTCTTCAGACTAGGAGGAAAGCCATAAGACCGTATGGATTAGGCCCAAGCAAAAACCCCAGCTACTTGAGACACTTAGACTAAGCCTAAAATACCAAGATCTCTCCATAAGGATGCTTTTTATACTGTACTTCCACAATCTGCTGGCAGTACAAAAAAATAAGCTGCAGATCTCCTTAGGCTGAGTCATGGTGCTTTGGGGCAGGGACCATGCATATCATGGGAATATTTCACAGTTTCTGCTCTGTTTTCAGTGTATGACACCAAAACACCCACCTGATGACATCCTTTCAAGAGCAAAGGCAGCAATTTGCAGAATTCCGCTTCATAGGGGAAGTGAGAAATTGCTGAGCTGACACCAAGTCCTGCAGTATCCCTGTCACCTGCAGAGCCACCGCATCCTCGCCACGGTAGCGGGCATTGTGACAAAGGTTCTATGTCAGCTGGGTGTGGCAGCCAGGCGCCCCCTAGGGGATGGGGAGCCTGTCAGCCCCGGGCCTGTCACTGCCTGCTGGCCCTGCTGCCACCAGCCAGGCCTCTGAAAACTTGTCAAACCATGCCCAGACTTGGGGCCAGTTTGGCCCAAAGTCTGCAAGAGACAAGTCGGGAAGAAAGATATGGGACAGAGGGAGAAAGCGAAGGGAGCAGGAGAAAGGGAAGGAAGAATAAAAAGTAGTGTTGGGCTGCAGGAGTGAGATGGAGGAATTGCAAGAAAAGAGGCAGGAAGCAGGAGAGTGAGAGAAAAGGAAAGAAGAGACATGCAGCCAGACGAGGGCTTAGTGAGAGAGGATGGGACAGAGAACAGGATGAGAAGGACATAAGGCAAGGCTAGGACAGGCAAGGACAGGCAAGGCAAGGCTAGGCTGCAGGACATGTTTTTGCTTTATAGTTTGTAGCACATTCGTCTTCAGACTAGGAGGAAAGCCATAAGACCGTATGGATTAGGCCCAAGCAAAAACCCCAGCTACTTGAGACACTTAGACTAAGCCTAAAATACCAAGATCTCTCCATAAGGATGCTTTTTATACTGTACTTCCACAATCTGCTGGCAGTACAAAAAAATAAGCTGCAGATCTCCTTAGGCTGAGTCATGGTGCTTTGGGGCAGGGACCATGCCTATCATGGGAATATTTCACAGTTTCTGCTCTGTTTTCAGTGTATGACACCAAAACACCCACCTGATGACATCCTTTCAAGAGCAAAGGCAGCAATTTGCAGAATTCCGCTTCTTAGGGGGAGTGAGAAATTGCTGAGCTGACACCAAGTCCTGCAGTGTCCCTGTCACCTGCAGAGCCACCGCATCCTCGCCACGGTAGCGGGCATTGTGACAAAGGTTCTATGTCAGCTGGGTGTGGCAGCCAGGCGCCCCCTAGGGGATGGGGAGCCTGTCAGCCCCGGGCCTGTCACTGCCTGCTGGCCCTGCTGCCACCAGCCAGGCCTCTGAAAACTTGTCAAACCATGCCCAGACTTGGGGCCAGTTTGGCCCAAAGTCTGCAAGAGACAAGTCGGGAAGAAAGATATGGGACAGAGGGAGAAAGCGAAGGGAGCAGGAGAAAGGGAAGGAAGAATAAAAAGTAGTGTTGGGCTGCAGGAGTGAGATGGAGGAATTGCAAGAAAAGAGGCAGGAAGCAGGAGAGTGAGAGAAAAGGAAAGAAGAGACATGCAGCCAGACGAGGGCTTAGTGAGAGAGGATGGGACAGAGAACAGGATGAGAAGGACATAAGGCAAGGCTAGGACAGGCAAGGACAGGCAAGGCAAGGCTAGGCTGCAGGACATGTTTTTGCTTTATAGTTTCTAGCACATTCGTCTTCAGACTAGGAGGAAAGCCATAAGACCGTATGGATTAGGCCCAAGCAAAAACCCCAGCTACTTGAGACACTTAGACTAAGCCTAAAATACCAAGATCTCTCCATAAGGATGCTTTTTATACTGTACTTCCACAATCTGCTGGCAGTACAAAAAAATAAGCTGCAGATCTCCTTAGGCTGAGTCATGGTGCTTTGGGGCAGGGACCATGCATATCATGGGAATATTTCACAGTTTCTGCTCTGTTTTCAGTGTATGACACCAAAACACCCACCTGATGACATCCTTTCAAGAGCAAAGGCAGCAATTTGCAGAATTCCGCTTCATAGGGGAAGTGAGAAATTGCTGAGCTGACACCAAGTCCTGCAGTATCCCTGTCACCTGCAGAGCCACCGCATCCTCGCCACGGTAGCGGGCATTGTGACAAAGGTTCTATGTCAGCTGGGTGTGGCAGCCAGGCGCCCCCTAGGGGATGGGGAGCCTGTCAGCCCCGGGCCTGTCACTGCCTGCTGGCCCTGCTGCCACCAGCCAGGCCTCTGAAAACTTGTCAAACCATGCCCAGACTTGGGGCCAGTTTGGCCCAAAGTCTGCAAGAGACAAGTCGGGAAGAAAGATATGGGACAGAGGGAGAAAGCGAAGGGAGCAGGAGAAAGGGAAGGAAGAATAAAAAGTAGTGTTGGGCTGCAGGAGTGAGATGGAGGAATTGCAAGAAAAGAGGCAGGAAGCAGGAGAGTGAGAGAAAAGGAAAGAAGAGACATGCAGCCAGACGAGGGCTTAGTGAGAGAGGATGGGACAGAGAACAGGATGAGAAGGACATAAGGCAAGGCTAGGACAGGCAAGGACAGGCAAGGCAAGGCTAGGCTGCAGGACATGTTTTTGCTTTATAGTTTGTAGCACATTCGTCTTCAGACTAGGAGGAAAGCCATAAGACCGTATGGATTAGGCCCAAGCAAAAACCCCAGCTACTTGAGACACTTAGACTAAGCCTAAAATACCAAGATCTCTCCATAAGGATGCTTTTTATACTGTACTTCCACAATCTGCTGGCAGTACAAAAAAATAAGCTGCAGATCTCCTTAGGCTGAGTCATGGTGCTTTGGGGCAGGGACCATGCCTATCATGGGAATATTTCACAGTTTCTGCTCTGTTTTCAGTGTATGACACCAAAACACCCACCTGATGACATCCTTTCAAGAGCAAAGGCAGCAATTTGCAGAATTCCGCTTCTTAGGGGGAGTGAGAAATTGCTGAGCTGACACCAAGTCCTGCAGTGTCCCTGTCACCTGCAGAGCCACCGCATCCTCGCCACGGTAGCGGGCATTGTGACAAAGGTTCTATGTCAGCTGGGTGTGGCAGCCAGGCGCCCCCTAGGGGATGGGGAGCCTGTCAGCCCCGGGCCTGTCACTGCCTGCTGGCCCTGCTGCCACCAGCCAGGCCTCTGAAAACTTGTCAAACCATGCCCAGACTTGGGGCCAGTTTGGCCCAAAGTCTGCAAGAGACAAGTCGGGAAGAAAGATATGGGACAGAGGGAGAAAGCGAAGGGAGCAGGAGAAAGGGAAGGAAGAATAAAAAGTAGTGTTGGGCTGCAGGAGTGAGATGGAGGAATTGCAAGAAAAGAGGCAGGAAGCAGGAGAGTGAGAGAAAAGGAAAGAAGAGACATGCAGCCAGACTAGGGCTTAGTGAGAGAGGATGGGACAGAGAACAGGATGAGAAGGACATAAGGCAAGGCTAGGACAGGCAAGGACAGGCAAGGCAAGGCTAGGCTGCAGGACATGTTTTTGCTTTATAGTTTCTAGCACATTCGTCTTCAGACTAGGAGGAAAGCCATAAGACCGTATGGATTAGGCCCAAGCAAAAACCCCAGCTACTTGAGACACTTAGACTAAGCCTAAAATACCAAGATCTCTCCATAAGGATGCTTTTTATACTGTACTTCCACAATCTGCTGGCCGTACAAAAAAATAAGCTGCAGATCTCCTTAGGCTGAGTCATGGTGCTTTGGGGCAGGGACCATGCCTATCATGGGAATATTTCACAGTTTCTGCTCTGTTTTCAGTGTATGACACCAAAACACCCACCTGATGACATCCTTTCAAGAGCAAAGGCAGCAATTTGCAGAATTCCGCTTCTTAGGGGAAGTGAGAAATTGCTGAGCTGACACCAAGTCCTGCAGTGTCCCTGTCACCTGCAGAGCCACCGCATCCTCGCCACGGTAGCGGGCATTGTGACAAAGGTTCTATGTCAGCTGGGTGTGGCAGCCAGGCGCCCCCTAGGGGATGGGGAGCCTGTCAGCCCCGGGCCTGTCACTGCCTGCTGGCCCTGCTGCCACCAGCCAGGCCTCTGAAAACTTGTCAAACCATGCCCAACTTGGGGCCAGTTTGGCCCAAAGTCTGCAAGAGACAAGTCGGGAAGAAAGATATGGGACAGAGGGAGAAAGCGAGGGAGCAGGAGAAAGGGAAGGAAGAATAAAAAGTAGTGTTGGGCTGCAGGAGTGAGATGGAGGAATTGCAAGAAAAGAGGCAGGAAGCAGGAGAGTGAGAGAAAAGGAAAGAAGAGACATGCAGCCAGACGAGGGCTTAGTGAGAGAGGATGGGACAGAGAACAGGATGAGAAGGACATAAGGCAAGGCTAGGACAGGCAAGGACAGGCAAGGCAAGGCTAGGCTGCAGGACATGTTTTTGCTTTATAGTTTCTAGCACATTCATCTTCAGACTAGGAGGAAAGCCATAAGACCGTATGGATTAGGCCCAAGCAAAAACCCCAGCTACTTGAGACACTTAGACTAAGCCTAAAATACCAAGATCTCTCCATAAGGATGCTTTTTATACTGTACTTCCACAATCTGCTGGCAGTACAAAAAAATAAGCTGCAGATCTCCTTAGGCTGAGTCATGGTGCTTTGGGGCAGGGACCATGCCTATCATGGGAATATTTCACAGTTTCTGCTCTGTTTTCAGTGTATGACACCAAAACACCCACCTGATGACATCCTTTCAAGAGCAAAGGCAGCAATTTGCAGAATTCCGCTTCTTAGGGGGAGTGAGAAATTGCTGAGCTGACACCAAGTCCTGCAGTGTCCCTGTCACCTGCAGAGCCACCGCATCCTCGCCACGGTAGCGGGCATTGTGACAAAGGTTCTATGTCAGCTGGGTGTGGCAGCCAGGCGCCCCCTAGGGGATGGGGAGCCTGTCAGCCCCGGGCCTGTCACTGCCTGCTGGCCCTGCTGCCACCAGCCAGGCCTCTGAAAACTTGTCAAACCATGCCCAGACTTGGGGCCAGTTTGGCCCAAAGTCTGCAAGAGACAAGTCGGGAAGAAAGATATGGGACAGAGGGAGAAAGCGAAGGGAGCAGGAGAAAGGGAAGGAAGAATAAAAAGTAGTGTTGGGCTGCAGGAGTGAGATGGAGGAATTGCAAGAAAAGAGGCAGGAAGCAGGAGAGTGAGAGAAAAGGAAAGAAGAGACATGCAGCCAGACGAGGGCTTAGTGAGAGAGGATGGGACAGAGAACAGGATGAGAAGGACATAAGGCAAGGCTAGGACAGGCAAGGACAGGCAAGGCAAGGCTAGGCTGCAGGACATGTTTTTGCTTTATAGTTTCTAGCACATTCGTCTTCAGACGAGGAGGAAAGCCATAAGACCGTATGGATTAGGCCCAAGCAAAAACCCCAGCTACTTGAGACACTTAGACTAAGCCTAAAATACCAAGATCTCTCCATAAGGATGCTTTTTATACTGTACTTCCACAATCTGCTGGCAGTACAAAAAAATAAGCTGCAGATCTCCTTAGGCTGAGTCATGGTGCTTTGGGGCAGGGACCATGCCTATCATGGGAATATTTCACAGTTTCTGCTCTGTTTTCAGTGTATGACACCAAAACACCCACCTGATGACATCCTTTCAAGAGCAAAGGCAGCAATTTGCAGAATTCCGCTTCTTAGGGGAAGTGAGAAATTGCTGAGCTGACACCAAGTCCTGCAGTGTCCCTGTCACCTGCAGAGCCACCGCATCCTCGCCACGGTAGCGGGCATTGTGACAAAGGTTCTATGTCAGCTGGGTGTGGCAGCCAGGCGCCCCCTAGGGGATGGGGAGCCTGTCAGCCCCGGGCCTGTCACTGCCTGCTGGCCCTGCTGCCACCAGCCAGGCCTCTGAAAACTTGTCAAACCATGCCCAGACTTGGGGCCAGTTTGGCCCAAAGTCTGCAAGAGACAAGTCGGGAAGAAAGATATGGGACAGAGGGAGAAAGCGAAGGGAGCAGGAGAAAGGGAAGGAAGAATAAAAAGTAGTGTTGGGCTGCAGGAGTGAGATGGAGGAATTGCAAGAAAAGAGGCAGGAAGCAGGAGAGTGAGAGAAAAGGAAAGAAGAGACATGCAGCCAGACGAGGGCTTAGTGAGAGAGGATGGGACAGAGAACAGGATGAGAAGGACATAAGGCAAGGCTAGGACAAGCAAGGACAGGCAAGGCAAGGCTAGGCTGCAGGACATGTTTTTGCTTTATAGTTTCTAGCACATTCGTCTTCAGACTAGGAGGAAAGCCATAAGACCGTATGGATTAGGCCCAAGCAAAAACCCCAGCTACTTGAGACACTTAGACTAAGCCTAAAATACCAAGATCTCTCCATAAGGATGCTTTTTATACTGTACTTCCACAATCTGCTGGCAGTACAAAAAAATAAGCTGCAGATCTCCTTAGGCTGAGTCATGGTGCTTTGGGGCAGGGACCATGCCTATCATGGGAATATTTCACAGTTTCTGCTCTGTTTTCAGTGTATGACACCAAAACACCCACCTGATGACATCCTTTCAAGAGCAAAGGCAGCAATTTGCAGAATTCCGCTTCTTAGGGGAAGTGAGAAATTGCTGAGCTGACACCAAGTCCTGCAGTGTCCCTGTCACCTGCAGAGCCACCGCATCCTCGCCACGGTAGCGGGCATTGTGACAAAGGTTCTATGTCAGCTGGGTGTGGCAGCCAGGCGCCCCCTAGGGGATGGGGAGCCTGTCAGCCCCGGGCCTGTCACTGCCTGCTGGCCCTGCTGCCACCAGCCAGGCCTCTGAAAACTTGTCAAACCATGCCCAGACTTGGGGCCAGTTTGGCCCAAAGTCTGCAAGAGACAAGTCGGGAAGAAAGATATGGGACAGAGGGAGAAAGCGAAGGGAGCAGGAGAAAGGGAAGGAAGAATAAAAAGTAGTGTTGGGCTGCAGGAGTGAGATGGAGGAATTGCAAGAAAAGAGGCAGGAAGCAGGAGAGTGAGAGAAAAGGAAAGAAGAGACATGCAGCCAGACGAGGGCTTAGTGAGAGAGGATGGGACAGAGAACAGGATGAGAAGGACATAAGGCAAGGCTAGGACAGGCAAGGACAGGCAAGGCAAGGCTAGGCTGCAGGACATGTTTTTGCTTTATAGTTTCTAGCACATTCATCTTCAGACTAGGAGGAAAGCCATAAGACCGTATGGATTAGGCCCAAGCAAAAACCCCAGCTACTTGAGACACTTAGACTAAGCCTAAAATACCAAGATCTCTCCATAAGGATGCTTTTTATACTGTACTTCCACAATCTGCTGGCAGTACAAAAAAATAAGCTGCAGATCTCCTTAGGCTGAGTCATGGTGCTTTGGGGCAGGGACCATGCATATCACCGGAATATTTCACAGTTTCTGCTCTGTTTTCAGTGTATGGCACCAAAACACCCACCTGATGACATCCTTTCAAGAGCAAAGGCAGCAATTTGCAGAATTCCGCTTCTTAGGGGGAGTGAGAAATTGCTGAGCTGACACCAAGTCCTGCAGTGTCCCTGTCACCTGCAGAGCCACCGCATCCTCGCCACGGTAGCGGGCATTGTGACAAAGGTTCTATGTCAGCTGGGTGTGGCAGCCAGGCGCCCCCTAGGGGATGGGGAGCCTGTCAGCCCCGGGCCTGTCACTGCCTGCTGGCCCTGCTGCCACCAGCCAGGCCTCTGAAAACTTGTCAAACCATGCCCAGACTTGGGGCCAGTTTGGCCCAAAGTCTGCAAGAGACAAGTCGGGAAGAAAGATATGGGACAGAGGGAGAAAGCGAAGGGAGCAGGAGAAAGGGAAGGAAGAATAAAAAGTAGTGTTGGGCTGCAGGAGTGAGATGGAGGAATTGCAAGAAAAGAGGCAGGAAGCAGGAGAGTGAGAGAAAAGGAAAGAAGAGACATGCAGCCAGACGAGGGCTTAGTGAGAGAGGATGGGACAGAGAACAGGATGAGAAGGACATAAGGCAAGGCTAGGACAGGCAAGGACAGGCAAGGCAAGGCTAGGCTGCAGGACATGTTTTTGCTTTATAGTTTCTAGCACATTCATCTTCAGACTAGGAGGAAAGCCATAAGACCGTATGGATTAGGCCCAAGCAAAAACCCCAGCTACTTGAGACACTTAGACTAAGCCTAAAATACCAAGATCTCTCCATAAGGATGGTTTTTATACTGTACTTCCACAATCTGCTGGCAGTACAAAAAAATAAGCTGCAGATCTCCTTAGGCTGAGTCATGGTGCTTTGGGGCAGGGACCATGCCTATCATGGGAATATTTCACAGTTTCTGCTCTGTTTTCAGTGTATGACACCAAAACACCCACCTGATGACATCCTTTCAAGAGCAAAGGCAGCAATTTGCAGAATTCCGCTTCTTAGGGGAAGTGAGAAATTGCTGAGCTGACACCAAGTCCTGCAGTGTCCCTGTCACCTGCAGAGCCACCGCATCCTCGCCACGGTAGCGGGCATTGTGACAAAGGTTCTATGTCAGCTGGGTGTGGCAGCCAGGCGCCCCCTAGGGGATGGGGAGCCTGTCAGCCCCGGGCCTGTCACTGCCTGGTGTCCCTGCTGCCACCAGCCAGGCCTCTGAAAACTTGTCAAACCATGCCCAGACTTGGGGCCAGTTTGGCCCAAAGTCTGCAAGAGACAAGTCGGGAAGAAAGATATGGGACAGAGGGAGAAAGCGAAGGGAGCAGGAGAAAGGGAAGGAAGAATAAAAAGTAGTGTTGGGCTGCAGGAGTGAGATGGAGGAATTGCAAGAAAAGAGGCAGGAAGCAGGAGAGTGAGAGAAAAGGAAAGAAGAGACATGCAGCCAGACGAGGGCTTAGTGAGAGAGGATGGGACAGAGAACAGGATGAGAAGGACATAAGGCAAGGCTAGGACAGGCAAGGACAGGCAAGGCAAGGCTAGGCTGCAGGACATGTTTTTGCTTTATAGTTTCTAGCACATTCGTCTTCAGACTAGGAGGAAAGCCATAAGACCGTATGGATTAGGCCCAAGCAAAAACCCCAGCTACTTGAGACACTTAGACTAAGCCTAAAATACCAAGATCTATCCATAAGGATGCTTTTTAAACTGTACTTCCACAATCTGCTGGCAGTACAAAAAAATAAGCTGCAGATCTCCTTAGGCTGAGTCATGGTGCTTTGGGGCAGGGACCATGCATATCATGGCAATATTTCACAGTTTCTGCTCTGTTTTCAGTGTATGACACCAAAACACCCACCTGATGACATCCTTTCAAGAGCAAAGGCAGCAATTTGCAGAATTCCGCTTCTTAGGGGAAGTGAGAAATTGCTGAGCTGACACCAAGTCCTGCAGTGTCCCTGTCACCTGCAGAGCCACCGCATCCTCGCCACGGTAGCGGGCATTGTGACAAAGGTTCTATGTCAGTTGGGTGTGGCAGTCAGGCGCCCCCTAGGGGATGGGGAGCCTGTCAGCCCCGGGCCTGTCACTGCCTGCTGGCCCTGCTGCCACCAGCCAGGCCTCTGAAAACTTGTCAAACCATGCCCAGACTTGGGGCCAGTTTGGCCCAAAGTCTGCAAGAGACAAGTCGGGAAGAAAGATATGGGACAGAGGGAGAAAGCGAAGGGAGCAGGAGAAAGGGAAGGAAGAATAAAAAGTAGTGTTGGGCTGCAGGAGTGAGATGGAGGAATTGCAAGAAAAGAGGCAGGAAGCAGGAGAGTGAGAGAAAAGGAAAGAAGAGACATGCAGCCAGACGAGGGCTTAGTGAGAGAGGATGGGACAGAGAACAGGATGAGAAGGACATAAGGCAAGGCTAGGACAGGCAAGGACAGGCAAGGCAAGGCTAGGCTGCAGGACATGTTTTTGCTTTATAGTTTCTAGCACATTCGTCTTCAGACTAGGAGGAAAGCCATAAGACCGTATGGATTAGGCCCAAGCAAAAACCCCAGCTACTTGAGACACTTAGACTAAGCCTAAAATACCAAGATCTCTCCATAAGGATGCTTTTTATACTGTACTTCCACAATCTGCTGGCAGTACAAAAAAATAAGCTGCAGATCTCCTTAGGCTGAGTCATGGTGCTTTGGGGCAGGGACCATGCCTATCATGGGAATATTTCACAGTTTCTGCTCTGTTTTCAGTGTATGACACCAAAACACCCACCTGATGACATCCTTTCAAGAGCAAAGGCAGCAATTTGCAGAATTCCGCTTCTTAGGGGGAGTGAGAAATTGCTGAGCTGACACCAAGTCCTGCAGTGTCCCTGTCACCTGCAGAGCCACCGCATCCTCGCCACGGTAGCGGGCATTGTGACAAAGGTTCTATGTCAGCTGGGTGTGGCAGCCAGGCGCCCCCTAGGGGATGGGGAGCCTGTCAGCCCCGGGCCTGTCACTGCCTGCTGGCCCTGCTGCCACCAGCCAGGCCTCTGAAAACTTGTCAAACCATGCCCAGACTTGGGGCCAGTTTGGCCCAAAGTCTGCAAGAGACAAGTCGGGAAGAAAGATATGGGACAGAGGGAGAAAGCGAAGGGAGCAGGAGAAAGGGAAGGAAGAATAAAAAGTAGTGTTGGGCTGCAGGAGTGAGATGGAGGAATTGCAAGAAAAGAGGCAGGAAGCAGGAGAGTGAGAGAAAAGGAAAGAAGAGACATGCAGCCAGACGAGGGCTTAGTGAGAGAGGATGGGACAGAGAACAGGATGAGAAGGACATAAGGCAAGGCTAGGACAGGCAAGGACAGGCAAGGCAAGGCTAGGCTGCAGGACATGTTTTTGCTTTATAGTTTCTAGCACATTCGTCTTCAGACGAGGAGGAAAGCCATAAGACCGTATGGATTAGGCCCAAGCAAAAACCCCAGCTACTTGAGACACTTAGACTAAGCCTAAAATACCAAGATCTCTCCATAAGGATGCTTTTTATACTGTACTTCCACAATCTGCTGGCAGTACAAAAAAATAAGCTGCAGATCTCCTTAGGCTGAGTCATGGTGCTTTGGGGCAGGGACCATGCCTATCATGGGAATATTTCACAGTTTCTGCTCTGTTTTCAGTGTATGACACCAAAACACCCACCTGATGACATCCTTTCAAGAGCAAAGGCAGCAATTTGCAGAATTCCGCTTCTTAGGGGAAGTGAGAAATTGCTGAGCTGACACCAAGTCCTGCAGTGTCCCTGTCACCTGCAGAGCCACCGCATCCTCGCCACGGTAGCGGGCATTGTGACAAAGGTTCTATGTCAGCTGGGTGTGGCAGCCAGGCGCCCCCTAGGGGATGGGGAGCCTGTCAGCCCCGGGCCTGTCACTGCCTGCTGGCCCTGCTGCCACCAGCCAGGCCTCTGAAAACTTGTCAAACCATGCCCAGACTTGGGGCCAGTTTGGCCCAAAGTCTGCAAGAGACAAGTCGGGAAGAAAGATATGGGACAGAGGGAGAAAGCGAAGGGAGCAGGAGAAAGGGAAGGAAGAATAAAAAGTAGTGTTGGGCTGCAGGAGTGAGATGGAGGAATTGCAAGAAAAGAGGCAGGAAGCAGGAGAGTGAGAGAAAAGGAAAGAAGAGACATGCAGCCAGACGAGGGCTTAGTGAGAGAGGATGGGACAGAGAACAGGATGAGAAGGACATAAGGCAAGGCTAGGACAGGCAAGGACAGGCAAGGCAAGGCTAGGCTGCAGGACATGTTTTTGCTTTATAGTTTCTAGCACATTCGTCTTCAGACTAGGAGGAAAGCCATAAGACCGTATGGATTAGGCCCAAGCAAAAACCCCAGCTACTTGAGACACTTAGACTAAGCCTAAAATACCAAGATCTCTCCATAAGGATGGTTTTTATACTGTACTTCCACAATCTGCTGGCAGTACAAAAAAATAAGCTGCAGATCTCCTTAGGCTGAGTCATGGTGCTTTGGGGCAGGGACCATGCATATCATGGGAATATTTCACAGTTTCTGCTCTGTTTTCAGTGTATGACACCAAAACACCCACCTGATGACATCCTTTCAAGAGCAAAGGCAGCAATTTGCAGAATTCCGCTTCTTAGGGAAAGTGAGAAATTGCTGAGCTGACACCAAGTCCTGCAGTGTCCCTGTCACCTGCAGAGCCACCGCATCCTCGCCACGGTAGCGGGCATTGTGACAAAGGTTCTATGTCAGCTGGGTGTGGCAGCCAGGCGCCCCCTAGGGGATGGGGAGCCTGTCAGCCCCGGGCCTGTCACTGCCTGCTGGCCCTGCTGCCACCAGCCAGGCCTCTGAAAACTTGTCAAACCATGCCCAGACTTGGGGCCAGTTTGGCCCAAAGTCTGCAAGAGACAAGTCGGGAAGAAAGATATGGGACAGAGGGAGAAAGCGAAGGGAGCAGGAGAAAGGGAAGAAGGAATAAAAAGTAGTGTTGGGCTGCAGGAGTGAGATGGAGGAATTGCAAGAAAAGAGGCAGGAAGCAGGAGAGTGAGAGAAAAGGAAAGAAGAGACATGCAGCCAGACGAGGGCTTAGTGAGAGAGGATGGGACAGAGAACAGGATGAGAAGGACATAAGGCAAGGCTAGGACAGGCAAGGACAGGCAAGGCAAGGCTAGGCTGCAGGACATGTTTTTGCTTTATAGTTTCTAGCACATTCATCTTCAGACTAGGAGGAAAGCCATAAGACCGTATGGATTAGGCCCAAGCAAAAACCCCAGCTACTTGAGACACTTAGACTAAGCCTAAAATACCAAGATCTCTCCATAAGGATGCTTTTTATACTGTACTTCCACAATCTGCTGGCAGTACAAAAAAATAAGCTGCAGATCTCCTTAGGCTGAGTCATGGTGCTTTGGGGCAGGGACCATGCATATCATGGGAATATTTCACAGTTTCTGCTCTGTTTTCAGTGTATGACACCAAAACACCCACCTGATGACATCCTTTCAAGAGCAAAGGCAGCAATTTGCAGAATTCCGCTTCTTAGGGGAAGTGAGAAATTGCTGAGCTGACACCAAGTCCTGCAGTGTCCCTGTCACCTGCAGAGCCACCGCATCCTCGCCACGGTAGCGGGCATTGTGACAAAGGTTCTATGTCAGCTGGGTGTGGCAGCCAGGCGCCCCCTAGGGGATGGGGAGCCTGTCAGCCCCGGGCCTGTCACTGCCTGCTGGCCCTGCTGCCACCAGCCAGGCCTCTGAAAACTTGTCAAACCATGCCCAGACTTGGGGCCAGTTTGGCCCAAAGTCTGCAAGAGACAAGTCGGGAAGAAAGATATGGGACAGAGGGAGAAAGCGAAGGGAGCAGGAGAAAGGGAAGAAGGAATAAAAAGTAGTGTTGGGCTGCAGGAGTGAGATGGAGGAATTGCAAGAAAAGAGGCAGGAAGCAGGAGAGTGAGAGAAAAGGAAAGAAGAGACATGCAGCCAGACGAGGGCTTAGTGAGAGAGGATGGGACAGAGAACAGGATGAGAAGGACATAAGGCAAGGCTAGGACAGGCAAGGACAGGCAAGGCAAGGCTAGGCTGCAGGACATGTTTTTGCTTTATAGTTTCTAGCACATTCGTCTTCAGACTAGGAGGAAAGCCATAAGACCGTATGGATTAGGCCCAAGCAAAAACCCCAGCTACTTGAGACACTTAGACTAAGCCTAAAATACCAAGATCTCTCCATAAGGATGCTTTTTATACTGTACTTCCACAATCTGCTGGCAGTACAAAAAAATAAGCTGCAGATCTCCTTAGGCTGAGTCATGGTGCTTTGGGGCAGGGACCATACATATCATGGGAATATTTCACAGTTTCTGCTCTGTTTTCAGTGTATGACACCAAAACACCCACCTGATGACATCCTTTCAAGAGCAAAGGCAGCAATTTGCAGAATTCCGCTTCTTAGGGGAAGTGAGAAATTGCTGAGCTGACACCAAGTCCTGCAGTGTCCCTGTCACCTGCAGAGCCACCGCATCCTCGCCACGGTAGCGGGCATTGTGACAAAGGTTCTATGTCAGCTGGGTGTGGCAGCCAGGCGCCCCCTAGGGGATGGGGAGCCTGTCAGCCCCGGGCCTGTCACTGCCTGCTGGCCCTGCTGCCACCAGCCAGGCCTCTGAAAACTTGTCAAACCATGCCCAGACTTGGGGCCAGTTTGGCCCAAAGTCTGCAAGAGACAAGTCGGGAAGAAAGATATGGGACAGAGGGAGAAAGCGAAGGGAGCAGGAGAAAGGGAAGGAAGAATAAAAAGTAGTGTTGGGCTGCAGGAGTGAGATGGAGGAATTGCAAGAAAAGAGGCAGGAAGCAGGAGAGTGAGAGAAAAGGAAAGAAGAGACATGCAGCCAGACGAGGGCTTAGTGAGAGAGGATGGGACAGAGAACAGGATGAGAAGGACATAAGGCAAGGCTAGGACAGGCAAGGACAGGCAAGGCAAGGCTAGGCTGCAGGACATGTTTTTGCTTTATAGTTTGTAGCACATTCGTCTTCAGACTAGGAGGAAAGCCATAAGACCGTATGGATTAGGCCCAAGCAAAAACCCCAGCTACTTGAGACACTAAGACTAAGCCTAAAATACCAAGATCTCTCCATAAGGATGCTTTTTATACTGTACTTCCACAATCTGCTGGCAGTACAAAAAAATAAGCTGCAGATCTCCTTAGGCTGAGTCATGGTGCTTTGGGGCAGGGACCATGCATATCATGGGAATATTTCACAGTTTCTGCTCTGTTTTCAGTGTATGACACCAAAACACCCACCTGATGACATCCTTTCAAGAGCAAAGGCAGCAATTTGCAGAATTCCGCTTCTTAGGGGAAGTGAGAAATTGCTGAGCTGACACCAAGTCCTGCAGTGTCCCTGTCACCTGCAGAGCCACCGCATCCTCGCCACGGTAGCGGGCATTGTGACAAAGGTTCTATGTCAGCTGGGTGTGGCAGCCAGGCGCCCCCTAGGGGATGGGGAGCCTGTCAGCCCCGGGCCTGTCACTGCCTTCTGGCCCTGCTGCCACCAGCCAGGCCTCTGAAAACTTGTCAAACCATGCCCAGACTTGGGGCCAGTTTGGCCCAAAGTCTGCAAGAGACAAGTCGGGAAGAAAGATATGGGACAGAGGGAGAAAGCGAAGGGAGCAGGAGAAAGGGAAGGAAGAATAAAAAGTAGTGTTGGGCTGCAAGAGTGAGATGGAGGAATTGCAAGAAAAGAGGCAGGAAGCAGGAGAGTGACAGAAAAGGAAAGAAGAGACATGCAGCCAGACGAGGGCTTAGTGAGAGAGGATGGGACAGAGAACAGGATGAGAAGGACATAAGGCAAGGCTAGGACAGGCAAGGACAGGCAAGGCAAGGCTAGGCTGCAGGACATGTTTTTGCTTTATAGTTTGTAGCACATTCGTCTTCAGACTAGGAGGAAAGCCATAAGACCGTATGGATTAGGCCCAAGCAAAAACCCCAGCTACTTGAGACACTTAGACTAAGCCTAAAATACCAAGATCTCTCCATAAGGATGCTTTTTATACTGTACTTCCACAATCTGCTGGCAGTACAAAAAAATAAGCTGCAGATCTCCTTAGGCTGAGTCATGGTGCTTTGGGGCAGGGACCATGCATATCATGGGAATATTTCACAGTTTCTGCTCTGTTTTCAGTGTATGACACCAAAACACCCACCTGATGACATCCTTTCAAGAGCAAAGGCAGCAATTTGCAGAATTCCGCTTCTTAGGGGAAGTGAGAAATTGCTGAGCTGACACCAAGTCCTGCAGTGTCCCTGTCACCTGCAGAGCCACCGCATCCTCGCCACGGTAGCGGGCATTGTGACAAAGGTTCTATGTCAGCTGGGTGTGGCAGCCAGGCGCCCCCTAGGGGATGGGGAGCCTGTCAGCCCCGGGCCTGTCACTGCCTGCTGGCCCTGCTGCCACCAGCCAGGCCTCTGAAAACTTGTCAAACCATGCCCAGACATGGGGCCAGTTTGGCCCAAAGTCTGCAAGAGACAAGTCGGGAAGAAAGATATGGGACAGAGGGAGAAAGCGAAGGGAGCAGGAGAAAGGGAAGGAAGAATAAAAAGTAGTGTTGGGCTGCAGGAGTGAGATGGAGGAATTGCAAGAAAAGAGGCAGGAAGCAGGAGAGTGAGAGAAAAGGAAAGAAGAGACATGCAGCCAGACGAGGGCTTAGTGAGAGAGGATGGGACAGAGAACAGGATGAGAAGGACATAAGGCAAGGCTAGGACAGGCAAGGACAGGCAAGGCAAGGCTAGGCTGCAGGACATGTTTTTGCTTTATAGTTTCTAGCACATTCGTCTTCAGACTAGGAGGAAAGCCATAAGACCGTATGGATTAGGCCCAAGCAAAAACCCCAGCTACTTGAGACACTTAGACTAAGCCTAAAATACCAAGATCTCTCCATAAGGATGGTTTTTATACTGTACTTCCACAATCTGCTGGCAGTACAAAAAAATAAGCTGCAGATCTCCTTAGGCTGAGTCATGGTGCTTTGGGGCAGGGACCATGCCTATCATGGGAATATTTCACAGTTTCTGCTCTGTTTTCAGTGTATGACACCAAAACACCCACCTGATGACATCCTTTCAAGAGCAAAGGCAGCAATTTGCAGAATTCCGCTTCTTAGGGGAAGTGAGAAATTGCTGAGCTGACACCAAGTCCTGCAGTGTCCCTGTCACCTGCAGAGCCACCGCATCCTCGCCACGGTAGCGGGCATTGTGACAAAGGTTCTATGTCAGCTGGGTGTGGCAGCCAGGCGCCCCCTAGGGGATGGGAGCCTGTCAGCCCCGGGCCTGTCACTGCCTGCTGGCCCTGCTGCCACCAGCCAGGCCTCTGAAAACTTGTCAAACCATGCCCAGACATGGGGCCAGTTTGGCCCAAAGTCTGCAAGAGACAAGTAGGGAAGAAAGATATGGGACAGAGGGAGAAAGCGAAGGGAGCATGAGAAAGGGAAGGAAGAATAAAAAGTAGTGTTGGGCTGCAGGAGTGAGATGGAGGAATTGCAAGAAAAGAGGCAGGAAGCAGGAGAGTGAGAGAAAAGGAAAGAAGAGACATGCAGCCAGACGAGGGCTTAGTGAGAGAGGATGGGACAGAGAACAGGATGAGAAGGACATAAGGCAAGGCTAGGACAGGCAAGGACAGGCAAGGCAAGGCTAGGCTGCAGGACATGTTTTTGCTTTATAGTTTCTAGCACATTCGTCTTCAGACTAGGAGGAAAGCCATAAGACCGTATGGATTAGGCCCAAGCAAAAACCCCAGCTACTTGAGACACTTAGACTAAGCCTAAAATACCAAGATCTCTCCATAAGGATGCTTTTTATACTGTACTTCCACAATCTGCTGGCAGTACAAAAAAATAAGCTGCAGATCTCCTTAGGCTGAGTCATGGTGCTTTGGGGCAGGGACCATGCCTATCATGGGAATATTTCACAGTTTCTGCTCTGTTTTCAGTGTATGACACCAAAACACCCACCTGATGACATCCTTTCAAGAGCAAAGGCAGCAATTTGCAGAATTCCGCTTCTTAGGGGAAGTGAGAAATTGCTGAGCTGACACCAAGTCCTGCAGTGTCCCTGTCACCTGCAGAGCCACCGCATCCTCGCCACGGTAGCGGGCATTGTGACAAAGGTTCTATGTCAGCTGGGTGTGGCAGCCAGGCGCCCCCTAGGGGATGGGGAGCCTGTCAGCCCCGGGCCTGTCACTGCCTGCTGGCCCTGCTGCCACCAGCCAGGCCTCTGAAAACTTGTCAAACCATGCCCAGACTTGGGGCCAGTTTGGCCCAAAGTCTGCAAGAGACAAGTCGGGAAGAAAGATATGGGACAGAGGGAGAAAGCGAAGGGAGCAGGAGAAAGGGAAGGAAGAATAAAAAGTAGTGTTGGGGTGCAGGAGTGAGATGGAGGAATTGCAAGAAAAGAGGCAGGAAGCAGGAGAGTGAGAGAAAAGGAAAGAAGAGACATGCAGCCAGACGAGGGCTTAGTGAGAGAGGATGGGACAGAGAACAGGATGAGAAGGACATAAGGCAAGTCTAGGACAGGCAAGGACAGGCAAGGCAAGGCTAGGCTGCAGGACATGTTTTTGCTTTATAGTTTCTAGCACATTCGTCTTCAGACGAGGAGGAAAGCCATAAGACCGTATGGATTAGGCCCAAGCAAAAACCCCAGCTACTTGAGACACTTAGACTAAGCCTAAAATACCAAGATCTCTCCATAAGGATGCTTTTTATACTGTACTTCCACAATCTGCTGGCAGTACAAAAAAATAAGCTGCAGATCTCCTTAGGCTGAGTCATGGTGCTTTGGGGCAGGGACCATGCCTATCATGGGAATATTTCACAGTTTCTGCTCTGTTTTCAGTGTATGACACCAAAACACCCAATGATGACATCCTTTCAAGAGCAAAGGCAGCAATTTGCAGAATTCCGCTTCTTAGGGGAAGTGAGAAATTGCTGAGCTGACACCAAGTCCTGCAGTGTCCCTGTCACCTGCAGAGCCACCGCATCCTCGCCACGGTAGCGGGCATTGTGACAAAGGTTCTATGTCAGCTGGGTGTGGCAGCCAGGCGCCCCCTAGGGGATGGGGATCCTGTCAGCCCCGGGCCTGTCACTGCCTGCTGGCCCTGCTGCCACCAGCCAGGCCTCTGATAACTTGTCAAACCATGCCCAGACATGGGGCCAGTTTGGCCCAAAGTCTGCAAGAGACAAGTCGGGAAGAAAGATATGGGACAGAGGGAGAAAGCGAAGGGAGCAGGAGAAAGGGAAGGAAGAATAAAAAGTAGTGTTGGGCTGCAGGAGTGAGATGGAGGAATTGCAAGAAAAGAGGCAGGAAGCAGGAGAGTGAGAGAAAAGGAAAGAAGAGACATGCAGCCAGACGAGGGCTTAGTGAGAGAGGATGGGACAGAGAACAGGATGAGAAGGACATAAGGCAAGTCTAGGACAGGCAAGGACAGGCAAGGCAAGGCTAGGCTGCAGGACATGTTTTTGCTTTATAGTTTCTAGCACATTCGTCTTCAGACTAGGAGGAAAGCCATAAGACCGTATGGATTAGGCCCAAGCAAAAACCCCAGCTACTTGAGACACTTAGACTAAGCCTAAAATACCAAGATCTCTCCATAAGGATGGTTTTTATACTGTACTTCCACAATCTGCTGGCAGTACAAAAAAATAAGCTGCAGATCTCCTTAGGCTGAGTCATGGTGCTTTGGGGCAGGGACCATGCCTATCATGGGAATATTTCACAGTTTCTGCTCTGTTTTCAGTGTATGACACCAAAACACCCACCTGATGACATCCTTTCAAGAGCAAAGGCAGCAATTTGCAGAATTCCGCTTCTTAGGGGAAGTGAGAAATTGCTGAGCTGACACCAAGTCCTGCAGTGTCCCTGTCACCTGCAGAGCCACCGCATCCTCGCCACGGTAGCGGGCATTGTGACAAAGGTTCTATGTCAGCTGGGTGTGGCAGCCAGGCGCCCCCTAGGGGATGGGGAGCCTGTCAGCCCCGGGCCTGTCACTGCCTGCTGGCCCTGCTGCCACCAGCCAGGCCTCTGAAAACTTGTCAAACCATGCCCAGACTTGGGGCCAGTTTGGCCCAAAGTCTGCAAGAGACAAGTCGGGAAGAAAGATATGGGACAGAGGGAGAAAGCGAAGGGAGCATGAGAAAGGGAAGGAAGAATAAAAAGTAGTGTTGGGCTGCAGGAGTGAGATGGAGGAATTGCAAGAAAAGAGGCAGGAAGCAGGAGAGTGAGAGAAAAGGAAAGAAGAGACATGCAGCCAGACGAGGGCTTAGTGAGAGAGGATGGGACAGAGAACAGGATGAGAAGGACATAAGGCAAGGCTAGGACAGGCAAGGACAGGCAAGGCAAGGCTAGGCTGCAGGACATGTTTTTGCTTTATAGTTTCTAGCACATTCGTCTTCAGACGAGGAGGAAAGCCATAAGACCGTATGGATTAGGCCCAAGCAAAAACCCCAGCTACTTGAGACACTTAGACTAAGCCTAAAATACCAAGATCTCTCCATAAGGATGCTTTTTATACTGTACTTCCACAATCTGCTGGCAGTACAAAAAAATAAGCTGCAGATCTCCTTAGGCTGAGTCATGGTGCTTTGGGGCAGGGACCATGCCTATCATGGGAATATTTCACAGTTTCTGCTCTGTTTTCAGTGTATGACACCAAAACACCCACCTGATGACATCCTTTCAAGAGCAAAGGCAGCAATTTGCAGAATTCCGCTTCTTAGGGGAAGTGAGAAATTGCTGAGCTGACACCAAGTCCTGCAGTGTCCCTGTCACCTGCAGAGCCACCGCATCCTCGCCACGGTAGCGGGCATTGTGACAAAGGTTCTATGTCAGCTGGGTGTGGCAGCCAGGCGCCCCCTAGGGGATGGGGAGCCTGTCAGCCCCGGGCCTGTCACTGCCTGCTGGCCCTGCTGCCACCAGCCAGGCCTCTGAAAACTTGTCAAACCATGCCCAGACATGGGGCCAGTTTGGCCCAAAGTCTGCAAGAGACAAGTAGGGAAGAAAGATATGGGACAGAGGGAGAAAGCGAAGGGAGCATGAGAAAGGGAAGGAAGAATAAAAAGTAGTGTTGGGCTGCAGGAGTGAGATGGAGGAATTGCAAGAAAAGAGGCAGGAAGCAGGAGAGTGAGAGAAAAGGAAAGAAGAGACATGCAGCCAGACGAGGGCTTAGTGAGAGAGGATGGGACAGAGAACAGGATGAGAAGGACATAAGGCAAGGCTAGGACAGGCAAGGACAGGCAAGGCAAGGCTAGGCTGCAGGACATGTTTTTGCTTTATAGTTACTAGCACATTCATCTTCAGACTAGGAGGAAAGCCATAAGACCGTATGGATTAGGCCCAAGCAAAAACCCCAGCTACTTGAGACACTTAGACTAAGCCTAAAATACCAAGATCTCTCCATAAGGATGCTTTTTATACTGTACTTCCACAATCTGCTGGCAGTACAAAAAAATAAGCTGCAGATCTCCTTAGGCTGAGTCATGGTGCTTTGGGGCAGGGACCATGCCTATCATGGGAATATTTCACAGTTTCTGCTCTGTTTTCAGTGTATGACACCAAAACACCCACCTGATGACATCCTTTCAAGAGCAAAGGCAGCAATTTGCAGAATTCCGCTTCTTAGGGGAAGTGAGAAATTGCTGAGCTGACACCAAGTCCTGCAGTGTCCCTGTCACCTGCAGAGCCACCGCATCCTCGCCACGGTAGCGGGCATTGTGACAAAGGTTCTATGTCAGCTGGGTGTGGCAGCCAGGCGCCCCCTAGGGGATGGGGAGCCTGTCAGCCCCGGGCCTGTCACTGCCTGCTGGCCCTGCTGCCACCAGCCAGGCCTCTGAAAACTTGTCAAACCATGCCCAGACTTGGGGCCAGTTTGGCCCAAAGTCTGCAAGAGACAAGTCGGGAAGAAAGATATGGGACAGAGGGAGAAAGCGAAGGGAGCAGGAGAAAGGGAAGGAAGAATAAAAAGTAGTGTTGGGCTGCAGGAGTGAGATGGAGGAATTGCAAGAAAAGAGGCAGGAAGCAGGAGAGTGAGAGAAAAGGAAAGAAGAGACATGCAGCCAGACGAGGGCTTAGTGAGAGAGGATGGGACAGAGAACAGGATGAGAAGGACATAAGGCAAGGCTAGGACAGGCAAGGACAGGCAAGGCAAGGCTAGGCTGCAGGACATGTTTTTGCTTTATAGTTTCTAGCACATTCGTCTTCAGACTAGGAGGAAAGCCATAAGACCGTATGGATTAGGCCCAAGCAAAAACCCCAGCTACTTGAGACACTTAGACTAAGCCTAAAATACCAAGATCTCTCCATAAGGATGCTTTTTATACTGTACTTCCACAATCTGCTGGCAGTACAAAAAAATAAGCTGCAGATCTCCTTAGGCTGAGTCATGGTGCTTTGGGGCAGGGACCATGCCTATCACCGGAATATTTCACAGTTTCTGCTCTGTTTTCAGTGTATGACACCAAAACACCCACCTGATGACATCCTTTCAAGAGCAAAGGCAGCAATTTGCAGAATTCCGCTTCTTAGGGGAAGTGAGAAATTGCTGAGCTGACACCAAGTCCTGCAGTGTCCCTGTCACCTGCAGAGCCACTGCATCCTCGCCACGGTAGCGGGCATTGTGACAAAGGTTCTATGTCAGCTGGGTGTGGCAGCCAGGCGCCCCCTAGGGGATGGGGAGCCTGTCAGCCCCGGGCCTGTCACTGCCTGCTGGCCCTGCTGCCACCAGCCAGGCCTCTGAAAACTTGTCAAACCATGCCCAGACTTGGGGCCAGTTTGGCCCAAAGTCTGCAAGAGACAAGTCGGGAAGAAAGATATGGGACAGAGGGAGAAAGCGAAGGGAGCAGGAGAAAGGGAAGGAAGAATAAAAAGTAGTGTTGGGCTGCAGGAGTGAGATGGAGGAATTGCAAGAAAAGAGGCAGGAAGCAGGAGAGTGAGAGAAAAGGAAAGAAGAGACATGCAGCCAGACGAGGGCCTAGTGAGAGAGGATGGGACAGAGAACAGGATGAGAAGGACATAAGGCAAGGCTAGGACAGGCAAGGACAGGCAAGGCAAGGCTAGGCTGCAGGACATGTTTTTGCTTTATAGTTTGTAGCACATTCGTCTTCAGACGAGGAGGAAAGCCATAAGACCGTATGGATTAGGCCCAAGCAAAAACCCCAGCTACTTGAGACACTTAGACTAAGCCTAAAATACCAAGATCTCTCCATAAGGATGCTTTTTATACTGTACTTCCACAATCTGCTGGCAGTACAAAAAAATAAGCTGCAGATCTCCTTAGGCTGAGTCATGGTGCTTTGGGGCAGGGACCATGCATATCATGGGAATATTTCACAGTTTCTGCTCTGTTTTCAGTGTATGACACCAAAACACCCACCTGATGACATCCTTTCAAGAGCAAAGGCAGCAATTTGCAGAATTCCGCTTCTTAGGGGAAGTGAGAAATTGCTGAGCTGACACCAAGTCCTGCAGTGTCCCTGTCACCTGCAGAGCCACCGCATCCTCGCCACGGTAGCGGGCATTGTGACAAAGGTTCTATGTCAGCTGGGTGTGGCAGCCAGGCGCCCCCTAGGGGATGGGGAGCCTGTCAGCCCCGGGCCTGTCACTGCCTGCTGGCCCTGCTGCCACCAGCCAGGCCTCTGAAAACTTGTCAAACCATGCCCAGACTTGGGGCCAGTTTGGCCCAAAGTCTGCAAGAGACAAGTCGGGAAGAAAGATATGGGACAGAGGGAGAAAGCGAAGGGAGCAGGAGAAAGGGAAGGAAGAATAAAAAGTAGTGTTGGGCTGCAGGAGTGAGATGGAGGAATTGCAAGAAAAGAGGCAGGAAGCAGGAGAGTGAGAGAAAAGGAAAGAAGAGACATGCAGCCAGACGAGGGGTTAGTGAGAGAGGATGGGACAGAGAACAGGATGAGAAGGACATAAGGCAAGGCTAGGACAGGCAAGGACAGGCAAGGCAAGGCTAGGCTGCAGGACATGTTTTTGCTTTATAGTTTGTAGCACATTCGTCTTCAGACTAGGAGGAAAGCCATAAGACCGTATGGATTAGGCCCAAGCAAAAACCCCAGCTACTTGAGACACTTAGACTAAGCCTAAAATACCAAGATCTCTCCATAAGGATGCTTTTTATACTGTACTTCCACAATCTGCTGGCAGTACAAAAAAATAAGCTGCAGATCTCCTTAGGCTGAGTCATGGTGCTTTGGGGCAGGGACCATGCCTATCATGGGAATATTTCACAGTTTCTGCTCTGTTTTCAGTGTATGACACCAAAACACCCACCTGATGACATCCTTTCAAGAGCAAAGGCAGCAATTTGCAGAATTCCGCTTCTTAGGGGAAGTGAGAAATTGCTGAGCTGACACCAAGTCCTGCAGTGTCCCTGTCACCTGCAGAGCCACCGCATCCTCGCCACGGTAGCGGGCATTGTGACAAAGGTTCTATGTCAGCTGGGTGTGGCAGCCAGGCGCCCCCTAGGGGATGGGGAGCCTGTCAGCCCCGGGCCTGTCACTGCCTGCTGGCCCTGCTGCCACCAGCCAGGCCTCTGAAAACTTGTCAAACCATGCCCAGACTTGGGGCCAGTTTGGCCCAAAGTCTGCAAGAGACAAGTCGGGAAGAAAGATATGGGACAGAGGGAGAAAGCGAAGGGAGCAGGAGAAAGGGAAGGAAGAATAAAAAGTAGTGTTGGGCTGCAGGAGTGAGATGGAGGAATTGCAAGAAAAGAGGCAGGAAGCAGGAGAGTGAGAGAAAAGGAAAGAAGAGACATGCAGCCAGACGAGGGCTTAGTGAGAGAGGATGGGACAGAGAACAGGATGAGAAGGACATAAGGCAAGGATAGGACAGGCAAGGACAGGCAAGGCAAGGCTAGGCTGCAGGACATGTTTTTGCTTTATAGTTTCTAGCACATTCGTCTTCAGACTAGGAGGAAAGCCATAAGACCGTATGGATTAGGCCCAAGCAAAAACCAAAGCTACTTGAGACACTTAGACTAAGCCTAAAATACCAAGATCTCTCCATAAGGATGCTTTTTATACTGTACTTCCACAATCTGCTGGCAGTACAAAAAAATAAGCTGCAGATCTCCTTAGGCTGAGTCATGGTGCTTTGGGGCAGGGACCATGCATATCATGGGAATATTTCACAGTTTCTGCTCTGTTTTCAGTGTATGACACCAAAACACCCACCTGATGACATCCTTTCAAGAGCAAAGGCAGCAATTTGCAGAATTCCGCTTCTTAGGGGAAGTGAGAAATTGCTGAGCTGACACCAAGTCCTGCAGTGTCCCTGTCACCTGCAGAGCCACCGCATCCTCGCCACGGTAGCGGGCATTGTGACAAAGGTTCTATGTCAGCTGGGTGTGGCAGCCAGGCGCCCCCTAGGGGATGGGGAGCCTGTCAGCCCCGGGCCTGTCACTGCCTGCTGGCCCTGCTGCCACCAGCCAGGCCTCTGAAAACTTGTCAAACCATGCCCAGACTTGGGGCCAGTTTGGCCCAAAGTCTGCAAGAGACAAGTCGGGAAGAAAGATATGGGACAGAGGGAGAAAGCGAAGGGAGCAGGAGAAAGGGAAGGAAGAATAAAAAGTAGTGTTGGGCTGCAGGAGTGAGATGGAGGAATTGCAAGAAAAGAGGCAGGAAGCAGGAGAGTGAGAGAAAAGGAAAGAAGAGACATGCAGCCAGACGAGGGCTTAGTGAGAGAGGATGGGACAGAGAACAGGATGAGAAGGACATAAGGCAAGGCTAGGACAGGCAAGGACAGGCAAGGCAAGGCTAGGCTGCAGGACATGTTTTTGCTTTATAGTTTGTAGCACATTCGTCTTCAGACTAGGAGGAAAGCCATAAGAACGTATGGATTAGGCCCAAGCAAAAACCCCAGCTACTTGAGACACTAAGACTAAGCCTAAAATACCAAGATCTCTCCATAAGGATGCTTTTTATACTGTACTTCCACAATCTGCTGGCAGTACAAAAAAATAAGCTGCAGATCTCCTTAGGCTGAGTCATGGTGCTTTGGGGCAGGGACCATGCATATCATGGGAATATTTCACAGTTTCTGCTCTGTTTTCAGTGTATGACACCAAAACACCCACCTGATGACATCCTTTCAAGAGCAAAGGCAGCAATTTGCAGAATTCCGCTTCTTAGGGGAAGTGAGAAATTGCTGAGCTGACACCAAGTCCTGCAGTGTCCCTGTCACCTGCAGAGCCTCGCCACGGTAGCGGGCATTGTGACAAAGGTTCTATGTCAGCTGGGTGTGGCAGCCAGGCGCCCCCTAGGGGATGGGGAGCCTGTCAGCCCCGGGCCTGTCACTGCCTGCTGGCCCTGCTGCCACCAGCCAGGCCTCTGAAAACTTGTCAAACCATGCCCAGACTTGGGGCCAGTTTGGCCCAAAGTCTCCAAGAGACAAGTCGGGAAGAAAGATATGGGACAGAGGGAGAAAGCGAAGGGAGCAGGAGAAAGGGAAGGAAGAATAAAAAGTAGTGTTGGGCTGCAGGAGTGAGATGGAGGAATTGCAAGAAAAGAGGCAGGAAGCAGGAGAGTGAGAGAAAAGGAAAGAAGAGACATGCAGCCAGACGAGGGCTTAGTGAGAGAGGATGGGACAGAGAACAGGATGAGAAGGACATAAGGCAAGGCTAGGACAGGCAAGGACAGGCAAGGCAAGGCTAGGCTGCAGGACATGTTTTTGCTTTATAGTTTCTAGCACATTCGTCTTCAGACTAGGAGGAAAGCCATAAGACCGTATGGATTAGGCCCAAGCAAAAACCCCAGCTACTTGAGACACTTAGACTAAGCCTAAAATACCAAGATCTCTCCGTAAGGATGCTTTTTATACTGTACTTCCACAATCTGCTGGCAGTACAAAAAAATAAGCTGCAGATCTCCTTAGGCTGAGTCATGGTGCTTTGGGGCAGGGACCATGCCTATCATGGGAATATTTCACAGTTTCTGCTCTGTTTTCAGTGTATGACACCAAAACACCCACCTGATGACATCCTTTCAAGAGCAAAGGCAGCAATTTGCAGAATTCCGCTTCTTAGGGGAAGTGAGAAATTGCTGAGCTGACACCAAGTCCTGCAGTGTCCCTGTCACCTGCAGAGCCACCGCATCCTCGCCACGGTAGCGGGCATTGTGACAAAGGTTCTATGTCAGCTGGGTGTGGCAGCCAGGCGCCCCCTAGGGGATGGGGAGCCTGTCAGCCCCGGGCCTGTCACTGCCTGCTGGCCCTGCTGCCACCAGCCAGGCCTCTGAAAACTTGTCAAACCATGCCCAGACTTGGGGCCAGTTTGGCCCAAAGTCTGCAAGAGACAAGTCGGGAAGAAAGATATGGGACAGAGGGAGAAAGCGAAGGGAGCAGGAGAAAGGGAAGAAGGAATAAAAAGTAGTGTTGGGCTGCAGGAGTGAGATGGAGGAATTGCAAGAAAAGAGGCAGGAAGCAGGAGAGTGAGAGAAAAGGAAAGAAGAGACATGCAGCCAGACGAGGGCTTAGTGAGAGAGGATGGGACAGAGAACAGGATGAGAAGGACATAAGGCAAGGCTAGGACAGGCAAGGACAGGCAAGGCAAGGCTAGGCTGCAGGACATGTTTTTGCTTTATAGTTTCTAGCACATTCGTCTTCAGACTAGGAGGAAAGCCATAAGACCGTATGGATTAGGCCCAAGCAAAAACCCCAGCTACTTGAGACACTTAGACTAAGCCTAAAATACCAAGATCTCTCCATAAGGATGCTTTTTATACTGTACTTCCACAATCTGCTGGCAGTACCAAAAAATAAGCTGCAGATCTCCTTAGGCTGAGTCATGGTGCTTTGGGGCAGGGACCATGCCTATCATGGGAATATTTCACAGTTTCTGCTCTGTTTTCAGTGTATGACACCAAAACACCCACCTGATGACATCCTTTCAAGAGCAAAGGCAGCAATTTGCAGAATTCCGCTTCTTAGGGGAAGTGAGAAATTGCTGAGCTGACACCAAGTCCTGCAGTGTCCCTGTCACCTGCAGAGCCACCGCATCCTCGCCACGGTAGCGGGCATTGTGACAAAGGTTCTATGTCAGCTGGGTGTGGCAGCCAGGCGCCCCCTAGGGGATGGGGAGCCTGTCAGCCCCGGGCCTGTCACTGCCTGCTGGCCCTGCTGCCACCAGCCAGGCCTCTGAAAACTTGTCAAACCATGCCCAGACTTGGGGCCAGTTTGGCCCAAAGTCTGCAAGAGACAAGTCGGGAAGAAAGATATGGGACAGAGGGAGAAAGCGAAGGGAGCAGGAGAAAGGGAAGGAAGAATAAAAAGTAGTGTTGGGCTGCAGGAGTGAGATGGAGGAATTGCAAGAAAAGAGGCAGGAAGCAGGAGAGTGAGAGAAAAGGAAAGAAGAGACATGCAGCCAGACGAGGGGTTAGTGAGAGAGGATGGGACAGAGAACAGGATGAGAAGGACATAAGGCAAGGCTAGGACAGGCAAGGACAGGCAAGGCAAGGCTAGGCTGCAGGACATGTTTTTGCTTTATAGTTTCTAGCACATTCGTCTTCAGACGAGGAGGAAAGCCATAAGACCGTATGGATTAGGCCCAAGCAAAAACCCCAGCTACTTGAGACACTTAGACTAAGCCTAAAATACCAAGATCTCTCCATAAGGATGCTTTTTATACTGTACATCCACAATCTGCTGGCAGTACAAAAAAATAAGCTGCAGATCTCCTTAGGCTGAGTCATGGTGCTTTGGGGCAGGGACCATGCATATCATGGGAATATTTCACAGTTTCTGCTCTGTTTTCAGTGTATGACACCAAAACACCCACCTGATGACATCCTTTCAAGAGCAAAGGCAGCAATTTGCAGAATTCCGCTTCTTAGGGGAAGTGAGAAATTGCTGAGCTGACACCAAGTCCTGCAGTGTCCCTGTCACCTGCAGAGCCACCGCATCCTCGCCACGGTAGCGGGCATTGTGACAAAGGTTCTATGTCAGCTGGGTGTGGCAGCCAGGCGCCCCCTAGGGGATGGGGAGCCTGTCAGCCCCGGGCCTGTCACTGCCTGCTGGCCCTGCTGCCACCAGCCAGGCCTCTGAAAACTTGTCAAACCATGCCCAGACTTGGGGCCAGTTTGGCCCAAAGTCTGCAAGAGTCAAGTCGGGAAGAAAGATATGGGACAGAGGGAGAAAGCGAAGGGAGCAGGAGAAAGGGAAGGAAGAATAAAAAGTAGTGTTGGGCTGCAGGAGTGAGATGGAGGAATTGCAAGAAAAGAGGCAGGAAGCAGGAGAGTGAGAGAAAAGGAAAGAAGAGACATGCAGCCAGACGAGGGCTTAGTGAGAGAGGATGGGACAGAGAACAGGATGAGAAGGACATAAGGCAAGGCTAGGACAGGCAAGGACAGCAAGGCAAGGCTAGGCTGCAGGACATGTTTTTGCTTTTTAGTTTCTAGCACATTCGTCTTCAGACGAGGAGGAAAGCCATAAGACCGTATGGATTAGGCCCAAGCAAAAACCCCAGCTACTTGAGACACTTAGACTAAGCCTAAAATACCAAGATCTCTCCATAAGGATGCTTTTTATACTATACTTCCACAATCTGCTGGCAGTACAAAAAAATAAGTTGCAGATCTCCTTAGGCTGAGTCATGGTGCTTTGGGGCAGGGACCATGCATATCACGGGAATATTTCACAGTTTCTGCTCTGTTTTCAGTGTATGACACCAAAACACCCACCTGATGACATCCTTTCAAGAGCAAAGGCAGCAATTTGCAGAATTCCGCTTCTTAGGGGAAGTGAGAAATTGCTGAGCTGACACCAAGTCCTGCAGTGTCCCTGTCACCTGCAGAGCCACCGCATCCTCGCCACGGTAGCGGGCATTGTGACAAAGGTTCTATGTCAGCTGGGTGTGGCAGCCAGGCGCCCCCTAGGGGATGGGGAGCCTGTCAGCCCCGGGCCTGTCACTGCCTGCTGGCCCTGCTGCCACCAGCCAGGCCTCTGAAAACTTGTCAAACCATGCCCAGACTTGGGGCCAGTTTGGCCCAAAGTCTGCAAGAGTCAAGTCGGGAAGAAAGATATGGGACAGAGGGAGAAAGCGAAGGGAGCAGGAGAAAGGGAAGGAAGAATAAAAAGTAGTGTTGGGCTGCAGGAGTGAGATGGAGGAATTGCAAGAAAAGAGGCAGGAAGCAGGAGAGTGAGAGAAAAGGAAAGAAGAGACATGCAGCCAGACGAGGGCTTAGTGAGAGAGGATGGGACAGAGAACAGGATGAGAAGGACATAAGGCAAGGCTAGGACAGGCAAGGACAGGCAAGGCAAGGCTAGGCTGCAGGACATGTTTTTGCTTTATAGTTTCTAGCACATTCGTCTTCAGACGAGGAGGAAAGCCATAAGACCGTATGGATTAGGCCCAAGCAAAAACCCCAGCTACTTGAGACACTTAGACTAAGCCTAAAATACCAAGATCTCTCCATAAGGATGCTTTTTATACTATACTTCCACAATCTGCTGGCAGTACAAAAAAATAAGTTGCAGATCTCCTTAGGCTGAGTCATGGTGCTTTGGGGCAGGGACCATGCATATCACGGGAATATTTCACAGTTTCTGCTCTGTTTTCAGTGTATGACACCAAAACACCCACCTGATGACATCCTTTCAAGAGCAAAGGCAGGTATTTGCAGAATTCCGCTTCTTAGGGGAAGTGAGAAATTGCTGAGCTGACACCAAGTCCTGCAGTGTCCCTGTCACCTGCAGAGCCACCGCATCCTCGCCACGGTAGCGGGCATTGTGACAAAGGTTCTATGTCAGCTGGGTGTGGCAGCCAGGCGCCCCCTAGGGGATGGGGAGCCTGTCAGCCCCGGGCCTGTCACTGCCTGCTGGCCCTGCTGCCACCAGCCAGGCCTCTGAAAACTTGTCAAACCATGCCCAGACTTGGGGCCAGTTTGGCCCAAAGTCTGCAAGAGACAAGTCGGGAAGAAAGATATGGGACAGAGGGAGAAAGCGAAGGGAGCAGGAGAAAGGGAAGGAAGAATAAAAAGTAGTGTTGGGCTGCAGGAGTGAGATGGAGGAATTGCAAGAAAAGAGGCAGGAAGCAGGAGAGTGAGAGAAAAGGAAAGAAGAGACATGCAGCCAGACGAGGGCTTAGTGAGAGAGGATGGGACAGAGAACAGGATGAGAAGGACATAAGGCAAGGCTAGGACAGGCAAGGACAGGCAAGGCAAGGCTAGGCTGCAGGACATGTTTTTGCTTTATAGTTTCTAGCACATTCGTCTTCAGACGAGGAGGAAAGCCATAAGACCGTATGGATTAGGCCCAAGCAAAAACCCCAGCTACTTGAGATACTTAGACTAAGCCTAAAATACCAAGATCTCTCCATAAGGATGCTTTTTATACTGTACTTCCACAATCTGCTGGCAGTACAAAAAAATAAGCTGCAGATCTCCTTAGGCTGAGTCATGGTGCTTTGGGGCAGGGACCATGCATATCATGGGAATATTTCACAGTTTCTGCTCTGTTTTCAGTGTATGACACCAAAACACCCACCTGATGACATCCTTTCAAGAGCAAAGGCAGCAATTTGCAGAATTCCGCTTCTTAGGGGAAGTGAGAAATTGCTGAGCTGACACCAAGTCCTGCAGTGTCCCTGTCACCTGCAGAGCCACCGCATCCTCGCCACGGTAGCGGGCATTGTGACAAAGGTTCTATGTCAGCTGGGTGTGGCAGCCAGGCGCCCCCTAGGGGATGGGGAGCCTGTCAGCCCCGGGCCTGTCACTGCCTGGTGTCCCTGCTGCCACCAGCCAGGCCTCTGAAAACTTGTCAAACCATGCCCAGACTTGGGGCCAGTTTGGCCCAAAGTCTGCAAGAGACAAGTCGGGAAGAAAGATATGGGACAGAGGGAGAAAGCGAAGGGAGCAGGAGAAAGGGAAGGAAGAATAAAAAGTAGTGTTGGGCTGCAGGAGTGAGATGGAGGAATTGCAAGAAAAGAGGCAGGAAGCAGGAGAGTGAGAGAAAAGGAAAGAAGAGACATGCAGCCAGACGAGGGCTTAGTGAGAGAGGATGGGACAGAGAACAGGATGAGAAGGACATAAGGCAAGGCTAGGACAGGCAAGGACAGGCAAGGCAAGGCTAGGCTGCAGGACATGTTTTTGCTTTATAGTTTCTAGCACATTCGTCTTCAGACTAGGAGGAAAGCCATAAGACCGTATGGATTAGGCCCAAGCAAAAACCCCAGCTACTTGAGACACTTAGACTAAGCCTAAAATACCAAGATCTCTCCATAAGGATGCTTTTTATACTGTACTTCCACAATCTGCTGGCAGTACAAAAAAATAAGTTGCAGATCTCCTTAGGCTGAGTCATGGTGCTTTGGGGCAGGGACCATGCATATCATGGGAATATTTCACAGTTTCTGCTCTGTTTTCAGTGTATGACACCAAAACACCCACCTGATGACATCCTTTCAAGAGCAAAGGCAGCAATTTGCAGAATTCCGCTTCTTAGGGGAAGTGAGAAATTGCTGAGCTGACACCAAGTCCTGCAGTGTCCCTGTCACCTGCAGAGCCACCGCATCCTCGCCACGGTAGCGGGCATTGTGACAAAGGTTCTATGTCAGCTGGGTGTGGCAGCCAGGCGCCCCCTAGGGGATGGGGAGCCTGTCAGCCCCGGGCCTGTCACTGCCTGGTGTCCCTGCTGCCACCAGCCAGGCCTCTGAAAACTTGTCAAACCATGCCCAGACTTGGGGCCAGTTTGGCCCAAAGTCTGCAAGAGACAAGTCGGGAAGAAAGATATGGGACAGAGGGAGAAAGCGAAGGGAGCAGGAGAAAGGGAAGGAAGAATAAAAAGTAGTGTTGGGCTGCAGGAGTGAGATGGAGGAATTGCAAGAAAAGAGGCAGGAAGCAGGAGAGTGAGAGAAAAGGAAAGAAGAGACATGCAGCCAGACGAGGGCCTAGTGAGAGAGGATGGGACAGAGAACAGGATGAGAAGGACATAAGGCAAGGCTAGGACAGGCAAGGACAGGCAAGGCAAGGCTAGGCTGCAGGACATGTTTTTGCTTTATAGTTTCTAGCACATTCGTCTTCAGACGAGGAGGAAAGCCATAAGACCGTATGGATTAGGCCCAAGCAAAAACCCCAGCTACTTGAGACACTTAGACTAAGCCTAAAATACCAAGATCTCTCCATAAGGATGCTTTTTATACTGTACTTCCACAATCTGCTGGCAGTACAAAAAAATAAGCTGCAGATCTCCTTAGGCTGAGTCATGGTGCTTTGGGGCAGGGACCATGCATATCACCGGAATATTTCACAGTTTCTGCTCTGTTTTCAGTGTATGACACCAAAACACCCACCTGATGACATCCTTTCAAGAGCAAAGGCAGCAATTTGCAGAATTCCGCTTCTTAGGGGAAGTGAGAAATTGCTGAGCTGACACCAAGTCCTGCAGTGTCCCTGTCACCTGCAGAGCCACCGCATCCTCGCCACGGTAGCGGGCATTGTGACAAAGGTTCTATGTCAGCTGGGTGTGGCAGCCAGGCGCCCCCTAGGGGATGGGGAGCCTGTCAGCCCCGGGCCTGTCACTGCCTGCTGGCCCTGCTGCCACCAGCCAGGCCTCTGAAAACTTGTCAAACCATGCCCAGACTTGGGGCCAGTTTGGCCCAAAGTCTGCAAGAGACAAGTCGGGAAGAAAGATATGGGACAGAGGGAGAAAGCGAAGGGAGCAGGAGAAAGGGAAGGAAGAATAAAAAGTAGTGTTGGGCTGCAGGAGTGAGATGGAGGAATTGCAAGAAAAGAGGCAGGAAGCAGGAGAGTGAGAGAAAAGGAAAGAAGAGACATGCAGCCAGACGAGGGCCTAGTGAGAGAGGATGGGACAGAGAACAGGATGAGAAGGACATAAGGCAAGGCTAGGACAGGCAGGGACAGGCAAGGCAAGGCGAGGCTGCAGGACATGTTTTTGCTTTATAGTTTCTAGCACATTCGTCTTCAGACTAGGAGGAAAGCCATAAGACCGTATGGATTAGGCCCAAGCAAAAACCCCAGCTACTTGAGACACTTAGACTAAGCCTAAAATACCAAGATCTCTCCATAAGGATGCTTTTTATACTGTACTTCCACAATCTGCTGGCAGTACAAAAAAATAAGCTGCAGATCTCCTTAGGCTGAGTCATGGTGCTTTGGGGCAGGGACCATGCATATCACCGGAATATTTCACAGTTTCTGCTCTGTTTTCAGTGTATGACACCAAAACACCCACCTGATGACATCCTTTCAAGAGCAAAGGCAGCAATTTGCAGAATTCCGCTTCTTAGGGGAAGTGAGAAATTGCTGAGCTGACACCAAGTCCTGCAGTGTCCCTGTCACCTGCAGAGCCACCGCATCCTCGCCACGGTAGCGGGCATTGTGACAAAGGTTCTATGTCAGCTGGGTGTGGCAGCCAGGCGCCCCCTAGGGGATGGGGAGCCTGTCAGCCCCGGGCCTGTCACTGCCTGCTGGCCCTGCTGCCACCAGCCAGGCCTCTGAAAACTTGTCAAACCATGCCCAGACTTGGGGCCAGTTTGGCCCAAAGTCTGCAAGAGACAAGTCGGGAAGAAAGATATGGGACAGAGGGAGAAAGCGAAGGGAGCAGGAGAAAGGGAAGGAAGAATAAAAAGTAGTGTTGGGCTGCAGGAGTGAGATGGAGGAATTGCAAGAAAAGAGGCAGGAAGCAGGAGAGTGAGAGAAAAGGAAAGAAGAGACATGCAGCCAGACGAGGGCCTAGTGAGAGAGGATGGGACAGAGAACAGGATGAGAAGGACATAAGGCAAGGCTAGGACAGGCAAGGACAGGCAAGGCAAGGCTAGGCTGCAGGACATGTTTTTGCTTTATAGTTTGTAGCACATTCGTCTTCAGACTAGGAGGAAAGCCATAAGACCGTATGGATTAGGCCCAAGCAAAAACCCCAGCTACTTGAGACACTTAGACTAAGCCTAAAATACCAAGATCTCTCCATAAGGATGCTTTTTATACTGTACTTCCACAATCTGCTGGCAGTACAAAATAATAAGCTGCAGATCTCCTTAGGCTGAGTCATGGTGCTTTGGGGCAGGGACCATGCATATCACCGGAATATTTCACAGTTTCTGCTCTGTTTTCAGTGTATGACACCAAAACACCCACCTGATGACATCCTTTCAAGAGCAAAGGCAGCAATTTGCAGAATTCCGCTTCTTAGGGGAAGTGAGAAATTGCTGAGCTGACACCAAGTCCTGCCGTGTCCCTGTCACCTGCAGAGCCACCGCATCCTCGCCACGGTAGCGGGCATTGTGACAAAGGTTCTATGTCAGCTGGGTGTGGCAGCCAGGCGCCCCCTAGGGAATGGGGAGCCTGTCAGCCCCAGGCCTGTCACTGCCTGGTGTCCCTGCTGCCACCAGCCAGGCCTCTGAAAACTTGTCAAACCATGCCCAGACTTGGGGCCAGTTTGGCCCAAAGTCTGCAAGAGACAAGTCGGGAAGAAAGATATGGGACAGAGGGAGAAAGCGAAGGGAGCAGGAGAAAGGGAAGGAAGAATAAAAAGTAGTGTTGGGGTGCAGGAGTGAGATGGAGGAATTGCAAGAAAAGAGGCAGGAAGCAGGAGAGTGAGAGAAAAGGAAAGAAGAGACATGCAGCCAGACGAGGGCCTAGTGAGAGAGGATGGGACAGAGAACAGGATGAGAAGGACATAAGGCAAGGCTAGGACAGGCAAGGACAGGCAAGGCAAGGCTAGGCTGCAGGACATGTTTTTGCTTTATAGTTTCTAGCACATTCGTCTTCAGACGAGGAGGAAAGCCATAAGACCGTATGGATTAGGCCCAAGCAAAAACCCCAGCTACTTGAGACACTTAGACTAAGCCTAAAATACCAAGATCTCTCCATAAGGATGCTTTTTATACTGTACTTCCACAATCTGCTGGCAGTACAAAAAAATAAGCTGCAGATCTCCTTAGGCTGAGTCATGGTGCTTTGGGGCAGGGACCATGCATATCACCGGAATATTTCACAGTTTCTGCTCTGTTTTCAGTGTATGACACCAAAACACCCACCTGATGACATCCTTTCAAGAGCAAAGGCAGCAATTTGCAGAATTCCGCTTCTTAGGGGAAGTGAGAAATTGCTGAGCTGACACCAAGTCCTGCAGTGTCCCTGTCACCTGCAGAGCCACCGCATCCTCGCCACGGTAGCGGGCATTGTGACAAAGGTTCTATGTCAGCTGGGTGTGGCAGCCAGGCGCCCCCTAGGGGATGGGGAGCCTGTCAGCCCCGGGCCTGTCACTGCCTGCTGGCCCTGCTGCCACCAGCCAGGCCTCTGAAAACTTGTCAAACCATGCCCAGACTTGGGGCCAGTTTGGCCCAAAGTCTGCAAGAGACAAGTCGGGAAGAAAGATATGGGACAGAGGGAGAAAGCGAAGGGAGCAGGAGAAAGGGAAGGAAGAATAAAAAGTAGTGTTGGGCTGCAGGAGTGAGATGGAGGAATTGCAAGAAAAGAGGCAGGAAGCAGGAGAGTGAGAGAAAAGGAAAGAAGAGACATGCAGCCAGACGAGGGCCTAGTGAGAGAGGATGGGACAGAGAACAGGATGAGAAGGACATAAGGCAAGGCTAGGACAGGCAGGGACAGGCAAGGCAAGGCGAGGCTGCAGGACATGTTTTTGCTTTATAGTTTCTAGCACATTCGTCTTCAGACTAGGAGGAAAGCCATAAGACCGTATGGATTAGGCCCAAGCAAAAACCCCAGCTACTTGAGACACTTAGACTAAGCCTAAAATACCAAGATCTCTCCATAAGGATGCTTTTTATACTGTACTTCCACAATCTGCTGGCAGTACAAAAAAATAAGCTGCAGATCTCCTTAGGCTGAGTCATGGTGCTTTGGGGCAGGGACCATGCATATCACCGGAATATTTCACAGTTTCTGCTCTGTTTTCAGTGTATGACACCAAAACACCCACCTGATGACATCCTTTCAAGAGCAAAGGCAGCAATTTGCAGAATTCCGCTTCTTAGGGGAAGTGAGAAATTGCTGAGCTGACACCAAGTCCTGCAGTGTCCCTGTCACCTGCAGAGCCACCGCATCCTCGCCACGGTAGCGGGCATTGTGACAAAGGTTCTATGTCAGCTGGGTGTGGCAGCCAGGCGCCCCCTAGGGGATGGGGAGCCTGTCAGCCCCGGGCCTGTCACTGCCTGCTGGCCCTGCTGCCACCAGCCAGGCCTCTGAAAACTTGTCAAACCATGCCCAGACTTGGGGCCAGTTTGGCCCAAAGTCTGCAAGAGACAAGTCGGGAAGAAAGATATGGGACAGAGGGAGAAAGCGAAGGGAGCAGGAGAAAGGGAAGGAAGAATAAAAAGTAGTGTTGGGCTGCAGGAGTGAGATGGAGGAATTGCAAGAAAAGAGGCAGGAAGCAGGAGAGTGAGAGAAAAGGAAAGAAGAGACATGCAGCCAGACGAGGGCCTAGTGAGAGAGGATGGGACAGAGAACAGGATGAGAAGGACATAAGGCAAGGCTAGGACAGGCAAGGACAGGCAAGGCAAGGCTAGGCTGCAGGACATGTTTTTGCTTTATAGTTTGTAGCACATTCGTCTTCAGACTAGGAGGAAAGCCATAAGACCGTATGGATTAGGCCCAAGCAAAAACCCCAGCTACTTGAGACACTTAGACTAAGCCTAAAATACCAAGATCTCTCCATAAGGATGCTTTTTATACTGTACTTCCACAATCTGCTGGCAGTACAAAATAATAAGCTGCAGATCTCCTTAGGCTGAGTCATGGTGCTTTGGGGCAGGGACCATGCATATCACCGGAATATTTCACAGTTTCTGCTCTGTTTTCAGTGTATGACACCAAAACACCCACCTGATGACATCCTTTCAAGAGCAAAGGCAGCAATTTGCAGAATTCCGCTTCTTAGGGGAAGTGAGAAATTGCTGAGCTGACACCAAGTCCTGCCGTGTCCCTGTCACCTGCAGAGCCACCGCATCCTCGCCACGGTAGCGGGCATTGTGACAAAGGTTCTATGTCAGCTGGGTGTGGCAGCCAGGCGCCCCCTAGGGAATGGGGAGCCTGTCAGCCCCAGGCCTGTCACTGCCTGGTGTCCCTGCTGCCACCAGCCAGGCCTCTGAAAACTTGTCAAACCATGCCCAGACTTGGGGCCAGTTTGGCCCAAAGTCTGCAAGAGACAAGTCGGGAAGAAAGATATGGGACAGAGGGAGAAAGCGAAGGGAGCAGGAGAAAGGGAAGGAAGAATAAAAAGTAGTGTTGGGCTGCAGGAGTGAGATGGAGGAATTGCAAGAAAAGAGGCAGGAAGCAGGAGAGTGAGAGAAAAGGAAAGAAGAGACATGCAGCCAGACGAGGGCCTAGTGAGAGAGGATGGGACAGAGAACAGGATGAGAAGGACATAAGGCAAGGCTAGGACAGGCAAGGACAGGCAAGGCAAGGCTAGGCTGCAGGACATGTTTTTGCTTTATAGTTTCTAGCACATTCGTCTTCAGACGAGGAGGAAAGCCATAAGACCGTATGGATTAGGCCCAAGCAAAAACCCCAGCTACTTGAGATACTTAGACTAAGCCTAAAATACCAAGATCTCTCCATAAGGATGCTTTTTATACTGTACTTCCACAATCTGCTGGCAGTACAAAAAAATAAGCTGCAGATCTCCTTAGGCTGAGTCATGGTGCTTTGGGGCAGGGACCATGCCTATCATGGGAATATTTCACAGTTTCTGCTCTGTTTTCAGTGTATGACACCAAAACACCCACCTGATGACATCCTTTCAAGAGCAAAGGCAGCAATTTGCAGAATTCCGCTTCTTAGGGGAAGTGAGAAATTGCTGAGCTGACACCAAGTCCTGCAGTGTCCCTGTCACCTGCAGAGCCACCGCATCCTCGCCACGGTAGCGGGCATTGTGACAAAGGTTCTATGTCAGCTGGGTGTGGCAGCCAGGCGCCCCCTAGGGGATGGGGAGCCTGTCAGCCCCGGGCCTGTCACTGCCTGCTGGCCCTGCTGCCACCAGCCAGGCCTCTGAAAACTTGTCAAACCATGCCCAGACTTGGGGCCAGTTTGGCCCAAAGTCTGCAAGAGACAAGTCGGGAAGAAAGATAGGGGACAGAGGGAGAAAGCGAAGGGAGCAGGAGAAAGGGAAGGAAGAATAAAAAGTAGTGTTGGGCTGCAGGAGTGAGATGGAGGAATTGCAAGAAAAGAGGCAGGAAGCAGGAGAGTGAGAGAAAAGGAAAGAAGAGACATGCAGCCAGACGAGGGCTTAGTGAGAGAGGATGGGACAGAGAACAGGATGAGAAGGACATAAGGCAAGGCTAGGACAGGCAAGGACAGGCAAGGCAAGGCTAGGCTGCAGGACACGTTTTTGCTTTATAGTTTCTAGCACATTCGTCTTCAGACTAGGAGGAAAGCCATAAGACCGTATGGATTAGGCCCAAGCAAAAACCCCAGCTACTTGAGACACTTAGACTAAGCCTAAAATACCAAGATCTCTCCATAAGGATGCTTTTTATACTGTACTTCCACAATCTGCTGGCAGTACAAAAAAATAAGCTGCAGATCTCCTTAGGCTGAGTCATGGTGCTTTGGGGCAGGGACCATGCATATCATGGGAATATTTCACAGTTTCTGCTCTGTTTTCAGTGTATGACACCAAAACACCCACCTGATGACATCCTTTCAAGAGCAAAGGCAGCAATTTGCAGAATTCCGCTTCTTAGGGGAAGTGAGAAATTGCTGAGCTGACACCAAGTCCTGCAGTGTCCCTGTCACCTGCAGAGCCACCGCATCCTCGCCACGGTAGCGGGCATTGTGACAAAGGTTCTATGTCAGCTGGGTGTGGCAGCCAGGCGCCCCCTAGGGGATGGGGAGCCTGTCAGCCCCAGGCCTGTCACTGCCTGCTGGCCCTGCTGCCACCAGCCAGGCCTCTGAAAACTTGTCAAACCATGCCCAGACTTGGGGCCAGTTTGGCCCAAAGTCTGCAAGAGACAAGTCGGGAAGAAAGATATGGGACAGAGGGAGAAAGCGAAGGGAGCAGGAGAAAGGGAAGGAAGAATAAAAAGTAGTGTTGGGCTGCAGGAGTGAGATGGAGGAATTGCAAGAAAAGAGGCAGGAAGCAGGAGAGTGAGAGAAAAGGAAAGAAGAGACATGCAGCCAGACGAGGGCCTAGTGAGAGAGGATGGGACAGAGAACAGGATGAGAAGGACATAAGGCAAGGCTAGGACAGGCAAGGACAGGCAAGGCAAGGCTAGGCTGCAGGACATGTTTTTGCTTTATAGTTTCTAGCACATTCGTCTTCAGACGAGGAGGAAAGCCATAAGACCGTATGGATTAGGCCCAAGCAAAAACCCCAGCTACTTGAGACACTTAGACTAAGCCTAAAATACCAAGATCTCTCCATAAGGATGCTTTATATACTGTACTTCCACAATCTGCTGGCAGTACAAAAAAATAAGCTGCAGATCTCCTTAGGCTGAGTCATGGTGCTTTGGGGCAGGGACCATGCATATCATGGGAATATTTCACAGTTTCTGCTCTGTTTTCAGTGTATGACACCAAAACACCCACCTGATGACATCCTTTCAAGAGCAAAGGCAGCAATTTGCAGAATTCCGCTTCTTAGGGGAAGTGAGAAATTGCTGAGCTGACACCAAGTCCTGCAGTGTCCCTGTCACCTGCAGAGCCACCGCATCCTCGCCACGGTAGCGGGCATTGTGACAAAGGTTCTATGTCAGCTGGGTGTGGCAGCCAGGCGCCCCCTAGGGGATGGGGAGCCTGTCAGCCCCGGGCCTGTCACTGCCTGCTGGCCCTGCTGCCACCAGCCAGGCCTCTGAAAACTTGTCAAACCATGCCCAGACTTGGGGCCAGTTTGGCCCAAAGTCTGCAAGAGACAAGTCGGGAAGAAAGATATGGGACAGAGGGAGAAAGCGAAGGGAGCAGGAGAAAGGGAAGGAAGAATAAAAAGTAGTGTTGGGCTGCAGGAGTGAGATGGAGGAATTGCAAGAAAAGAGGCAGGAAGCAGGAGAGTGAGAGAGAAGGAAAGCAGAGACATGCAGCCAGACGAGGGCTTAGTGAGAGAGGATGGGACAGAGAACAGGATGAGAAGGACATAAGGCAAGGCTAGGACAGGCAAGGACAGGCAAGGCAAGGCTAGGCTGCAGGACATGTTTTTGCTTTATAGTTTCTAGCACATTCGTCTTCAGACTAGGAGGAAAGCCATAAGACCGTATGGATTAGGCCCAAGCAAAAACCCTGCTACTTGAGACACTTAGACTAAGCCTAAAATACCAAGATCTCTCCATAAGGATGCTTTTTATACTGTACTTCCACAATCTGCTGGCAGTACCAAAAAATAAGCTGCAGATCTCCTTAGGCTGAGTCATGGTGCTTTGGGGCAGGGACCATGCCTATCATGGGAATATTTCACAGTTTCTGCTCTGTTTTCAGTGTATGACACCAAAACACCCACCTGATGACATCCTTTCAAGAGCAAAGGCAGCAATTTGCAGAATTCCGCTTCTTAGGGGAAGTGAGAAATTGCTGAGCTGACACCAAGTCCTGCAGTGTCCCTGTCACCTGCAGAGCCACCGCATCCTCGCCACGGTAGCGGGCATTGTGACAAAGGTTCTATGTCAGCTGGGTGTGGCAGCCAGGCGCCCCCTAGGGGATGGGGAGCCTGTCAGCCCCGGGCCTGTCACTGCCTGCTGGCCCTGCTGCCACCAGCCAGGCCTCTGAAAACTTGTCAAACCATGCCCAGACTTGGGGCCAGTTTGGCCCAAAGTCTGCAAGAGACAAGTCGGGAAGAAAGATAGGGGACAGAGGGAGAAAGCGAAGGGAGCAGGAGAAAGGGAAGGAAGAATAAAAAGTAGTGTTGGGCTGCAGGAGTGAGATGGAGGAATTGCAAGAAAAGAGGCAGGAAGCAGGAGAGTGAGAGAAAAGGAAAGAAGAGACATGCAGCCAGACGAGGGCCTAGTGAGAGAGGATGGGACAGAGAACAGGATGAGAAGGACATAAGGCAAGGCTAGGACAGGCAAGGACAGGCAAGGCAAGGCTAGGCTGCAGGACATGTTTTTGCTTTATAGTTTCTAGCACATTCGTCTTCAGACGAGGAGGAAAGCCATAAGACCGTATGGATTAGGCCCAAGCAAAAACCCCAGCTACTTGAGATACTTAGACTAAGCCTAAAATACCAAGATCTCTCCATAAGGATGCTTTTTATACTGTACTTCCACAATCTGCTGGCAGTACAAAAAAATAAGCTGCAGATCTCCTTAGGCTGAGTCATGGTGCTTTGGGGCAGGGACCATGCCTATCATGGGAATATTTCACAGTTTCTGCTCTGTTTTCAGTGTATGACACCAAAACACCCACCTGATGACATCCTTTCAAGAGCAAAGGCAGCAATTTGCAGAATTCCGCTTCTTAGGGGAAGTGAGAAATTGCTGAGCTGACACCAAGTCCTGCAGTGTCCCTGTCACCTGCAGAGCCACCGCATCCTCGCCACGGTAGCGGGCATTGTGACAAAGGTTCTATGTCAGCTGGGTGTGGCAGCCAGGCGCCCCCTAGGGGATGGGGAGCCTGTCAGCCCCGGGCCTGTCACTGCCTGCTGGCCCTGCTGCCACCAGCCAGGCCTCTGAAAACTTGTCAAACCATGCCCAGACTTGGGGCCAGTTTGGCCCAAAGTCTGCAAGAGACAAGTCGGGAAGAAAGATAGGGGACAGAGGGAGAAAGCGAAGGGAGCAGGAGAAAGGGAAGGAAGAATAAAAAGTAGTGTTGGGCTGCAGGAGTGAGATGGAGGAATTGCAAGAAAAGAGGCAGGAAGCAGGAGAGTGAGAGAAAAGGAAAGAAGAGACATGCAGCCAGACGAGGGCTTAGTGAGAGAGGATGGGACAGAGAACAGGATGAGAAGGACATAAGGCAAGGCTAGGACAGGCAAGGACAGGCAAGGCAAGGCTAGGCTGCAGGACACGTTTTTGCTTTATAGTTTCTAGCACATTCGTCTTCAGACTAGGAGGAAAGCCATAAGACCGTATGGATTAGGCCCAAGCAAAAACCCCAGCTACTTGAGACACTTAGACTAAGCCTAAAATACCAAGATCTCTCCATAAGGATGCTTTTTATACTGTACTTCCACAATCTGCTGGCAGTACAAAAAAATAAGCTGCAGATCTCCTTAGGCTGAGTCATGGTGCTTTGGGGCAGGGACCATGCATATCATGGGAATATTTCACAGTTTCTGCTCTGTTTTCAGTGTATGACACCAAAACACCCACCTGATGACATCCTTTCAAGAGCAAAGGCAGCAATTTGCAGAATTCCGCTTCTTAGGGGAAGTGAGAAATTGCTGAGCTGACACCAAGTCCTGCAGTGTCCCTGTCACCTGCAGAGCCACCGCATCCTCGCCACGGTAGCGGGCATTGTGACAAAGGTTCTATGTCAGCTGGGTGTGGCAGCCAGGCGCCCCCTAGGGGATGGGGAGCCTGTCAGCCCCGGGCCTGTCACTGCCTGGTGTCCCTGCTGCCACCAGCCAGGCCTCTGAAAACTTGTCAAACCATGCCCAGACTTGGGGCCAGTTTGGCCCAAAGTCTGCAAGAGACAAGTCGGGAAGAAAGATATGGGACAGAGGGAGAAAGCGAAGGGAGCAGGAGAAAGGGAAGGAAGAATAAAAAGTAGTGTTGGGCTGCAGGAGTGAGATGGAGGAATTGCAAGAAAAGAGGCAGGAAGCAGGAGAGTGAGAGAAAAGGAAAGAAGAGACATGCAGCCAGACGAGGGCCTAGTGAGAGAGGATGGGACAGAGAACAGGATGAGAAGGACATAAGGCAAGGCTAGGACAGGCAAGGACAGGCAAGGCAAGGCTAGGCTGCAGGACATGTTTTTGCTTTATAGTTTGTAGCACATTCGTCTTCAGACTAGGAGGAAAGCCATAAGACCGTATGGATTAGGCCCAAGCAAAAACCCCAGCTACTTGAGACACTTAGACTAAGCCTAAAATACCAAGATCTCTCCATAAGGATGCTTTTTATACTGTACTTCCACAATCTGCTGGCAGTACAAAAAAATAAGCTGCAGATCTCCTTAGGCTGAGTCATGGTGCTTTGGGGCAGGGACCATGCATATCATGGGAATATTTCACAGTTTCTGCTCTGTTTTCAGTGTATGACACCAAAACACCCACCTGATGACATCCTTTCAAGAGCAAAGGCAGCAATTTGCAGAATTCCGCTTCTTAGGGGAAGTGAGAAATTGCTGAGCTGACACCAAGTCCTGCAGTGTCCCTGTCACCTGCAGAGCCACCGCATCCTCGCCACGGTAGCGGGCATTGTGACAAAGGTTCTATGTCAGCTGGGTGTGGCAGCCAGGCGCCCCCTAGGGGATGGGGAGCCTGTCAGCCCCGGGCCTGTCACTGCCTGCTGGCCCTGCTGCCACCAGCCAGGCCTCTGAAAACTTGTCAAACCATGCCCAGACTTGGGGCCAGTTTGGCCCAAAGTCTGCAAGAGACAAGTCGGGAAGAAAGATAGGGGACAGAGGGAGAAAGCGAAGGGAGCAGGAGAAAGGGAAGGAAGAATAAAAAGTAGTGTTGGGCTGCAGGAGTGAGATGGAGGAATTGCAAGAAAAGAGGCAGGAAGCAGGAGAGTGAGAGAGAAGGAAAGCAGAGACATGCAGCCAGACGAGGGCTTAGTGAGAGAGGATGGGACAGAGAACAGGATGAGAAGGACATAAGGCAAGGCTAGGACAGGCAAGGACAGGCAAGGCAAGGCTAGGCTGCAGGACATGTTTTTGCTTTATAGTTTCTAGCACATTCGTCTTCAGACTAGGAGGAAAGCCATAAGACCGTATGGATTAGGCCCAAGCAAAAACCCTGCTACTTGAGACACTTAGACTAAGCCTAAAATACCAAGATCTCTCCATAAGGATGCTTTTTATACTGTACTTCCACAATCTGCTGGCAGTACAAAAAAATAAGCTGCAGATCTCCTTAGGCTGAGTCATGGTGCTTTGGGGCAGGGACCATGCCTATCATGGGAATATTTCACAGTTTCTGCTCTGTTTTCAGTGTATGACACCAAAACACCCACCTGATGACATCCTTTCAAGAGCAAAGGCAGCAATTTGCAGAATTCCGCTTCTTAGGGGAAGTGAGAAATTGCTGAGCTGACACCAAGTCCTGCAGTGTCCCTGTCACCTGCAGAGCCACCGCATCCTCGCCACGGTAGCGGGCATTGTGACAAAGGTTCTATGTCAGCTGGGTGTGGCAGCCAGGCGCCCCCTAGGGGATGGGGAGCCTGTCAGCCCCGGGCCTGTCACTGCCTGCTGGCCCTGCTGCCACCAGCCAGGCCTCTGAAAACTTGTCAAACCATGCCCAGACTTGGGGCCAGTTTGGCCCAAAGTCTGCAAGAGACAAGTCGGGAAGAAAGATATGGGACAGAGGGAGAAAGCGAAGGGAGCAGGAGAAAGGGAAGGAAGAATAAAAAGTAGTGTTGGGCTGCAGGAGTGAGATGGAGGAATTGCAAGAAAAGAGGCAGGAAGCAGGAGAGTGAGAGAAAAGGAAAGAAGAGACATGCAGCCAGACGAGGGGTTAGTGAGAGAGGATGGGACAGAGAACAGGATGAGAAGGACATAAGGCAAGGCTAGGACAGGCAAGGACAGGCAAGGCAAGGCTAGGCTGCAGGACATGTTTTTGCTTTATAGTTTGTAGCACATTCGTCTTCAGACTAGGAGGAAAGCCATAAGACCGTATGGATTAGGCCCAAGCAAAAACCCCAGCTACTTGAGACACTTAGACTAAGCCTAAAATACCAAGATCTCTCCATAAGGATGCTTTTTATACTGTACTTCCACAATCTGCTGGCAGTACAAAATAATAAGCTGCAGATCTCCTTAGGCTGAGTCATGGTGCTTTGGGGCAGGGACCATGCATATCACCGGAATATTTCACAGTTTCTGCTCTGTTTTCAGTGTATGACACCAAAACACCCACCTGATGACATCCTTTCAAGAGCAAAGGCAGCAATTTGCAGAATTCCGCTTCTTAGGGGAAGTGAGAAATTGCTGAGCTGACACCAAGTCCTGCAGTGTCCCTGTCACCTGCAGAGCCACCGCATCCTCGCCACGGTAGCGGGCATTGTGACAAAGGTTCTATGTCAGCTGGGTGTGGCAGCCAGGCGCCCCCTAGGGGATGGGGAGCCTGTCAGCCCCGGGCCTGTCACTGCCTGCTGGCCCTGCTGCCACCAGCCAGGCCTCTGAAAACTTGTCAAACCATGCCCAGACTTGGGGCCAGTTTGGCCCAAAGTCTGCAAGAGACAAGTCGGGAAGAAAGATAGGGGACAGAGGGAGAAAGCGAAGGGAGCAGGAGAAAGGGAAGGAAGAATAAAAAGTAGTGTTGGGCTGCAGGAGTGAGATGGAGGAATTGCAAGAAAAGAGGCAGGAAGCAGGAGAGTGAGAGAAAAGGAAAGAAGAGACATGCAGCCAGACGAGGGCCTAGTGAGAGAGGATGGGACAGAGAACAGGATGAGAAGGACATAAGGCAAGGCTAGGACAGGCAAGGACAGGCAAGGCAAGGCTAGGCTGCAGGACATGTTTTTGCTTTATAGTTTCTAGCACATTCGTCTTCAGACGAGGAGGAAAGCCATAAGACCGTATGGATTAGGCCCAAGCAAAAACCCCAGCTACTTGAGATACTTAGACTAAGCCTAAAATACCAAGATCTCTCCATAAGGATGCTTTTTATACTGTACTTCCACAATCTGCTGGCAGTACAAAAAAATAAGCTGCAGATCTCCTTAGGCTGAGTCATGGTGCTTTGGGGCAGGGACCATGCCTATCATGGGAATATTTCACAGTTTCTGCTCTGTTTTCAGTGTATGACACCAAAACACCCACCTGATGACATCCTTTCAAGAGCAAAGGCAGCAATTTGCAGAATTCCGCTTCTTAGGGGAAGTGAGAAATTGCTGAGCTGACACCAAGTCCTGCAGTGTCCCTGTCACCTGCAGAGCCACCGCATCCTCGCCACGGTAGCGGGCATTGTGACAAAGGTTCTATGTCAGCTGGGTGTGGCAGCCAGGCGCCCCCTAGGGGATGGGGAGCCTGTCAGCCCCGGGCCTGTCACTGCCTGCTGGCCCTGCTGCCACCAGCCAGGCCTCTGAAAACTTGTCAAACCATGCCCAGACTTGGGGCCAGTTTGGCCCAAAGTCTGCAAGAGACAAGTCGGGAAGAAAGATAGGGGACAGAGGGAGAAAGCGAAGGGAGCAGGAGAAAGGGAAGGAAGAATAAAAAGTAGTGTTGGGCTGCAGGAGTGAGATGGAGGAATTGCAAGAAAAGAGGCAGGAAGCAGGAGAGTGAGAGAAAAGGAAAGAAGAGACATGCAGCCAGACGAGGGCTTAGTGAGAGAGGATGGGACAGAGAACAGGATGAGAAGGACATAAGGCAAGGCTAGGACAGGCAAGGACAGGCAAGGCAAGGCTAGGCTGCAGGACACGTTTTTGCTTTATAGTTTCTAGCACATTCGTCTTCAGACTAGGAGGAAAGCCATAAGACCGTATGGATTAGGCCCAAGCAAAAACCCCAGCTACTTGAGACACTTAGACTAAGCCTAAAATACCAAGATCTCTCCATAAGGATGCTTTTTATACTGTACTTCCACAATCTGCTGGCAGTATAAAAAAATAAGCTGCAGATCTCCTTAGGCTGAGTCATGGTGCTTTGGGGCAGGGACCATGCATATCATGGGAATATTTCACAGTTTCTGCTCTGTTTTCAGTGTATGACACCAAAACACCCACCTGATGACATCCTTTCAAGAGCAAAGGCAGCAATTTGCAGAATTCCGCTTCTTAGGGGAAGTGAGAAATTGCTGAGCTGACACCAAGTCCTGCAGTGTCCCTGTCACCTGCAGAGCCACCGCATCCTCGCCACGGTAGCGGGCATTGTGACAAAGGTTCTATGTCAGCTGGGTGTGGCAGCCAGGCGCCCCCTAGGGGATGGGGAGCCTGTCAGCCCCAGGCCTGTCACTGCCTGCTGGCCCTGCTGCCACCAGCCAGGCCTCTGAAAACTTGTCAAACCATGCCCAGACTTGGGGCCAGTTTGGCCCAAAGTCTGCAAGAGACAAGTCGGGAAGAAAGATATGGGACAGAGGGAGAAAGCGAAGGGAGCAGGAGAAAGGGAAGGAAGAATAAAAAGTAGTGTTGGGCTGCAGGAGTGAGATGGAGGAATTGCAAGAAAAGAGGCAGGAAGCAGGAGAGTGAGAGAAAAGGAAAGAAGAGACATGCAGCCAGACGAGGGCCTAGTGAGAGAGGATGGGACAGAGAACAGGATGAGAAGGACATAAGGCAAGGCTAGGACAGGCAAGGACAGGCAAGGCAAGGCTAGGCTGCAGGACATGTTTTTGCTTTATAGTTTCTAGCACATTCGTCTTCAGACGAGGAGGAAAGCCATAAGACCGTATGGATTAGGCCCAAGCAAAAACCCCAGCTACTTGAGACACTTAGACTAAGCCTAAAATACCAAGATCTCTCCATAAGGATGCTTTATATACTGTACTTCCACAATCTGCTGGCAGTACAAAAAAATAAGCTGCAGATCTCCTTAGGCTGAGTCATGGTGCTTTGGGGCAGGGACCATGCATATCATGGGAATATTTCACAGTTTCTGCTCTGTTTTCAGTGTATGACACCAAAACACCCACCTGATGACATCCTTTCAAGAGCAAAGGCAGCAATTTGCAGAATTCCGCTTCTTAGGGGAAGTGAGAAATTGCTGAGCTGACACCAAGTCCTGCAGTGTCCCTGTCACCTGCAGAGCCACCGCATCCTCGCCACGGTAGCGGGCATTGTGACAAAGGTTCTATGTCAGCTGGGTGTGGCAGCCAGGCGCCCCCTAGGGGATGGGGAGCCTGTCAGCCCCGGGCCTGTCACTGCCTGCTGGCCCTGCTGCCACCAGCCAGGCCTCTGAAAACTTGTCAAACCATGCCCAGACTTGGGGCCAGTTTGGCCCAAAGTCTGCAAGAGACAAGTCGGGAAGAAAGATATGGGACAGAGGGAGAAAGCGAAGGGAGCAGGAGAAAGGGAAGGAAGAATAAAAAGTAGTGTTGGGCTGCAGGAGTGAGATGGAGGAATTGCAAGAAAAGAGGCAGGAAGCAGGAGAGTGAGAGAGAAGGAAAGCAGAGACATGCAGCCAGACGAGGGCTTAGTGAGAGAGGATGGGACAGAGAACAGGATGAGAAGGACATAAGGCAAGGCTAGGACAGGCAAGGACAGGCAAGGCAAGGCTAGGCTGCAGGACATGTTTTTGCTTTATAGTTTCTAGCACATTCGTCTTCAGACTAGGAGGAAAGCCATAAGACCGTATGGATTAGGCCCAAGCAAAAACCCTGCTACTTGAGACACTTAGACTAAGCCTAAAATACCAAGATCTCTCCATAAGGATGCTTTTTATACTGTACTTCCACAATCTGCTGGCAGTACAAAAAAATAAGCTGCAGATCTCCTTAGGCTGAGTCATGGTGCTTTGGGGCAGGGACCATGCCTATCATGGGAATATTTCACAGTTTCTGCTCTGTTTTCAGTGTATGACACCAAAACACCCACCTGATGACATCCTTTCAAGAGCAAAGGCAGCAATTTGCAGAATTCCGCTTCTTAGGGGAAGTGAGAAATTGCTGAGCTGACACCAAGTCCTGCAGTGTCCCTGTCACCTGCAGAGCCACCGCATCCTCGCCACGGTAGCGGGCATTGTGACAAAGGTTCTATGTCAGCTGGGTGTGGCAGCCAGGCGCCCCCTAGGGGATGGGGAGCCTGTCAGCCCCGGGCCTGTCACTGCCTGCTGGCCCTGCTGCCACCAGCCAGGCCTCTGAAAACTTGTCAAACCATGCCCAGACTTGGGGCCAGTTTGGCCCAAAGTCTGCAAGAGACAAGTCGGGAAGAAAGATAGGGGACAGAGGGAGAAAGCGAAGGGAGCAGGAGAAAGGGAAGGAAGAATAAAAAGTAGTGTTGGGCTGCAGGAGTGAGATGGAGGAATTGCAAGAAAAGAGGCAGGAAGCAGGAGAGTGAGAGAAAAGGAAAGAAGAGACATGCAGCCAGACGAGGGCCTAGTGAGAGAGGATGGGACAGAGAACAGGATGAGAAGGACATAAGGCAAGGCTAGGACAGGCAAGGACAGGCAAGGCAAGGCTAGGCTGCAGGACATGTTTTTGCTTTATAGTTTCTAGCACATTCGTCTTCAGACGAGGAGGAAAGCCATAAGACCGTATGGATTAGGCCCAAGCAAAAACCCCAGCTACTTGAGATACTTAGACTAAGCCTAAAATACCAAGATCTCTCCATAAGGATGCTTTTTATACTGTACTTCCACAATCTGCTGGCAGTACAAAAAAATAAGCTGCAGATCTCCTTAGGCTGAGTCATGGTGCTTTGGGGCAGGGACCATGCCTATCATGGGAATATTTCACAGTTTCTGCTCTGTTTTCAGTGTATGACACCAAAACACCCACCTGATGACATCCTTTCAAGAGCAAAGGCAGCAATTTGCAGAATTCCGCTTCTTAGGGGAAGTGAGAAATTGCTGAGCTGACACCAAGTCCTGCAGTGTCCCTGTCACCTGCAGAGCCACCGCATCCTCGCCACGGTAGCGGGCATTGTGACAAAGGTTCTATGTCAGCTGGGTGTGGCAGCCAGGCGCCCCCTAGGGGATGGGGAGCCTGTCAGCCCCGGGCCTGTCACTGCCTGCTGGCCCTGCTGCCACCAGCCAGGCCTCTGAAAACTTGTCAAACCATGCCCAGACTTGGGGCCAGTTTGGCCCAAAGTCTGCAAGAGACAAGTCGGGAAGAAAGATAGGGGACAGAGGGAGAAAGCGAAGGGAGCAGGAGAAAGGGAAGGAAGAATAAAAAGTAGTGTTGGGCTGCAGGAGTGAGATGGAGGAATTGCAAGAAAAGAGGCAGGAAGCAGGAGAGTGAGAGAAAAGGAAAGAAGAGACATGCAGCCAGACGAGGGCTTAGTGAGAGAGGATGGGACAGAGAACAGGATGAGAAGGACATAAGGCAAGGCTAGGACAGGCAAGGACAGGCAAGGCAAGGCTAGGCTGCAGGACACGTTTTTGCTTTATAGTTTCTAGCACATTCGTCTTCAGACTAGGAGGAAAGCCATAAGACCGTATGGATTAGGCCCAAGCAAAAACCCCAGCTACTTGAGACACTTAGACTAAGCCTAAAATACCAAGATCTCTCCATAAGGATGCTTTTTATACTGTACTTCCACAATCTGCTGGCAGTACAAAAAAATAAGCTGCAGATCTCCTTAGGCTGAGTCATGGTGCTTTGGGGCAGGGACCATGCATATCATGGGAATATTTCACAGTTTCTGCTCTGTTTTCAGTGTATGACACCAAAACACCCACCTGATGACATCCTTTCAAGAGCAAAGGCAGCAATTTGCAGAATTCCGCTTCTTAGGGGAAGTGAGAAATTGCTGAGCTGACACCAAGTCCTGCAGTGTCCCTGTCACCTGCAGAGCCACCGCATCCTCGCCACGGTAGCGGGCATTGTGACAAAGGTTCTATGTCAGCTGGGTGTGGCAGCCAGGCGCCCCCTAGGGGATGGGGAGCCTGTCAGCCCCGGGCCTGTCACTGCCTGGTGTCCCTGCTGCCACCAGCCAGGCCTCTGAAAACTTGTCAAACCATGCCCAGACTTGGGGCCAGTTTGGCCCAAAGTCTGCAAGAGACAAGTCGGGAAGAAAGATATGGGACAGAGGGAGAAAGCGAAGGGAGCAGGAGAAAGGGAAGGAAGAATAAAAAGTAGTGTTGGGCTGCAGGAGTGAGATGGAGGAATTGCAAGAAAAGAGGCAGGAAGCAGGAGAGTGAGAGAAAAGGAAAGAAGAGACATGCAGCCAGACGAGGGCCTAGTGAGAGAGGATGGGACAGAGAACAGGATGAGAAGGACATAAGGCAAGGCTAGGACAGGCAAGGACAGGCAAGGCAAGGCTAGGCTGCAGGACATGTTTTTGCTTTATAGTTTGTAGCACATTCGTCTTCAGACTAGGAGGAAAGCCATAAGACCGTATGGATTAGGCCCAAGCAAAAACCCCAGCTACTTGAGACACTTAGACTAAGCCTAAAATACCAAGATCTCTCCATAAGGATGCTTTTTATACTGTACTTCCACAATCTGCTGGCAGTACAAAAAAATAAGCTGCAGATCTCCTTAGGCTGAGTCATGGTGCTTTGGGGCAGGGACCATGCATATCATGGGAATATTTCACAGTTTCTGCTCTGTTTTCAGTGTATGACACCAAAACACCCACCTGATGACATCCTTTCAAGAGCAAAGGCAGCAATTTGCAGAATTCCGCTTCTTAGGGGAAGTGAGAAATTGCTGAGCTGACACCAAGTCCTGCAGTGTCCCTGTCACCTGCAGAGCCACCGCATCCTCGCCACGGTAGCGGGCATTGTGACAAAGGTTCTATGTCAGCTGGGTGTGGCAGCCAGGCGCCCCCTAGGGGATGGGGAGCCTGTCAGCCCCGGGCCTGTCACTGCCTGCTGGCCCTGCTGCCACCAGCCAGGCCTCTGAAAACTTGTCAAACCATGCCCAGACTTGGGGCCAGTTTGGCCCAAAGTCTGCAAGAGACAAGTCGGGAAGAAAGATAGGGGACAGAGGGAGAAAGCGAAGGGAGCAGGAGAAAGGGAAGGAAGAATAAAAAGTAGTGTTGGGCTGCAGGAGTGAGATGGAGGAATTGCAAGAAAAGAGGCAGGAAGCAGGAGAGTGAGAGAGAAGGAAAGCAGAGACATGCAGCCAGACGAGGGCTTAGTGAGAGAGGATGGGACAGAGAACAGGATGAGAAGGACATAAGGCAAGGCTAGGACAGGCAAGGACAGGCAAGGCAAGGCTAGGCTGCAGGACATGTTTTTGCTTTATAGTTTCTAGCACATTCGTCTTCAGACTAGGAGGAAAGCCATAAGACCGTATGGATTAGGCCCAAGCAAAAACCCTGCTACTTGAGACACTTAGACTAAGCCTAAAATACCAAGATCTCTCCATAAGGATGCTTTTTATACTGTACTTCCACAATCTGCTGGCAGTACAAAAAAATAAGCTGCAGATCTCCTTAGGCTGAGTCATGGTGCTTTGGGGCAGGGACCATGCCTATCATGGGAATATTTCACAGTTTCTGCTCTGTTTTCAGTGTATGACACCAAAACACCCACCTGATGACATCCTTTCAAGAGCAAAGGCAGCAATTTGCAGAATTCCGCTTCTTAGGGGAAGTGAGAAATTGCTGAGCTGACACCAAGTCCTGCAGTGTCCCTGTCACCTGCAGAGCCACCGCATCCTCGCCACGGTAGCGGGCATTGTGACAAAGGTTCTATGTCAGCTGGGTGTGGCAGCCAGGCGCCCCCTAGGGGATGGGGAGCCTGTCAGCCCCGGGCCTGTCACTGCCTGCTGGCCCTGCTGCCACCAGCCAGGCCTCTGAAAACTTGTCAAACCATGCCCAGACTTGGGGCCAGTTTGGCCCAAAGTCTGCAAGAGACAAGTCGGGAAGAAAGATATGGGACAGAGGGAGAAAGCGAAGGGAGCAGGAGAAAGGGAAGGAAGAATAAAAAGTAGTGTTGGGCTGCAGGAGTGAGATGGAGGAATTGCAAGAAAAGAGGCAGGAAGCAGGAGAGTGAGAGAAAAGGAAAGAAGAGACATGCAGCCAGACGAGGGGTTAGTGAGAGAGGATGGGACAGAGAACAGGATGAGAAGGACATAAGGCAAGGCTAGGACAGGCAAGGACAGGCAAGGCAAGGCTAGGCTGCAGGACATGTTTTTGCTTTATAGTTTGTAGCACATTCGTCTTCAGACTAGGAGGAAAGCCATAAGACCGTATGGATTAGGCCCAAGCAAAAACCCCAGCTACTTGAGACACTTAGACTAAGCCTAAAATACCAAGATCTCTCCATAAGGATGCTTTTTATACTGTACTTCCACAATCTGCTGGCAGTACAAAATAATAAGCTGCAGATCTCCTTAGGCTGAGTCATGGTGCTTTGGGGCAGGGACCATGCATATCACCGGAATATTTCACAGTTTCTGCTCTGTTTTCAGTGTATGACACCAAAACACCCACCTGATGACATCCTTTCAAGAGCAAAGGCAGCAATTTGCAGAATTCCGCTTCTTAGGGGAAGTGAGAAATTGCTGAGCTGACACCAAGTCCTGCAGTGTCCCTGTCACCTGCAGAGCCACCGCATCCTCGCCACGGTAGCGGGCATTGTGACAAAGGTTCTATGTCAGCTGGGTGTGGCAGCCAGGCGCCCCCTAGGGGATGGGGAGCCTGTCAGCCCCGGGCCTGTCACTGCCTGCTGGCCCTGCTGCCACCAGCCAGGCCTCTGAAAACTTGTCAAACCATGCCCAGACTTGGGGCCAGTTTGGCCCAAAGTCTGCAAGAGACAAGTCGGGAAGAAAGATAGGGGACAGAGGGAGAAAGCGAAGGGAGCAGGAGAAAGGGAAGGAAGAATAAAAAGTAGTGTTGGGCTGCAGGAGTGAGATGGAGGAATTGCAAGAAAAGAGGCAGGAAGCAGGAGAGTGAGAGAAAAGGAAAGAAGAGACATGCAGCCAGACGAGGGCCTAGTGAGAGAGGATGGGACAGAGAACAGGATGAGAAGGACATAAGGCAAGGCTAGGACAGGCAAGGACAGGCAAGGCAAGGCTAGGCTGCAGGACATGTTTTTGCTTTATAGTTTCTAGCACATTCGTCTTCAGACGAGGAGGAAAGCCATAAGACCGTATGGATTAGGCCCAAGCAAAAACCCCAGCTACTTGAGATACTTAGACTAAGCCTAAAATACCAAGATCTCTCCATAAGGATGCTTTTTATACTGTACTTCCACAATCTGCTGGCAGTACAAAAAAATAAGCTGCAGATCTCCTTAGGCTGAGTCATGGTGCTTTGGGGCAGGGACCATGCCTATCATGGGAATATTTCACAGTTTCTGCTCTGTTTTCAGTGTATGACACCAAAACACCCACCTGATGACATCCTTTCAAGAGCAAAGGCAGCAATTTGCAGAATTCCGCTTCTTAGGGGAAGTGAGAAATTGCTGAGCTGACACCAAGTCCTGCAGTGTCCCTGTCACCTGCAGAGCCACCGCATCCTCGCCACGGTAGCGGGCATTGTGACAAAGGTTCTATGTCAGCTGGGTGTGGCAGCCAGGCGCCCCCTAGGGGATGGGGAGCCTGTCAGCCCCGGGCCTGTCACTGCCTGCTGGCCCTGCTGCCACCAGCCAGGCCTCTGAAAACTTGTCAAACCATGCCCAGACTTGGGGCCAGTTTGGCCCAAAGTCTGCAAGAGACAAGTCGGGAAGAAAGATAGGGGACAGAGGGAGAAAGCGAAGGGAGCAGGAGAAAGGGAAGGAAGAATAAAAAGTAGTGTTGGGCTGCAGGAGTGAGATGGAGGAATTGCAAGAAAAGAGGCAGGAAGCAGGAGAGTGAGAGAAAAGGAAAGAAGAGACATGCAGCCAGACGAGGGCCTAGTGAGAGAGGATGGGACAGAGAACAGGATGAGAAGGACATAAGGCAAGGCTAGGACAGGCAAGGACAGGCAAGGCAAGGCTAGGCTGCAGGACATGTTTTTGCTTTATAGTTTCTAGCACATTCGTCTTCAGACTAGGAGGAAAGCCATAAGACCGTATGGATTAGGCCCAAGCAAAAACCCCAGCTACTTGAGACACTTAGACTAAGCCTAAAATACCAAGATCTCTCCATAAGGATGCTTTTTATACTGTACTTCCACAATCTGCTGGCAGTACAAAAAAATAAGCTGCAGATCTCCTTAGGCTGAGTCATGGTGCTTTGGGGCAGGGACCATGCATATCATGGGAATATTTCACAGTTTCTGCTCTGTTTTCAGTGTATGACACCAAAACACCCACCTGATGACATCCTTTCAAGAGCAAAGGCAGCAATTTGCAGAATTCCGCTTCTTAGGGGAAGTGAGAAATTGCTGAGCTGACACCAAGTCCTGCAGTGTCCCTGTCACCTGCAGAGCCACCGCATCCTCGCCACGGTAGCGGGCATTGTGACAAAGGTTCTATGTCAGCTGGGTGTGGCAGCCAGGCGCCCCCTAGGGGATGGGGAGCCTGTCAGCCCCGGGCCTGTCACTGCCTGCTGGCCCTGCTGCCACCAGCCAGGCCTCTGAAAACTTGTCAAACCATGCCCAGACTTGGGGCCAGTTTGGCCCAAAGTCTGCAAGAGACAAGTCGGGAAGAAAGATAGGGGACAGAGGGAGAAAGCGAAGGGAGCAGGAGAAAGGGAAGGAAGAATAAAAAGTAGTGTTGGGCTGCAGGAGTGAGATGGAGGAATTGCAAGAAAAGAGGCAGGAAGCAGGAGAGTGAGAGAGAAGGAAAGCAGAGACATGCAGCCAGACGAGGGCTTAGTGAGAGAGGATGGGACAGAGAACAGGATGAGAAGGACATAAGGCAAGGCTAGGACAGGCAAGGACAGGCAAGGCAAGGCTAGGCTGCAGGACATGTTTTTGCTTTATAGTTTCTAGCACATTCGTCTTCAGACTAGGAGGAAAGCCATAAGACCGTATGGATTAGGCCCAAGCAAAAACCCCAGCTACTTGAGACACTTAGACTAAGCCTAAAATACCAAGATCTCTCCATAAGGATGCTTTTTATACTGTACTTCCACAATCTGCTGGCAGTACAAAAAAAAAAGCTGCAGATCTCCTTAGGCTGAGTCATGGTGCTTTGGGGCAGGGACCATGCATATCATGGGAATATTTCACAGTTTCTGCTCTGTTTTCAGTGTATGACACCAAAACACCCACCTGATGACATCCTTTCAAGAGCAAAGGCAGCAATTTGCAGAATTCCGCTTCTTAGGGGAAGTGAGAAATTGCTGAGCTGACACCAAGTCCTGCAGTGTCCCTGTCACCTGCAGAGCCACCGCATCCTCGCCACGGTAGCGGGCATTGTGACAAAGGTTCTATGTCAGCTGGGTGTGGCAGCCAGGCGCCCCCTAGGGGATGGGGAGCCCGTCAGCCCCGGGCCTGTCACTGCCTGCTGGCCCTGCTGCCACCAGCCAGGCCTCTGAAAACTTGTCAAACCATGCCCAGACTTGGGGCCAGTTTGGCCCAAAGTCTGCAAGAGACAAGTCGGGAAGAAAGATAGGGGACAGAGGGAGAAAGCGAAGGGAGCAGGAGAAAGGGAAGGAAGAATAAAAAGTAGTGTTGGGCTGCAGGAGTGAGATGGAGGAATTGCAAGAAAAGAGGCAGGAAGCAGGAGAGTGAGAGAGAAGGAAAGCAGAGACATGCAGCCAGACGAGGGCTTAGTGAGAGAGGATGGGACAGAGAACAGGATGAGAAGGACATAAGGCAAGGCTAGGACAGGCAAGGACAGGCAAGGCAAGGCTAGGCTGCAGGACATGTTTTTGCTTTATAGTTTCTAGCACATTCGTCTTCAGACTAGGAGGAAAGCCATAAGACCGTATGGATTAGGCCCAAGCAAAAACCCTGCTACTTGAGACACTTAGACTAAGCCTAAAATACCAAGATCTCTCCATAAGGATGCTTTTTATACTGTACTTCCACAATCTGCTGGCAGTACAAAAAAATAAGCTGCAGATCTCCTTAGGCTGAGTCATGGTGCTTTGGGGCAGGGACCATGCCTATCATGGGAATATTTCACAGTTTCTGCTCTGTTTTCAGTGTATGACACCAAAACACCCACCTGATGACATCCTTTCAAGAGCAAAGGCAGCAATTTGCAGAATTCCGCTTCTTAGGGGAAGTGAGAAATTGCTGAGCTGACACCAAGTCCTGCCGTGTCCCTGTCACCTGCAGAGCCACCGCATCCTCGCCACGGTAGCGGGCATTGTGACAAAGGTTCTATGTCAGCTGGGTGTGGCAGCCAGGCGCCCCCTAGGGGATGGGGAGCCTGTCAGCCCCAGGCCTGTCACTGCCTGGTGTCCCTGCTGCCACCAGCCAGGCCTCTGAAAACTTGTCAAACCATGCCCAGACTTGGGGCCAGTTTGGCCCAAAGTCTGCAAGAGACAAGTCGGGAAGAAAGATATGGGACAGAGGGAGAAAGCGAAGGGAGCAGGAGAAAGGGAAGGAAGAATAAAAAGTAGTGTTGGGCTGCAGGAGTGAGATGGAGGAATTGCAAGAAAAGAGGCAGGAAGCAGGAGAGTGAGAGAAAAGGAAAGAAGAGACATGCAGCCAGACGAGGGCCTAGTGAGAGAGGATGGGACAGAGAACAGGATGAGAAGGACATAAGGCAAGGCTAGGACAGGCAAGGACAGGCAAGGCAAGGCTAGGCTGCAGGACATGTTTTTGCTTTATAGTTTCTAGCACATTCGTCTTCAGACGAGGAGGAAAGCCATAAGACCGTATGGATTAGGCCCAAGCAAAAACCCCAGCTACTTGAGATACTTAGACTAAGCCTAAAATACCAAGATCTCTCCATAAGGATGCTTTTTATACTGTACTTCCACAATCTGCTGGCAGTACAAAAAAATAAGCTGCAGATCTCCTTAGGCTGAGTCATGGTGCTTTGGGGCAGGGACCATGCCTATCATGGGAATATTTCACAGTTTCTGCTCTGTTTTCAGTGTATGACACCAAAACACCCACCTGATGACATCCTTTCAAGAGCAAAGGCAGCAATTTGCAGAATTCCGCTTCTTAGGGGAAGTGAGAAATTGCTGAGCTGACACCAAGTCCTGCAGTGTCCCTGTCACCTGCAGAGCCACCGCATCCTCGCCACGGTAGCGGGCATTGTGACAAAGGTTCTATGTCAGCTGGGTGTGGCAGCCAGGCGCCCCCTAGGGGATGGGGAGCCTGTCAGCCCCGGGCCTGTCACTGCCTGCTGGCCCTGCTGCCACCAGCCAGGCCTCTGAAAACTTGTCAAACCATGCCCAGACTTGGGGCCAGTTTGGCCCAAAGTCTGCAAGAGACAAGTCGGGAAGAAAGATAGGGGACAGAGGGAGAAAGCGAAGGGAGCAGGAGAAAGGGAAGGAAGAATAAAAAGTAGTGTTGGGCTGCAGGAGTGAGATGGAGGAATTGCAAGAAAAGAGGCAGGAAGCAGGAGAGTGAGAGAAAAGGAAAGAAGAGACATGCAGCCAGACGAGGGCTTAGTGAGAGAGGATGGGACAGAGAACAGGATGAGAAGGACATAAGGCAAGGCTAGGACAGGCAAGGACAGGCAAGGCAAGGCTAGGCTGCAGGACACGTTTTTGCTTTATAGTTTCTAGCACATTCGTCTTCAGACTAGGAGGAAAGCCATAAGACCGTATGGATTAGGCCCAAGCAAAAACCCCAGCTACTTGAGACACTTAGACTAAGCCTAAAATACCAAGATCTCTCCATAAGGATGCTTTTTATACTGTACTTCCACAATCTGCTGGCAGTACAAAAAAATAAGCTGCAGATCTCCTTAGGCTGAGTCATGGTGCTTTGGGGCAGGGACCATGCATATCATGGGAATATTTCACAGTTTCTGCTCTGTTTTCAGTGTATGACACCAAAACACCCACCTGATGACATCCTTTCAAGAGCAAAGGCAGCAATTTGCAGAATTCCGCTTCTTAGGGGAAGTGAGAAATTGCTGAGCTGACACCAAGTCCTGCAGTGTCCCTGTCACCTGCAGAGCCACCGCATCCTCGCCACGGTAGCGGGCATTGTGACAAAGGTTCTATGTCAGCTGGGTGTGGCAGCCAGGCGCCCCCTAGGGGATGGGGAGCCTGTCAGCCCCGGGCCTGTCACTGCCTGCTGGCCCTGCTGCCACCAGCCAGGCCTCTGAAAACTTGTCAAACCATGCCCAGACTTGGGGCCAGTTTGGCCCAAAGTCTGCAAGAGACAAGTCGGGAAGAAAGATATGGGACAGAGGGAGAAAGCGAAGGGAGCAGGAGAAAGGGAAGGAAGAATAAAAAGTAGTGTTGGGCTGCAGGAGTGAGATGGAGGAATTGCAAGAAAAGAGGCAGGAAGCAGGAGAGTGAGAGAAAAGGAAAGAAGAGACATGCAGCCAGACGAGGGCCTAGTGAGAGAGGATGGGACAGAGAACAGGATGAGAAGGACATAAGGCAAGGCTAGGACAGGCAAGGACAGGCAAGGCAAGGCTAGGCTGCAGGACATGTTTTTGCTTTATAGTTTCTAGCACATTCGTCTTCAGACTAGGAGGAAAGCCATAAGACCGTATGGATTAGGCCCAAGCAAAAACCCCAGCTACTTGAGACACTTAGACTAAGCCTAAAATACCAAGATCTCTCCATAAGGATGCTTTTTATACTGTACTTCCACAATCTGCTGGCAGTACAAAAAAATAAGCTGCAGATCTCCTTAGGCTGAGTCATGGTGCTTTGGGGCAGGGACCATGCATATCATGGGAATATTTCACAGTTTCTGCTCTGTTTTCAGTGTATGACACCAAAACACCCACCTGATGACATCCTTTCAAGAGCAAAGGCAGCAATTTGCAGAATTCCGCTTCTTAGGGGAAGTGAGAAATTGCTGAGCTGACACCAAGTCCTGCAGTGTCCCTGTCACCTGCAGAGCCACCGCATCCTCGCCACGGTAGCGGGCATTGTGACAAAGGTTCTATGTCAGCTGGGTGTGGCAGCCAGGCGCCCCCTAGGGGATGGGGAGCCTGTCAGCCCCAGGCCTGTCACTGCCTGGTGTCCCTGCTGCCACCAGCCAGGCCTCTGAAAAGTTGTCAAACCATGCCCAGACTTGGGGCCAGTTTGGCCCAAAGTCTGCAAGAGACAAGTCGGGAAGAAAGATATGGGACAGAGGGAGAAAGCGAAGGGAGCAGGAGAAAGGGAAGGAAGAATAAAAAGTAGTGTTGGGCTGCAGGAGTGAGATGGAGGAATTGCAAGAAAAGAGGCAGGAAGCAGGAGAGTGAGAGAAAAGGAAAGAAGAGACATGCAGCCAGACGAGGGCCTAGTGAGAGAGGATGGGACAGAGAACAGGATGAGAAGGACATAAGGCAAGGCTAGGACAGGCAAGGACAGGCAAGGCAAGGCTAGGCTGCAGGACATGTTTTTGCTTTATAGTTTCTAGCACATTCGTCTTCAGACGAGGAGGAAAGCCATAAGACCGTATGGATTAGGCCCAAGCAAAAACCCCAGCTACTTGAGACACTTAGACTAAGCCTAAAATACCAAGATCTCTCCATAAGGATGCTTTATATACTGTACTTCCACAATCTGCTGGCAGTACAAAAAAATAAGCTGCAGATCTCCTTAGGCTGAGTCATGGTGCTTTGGGGCAGGGACCATGCATATCATGGGAATATTTCACAGTTTCTGCTCTGTTTTCAGTGTATGACACCAAAACACCCACCTGATGACATCCTTTCAAGAGCAAAGGCAGCAATTTGCAGAATTCCGCTTCTTAGGGGAAGTGAGAAATTGCTGAGCTGACACCAAGTCCTGCAGTGTCCCTGTCACCTGCAGAGCCACCGCATCCTCGCCACGGTAGCGGGCATTGTGACAAAGGTTCTATGTCAGCTGGGTGTGGCAGCCAGGCGCCCCCTAGGGGATGGGGAGCCTGTCAGCCCCGGGCCTGTCACTGCCTGCTGGCCCTGCTGCCACCAGCCAGGCCTCTGAAAACTTGTCAAACCATGCCCAGACTTGGGGCCAGTTTGGCCCAAAGTCTGCAAGAGACAAGTCGGGAAGAAAGATAGGGGACAGAGGGAGAAAGCGAAGGGAGCAGGAGAAAGGGAAGGAAGAATAAAAAGTAGTGTTGGGCTGCAGGAGTGAGATGGAGGAATTGCAAGAAAAGAGGCAGGAAGCAGGAGAGTGAGAGAAAAGGAAAGAAGAGACATGCAGCCAGACGAGGGCTTAGTGAGAGAGGATGGGACAGAGAACAGGATGAGAAGGACATAAGGCAAGGCTAGGACAGGCAAGGACAGGCAAGGCAAGGCTAGGCTGCAGGACATGTTTTTGCTTTATAGTTTCTAGCACATTCGTCTTCAGACTAGGAGGAAAGCCATAAGACCGTATGGATTAGGCCCAAGCAAAAACCCCAGCTACTTGAGACACTTAGACTAAGCCTAAAATACCAAGATCTCTCCGTAAGGATGCTTTTTATACTGTACTTCCACAATCTGCTGGCAGTACAAAAAAATAAGCTGCAGATCTCCTTAGGCTGAGTCATGGTGCTTTGGGGCAGGGACCATGCCTATCATGGGAATATTTCACAGTTTCTGCTCTGTTTTCAGTGTATGACACCAAAACACCCACCTGATGACATCCTTTCAAGAGCAAAGGCAGCAATTTGCAGAATTCCGCTTCTTAGGGGAAGTGAGAAATTGCTGAGCTGACACCAAGTCCTGCAGTGTCCCTGTCACCTGCAGAGCCACCGCATCCTCGCCACGGTAGCGGGCATTGTGACAAAGGTTCTATGTCAGCTGGGTGTGGCAGCCAGGCGCCCCCTAGGGGATGGGGAGCCCGTCAGCCCCGGGCCTGTCACTGCCTGCTGGCCCTGCTGCCACCAGCCAGGCCTCTGAAAACTTGTCAAACCATGCCCAGACTTGGGGCCAGTTTGGCCCAAAGTCTGCAAGAGACAAGTCGGGAAGAAAGATATGGGACAGAGGGAGAAAGCGAAGGGAGCAGGAGAAAGGGAAGGAAGAATAAAAAGTAGTGTTGGGCTGCAGGAGTGAGATGGAGGAATTGCAAGAAAAGAGGCAGGAAGCAGGAGAGTGAGAGAGAAGGAAAGCAGAGACATGCAGCCAGACGAGGGCTTAGTGAGAGAGGATGGGACAGAGAACAGGATGAGAAGGACATAAGGCAAGGCTAGGACAGGCAAGGACAGGCAAGGCAAGGCTAGGCTGCAGGACATGTTTTTGCTTTATAGTTTCTAGCACATTCGTCTTCAGACTAGGAGGAAAGCCATAAGACCGTATGGATTAGGCCCAAGCAAAAACCCTGCTACTTGAGACACTTAGACTAAGCCTAAAATACCAAGATCTCTCCATAAGGATGCTTTTTATACTGTACTTCCAAAATCTGCTGGCAGTACAAAAAAATAAGCTGCAGATCTCCTTAGGCTGAGTCATGGTGCTTTGGGGCAGGGACCATGCCTATCATGGGAATATTTCACAGTTTCTGCTCTGTTTTCAGTGTATGACACCAAAACACCCACCTGATGACATCCTTTCAAGAGCAAAGGCAGCAATTTGCAGAATTCCGCTTCTTAGGGGAAGTGAGAAATTGCTGAGCTGACACCAAGTCCTGCAGTGTCCCTGTCACCTGCAGAGCCACCGCATCCTCGCCACGGTAGCGGGCATTGTGACAAAGGTTCTATGTCAGCTGGGTGTGGCAGCCAGGCGCCCCCTAGGGGATGGGGAGCCTGTCAGCCCCGGGCCTGTCACTGCCTGCTGGCCCTGCTGCCACCAGCCAGGCCTCTGAAAACTTGTCAAACCATGCCCAGACTTGGGGCCAGTTTGGCCCAAAGTCTGCAAGAGACAAGTCGGGAAGAAAGATATGGGACAGAGGGAGAAAGCGAAGGGAGCAGGAGAAAGGGAAGGAAGAATAAAAAGTAGTGTTGGGCTGCAGGAGTGAGATGGAGGAATTGCAAGAAAAGAGGCAGGAAGCAGGAGAGTGAGAGAAAAGGAAAGAAGAGACATGCAGCCAGACGAGGGCCTAGTGAGAGAGGATGGGACAGAGAACAGGATGAGAAGGACATAAGGCAAGGCTAGGACAGGCAAGGACAGGCAAGGCAAGGCTAGGCTGCAGGACATGTTTTTGCTTTATAGTTTCTAGCACATTCGTCTTCAGACGAGGAGGAAAGCCATAAGACCGTATGGATTAGGCCCAAGCAAAAACCCCAGCTACTTGAGACACTTAGACTAAGCCTAAAATACCAAGATCTCTCCGTAAGGATGCTTTTTATACTGTACTTCCACAATCTGCTGGCAGTACAAAAAAATAAGCTGCAGATCTCCTTAGGCTGAGTCATGGTGCTTTGGGGCAGGGACCATGCATATCATGGGAATATTTCACAGTTTCTGCTCTGTTTTCAGTGTATGACACCAAAACACCCACCTGATGACATCCTTTCAAGAGCAAAGGCAGCAATTTGCAGAATTCCGCTTCTTAGGGGAAGTGAGAAATTGCTGAGCTGACACCAAGTCCTGCAGTGTCCCTGTCACCTGCAGAGCCACCGCATCCTCGCCACGGTAGCGGGCATTGTGACAAAGGTTCTATGTCAGCTGGGTGTGGCAGCCAGGCGCCCCCTAGGGGATGGGGAGCCCGTCAGCCCCGGGCCTGTCACTGCCTGGTGTCCCTGCTGCCACCAGCCAGGCCTCTGAAAACTTGTCAAACCATGCCCAGACTTGGGGCCAGTTTGGCCCAAAGTCTGCAAGAGACAAGTCGGGAAGAAAGATATGGGACAGAGGGAGAAAGCGAAGGGAGCAGGAGAAAGGGAAGGAAGAATAAAAAGTAGTGTTGGGCTGCAGGAGTGAGATGGAGGAATTGCAAGAAAAGAGGCAGGAAGCAGGAGAGTGAGAGAAAAGGAAAGAAGAGACATGCAGCCAGACGAGGGCCTAGTGAGAGAGGATGGGACAGAGAACAGGATGAGAAGGACATAAGGCAAGGCTAGGACAGGCAAGGACAGGCAAGGCAAGGCTAGGCTGCAGGACATGTTTTTGCTTTATAGTTTCTAGCACATTCGTCTTCAGACGAGGAGGAAAGCCATAAGACCGTATGGATTAGGCCCAAGCAAAAACCCCAGCTACTTGAGACACTTAGACTAAGCCTAAAATACCAAGATCTCTCCATAAGGATGCTTTATATACTGTACTTCCACAATCTGCTGGCAGTACAAAAAAATAAGCTGCAGATCTCCTTAGGCTGAGTCATGGTGCTTTGGGGCAGGGACCATGCATATCACCGGAATATTTCACAGTTTCTGCTCTGTTTTCAGTGTATGACACCAAAACACCCACCTGATGACATCCTTTCAAGAGCAAAGGCAGCAATTTGCAGAATTCCGCTTCTTAGGGGAAGTGAGAAATTGCTGAGCTGACACCAAGTCCTGCAGTGTCCCTGTCACCTGCAGAGCCACCGCATCCTCGCCACGGTAGCGGGCATTGTGACAAAGGTTCTATGTCAGCTGGGTGTGGCAGCCAGGCGCCCCCTAGGGGATGGGGAGCCTGTCAGCCCCGGGCCTGTCACTGCCTGGTGTCCCTGCTGCCACCAGCCAGGCCTCTGAAAACTTGTCAAACCATGCCCAGACTTGGGGCCAGTTTGGCCCAAAGTCTGCAAGAGACAAGTCGGGAAGAAAGATATGGGACAGAGGGAGAAAGCGAAGGGAGCAGGAGAAAGGGAAGGAAGAATAAAAAGTAGTGTTGGGCTGCAGGAGTGAGATGGAGGAATTGCAAGAAAAGAGGCAGGAAGCAGGAGAGTGAGAGAAAAGGAAAGAAGAGACATGCAGCCAGACGAGGGCTTAGTGAGAGAGGATGGGACAGAGAACAGGATGAGAAGGACATAAGGCAAGGCTAGGACAGGCAAGGACAGGCAAGGCAAGGCTAGGCTGCAGGACATGTTTTTGCTTTATAGTTTCTAGCACATTCGTCTTCAGACGAGGAGGAAAGCCATAAGACCGTATGGATTAGGCCCAAGCAAAAACCCCAGCTACTTGAGACACTTAGACTAAGCCTAAAATACCAAGATCTCTCCGTAAGGATGCTTTTTATACTGTACTTCCACAATCTGCTGGCAGTACAAAAAAATAAGCTGCAGATCTCCTTAGGCTGAGTCATGGTGCTTTGGGGCAGGGACCATGCCTATCATGGGAATATTTCACAGTTTCTGCTCTGTTTTCAGTGTATGACACCAAAACACCCACCTGATGACATCCTTTCAAGAGCAAAGGCAGCAATTTGCAGAATTCCGCTTCTTAGGGGAAGTGAGAAATTGCTGAGCTGACACCAAGTCCTGCAGTGTCCCTGTCACCTGCAGAGCCACCGCATCCTCGCCACGGTAGCGGGCATTGTGACAAAGGTTCTATGTCAGCTGGGTGTGGCAGCCAGGCGCCCCCTAGGGGATGGGGAGCCTGTCAGCCCCGGGCCTGTCACTGCCTGCTGGCCCTGCTGCCACCAGCCAGGCCTCTGAAAACTTGTCAAACCATGCCCAGACTTGGGGCCAGTTTGGCCCAAAGTCTGCAAGAGACAAGTCGGGAAGAAAGATATGGGACAGAGGGAGAAAGCGAAGGGAGCAGGAGAAAGGGAAGGAAGAATAAAAAGTAGTGTTGGGCTGCAGGAGTGAGATGGAGGAATTGCAAGAAAAGAGGCAGGAAGCAGGAGAGTGAGAGAAAAGGAAAGAAGAGACATGCAGCCAGACGAGGGCTTAGTGAGAGAGGATGGGACAGAGAACAGGATGAGAAGGACATAAGGCAAGGCTAGGACAGGCAAGGACAGGCAAGGCAAGGCTAGGCTGCAGGACATGTTTTTGCTTTATAGTTTCTAGCACATTCGTCTTCAGACGAGGAGGAAAGCCATAAGACCGTATGGATTAGGCCCAAGCAAAAACCCCAGCTACTTGAGACACTTAGACTAAGCCTAAAATACCAAGATCTCTCCATAAGGATGCTTTTTATACTGTACTTCCACAATCTGCTGGCAGTACCAAAAAATAAGCTGCAGATCTCCTTAGGCTGAGTCATGGTGCTTTGGGGCAGGGACCATGCCTATCATGGGAATATTTCACAGTTTCTGCTCTGTTTTCAGTGTATGACACCAAAACACCCACCTGATGACATCCTTTCAAGAGCAAAGGCAGCAATTTGCAGAATTCCGCTTCTTAGGGGAAGTGAGAAATTGCTGAGCTGACACCAAGTCCTGCAGTGTCCCTGTCACCTGCAGAGCCACCGCATCCTCGCCACGGTAGCGGGCATTGTGACAAAGGTTCTATGTCAGCTGGGTGTGGCAGCCAGGCGCCCCCTAGGGGATGGGGAGCCTGTCAGCCCCGGGCCTGTCACTGCCTGCTGGCCCTGCTGCCACCAGCCAGACCTCTGAAAACTTGTCAAACCATGCCCAGACTTGGGGCCAGTTTGGCCCAAAGTCTGCAAGAGACAAGTCGGGAAGAAAGATATGGGACAGAGGGAGAAAGCGAAGGGAGCAGGAGAAAGGGAAGGAAGAATAAAAAGTAGTGTTGGGCTGCAGGAGTGAGATGGAGGAATTGCAAGAAAAGAGGCAGGAAGCAGGAGAGTGAGAGAAAAGGAAAGAAGAGACATGCAGCCAGACGAGGGCCTAGTGAGAGAGGATGGGACAGAGAACAGGATGAGAAGGACATAAGGCAAGGCTAGGACAGGCAAGGACAGGCAAGGCAAGGCTAGGCTGCAGGACATGTTTTTGCTTTATAGTTTCTAGCACATTCGTCTTCAGACGAGGAGGAAAGCCATAAGACCGTATGGATTAGGCCCAAGCAAAAACCCCAGCTACTTGAGACACTTAGACTAAGCCTAAAATACCAAGATCTCTCCATAAGGATGGTTTTTATACTGTACTTCCACAATCTGCTGGCAGTACAAAAAAATAAGCTGCAGATCTCCTTAGGCTGAGTCATGGTGCTTTGGGGCAGGGACCATGCCTATCATGGGAATATTTCACAGTTTCTGCTCTGTTTTCAGTGTATGACACCAAAACACCCACCTGATGACATCCTTTCAAGAGCAAAGGCAGCAATTTGCAGAATTCCGCTTCTTAGGGGAAGTGAGAAATTGCTGAGCTGACACCAAGTCCTGCAGTGTCCCTGTCACCTGCAGAGCCACCGCATCCTCGCCACGGTAGCGGGCATTGTGACAAAGGTTCTATGTCAGCTGGGTGTGGCAGCCAGGCGCCCCCTAGGGGATGGGGAGCCTGTCAGCCCCGGGCCTGTCACTGCCTGCTGGCCCTGCTGCCACCAGCCAGACCTCTGAAAACTTGTCAAACCATGCCCAGACTTGGGGCCAGTTTGGCCCGAAGTCTGCAAGAGACAAGTCGGGAAGAAAGATATGGGACAGAGGGAGAAAGCGAAGGGAGCAGGAGAAAGGGAAGGAAGAATAAAAAGTAGTGTTGGGCTGCAGGAGTGAGATGGAGGAATTGCAAGAAAAGAGGCAGGAAGCAGGAGAGTGAGAGAAAAGGAAAGAAGAGACATGCAGCCAGACGAGGGCTTAGTGAGAGAGGATGGGACAGAGAACAGGATGAGAAGGACATAAGGCAAGGCTAGGACAGGCAAGGACAGGCAAGGCAAGGCTAGGCTGCAGGACATGTTTTTGCTTTATAGTTTCTAGCACATTCGTCTTCAGACGAGGAGGAAAGCCATAAGACCGTATGGATTAGGCCCAAGCAAAAACCCCAGCTACTTGAGACACTTAGACTAAGCCTAAAATACCAAGATCTCTCCATAAGGATGCTTTTTATACTGTACTTCCACAATCTGCTGGCAGTACAAAAAAATAAGCTGCAGATCTCCTTAGGCTGAGTCATGGTGCTTTGGGGCAGGGACCATGCATATCATGGGAATATTTCACAGTTTCTGCTCTGTTTTCAGTGTATGACACCAAAACACCCACCTGATGACATCCTTTCAAGAGCAAAGGCAGCAATTTGCAGAATTCCGCTTCTTAGGGGAAGTGAGAAATTGCTGAGCTGACACCAAGTCCTGCAGTGTCCCTGTCACCTGCAGAGCCACCGCATCCTCGCCACGGTAGCGGGCATTGTGACAAAGGTTCTATGTCAGCTGGGTGTGGCAGCCAGGCGCCCCCTAGGGGATGGGGAGCCTGTCAGCCCCGGGCCTGTCACTGCCTGCTGGCCCTGCTGCCACCAGCCAGGCCTCTGAAAACTTGTCAAACCATGCCCAGACTTGGGGCCAGTTTGGCCCAAAGTCTCCAAGAGACAAGTCGGGAAGAAAGATATGGGACAGAGGGAGAAAGCGAAGGGAGCAGGAGAAAGGGAAGGAAGAATAAAAAGTAGTGTTGGGCTGCAGGAGTGAGATGGAGGAATTGCAAGAAAAGAGGCAGGAAGCAGGAGAGTGAGAGAAAAGGAAAGAAGAGACATGCAGCCAGACGAGGGCTTAGTGAGAGAGGATGGGACAGAGAACAGGATGAGAAGGACATAAGGCAAGGCTAGGACAGGCAAGGACAGGCAAGGCAAGGCTAGGCTGCAGGACATGTTTTTGCTTTATAGTTTCTAGCACATTCGTCTTCAGACGAGGAGGAAAGCCATAAGACCGTATGGATTAGGCCCAAGCAAAAACCCCAGCTACTTGAGACACTTAGACTAAGCCTAAAATACCAAGATCTCTCCATAAGGATGCTTTTTATACTGTACTTCCACAATCTGCTGGCAGTACAAAAAAATAAGTTGCAGATCTCCTTAGGCTGAGTCATGGTGCTTTGGGGCAGGGACCATGCCTATCATGGGAATATTTCACAGTTTCTGCTCTGTTTTCAGTGTATGACACCAAAACACCCACCTGATGACATCCTTTCAAGAGCAAAGGCAGCAATTTGCAGAATTCCGCTTCTTAGGGGAAGTGAGAAATTGCTGAGCTGACACCAAGTCCTGCAGTGTCCCTGTCACCTGCAGAGCCACCGCATCCTCGCCACGGTAGCGGGCATTGTGACAAAGGTTCTATGTCAGCTGGGTGTGGCAGCCAGGCGCCCCCTAGGGGATGGGGAGCCTGTCAGCCCCGGGCCTGTCACTGCCTGCTGGCCCTGCTGCCACCAGCCAGGCCTCTGAAAACTTGTCAAACCATGCCCAGACTTGGGGCCAGTTTGGCCCAAAGTCTGCAAGAGACAAGTCGGGAAGAAAGATATGGGACAGAGGGAGAAAGCGAAGGGAGCAGGAGAAAGGGAAGGAAGAATAAAAAGTAGTGTTGGGCTGCAGGAGTGAGATGGAGGAATTGCAAGAAAAGAGGCAGGAAGCAGGAGAGTGAGAGAAAAGGAAAGAAGAGACATGCAGCCAGACGAGGGCTTAGTGAGAAAGGATGGGACAGAGAACAGGATGAGAAGGACATAAGGCAAGGCTAGGACAGGCAAGGACAGGCAAGGCAAGGCTAGGCTGCAGGACATGTTTTTGCTTTATAGTTTCTAGCACATTCGTCTTCAGACTAGGAGGAAAGCCATAAGACCGTATGGATTAGGCCCAAGCAAAAACCCCAGCTACTTGAGACACTTAGACTAAGCCTAAAATACCAAGATCTCTCCATAAGGATGCTTTTTATACTGTACTTCCACAATCTGCTGGCAGTACAAAAAAATAAGCTGCAGATCTCCTTAGGCTGAGTCATGGTGCTTTGGGGCAGGGACCATGCATATCATGGGAATATTTCACAGTTTCTGCTCTGTTTTCAGTGTATGACACCAAAACACCCACCTGATGACATCCTTTCAAGAGCAAAGGCAGCAATTTGCAGAATTCCGCTTCTTAGGGGAAGTGAGAAATTGCTGAGCTGACACCAAGTCCTGCAGTGTCCCTGTCACCTGCAGAGCCACCGCATCCTCGCCACGGTAGCGGGCATTGTGACAAAGGTTCTATGTCAGCTGGGTGTGGCAGCCAGGCGCCCCCTAGGGGATGGGGAGCCTGTCAGCCCCGGGCCTGTCACTGCCTGCTGGCCCTGCTGCCACCAGCCAGGCCTCTGAAAACTTGTCAAACCATGCCCAGACTTGGGGCCAGTTTGGCCCAAAGTCTGCAAGAGACAAGTCGGGAAGAAAGATATGGGACAGAGGGAGAAAGCGAAGGGAGCAGGAGAAAGGGAAGGAAGAATAAAAAGTAGTGTTGGGCTGCAGGAGTGAGATGGAGGAATTGCAAGAAAAGAGGCAGGAAGCAGGAGAGTGAGAGAAAAGGAAAGAAGAGACATGCAGCCAGACGAGGGCCTAGTGAGAGAGGATGGGACAGAGAACAGGATGAGAAGGACATAAGGCAAGGCTAGGACAGGCAAGGACAGGCAAGGCAAGGCTAGGCTGCAGGACATGTTTTTGCTTTATAGTTTCTAGCACATTCGTCTTCAGACGAGGAGGAAAGCCATAAGACCGTATGGATTAGGCCCAAGCAAAAACCCCATCTACTTGAGATACTTAGACTAAGCCTAAAATACCAAGATCTCTCCATAAGGATGCTTTATATACTGTACTTCCACAATCTGCTGGCAGTACAAAAAAATAAGCTGCAGATCTCCTTAGGCTGAGTCATGGTGCTTTGGGGCAGGGACCATGCATATCATGGGAATATTTCACAGTTTCTGCTCTGTTTTCAGTGTATGACACCAAAACACCCACCTGATGACATCCTTTCAAGAGCAAAGGCAGCAATTTGCAGAATTCCGCTTCTTAGGGGAAGTGAGAAATTGCTGAGCTGACACCAAGTCCTGCAGTGTCCCTGTCACCTGCAGAGCCACCGCATCCTCGCCACGGTAGCGGGCATTGTGACAAAGGTTCTATGTCAGCTGGGTGTGGCAGCCAGGCGCCCCCTAGGGGATGGGGAGCCCGTCAGCCCCGGGCCTGTCACTGCCTGCTGGCCCTGCTGCCACCAGCCATGCCTCTGAAAACTTGTCAAACCATGCCCAGACTTGGGGCCAGTTTGGCCCAAAGTCTGCAAGAGACAAGTCGGGAAGAAAGATATGGGACAGAGGGAGAAAGCGAAGGGAGCAGGAGAAAGGGAAGGAAGAATAAAAAGTAGTGTTGGGCTGCAGGAATGAGATGGAGGAATGGCAAGAAAAGAGGCAGGAAGCAGGAGAGTGAGAGAAAAGGAAAGAAGAGACATGCAGCCAGACGAGGGCTTAGTGAGAGAGGATGGGACAGAGAACAGGATGAGAAGGACATAAGGCAAGGCTAGGACAGGCAAGGACAGGCAAGGCAAGGCTAGGCTGCAGGACATGTTTTTGCGTTATAGTTTCTAGCACATTCGTCTTCAGACGAGGAGGAAAGCCATAAGACCGTATGGATTAGGCCCAAGCAAAAACCCCAGCTACTTGAGACACTTAGACTAAGCCTAAAATACCAAGATCTCTCCATAAGGATGCTTTTTATACTGTACTTCCACAAGCTGCTGGCAGTACAAAAAAATAAGCTGCAGATCTCCTTAGGCTGAGTCATGGTGCTTTGGGGCAGGGACCATGCCTATCATGGGAATATTTCACAGTTTCTGCTCTGTTTTCAGTGTATGACACCAAAACACCCACCTGATGACATCCTTTCAAGAGCAAAGGCAGCAATTTGCAGAATTCCGCTTCTTAGGGGAAGTGAGAAATTGCTGAGCTGACACCAAGTCCTGCAGTGTCCCTGTCACCTGCAGAGCCACCGCATCCTCGCCACGGTAGCGGGCATTGTGACAAAGGTTCTATGTCAGCTGGGTGTGGCAGCCAGGCGCCCCCTAGGGGATGGGGAGCCCGTCAGCCCCGGGCCTGTCACTGCCTGCTGGCCCTGCTGCCACCAGCCAGGCCTCTGAAAACTTGTCAAACCATGCCCAGACTTGGGGCCAGTTTGGCCCAAAGTCTGCAAGAGACAAGTCGGGAAGAAAGATATGGGACAGAGGGAGAAAGCGAAGGGAGCAGGAGAAAGGGAAGGAAGAATAAAAAGTAGTGTTGGGCTGCAGGAGTGAGATGGAGGAATTGCAAGAAAAGAGGCAGGAAGCAGGAGAGTGAGAGAAAAGGAAAGAAGAGACATGCAGCCAGACGAGGGCTTAGTGAGAGAGGATGGGACAGAGAACAGGATGAGAAGGACATAAGGCAAGGCTAGGACAGGCAAGGACAGGCAAGGCAAGGCTAGGCTGCAGGACATGTTTTTGCGTAATAGTTTCTAGCACATTCGTCTTCAGACTAGGAGGAAAGCCATAAGACCGTATGGATTAGGCCCAAGCAAAAACCCCAGCTACTTGAGACACTTAGACTAAGCCTAAAATACCAAGATCTCTCCATAAGGATGCTTTTTATACTGTACTTCCACAATCTGCTGGCAGTACCAAAAAATAAGCTGCAGATCTCCTTAGGCTGAGTCATGGTGCTTTGGGGCAGGGACCATGCCTATCATGGGAATATTTCACAGTTTCTGCTCTGTTTTCAGTGTATGACACCAAAACACCCACCTGATGACATCCTTTCAAGAGCAAAGGCAGCAATTTGCAGAATTCCGCTTCTTAGGGGAAGTGAGAAATTGCTGAGCTGACACCAAGTCCTGCAGTGTCCCTGTCACCTGCAGAGCCACCGCATCCTCGCCACGGTAGCGGGCATTGTGACAAAGGTTCTATGTCAGCTGGGTGTGGCAGCCAGGCGCCCCCTAGGGGATGGGGAGCCCGTCAGCCCCGGGCCTGTCACTGCCTGCTGGCCCTGCTGCCACCAGCCAGGCCTCTGAAAACTTGTCAAACCATGCCCAGACTTGGGGCCAGTTTGGCCCAAAGTCTGCAAGAGACAAGTCGGGAAGAAAGATATGGGACAGAGGGAGAAAGCGAAGGGAGCAGGAGAAAGGGAAGGAAGAATAAAAAGTAGTGTTGGGCTGCAGGAGTGAGATGGAGGAATGGCAAGAAAAGAGGCAGGAAGCAGGAGAGTGAGAGAAAAGGAAAGAAGAGACATGCAGCCAGACGAGGGCTTAGTGAGAGAGGATGGGACAGAGAACAGGATGAGAAGGACATAAGGCAAGGCTAGGACAGGCAAGGACAGGCAAGGCAAGGCTAGGCTGCAGGACATGTTTTTGCTTTATAGTTTCTAGCACATTCATCTTCAGACGAGGAGGAAAGCCATAAGACCGTATGGATTAGGCCCAAGCAAAAACCCCAGCTACTTGAGACACTTAGACTAAGCCTAAAATACCAAGATCTCTCCATAAGGATGCTTTTTATACTGTACTTCCACAAGCTGCTGGCAGTACAAAAAAATAAGCTGCAGACCTCCTTAGGCTGAGTCATGGTGCTTTGGGGCAGGGACCATGCTTATCATGGGAATATTTCACAGTTTCTGCTCTGTTTTCAGTGTATGACACCAAAACACCCACCTGATGACATCCTTTCAAGAGCAAAGGCAGCAATTTGCAGAATTCCGCTTCTTAGGGGAAGTGAGAAATTGCTGAGCTGACACCAAGTCCTGCAGTGTCCCTGTCACCTGCAGAGCCACCGCATCCTCGCCACGGTAGCGGGCATTGTGACAAAGGTTCTATGTCAGCTGGGTGTGGCAGCCAGGCGCCCCCTAGGGGATGAGGAGCCCATCAGCCCCGGGCCTGTCACTGCCTGCTGGCCCTGCTGCCACCAGCCAGGCCTCTGAAAACTTGTCAAACCATGCCCAGACTTGGGGCCAGTTTGGCCCAAAGTCTGCAAGAGACAAGTCGGGAAGAAAGATATGGGACAGAGGGAGAAAGCGAAGGGAGCAGGAGAAAGGGAAGGAAGAATAAAAAGTAGTGTTGGGCTGCAGGAATGAGATGGAGGAATGGCAAGAAAAGAGGCAGGAAGCAGGAGAGTGAGAGAAAAGGAAAGAAGAGACATGCAGCCAGACGAGGGCTTAGTGAGAGAGGATGGGACAGAGAACAGGATGAGAAGGACATAAGGCAAGGCTAGGACAGGCAAGGACAGGCAAGGCAAGGCTAGGCTGCAGGACATGTTTTTGCGTTATAGTTTCTAGCACATTCGTCTTCAGACGAGGAGGAAAGCCATAAGACCGTATGGATTAGGCCCAAGCAAAAACCCCAGCTACTTGAGACACTTAGACTAAGCCTAAAATACCAAGATCTCTCCATAAGGATGCTTTTTATACTGTACTTCCACAATCTGCTGGCAGTACAAAAAAATAAGCTGCAGATCTCCTTAGGCTGAGTCATTGTGCTTTGGGGCAGGGACCATGCCTATCATGGGAATATTTCACAGTTTCTGCTCTGTTTTCAGTGTATGACACCAAAACACCCACCTGATGACATCCTTTCAAGAGCAAAGGCAGCAATTTGCAGAATTCCGCTTCTTAGGGGAAGTGAGAAATTGCTGAGCTGACACCAAGTCCTGCAGTGTCCCTGTCACCTGCAGAGCCACCGCATCCTCGCCACGGTAGCGGGCATTGTGACAAAGGTTCTATGTCAGCTGGGTGTGGCAGCCAGGCGCCCCCTAGGGGATGGGGAGCCCGTCAGCCCCGGGCCTGTCACTGCCTGCTGGCCCTGCTGCCACCAGCCAGGCCTCTGAAAACTTGTCAAACCATGCCCAGACTTGGGGCCAGTTTGGCCCAAAGTCTGCAAGAGACAAGTCGGGAAGAAAGATATGGGACAGAGGGAGAAAGCGAAGGGAGCAGGAGAAAGGGAAGGAAGAATAAAAAGTAGTGTTGGGCTGCAGGAGTGAGATGGAGGAATTGCAAGAAAAGAGGCAGGAAGCAGGAGAGTGAGAGAAAAGGAAAGAAGAGACATGCAGCCAGACGAGGGCTTAGTGAGAGAGGATGGGACAGAGAACAGGATGAGAAGGACATAAGGCAAGGCTAGGACAGGCAAGGACAGGCAAGGCAAGGCTAGGCTGCAGGACATGTTTTTGCTTTATAGTTTCTAGCACATTCGTCTTCAGACTAGGAGGAAAGCCATAAGACCGTATGGATTAGGCCCAAGCAAAAACCCCAGCTACTTGAGACACTTAGACTAAGCCTAAAATACCAAGATCTCTCCATAAGGATGCTTTTTATACTGTACTTCCACAATCTGCTGGCAGTACAAAAAAATAAGCTGCAGATCTCCTTAGGCTGAGTCATGGTGCTTTGGGGCAGGGACCATGCCTATCATGGGAATATTTCACAGTTTCTGCTCTGTTTTCAGTGTATGACACCAAAACACCCACCTGATGACATCCTTTCAAGAGCAAAGGCAGCAATTTGCAGAATTCCGCTTCTTAGGGGAAGTGAGAAATTGCTGAGCTGACACCAAGTCCTGCAGTGTCCCTGTCACCTGCAGAGCCACCGCATCCTCGCCACGGTAGCGGGCATTGTGACAAAGGTTCTATGTCAGCTGGGTGTGGCAGCCAGGCGCCCCCTAGGGGATGGGGAGCCTGTCAGCCCCGGGCCTGTCACTGCCTGCTGGCCCTGCTGCCACCAGCCAGGCCTCTGAAAACTTGTCAAACCATGCCCAGACTTGGGGCCAGTTTGGCCCAAAGTCTGCAAGAGACAAGTCGGGAAGAAAGATATGGGACAGAGGGAGAAAGCGAAGGGAGCAGGAGAAAGGGAAGGAAGAATAAAAAGTAGTGTTGGGCTGCAGGAGTGAGATGGAGGAATTGCAAGAAAAGAGGCAGGAAGCAGGAGAGTGAGAGAAAAGGAAAGAAGAGACATGCAGCCAGACGAGGGCTTAGTGAGAGAGGATGGGACAGAGAACAGGATGAGAAGGACATAAGGCAAGGCTAGGACAGGCAAGGACAGGCAAGGCAAGGCTAGGCTGCAGGACATGTTTTTGCTTTATAGTTTCTAGCACATTCGTCTTCAGACTAGGAGGAAAGCCATAAGACCGTATGGATTAGGCCCAAGCAAAAACCCCAGCTACTTGAGACACTTAGACTAAGCCTAAAATACCAAGATCTCTCCATAAGGATGCTTTTTATACTGTACTTCCACAATCTGCTGGCAGTACAAAAAAATAAGCTGCAGATCTCCTTAGGCTGAGTCATGGTGCTTTGGGGCAGGGACCATGCATATCACCGGAATATTTCACAGTTTCTGCTCTGTTTTCAGTGTATGACACCAAAACACCCACCTGATGACATCCTTTCAAGAGCAAAGGCAGCAATTTGCAGAATTCCGCTTCTTAGGGGAAGTGAGAAATTGCTGAGCTGACACCAAGTCCTGCAGTGTCCCTGTCACCTGCAGAGCCACCGCATCCTCGCCACGGTAGCGGGCATTGTGACAAAGGTTCTATGTCAGCTGGGTGTGGCAGCCAGGCGCCCCCTAGGGGATGGGGAGCCTGTCAGCCCCGGGCCTGTCACTGCCTGCTGGCCCTGCTGCCACCAGCCAGGCCTCTGAAAACTTGTCAAACCATGCCCAGACTTGGGGCCAGTTTGGCCCAAAGTCTGCAAGAGACAAGTCGGGAAGAAAGATATGGGACAGAGGGAGAAAGCGAAGGGAGCAGGAGAAAGGGAAGGAAGAATAAAAAGTAGTGTTGGGCTGCAGGAGTGAGATGGAGGAATTGCAAGAAAAGAGGCAGGAAGCAGGAGAGTGAGAGAAAAGGAAAGAAGAGACATGCAGCCAGACGAGGGCTTAGTGAGAGAGGATGGGACAGAGAACAGGATGAGAAGGACATAAGGCAAGGCTAGGACAGGCAAGGACAGGCAAGGCAAGGCTAGGCTGCAGGACATGTTTTTGCTTTATAGTTTCTAGCACATTCGTCTTCAGACGAGGAGGAAAGCCATAAGACCGTATGGATTAGGCCCAAGCAAAAACTCCAGCTACTTGAGACACTTAGACTAAGCCTAAAATACCAAGATCTCTCCATAAGGATGCTTTTTATACTGTACTTCCACAATCTGCTGGCAGTACAAAAAAATAAGCTGCAGATCTCCTTAGGCTGAGTCATGGTGCTTTGGGGCAGGGACCATGCATATCATGGGAATATTTCACAGTTTCTGCTCTGTTTTCAGTGTATGACACCAAAACACCCACCTGATGACATCCTTTCAAGAGCAAAGGCAGCAATTTGCAGAATTCCGCTTCTTAGGGGAAGTGAGAAATTGCTGAGCTGACACCAAGTCCTGCAGTGTCCCTGTCACCTGCAGAGCCACCGCATCCTCGCCACGGTAGCGGGCATTGTGACAAAGGTTCTATGTCAGCTGGGTGTGGCAGCCAGGCGTCCCCTAGGGGATGGGGAGCCCGTCAGCCCCGGGCCTGTCACTGCCTGCTGGCCCTGCTGCCACCAGCCAGGCCTCTGAAAACTTGTCAAACCATGCCCAGACTTGGGGCCAGTTTGGCCCAAAGTCTGCAAGAGACAAGTCGGGAAGAAAGATATGGGACAGAGGGAGAAAGCGAAGGGAGCAGGAGAAAGGGAAGGAAGAATAAAAAGTAGTGTTGGGCTGCAGGAGTGAGATGGAGGAATTGCAAGAAAAGAGGCAGGAAGCAGGAGAGTGAGAGAAAAGGAAAGAAGAGACATGCAGCCAGACGAGGGCCTAGTGAGAGAGGATGGGACAGAGAACAGGATGAGAAGGACATAAGGCAAGGCTAGGACAGGCAAGGACAGGCAAGGCAAGGCTAGGCTGCAGGACATGTTTTTGCTTTATAGTTTCTAGCACATTCGTCTTCAGACGAGGAGGAAAGCCATAAGACCGTATGGATTAGGCCCAAGCAAAAACCCCAGCTACTTGAGATACTTAGACTAAGCCTAAAATACCAAGATCTCTCCATAAGGATGCTTTATATACTGTACTTCCACAATCTGCTGGCAGTACAAAAAAATAAGCTGCAGATCTCCTTAGGCTGAGTCATGGTGCTTTGGGGCAGGGACCATGCATATCATGGGAATATTTCACAGTTTCTGCTCTGTTTTCAGTGTATGACACCAAAACACCCACCTGATGACATCCTTTCAAGAGCAAAGGCAGCAATTTGCAGAATTCCGCTTCTTAGGGGAAGTGAGAAATTGCTGAGCTGACACCAAGTCCTGCAGTGTCCCTGTCACCTGCAGAGCCACCGCATCCTCGCCACGGTAGCGGGCATTGTGACAAAGGTTCTATGTCAGCTGGGTGTGGCAGCCAGGCGCCCCCTAGGGGATGGGGAGCCCGTCAGCCCCGGGCCTGTCACTGCCTGCTGGCCCTGCTGCCACCAGCCAGGCCTCTGAAAACTTGTCAAACCATGCCCAGACTTGGGGCCAGTTTGGCCCAAAGTCTGCAAGAGACAAGTCGGGAAGAAAGATATGGGACAGAGGGAGAAAGCGAAGGGAGCAGGAGAAAGGGAAGGAAGAATAAAAAGTAGTGTTGGGCTGCAGGAATGAGATGGAGGAATGGCAAGAAAAGAGGCAGGAAGCAGGAGAGTGAGAGAAAAGGAAAGAAGAGACATGCAGCCAGACGAGGGCTTAGTGAGAGAGGATGGGACAGAGAACAGGATGAGAAGGACATAAGGCAAGGCTAGGACAGGCAAGGACAGGCAAGGCAAGGCTAGGCTGCAGGACATGTTTTTGCGTTATAGTTTCTAGCACATTCGTCTTCAGACGAGGAGGAAAGCCATAAGACCGTATGGATTAGGCCCAAGCAAAAACCCCAGCTACTTGAGACACTTAGACTAAGCCTAAAATACCAAGATCTCTCCATAAGGATGCTTTTTATACTGTACTTCCACAAGCTGCTGGCAGTACAAAAAAATGAGCTGCAGATCTCCTTAGGCTGAGTCATGGTGCTTTGGGGCAGGGACCATGCCTATCATGGGAATATTTCACAGTTTCTGCTCTGTTTTCAGTGTATGACACCAAAACACCCACCTGATGACATCCTTTCAAGAGCAAAGGCAGCAATTTGCAGAATTCCGCTTCTTAGGGGAAGTGAGAAATTGCTGAGCTGACACCAAGTCCTGCAGTGTCCCTGTCACCTGCAGAGCCACCGCATCCTCGCCACGGTAGCGGGCATTGTGACAAAGGTTCTATGTCAGCTGGGTGTGGCAGCCAGGCGCCCCCTAGGGGATGGGGAGCCCGTCAGCCCCGGGCCTGTCACTGCCTGCTGGCCCTGCTGCCACCAGCCAGGCCTCTGAAAACTTGTCAAACCATGCCCAGACTTGGGGCCAGTTTGGCCCAAAGTCTGCAAGAGACAAGTCGGGAAGAAAGATATGGGACATAGGGAGAAAGCGAAGGGAGCAGGAGAAAGGGAAGGAAGAATAAAAAGTAGTGTTGGGCTGCAGGAATGAGATGGAGGAATGGCAAGAAAAGAGGCAGGAAGCAGGAGAGTGAGAGAAAAGGAAAGAAGAGACATGCAGCCAGACGAGGGCCTAGTGAGAGAGGATGGGACAGAGAACAGGATGAGAAGGACATAAGGCAAGGCTAGGACAGGCAAGGACAGGCAAGGCAAGGCTAGGCTGCAGGACATGTTTTTGCGTTATAGTTTCTAGCACATTCGTCTTCAGACGAGGAGGAAAGCCATAAGACCGTATGGATTAGGCCCAAGCAAAAACCCCAGCTACTTGAGACACTTAGACTAAGCCTAAAATACCAAGATCTCTCCATAAGGATGCTTTTTATACTGTACTTCCACAATCTGCTGGCAGTACAAAAAAATAAGCTGCAGATCTCCTTAGGCTGAGTCATGGTGCTTTGGGGCAGGGACCATGCCTATCATGGGAATATTTCACAGTTTCTGCTCTGTTTTCAGTGTATGACACCAAAACACCCACCTGATGACATCCTTTCAAGAGCAAAGGCAGCAATTTGCAGAATTCCGCTTCTTAGGGGAAGTGAGAAATTGCTGAGCTGACACCAAGTCCTGCAGTGTCCCTGTCACCTGCAGAGCCACCGCATCCTCGCCACGGTAGCGGGCATTGTGACAAAGGTTCTATGTCAGCTGGGTGTGGCAGCCAGGCGCCCCCTAGGGGATGGGGAGCCCGTCAGCCCCGGGCCTGTCACTGCCTGCTGGCCCTGCTGCCACCAGCCAGGCCTCTGAAAACTTGTCAAACCATGCCCAGACTTGGGGCCAGTTTGGCCCAAAGTCTGCAAGAGACAAGTCGGGAAGAAAGATATGGGACAGAGGGAGAAAGCGAAGGGAGCAGGAGAAAGGGAAGGAAGAATAAAAAGTAGTGTTGGGCTGCAGGAGTGAGATGGAGGAATTGCAAGAAAAGAGGCAGGAAGCAGGAGAGTGAGAGAAAAGGAAAGAAGAGACATGCAGCCAGACGAGGGCTTAGTGAGAGAGGATGGGACAGAGAACAGGATGAGAAGGACATAAGGCAAGGCTAGGACAGGCAAGGACAGGCAAGGCAAGGCTAGGCTGCAGGACATGTTTTTGCTTTATAGTTTCTAGCACATTCGTCTTCAGACTAGGAGGAAAGCCATAAGACCGTATGGATTAGGCCCAAGCAAAAACCCCAGCTACTTGAGACACTTAGACTAAGCCTAAAATACCAAGATCTCTCCATAAGGATGCTTTTTATACTGTACTTCCACAATCTGCTGGCAGTACAAAAAAATAAGCTGCAGATCTCCTTAGGCTGAGTCATGGTGCTTTGGGGCAGGGACCATGCCTATCATGGGAATATTTCACAGTTTCTGCTCTGTTTTCAGTGTATGACACCAAAACACCCACCTGATGACATCCTTTCAAGAGCAAAGGCAGGTATTTGCAGAATTCCGCTTCTTAGGGGAAGTGAGAAATTGCTGAGCTGACACCAAGTCCTGCAGTGTCCCTGTCACCTGCAGAGCCACCGCATCCTCGCCACGGTAGCGGGCATTGTGACAAAGGTTCTATGTCAGCTGGGTGTGGCAGCCAGGCGCCCCCTAGGGGATGGGGAGCCCGTCAGCCCCGGGCCTGTCACTGCCTGCTGGCCCTGCTGCCACCAGCCAGGCCTCTGAAAACTTGTCAAACCATGCCCAGACTTGGGGCCAGTTTGGCCCAAAGTCTGCAAGAGACAAGTCGGGAAGAAAGATATGGGACAGAGGGAGAAAGCGAAGGGAGCAGGAGAAAGGGAAGGAAGAATAAAAAGTAGTGTTGGGCTGCAGGAGTGAGATGGAGGAATGGCAAGAAAAGAGGCAGGAAGCAGGAGAGTGAGAGAAAAGGAAAGAAGAGACATGCAGCCAGACGAGGGCTTAGTGAGAGAGGATGGGACAGAGAACAGGATGAGAAGGACATAAGGCAAGGCTAGGACAGGCAAGGACAGGCAAGGCAAGGCTAGGCTGCAGGACATGTTTTTGCTTTATAGTTTCTAGCACATTCATCTTCAGACGAGGAGGAAAGCCATAAGACCGTATGGATTAGGCCCAAGCAAAAACCCCAGCTACTTGAGACACTTAGACTAAGCCTAAAATACCAAGATCTCTCCATAAGGATGCTTTTTATACTGTACTTCCACAATCTGCTGGCAGTACAAAAAAATAAGCTGCAGATCTCCTTAGGCTGAGTCATGGTGCTTTGGGGCAGGGACCATGCTTATCATGGGAATATTTCACAGTTTCTGCTCTGTTTTCAGTGTATGACACCAAAACACCCACCTGATGACATCCTTTCAAGAGCAAAGGCAGCAATTTGCAGAATTCCGCTTCTTAGGGGAAGTGAGAAATTGCTGAGCTGACACCAAGTCCTGCAGTGTCCCTGTCACCTGCAGAGCCACCGCATCCTCGCCACGGTAGCGGGCATTGTGACAAAGGTTCTATGTCAGCTGGGTGTGGCAGCCAGGCGCCCCCTAGGGGATGAGGAGCCCATCAGCCCCGGGCCTGTCACTGCCTGCTGGCCCTGCTGCCACCAGCCAGGCCTCTGAAAACTTGTCAAACCATGCCCAGACTTGGGGCCAGTTTGGCCCAAAGTCTGCAAGAGACAAGTCGGGAAGAAAGATATGGGACAGAGGGAGAAAGCGAAGGGAGCAGGAGAAAGGGAAGGAAGAATAAAAAGTAGTGTTGGGCTGCAGGAATGAGATGGAGGAATGGCAAGAAAAGAGGCAGGAAGCAGGAGAGTGAGAGAAAAGGAAAGAAGAGACATGCAGCCAGACGAGGGCTTAGTGAGAGAGGATGGGACAGAGAACAGGATGAGAAGGACATAAGGCAAGGCTAGGACAGGCAAGGACAGGCAAGGCAAGGCTAGGCTGCAGGACATGTTTTTGCGTTATAGTTTCTAGCACATTCGTCTTCAGACGAGGAGGAAAGCCATAAGACCGTATGGATTAGGCCCAAGCAAAAACCCCAGCTACTTGAGACACTTAGACTAAGCCTAAAATACCAAGATCTCTCCATAAGGATGCTTTTTATACTGTACTTCCACAATCTGCTGGCAGTACAAAAAAATAAGCTGCAGATCTCCTTAGGCTGAGTCATTGTGCTTTGGGGCAGGGACCATGCCTATCATGGGAATATTTCACAGTTTCTGCTCTGTTTTCAGTGTATGACACCAAAACACCCACCTGATGACATCCTTTCAAGAGCAAAGGCAGCAATTTGCAGAATTCCGCTTCTTAGGGGAAGTGAGAAATTGCTGAGCTGACACCAAGTCCTGCAGTGTCCCTGTCACCTGCAGAGCCACCGCATCCTCGCCACGGTAGCGGGCATTGTGACAAAGGTTCTATGTCAGCTGGGTGTGGCAGCCAGGCGCCCCCTAGGGGATGGGGAGCCCGTCAGCCCCGGGCCTGTCACTGCCTGCTGGCCCTGCTGCCACCAGCCAGGCCTCTGAAAACTTGTCAAACCATGCCCAGACTTGGGGCCAGTTTGGCCCAAAGTCTGCAAGAGACAAGTCGGGAAGAAAGATATGGGACAGAGGGAGAAAGCGAAGGGAGCAGGAGAAAGGGAAGGAAGAATAAAAAGTAGTGTTGGGCTGCAGGAGTGAGATGGAGGAATTGCAAGAAAAGAGGCAGGAAGCAGGAGAGTGAGAGAAAAGGAAAGAAGAGACATGCAGCCAGACGAGGGCTTAGTGAGAGAGGATGGGACAGAGAACAGGATGAGAAGGACATAAGGCAAGGCTAGGACAGGCAAGGACAGGCAAGGCAAGGCTAGGCTGCAGGACATGTTTTTGCTTTATAGTTTCTAGCACATTCGTCTTCAGACTAGGAGGAAAGCCATAAGACCGTATGGATTAGGCCCAAGCAAAAACCCCAGCTACTTGAGACACTTAGACTAAGCCTAAAATACCAAGATCTCTCCATAAGGATGGTTTTTATACTGTACTTCCACAATCTGCTGGCAGTACAAAAAAATAAGCTGCAGATCTCCTTAGGCTGAGTCATGGTGCTTTGGGGCAGGGACCATGCATATCACCGGAATATTTCACAGTTTCTGCTCTGTTTTCAGTGTATGACACCAAAACACCCACCTGATGACATCCTTTCAAGAGCAAAGGCAGCAATTTGCAGAATTCCGCTTCTTAGGGGAAGTGAGAAATTGCTGAGCTGACACCAAGTCCTGCAGTGTCCCTGTCACCTGCAGAGCCACCGCATCCTCGCCACGGTAGCGGGCATTGTGACAAAGGTTCTATGTCAGCTGGGTGTGGCAGCCAGGCGCCCCTTAGGGGATGGGGAGCCTGTCAGCCCCGGGCCTGTCACTGCCTGGTGTCCCTGCTGCCACCAGCCAGGCCTCTGAAAACTTGTCAAACCATGCCCAGACTTGGGGCCAGTTTGGCCCAAAGTCTGCAAGAGACAAGTCGGGAAGAAAGATATGGGACAGAGGGAGAAAGCGAAGGGAGCAGGAGAAAGGGAAGGAAGAATAAAAAGTAGTGTTGGGCTGCAGGAGTGAGATGGAGGAATTGCAAGAAAAGAGGCAGGAAGCAGGAGAGTGAGAGAAAAGGAAAGAAGAGACATGCAGCCAGACGAGGGCTTAGTGAGAGAGGATGGGACAGAGAACAGGATGAGAAGGACATAAGGCAAGGCTAGGACAGGCAAGGACAGGCAAGGCAAGGCTAGGCTGCAGGACATGTTTTTGCTTTATAGTTTCTAGCACATTCGTCTTCAGACTAGGAGGAAAGCCATAAGACCGTATGGATTAGGCCCAAGCAAAAACCCCAGCTACTTGAGACACTTAGACTAAGCCTAAAATACCAAGATCTCTCCATAAGGATGCTTTTTATACTGTACTTCCAAAATCTGCTGGCAGTACAAAAAAATAAGCTGCAGATCTCCTTAGGCTGAGTCATGGTGCTTTGGGGCAGGGACCATGCATATCATGGGAATATTTCACAGTTTCTGCTCTGTTTTCAGTGTATGACACCAAAACACCCACCTGATGACATCCTTTCAAGAGCAAAGGCAGCAATTTGCAGAATTCCGCTTCTTAGGGGAAGTGAGAAATTGCTGAGCTGACACCAAGTCCTGCAGTGTCCCTGTCACCTGCAGAGCCACCGCATCCTCGCCACGGTAGCGGGCATTGTGACAAAGGTTCTATGTCAGCTGGGTGTGGCAGCCAGGCGCCCCCTAGGGGATGGGGAGCCCGTCAGCCCCGGGCCTGTCACTGCCTGCTGGCCCTGCTGCCACCAGCCAGGCCTCTGAAAACTTGTCAAACCATGCCCAGACTTGGGGCCAGTTTGGCCCAAAGTCTGCAAGAGACAAGTCGGGAAGAAAGATATGGGACAGAGGGAGAAAGCGAAGGGAGCAGGAGAAAGGGAAGGAAGAATAAAAAGTAGTGTTGGGCTGCAGGAGTGAGATGGAGGAATGGCAAGAAAAGAGGCAGGAAGCAGGAGAGTGAGAGAAAAGGAAAGAAGAGACATGCAGCCAGACGAGGGCTTAGTGAGAGAGGATGGGACAGAGAACAGGATGAGAAGGACATAAGGCAAGGCTAGGACAGGCAAGGACAGGCAAGGCAAGGCTAGGCTGCAGGACATGTTTTTGCGTTATAGTTTCTAGCACATTCGTCTTCAGACTAGGAGGAAAGCCATAAGACCGTATGGATTAGGCCCAAGCAAAAACCCCAGCTACTTGAGACACTTAGACTAAGCCTAAAATACCAAGATCTCTCCATAAGGATGCTTTTTATACTGTACTTCCACAATCTGCTGGCAGTACCAAAAAATAAGCTGCAGATCTCCTTAGGCTGAGTCATGGTGCTTTGGGGCAGGGACCATGCCTATCATGGGAATATTTCACAGTTTCTGCTCTGTTTTCAGTGTATGACACCAAAACACCCACCTGATGACATCCTTTCAAGAGCAAAGGCAGCAATTTGCAGAATTCCGCTTCTTAGGGGAAGTGAGAAATTGCTGAGCTGACACCAAGTCCTGCAGTGTCCCTGTCACCTGCAGAGCCACCGCATCCTCGCCACGGTAGCGGGCATTGTGACAAAGGTTCTATGTCAGCTGGGTGTGGCAGCCCGGCGCCCCCTAGGGGATGGGGAGCCTGTCAGCCCCGGGCCTGTCACTGCCTGCTGGCCCTGCTGCCACCAGCCAGGCCTCTGAAAACTTGTCAAACCATGCCCAGACTTGGGGCCAGTTTGGCCCAAAGTCTGCAAGAGACAAGTCGGGAAGAAAGATATGGGACAGAGGGAGAAAGCGAAGGGAGCAGGAGAAAGGGAAGGAAGAATAAAAAGTAGTGTTGGGCTGCAGGAGTGAGATGGAGGAATTGCAAGAAAAGAGGCAGGAAGCAGGAGAGTGAGAGAAAAGGAAAGAAGAGACATGCAGCCAGACGAGGGCTTAGTGAGAGAGGATGGGACAGAGAACAGGATGAGAAGGACATAAGGCAAGGCTAGGACAGGCAAGGACAGGCAAGGCAAGGCGAGGCTGCAGGACATGTTTTTGCTTTATAGTTTCTAGCACATTCGTCTTCAGACTAGGAGGAAAGCCATAAGACCGTATGGATTAGGCCCAAGCAAAAACCCCAGCTACTTGAGACACTTAGACTAAGCCTAAAATACCAAGATCTCTCCATAAGGATGCTTTTTATACTGTACTTCCACAATCTGCTGGCAGTACAAAAAAATAAGCTGCAGATCTCCTTAGGCTGAGTCATGGTGCTTTGGGGCAGGGACCATGCATATCATGGGAATATTTCACAGTTTCTGCTCTGTTTTCAGTGTATGACACCAAAACACCCACCTGATGACATCCTTTCAAGAGCAAAGGCAGCAATTTGCAGAATTCCGCTTCTTAGGGGAAGTGAGAAATTGCTGAGCTGACACCAAGTCCTGCAGTGTCCCTGTCACCTGCAGAGCCACCGCATCCTCGCCACGGTAGCGGGCATTGTGACAAAGGTTCTATGTCAGCTGGGTGTGGCAGCCAGGCGCCCCCTAGGGGATGGGGAGCCTGTCAGCCCCGGGCCTGTCACTGCCTGCTGGCCCTGCTGCCACCAGCCAGGCCTCTGAAAACTTGTCAAACCATGCCCAGACTTGGGGCCAGTTTGGCCCAAAGTCTGCAAGAGAAAAGTCGGGAAGAAAGATATGGGACAGAGGGAGAAAGCGAAGGGAGCAGGAGAAAGGGAAGGAAGAATAAAAAGTAGTGTTGGGCTGCAGGAGTGAGATGGAGGAATTGCAAGAAAAGAGGCAGGAAGCAGGAGAGTGAGAGAAAAGGAAAGAAGAGACATGCAGCCAGACGAGGGCTTAGTGAGAGAGGATGGGACAGAGAACAGGATGAGAAGGACATAAGGCAAGGCTAGGACAGGCAAGGACAGGCAAGGCAAGGCTAGGCTGCAGGACATGTTTTTGCGTTATAGTTTCTAGCATATTCGTCTTCAGACGAGGAGGAAAGCCATAAGACCGTATGGATTAGGCCCAAGCAAAAACCCCAGCTACTTGAGACACTTAGACTAAGCCTAAAATACCAAGATCTCTCCATAAGGATGCTTTTTATACTGTACTTCCACAATCTGCTGGCAGTACAAAAAAATAAGCTGCAGATCTCCTTAGGCTGAGTCATGGTGCTTTGGGGCAGGGACCATGCCTATCATGGGAATATTTCACAGTTTCTGCTCTGTTTTCAGTGTATGACACCAAAACACCCACCTGATGACATCCTTTCAAGAGCAAAGGCAGCAATTTGCAGAATTCCGCTTCTTAGGGGAAGTGAGAAATTGCTGAGCTGACACCAAGTCCTGCAGTGTCCCTGTCACCTGCAGAGCCACCGCATCCTCGCCACGGTAGCGGGCATTGTGACAAAGGTTCTATGTCAGCTGGGTGTGGCAGCCAGGCGCCCCCTAGGGGATGGGGAGCCCGTCAGCCCCGGGCCTGTCACTGCCTGCTGGCCCTGCTGCCACCAGCCAGGCCTCTGAAAACTTGTCAAACCATGCCCAGACTTGGGGCCAGTTTGGCCCAAAGTCTGCAAGAGACAAGTCGGGAAGTAAGATATGGGACAGAGGGAGAAAGCGAAGGGAGCAGGAGAAAGGGAAGGAAGAATAAAAAGTAGTGTTGGGCTGCAGGAGTGAGATGGAGGAATTGCAAGAAAAGAGGCAGGAAGCAGGAGAGTGAGAGAAAAGGAAAGAAGAGACATGCAGCCAGACGAGGGCTTAGTGAGAGAGGATGGGACAGAGAACAGGATGAGAAGGACATAAGACAAGGCTAGGACAGGCAAGGACAGGCAAGGCAAGGCTAGGCTGCAGGACAGGTTTTTGCTTTATAGTTTCTAGCACATTCGTCTTCAGACGAGGAGGAAAGCCATAAGACCGTATGGATTAGGCCCAAGCAAAAACCCCAGCTACTTGAGACACTTAGACTAAGCCTAAAATACCAAGATCTCTCCATAAGGATGCTTTTTATACTGTACTTCCACAATCTGCTGGCAGTACCAAAAAATAAGCTGCAGATCTCCTTAGGCTGAGTCATGGTGCTTTGGGGCAGGGACCATGCCTATCATGGGAATAGTTCACAGTTTCTGCTCTGTTTTCAGTGTATGACACCAAAACACCCACCTGATGACATCCTTTCAAGAGCAAAGGCAGCAATTTGCAGAATTCCGCTTCTTAGGGGAAGTGAGAAATTGCTGAGCTGACACCAAGTCCTGCAGTGTCCCTGTCACCTGCAGAGCCACCGCATCCTCGCCACGGTAGCGGGCATTGTGACAAAGGTTCTATGTCAGCTGGGTGTGGCAGCCAGGCGCCCCCTAGGGGATGGGGAGCCTGTCAGCCCCGGGCCTGTCACTGCCTGCTGGCCCTGCTGCCACCAGCCAGGCCTCTGAAAACTTGTCAAACCATGCCCAGACGTGGGGCCCGTTTGGCCCAAAGTCTGCAAGAGACAAGTCGGGAAGAAAGATATGGGACAGAGGGAGAAAGCGAAGGGAGCAGGAGAAAGGGAAGGAAGAATAAAAAGTAGTGTTGGGCTGCAGGAGTGAGATGGAGGAATTGCAAGAAAAGAGGCAGGAAGCAGGAGAGTGAGAGAAAAGGAAAGAAGAGACATGCAGCCAGACGAGGGCTTAGTGAGAGAGGATGGGACAGAGAACAGGATGAGAAGGACATAAGGCAAGGCTAGGACAGGCAAGGACAGGCAAGGCAAGGCTAGGCTGCAGGACATGTTTTTGCTTTATAGTTTCTAGCACATTCGTCTTCAGACGAGGAGGAAAGCCATAAGACCGTATGGATTAGGCCCAAGCAAAAACCCCAGCTACTTGAGACACTTAGACTAAGCCTAAAATACCAAGATCTCTCCATAAGGATGCTTTTTATACTGTACTTCCACAATCTGCTGGCAGTACCAAAAAATAAGCTGCAGATCTCCTTAGGCTGAGTCATGGTGCTTTGGGGCAGGGACCATGCCTATCATGGGAATATTTCACAGTTTCTGCTCTGTTTTCAGTGTATGACACCAAAACACCCACCTGATGACATCCTTTCAAGAGCAAAGGCAGCAATTTGCAGAATTCCGCTTCTTAGGGGAAGTGAGAAATTGCTGAGCTGACACCAAGTCCTGCAGTGTCCCTGTCACCTGCAGAGCCACCGCATCCTCGCCACGGTAGCGGGCATTGTGACAAAGGTTCTATGTCAGCTGGGTGTGGCAGCCAGGCGCCCCCTAGGGGATGGGGAGCCTGTCAGCCCCGGGCCTGTCACTGCCTGCTGGCCCTGCTGCCACCAGCCAGGCCTCTGAAAACTTGTCAAACCATGCCCAGACGTGGGGCCCGTTTGGCCCAAAGTCTGCAAGAGACAAGTCGGGAAGAAAGATATGGGACAGAGGGAGAAAGCGAAGGGAGCAGGAGAAAGGGAAGGAAGAATAAAAAGTAGTGTTGGGCTGCAGGAGTGAGATGGAGGAATTGCAAGAAAAGAGGCAGGAAGCAGGAGAGTGAGAGAAAAGGAAAGAAGAGACATGCAGCCAGACGAGGGCTTAGTGAGAGAGGATGGGACAGAGAACAGGATGAGAAGGACATAAGGCAAGGCTAGGACAGGCAAGGACAGGCAAGGCAAGGCTAGGCTGCAGGACATGTTTTTGCTTTATAGTTTCTAGCACATTCGTCTTCAGACGAGGAGGAAAGCCATAAGACCGTATGGATTAGGCCCAAGCAAAAACCCCAGCTACTTGAGACACTTAGACTAAGCCTAAAATACCAAGATCTCTCCATAAGGATGCTTTTTATACTGTACTTCCACAATCTGCTGGCAGTACAAAAAAATAAGCTGCAGATCTCCTTAGGCTGAGTCATGGTGCTTTGGGGCAGGGACCATGCATATCATGGGAATATTTCACAGTTTCTGCTCTGTTTTCAGTGTATGACACCAAAACACCCACCTGATGACATCCTTTCAAGAGCAAAGGCAGCAATTTGCAGAATTCCGCTTCTTAGGGGAAGTGAGAAATTGCTGAGCTGACACCAAGTCCTGCAGTGTCCCTGTCACCTGCAGAGCCACCGCATCCTCGCCACGGTAGCGGGCATTGTGACAAAGGTTCTATGTCAGCTGGGTGTGGCAGCCAGGCGCCCCCTAGGGGATGGGGAGCCTGTCAGCCCCGGGCCTGTCACTGCCTGCTGGCCCTGCTGCCACCAGCCAGGCCTCTGAAAACTTGTCAAACCATGCCCAGACTTGGGGCCAGTTTGGCCCAAAGTCTGCAAGAGACAAGTCGGGAAGAAAGATATGGGACAGAGGGAGAAAGCGAAGGGAGCAGGAGAAAGGGAAGGAAGAATAAAAAGTAGTTTTGGGCTGCAGGAGTGAGATGGAGGAATTGCAAGAAAAGAGGCAGGAAGCAGGAGAGTGAGAGAAAAGGAAAGAAGAGACATGCAGCCAGACGAGGGCTTAGTGAGAGAGGATGGGACAGAGAACAGGATGAGAAGGACATAAGGCAAGGCTAGGACAGGTAAGGACAGGCAAGGCAAGGCTAGGCTGCAGGACATGTTTTTGCGTTATAGTTTCTAGCACATTCGTCTTCAGACGAGGAGGAAAGCCATAAGACCGTATGGATTAGGCCCAAGCAAAAACCCCAGCTACTTGAGACACTTAGACTAAGCCTAAAATACCAAGATCTCTCCATAAGGATGCTTTTATACTGTACTTCCACAATCTGCTGGCAGTACAAAAAAATAAGCTGCAGATCTCCTTAGGCTGAGTCATGGTGCTTTGGGGCAGGGACCATGCATATCATGGGAATATTTCACAGTTTTTGCTCTGTTTTCAGTGTATGACACCAAAACACCCACCTGATGACATCCTTTCAAGAGCAAAGGCAGCAATTTGCAGAATTCCGCTTCTCAGGGGAAGTGAGAAATTGCTGAGCTGACACCAAGTCCTGCAGTGTCCCTGTCACCTGCAGAGCCACCGCATCCTCGCCACGGTAGCGGGCATTGTGACAAAGGTTCTATGTCAGCTGGGTGTGGCAGCCAGGCGCCCCCTAGGGGATGGGGAGCCTGTCAGCCCCGGGCCTGTCACTGCCTGCTGGCCCTGCTGCCACCAGCCAGGCCTCTGAAAACTTGTCAAACCATGCCCAGACTTGGGGCCAGTTTGGCCCAAAGTCTGCAAGAGACAAGTCGGGAAGAAAGATATGGGACAGAGGGAGAAAGCGAAGGGAGCAGGAGAAAGGGAAGGAAGAATAAAAAGTAGTGTTGGGCTGCAGGAGTGAGATGGAGGAATTGCAAGAAAAGAGGCAGGAAGCAGGAGAGTGAGAGAAAAGGAAAGAAGAGACATGCAGCCAGACAAGGGGTTAGTGAGAGAGGATGGGACAGAGAACAGGATGAGAAGGACATAAGGCAAGGCTAGGACAGGCAAGGACAGGCAAGGCAAGGCGAGGCTGCAGGACATGTTTTTGCTTTATAGTTTCTAGCACATTCGTCTTCAGACTAGGAGGAAAGCCATAAGACCGTATGGATTAGGCCCAAGCAAAAACCCCAGCTACTTGAGACACTTAGACTAAGCCTAAAATACCAAGATCTCTCCATAAGGATGCTTTTTATACTGTACTTCCACAATCTGCTGGCAGTACAAAAAAATAAGCTGCAGATCTCCTTAGGCTGAGTCATGGTGCTTTGGGGCAGGGACCATGCATATCATGGGAATATTTCACAGTTTCTGCTCTGTTTTCAGTGTATGACACCAAAACACCCACCTGATGACATCCTTTCAAGAGCAAAGGCAGTAATTTGCAGAATTCCGCTTCTTAGGGGAAGTGAGAAATTGCTGAGCTGACACCAAGTCCTGCAGTGTCCCTGTCACCTGCAGAGCCACCGCATCCTCGCCACGGTAGCGGGCATTGTGACAAAGGTTCTATGTCAGCTGGGTGTGGCAGCCAGGCGCCCCCTAGGGGATGGGGAGCCTGTCAGCCCCGGGCCTGTCACTGCCTGCTGGCCCTGCTGCCACCAGCCAGGCCTCTGAAAACTTGTCAAACCATGCCCAGACGTGGGGCCAGTTTGGCCCAAAGTCTGCAAGAGACAAGTTGGGAAGAAAGATATGGGACAGAGGGAGAAAGCGAAGGGAGCAGGAGAAAGGGAAGGAAGAATAAAAAGTAGTGTTGGGCTGCAGGAGTGAGATGGAGGAATTGCAAGAAAAGAGGCAGGAAGCAGGAGAGTGAGAGAAAAGGAAAGAAGAGACATGCAGCCAGACGAGGGCTTAGTGAGAGAGGATGGGACAGAGAACAGGATGAGAAGGACATAAGGCAAGGCTAGGACAGGCAAGGACAGGCAAGGCAAGGCTAGGCTGCAGGACATGTTTTTGCTTTATAGTTTCTAGCACATTCGTCTTCAGACTAGGAGGAAAGCCATAAGACCGTATGGATTAGGCCCAAGCAAAAACCCCAGCTACTTGAGACACTTAGACTAAGCCTAAAATACCAAGATCTCTCCATAAGGATGCTTTTTATACTGTACTTCCACAATCTGCTGGCAGTACAAAAAAATAAGCTGCAGATCTCCTTAGGCTGAGTCATGGTGCTTTGGGGCAGGGACCATGCCTATCATGGGAATATTTCACAGTTTCTGCTCTGTTTTCAGTGTATGACACCAAAACACCCACCTGATGACATCCTTTCAAGAGCAAAGGCAGCAATTTGCAGAATTCCGCTTCTTAGGGGAAGTGAGAAATTGCTGAGCTGACACCAAGTCCTGCAGTGTCCCTGTCACCTGCAGAGCCACCGCATCCTCGCCACGGTAGCGGGCATTGTGACAAAGGTTCTATGTCAGCTGGGTGTGGCAGCCAGGCGCCCCCTAGGGGATGGGGAGCCTGTCAGCCCCGGGCCTGTCACTGCCTGCTGGCCCTGCTGCCACCAGCCAGGCCTCTGAAAACTTGTCAAACCATGCCCAGACTTGGGGCCAGTTTGGCCCAAAGTCTGCAAGAGACAAGTCGGGAAGAAAGATATGGGACAGAGGGAGAAAGCGAAGGGAGCAGGAGAAAGGGAAGGAAGAATAAAAAGTAGTGTTGGGCTGCAGGAGTGAGATGGAGGAATTGCAAGAAAAGAGGCAGGAAGCAGGAGAGTGAGAGAAAAGGAAAGAAGAGACATGCAGCCAGACGAGGGCTTAGTGAGAGAGGATGGGACAGAGAACAGGATGAGAAGGACATAAGGCAAGGCTAGGACAGGCAAGGACAGGCAAGGCAAGGCTAGGCTGCAGGACATGTTTTTGCTTTATAGTTTCTAGCACATTCGTCTTCAGACGAGGAGGAAAGCCATAAGACCGTATGGATTAGGCCCAAGCAAAAACCCCAGCTACTTGAGACACTTAGACTAAGCCTAAAATACCACGATCTCTCCATAAGGATGCTTTTTATACTGTACTTCCACAATCTGCTGGCAGTACCAAAAAATAAGCTGCAGATCTCCTTAGGCTGAGTCATGGTGCTTTGGGGCAGGGACCATGCCTATCATGGGAATATTTCACAGTTTCTGCTCTGTTTTCAGTGTATGACACCAAAACACCCACCTGATGACATCCTTTCAAGAGCAAAGGCAGCAATTTGCAGAATTCCGCTTCTTAGGGGAAGTGAGAAATTGCTGAGCTGACACCAAGTCCTGCAGTGTCCCTGTCACCTGCAGAGCCACCGCATCCTCGCCACGGTAGCGGGCATTGTGACAAAGGTTCTATGTCAGCTGGGTGTGGCAGCCAGGCGCCCCCTAGGGGATGGGGAGCCTGTCAGCCCCGGGCCTGTCACTGCCTGGTGTCCCTGCTGCCACCAGCCAGGCCTCTGAAAACTTGTCAAACCATGCCCAGACTTGGGGCCAGTTTGGCCCAAAGTCTGCAAGAGACAAGTCGGGAAGAAAGATATGGGACAGAGGGAGAAAGCGAAGGGAGCAGGAGAAAGGGAAGGAAGAATAAAAAGTAGTGTTGGGCTGCAGGAGTGAGATGGAGGAATTGCAAGAAAAGAGGCAGGAAGCAGGAGAGTGAGAGAAAAGGAAAGAAGAGACATGCAGCCAGACGAGGGCTTAGTGAGAGAGGATGGGACAGAGAACAGGATGAGAAGGACATAAGGCAAGGCTAGGACAGGCAAGGACAGGCAAGGCAAGGCTAGGCTGCAGGACATGTTTTTGCTTTATAGTTTCTAGCTCATTCGTCTTCAGACGAGGAGGAAAGCCATAAGACCGTATGGATTAGGCCCAAGCAAAAACCCAAGCTACTTGAGACACTTAGACTAAGCCTAAAATACCAAGATCTCTCCATAAGGATGCTTTTTATACTGTACTTCCACAATCTGCTGGCAGTACCAAAAAATAAGCTGCAGATCTCCTTAGGCTGTGTCATGGTGCTTTGGGGCAGGGACCATGCCTATCATGGGAATATTTCACAGTTTCTGCTCTGTTTTCAGTGTATGACACCAAAACACCCACCTGATGACATCCTTTCAAGAGCAAAGGCAGCAATTTGCAGAATTCCGCTTCTTAGGGGAAGTGAGAAATTGCTGAGCTGACACAAAGTCCTGCAGTGTCCCTGTCACCTGCAGAGCCACCGCATCCTCGCCACGGTAGCGGGCATTGTGACAAAGGTTCTATGTCAGCTGGGTGTGGCAGCCAGGCGCCCCCTAGGGGATGGGGAGCCCGTCAGCCCCGGGACTGTCACTGCCTGCTGGCCCTGCTGCCACCAGCCAGGCCTCTGAAAACTTGTCAAACCATGCCCAGACTTGGGGCCAGTTTGGCCCAAAGTCTGCAAGAGACAAGTCGGGAAGAAAGATATGGGACAGAGGGAGAAAGCGAAGGGAGCAGGAGAAAGGGAAGGAAGAATAAAAAGTAGTGTTGGGCTGCAGGAATGAGATGGAGGAATGGCAAGAAAAGAGGCAGGAAGCAGGAGAGTGAGAGAAAAGGAAAGAAGAGACATGCAGCCAGACGAGGGCTTAGTGAGAGAGGATGGGACAGAGAACAGGATGAGAAGGACATAAGGCAAGGCTAGGACAGGCAAGGACAGGCAAGGCAAGGCTAGGCTGCAGGACATGTTTTTGCGTTATAGTTTCTAGCACATTCGTCTTCAGACGAGGAGGAAAGCCATAAGACCGTATGGATTAGGCCCAAGCAAAAACCCCAGCTACTTGAGACACTTAGACTAAGCCTAAAATACCAAGATCTCTCCATAAGGATGCTTTTTATACTGTACTTCCACAATCTGCTGGCAGTACAAAAAAATAAGCTGCAGATCTCCTTAGGCTGAGTCATGGTGCTTTGGGGCAGGGACCATGCCTATCATGGGAATATTTCACAGTTTCTGCTCTGTTTTCAGTGTATGACACCAAAACACCCACCTGATGACATCCTTTCAAGAGCAAAGGCAGCAATTTGCAGAATTCCGCTTCTTAGGGGAAGTGAGAAATTGCTGAGCTGACACCAAGTCCTGCAGTGTCCCTGTCACCTGCAGAGCCACCGCATCCTCGCCACGGTAGCGGGCATTGTGACAAAGGTTCTATGTCAGCTGGGTGTGGCAGCCAGGCGCCCCCTAGGGGATGGGGAGCCCGTCAGCCCCGGGCCTGTCACTGCCTGCTGGCCCTGCTGCCACCAGCCAGGCCTCTGAAAACTTGTCAAACCATGCCCAGACTTGGGGCCAGTTTGGCCCAAAGTCTGCAAGAGACAAGTCGGGAAGAAAGATAGGGGACAGAGGGAGAAAGCGAAGGGAGCAGGAGAAAGGGAAGGAAGAATAAAAAGTAGTGTTGGGCTGCAGGAGTGAGATGGAGGAATTGCAAGAAAAGAGGCAGGAAGCAGGAGAGTGAGAGAAAAGGAAAGAAGAGACATGCAGCCAGACGAGGGCTTAGTGAGAGAGGATGGGACAGAGAACAGGATGAGAAGGACATAAGGCAAGGCTAGGACAGGCAAGGACAGGCAAGGCAAGGCTAGGCTGCAGGACATGTTTTTGCTTTATAGTTTCTAGCACATTCGTCTTCAGACGAGGAGGAAAGCCATAAGACCGTATGGATTAGGCCCAAGCAAAAACCCCAGCTACTTGAGACACTTAGACTAAGCCTAAAATACCAAGATCTCTCCATAAGGATGCTTTTTATACTGTACTTCCACAATCTGCTGGCAGTACAAAAAAATAAGCTGCAGATCTCCTTAGGCTGAGTCATGGTGCTTTGGGGCAGGGACCATGCCTATCATGGGAATATTTCACAGTTTCTGCTCTGTTTTCAGTGTATGACACCAAAACACCCACCTGATGACATCCTTTCAAGAGCAAAGGCAGCAATTTGCAGAATTCCGCTTCTTAGGGGAAGTGAGAAATTGCTGAGCTGACACCAAGTCCTGCCGTGTCCCTGTCACCTGCAGAGCCACCGCATCCTCGCCACGGTAGCGGGCATTGTGACAAAGGTTCTATGTCAGCTGGGTGTGGCAGCCAGGCGCCCCCTAGGGGATGGGGAGCCTGTCAGCCCCGGGCCTGTCACTGCCTGCTGGCCCTGCTGCCACCAGCCAGGCCTCTGAAAACTTGTCAAACCATGCCCAGACTTGGGGCCAGTTTGGCCCAAAGTCTGCAAGAGACAAGTCGGGAAGAAAGATATGGGACAGAGGGAGAAAGCGAAGGGAGCAGGAGAAAGGGAAGGAAGAATAAAAAGTAGTGTTGGGCTGCAGGAGTGAGATGGAGGAATTGCAAGAAAAGAGGCAGGAAGCAGGAGAGTGAGAGAAAAGGAAAGAAGAGACATGCAGCCAGACGAGGGCTTAGTGAGAGAGGATGGGACAGAGAACAGGATGAGAAGGACATAAGGCAAGGCTAGGACAGGCAAGGACAGGCAAGGCAAGGCTAGGCTGCAGGACATGTTTTTGCTTTATAGTTTCTAGCACATTCGTCTTCAGACTAGGAGGAAAGCCATAAGACCGTATGGATTAGGCCCAAGCAAAAACCCCAGCTACTTGAGACACTTAGACTAAGCCTAAAATACCAAGATCTCTCCATAAGGATGCTTTTTATACTGTACTTCCACAATCTGCTGGCAGTACAAAAAAATAAGCTGCAGATCTCCTTAGGCTGAGTCATGGTGCTTTGGGGCAGGGACCATGCCTATCATGGGAATATTTCACAGTTTCTGCTCTGTTTTCAGTGTATGACACCAAAACACCCACCTGATGACATCCTTTCAAGAGCAAAGGCAGCAATTTGCAGAATTCCGCTTCTTAGGGGAAGTGAGAAATTGCTGAGCTGACACCAAGTCCTGCAGTGTCCCTGTCACCTGCAGAGCCACCGCATCCTCGCCACGGTAGCGGGCATTGTGACAAAGGTTCTATGTCAGCTGGGTGTGGCAGCCAGGCGCCCCCTAGGGGATGGGGAGCCTGTCAGCCCCGGGCCTGTCACTGCCTGGTGTCCCTGCTGCCACCAGCCAGGCCTCTGAAAACTTGTCAAACCATGCCCAGACTTGGGGCCAGTTTGGCCCAAAGTCTGCAAGAGACAAGTCGGGAAGAAAGATATGGGACAGAGGGAGAAAGCGAAGGGAGCAGGAGAAAGGGAAGGAAGAATAAAAAGTAGTGTTGGGCTGCAGGAGTGAGATGGAGGAATTGCAAGAAAAGAGGCAGGAAGCAGGAGAGTGAGAGAAAAGGAAAGAAGAGACATGCAGCCAGACGAGGGCTTAGTGAGAGAGGATGGGACAGAGAACAGGATGAGAAGGACATAAGGCAAGGCTAGGACAGGCAAGGACAGGCAAGGCAAGGCTAGGCTGCAGGACATGTTTTTGCTTTATAGTTTCTAGCACATTCGTCTTCAGACTAGGAGGAAAGCCATAAGACCGTATGGATTAGGCCCAAGCAAAAACCCCAGCTACTTGAGACACTTAGACTAAGCCTAAAATACCAAGATCTCTCCATAAGGATGCTTTTTATACTGTACTTCCACAATCTGCTGGCAGTACAAAAAAATAAGCTGCAGATCTCCTTAGGCTGAGTCATGGTGCTTTGGGGCAGGGACCATGCCTATCATGGGAATATTTCACAGTTTCTGCTCTGTTTTCAGTGTATGACACCAAAACACCCACCTGATGACATCCTTTCAAGAGCAAAGGCAGCAATTTGCAGAATTCCGCTTCTTAGGGGAAGTGAGAAATTGCTGAGCTGACACCAAGTCCTGCAGTGTCCCTGTCACCTGCAGAGCCACCGCATCCTCGCCACGGTAGCGGGCATTGTGACAAAGGTTCTATGTCAGCTGGGTGTGGCAGCCAGGCGCCCCCTAGGGGATGGGGAGCCCGTCAGCCCCGGGCCTGTCACTGCCTGCTGGCCCTGCTGCCACCAGCCAGGCCTCTGAAAACTTGTCAAACCATGCCCAGACTTGGGGCCAGTTTGGCCCAAAGTCTGCAAGAGACAAGTCGGGAAGAAAGATATGGGACAGAGGGAGAAAGCGAAGGGAGCAGGAGAAAGGGAAGGAAGAATAAAAAGTAGTGTTGGGCTGCAGGAGTGAGATGGAGGAATGGCAAGAAAAGAGGCAGGAAGCAGGAGAGTGAGAGAAAAGGAAAGAAGACACATGCAGCCAGACGAGGGCTTAGTGAGAGAGGATGGGACAGAGAACAGGATGAGAAGGACATAAGGCAAGGCTAGGACAGGCAAGGACAGGCAAGGCAAGGCTAGGCTGCAGGACATGTTTTTGCGTTATAGTTTCTAGCACATTCGTCTTCAGACTAGGAGGAAAGCCATAAGACCGTATGGATTAGGCCCAAGCAAAAACCCCAGCTACTTGAGACACTTAGACTAAGCCTAAAATACCAAGATCTCTCCATAAGGATGCTTTTTATACTGTACTTCCACAATCTGCTGGCAGTACCAAAAAATAAGCTGCAGATCTCCTTAGGCTGAGTCATGGTGCTTTGGGGCAGGGACCATGCCTATCATGGGAATATTTCACAGTTTCTGCTCTGTTTTCAGTGTATGACACCAAAACACCACCTGATGACATCCTTTCAAGAGCAAAGGCAGCAATTTGCAGAATTCCGCTTCTTAGGGGAAGTGAGAAATTGCTGAGCTGACACCAAGTCCTGCAGTGTCCCTGTCACCTGCAGAGCCACCGCATCCTCGCCACGGTAGCGGGCATTGTGACAAAGGTTCTATGTCAGCTGGGTGTGGCAGCCAGGCGCCCCCTAGGGGATGGGGAGCCTGTCAGCCCCGGGCCTGTCACTGCCTGCTGGCCCTGCTGCCACCAGCCAGGCCTCTGAAAACTTGTCAAACCATGCCCAGACGTGGGGCCCGTTTGGCCCAAAGTCTGCAAGAGACAAGTCGGGAAGAAAGATATGGGACAGAGGGAGAAAGCGAAGGGAGCAGGAGAAAGGGAAGGAAGAATAAAAAGTAGTGTTGGGCTGCAGGAGTGAGATGGAGGAATTGCAAGAAAAGAGGCAGGAAGCAGGAGAGTGAGAGAAAAGGAAAGAAGAGACATGCAGCCAGACGAGGGCTTAGTGAGAGAGGATGGGACAGAGAACAGGATGAGAAGGACATAAGGCAAGGCTAGGACAGGCAAGGACAGGCAAGGCAAGGCTAGGCTGCAGGACATGTTTTTGCTTTATAGTTTCTAGCACATTCGTCTTCAGACGAGGAGGAAAGCCATAAGACCGTATGGATTAGGCCCAAGCAAAAACCCCAGCTACTTGAGACACTTAGACTAAGCCTAAAATACCAAGATCTCTCCATAAGGATGCTTTTTATACTGTACTTCCACAATCTGCTGGCAGTACAAAAAAATAAGCTGCAGATCTCCTTAGGCTGAGTCATGGTGCTTTGGGGCAGGGACCATGCATATCATGGGAATATTTCACAGTTTCTGCTCTGTTTTCAGTGTATGACACCAAAACACCCACCTGATGACATCCTTTCAAGAGCAAAGGCAGCAATTTGCAGAATTCCGCTTCTTAGGGGAAGTGAGAAATTGCTGAGCTGACACCAAGTCCTGCAGTGTCCCTGTCACCTGCAGAGCCACCGCATCCTCGCCACGGTAGCGGGCATTGTGACAAAGGTTCTATGTCAGCTGGGTGTGGCAGCCAGGCGCCCCCTAGGGGATGGGGAGCCTGTCAGCCCCGGGCCTGTCACTGCCTGCTGGCCCTGCTGCCACCAGCCAGGCCTCTGAAAACTTGTCAAACCATGCCCAGACGTGGGGCCCGTTTGGCCCAAAGTCTGCAAGAGACAAGTCGGGAAGAAAGATATGGGACAGAGGGAGAAAGCGAAGGGAGCAGGAGAAAGGGAAGGAAGAATAAAAAGTAGTTTTGGGCTGCAGGAGTGAGATGGAGGAATTGCAAGAAAAGAGGCAGGAAGCAGGAGAGTGAGAGAAAAGGAAAGAAGAGACATGCAGCCAGACGAGGGCTTAGTGAGAGAGGATGGGACAGAGAACAGGATGAGAAGGACATAAGGCAAGGCTAGGACAGGCAAGGACAGGCAAGGCAAGGCTAGGCTGCAGGACATGTTTTTGCGTTATAGTTTCTAGCACATTCGTCTTCAGACGAGGAGGAAAGCCATAAGACCGTATGGATTAGGCCCAAGCAAAAACCCCAGCTACTTGAGACACTTAGACTAAGCCTAAAATACCAAGATCTCTCCATAAGGATGCTTTTATACTGTACTTCCACAATCTGCTGGCAGTACAAAAAAATAAGCTGCAGATCTCCTTAGGCTGAGTCATGGTGCTTTGGGGCAGGGACCATGCATATCATGGGAATATTTCACAGTTTTTGCTCTGTTTTCAGTGTATGACACCAAAACACCCACCTGATGACATCCTTTCAAGAGCAAAGGCAGCAATTTGCAGAATTCCGCTTCTCAGGGGAAGTGAGAAATTGCTGAGCTGACACCAAGTCCTGCAGTGTCCCTGTCACCTGCAGAGCCACCGCATCCTCGCCACGGTAGCGGGCATTGTGACAAAGGTTCTATGTCAGCTGGGTGTGGCAGCCAGGCGCCCCCTAGGGGATGGGGAGCCTGTCAGCCCCGGGCCTGTCACTGCCTGCTGGCCCTGCTGCCACCAGCCAGGCCTCTGAAAACTTGTCAAACCATGCCCAGACTTGGGGCCAGTTTGGCCCAAAGTCTGCAAGAGACAAGTCGGGAAGAAAGATATGGGACAGAGGGAGAAAGCGAAGGGAGCAGGAGAAAGGGAAGGAAGAATAAAAAGTAGTGTTGGGCTGCAGGAGTGAGATGGAGGAATTGCAAGAAAAGAGGCAGGAAGCAGGAGAGTGAGAGAAAAGGAAAGAAGAGACATGCAGCCAGACGAGGGCTTAGTGAGAGAGGATGGGACAGAGAACAGGATGAGAAGGACATAAGGCAAGGCTAGGACAGGCAAGGACAGGCAAGGCAAGGCTAGGCTGCAGGACATGTTTTTGCTTTATAGTTTCTAGCACATTCGTCTTCAGACGAGGAGGAAAGCCATAAGACCGTATGGATTAGGCCCAAGCAAAAACCCCAGCTACTTGAGACACTTAGACTAAGCCTAAAATACCAAGATCTCTCCATAAGGATGCTTTTTATACTGTACTTCCACAATCTGCTGGCAGTACAAAAAAATAAGCTGCAGATCTCCTTAGGCTGAGTCATGGTGCTTTGGGGCAGGGACCATGCCTATCATGGGAATATTTCACAGTTTCTGCTCTGTTTTCAGTGTATGACACCAAAACACCCACCTGATGACATCCTTTCAAGAGCAAAGGCAGCAATTTGCAGAATTCCGCTTCTCAGGGGAAGTGAGAAATTGCTGAGCTGACACCAAGTCCTGCAGTGTCCCTGTCACCTGCAGAGCCACCGCATCCTCGCCACGGTAGCGGGCATTGTGACAAAGGTTCTATGTCAGCTGGGTGTGGCAGCCAGGCGCCCCCTAGGGGATGGGGAGCCTGTCAGCCCCGGGCCTGTCACTGCCTGCTGGCCCTGCTGCCACCAGCCAGGCCTCTGAAAACTTGTCAAACCATGCCCAGACTTGGGGCCAGTTTGGCCCAAAGTCTGCAAGAGACAAGTCGGGAAGAAAGATATGGGACAGAGGGAGAAAGCGAAGGGAGCAGGAGAAAGGGAAGGAAGAATAAAAAGTAGTGTTGGGCTGCAGGAGTGAGATGGAGGAATTGCAAGAAAAGAGGCAGGAAGCAGGAGAGTGAGAGAAAAGGAAAGAAGAGACATGCAGCCAGACGAGGGGTTAGTGAGAGAGGATGGGACAGAGAACAGGATGAGAAGGACATAAGGCAAGGCTAGGACAGGCAAGGACAGGCAAGGCAAGGCGAGGCTGCAGGACATGTTTTTGCTTTATAGTTTCTAGCACATTCGTCTTCAGACGAGGAGGAAAGCCATAAGACCGTATGGATTAGGCCCAAGCAAAAACCCCAGCTACTTGAGACACTTAGACTAAGCCTAAAATACCAAGATCTCTCCATAAGGATGCTTTTTATACTGTACTTCCACAATCTGCTGGCAGTACAAAAAAATAAGCTGCAGATCTCCTTAGGCTGAGTCATGGTGCTTTGGGGCAGGGACCATGCCTATCATGGGAATATTTCACAGTTTCTGCTCTGTTTTCAGTGTATGACACCAAAACACCCACCTGATGACATCCTTTCAAGAGCAAAGGCAGCAATTTGCAGAATTCCGCTTCTTATGAGAAATTGCTGAGCTGACACCAAGTCCTGCAGTGTCCCTGTCACCTGCAGAGCCACCGCATCCTCGCCACGGTAGCGGGCATTGTGACAAAGGTTCTATGTCAGCTGGGTGTGGCAGCCAGGCGCCCCCTAGGGGATGGGGAGCCTGTCAGCCCCGGGCCTGTCACTGCCTGCTGGCCCTGCTGCCACCAGCCAGGCCTCTGAAAACTTGTCAAACCATGCCCAGACTTGGGGCCAGTTTGGCCCAAAGTCTGCAAGAGACAAGTCGGGAAGAAAGATATGGGACAGAGGGAGAAAGCGAAGGGAGCAGGAGAAAGGGAAGGAAGAATAAAAAGTAGTGTTGGGCTGCAGGAGTGAGATGGAGGAATTGCAAGAAAAGAGGCAGGAAGCAGGAGAGTGAGAGAAAAGGAAAGAAGAGACATGCAGCCAGACGAGGGCTTAGTGAGAGAGGATGGGACAGAGAACAGGATGAGAAGGACATAAGGCAAGGCTAGGACAGGCAAGGACAGGCAAGGCAAGGCTAGGCTGCAGGACATGTTTTTGCTTTATAGTTTCTAGCACATTCGTCTTCAGACGAGGAGGAAAGCCATAAGACCGTATGGATTAGGCCCAAGCAAAAAACCCCAGCTACTTGAGACACTTAGACTAAGCCTAAAATACCAAGATCTCTCCATAAGGATGCTTTTTATACTGTACTTCCACAATCTGCTGGCAGTACAAAAAAATAAGCTGCAGATCTCCTTAGGCTGAGTCATGGTGCTTTGGGGCAAGGGACCATGCATATCATGGGAATATTTCACAGTTTCTGCTCTGTTTTTCAGTGTATGACACCAAAACACCCACCTGATGACATCCTTTCAAGAGCAAAGGCAGCAATTTGCAGAATTCCGCTTCTTAGGGGAAGTGAGAAATTGCTGAGCTGACACCAAGTCCTGCAGTGTCCCTGTCACCTGCAGAGCCACCGCATCCTCGCCACGGTAGCGGGCATTGTGACAAAGGTTCTATGTCAGCTGGGTGTGGCAGCCAGGCGCCCCCTAGGGGATGGGGAGCCTGTCAGCCCCGGGCCTGTCACTGCCTGCTGGCCCTGCTGCCACCAGCCAGGCCTCTGAAAACTTGTCAAACCATGCCCAGACTTGGGGCCAGTTTGGCCCAAAGTCTGCAAGAGAAGTCAGTCGGAAGAAAGATATGGGACAGAGGGAGAAAGCGAAGGGAGCAGGAGAAAGGGAAGGAAGAATAAAAAGTAGTGTTGGGCTGCAGGAGTGAGATGGAGGAATTGCAAGAAAAGAGGCAGGAAGCAGGAGAGTGAGAGAAAAGGAAAGAAGAGACATGCAGCCAGACGAGGGCTTAGTGAGAGAGGATGGGACAGAGAACAGGATGAGAAGGACATAAGGCAAGGCTAGGACAGGCAAGGACAGGCAAGGCAAGGCTAGGCTGCAGGACATGTTTTTGCTTTATAGTTTCTAGCACATTCGTCTTCAGACGAGGAGGAAAGCCATAAGACCGTATGGATTAGGCCCAAGCAAAAAACCCCAGCTACTTGAGACACTTAGACTAAGCCTAAAATACCAAGATCTCTCCATAAGGATGCTTTTTATACTGTACTTCCACAATCTGCTGGCAGTACAAAAAAAAATAAGCTGCAGATCTCCTTAGGCTGAGTCATGGTGCTTTGGGGCAGGGACCATGCATATCATGGGAATATTTCACAGTTTCTGCTCTGTTTTCAGTGTATGACACCAAAACACCCACCTGATGACATCCTTTCAAGAGCAAAGGCAGCAATTTGCAGAATTCCGCTTCTTAGGGGAAGTGAGAAATTGCTGAGGCTGACACAAGTCCTGCAGTGTCCCTGTCACCTGCAGAGCCACCGCATCCTCGCCACGGTAGCGGGCATTGTGACAAAGGTTCTATGTCAGCTGGGTGTGGCAGCCAGGCGCCCCCTAGGGGATGGGGAGCCTGTCAGCCCCGGGCCTGTCACTGCCTGCTGGCCCTGCTGCCACCAGCCAGGCCTCTGAAAACTTGTCAAACCATGCCCAGACTTGGGGCCAGTTTGGCCCAAAGTCTGCAAGAGACAAGTCGGGAAGAAAGATATGGGACAGAGGGAGAAAGCGAAGGGAGCAGGAGAAAGGGAAGGAAGAATAAAAAGTAGTGTTGGGCTGCAGGAGTGAGATGGAGGAATTGCAAGAAAAGAGGCAGGAAGCAGGAGAGTGAGAGAAAAGGAAAGAAGAGACATGCAGCCAGACGAGGGCTTAGTGAGAGAGGATGGGACAGAGAACAGGATGAGAAGGACATAAGGCAAGGCTAGGACAGGCAAGGACAGGCAAGGCAAGGCTAGGCTGCAGGACATGTTTTTGCTTTATAGTTTCTAGCACATTCGTCTTCAGACGAGGAGGAAAGCCATAAGACCGTATGGATTAGGCCCAAGCAAAAACCCCAGCTACTTGAGACACTTAGACTAAGCCTAAAATACCAAGATCTCTCCATAAGGATGCTTTTTATACTGTACTTCCACAATCTGCTGGCAGTACAAAAAATAAGCTGCAGATCTCCTTAGGCTGAGTCATGGTGCTTTGGGGCAGGGACCATGCCTATCATGGGAATATTTCACAGTTTCTGCTCTGTTTTCAGTGTATGACACCAAAAACACCCACCTGATGACATCCTTTCAAGAGCAAAGGCAGCAATTTGCAGAATTCCGCTTCTCAGGGGAAGTGAGAAATTGCTGAGCTGACACCAAGTCCTGCAGTGTCCCTGTCACCTGCAGAGCCACCGCACGCTCCTCGCCACGGTAGCGGGCATTGTGACAAAGGTTCTATGTCAGCTGGGTGTGGCAGCCAGGCGCCCCCTAGGGGATGGGGAGCCTGTCAGCCCCGGGCCTGTCACTGCCTGCTGGCCCTGCTGCCACCAGCCAGGCCTCTGAAAACTTGTCAAACCATGCCCAGACTTGGGGCCAGTTTGGCCCAAAGTCTGCAAGAGACAAGTCGGGGAAGAAAGATATGGACAGAGGGAGAAAGCGAAGGGAGCAGGAGAAAGGGAAGGAAGAATAAAAAGTAGTGTTGGGCTGCAGGAGTGAGATGGAGGAATTGCAAGAAAAGAGGCAGGAAGCAGGAGAGTGAGAGAAAAGGAAAGAAGAGACATGCAGCCAGACGAGGGCTTAGTGAGAGAGGATGGGACAGAGAACAGGATGAGAAGGACATAAGGCAAGGCTAGGACAGGCAAGGACAGGCAAGGCAAGGCGAGGCTGCAGGACATGTTTTTGCTTTATAGTTTCTAGCACATTCGTCTTCAGACGAGGAGGAAAGCCATAAGACCGTATGGATTAGGCCCAAGCAAAAACCCCAGCTACTTGAGACACTTAGACTAAGCCTAAAATACCAAGATCTCTCCATAAGGATGCTTTTTATACTGTACTTCCACAATCTGCTGGCAGTACAAAAAATAAGCTGCAGATCTCCTTAGGCTGAGTCATGGTGCTTTGGGGCAGGGACCATGCCTATCATGGGAATATTTCACAGTTTCTGCTCTGTTTTCAGTGTATGACACCAAAACACCCACCTGATGACATCCTTTCAAGAGCAAAGGCAGCAATTTGCAGAATTCCGCTTCTTAGGGGAAGTGAGAAATTGCTGAGCTGACACCAAGTCCTGCAGTGTCCCTGTCACCTGCAGAGCCACCGCATCCTCGCCACGGTAGCGGGCATTGTGACAAAGGTTCTATGTCAGCTGGGTGTGGCAGCCAGGCGCCCCCTAGGGGATGGGGAGCCTGTCAGCCCCGGGCCTGTCACTGCCTGCTGGCCCTGCTGCCACCAGCCAGGCCTCTGAAAACTTGTCAAACCATGCCCAGACTTGGGGCCAGTTTGGCCCAAAGTCTGCAAGAGACAAGTCGGGAAGAAAGATATGGGACAGAGGGAGAAAGCGAAGGGCAGCAGGAGAAAGGGAAGGAAGAATAAAAAGTAGTGTTGGGCTGCAGGAGTGAGATGGAGGAATTGCAAGAAAAGAGGCAGGAAGCAGGAGAGTGAGAGAAAAGGAAAGAAGAGACATGCAGCCAGACGAGGGCTTAGTGAGAGAGGATGGGACAGAGAACAGGATGAGAAGGACATAAGGCAAGGCTAGGACAGGCAAGGACAGGCAAGGCAAGGCTAGGCTGCAGGACATGTTTTTGCTTTATAGTTTCTAGCACATTCGTCTTCAGACGAGGAGGAAAGCCATAAGACCGTATGGATTAGGCCCAAGCAAAAACCCCAGCTACTTGAGACACTTAGACTAAGCCTAAAATACCAAGATCTCTCCATAAGGATGCTTTTTTATACTGTACTTCCACAATCTGCTGGCAGTACAAAAAAATAAGCTGCAGATCTCCTTAGGCTGAGTCATGGTGCTTTGGGGCAGGGACCATGCATATCATGGGAATATTTCACAGTTTCTGCTCTGTTTTCAGTGTATGACACCAAAACACCCACCTGATGACATCCTTTCAAGAGCAAAGGCAGCAATTTGCAGAATTCCGCTCTTAGGGGAAGTGAGAAATTGCTGAGCTGACACCAAGTCCTGCAGTGTCCCTGTCACCTGCAGAGCCACCGCATCCTCGCCACGGTAGCGGGCATTGTGACAAAGGTTCTATGTCAGCTGGGTGTGGCAGCCAGGCGCCCCTAGGGGATGGGGAGCCTGTCAGCCCCGGGCCTGTCACTGCCTGCTGGCCCTGCTGCCACCAGCCAGGCCTCTGAAAACTTGTCAAACCATGCCCAGACTTGGGGCCAGTTTGGCCCAAAGTCTGCAAGAGACAAGTCGGGAAGAAAGATATGGGACAGAGGGAGAAAGCGAAGGGAGCAGGAGAAAGGGAAGGAAGAATAAAAAGTAGTGTTGGGCTGCAGGAGTGAGATGGAGGAATTGCAAGAAAAGAGGCAGGAAGCAGGAGAGTGAGAGAAAAGGAAAGAAGAGACATGCAGCCAGACGAGGGCTTAGTGAGAGAGGATGGGACAGAGAACAGGATGAGAAGGACATAAGGCAAGGCTAGGACAGGCAAGGACAGGCAAGGCAAGGCTAGGCTGCAGGACATGTTTTTGCTTTATAGTTTCTAGCACATTCGTCTTCAGACGAGGAGGAAAGCCATAAGACCGTATGGATTAGGCCCAAGCAAAAACCCCAGCTACTTGAGACACTTAGACTAAGCCTAAAATACCAAGATCTCTCCATAAGGATGCTTTTTATACTGTACTTCCACAATCTGCTGGCAGTACAAAAAAATAAGCTGCAGATCTCCTTAGGCTGAGTCATGGTGCTTTGGGGCAGGGACCATGCATATCATGGGAATATTTCACAGTTTCTGCTCTGTTTTCAGTGTATGACACCAAAACACCCACCTGATGACATCCTTTCAAGAGCAAAGGCAGCAATTTGCAGAATTCCGCTTCTTAGGGGAAGTGAGAAATTGCTGAGCTGACACCAAGTCCTGCAGTGTCCCTGTCACCTGCAGAGCCACCGCATCCTCGCCACGGTAGCGGGCATTGTGACAAAGGTTCTATGTCAGCTGGGTGTGGCAGCCAGGCGCCCCCTAGGGGATGGGGAGCCTGTCAGCCCCGGGCCTGTCACTGCCTGCTGGCCCTGCTGCCACCAGCCAGGCCTCTGAAAACTTGTCAAACCATGCCCAGACTTGGGGCCAGTTTGGCCCAAAGTCTGCAAGAGACAAGTCGGGAAGAAAGATATGGGACAGAGGGAGAAAGCGAAGGGAGCAGGAGAAAGGGAAGGAAGAATAAAAAGTAGTGTTGGGCTGCAGGAGTGAGATGGAGGAATTGCAAGAAAAGAGGCAGGAAGCAGGAGAGTGAGAGAAAAGGAAAGAAGAGACATGCAGCCAGACGAGGGCTTAGTGAGAGAGGATGGGACAGAGAACAGGATGAGAAGGACATAAGGCAAGGCTAGGACAGGCAAGGACAGGCAAGGCAAGGCTAGGCTGCAGGACATGTTTTTGCTTTATAGTTTCTAGCACATTCGTCTTCAGACGAGGAGGAAAGCCATAAGACCGTATGGATTAGGCCCAAGCAAAAACCCCAGCTACTTGAGACACTTAGACTAAGCCGAAAAATACCAAGATCTCTCCATAAGGATGCTTTTTATACTGTACTTCCACAATCTGCTGGCAGTACAAAAAAATAAGCTGCAGATCTCCTTAGGCTGAGTCATGGTGCTTTGGGGCAGGGACCATGCCTATCATGGGAATATTTCACAGTTTCTGCTCTGTTTTCAGTGTATGACACCAAAACACCCACCTGATGACATCCTTTCAAGAGCAAAGGCAGCAATTTGCAGAATTCCGCTTCTCAGGGGAAGTGAGAAATTGCTGAGCTGACACCAAGTCCTGCAGTGTCCCTGTCACCTGCAGAGCCACCGCATCCTCGCCACGGTAGCGGGCATTGTGACAAAGGTTCTATGTCAGCTGGGTGTGGCAGCCAGGCGCCCCCTAGGGGATGGGGAGCCTGTCAGCCCCGGGCCTGTCACTGCCTGGTGTCCCTGCTGCCACCAGCCAGGCCTCTGAAAACTTGTCAAACCATGCCCAGACTTGGGGCCAGTTTGGCCCAAAGTCTGCAAGAGACAAGTCGGGAAGAAAGATATGGGACAGAGGGAGAAAGCGAAGGGAGCAGGAGAAAGGGAAGGAAGAATAAAAAGTAGTGTTGGGCTGCAGGAGTGAGATGGAGGAATTGCAAGAAAAGAGGCAGGAAGCAGGAGAGTGAGAGAAAAGGAAAGAAGAGACATGCAGCCAGACGAGGGGTTAGTGAGAGAGGATGGGACAGAGAACAGGATGAGAAGGACATAAGGCAAGGCTAGGACAGGCAAGGACAGGCAAGGCAAGGCGAGGCTGCAGGACATGTTTTTGCTTTATAGTTTCTAGCACATTCGTCTTCAGACTAGGAGGAAAGCCATAAGACCGTATGGATTAGGCCCAAGCAAAAACCCCAGCTACTTGAGACACTTAGACTAAGCCTAAAATACCAAGATCTCTCCATAAGGATGCTTTTTATACTGTACTTCCACAATCTGCTGGCAGTACAAAAAAATAAGCTGCAGATCTCCTTAGGCTGAGTCATGGTGCTTTGGGGCAGGGACCATGCCTATCATGGGAATATTTCACAGTTTCTGCTCTGTTTTCAGTGTATGACACCAAAACACCCACCTGATGACATCCTTTCAAGAGCAAAGGCAGCAATTTGCAGAATTCCGCTTCTTAGGGGAAGTGAGAAATTGCTGAGCTGACACCAAGTCCTGCAGTGTCCCTGTCACCTGCAGAGCCACCGCATCCTCGCCACGGTAGCGGGCATTGTGACAAAGGTTCTATGTCAGCTGGGTGTGGCAGCCAGGCGCCCCCTAGGGGATGGGGAGCCTGTCAGCCCCGGGCCTGTCACTGCCTGCTGGCCCTGCTGCCACCAGCCAGGCCTCTGAAAACTTGTCAAACCATGCCCAGACTTGGGGCCAGTTTGGCCCAAAGTCTGCAAGAGACAAGTCGGGAAGAAAGATATGGGACAGAGGGAGAAAGCGAAGGGAGCAGGAGAAAGGGAAGGAAGAATAAAAAGTAGTGTTGGGCTGCAGGAGTGAGATGGAGGAATTGCAAGAAAAGAGGCAGGAAGCAGGAGAGTGAGAGAAAAGGAAAGAAGAGACATGCAGCCAGACGAGGGCTTAGTGAGAGAGGATGGGACAGAGAACAGGATGAGAAGGACATAAGGCAAGGATAGGACAGGCAAGGACAGGCAAGGCAAGGCTAGGCTGCAGGACATGTTTTTGCTTTATAGTTTCTAGCACATTCGTCTTCAGACGAGGAGGAAAGCCATAAGACCGTATGGATTAGGCCCAAGCAAAAACCCCAGCTACTTGAGACACTTAGACTAAGCCTAAAATACCACGATCTCTCCATAAGGATGCTTTTTATACTGTACTTCCACAATCTGCTGGCAGTACCAAAAAATAAGCTGCAGATCTCCTTAGGCTGAGTCATGGTGCTTTGGGGCAGGGACCATGCCTATCATGGGAATATTTCACAGTTTCTGCTCTGTTTTCAGTGTATGACACCAAAACACCCACCTGATGACATCCTTTCAAGAGCAAAGGCAGCAATTTGCAGAATTCCGCTTCTTAGGGGAAGTGAGAAATTGCTGAGCTGACACCAAGTCCTGCAGTGTCCCTGTCACCTGCAGAGCCACCGCATCCTCGCCACGGTAGCGGGCATTGTGACAAAGGTTCTATGTCAGCTGGGTGTGGCAGCCAGGCGCCCCCTAGGGGATGGGGAGCCTGTCAGCCCCGGGCCTGTCACTGCCTGCTGGCCCTGCTGCCACCAGCCAGGCCTCTGAAAACTTGTCAAACCATGCCCAGACTTGGGGCCAGTTTGGCCCAAAGTCTGCAAGAGACAAGTCGGGAAGAAAGATATGGGACAGAGGGAGAAAGCGAAGGGAGCAGGAGAAAGGGAAGGAAGAATAAAAAGTAGTGTTGGGCTGCAGGAGTGAGATGGAGGAATTGCAAGAAAAGAGGCAGGAAGCAGGAGAGTGAGAGAAAAGGAAAGAAGAGACATGCAGCCAGACGAGGGCTTAGTGAGAGAGGATGGGACAGAGAACAGGATGAGAAGGACATAAGGAAAGGCTAGGACAGGCAAGGACAGGCAAGGCAAGGCTAGGCTGCAGGACATGTTTTTGCTTTATAGTTTCTAGCTCATTCGTCTTCAGACGAGGAGGAAAGCCATAAGACCGTATGGATTAGGCCCAAGCAAAAACCCAAGCTACTTGAGACACTTAGACTAAGCCTAAAATACCAAGATCTCTCCATAAGGATGCTTTTTATACTGTACTTCCACAATCTGCTGGCAGTACCAAAAAATAAGCTGCAGATCTCCTTAGGCTGTGTCATGGTGCTTTGGGGCAGGGACCATGCCTATCATGGGAATATTTCACAGTTTCTGCTCTGTTTTCAGTGTATGACACCAAAACACCCACCTGATGACATCCTTTCAAGAGCAAAGGCAGCAATTTGCAGAATTCCGCTTCTTAGGGGAAGTGAGAAATTGCTGAGCTGGCACCAAGTCCTGCAGTGTCCCTGTCACCTGCAGAGCCACCGCATCCTCGCCACGGTAGCGGGCATTGTGACAAAGGTTCTATGTCAGCTGGGTGTGGCAGCCAGGCGCCCCCTAGGGGATGGGGAGCCTGTCAGCCCCGGGCCTGTCACTGCCTGCTGGCCCTGCTGCCACCAGCCAGGCCTCTGAAAACTTGTCAAACCATGCCCAGACTTGGGGCCAGTTTGGCCCAAAGTCTGCAAGAGACAAGTCGGGAAGAAAGATATGGGACAGAGGGAGAAAGCGAAGGGAGCAGGAGAAAGGGAAGGAAGAATAAAAAGTAGTGTTGGGCTGCAGGAGTGAGATGGAGGAATTGCAAGAAAAGAGGCAGGAAGCAGGAGAGTGAGAGAAAAGGAAAGAAGAGACATGCAGCCAGACGAGGGCTTAGTGAGAGAGGATGGGACAGAGAACAGGATGAGAAGGACATAAGGCAAGGCTAGGACAGGCAAGGACAGGCAAGGCAAGGCTAGGCTGCAGGACATGTTTTTGCTTTATAGTTTCTAGCTCATTCGTCTTCAGACGAGGAGGAAAGCCATAACACCGTATGGATTAGGCCCAAGCAAAAACCCCAGCTACTTGAGACACTTAGACTAAGCCTAAAATACCAAGATCTCTCCATAAGGATGCTTTTTATACTGTACTTCCACAATCTGCTGGCAGTACCAAAAAATAAGCTGCAGATCTCCTTAGGCTGTGTCATGGTGCTTTGGGGCAGGGACCATGCCTATCATGGGAATATTTCACAGTTTCTGCTCTGTTTTCAGTGTATGACACCAAAACACCCACCTGATGACATCCTTTCAAGAGCAAAGGCAGCAATTTGCAGAATTCCGCTTCTTAGGGGAAGTGAGAAATTGCTGAGCTGACACCAAGTCCTGCAGTGTCCCTGTCACCTGCAGAGCCACCGCATCCTCGCCACGGTAGCGGGCATTGTGACAAAGGTTCTATGTCAGCTGGGTGTGGCAGCCAGGCGCCCCCTAGGGGATGGGGAGCCTGTCAGCCCCGGGCCTGTCACTGCCTGGTGTCCCTGCTGCCACCAGCCAGGCCTCTGAAAACTTGTCAAACCATGCCCAGACTTGGGGCCAGTTTGGCCCAAAGTCTGCAAGAGACAAGTCGGGAAGAAAGATATGGACAGAGGGAGAAAGCGAAGGGAGCAGGAGAAAGGGAAGGAAGAATAAAAAGTAGTGTTGGGCTGCAGGAGTGAGATGGAGGAATTGCAAGAAAAGAGGCAGGAAGCAGGAGAGTGAGAGAAAAGGAAAGAAGAGACATGCAGCCAGACGAGGGCTTAGTGAGAGAGGATGGGACAGAGAACAGGATGAGAAGGACATAAGGCAAGGCTAGGACAGGCAAGGACAGGCAAGGCAAGGCTAGGCTGCAGGACATGTTTTTGCTTTATAGTTTCTAGCACATTCATCTTCAGACGAGGAGGAAAGCCATAAGACCGTATGGATTAGGCCCAAGCAAAAACCCCAGCTACTTGAGACACTTAGACTAAGCCTAAAATACCAAGATCTCTCCATAAGGATGCTTTTTATACTGTACTTCCACAATCTGCTGGCAGTACAAAAAAATAAGCTGCAGATCTCCTTAGGCTGAGTCATGGTGCTTTGGGGCAGGGACCATGCTTATCATGGGAATATTTCACAGTTTCTGCTCTGTTTTCAGTGTATGACACCAAAACACCCACCTGATGACATCCTTTCAAGAGCAAAGGCAGCAATTTGCAGAATTCCGCTTCTTAGGGGAAGTGAGAAATTGCTGAGCTGACACCAAGTCCTGCAGTGTCCCTGTCACCTGCAGAGCCACCGCATCCTCGCCACGGTAGCGGGCATTGTGACAAAGGTTCTATGTCAGCTGGGTGTGGCAGCCAGGCGCCCCCTAGGGGATGGGGAGCCTGTCAGCCCCGGGCCTGTCACTGCCTGCTGGCCCTGCTGCCACCAGCCAGGCCTCTGAAAACTTGTCAAACCATGCCCAGACTTGGGGCCAGTTTGGCCCAAAGTCTGCAAGAGACAAGTCGGGAAGAAAGATATGGGACAGAGGGAGAAAGCGAAGGGAGCAGGAGAAAGGGAAGGAAGAATAAAAAGTAGTGTTGGGCTGCAGGAGTGAGATGGAGGAATTGCAAGAAAAGAGGCAGGAAGCAGGAGAGTGAGAGAAAAGGAAAGAAGAGACATGCAGCCAGACGAGGGCTTAGTGAGAGAGGATGGGACAGAGAACAGGATGAGAAGGACATAAGGCAAGGCTAGGACAGGCAAGGACAGGCAAGGCAAGGCTAGGCTGCAGGACATGTTTTTGCTTTATAGTTTCTAGCACATTCGTCTTCAGACTAGGAGGAAAGCCATAAGACCGTATGGATTAGGCCCAAGCAAAAACCCCAGCTACTTGAGACACTTAGACTAAGCCTAAAATACCAAGATCTCTCCATAAGGATGGTTTTTATACTGTACTTCCACAATCTGCTGGCAGTACAAAAAAATAAGCTGCAGATCTCCTTAGGCTGAGTCATGGTGCTTTGGGGCAGGGACCATGCCTATCATGGGAATATTTCACAGTTTCTGCTCTGTTTTCAGTGTATGACACCAAAACACCCACCTGATGACATCCTTTCAAGAGCAAAGGCAGCAATTTGCAGAATTCCGCTTCTTAGGGGAAGTGAGAAATTGCTGAGCTGACACCAAGTCCTGCAGTGTCCCTGTCACCTGCAGAGCCACCGCATCCTCGCCACGGTAGCGGGCATTGTGACAAAGGTTCTATGTCAGCTGGGTGTGGCAGCCAGGCGCCCCCTAGGGGATGGGGAGCCTGTCAGCCCCGGGCCTGTCACTGCCTGCTGGCCCTGCTGCCACCAGCCAGGCCTCTGAAAACTTGTCAAACCATGCCCAGACTTGGGGCCAGTTTGGCCCAAAGTCTGCAAGAGACAAGTCGGGAAGAAAGATATGGGACAGAGGGAGAAAGCGAAGGGAGCAGGAGAAAGGGAAGGAAGAATAAAAAGTAGTGTTGGGCTGCAGGAGTGAGATGGAGGAATTGCAAGAAAAGAGGCAGGAAGCAGGAGAGTGAGAGAAAAGGAAAGAAGAGACATGCAGCCAGACGAGGGCTTAGTGAGAGAGGATGGGACAGAGAACAGGATGAGAAGGACATAAGGCAAGGCTAGGACAGGCAAGGACAGGCAAGGCAAGGCTAGGCTGCAGGACATGTTTTTGCTTTATAGTTTCTAGCACATTCGTCTTCAGACGAGGAGGAAAGCCATAAGACCGTATGGATTAGGCCCAAGCAAAAACCCCAGCTACTTGAGACACTTAGACTAAGCCTAAAATACCAAGATCTCTCCATAAGGATGCTTTTTATACTGTACTTCCACAATCTGCTGGCAGTACCAAAAAATAAGCTGCAGATCTCCTTAGGCTGAGTCATGGTGCTTTGGGGCAGGGACCATGCATATCATGGGAATATTTCACAGTTTCTGCTCTGTTTTCAGTGTATGACACCAAAACACCCACCTGATGACATCCTTTCAAGAGCAAAGGCAGCAATTTGCAGAATTCCGCTTCTTAGGGGAAGTGAGAAATTGCTGAGCTGACACCAAGTCCTGCAGTGTCCCTGTCACCTGCAGAGCCACCGCATCCTCGCCACGGTAGCGGGCATTGTGACAAAGGTTCTATGTCAGCTGGGTGTGGCAGCCAGGCGCCCCCTAGGGGATGGGGAGCCTGTCAGCCCCGGGCCTGTCACTGCCTGCTGGCCCTGCTGCCACCAGCCAGGCCTCTGAAAACTTGTCAAACCATGCCCAGACTTGGGGCCAGTTTGGCCCAAAGTGTGCAAGAGACAAGTCGGGAAGAAAGATATGGGACAGAGGGAGAAAGCGAAGGGAGCAGGAGAAAGGGAAGGAAGAATAAAAAGTAGTGTTGGGCTGCAGGAGTGAGATGGAGGAATTGCAAGAAAAGAGGCAGGAAGCAGGAGAGTGAGAGAAAAGGAAAGAAGAGACATGCAGCCAGACGAGGGCTTAGTGAGAGAGGATGGGACAGAGAACAGGATGAGAAGGACATAAGGCAAGGCTAGGACAGGCAAGGACAGGCAAGGCAAGGCTAGGCTGCAGGACATGTTTTTGCTTTATAGTTTCTAGCACATTCGTCTTCAGACTAGGAGGAAAGCCATAAGACCGTATGGATTAGGCCCAAGCAAAAACCCCAGCTACTTGAGACACTTAGACTAAGCCTAAAATACCAAGATCTCTCCATAAGGATGCTTTTTATACTGTACTTCCACAATCTGCTGGCAGTACAAAAAAATAAGCTGCAGATCTCCTTAGGCTGAGTCATGGTGCTTTGGGGCAGGGACCATGCCTATCATGGGAATATTTCACAGTTTCTGCTCTGTTTTCAGTGTATGACACCAAAACACCCACCTGATGACATCCTTTCAAGAGCAAAGGCAGCAATTTGCAGAATTCCGCTTCTTAGGGGAAGTGAGAAATTGCTGAGCTGACACCAAGTCCTGCAGTGTCCCTGTCACCTGCAGAGCCACCGCATCCTCGCCACGGTAGCGGGCATTGTGACAAAGGTTCTATGTCAGCTGGGTGTGGCAGCCAGGCGCCCCCTAGGGGATGGGGAGCCTGTCAGCCCCGGGCCTGTCACTGCCTGCTGGCTCTGCTGCCACCAGCCAGGCCTCTGAAAACTTGTCAAACCATGCCCAGACTTGGGGCCAGTTTGGCCCAAAGTCTGCAAGAGACAAGTCGGGAAGAAAGATATGGGACAGAGGGAGAAAGCGAAGGGAGCAGGAGAAAGGGAAGGAAGAATAAAAAGTAGTGTTGGGCTGCAGGAGTGAGATGGAGGAATTGCAAGAAAAGAGGCAGGAAGCAGGAGAGTGAGAGAAAAGGAAAGAAGAGACATGCAGCCAGACGAGGGCTTAGTGAGAGAGGATGGGACAGAGAACAGGATGAGAAGGACATAAGGCAAGGCTAGGACAGGCAAGGACAGGCAAGGCAAGGCTAGGCTGCAGGACATGTTTTTGCTTTATAGTTTCTAGCACATTCGTCTTCAGACGAGGAGGAAAGCCATAAGACCGTATGGATTAGGCCCAAGCAAAAACCCCAGCTACTTGAGACACTTAGACTAAGCCTAAAATACCAAGATCTCTCCATAAGGATGCTTTTTATACTGTACTTCCACAATCTGCTGGCAGTACCAAAAAATAAGCTGCAGATCTCCTTAGGCTGAGTCATGGTGCTTTGGGGCAGGGACCATGCCTATCATGGGAATATTTCACAGTTTCTGCTCTGTTTTCAGTGTATGACACCAAAACACCCACCTGATGACATCCTTTCAAGAGCAAAGGCAGCAATTTGCAGAATTCCGCTTCTTAGGGGAAGTGAGAAATTGCTGAGCTGACACCAAGTCCTGCAGTGTCCCTGTCACCTGCAGAGCCACCGCATCCTCGCCACGGTAGCGGGCATTGTGACAAAGGTTCTATGTCAGCTGGGTGTGGCAGCCAGGCGCCCCCTAGGGGATGGGGAGCCTGTCAGCCCCGGGCCTGTCACTGCCTGGTGTCCCTGCTGCCACCAGCCAGGCCTCTGAAAACTTGTCAAACCATGCCCAGACTTGGGGCCAGTTTGGCCCAAGGTCTGCAAGAGACAAGTCGGGAAGAAAGATATGGGACAGAGGGAGAAAGCGAAGGGAGCAGGAGAAAGGGAAGGAAGAATAAAAAGTAGTGTTGGGCTGCAGGAGTGAGATGGAGGAATTGCAAGAAAAGAGGCAGGAAGCAGGAGAGTGAGAGAAAAGGAAAGAAGAGACATGCAGCCAGACAAGGGGTTAGTGAGAGAGGATGGGACAGAGAACAGGATGAGAAGGACATAAGGCAAGGCTAGGACAGGCAAGGACAGGCAAGGCAAGGCGAGGCTGCAGGACATGTTTTTGCTTTATAGTTTCTAGCACATTCGTCTTCAGACTAGGAGGAAAGCCATAAGACCGTATGGATTAGGCCCAAGCAAAAACCCCAGCTACTTGAGACACTTAGACTAAGCCTAAAATACCAAGATCTCTCCATAAGGATGCTTTTTATACTGTACTTCCACAATCTGCTGGCAGTACAAAAAAATAAGCTGCAGATCTCCTTAGGCTGAGTCATGGTGCTTTGGGGCAGGGACCATGCATATCATGGGAATATTTCACAGTTTCTGCTCTGTTTTCAGTGTATGACACCAAAACACCAACCTGATGACATCCTTTCAAGAGCAAAGGCAGTAATTTGCAGAATTCCGCTTCTTAGGGGAAGTGAGAAATTGCTGAGCTGACACCAAGTCCTGCAGTGTCCCTGTCACCTGCAGAGCCACCGCATCCTCGCCACGGTAGCGGGCATTGTGACAAAGGTTCTATGTCAGCTGGGTGTGGCAGCCAGGCGCCCCCTAGGGGATGGGGAGCCTGTCAGCCCCGGGCCTGTCACTGCCTGCTGGCCCTGCTGCCACCAGCCAGGCCTCTGAAAACTTGTCAAACCATGCCCAGACGTGGGGCCAGTTTGGCCCAAAGTCTGCAAGAGACAAGTCGGGAAGAAAGATATGGGACAGAGGGAGAAAGCGAAGGGAGCAGGAGAAAGGGAAGGAAGAATAAAAAGTAGTGTTGGGCTGCAGGAGTGAGATGGAGGAATTGCAAGAAAAGAGGCAGGAAGCAGGAGAGTGAGAGAAAAGGAAAGAAGAGACATGCAGCCAGACAAGGGCTTAGTGAGAGAGGATGGGACAGAGAACAGGATGAGAAGGACATAAGGCAAGGCTAGGACAGGCAAGGACAGGCAAGGCAAGGCTAGGCTGCAGGACATGTTTTTGCTTTATAGTTTCTAGCACATTCGTCTTCAGACTAGGAGGAAAGCCATAAGACCGTATGGATTAGGCCCAAGCAAAAACCCCAGCTACTTGAGACACTTAGACTAAGCCTAAAATACCAAGATCTCTCCATAAGGATGCTTTTTATACTGTACTTCCACAATCTGCTGGCAGTACAAAAAAATAAGCTGCAGATCTCCTTAGGCTGAGTCATGGTGCTTTGGGGCAGGGACCATGCCTATCATGGGAATATTTCACAGTTTCTGCTCTGTTTTCAGTGTATGACACCAAAACACCCACCTGATGACATCCTTTCAAGAGCAAAGGCAGCAATTTGCAGAATTCCGCTTCTTAGGGGAAGTGAGAAATTGCTGAGCTGACACCAAGTCCTGCAGTGTCCCTGTCACCTGCAGAGCCACCGCATCCTCGCCACGGTAGCGGGCATTGTGACAAAGGTTCTATGTCAGCTGGGTGTGGCAGCCAGGCGCCCCCTAGGGGATGGGGAGCCTGTCAGCCCCGGGCCTGTCACTGCCTGCTGGCCCTGCTGCCACCAGCCAGGCCTCTGAAAACTTGTCAAACCATGCCCAGACTTGGGGCCAGTTTGGCCCAAAGTCTGCAAGAGACAAGTCGGGAAGAAAGATATGGGACAGAGGGAGAAAGCGAAGGGAGCAGGAGAAAGGGAAGGAAGAATAAAAAGTAGTGTTGGGCTGCAGGAGTGAGATGGAGGAATTGCAAGAAAAGAGGCAGGAAGCAGGAGAGTGAGAGAAAAGGAAAGAAGAGACATGCAGCCAGACGAGGGCTTAGTGAGAGAGGATGGGACAGAGAACAGGATGAGAAGGACATAAGGCAAGGCTAGGACAGGCAAGGACAGGCAAGGCAAGGCTAGGCTGCAGGACATGTTTTTGCTTTATAGTTTCTAGCACATTCGTCTTCAGACGAGGAGGAAAGCCATAAGACCGTATGGATTAGGCCCAAGCAAAAACCCCAGCTACTTGAGACACTTAGACTAAGCCTAAAATACCAAGATCTCTCCATAAGGATGCTTTTTATACTGTACTTCCACAATCTGCTGGCAGTACAAAAAAATAAGCTGCAGATCTCCTTAGGCTGAGTCATGGTGCTTTGGGGCAGGGACCATGCCTATCATGGGAATATTTCACAGTTTCTGCTCTGTTTTCAGTGTATGACACCAAAACACCCACCTGATGACATCCTTTCAAGAGCAAAGGCAGCAATTTGCAGAATTCCGCTTCTTAGGGGAAGTGAGAAATTGCTGAGCTGACACCAAGTCCTGCAGTGTCCCTGTCACCTGCAGAGCCACCGCATCCTCGCCACGGTAGCGGGCATTGTGACAAAGGTTCTATGTCAGCTGGGTGTGGCAGCCAGGCGCCCCCTAGGGGATGGGGAGCCTGTCAGCCCCGGGCCTGTTCCTGCCTGCTGGCTCTGCTGCCACCAGCCAGGCCTCTGAAAACTTGTCAAACCATGCCCAGACTTGGGGCCAGTTTGGCCCAAAGTCTGCAAGAGAAAAGTCGGGAAGAAAGATATGGGACAGAGGGAGAAAGCGAAGGGAGCAGGAGAAAGGGAAGGAAGAATAAAAAGTAGTGTTGGGCTGCAGGAGTGAGATGGAGGAATTGCAAGAAAAGAGGCAGGAAGCAGGAGAGTGAGAGAAAAGGAAAGAAGAGACATGCAGCCAGACGAGGGCTTAGTGAGAGAGGATGGGACAGAGAACAGGATGAGAAGGACATAAGGCAAGGCTAGGACAGGCAAGGACAGGCAAGGCAAGGCTAGGCTGCAGGACATGTTTTTGCTTTATAGTTTCTAGCACATTCGTCTTCAGACGAGGAGGAAAGCCATAAGACCGTATGGATTAGGCCCAAGCAAAAACCCCAGCTACTTGAGACACTTAGACTAAGCCTAAAATACCAAGATCTCTCCATAAGGATGCTTTTTATACTGTACTTCCACAATCTGCTGGCAGTACCAAAAAATAAGCTGCAGATCTCCTTAGGCTGAGTCATGGTGCTTTGGGGCAGGGACCATGCCTATCATGGGAATATTTCACAGTTTCTGCTCTGTTTTCAGTGTATGACACCAAAACACCCACCTGATGACATCCTTTCAAGAGCAAAGGCAGCAATTTGCAGAATTCCGCTTCTTAGGGGAAGTGAGAAATTGCTGAGCTGACACCAAGTCCTGCAGTGTCCCTGTCACCTGCAGAGCCACCGCATCCTCGCCACGGTAGCGGGCATTGTGACAAAGGTTCTATGTCAGCTGGGTGTGGCAGCCAGGCGCCCCCTAGGGGATGGGGAGCCTGTCAGCCCCGGGCCTGTCACTGCCTGGTGTCCCTGCTGCCACCAGCCAGGCCTCTGAAAACTTGTCAAACCATGCCCAGACTTGGGGCCAGTTTGGCCCAAGGTCTGCAAGAGACAAGTCGGGAAGAAAGATATGGGACAGAGGGAGAAAGCGAAGGGAGCAGGAGAAAGGGAAGGAAGAATAAAAAGTAGTGTTGGGCTGCAGGAGTGAGATGGAGGAATTGCAAGAAAAGAGGCAGGAAGCAGGAGAGTGAGAGAAAAGGAAAGAAGAGACATGCAGCCAGACAAGGGGTTAGTGAGAGAGGATGGGACAGAGAACAGGATGAGAAGGACATAAGGCAAGGCTAGGACAGGCAAGGACAGGCAAGGCAAGGCGAGGCTGCAGGACATGTTTTTGCTTTATAGTTTCTAGCACATTCGTCTTCAGACTAGGAGGAAAGCCATAAGACCGTATGGATTAGGCCCAAGCAAAAACCCCAGCTACTTGAGACACTTAGACTAAGCCTAAAATACCAAGATCTCTCCATAAGGATGCTTTTTATACTGTACTTCCACAATCTGCTGGCAGTACAAAAAAATAAGCTGCAGATCTCCTTAGGCTGAGTCATGGTGCTTTGGGGCAGGGACCATGCATATCATGGGAATATTTCACAGTTTCTGCTCTGTTTTCAGTGTATGACACCAAAACACCAACCTGATGACATCCTTTCAAGAGCAAAGGCAGTAATTTGCAGAATTCCGCTTCTTAGGGGAAGTGAGAAATTGCTGAGCTGACACCAAGTCCTGCAGTGTCCCTGTCACCTGCAGAGCCACCGCATCCTCGCCACGGTAGCGGGCATTGTGACAAAGGTTCTATGTCAGCTGGGTGTGGCAGCCAGGCGCCCCCTAGGGGATGGGGAGCCTGTCAGCCCCGGGCCTGTCACTGCCTGCTGGCCCTGCTGCCACCAGCCAGGCCTCTGAAAACTTGTCAAACCATGCCCAGACGTGGGGCCAGTTTGGCCCAAAGTCTGCAAGAGACAAGTCGGGAAGAAAGATATGGGACAGAGGGAGAAAGCGAAGGGAGCAGGAGAAAGGGAAGGAAGAATAAAAAGTAGTGTTGGGCTGCAGGAGTGAGATGGAGGAATTGCAAGAAAAGAGGCAGGAAGCAGGAGAGTGAGAGAAAAGGAAAGAAGAGACATGCAGCCAGACAAGGGCTTAGTGAGAGAGGATGGGACAGAGAACAGGATGAGAAGGACATAAGGCAAGGCTAGGACAGGCAAGGACAGGCAAGGCAAGGCTAGGCTGCAGGACATGTTTTTGCTTTATAGTTTCTAGCACATTCGTCTTCAGACTAGGAGGAAAGCCATAAGACCGTATGGATTAGGCCCAAGCAAAAACCCCAGCTACTTGAGACACTTAGACTAAGCCTAAAATACCAAGATCTCTCCATAAGGATGCTTTTTATACTGTACTTCCACAATCTGCTGGCAGTACAAAAAAATAAGCTGCAGATCTCCTTAGGCTGAGTCATGGTGCTTTGGGGCAGGGACCATGCCTATCATGGGAATATTTCACAGTTTCTGCTCTGTTTTCAGTGTATGACACCAAAACACCCACCTGATGACATCCTTTCAAGAGCAAAGGCAGCAATTTGCAGAATTCCGCTTCTTAGGGGAAGTGAGAAATTGCTGAGCTGACACCAAGTCCTGCAGTGTCCCTGTCACCTGCAGAGCCACCGCATCCTCGCCACGGTAGCGGGCATTGTGACAAAGGTTCTATGTCAGCTGGGTGTGGCAGCCAGGCGCCCCCTAGGGGATGGGGAGCCTGTCAGCCCCGGGCCTGTCACTGCCTGCTGGCCCTGCTGCCACCAGCCAGGCCTCTGAAAACTTGTCAAACCATGCCCAGACTTGGGGCCAGTTTGGCCCAAAGTCTGCAAGAGACAAGTCGGGAAGAAAGATATGGGACAGAGGGAGAAAGCGAAGGGAGCAGGAGAAAGGGAAGGAAGAATAAAAAGTAGTGTTGGGCTGCAGGAGTGAGATGGAGGAATTGCAAGAAAAGAGGCAGGAAGCAGGAGAGTGAGAGAAAAGGAAAGAAGAGACATGCAGCCAGACGAGGGCTTAGTGAGAGAGGATGGGACAGAGAACAGGATGAGAAGGACATAAGGCAAGGATAGGACAGGCAAGGACAGGCAAGGCAAGGCTAGGCTGCAGGACATGTTTTTGCTTTATAGTTTCTAGCACATTCGTCTTCAGACGAGGAGGAAAGCCATAAGACCGTATGGATTAGGCCCAAGCAAAAACCCCAGCTACTTGAGACACTTAGACTAAGCCTAAAATACCACGATCTCTCCATAAGGATGCTTTTTATACTGTACTTCCACAATCTGCTGGCAGTACCAAAAAATAAGCTGCAGATCTCCTTAGGCTGAGTCATGGTGCTTTGGGGCAGGGACCATGCCTATCATGGGAATATTTCACAGTTTCTGCTCTGTTTTCAGTGTATGACACCAAAACACCCACCTGATGACATCCTTTCAAGAGCAAAGGCAGCAATTTGCAGAATTCCGCTTCTTAGGGGAAGTGAGAAATTGCTGAGCTGACACCAAGTCCTGCAGTGTCCCTGTCACCTGCAGAGCCACCGCATCCTCGCCACGGTAGCGGGCATTGTGACAAAGGTGCTATGTCAGCTGGGTGTGGCAGCCAGGCGCCCCCTAGGGGATGAGGAGCCTGTCAGCCCCGGGCCTGTCACTGCCTGCTGGCCCTGCTGCCACCAGCCAGGCCTCTGAAAACTTGTCAAACCATGCCCAGACTTGGGGCCAGTTTGGCCCAAAGTCTGCAAGAGACAAGTCGGGAAGAAAGATATGGGACAGAGGGAGAAAGCGAAGGGAGCAGGAGAAAGGGAAGGAAGAATAAAAAGTAGTGTTGGGCTGCAGGAGTGAGATGGAGGAATTGCAAGAAAAGAGGCAGGAAGCAGGAGAGTGAGAGAAAAGGAAAGAAGAGACATGCAGCCAGACGAGGGCTTAGTGAGAGAGGATGGGACAGAGAACAGGATGAGAAGGACATAAGGCAAGGCTAGGACAGGCAAGGACAGGCAAGGCAAGGCTAGGCTGCAGGACATGTTTTTGCTTTATAGTTTCTAGCTCATTCGTCTTCAGACGAGGAGGAAAGCCATAAGACCGTATGGATTAGGCCCAAGCAAAAACCCAAGCTACTTGAGACACTTAGACTAAGCCTAAAATACCAAGATCTCTCCATAAGGATGCTTTTTATACTGTACTTCCACAATCTGCTGGCAGTACCAAAAAATAAGCTGCAGATCTCCTTAGGCTGTGTCATGGTGCTTTGGGGCAGGGACCATGCCTATCATGGGAATATTTCACAGTTTCTGCTCTGTTTTCAGTGTATGACACCAAAACACCCACCTGATGACATCCTTTCAAGAGCAAAGGCAGCAATTTGCAGAATTCCGCTTCTTAGGGGAAGTGAGAAATTGCTGAGCTGACACCAAGTCCTGCAGTGTCCCTGTCACCTGCAGAGCCACCGCATCCTCGCCACGGTAGCGGGCATTGTGACAAAGGTTCTATGTCAGCTGGGTGTGGCAGCCAGGCGCCCCCTAGGGGATGGGGAGCCTGTCAGCCCCGGGCCTGTCACTGCCTGGTGTCCCTGCTGCCACCAGCCAGGCCTCTGAAAACTTGTCAAACCATGCCCAGACTTGGGGCCAGTTTGGCCCAAAGTCTGCAAGAGACAAGTCGGGAAGAAAGATATGGGACAGAGGGAGAAAGCGAAGGGAGCAGGAGAAAGGGAAGGAAGAATAAAAAGTAGTGTTGGGCTGCAGGAGTGAGATGGAGGAATTGCAAGAAAAGAGGCAGGAAGCAGGAGAGTGAGAGAAAAGGAAAGAAGAGACATGCAGCCAGACGAGGGCTTAGTGAGAGAGGATGGGACAGAGAACAGGATGAGAAGGACATAAGGCAAGGCTAGGACAGGCAAGGACAGGCAAGGCAAGGCTAGGCTGCAGGACAGGTTTTTGCTTTATAGTTTCTAGCACATTCATCTTCAGACGAGGAGGAAAGCCATAAGACCGTATGGATTAGGCCCAAGCAAAAACCCCAGCTACTTGAGACACTTAGACTAAGCCTAAAATACCAAGATCTCTCCATAAGGATGCTTTTTATACTGTACTTCCACAATCTGCTGGCAGTACAAAAAAATAAGCTGCAGATCTCCTTAGGCTGAGTCATGGTGCTTTGGGGCAGGGGACCATGCCTATCATGGGAATATTTCACAGTTTCTGCTCTGTTTTCAGTGTATGACACCAAAACACCCACCTGATGACATCCTTTCAAGAGCAAAGGCAGCAATTTGCAGAATTCCGCTTCTTAGGGGAAGTGAGAAATTGCTGAGCTGACACCAAGTCCTGCAGTGTCCCTGTCACCTGCAGAGCCACCGCATCCTCGCCACGGTAGCGGGCATTGTGACAAAGGTTCTATGTCAGCTGGGTGTGGCAGCCAGGCACCCCCTAGGGGATGGGGAGCCTGTCAGCCCCGGGCCTGTCACTGCCTGCTGGCCCTGCTGCCACCAGCCAGGCCTCTGAAAACTTGTCAAACCATGCCCAGACTTGGGGCCAGTTTGGCCCAAAGTCTGCAAGAGACAAGTCGGGAAGAAAGATATGGGACAGAGGGAGAAAGCGAAGGGAGCAGGAGAAAGGGAAGGAAGAATAAAAAGTAGTGTTGGGCTGCAGGAGTGAGATGGAGGAATTGCAAGAAAAGAGGCAGGAAGCAGGAGAGTGAGAGAAAAGGAAAGAAGAGACATGCAGCCAGACGAGGGCTTAGTGAGAGAGGATGGGACAGAGAACAGGATGAGAAGGACATAAGGCAAGGCTAGGACAGGCAAGGACAGGCAAGGCAAGGCTAGGCTGCAGGACATGTTTTTGCTTTATAGTTTCTAGCACATTCGTCTTCAGACTAGGAGGAAAGCCATAAGACCGTATGGATTAGGCCCAAGCAAAAACCCCAGCTACTTGAGACACTTAGACTAAGCCTAAAATACCAAGATCTCTCCATAAGGATGCTTTTTATACTGTACTTCCACAATCTGCTGGCAGTACAAAAAAATAAGCTGCAGATCTCCTTAGGCTGAGTCATGGTGCTTTGGGGCAGGGACCATGCCTATCATGGGAATATTTCACAGTTTCTGCTCTGTTTTCAGTGTATGACACCAAAACACCCACCTGATGACATCCTTTCAAGAGCAAAGGCAGCAATTTGCAGAATTCCGCTTCTTAGGGGAAGTGAGAAATTGCTGAGCTGACACCAAGTCCTGCAGTGTCCCTGTCACCTGCAGAGCCACCGCATCCTCGCCACGGTAGCGGGCATTGTGACAAAGGTTCTATGTCAGCTGGGTGTGGCAGCCAGGCGCCCCCTAGGGGATGGGGAGCCTGTCAGCCCCGGGCCTGTCACTGCCTGCTGGCCCTGCTGCCACCAGCCAGGCCTCTGAAAACTTGTCAAACCATGCCCAGACTTGGGGCCAGTTTGGCCCAAAGTCTGCAAGAGACAAGTCGGGAAGAAAGATATGGGACAGAGGGAGAAAGCGAAGGGAGCAGGAGAAAGGGAAGGAAGAATAAAAAGTAGTGTTGGGCTGCAGGAGTGAGATGGAGGAATTGCAAGAAAAGAGGCAGGAAGCAGGAGAGTGAGAGAAAAGGAAAGAAGAGACATGCAGCCAGACGAGGGCTTAGTGAGAGAGGATGGGACAGAGAACAGGATGAGAAGGACATAAGGCAAGGCTAGGACAGGCAAGGACAGGCAAGGCAAGGCTAGGCTGCAGGACATGTTTTTGCTTTATAGTTTCTAGCTCATTCGTCTTCAGACGAGGAGGAAAGCCATAAGACCGTATGGATTAGGCCCAAGCAAAAACCCAAGCTACTTGAGACACTTAGACTAAGCCTAAAATACCAAGATCTCTCCATAAGGATGCTTTTTATACTGTACTTCCACAATCTGCTGGCAGTACCAAAAAATAAGCTGCAGATCTCCTTAGGCTGTGTCATGGTGCTTTGGGGCAGGGACCATGCCTATCATGGGAATATTTCACAGTTTCTGCTCTGTTTTCAGTGTATGACACCAAAACACCCACCTGATGACATCCTTTCAAGAGCAAAGGCAGCAATTTGCAGAATTCCGCTTCTTAGGGGAAGTGAGAAATTGCTGAGCTGACACCAAGTCCTGCAGTGTCCCTGTCACCTGCAGAGCCACCGCATCCTCGCCACGGTAGCGGGCATTGTGACAAAGGTTCTATGTCAGCTGGGTGTGGCAGCCAGGCGCCCCCTAGGGGATGGGGAGCCTGTCAGCCCCGGGCCTGTCACTGCCTGGTGTCCCTGCTGCCACCAGCCAGGCCTCTGAAAACTTGTCAAACCATGCCCAGACTTGGGGCCAGTTTGGCCCAAAGTCTGCAAGAGACAAGTCGGGAAGAAAGATATGGGACAGAGGGAGAAAGCGAAGGGAGCAGGAGAAAGGGAAGGAAGAATAAAAAGTAGTGTTGGGCTGCAGGAGTGAGATGGAGGAATTGCAAGAAAAGAGGCAGGAAGCAGGAGAGTGAGAGAAAAGGAAAGAAGAGACATGCAGCCAGACGAGGGCTTAGTGAGAGAGGATGGGACAGAGAACAGGATGAGAAGGACATAAGGCAAGGCTAGGACAGGCAAGGACAGGCAAGGCAAGGCTAGGCTGCAGGACAGGTTTTTGCTTTATAGTTTCTAGCACATTCATCTTCAGACGAGGAGGAAAGCCATAAGACCGTATGGATTAGGCCCAAGCAAAAACCCCAGCTACTTGAGACACTTAGACTAAGCCTAAAATACCAAGATCTCTCCATAAGGATGCTTTTTATACTGTACTTCCACAATCTGCTGGCAGTACAAAAAAATAAGCTGCAGATCTCCTTAGGCTGAGTCATGGTGCTTTGGGGCAGGGACCATGCTTATCATGGGAATATTTCACAGTTTCTGCTCTGTTTTCAGTGTATGACACCAAAACACCCACCTGATGACATCCTTTCAAGAGCAAAGGCAGCAATTTGCAGAATTCCGCTTCTTAGGGGAAGTGAGAAATTGCTGAGCTGACACCAAGTCCTGCAGTGTCCCTGTCACCTGCAGAGCCACCGCATCCTCGCCACGGTAGCGGGCATTGTGACAAAGGTTCTATGTCAGCTGGGTGTGGCAGCCAGGCACCCCCTAGGGGATGGGGAGCCTGTCAGCCCCGGGCCTGTCACTGCCTGCTGGCCCTGCTGCCACCAGCCAGGCCTCTGAAAACTTGTCAAACCATGCCCAGACTTGGGGCCAGTTTGGCCCAAAGTCTGCAAGAGACAAGTCGGGAAGAAAGATATGGGACAGAGGGAGAAAGCGAAGGGAGCAGGAGAAAGGGAAGGAAGAATAAAAAGTAGTGTTGGGCTGCAGGAGTGAGATGGAGGAATTGCAAGAAAAGAGGCAGGAAGCAGGAGAGTGAGAGAAAAGGAAAGAAGAGACATGCAGCCAGACGAGGGCTTAGTGAGAGAGGATGGGACAGAGAACAGGATGAGAAGGACATAAGGCAAGGCTAGGACAGGCAAGGACAGGCAAGGCAAGGCTAGGCTGCAGGACATGTTTTTGCTTTATAGTTTCTAGCACATTCGTCTTCAGACTAGGAGGAAAGCCATAAGACCGTATGGATTAGGCCCAAGCAAAAACCCCAGCTACTTGAGACACTTAGACTAAGCCTAAAATACCAAGATCTCTCCATAAGGATGGTTTTTATACTGTACTTCCACAATCTGCTGGCAGTACAAAAAAATAAGCTGCAGATCTCCTTAGGCTGAGTCATGGTGCTTTGGGGCAGGGACCATGCCTATCATGGGAATATTTCACAGTTTCTGCTCTGTTTTCAGTGTATGACACCAAAACACCCACCTGATGACATCCTTTCAAGAGCAAAGGCAGCAATTTGCAGAATTCCGCTTCTTAGGGGAAGTGAGAAATTGCTGAGCTGACACCAAGTCCTGCAGTGTCCCTGTCACCTGCAGAGCCACCGCATCCTCGCCACGGTAGCGGGCATTGTGACAAAGGTTCTATGTCAGCTGGGTGTGGCAGCCAGGCGCCCCCTAGGGGATGGGGAGCCTGTCAGCCCCGGGCCTGTCACTGCCTGCTGGCCCTGCTGCCACCAGCCAGGCCTCTGAAAACTTGTCAAACCATGCCCAGACTTGGGGCCAGTTTGGCCCAAAGTCTGCAAGAGACAAGTCGGGAAGAAAGATATGGGACAGAGGGAGAAAGCGAAGGGAGCAGGAGAAAGGGAAGGAAGAATAAAAAGTAGTGTTGGGCTGCAGGAGTGAGATGGAGGAATTGCAAGAAAAGAGGCAGGAAGCAGGAGAGTGAGAGAAAAGGAAAGAAGAGACATGCAGCCAGACGAGGGCTTAGTGAGAGAGGATGGGACAGAGAACAGGATGAGAAGGACATAAGGCAAGGCTAGGACAGCAAGGACAGGCAAGGCAAGGCTAGGCTGCAGGACATGTTTTTGCTTTATAGTTTCTAGCACATTCGTCTTCAGACGAGGAGGAAAGCCATAAGACCGTATGGATTAGGCCCAAGCAAAAACCCCAGCTACTTGAGACACTTAGACTAAGCCTAAAATACCAAGATCTCTCCATAAGGATGCTTTTTATACTGTACTTCCACAATCTGCTGGCAGTACAAAAAAATAAGCTGCAGATCTCCTTAGGCTGAGTCATGGTGCTTTGGGGCAGGGACCATGCATATCATGGGAATATTTCACAGTTTCTGCTCTGTTTTCAGTGTATGACACCAAAACACCCACCTGATGACATCCTTTCAAGAGCAAAGGCAGGTATTTGCAGAATTCCGCTTCTTAGGGGAAGTGAGAAATTGCTGAGCTGACACCAAGTCCTGCAGTGTCCCTGTCACCTGCAGAGCCACCGCATCCTCGCCACGGTAGCGGGCATTGTGACAAAGGTTCTATGTCAGCTGGGTGTGGCAGCCAGGCGCCCCCTAGGGGATGGGGAGCCTGTCAGCCCCGGGCCTGTCACTGCCTGCTGGCCCTGCTGCCACCAGCCAGGCCTCTGAAAACTTGTCAAACCATGCCCAGACTTGGGGCCAGTTTGGCCCAAAGTGTGCAAGAGACAAGTCGGGAAGAAAGATATGGGACAGAGGGAGAAAGCGAAGGGAGCAGGAGAAAGGGAAGGAAGAATAAAAAGTAGTGTTGGGCTGCAGGAGTGAGATGGAGGAATTGCAAGAAAAGAGGCAGGAAGCAGGAGAGTGAGAGAAAAGGAAAGAAGAGACATGCAGCCAGACGAGGGCTTAGTGAGAGAGGATGGGACAGAGAACAGGATGAGAAGGACATAAGGCAAGGCTAGGACAGGCAAGGACAGGCAAGGCAAGGCTAGGCTGCAGGACATGTTTTTGCTTTATAGTTTCTAGCTCATTCGTCTTCAGACGAGGAGGAAAGCCATAAGACCGTATGGATTAGGCCCAAGCAAAAACCCAAGCTACTTGAGACACTTAGACTAAGCCTAAAATACCAAGATCTCTCCATAAGGATGCTTTTTATACTGTACTTCCACAATCTGCTGGCAGTACCAAAAAATAAGCTGCAGATCTCCTTAGGCTGAGTCATGGTGCTTTGGGGCAGGGACCATGCCTATCATGGGAATATTTCACAGTTTCTGCTCTGTTTTCAGTGTATGACACCAAAACACCCACCTGATGACATCCTTTCAAGAGCAAAGGCAGCAATTTGCAGAATTCCGCTTCTTAGGGGAAGTGAGAAATTGCTGAGCTGACACCAAGTCCTGCAGTGTCCCTGTCACCTGCAGAGCCACCGCATCCTCGCCACGGTAGCGGGCATTGTGACAAAGGTTCTATGTCAGCTGGGTGTGGCAGCCAGGCGCCCCCTAGGGGATGGGGAGCCTGTCAGCCCCGGGCCTGTCACTGCCTGCTGGCCCTGCTGCCACCAGCCAGGCCTCTGAAAACTTGTCAAACCATGCCCAGACTTGGGGCCAGTTTGGCCCAAAGTGTGCAAGAGACAAGTCGGGAAGAAAGATATGGGACAGAGGGAGAAAGCGAAGGGAGCAGGAGAAAGGGAAGGAAGAATAAAAAGTAGTGTTGGGCTGCAGGAGTGAGATGGAGGAATTGCAAGAAAAGAGGCAGGAAGCAGGAGAGTGAGAGAAAAGGAAAGAAGAGACATGCAGCCAGACGAGGGCTTAGTGAGAGAGGATGGGACAGAGAACAGGATGAGAAGGACATAAGGCAAGGCTAGGACAGGCAAGGACAGGCAAGGCAAGGCTAGGCTGCAGGACATGTTTTTGCTTTATAGTTTCTAGCTCATTCGTCTTCAGACGAGGAGGAAAGCCATAAGACCGTATGGATTAGGCCCAAGCAAAAACCCAAGCTACTTGAGACACTTAGACTAAGCCTAAAATACCAAGATCTCTCCATAAGGATGCTTTTTATACTGTACTTCCACAATCTGCTGGCAGTACCAAAAAATAAGCTGCAGATCTCCTTAGGCTGTGTCATGGTGCTTTGGGGCAGGGACCATGCCTATCATGGGAATATTTCACAGTTTCTGCTCTGTTTTCAGTGTATGACACCAAAACACCCACCTGATGACATCCTTTCAAGAGCAAAGGCAGCAATTTGCAGAATTCCGCTTCTTAGGGGAAGTGAGAAATTGCTGAGCTGACACCAAGTCCTGCAGTGTCCCTGTCACCTGCAGAGCCACCGCATCCTCGCCACGGTAGCGGGCATTGTGACAAAGGTTCTATGTCAGCTGGGTGTGGCAGCCAGGCGCCCCCTAGGGGATGGGGAGCCTGTCAGCCCCGGGCCTGTCACTGCCTGGTGTCCCTGCTGCCACCAGCCAGGCCTCTGAAAACTTGTCAAACCATGCCCAGACTTGGGGCCAGTTTGGCCCAAAGTCTGCAAGAGACAAGTCGGGAAGAAAGATATGGGACAGAGGGAGAAAGCGAAGGGAGCAGGAGAAAGGGAAGGAAGAATAAAAAGTAGTGTTGGGCTGCAGGAGTGAGATGGAGGAATTGCAAGAAAAGAGGCAGGAAGCAGGAGAGTGAGAGAAAAGGAAAGAAGAGACATGCAGCCAGACGAGGGCTTAGTGAGAGAGGATGGGACAGAGAACAGGATGAGAAGGACATAAGGCAAGGCTAGGACAGGCAAGGACAGGCAAGGCAAGGCTAGGCTGCAGGACAGGTTTTTGCTTTATAGTTTCTAGCACATTCATCTTCAGACGAGGAGGAAAGCCATAAGACCGTATGGATTAGGCCCAAGCAAAAACCCCAGCTACTTGAGACACTTAGACTAAGCCTAAAATACCAAGATCTCTCCATAAGGATGCTTTTTATACTGTACTTCCACAATCTGCTGGCAGTACAAAAAAATAAGCTGCAGATCTCCTTAGGCTGAGTCATGGTGCTTTGGGGCAGGGACCATGCTTATCATGGGAATATTTCACAGTTTCTGCTCTGTTTTCAGTGTATGACACCAAAACACCCACCTGATGACATCCTTTCAAGAGCAAAGGCAGCAATTTGCAGAATTCCGCTTCTTAGGGGAAGTGAGAAATTGCTGAGCTGACACCAAGTCCTGCAGTGTCCCTGTCACCTGCAGAGCCACCGCATCCTCGCCACGGTAGCGGGCATTGTGACAAAGGTTCTATGTCAGCTGGGTGTGGCAGCCAGGCACCCCCTAGGGGATGGGGAGCCTGTCAGCCCCGGGCCTGTCACTGCCTGCTGGCCCTGCTGCCACCAGCCAGGCCTCTGAAAACTTGTCAAACCATGCCCAGACTTGGGGCCAGTTTGGCCCAAAGTCTGCAAGAGACAAGTCGGGAAGAAAGATATGGGACAGAGGGAGAAAGCGAAGGGAGCAGGAGAAAGGGAAGGAAGAATAAAAAGTAGTGTTGGGCTGCAGGAGTGAGATGGAGGAATTGCAAGAAAAGAGGCAGGAAGCAGGAGAGTGAGAGAAAAGGAAAGAAGAGACATGCAGCCAGACGAGGGCTTAGTGAGAGAGGATGGGACAGAGAACAGGATGAGAAGGACATAAGGCAAGGCTAGGACAGGCAAGGACAGGCAAGGCAAGGCTAGGCTGCAGGACATGTTTTTGCTTTATAGTTTCTAGCACATTCGTCTTCAGACTAGGAGGAAAGCCATAAGACCGTATGGATTAGGCCCAAGCAAAAACCCCAGCTACTTGAGACACTTAGACTAAGCCTAAAATACCAAGATCTCTCCATAAGGATGGTTTTTATACTGTACTTCCACAATCTGCTGGCAGTACAAAAAAATAAGCTGCAGATCTCCTTAGGCTGAGTCATGGTGCTTTGGGGCAGGGACCATGCCTATCATGGGAATATTTCACAGTTTCTGCTCTGTTTTCAGTGTATGACACCAAAACACCCACCTGATGACATCCTTTCAAGAGCAAAGGCAGCAATTTGCAGAATTCCGCTTCTTAGGGGAAGTGAGAAATTGCTGAGCTGACACCAAGTCCTGCAGTGTCCCTGTCACCTGCAGAGCCACCGCATCCTCGCCACGGTAGCGGGCATTGTGACAAAGGTTCTATGTCAGCTGGGTGTGGCAGCCAGGCGCCCCCTAGGGGATGGGGAGCCTGTCAGCCCCGGGCCTGTCACTGCCTGCTGGCCCTGCTGCCACCAGCCAGGCCTCTGAAAACTTGTCAAACCATGCCCAGACTTGGGGCCAGTTTGGCCCAAAGTCTGCAAGAGACAAGTCGGGAAGAAAGATATGGGACAGAGGGAGAAAGCGAAGGGAGCAGGAGAAAGGGAAGGAAGAATAAAAAGTAGTGTTGGGCTGCAGGAGTGAGATGGAGGAATTGCAAGAAAAGAGGCAGGAAGCAGGAGAGTGAGAGAAAAGGAAAGAAGAGACATGCAGCCAGACGAGGGCTTAGTGAGAGAGGATGGGACAGAGAACAGGATGAGAAGGACATAAGGCAAGGCTAGGACAGCAAGGACAGGCAAGGCAAGGCTAGGCTGCAGGACATGTTTTTGCTTTATAGTTTCTAGCACATTCGTCTTCAGACGAGGAGGAAAGCCATAAGACCGTATGGATTAGGCCCAAGCAAAAACCCCAGCTACTTGAGACACTTAGACTAAGCCTAAAATACCAAGATCTCTCCATAAGGATGCTTTTTATACTGTACTTCCACAATCTGCTGGCAGTACAAAAAAATAAGCTGCAGATCTCCTTAGGCTGAGTCATGGTGCTTTGGGGCAGGGACCATGCATATCATGGGAATATTTCACAGTTTCTGCTCTGTTTTCAGTGTATGACACCAAAACACCCACCTGATGACATCCTTTCAAGAGCAAAGGCAGGTATTTGCAGAATTCCGCTTCTTAGGGGAAGTGAGAAATTGCTGAGCTGACACCAAGTCCTGCAGTGTCCCTGTCACCTGCAGAGCCACCGCATCCTCGCCACGGTAGCGGGCATTGTGACAAAGGTTCTATGTCAGCTGGGTGTGGCAGCCAGGCGCCCCCTAGGGGATGGGGAGCCTGTCAGCCCCGGGCCTGTCACTGCCTGCTGGCCCTGCTGCCACCAGCCAGGCCTCTGAAAACTTGTCAAACCATGCCCAGACTTGGGGCCAGTTTGGCCCAAAGTGTGCAAGAGACAAGTCGGGAAGAAAGATATGGGACAGAGGGAGAAAGCGAAGGGAGCAGGAGAAAGGGAAGGAAGAATAAAAAGTAGTGTTGGGCTGCAGGAGTGAGATGGAGGAATTGCAAGAAAAGAGGCAGGAAGCAGGAGAGTGAGAGAAAAGGAAAGAAGAGACATGCAGCCAGACGAGGGCTTAGTGAGAGAGGATGGGACAGAGAACAGGATGAGAAGGACATAAGGCAAGGCTAGGACAGGCAAGGACAGGCAAGGCAAGGCTAGGCTGCAGGACATGTTTTTGCTTTATAGTTTCTAGCTCATTCGTCTTCAGACGAGGAGGAAAGCCATAAGACCGTATGGATTAGGCCCAAGCAAAAACCCAAGCTACTTGAGACACTTAGACTAAGCCTAAAATACCAAGATCTCTCCATAAGGATGCTTTTTATACTGTACTTCCACAATCTGCTGGCAGTACCAAAAAATAAGCTGCAGATCTCCTTAGGCTGAGTCATGGTGCTTTGGGGCAGGGACCATGCCTATCATGGGAATATTTCACAGTTTCTGCTCTGTTTTCAGTGTATGACACCAAAACACCCACCTGATGACATCGTTTCAAGAGCAAAGGCAGCAATTTGCAGAATTCCGCTTCTTAGGGGAAGTGAGAAATTGCTGAGCTGACACCAAGTCCTGCAGTGTCCCTGTCACCTGCAGAGCCACCGCATCCTCGCCACGGTAGCGGGCATTGTGACAAAGGTTCTATGTCAGCTGGGTGTGGCAGCCAGGCGCCCCCTAGGGGATGGGGAGCCTGTCAGCCCCGGGCCTGTCACTGCCTGCTGGCCCTGCTGCCACCAGCCAGGCCTCTGAAAACTTGTCAAACCATGCCCAGACTTGGGGCCAGTTTGGCCCAAAGTGTGCAAGAGACAAGTCGGGAAGAAAGATATGGGACAGAGGGAGAAAGCGAAGGGAGCAGGAGAAAGGGAAGGAAGAATAAAAAGTAGTGTTGGGCTGCAGGAGTGAGATGGAGGAATTGCAAGAAAAGAGGCAGGAAGCAGGAGAGTGAGAGAAAAGGAAAGAAGAGACATGCAGCCAGACGAGGGCTTAGTGAGAGAGGATGGGACAGAGAACAGGATGAGAAGAACATAAGGCAAGGCTAGGACAGGCAAGGACAGGCAAGGCAAGGCTAGGCTGCAGGACATGTTTTTGCTTTATAGTTTCTAGCACATTCGTCTTCAGACGAGGAGGAAAGCCATAAGACCGTATGGATTAGGCCCAAGCAAAAACCCCAGCTACTTGAGACACTTAGACTAAGCCTAAAATACCAAGATCTCTCCATAAGGATGCTTTTTATACTGTACTTCCACAATCTGCTGGCAGTACAAAAAAATAAGCTGCAGATCTCCTTAGGCTGAGTCATGGTGCTTTGGGGCAGGGACCATGCCTATCATGGGAATATTTCACAGTTTCTGCTCTGTTTTCAGTGTATGACACCAAAACACCCACCTGATGACATCCTTTCAAGAGCAAAGGCAGCAATTTGCAGAATTCCGCTTCTTAGGGGAAGTGAGAAATTGCTGAGCTGACACCAAGTCCTGCAGTGTCCCTGTCACCTGCAGAGCCACCGCATCCTCGCCACGGTAGCGGGCATTGTGACAAAGGTTCTATGTCAGCTGGGTGTGGCAGCCAGGCGCCCCCTAGGGGATGGGGAGCCTGTCAGCCCCGGGCCTGTCACTGCCTGCTGGCCCTGCTGCCACCAGCCAGGCCTCTGAAAACTTGTCAAACCATGCCCAGACTTGGGGCCAGTTTGGCCCAAAGTCTGCAAGAGACAAGTCGGGAAGAAAGATATGGGACAGAGGGAGAAAGCGAAGGGAGCAGGAGAAAGGGAAGGAAGAATAAAAAGTAGTGTTGGGCTGCAGGAGTGAGATGGAGGAATTGCAAGAAAAGAGGCAGGAAGCAGGAGAGTGAGAGAAAAGGAAAGAAGAGACATGCAGCCAGACGAGGGCCTAGTGAGAGAGGATGGGACAGAGAACAGGATGAGAAGGACATAAGGCAAGGCTAGGACAGGCAGGGACAGGCAAGGCAAGGCGAGGCTGCAGGACATGTTTTTGCTTTATAGTTTCTAGCACATTCGTCTTCAGACTAGGAGGAAAGCCATAAGACCGTATGGATTAGGCCCAAGCAAAAACCCCAGCTACTTGAGACACTTAGACTAAGCCTAAAATACCAAGATCTCTCCATAAGGATGCTTTTTATACTGTACTTCCACAATCTGCTGGCAGTACAAAAAAATAAGCTGCAGATCTCCTTAGGCTGAGTCATGGTGCTTTGGGGCAGGGACCATGCATATCATGGGAATATTTCACAGTTTCTGCTCTGTTTTCAGTGTATGACACCAAAACACCCACCTGATGACATCCTTTCAAGAGCAAAGGCAGCAATTTGCAGAATTCCGCTTCTTAGGGGAAGTGAGAAATTGCTGAGCTGACACCAAGTCCTGCAGTGTCCCTGTCACCTGCAGAGCCACCGCATCCTCGCCACGGTAGCGGGCATTGTGACAAAGGTTCTATGTCAGCTGGGTGTGGCAGCCAGGCGCCCCCTAGGGGATGGGGAGCCTGTCAGCCCCGGGCCTGTCACTGCCTGGTGTCCCTGCTGCCACCAGCCAGGCCTCTGAAAACTTGTCAAACCATGCCCAGACTTGGGGCCAGTTTGGCCCAAAGTCTGCAAGAGACAAGTCGGGAAGAAAGATATGGGACAGAGGGAGAAAGCGAAGGGAGCAGGAGAAAGGGAAGGAAGAATAAAAAGTAGTGTTGGGCTGCAGGAGTGAGATGGAGGAATTGCAAGAAAAGAGGCAGGAAGCAGGAGAGTGAGAGAAAAGGAAAGAAGAGACATGCAGCCAGACGAGGGCTTAGTGAGAGAGGATGGGGCAGAGAACAGGATGAGAAGGACATAAGGCAAGGCTAGGACAGGCAAGGACAGGCAAGGCAAGGCTAGGCTGCAGGACATGTTTTTGCTTTATAGTTTCTAGCACATTCGTCTTCAGACGAGGAGGAAAGCCATAAGACCGTATGGATTAGGCCCAAGCAAAAACCCCAGCTACTTGAGACACTTAGACTAAGCCTAAAATACCAAGATCTCTCCATAAGGATGCTTTTTATACTGTACTTCCACAATCTGCTGGCAGTACAAAAAAATAAGCTGCAGATCTCCTTAGGCTGAGTCATGGTGCTTTGGGGCAGGGACCATGCATATCATGGGAATATTTCACAGTTTCTGCTCTGTTTTCAGTGTATGACACCAAAACACCCACCTGATGACATCCTTTCAAGAGCAAAGGCAGGTATTTTCAGAATTCCGCTTCTTAGGGGAAGTGAGAAATTGCTGAGCTGACACCAAGTCCTGCAGTGTCCCTGTCACCTGCAGAGCCACCGCATCCTCGCCACGGTAGCGGGCATTGTGACAAAGGTTCTATGTCAGCTGGGTGTGGCAGCCAGGCGCCCCCTAGGGGATGGGGAGCCTGTCAGCCCCGGGCCTGTCACTGCCTGCTGGCCCTGCTGCCACCAGCCAGGCCTCTGAAAACTTGTCAAACCATGCCCAGACTTGGGGCCAGTTTGGCCCAAAGTCTGCAAGAGACAAGTCGGGAAGAAAGATATGGGACAGAGGGAGAAAGCGAAGGGAGCAGGAGAAAGGGAAGGAAGAATAAAAAGTAGTGTTGGGCTGCAGGAGTGAGATGGAGGAATTGCAAGAAAAGAGGCAGGAAGCAGGAGAGTGAGAGAAAAGGAAAGAAGAGACATGCAGCCAGACGAGGGCTTAGTGAGAGAGGATGGGACAGAGAACAGGATGAGAAGGACATAAGGCAAGGCTAGGACAGGCAAGGACAGGCAAGGCAAGGCTAGGCTGCAGGACATGTTTTTGCTTTATAGTTTCTAGCACATTCGTCTTCAGACGAGGAGGAAAGCCATAACACCGTATGGATTAGGCCCAAGCAAAAACCCCAGCTACTTGAGACACTTAGACTAAGCCTAAAATACCAAGATCTCTCCATAAGGATGCTTTTTATACTGTACTTCCACAATCTGCTGGCAGTACAAAAAAATAAGCTGCAGATCTCCTTAGGCTGAGTCATGGTGCTTTGGGGCAGGGACCATGCTTATCATGGGAATATTTCACAGTTTCTGCTCTGTTTTCAGTGTATGACACCAAAACACCCACCTGATGACATCCTTTCAAGAGCAAAGGCAGCAATTTGCAGAATTCCGCTTCTTAGGGGAAGTGAGAAATTGCTGAGCTGACACCAAGTCCTGCAGTGTCCCTGTCACCTGCAGAGCCACCGCATCCTCGCCACGGTAGCGGGCATTGTGACAAAGGTTCTATGTCAGCTGGGTGTGGCAGCCAGGCGCCCCCTAGGGGATGGGGAGCCTGTCAGCCCCGGGCCTGTCACTGCCTGGTGTCCCTGCTGCCACCAGCCAGGCCTCTGAAAACTTGTCAAACCATGCCCAGACTTGGGGCCATTTTGGCCCAAAGTGTGCAAGAGACAAGTCGGGAAGAAAGATATGGGACAGAGGGAGAAAGCGAAGGGAGCAGGAGAAAGGGAAGGAAGAATAAAAAGTAGTGTTGGGCTGCAGGAGTGAGATGGAGGAATTGCAAGAAAAGAGGCAGGAAGCAGGAGAGTGAGAGAAAAGGAAAGAAGAGACATGCAGCCAGACGAGGGCTTAGTGAGAGAGGATGGGACAGAGAACAGGATGAGAAGGACATAAGGCAAGGCTAGGACAGGCAAGGACAGGCAAGGCAAGGCTAGGCTGCAGGACATGTTTTTGCTTTATAGTTTCTAGCACATTCGTCTTCAGACGAGGAGGAAAGCCATAAGACCGTATGGATTAGGCCCAAGCAAAAACCCCAGCTACTTGAGACACTTAGACTAAGCCTAAAATACCAAGATCTCTCCATAAGGATGCTTTTTATACTGTACTTCCACAATCTGCTGGCAGTACAAAAAAATAAGCTGCAGATCTCCTTAGGCTGAGTCATGGTGCTTTGGGGCAGGGACCATGCATATCATGGGAATATTTCACAGTTTCTGCTCTGTTTTCAGTGTATGACACCAAAACACCCACCTGATGACATCCTTTCAAGAGCAAAGGCAGGTATTTGCAGAATTCCGCTTCTTAGGGGAAGTGAGAAATTGCTGAGCTGACACCAAGTCCTGCAGTGTCCCTGTCACCTGCAGAGCCACCGCATCCTCGCCACGGTAGCGGGCATTGTGACAAAGGTTCTATGTCAGCTGGGTGTGGCAGCCAGGCGCCCCCTAGGGGATGGGGAGCCTGTCAGCCCCGGGCCTGTCACTGCCTGCTGGCCCTGCTGCCACCAGCCAGGCCTCTGAAAACTTGTCAAACCATGCCCAGACTTGGGGCCAGTTTGGCCCAAAGTCTGCAAGAGACAAGTCGGGAAGAAAGATATGGGACAGAGGGAGAAAGCGAAGGGAGCAGGAGAAAGGGAAGGAAGAATAAAAAGTAGTGTTGGGCTGCAGGAGTGAGATGGAGGAATTGCAAGAAAAGAGGCAGGAAGCAGGAGAGTGAGAGAAAAGGAAAGAAGAGACATGCAGCCAGACGAGGGCTTAGTGAGAGAGGATGGGACAGAGAACAGGATGAGAAGGACATAAGGCAAGGCTAGGACAGGCAAGGACAGGCAAGGCAAGGCTAGGCTGCAGGACATGTTTTTGCTTTATAGTTTCTAGCACATTCGTCTTCAGACGAGGAGGAAAGCCATAACACCGTATGGATTAGGCCCAAGCAAAAACCCCAGCTACTTGAGACACTTAGACTAAGCCTAAAATACCAAGATCTCTCCATAAGGATGCTTTTTATACTGTACTTCCACAATCTGCTGGCAGTACAAAAAAATAAGCTGCAGATCTCCTTAGGCTGAGTCATGGTGCTTTGGGGCAGGGACCATGCATATCATGGGAATATTTCACAGTTTCTGCTCTGTTTTCAGTGTATGACACCAAAACACCCACCTGATGACATCCTTTCAAGAGCAAAGGCAGGTATTTGCAGAATTCCGCTTCTTAGGGGAAGTGAGAAATTGCTGAGCTGACACCAAGTCCTGCAGTGTCCCTGTCACCTGCAGAGCCACCGCATCCTCGCCACGGTAGCGGGCATTGTGACAAAGGTTCTATGTCAGCTGGGTGTGGCAGCCAGGCGCCCCCTAGGGGATGGGGAGCCTGTCAGCCCCGGGCCTGTCACTGCCTGCTGGCCCTGCTGCCACCAGCCAGGCCTCTGAAAACTTGTCAAACCATGCCCAGACTTGGGGCCAGTTTGGCCCAAAGTCTGCAAGAGACAAGTCGGGAAGAAAGATATGGGACAGAGGGAGAAAGCGAAGGGAGCAGGAGAAAGGGAAGGAAGAATAAAAAGTAGTGTTGGGCTGCAGGAGTGAGATGGAGGAATTGCAAGAAAAGAGGCAGGAAGCAGGAGAGTGAGAGAAAAGGAAAGAAGAGACATGCAGCCAGACGAGGGCTTAGTGAGAGAGGATGGGACAGAGAACAGGATGAGAAGGACATAAGGCAAGGCTAGGACAGGCAAGGACAGGCAAGGCAAGGCTAGGCTGCAGGACATGTTTTTGCTTTATAGTTTCTAGCACATTCGTCTTCAGACGAGGAGGAAAGCCATAAGACCGTATGGATTAGGCCCAAGCAAAAACCCCAGCTACTTGAGACACTTAGACTAAGCCTAAAATACCAAGATCTCTCCATAAGGATGCTTTTTATACTGTACTTCCACAATCTGCTGGCAGTACAAAAAAATAAGCTGCAGATCTCCTTAGGCTGAGTCATGGTGCTTTGGGGCAGGGACCATGCATATCATGGGAATATTTCACAGTTTCTGCTCTGTTTTCAGTGTATGACACCAAAACACCCACCTGATGACATCCTTTCAAGAGCAAAGGCAGGTATTTGCAGAATTCCGCTTCTTAGGGGAAGTGAGAAATTGCTGAGCTGACACCAAGTCCTGCAGTGTCCCTGTCACCTGCAGAGCCACCGCATCCTCGCCACGGTAGCGGGCATTGTGACAAAGGTTCTATGTCAGCTGGGTGTGGCAGCCAGGCGCCCCCTAGGGGATGGGGAGCCTGTCAGCCCCGGGCCTGTCACTGCCTGCTGGCCCTGCTGCCACCAGCCAGGCCTCTGAAAACTTGTCAAACCATGCCCAGACTTGGGGCCAGTTTGGCCCAAAGTCTGCAAGAGACAAGTCGGGAAGAAAGATATGGGACAGAGGGAGAAAGCGAAGGGAGCAGGAGAAAGGGAAGGAAGAATAAAAAGTAGTGTTGGGCTGCAGGAGTGAGATGGAGGAATTGCAAGAAAAGAGGCAGGAAGCAGGAGAGTGAGAGAAAAGGAAAGAAGAGACATGCAGCCAGACGAGGGCTTAGTGAGAGAGGATGGGACAGAGAACAGGATGAGAAGGACATAAGGCAAGGCTAGGACAGGCAAGGACAGGCAAGGCAAGGCTAGGCTGCAGGACATGTTTTTGCTTTATAGTTTCTAGCACATTCGTCTTCAGACGAGGAGGAAAGCCATAACACCGTATGGATTAGGCCCAAGCAAAAACCCCAGTTACTTGAGACACTTAGACTAAGCCTAAAATACCAAGATCTCTCCATAAGGATGGTTTTTATACTGTACTTCCACAATCTGCTGGCAGTACAAAAAAATAAGCTGCAGATCTCCTTAGGCTGAGTCATGGTGCTTTGGGGCAGGGACCATGCCTATCATGGGAATATTTCACAGTTTCTGCTCTGTTTTCAGTGTATGACACCAAAACACCCACCTGATGACATCCTTTCAAGAGCAAAGGCAGGTATTTGCAGAATTCCGCTTCTTAGGGGAAGTGAGAAATTGCTGAGCTGACACCAAGTCCTGCAGTGTCCCTGTCACCTGCAGAGCCACCGCATCCTCGCCACGGTAGCGGGCATTGTGACAAAGGTTCTATGTCAGCTGGGTGTGGCAGCCAGGCGCCCCCTAGGGGATGGGGAGCCTGTCAGCCCCGGGCCTGTCACTGCCTGCTGGCCCTGCTGCCACCAGCCAGGCCTCTGAAAACTTGTCAAACCATGCCCAGACTTGGGGCCAGTTTGGCCCAAAGTCTGCAAGAGACAAGTCGGGAAGAAAGATATGGGACAGAGGGAGAAAGCGAAGGGAGCAGGAGAAAGGGAAGGAAGAATAAAAAGTAGTGTTGGGCTGCAGGAGTGAGATGGAGGAATTGCAAGAAAAGAGGCAGGAAGCAGGAGAGTGAGAGAAAAGGAAAGAAGAGACATGCAGCCAGACGAGGGCTTAGTGAGAGAGGATGGGACAGAGAACAGGATGAGAAGGACATAAGGCAAGGCTAGGACAGGCAAGGACAGGCAAGGCAAGGCTAGGCTGCAGGACATGTTTTTGCTTTATAGTTTCTAGCACATTCGTCTTCAGACGAGGAGGAAAGCCATAAGACCGTATGGATTAGGCCCAAGCAAAAACCCCAGCTACTTGAGACACTTAGACTAAGCCTAAAATACCAAGATCTCTCCATAAGGATGCTTTTTATACTGTACTTCCACAATCTGCTGGCAGTACAAAAAAATAAGCTGCAGATCTCCTTAGGCTGAGTCATGGTGCTTTGGGGCAGGGACCATGCATATCATGGGAATATTTCACAGTTTCTGCTCTGTTTTCAGTGTATGACACCAAAACACCCACCTGATGACATCCTTTCAAGAGCAAAGGCAGGTATTTGCAGAATTCCGCTTCTTAGGGGAAGTGAGAAATTGCTGAGCTGACACCAAGTCCTGCAGTGTCCCTGTCACCTGCAGAGCCACCGCATCCTCGCCACGGTAGCGGGCATTGTGACAAAGGTTCTATGTCAGCTGGGTGTGGCAGCCAGGCGCCCCCTAGGGGATGGGGAGCCTGTCAGCCCCGGGCCTGTCACTGCCTGGTGTCCCTGCTGCCACCAGCCAGGCCTCTGAAAACTTGTCAAACCATGCCCAGACTTGGGGCCAGTTTGGCCCAAAGTCTGCAAGAGACAAGTCGGGAAGAAAGATATGGGACAGAGGGAGAAAGCGAAGGGAGCAGGAGAAAGGGAAGGAAGAATAAAAAGTAGTGTTGGGCTGCAGGAGTGAGATGGAGGAATTGCAAGAAAAGAGGCAGGAAGCAGGAGAGTGAGAGAAAAGGAAAGAAGAGACATGCAGCCAGACGAGGGCTTAGTGAGAGAGGATGGGACAGAGAACAGGATGAGAAGGACATAAGGCAAGGCTAGGACAGGCAAGGACAGGCAAGGCAAGGCTAGGCTGCAGGACATGTTTTTGCTTTATAGTTTCTAGCACATTCGTCTTCAGACGAGGAGGAAAGCCATAACACCGTATGGATTAGGCCCAAGCAAAAACCCCAGCTACTTGAGACACTTAGACTAAGCCTAAAATACCAAGATCTCTCCATAAGGATGCTTTTTATACTGTACTTCCACAATCTGCTGGCAGTACAAAAAAATAAGCTGCAGATCTCCTTAGGCTGAGTCATGGTGCTTTGGGGCAGGGACCATGCTTATCATGGGAATATTTCACAGTTTCTGCTCTGTTTTCAGTGTATGACACCAAAACACCCACCTGATGACATCCTTTCAAGAGCAAAGGCAGGTATTTTCAGAATTCCGCTTCTTAGGGGAAGTGAGAAATTGCTGAGCTGACACCAAGTCCTGCAGTGTCCCTGTCACCTGCAGAGCCACCGCATCCTCGCCACGGTAGCGGGCATTGTGACAAAGGTTCTATGTCAGCTGGGTGTGGCAGCCAGGCGCCCCCTAGGGGATGGGGAGCCTATCAGCCCCGGGCCTGTCACTGCCTGGTGTCCCTGCTGCCACCAGCCAGGCCTCTGAAAACTTGTCAAACCATGCCCAGACTTGGGGCCAGTTTGGCCCAAAGTCTGCAAGAGACAAGTCGGGAAGAAAGATATGGGACAGAGGGAGAAAGCGAAGGGAGCAGGAGAAAGGGAAGGAAGAATAAAAAGTAGTGTTGGGCTGCAGGAGTGAGATGGAGGAATTGCAAGAAAAGAGGCAGGAAGCAGGAGAGTGAGAGAAAAGGAAAGAAGAGACATGCAGCCAGACGAGGGCTTAGTGAGAGAGGATGGGACAGAGAACAGGATGAGAAGGACATAAGGCAAGGCTAGGACAGGCAAGGACAGGCAAGGCAAGGCTAGGCTGCAGGACATGTTTTTGCTTTATAGTTTCTAGCACATTCGTCTTCAGACGAGGAGGAAAGCCATAACACCGTATGGATTAGGCCCAAGCAAAAACCCCAGTTACTTGAGACACTTAGACTAAGCCTAAAATACCAAGATCTCTCCATAAGGATGGTTTTTATACTGTACTTCCACAATCTGCTGGCAGTACAAAAAAATAAGCTGCAGATCTCCTTAGGCTGAGTCATGGTGCTTTGGGGCAGGGACCATGCCTATCATGGGAATATTTCACAGTTTCTGCTCTGTTTTCAGTGTATGACACCAAAACACCCACCTGATGACATCCTTTCAAGAGCAAAGGCAGGTATTTGCAGAATTCCGCTTCTTAGGGGAAGTGAGAAATTGCTGAGCTGACACCAAGTCCTGCAGTGTCCCTGTCACCTGCAGAGCCACCGCATCCTCGCCACGGTAGCGGGCATTGTGACAAAGGTTCTATGTCAGCTGGGTGTGGCAGCCAGGCGCCCCCTAGGGGATGGGGAGCCTGTCAGCCCCGGGCCTGTCACTGCCTGCTGGCCCTGCTGCCACCAGCCAGGCCTCTGAAAACTTGTCAAACCATGCCCAGACTTGGGGCCAGTTTGGCCCAAAGTCTGCAAGAGACAAGTCGGGAAGAAAGATATGGGACAGAGGGAGAAAGCGAAGGGAGCAGGAGAAAGGGAAGGAAGAATAAAAAGTAGTGTTGGGCTGCAGGAGTGAGATGGAGGAATTGCAAGAAAAGAGGCAGGAAGCAGGAGAGTGAGAGAAAAGGAAAGAAGAGACATGCAGCCAGACGAGGGCTTAGTGAGAGAGGATGGGACAGAGAACAGGATGAGAAGGACATAAGGCAAGGCTAGGACAGGCAAGGACAGGCAAGGCAAGGCTAGGCTGCAGGACATGTTTTTGCTTTATAGTTTCTAGCACATTCGTCTTCAGACGAGGAGGAAAGCCATAACACCGTATGGATTAGGCCCAAGCAAAAACCCCAGCTACTTGAGACACTTAGACTAAGCCTAAAATACCAAGATCTCTCCATAAGGATGGTTTTTATACTGTACTTCCACAATCTGCTGGCAGTACAAAAAAATAAGCTGCAGATCTCCTTAGGCTGAGTCATGGTGCTTTGGGGCAGGGACCATGCCTATCATGGGAATATTTCACAGTTTCTGCTCTGTTTTCAGTGTATGACACCAAAACACCCACCTGATGACATCCTTTCAAGAGCAAAGGCAGCAATTTGCAGAATTCCGCTTCTTAGGGGAAGTGAGAAATTGCTGAGCTGACACCAAGTCCTGCAGTGTCCCTGTCACCTGCAGAGCCACCGCATCCTCGCCACGGTAGCGGGCATTGTGACAAAGGTTCTATGTCAGCTGGGTGTGGCAGCCAGGCGCCCCCTAGGGGATGGGGAGCCTGTCAGCCCCGGGCCTGTCACTGCCTGCTGGCCCTGCTGCCACCAGCCAGGCCTCTGAAAACTTGTCAAACCATGCCCAGACTTGGGACCAGTTTGGCCCAAAGTCTGCAAGAGACAAGTCGGGAAGAAAGATATGGGACAGAGGGAGAAAGCGAAGGGAGCAGGAGAAAGGGAAGGAAGAATAAAAAGTAGTGTTGGGCTGCAGGAGTGAGATGGAGGAATTGCAAGAAAAGAGGCAGGAAGCAGGAGAGTGAGAGAAAAGGAAAGAAGAGACATGCAGCCAGACGAGGGCTTAGTGAGAGAGGATGGGACAGAGAACAGGATGAGAAGGACATAAGGCAAGGCTAGGACAGGCAAGGACAGGCAAGGCAAGGCTAGGCTGCAGGACATGTTTTTGCTTTATAGTTTCTAGCACATTCGTCTTCAGACGAGGAGGAAAGCCATAACACCGTATGGATTAGGCCCAAGCAAAAACCCCAGCTACTTGAGACACTTAGACTAAGCCTAAAATACCAAGATCTCTCCATAAGGATGGTTTTTATACTGTACTTCCACAATCTGCTGGCAGTACAAAAAAATAAGCTGCAGATCTCCTTAGGCTGAGTCATGGTGCTTTGGGGCAGGGACCATGCCTATCATGGGAATATTTCACAGTTTCTGCTCTGTTTTCAGTGTATGACACCAAAACACCCACCTGATGACATCCTTTCAAGAGCAAAGGCAGCAATTTGCAGAATTCCGCTTCTTAGGGGAAGTGAGAAATTGCTGAGCTGACACCAAGTCCTGCAGTGTCCCTGTCACCTGCAGAGCCACCGCATCCTCGCCACGGTAGCGGGCATTGTGACAAAGGTTCTATGTCAGCTGGGTGTGGCAGCCAGGCGCCCCCTAGGGGATGGGGAGCCTGTCAGCCCCGGGCCTGTCACTGCCTGCTGGCCCTGCTGCCACCAGCCAGGCCTCTGAAAACTTGTCAAACCATGCCCAGACTTGGGGCCAGTTTGGCCCAAAGTCTGCAAGAGACAAGTCGGGAAGAAAGATATGGGACAGAGGGAGAAAGCGAAGGGAGCAGGAGAAAGGGAAGGAAGAATAAAAAGTAGTGTTGGGCTGCAGGAGTGAGATGGAGGAATTGCAAGAAAAGAGGCAGGAAGCAGGAGAGTGAGAGAAAAGGAAAGAAGAGACATGCAGCCAGACGAGGGCTTAGTGAGAGAGGATGGGACAGAGAACAGGATGAGAAGGACATAAGGCAAGGCTAGGACAGGCAAGGACAGGCAAGGCAAGGCTAGGCTGCAGGACATGTTTTTGCTTTATAGTTTCTAGCACATTCGTCTTCAGACTAGGAGGAAAGCCATAAGACCGTATGGATTAGGCCCAAGCAAAAACCCCAGCTACTTGAGACACTTAGACTAAGCCTAAAATACCAAGATCTCTCCATAAGGATGCTTTTTATACTGTACTTCCACAATCTGCTGGCAGTACCAAAAAATAAGCTGCAGATCTCCTTAGGCTGAGTCATGGTGCTTTGGGGCAGGGACCATGCCTATCATGGGAATATTTCACAGTTTCTGCTCTGTTTTCAGTGTATGACACCAAAACACCCACCTGATGACATCCTTTCAAGAGCAAAGGCAGCAATTTGCAGAATTCCGCTTCTTAGGGGAAGTGAGAAATTGCTGAGCTGACACCAAGTCCTGCAGTGTCCCTGTCACCTGCAGAGCCACCGCATCCTCGCCACGGTAGCGGGCATTGTGACAAAGGTTCTATGTCAGCTGGGTGTGGCAGCCAGGCGCCCCCTAGGGGATGGGGAGCCTGTCAGCCTCGGGCCTGTCACTGCCTGGTGTCCCTGCTGACACCAGCCAGGCCTCTGAAAACTTGTCAAACCATGCCCAGACTTGGGGCCAGTTTGGCCCAAAGTCTGCAAGAGACAAGTCGGGAAGAAAGATATGGGACAGAGGGAGAAAGCGAAGGGAGCAGGAGAAAGGGAAGGAAGAATAAAAAGTAGTGTTGGGCTGCAGGAGTGAGATGGAGGAATTGCAAGAAAAGAGGCAGGAAGCAGGAGAGTGAGAGAAAAGGAAAGAAGAGACATGCAGCCAGACGAGGGCTTAGTGAGAGAGGATGGGACAGAGAACAGGATGAGAAGGACATAAGGCAAGGCTAGGACAGGCAAGGACAGGCAAGGCAAGGCGAGGCTGCAGGACATGTTTTTGCTTTATAGTTTCTAGCACATTCGTCTTCAGACTAGGAGGAAAGCCATAAGACCGTATGGATTAGGCCCAAGCAAAAACCCCAGCTACTTGAGACACTTAGACTAAGCCTAAAATACCAAGATCTCTCCATAAGGATGCTTTTTATACTGTACTTCCACAATCTGCTGGCAGTACCAAAAAATAAGCTGCAGATCTCCTTAGGCTGAGTCATGGTGCTTTGGGGCAGGGACCATGCCTATCATGGGAATATTTCACAGTTTCTGCTCTGTTTTCAGTGTATGACACCAAAACACCCACCTGATGACATCATTTCAAGAGCAAAGGCAGCAATTTGCAGAATTCCGCTTCTTAGGGGAAGTGAGAAATTGCTGAGCTGACACCAAGTCCTGCAGTGTCCCTGTCACCTGCAGAGCCACCGCATCCTCGCCACGGTAGCGGGCATTGTGACAAAGGTTCTATGTCAGCTGGGTGTGGCAGCCAGGCGCCCCCTAGGGGATGGGGAGCCTGTCAGCCCCGGGCCTGTCACTGCCTGGTGTCCCTGCTGCCACCAGCCAGGCCTCTGAAAACTTGTCAAACCATGCCCAGACTTGGGGCCAGTTTGGCCCAAAGTCTGCAAGAGACAAGTCGGGAAGAAAGATATGGGACAGAGGGAGAAAGCGAAGGGAGCAGGAGAAAGGGAAGGAAGAATAAAAAGTAGTGTTGGGCTGCAGGAGTGAGATGGAGGAATTGCAAGAAAAGAGGCAGGAAGCAGGAGAGTGAGAGAAAAGGAAAGAAGAGACATGCAGCCAGACGAGGGCCTAGTGAGAGAGGATGGGACAGAGAACAGGATGAGAAGGACATAAGGCAAGGCTAGGACAGGCAGGGACAGGCAAGGCAAGGCGAGGCTGCAGGACATGTTTTTGCTTTATAGTTTCTAGCACATTCGTCTTCAGACGAGGAGGAAAGCCATAAGACCGTATGGATTAGGCCCAAGCAAAAACCCCAGCTACTTGAGACACTTAGACTAAGCCTAAAATACCAAGATCTCTCCATAAGGATGCTTTTTATACTGTACTTCCACAATCTGCTGGCAGTACAAAAAAATAAGCTGCAGATCTCCTTAGGCTGAGTCATGGTGCTTTGGGGCAGGGACCATGCATATCATGGGAATATTTCACAGTTTCTGCTCTGTTTTCAGTGTATGACACCAAAACACCCACCTGATGACATCCTTTCAAGAGCAAAGGCAGCAATTTGCAGAATTCCGCTTCTTAGGGGAAGTGAGAAATTGCTGAGCTGACACCAAGTCCTGCAGTGTCCCTGTCACCTGCAGAGCCACCGCATCCTCGCCACGGTAGCGGGCATTGTGACAAAGGTTCTATGTCAGCTGGGTGTGGCAGCCAGGCGCCCCCTAGGGGATGGGGAGCCTGTCAGCCCCGGGCCTGTCACTGCCTGCTGGCCCTGCTGCCACCAGCCAGGCCTCTGAAAACTTGTCAAACCATGCCCAGACTTGGGGCCAGTTTGGCCCAAAGTCTGCAAGAGACAAGTCGGGAAGAAAGATATGGGACAGAGGGAGAAAGCGAAGGGAGCAGGAGAAAGGGAAGGAAGAATAAAAAGTAGTGTTGGGCTGCAGGAGTGAGATGGAGGAATTGCAAGAAAAGAGGCAGGAAGCAGGAGAGTGAGAGAAAAGGAAAGAAGAGACATGCAGCCAGACGAGGGCTTAGTGAGAGAGGATGGGACAGAGAACAGGATGAGAAGGACATAAGGCAAGGCTAGGACAGGCAAGGACAGGCAAGGCAAGGCTAGGCTGCAGGACATGTTTTTGCTTTATAGTTTCTAGCACATTCGTCTTCAGACAAGGAGGAAAGCCGTAAGACCGTATGGATTAGGCCCAAGCAAAAACCCCAGCTACTTGAGACACTTAGACTAAGCCTAAAATACCAGGATCTCTCCATAAGGATGCTTTTTATACTGTACTTCCACAATCTGCTGGCAGTACAAAAAAATAAGCTGCAGATCTCCTTAGGCTGAGTCATGGTGCTTTGGGGCAGGGACCATGCCTATCATGGGAATATTTCACAGTTTCTGCTCTGTTTTCAGTGTATGACACCAAAACACCCACCTGATGACATCCTTTCAAGAGCAAAGGCAGCAATTTGCAGAATTCCGCTTCTTAGGGGAAGTGAGAAATTGCTGAGCTGACACCAAGTCCTGCAGTGTCCCTGTCACCTGCAGAGCCACCGCATCCTCGCCACGGTAGCGGGCATTGTGACAAAGGTTCTATGTCAGCTGGGTGTGGCAGCCAGGCGCCCCCTAGGGGATGGGGAGCCTGTCAGCCCCGGGCCTGTCACTGCCTGCTGGCCCTGCTGCCACCAGCCAGGCCTCTGAAAACTTGTCAAACCATGCCCAGACTTGGGGCCAGTTTGGCCCAAAGTCTGCAAGAGACAAGTCGGGAAGAAAGATATGGGACAGAGGGAGAAAGCGAAGGGAGCAGGAGAAAGGGAAGGAAGAATAAAAAGTAGTGTTGGGCTGCAGGAGTGAGATGGAGGAATTGCAAGAAAAGAGGCAGGAAGCAGGAGAGTGAGAGAAAAGGAAAGAAGAGACATGCAGCCAGACGAGGGCTTAGTGAGAGAGGATGGGACAGAGAACAGGATGAGAAGGACATAAGGCAAGGCTAGGACAGGCAAGGACAGGCAAGGCAAGGCTAGGCTGCAGGACATGTTTTTGCTTTATAGTTTCTAGCACATTCGTCTTCAGACGAGGAGGAAAGCCATAACACCGTATGGATTAGGCCCAAGCAAAAACCCCAGCTACTTGAGACACTTAGACTAAGCCTAAAATACCAAGATCTCTCCATAAGGATGCTTTTTATACTGTACTTCCACAATCTGCTGGCAGTACAAAAAAATAAGCTGCAGATCTCCTTAGGCTGAGTCATGGTGCTTTGGGGCAGGGACCATGCTTATCATGGGAATATTTCACAGTTTCTGCTCTGTTTTCAGTGTATGACACCAAAACACCTACCTGATGACATCCTTTCAAGAGCAAAGGCAGCAATTTGCAAAATTCCGCTTCTTAGGGGAAGTGAGAAATTGCTGAGCTGACACCAAGTCCTGCAGTGTCCCTGTCACCTGCAGAGCCACCGCATCCTCGCCACGGTAGCGGGCATTGTGACAAAGGTTCTATGTCAGCTGGGTGTGGCAGCCAGGCGCCCCCTAGGGGATGGGGAGCCTGTCAGCCCCGGGCCTGTCACTGCCTGCTGGCCCTGCTGCCACCAGCCAGGCCTCTGAAAACTTGTCAAACCATGCCCAGACTTGGGGCCAGTTTGGCCCAAAGTCTGCAAGAGACAAGTCGGGAAGAAAGATATGGGACAGAGGGAGAAAGCGAAGGGAGCAGGAGAAAGGGAAGGAAGAATAAAAAGTAGTGTTGGGCTGCAGGAGTGAGATGGAGGAATTGCAAGAAAAGAGGCAGGAAGCAGGAGAGTGAGAGAAAAGGAAAGAAGAGACATGCAGCCAGACGAGGGCTTAGTGAGAGAGGATGGGACAGAGAACAGGATGAGAAGGACATAAGGCAAGGCTAGGACAGGCAAGGACAGGCAAGGCAAGGCTAGGCTGCAGGACATGTTTTTGCTTTATAGTTTCTAGCACATTCGTCTTCAGACGAGGAGGAAAGCCATAAGACCGTATGGATTAGGCCCAAGCAAAAACCCCAGCTACTTGAGACACTTAGACTAAGCCTAAAATACCAAGATCTCTCCATAAGGATGCTTTTTATACTGTACTTCCACAATCTGCTGGCAGTACAAAAAAATAAGCTGCAGATCTCCTTAGGCTGAGTCATGGTGCTTTGGGGCAGGGACCATGCCTATCATGGGAATATTTCACAGTTTCTGCTCTGTTTTCAGTGTATGACACCAAAACACCCACCTGATGACATCCTTTCAAGAGCAAAGGCAGCAATTTGCAGAATTCCGCTTCTTAGGGGAAGTGAGAAATTGCTGAGCTGACACCAAGTCCTGCAGTGTCCCTGTCACCTGCAGAGCCACCGCATCCTCGCCACGGTAGCGGGCATTGTGACAAAGGTTCTATGTCAGCTGGGTGTGGCAGCCAGGCGCCCCCTAGGGGATGGGGAGCCTGTCAGCCCCGGGCCTGTCACTGCCTGCTGGCCCTGCTGCCACCAGCCAGGCCTCTGAAAACTTGTCAAACCATGCCCAGACTTGGGGCCAGTTTGGCCCAAAGTCTGCAAGAGACAAGTCGGGAAGAAAGATATGGGACAGAGGGAGAAAGCGAAGGGAGCAGGAGAAAGGGAAGGAAGAATAAAAAGTAGTGTTGGGCTGCAGGAGTGAGATGGAGGAATTGCAAGAAAAGAGGCAGGAAGCAGGAGAGTGAGAGAAAAGGAAAGAAGAGACATGCAGCCAGACGAGGGCTTAGTGAGAGAGGATGGGACAGAGAACAGGATGAGAAGGACATAAGGCAAGGCTAGGACAGGCAAGGACAGGCAAGGCAAGGCTAGGCTGCAGGACATGTTTTTGCTTTATAGTTTCTAGCACATTCGTCTTCAGACGAGGAGGAAAGCCATAAGACCGTATGGATTAGGCCCAAGCAAAAACCCCAGCTACTTGAGACACTTAGACTAAGCCTAAAATACCAAGATCTCTCCATAAGGATGCTTTTTATACTGTACTTCCACAATCTGCTGGCAGTACCAAAAAATAAGCTGCAGATCTCCTTAGGCTGAGTCATGGTGCTTTGGGGCAGGGACCATGCATATCATGGGAATATTTCACAGTTTCTGCTCTGTTTTCAGTGTATGACACCAAAACACCCACCTGATGACATCCTTTCAAGAGCAAAGGCAGCAATTTGCAGAATTCCGCTTCTTAGGGGAAGTGAGAAATTGCTGAGCTGACACCAAGTCCTGCAGTGTCCCTGTCACCTGCAGAGCCACCGCATCCTCGCCACGGTAGCGGGCATTGTGACAAAGGTTCTATGTCAGCTGGGTGTGGCAGCCAGGCGCCCCCTAGGGGATGGGGAGCCTGTCAGCCCCGGGCCTGTCACTGCCTGCTGGCCCTGCTGCCACCAGCCAGGCCTCTGAAAACTTGTCAAACCATGCCCAGACTTGGGGCCAGTTTGGCCCAAAGTCTGCAAGAGACAAGTCGGGAAGAAAGATATGGGACAGAGGGAGAAAGCGAAGGGAGCAGGAGAAAGGGAAGGAAGAATAAAAAGTAGTGTTGGGCTGCAGGAGTGAGATGGAGGAATTGCAAGAAAAGAGGCAGGAAGCAGGAGAGTGAGAGAAAAGGAAAGAAGAGACATGCAGCCAGACGAGGGCTTAGTGAGAGAGGATGGGACAGAGAACAGGATGAGAAGGACATAAGGCAAGGCTAGGACAGGCAAGGACAGGCAAGGCAAGGCTAGGCTGCAGGACATGTTTTTGCTTTATAGTTTCTAGCACATTCGTCTTCAGACTAGGAGGAAAGCCATAAGACCGTATGGATTAGGCCCAAGCAAAAACCCCAGCTACTTGAGACACTTAGACTAAGCCTAAAATACCAAGATCTCTCCATAAGGATGCTTTTTATACTGTACTTCCACAATCTGCTGGCAGTACCAAAAAATAAGCTGCAGATCTCCTTAGGCTGAGTCATGGTGCTTTGGGGCAGGGACCATGCCTATCATGGGAATATTTCACAGTTTCTGCTCTGTTTTCAGTGTATGACACCAAAACACCCACCTGATGACATCCTTTCAAGAGCAAAGGCAGCAATTTGCAGAATTCCGCTTCTTAGGGGAAGTGAGAAATTGCTGAGCTGACACCAAGTCCTGCAGTGTCCCTGTCACCTGCAGAGCCACCGCATCCTCGCCACGGTAGCGGGCATTGTGACAAAGGTTCTATGTCAGCTGGGTGTGGCAGCCAGGCGCCCCCTAGGGGATGGGGAGCCTGTCAGCCTCGGGCCTGTCACTGCCTGGTGTCCCTGCTGCCACCAGCCAGGCCTCTGAAAACTTGTCAAACCATGCCCAGACTTGGGGCCAGTTTGGCCCAAAGTCTGCAAGAGACAAGTCGGGAAGAAAGATATGGGACAGAGGGAGAAAGCTAAGGGAGCAGGAGAAAGGGAAGGAAGAATAAAAAGTAGTGTTGGGCTGCAGGAGTGAGATGGAGGAATTGCAAGAAAAGAGGCAGGAAGCAGGAGAGTGAGAGAAAAGGAAAGAAGAGACATGCAGCCAGACGAGGGCTTAGTGAGAGAGGATGGGACAGAGAACAGGATGAGAAGGACATAAGGCAAGGCTAGGACAGGCAAGGACAGGCAAGGCAAGGCTAGGCTGCAGGACATGTTTTTGCTTTATAGTTTCTAGCACATTCGTCTTCAGACGAGGAGGAAAGCCATAAGACCGTATGGATTAGGCCCAAGCAAAAACCCCAGCTACTTGAGACACTTAGACTAAGCCTAAAATACCAAGATCTCTCCATAAGGATGCTTTTTATACTGTACTTCCACAATCTGCTGGCAGTACAAAAAAATAAGCTGCAGATCTCCTTAGGCTGAGTCATGGTGCTTTGGGGCAGGGACCATGCCTATCATGGGAATATTTCACAGTTTCTGCTCTGTTTTCAGTGTATGACACCAAAACACCCACCTGATGACATCCTTTCAAGAGCAAAGGCAGCAATTTGCAGAATTCCGCTTCTTAGGGGAAGTGAGAAATTGCTGAGCTGACACCAAGTCCTGCAGTGTCCCTGTCACCTGCAGAGCCACCGCATCCTCGCCACGGTAGCGGGCATTGTGACAAAGGTTCTATGTCAGCTGGGTGTGGCAGCCAGGCGCCCCCTAGGGGATGGGGAGCCTGTCAGCCTCGGGCCTGTCACTGCCTGGTGTCCCTGCTGCCACCAGCCAGGCCTCTGAAAACTTGTCAAACCATGCCCAGACTTGGGGCCAGTTTGGCCCAAAGTCTGCAAGAGACAAGTCGGGAAGAAAGATATGGGACAGAGGGAGAAAGCTAAGGGAGCAGGAGAAAGGGAAGGAAGAATAAAAAGTAGTGTTGGGCTGCAGGAGTGAGATGGAGGAATTGCAAGAAAAGAGGCAGGAAGCAGGAGAGTGAGAGAAAAGGAAAGAAGAGACATGCAGCCAGACGAGGGCTTAGTGAGAGAGGATGGGACAGAGAACAGGATGAGAAGGACATAAGGCAAGGCTAGGACAGGCAAGGACAGGCAAGGCAAGGCTAGGCTGCAGGACAGGTTTTTGCTTTATAGTTTCTAGCACATTCGTCTTCAGACGAGGAGGAAAGCCATAAGACCGTATGGATTAGGCCCAAGCAAAAACCCCAGCTACTTGAGACACTTAGACTAAGCCTAAAATACCAAGATCTCTCCATAAGGATGCTTTTTATACTGTACTTCCACAATCTGCTGGCAGTACAAAAAAATAAGCTGCAGATCTCCTTAGGCTGAGTCATGGTGCTTTGGGGCAGGGACCATGCCTATCATGGGAATATTTCACAGTTTCTGCTCTGTTTTCAGTGTATGACACCAAAACACCCACCTGATGACATCCTTTCAAGAGCAAAGGCAGCAATTTGCAGAATTCCGCTTCTTAGGGGAAGTGAGAAATTGCTGAGCTGACACCAAGTCCTGCAGTGTCCCTGTCACCTTCAGAGCCACCGCATCCTCGCCACGGTAGCGGGCATTGTGACAAAGGTTCTATGTCAGCTGGGTGTGGCAGCCAGGCGCCAACTAGGGGATGGGGAGCCTGTCAGCCCCGGGCCTGTCACTGCCTGCTGGCCCTGCTGCCACCAGCCAGGCCTCTGAAAACTTGTCAAACCATGCCCAGACTTGGGGCCAGTTTGGCCCAAAGTCTGCAAGAGACAAGTCGGGAAGAAAGATATGGGACAGAGGGAGAAAGCGAAGGGAGCAGGAGAAAGGGAAGGAAGAATAAAAAGTAGTGTTGGGCTGCAGGAGTGAGATGGAGGAATTGCAAGAAAAGAGGCAGGAAGCAGGAGAGTGAGAGAAAAGGAAAGAAGAGACATGCAGCCAGACGAGGGCTTAGTGAGAGAGGATGGGACAGAGAACAGGATGAGAAGGACATAAGGCAAGGCTAGGACAGGCAAGGACAGGCAAGGCAAGGCTAGGCTGCAGGACATGTTTTTGCTTTATAGTTTCTAGCACATTCGTCTTCAGACGAGGAGGAAAGCCATAACACCGTATGGATTAGGCCCAAGCAAAAACCCCAGCTACTTGAGACACTTAGACTAAGCCTAAAATACCAAGATCTCTCCATAAGGATGGTTTTTATACTGTACTTCCACAATCTGCTGGCAGTACAAAAAAATAAGCTGCAGATCTCCTTAGGCTGAGTCATGGTGCTTTGGGGCAGGGACCATGCCTATCATGGGAATATTTCACAGTTTCTGCTCTGTTTTCAGTGTATGACACCAAAACACCCACCTGATGACATCCTTTCAAGAGCAAAGGCAGCAATTTGCAGAATTCCGCTTCTTAGGGGAAGTGAGAAATTGCTGAGCTGACACCAAGTCCTGCAGTGTCCCTGTCACCTGCAGAGCCACCGCATCCTCGCCACGGTAGCGGGCATTGTGACAAAGGTTCTATGTCAGCTGGGTGTGGCAGCCAGGCGCCCCCTAGGGGATGGGGAGCCTGTCAGCCCCGGGCCTGTCACTGCCTGCTGGCCCTGCTGCCACCAGCCAGGCCTCTGAAAACTTGTCAAACCATGCCCAGACTTGGGGCCAGTTTGGCCCAAAGTCTGCAAGAGACAAGTCGGGAAGAAAGATATGGGACAGAGGGAGAAAGCGAAGGGAGCAGGAGAAAGGGAAGGAAGAATAAAAAGTAGTGTTGGGCTGCAGGAGTGAGATGGAGGAATTGCAAGAAAAGAGGCAGGAAGCAGGAGAGTGAGAGAAAAGGAAAGAAGAGACATGCAGCCAGACGAGGGCTTAGTGAGAGAGGATGGGACAGAGAACAGGATGAGAAGGACATAAGGCAAGGCTAGGACAGGCAAGGACAGGCAAGGCAAGGCTAGGCTGCAGGACATGTTTTTGCTTTATAGTTTCTAGCACATTCGTCTTCAGACTAGGAGGAAAGCCATAAGACCGTATGGATTAGGCCCAAGCAAAAACCCCAGCTACTTGAGACACTTAGACTAAGCCTAAAATACCAAGATCTCTCCATAAGGATGCTTTTTATACTGTACTTCCACAATCTGCTGGCAGTACCAAAAAATAAGCTGCAGATCTCCTTAGGCTGAGTCATGGTGCTTTGGGGCAGGGACCATGCCTATCATGGGAATATTTCACAGTTTCTGCTCTGTTTTCAGTGTATGACACCAAAACACCCACCTGATGACATCCTTTCAAGAGCAAAGGCAGCAATTTGCAGAATTCCGCTTCTTAGGGGAAGTGAGAAATTGCTGAGCTGACACCAAGTCCTGCAGTGTCCCTGTCACCTGCAGAGCCACCGCATCCTCGCCACGGTAGCGGGCATTGTGACAAAGGTTCTATGTCAGCTGGGTGTGGCAGCCAGGCGCCCCCTAGGGGATGGGGAGCCTGTCAGCCTCGGGCCTGTCACTGCCTGGTGTCCCTGCTGCCACCAGCCACGCCTCTGAAAACTTGTCAAACCATGCCCAGACTTGGGGCCAGTTTGGCCCAAAGTCTGCAAGAGACAAGTCGGGAAGAAAGATATGGGACAGAGGGAGAAAGCGAAGGGAGCAGGAGAAAGGGAAGGAAGAATAAAAAGTAGTGTTGGGCTGCAGGAGTGAGATGGAGGAATTGCAAGAAAAGAGGCAGGAAGCAGGAGAGTGAGAGAAAAGGAAAGAAGAGACATGCAGCCAGACGAGGGCTTAGTGAGAGAGGATGGGACAGAGAACAGGATGAGAAGGACATAAGGCAAGGCTAGGACAGGCAAGGACAGGCAAGGCAAGGCGAGGCTGCAGGACATGTTTTTGCTTTATAGTTTCTAGCACATTCGTCTTCAGACTAGGAGGAAAGCCATAAGACCGTATGGATTAGGCCCAAGCAAAAACCCCAGCTACTTGAGACACTTAGACTAAGCCTAAAATACCAAGATCTCTCCATAAGGATGCTTTTTATACTGTACTTCCACAATCTGCTGGCAGTACCAAAAAATAAGCTGCAGATCTCCTTAGGCTGAGTCATGGTGCTTTGGGGCAGGGACCATGCCTATCATGGGAATATTTCACAGTTTCTGCTCTGTTTTCAGTGTATGACACCAAAACACCCACCTGATGACATCCTTTCAAGAGCAAAGGCAGCAATTTGCAGAATTCCGCTTCTTAGGGGAAGTGAGAAATTGCTGAGCTGACACCAAGTCCTGCAGTGTCCCTGTCACCTGCAGAGCCACCGCATCCTCGCCACGGTAGCGGGCATTGTGACAAAGGTTCTATGTCAGCTGGGTGTGGCAGCCAGGCGCCCCCTAGGGGATGGGGAGCCTGTCAGCCTCGGGCCTGTCACTGCCTGCTGTCCCTGCTGCCACCAGCCAGGCCTCTGAAAACTTGTCAAACCATGCCCAGACTTGGGGCCAGTTTGGCCCAAAGTCTGCAAGAGACAAGTCGGGAAGAAAGATATGGGACAGAGGGAGAAAGCGAAGGGAGCAGGAGAAAGGGAAGGAAGAATAAAAAGTAGTGTTGGGCTGCAGGAGTGAGATGGAGGAATTGCAAGAAAAGAGGCAGGAAGCAGGAGAGTGAGAGAAAAGGAAAGAAGAGACATGCAGCCAGACGAGGGCTTAGTGAGAGAGGATGGGACAGAGAACAGGATGAGAAGGACATAAGGCAAGGCTAGGACAGGCAAGGACAGGCAAGGCAAGGCGAGGCTGCAGGACATGTTTTTGCTTTATAGTTTCTAGCACATTCGTCTTCAGACTAGGAGGAAAGCCATAAGACCGTATGGATTAGGCCCAAGCAAAAACCCCAGCTACTTGAGACACTTAGACTAAGCCTAAAATACCAAGATCTCTCCATAAGGATGCTTTTTATACTGTACTTCCACAATCTGCTGGCAGTACCAAAAAATAAGCTGCAGATCTCCTTAGGCTGAGTCATGGTGCTTTGGGGCAGGGACCATGCCTATCATGGGAATATTTCACAGTTTCTGCTCTGTTTTCAGTGTATGACACCAAAACACCCACCTGATGACATCCTTTCAAGAGCAAAGGCAGCAATTTGCAGAATTCCGCTTCTTAGGGGAAGTGAGAAATTGCTGAGCTGACACCAAGTCCTGCAGTGTCCCTGTCACCTGCAGAGCCACCGCATCCTCGCCACGGTAGCGGGCATTGTGACAAAGGTTCTATGTCAGCTGGGTGTGGCAGCCAGGCGCCCCCTAGGGGATGGGGAGCCTGTCAGCCCCGGGCCTGTCACTGCCTGCTGGCCCTGCTGCCACCAGCCAGGCCTCTGAAAACTTGTCAAACCATGCCCAGACTTGGGGCCAGTTTGGCCCAAAGTCTGCAAGAGACAAGTCGGGAAGAAAGATATGGGACAGAGGGAGAAAGCGAAGGGAGCAGGAGAAAGGGAAGGAAGAATAAAAAGTAGTGTTGGGCTGCAGGAGTGAGATGGAGGAATTGCAAGAAAAGAGGCAGGAAGCAGGAGAGTGAGAGAAAAGGAAAGAAGAGACATGCAGCCAGACGAGGGCCTAGTGAGAGAGGATGGGACAGAGAACAGGATGAGAAGGACATAAGGCAAGGCTAGGACAGGCAGGGACAGGCAAGGCAAGGCGAGGCTGCAGGACATGTTTTTGCTTTATAGTTTCTAGCACATTCGTCTTCAGACTAGGAGGAAAGCCATAAGACCGTATGGATTAGGCCCAAGCAAAAACCCCAGCTACTTGAGACACTTAGACTAAGCCTAAAATACCAAGATCTCTCCATAAGGATGCTTTTTATACTGTACTTCCACAATCTGCTGGCAGTACCAAAAAATAAGCTGCAGATCTCCTTAGGCTGAGTCATGGTGCTTTGGGGCAGGGACCATGCCTATCATGGGAATATTTCACAGTTTCTGCTCTGTTTTCAGTGTATGACACCAAAACACCCACCTGATGACATCCTTTCAAGAGCAAAGGCAGCAATTTGCAGAATTCCGCTTCTTAGGGGAAGTGAGAAATTGCTGAGCTGACACCAAGTCCTGCAGTGTCCCTGTCACCTGCAGAGCCACCGCATCCTCGCCACGGTAGCGGGCATTGTGACAAAGGTTCTATGTCAGCTGGGTGTGGCAGCCAGGCGCCCCCTAGGGGATGGGGAGCCTGTCAGCCCCGGGCCTGTCACTGCCTGCTGGCCCTGCTGCCACCAGCCAGGCCTCTGAAAACTTGTCAAACCATGCCCAGACTTGGGGCCAGTTTGGCCCAAAGTCTGCAAGAGACAAGTCGGGAAGAAAGATATGGGACAGAGGGAGAAAGCGAAGGGAGCAGGAGAAAGGGAAGGAAGAATAAAAAGTAGTGTTGGGCTGCAGGAGTGAGATGGAGGAATTGCAAGAAAAGAGGCAGGAAGCAGGAGAGTGAGAGAAAAGGAAAGAAGAGACATGCAGCCAGACGAGGGCCTAGTGAGAGAGGATGGGACAGAGAACAGGATGAGAAGGACATAAGGCAAGGCTAGGACAGGCAGGGACAGGCAAGGCAAGGCGAGGCTGCAGGACATGTTTTTGCTTTATAGTTTCTAGCACATTCGTCTTCAGACTAGGAGGAAAGCCATAAGACCGTATGGATTAGGCCCAAGCAAAAACCCCAGCTACTTGAGACACTTAGACTAAGCCTAAAATACCAAGATCTCTCCATAAGGATGGTTTTTATACTGTACTTCCACAATCTGCTGGCAGTACAAAAAAATAAGCTGCAGATCTCCTTAGGCTGAGTCATGGTGCTTTGGGGCAGGGACCATGCCTATCATGGGAATATTTCACAGTTTCTGCTCTGTTTTCAGTGTATGACACCAAAACACCCACCTGATGACATCCTTTCAAGAGCAAAGGCAGCAATTTGCAGAATTCCGCTTCTTAGGGGAAGTGAGAAATTGCTGAGCTGACACCAAGTCCTGCAGTGTCCCTGTCACCTGCAGAGCCACCGCATCCTCGCCACGGTAGCGGGCATTGTGACAAAGGTTCTATGTCAGCTGGGTGTGGCAGCCAGGCGCCCCCTAGGGGATGGGGAGCCTGTCAGCCCCGGGCCTGTCACTGCCTGCTGGCCCTGCTGCCACCAGCCAGGCCTCTGAAAACTTGTCAAACCATGCCCAGACTTGGGGCCAGTTTGGCCCAAAGTCTGCAAGAGACAAGTCGGGAAGAAAGATATGGGACAGAGGGAGAAAGCGAAGGGAGCAGGAGAAAGGGAAGGAAGAATAAAAAGTAGTGTTGGGCTGCAGGAGTGAGATGGAGGAATTGCAAGAAAAGAGGCAGGAAGCAGGAGAGTGAGAGAAAAGGAAAGAAGAGACATGCAGCCAGACGAGGGCTTAGTGAGAGAGGATGGGACAGAGAACAGGATGAGAAGAACATAAGGCAAGGCTAGGACAGGCAAGGACAGGCAAGGCAAGGCGAGGCTGCAGGACATGTTTTTGCTTTATAGTTTCTAGCACATTCGTCTTCAGACGAGGAGGAAAGCCATAAGACCGTATGGATTAGGCCCAAGCAAAAACCCCAGCTACTTGAGACACTTAGACTAAGCCTAAAATACCAAGATCTCTCCATAAGGATGCTTTTTATACTGTACTTCCACAATCTGCTGGCAGTACCAAAAAATAAGCTGCAGATCTCCTTAGGCTGAGTCATGGTGCTTTGGGGCAGGGACCATGCCTATCATGGGAATATTTCACAGTTTCTGCTCTGTTTTCAGTGTATGACACCAAAACACCCACCTCATGACATCCTTTCAAGAGCAAAGGCAGCAATTTGCAGAATTCCGCTTCTTAGGGGAAGTGAGAAATTGCTGAGCTGACACCAAGTCCTGCAGTGTCCCTGTCACCTGCAGAGCCACCGCATCCTCGCCACGGTAGCGGGCATTGTGACAAAGGTTCTATGTCAGCTGGGTGTGGCAGCCAGGCGCCCCCTAGGGGATGGGGAGCCTGTCAGCCCCGGGCCTGTCACTGCCTGCTGGCCCTGCTGCCACCAGCCAGGCCTCTGAAAACTTGTCAAACCATGCCCAGACTTGGGGCCAGTTTGGCCCAAAGTCTGCAAGAGACAAGTCGGGAAGAAAGATATGGGACAGAGGGAGAAAGCGAAGGGAGCAGGAGAAAGGGAAGGAAGAATAAAAAGTAGTGTTGGGCTGCAGGAGTGAGATGGAGGAATTGCAAGAAAAGAGGCAGGAAGCAGGAGAGTGAGAGAAAAGGAAAGAAGAGACATGCAGCCAGACGAGGGCCTAGTGAGAGAGGATGGGACAGAGAACAGGATGAGAAGGACATAAGGCAAGGCTAGGACAGGCAGGGACAGGCAAGGCAAGGCGAGGCTGCAGGACATGTTTTTGCTTTATAGTTTCTAGCACATTCGTCTTCAGACGAGGAGGAAAGCCATAAGACCGTATGGATTAGGCCCAAGCAAAAACCCCAGCTACTTGAGACACTTAGACTAAGCCTAAAATACCAAGATCTCTCCATAAGGATGCTTTTTATACTGTACTTCCACAATCTGCTGGCAGTACCAAAAAATAAGCTGCAGATCTCCTTAGGCTGAGTCATGGTGCTTTGGGGCAGGGACCATGCCTATCATGGGAATATTTCACAGTTTCTGCTCTGTTTTCAGTGTATGACACCAAAACACCCACCTGATGACATCCTTTCAAGAGCAAAGGCAGCAATTTGCAGAATTCCGCTTCTTAGGGGAAGTGAGAAATTGCTGAGCTGACACCAAGTCCTGCAGTGTCCCTGTCACCTGCAGAGCCACCGCATCCTCGCCACGGTAGCGGGCATTGTGACAAAGGTTCTATGTCAGCTGGGTGTGGCAGCCAGGCGCCCCCTAGGGGATGGGGAGCCTGTCAGCCCCGGGCCTGTCACTGCCTGCTGGCCCTGCTGCCACCAGCCAGGCCTCTGAAAACTTGTCAAACCATGCCCAGACTTGGGGCCAGTTTGGCCCAAAGTCTGCAAGAGACAAGTCGGGAAGAAAGATATGGGACAGAGGGAGAAAGCGAAGGGAGCAGGAGAAAGGGAAGGAAGAATAAAAAGTAGTGTTGGGCTGCAGGAGTGAGATGGAGGAATTGCAAGAAAAGAGGCAGGAAGCAGGAGAGTGAGAGAAAAGGAAAGAAGAGACATGCAGCCAGACGAGGGCTTAGTGAGAGAGGATGGGACAGAGAACAGGATGAGAAGAACATAAGGCAAGGCTAGGACAGGTAAGGACAGGCAAGGCAAGGCTAGGCTGCAGGACATGTTTTTGCTTTATAGTTTCTAGCACATTCGTCTTCAGACGAGGAGGAAAGCCATAAGACCGTATGGATTAGGCCCAAGCAAAAACCCCAGCTACTTGAGACACTTAGACTAAGCCTAAAATACCAAGATCTCTCCATAAGGATGCTTTTTATACTGTACTTCCACAATCTGCTGGCAGTACCAAAAAATAAGCTGCAGATCTCCTTAGGCTGAGTCATGGTGCTTTGGGGCAGGGACCATGCCTATCATGGGAATATTTCACAGTTTCTGCTCTGTTTTCAGTGTATGACACCAAAACACCCACCTGATGACATCCTTTCAAGAGCAAAGGCAGCAATTTGCAGAATTCCGCTTCTTAGGGGAAGTGAGAAATTGCTGAGCTGACACCAAGTCCTGCAGTGTCCCTGTCACCTGCAGAGCCACCGCATCCTCGCCACGGTAGCGGGCATTGTGACAAAGGTTCTATGTCAGCTGGGTGTGGCAGCCAGGCGCCCCCTAGGGGATGGGGAGCCTGTCAGCCCCGGGCCTGTCACTGCCTGCTGGCCCTGCTGCCACCAGCCAGGCCTCTGAAAACTTGTCAAACCATGCCCAGACTTGGGGCCAGTTTGGCCCAAAGTCTGCAAGAGACAAGTCGGGAAGAAAGATATGGGACAGAGGGAGAAAGCGAAGGGAGCAGGAGAAAGGGAAGGAAGAATAAAAAGTAGTGTTGGGCTGCAGGAGTGAGATGGAGGAATTGCAAGAAAAGAGGCAGGAAGCAGGAGAGTGAGAGAAAAGGAAAGAAGAGACATGCAGCCAGACGAGGGCCTAGTGAGAGAGGACGGGACAGAGAACAGGATGAGAAGGACATAAGGCAAGGCTAGGACAGGCAGGGACAGGCAAGGCAAGGCGAGGCTGCAGGACATGTTTTTGCATTATAGTTTCTAGCACATTCGTCTTCAGACTAGGAGGAAAGCCATAAGACCGTATGGATTAGGCCCAAGCAAAAACCCCAGCTACTTGAGACACTTAGACTAAGCCTAAAATACCAAGATCTCTCCTTAAGGATGGTTTTTATACTGTACTTCCACAATCTGCTGGCAGTACCAAAAAATAAGCTGCAGATCTCCTTAGGCTGAGTCATGGTGCTTTGGGGCAGGGACCATGCCTATCATGGGAATATTTCACAGTTTCTGCTCTGTTTTCAGTGTATGACACCAAAACACCCACCTGATGACATCCTTTCAAGAGCAAAGGCAGCAATTTGCAGAATTCCGCTTCTTAGGGGAAGTGAGAAATTGCTGAGCTGACACCAAGTCCTGCAGTGTCCCTGTCACCTGCAGAGCCACCGCATCCTCGCCACGGTAGCGGGCATTGTGACAAAGGTTCTATGTCAGCTGGGTGTGGCAGCCAGGCGCCCCCTAGGGGATGGGGAGCCTGTCAGCCCCGGGCCTGTCACTGCCTGCTGGCCCTGCTGCCACCAGCCAGGCCTCTGAAAACTTGTCAAACCATGCCCAGACTTGGGGCCAGTTTGGCCCAAAGTCTGCAAGAGACAAGTCGGGAAGAAAGATATGGGACAGAGGGAGAAAGCGAAGGGAGCAGGAGAAAGGGAAGGAAGAATAAAAAGTAGTGTTGGGCTGCAGGAGTGAGATGGAGGAATTGCAAGAAAAGAGGCAGGAAGCAGGAGAGTGAGAGAAAAGGAAAGAAGAGACATGCAGCCAGACGAGGGCCTAGTGAGAGAGGATGGGACAGAGAACAGGATGAGAAGGACATAAGGCAAGGCTAGGACAGGCAGGGACAGGCAAGGCAAGGCGAGGCTGCAGGACATGTTTTTGCTTTATAGTTTCTAGCACATTCGTCTTCAGACTAGGAGGAAAGCCATAAGACCGTATGGATTAGGCCCAAGCAAAAACCCCAGCTACTTGAGACACTTAGACTAAGCCTAAAATACCAAGATCTCTCAATAAGGATGCTTTTTATACTGTACTTCCACAATCTGCTGGCAGTACAAAAAAATAAGCTGCAGATCTCCTTAGGCTGAGTCATGGTGCTTTGGGGCAGGGACCATGCCTATCATGGGAATATTTCACAGTTTCTGCTCTGTTTTCAGTGTATGACACCAAAACACCCACCTGATGACATCCTTTCAAGAGCAAAGGCAGCAATTTGCAGAATTCCGCTTCTTAGGGGAAGTGAGAAATTGCTGAGCTGACACCAAGTCCTGCAGTGTCCCTGTCACCTGCAGAGCCACCGCATCCTCGCCACGGTAGCGGGCATTGTGACAAAGGTTCTATGTCAGCTGGGTGTGGCAGCCAGGCGCCCCCTAGGGGATGGGGAGCCTGTCAGCCCCGGGCCTGTCACTGCCTGCTGGCCCTGGTGCCACCAGCCAGGCCTCTGAAAACTTGTCAAACCATGCCCAGACTTGGGGCCAGTTTGGCCCAAAGTCTGCAAGAGACAAGTCGGGAAGAAAGATATGGGACAGAGGGAGAAAGCGAAGGGAGCAGGAGAAAGGGAAGGAAGAATAAAAAGTAGTGTTGGGCTGCAGGAGTGAGATGGAGGAATTGCAAGAAAAGAGGCAGGAAGCAGGAGAGTGAGAGAAAAGGAAAGAAGAGACATGCAGCCAGACGAGGGCCTAGTGAGAGAGGATGGGACAGAGAACAGGATGAGAAGGACATAAGGCAAGGCTAGGACAGGCAGGGACAGGCAAGGCAAGGCGAGGCTGCAGGACATGTTTTTGCTTTATAGTTTCTAGCACATTCGTCTTCAGACTAGGAGGAAAGCCATAAGACCGTATGGATTAGGCCCAAGCAAAAACCCCAGCTACTTGAGACACTTAGACTAAGCCTAAAATACCAAGATCTCTCCATAAGGATGCTTTTTATACTGTACTTCCACAATCTGCTGGCAGTACCAAAAAATAAGCTGCAGATCTCCTTAGGCTGAGTCATGGTGCTTTGGGGCAGGGACCATGCCTATCATGGGAATATTTCACAGTTTCTGCTCTGTTTTCAGTGTATGACACCAAAACACCCACCTGATGACATCCTTTCAAGAGCAAAGGCAGCAATTTGCAGAATTCCGCTTCTTAGGGGAAGTGAGAAATTGCTGAGCTGACACCAAGTCCTGCAGTGTCCCTGTCACCTGCAGAGCCACCGCATCCTCGCCACGGTAGCGGGCATTGTGACAAAGGTTCTATGTCAGCTGGGTGTGGCAGCCAGGCGCCCCCTAGGGGATGGGGAGCCTGTCAGCCCCGGGCCTGTCACTGCCTGCTGGCCCTGCTGCCACCAGCCAGGCCTCTGAAAACTTGTCAAACCATGCCCAGACTTGGGGCCAGTTTGGCCCAAAGTCTGCAAGAGACAAGTCGGGAAGAAAGATATGGGACAGAGGGAGAAAGCGAAGGGAGCAGGAGAAAGGGAAGGAAGAATAAAAAGTAGTGTTGGGCTGCAGGAGTGAGATGGAGGAATTGCAAGAAAAGAGGCAGGAAGCAGGAGAGTGAGAGAAAAGGAAAGAAGAGACATGCAGCCAGACGAGGGCCTAGTGAGAGAGGATGGGACAGAGAACAGGATGAGAAGGACATAAGGCAAGGCTAGGACAGGCAGGGACAGGCAAGGCAAGGCGAGGCTGCAGGACATGTTTTTGCTTTATAGTTTCTAGCACATTCGTCTTCAGACGAGGAGGAAAGCCATAAGACCGTATGGATTAGGCCCAAGCAAAAACCCCAGCTACTTGAGACACTTAGACTAAGCCTAAAATACCAAGATCTCTCCATAAGGATGCTTTTTATACTGTACTTCCACAATCTGCTGGCAGTACCAAAAAATAAGCTGCAGATCTCCTTAGGCTGAGTCATGGTGCTTTGGGGCAGGGACCATGCCTATCATGGGAATATTTCACAGTTTCTGCTCTGTTTTCAGTGTATGACACCAAAACACCCACCTGATGACATCCTTTCAAGAGCAAAGGCAGCAATTTGCAGAATTCCGCTTCTTAGGGGAAGTGAGAAATTGCTGAGCTGACACCAAGTCCTGCAGTGTCCCTGTCACCTGCAGAGCCACCGCATCCTCGCCACGGTAGCGGGCATTGTGACAAAGGTTCTATGTCAGCTGGGTGTGGCAGCCAGGCGCCCCCTAGGGGATGGGGAGCCTGTCAGCCCCGGGCCTGTCACTGCCTGCTGGCCCTGCTGCCACCAGCCAGGCCTCTGAAAACTTGTCAAACCATGCCCAGACTTGGGGCCAGTTTGGCCCAAAGTCTGCAAGAGACAAGTCGGGAAGAAAGATATGGGACAGAGGGAGAAAGCAAAGGGAGCAGGAGAAAGGGAAGGAAGAATAAAAAGTAGTGTTGGGCTGCAGGAGTGAGATGGAGGAATTGCAAGAAAAGAGGCAGGAAGCAGGAGAGTGAGAGAAAAGGAAAGAAGAGACATGCAGCCAGACGAGGGCCTAGTGAGAGAGGATGGGACAGAGAACAGGATGAGAAGGACATAAGGCAAGGCTAGGACAGGCAGGGACAGGCAAGGCAAGGCGAGGCTGCAGGACATGTTTTTGCTTTATAGTTTCTAGCACATTCGTCTTCAGACTAGGAGGAAAGCCATAAGACCGTATGGATTAGGCCCAAGCAAAAACCCCAGCTACTTGAGACACTTAGACTAAGCCTAAAATACCAAGATCTCTCCATAAGGATGCTTTTTATACTGTACTTCCACAATCTGCTGGCAGTACCAAAAAATAAGCTGCAGATCTCCTTAGGCTGAGTCATGGTGCTTTGGGGCAGGGACCATGCATATCATGGGAATATTTCACAGTTTCTGCTCTGTTTTCAGTGTATGACACCAAAACACCCACCTGATGACATCGTTTCAAGAGCAAAGGCAGCAATTTGCAGAATTCCGCTTCTTAGGGGAAGTGAGAAATTGCTGAGCTGACACCAAGTCCTGCAGTGTCCCTGTCACCTGCAGAGCCACCGCATCCTCGCCACGGTAGCGGGCATTGTGACAAAGGTTCTATGTCAGCTGGGTGTGGCAGCCAGGCGCCCCCTAGGGGATGGGGAGCCTGTCAGCCCCGGGCCTGTCACTGCCTGCTGGCCCTGCTGCCACCAGCCAGGCCTCTGAAAACTTGTCAAACCATGCCCAGACTTGGGGCCAGTTTGGCCCAAAGTCTGCAAGAGACAAGTCGGGAAGAAAGATATGGGACAGAGGGAGAAAGCGAAGGGAGCAGGAGAAAGGGAAGGAAGAATAAAAAGTAGTGTTGGGCTGCAGGAGTGAGATGGAGGAATTGCAAGAAAAGAGGCAGGAAGCAGGAGAGTGAGAGAAAAGGAAAGAAGAGACATGCAGCCAGACGAGGGCTTAGTGAGAGAGGATGGGACAGAGAACAGGATGAGAAGGACATAAGGCAAGGCTAGGACAGGCAAGGACAGGCAAGGCAAGGCTAGGCTGCAGGACATGTTTTTGCTTTATAGTTTCTAGCACATTCGTCTTCAGACGAGGAGGAAAGCCATAAGACCGTATGGATTAGGCCCAAGCAAAAACCCCAGCTACTTGAGACACTTAGACTAAGCCTAAAATACCAAGATCTCTCCATAAGGATGCTTTTTATACTGTACTTCCACAATCTGCTGGCAGTACCAAAAAATAAGCTGCAGATCTCCTTAGGCTTAGTCATGGTGCTTTGGGGCAGGGACCATGCCTATCATGGGAATATTTCACAGTTTCTGCTCTGTTTTCAGTGTATGACACCAAAACACCCACCTGATGACATCCTTTCAAGAGCAAAGGCAGGTATTTGCAGAATTCCGCTTCTTAGGGGAAGTGAGAAATTGCTGAGCTGACACCAAGTCCTGCAGTGTCCCTGTCACCTGCAGAGCCACCGCATCCTCGCCACGGTAGCGGGCATTGTGACAAAGGTTCTATGTCAGCTGGGTGTGGCAGCCAGGCGCCCCCTAGGGGATGGGGAGCCTGTCAGCCCCGGGCCTGTCACTGCCTGCTGGCCCTGCTGCCACCAGCCAGGCCTCTGAAAACTTGTCAAACCATGCCCAGACTTGGGGCCAGTTTGGCCCAAAGTCTGCAAGAGACAAGTCGGGAAGAAAGATATGGGACAGAGGGAGAAAGCGAAGGGAGCAGGAGAAAGGGAAGGAAGAATAAAAAGTAGTGTTGGGCTGCAGGAGTGAGATGGAGGAATTGCAAGAAAAGAGGCAGGAAGCAGGAGAGTGAGAGAAAAGGAAAGAAGAGACATGCAGCCAGACGAGGGCTTAGTGAGAGAGGATGGGACAGAGAACAGGATGAGAAGGACATAAGGCAAGGCTAGGACAGGCAAGGACAGGCAAGGGAAGGCTAGGCTGCAGGACATGTTTTTGCTTTATAGTTTCTAGCACATTTGTCTTCAGACTAGGAGGAAAGCCATAAGACCGTATGGATTAGGCCCAAGCAAAAACCCCAGCTACTTGAGACACTTAGACTAAGCCTAAAATACCAAGATCTCTCCATAAGGATGCTTTTTATACTGTACTTCCACAATCTGCTGGCAGTACAAAAAAATAAGCTGCAGATCTCCTTAGGCTGAGTCATGGTGCTTTGGGGCAGGGACCATGCTTATCATGGGAATATTTCACAGTTTCTGCTCTGTTTTCAGTGTATGACACCAAAACACCCACCTGATGACATCCTTTCAAGAGCAAAGGCAGCAATTTGCAGAATTCCGCTTCTTAGGGGAAGTGAGAAATTGCTGAGCTGACACCAAGTCCTGCAGTGTCCCTGTCACCTGCAGAGCCACCGCATCCTCGCCACGGTAGCGGGCATTGTGACAAAGGTTCTATGTCAGCTGGGTGTGGCAGCCAGGCGCCCCCTAGGGGATGGGGAGCCTATCAGCCCCGGGCCTGTCACTGCCTGCTGGCCCTGCTGCCACCAGCCAGGCCTCTGAAAACTTGTCAAACCATGCCCAGACTTGGGGCCAGTTTGGCCCAAAGTCTGCAAGAGACAAGTCGGGAAGAAAGATATGGGACAGAGGGAGAAAGCGAAGGGAGCAGGAGAAAGGGAAGGAAGAATAAAAAGTAGTGTTGGGCTGCAGGAGTGAGATGGAGGAATTGCAAGAAAAGAGGCAGGAAGCAGGAGAGTGAGAGAAAAGGAAAGAAGAGACATGCAGCCAGACGAGGGCTTAGTGAGAGAGGATGGGACAGAGAACAGGATGAGAAGGACATAAGGCAAGGCTAGGACAGGCAAGGACAGGCAAGGCAAGGCGAGGCTGCAGGACATGTTTTTGCTTTATAGTTTCTAGCACATTCGTCTTCAGACGAGGAGGAAAGCCATAAGACCGTATGGATTAGGCCCAAGCAAAAACCCCAGCTACTTGAGACACTTAGACTAAGCCTAAAATACCAAGATCTCTCCATAAGGATGCTTTTTATACTGTACTTCCACAATCTGCTGGCAGTACCAAAAAATAAGCTGCAGATCTCCTTAGGCTGAGTCATGGTGCTTTGGGGCAGGGACCATGCCTATCATGGGAATATTTCACAGTTTCTGCTCTGTTTTCAGTGTATGACACCAAAACACCCACCTGATGACATCCTTTCAAGAGCAAAGGCAGCAATTTGCAGAATTCCGCTTCTTAGGGGAAGTGAGAAATTGCTGAGCTGACACCAAGTCCTGCAGTGTCCCTGTCACCTGCAGAGCCACCGCATCCTCGCCACGGTAGCGGGCATTGTGACAAAGGTTCTATGTCAGCTGGGTGTGGCAGCCAGGCGCCCCCTAGGGGATGGGGAGCCTGTCAGCCCCGGGCCTGTCACTGCCTGCTGGCCCTGCTGCCACCAGCCAGGCCTCTGAAAACTTGTCAAACCATGCCCAGACTTGGGGCCAGTTTGGCCCAAAGTCTGCAAGAGACAAGTCGGGAAGAAAGATATGGGACAGAGGGAGAAAGCGAAGGGAGCAGGAGAAAGGAAAGGAAGAATAAAAAGTAGTGTTGGGCTGCAGGAGTGAGATGGAGGAATTGCAAGAAAAGAGGCAGGAAGCAGGAGAGTGAGAGAAAAGGAAAGAAGAGACATGCAGCCAGACGAGGGCTTAGTGAGAGAGGATGGGACAGAGAACAGGATGAGAAGGACATAAGGCAAGGCTAGGACAGGCAAGGACAGGCAAGGCAAGGCTAGGCTGCAGGACATGTTTTTGCTTTATAGTTTCTAGCACATTCGTCTTCAGACTAGGAGGAAAGCCATAAGACCGTATGGATTAGGCCCAAGCAAAAACCCCAGCTACTTGAGACACTTAGACTAAGCCTAAAATACCAAGATCTCTCCATAAGGATGCTTTTTATACTGTACTTCCACAATCTGCTGGCAGTACCAAAAAATAAGCTGCAGATCTCCTTAGGCTGAGTCATGGTGCTTTGGGGCAGGGACCATGCCTATCATGGGAATATTTCACAGTTTCTGCTCTGTTTTCAGTGTATGACACCAAAACACCCACCTGATGACATCCTTTCAAGAGCAAAGGCAGCAATTTGCAGAATTCCGCTTCTTAGGGGAAGTGAGAAATTGCTGAGCTGACACCAAGTCCTGCAGTGTCCCTGTCACCTGCAGAGCCACCGCATCCTCGCCACGGTAGCGGGCATTGTGACAAAGGTTCTATGTCAGCTGGGTGTGGCAGCCAGGCGCCCCCTAGGGGATGGGGAGCCTGTCAGCCTCGGGCCTGTCACTGCCTGGTGTCCCTGCTGCCACCAGCCAGGCCTCTGAAAACTTGTCAAACCATGCCCAGACTTGGGGCCAGTTTGGCCCAAAGTCTGCAAGAGACAAGTCGGGAAGAAAGATATGGGACAGAGGGAGAAAGCGAAGGGAGCAGGAGAAAGGGAAGGAAGAATAAAAAGTAGTGTTGGGCTGCAGGAGTGAGATGGAGGAATTGCAAGAAAAGAGGCAGGAAGCAGGAGAGTGAGAGAAAAGGAAAGAAGAGACATGCAGCCAGACGAGGGCTTAGTGAGAGAGGATGGGACAGAGAACAGGATGAGAAGGACATAAGGCAAGGCTAGGACAGGCAAGGACAGGCAAGGCAAGGCGAGGCTGCAGGACATGTTTTTGCTTTATAGTTTCTAGCACATTCGTCTTCAGACTAGGAGGAAAGCCATAAGACCGTATGGATTAGGCCCAAGCAAAAACCCCAGCTACTTGAGACACTTAGACTAAGCCTAAAATACCAAGATCTCTCCATAAGGATGCTTTTTATACTGTACTTCCACAATCTGCTGGCAGTACCAAAAAATAAGCTGCAGATCTCCTTAGGCTGAGTCATGGTGCTTTGGGGCAGGGACCATGCCTATCATGGGAATATTTCACAGTTTCTGCTCTGTTTTCAGTGTATGACACCAAAACACCCACCTGATGACATCCTTTCAAGAGCAAAGGCAGCAATTTGCAGAATTCCGCTTCTTAGGGGAAGTGAGAAATTGCTGAGCTGACACCAAGTCCTGCAGTGTCCCTGTCACCTGCAGAGCCACCGCATCCTCGCCACGGTAGCGGGCATTGTGACAAAGGTTCTATGTCAGCTGGGTGTGGCAGCCAGGCGCCCCCTAGGGGATGGGGAGCCTGTCAGCCCCGGGCCTGTCACTGCCTGCTGGCCCTGCTGCCACCAGCCAGGCCTCTGAAAACTTGTCAAACCATGCCCAGACTTGGGGCCAGTTTGGCCCAAAGTCTGCAAGAGACAAGTCGGGAAGAAAGATATGGGACAGAGGGAGAAAGCGAAGGGAGCAGGAGAAAGGGAAGGAAGAATAAAAAGTAGTGTTGGGCTGCAGGAGTGAGATGGAGGAATTGCAAGAAAAGAGGCAGGAAGCAGGAGAGTGAGAGAAAAGGAAAGAAGAGACATGCAGCCAGACGAGGGCTTAGTGAGAGAGGATGGGACAGAGAACAGGATGAGAAGGACATAAGGCAAGGCTAGGACAGGCAAGGACAGGCAAGGCAAGGCGAGGCTGCAGGACATGTTTTTGCTTTATAGTTTCTAGCACATTCGTCTTCAGACTAGGAGGAAAGCCATAACACCGTATGGATTAGGCCCAAGCAAAAACCCCAGCTACTTGAGACACTTAGACTAAGCCTAAAATACCAAGATCTCTCCATAAGGATGCTTTTTATACTGTACTTCCACAATCTGCTGGCAGTACCAAAAAATAAGCTGCAGATCTCCTTAGGCTGAGTCATGGTGCTTTGGGGCAGGGACCATGCCTATCATGGGAATATTTCACAGTTTCTGCTCTGTTTTCAGTGTATGACACCAAAACACCCACCTGATGACATCCTTTCAAGAGCAAAGGCAGCAATTTGCAGAATTCCGCTTCTTAGGGGAAGTGAGAAATTGCTGAGCTGACACCAAGTCCTGCAGTGTCCCTGTCACCTGCAGAGCCACCGCATCCTCGCCACGGTAGCGGGCATTGTGACAAAGGTTCTATGTCAGCTGGGTGTGGCAGCCAGGCGCCCCCTAGGGGATGGGGAGCCTGTCAGCCTCGGGCCTGTCACTGCCTGGTGTCCCTGCTGCCACCAGCCAGGCCTCTGAAAACTTGTCAAACCATGCCCAGACTTGGGGCCAGTTTGGCCCAAAGTCTGCAAGAGACAAGTCGGGAAGAAAGATATGGGACAGAGGGAGAAAGCGAAGGGAGCAGGAGAAAGGGAAGGAAGAATAAAAAGTAGTGTTGGGCTGCAGGAGTGAGATGGAGGAATTGCAAGAAAAGAGGCAGGAAGCAGGAGAGTGAGAGAAAAGGAAAGAAGAGACATGCAGCCAGACGAGGGCTTAGTGAGAGAGGATGGGACAGAGAACAGGATGAGAAGGACATAAGGCAAGGCTAGGACAGGCAAGGACAGGCAAGGCAAGGCGAGGCTGCAGGACATGTTTTTGCTTTATAGTTTCTAGCACATTCGTCTTCAGACTAGGAGGAAAGCCATAAGACCGTATGGATTAGGCCCAAGCAAAAACCCCAGCTACTTGAGACACTTAGACTAAGCCTAAAATACCAAGATCTCTCCATAAGGATGCTTTTTATACTGTACTTCCACAATCTGCTGGCAGTACCAAAAAATAAGCTGCAGATCTCCTTAGGCTGAGTCATGGTGCTTTGGGGCAGGGACCATGCCTATCATGGGAATATTTCACAGTTTCTGCTCTGTTTTCAGTGTATGACACCAAAACACCCACCTGATGACATCCTTTCAAGAGCAAAGGCAGCAATTTGCAGAATTCCGCTTCTTAGGGGAAGTGAGAAATTGCTGAGCTGACACCAAGTCCTGCAGTGTCCCTGTCACCTGCAGAGCCACCGCATCCTCGCCACGGTAGCGGGCATTGTGACAAAGGTTCTATGTCAGCTGGGTGTGGCAGCCAGGCGCCCCCTAGGGGATGGGGAGCCTGTCAGCCCCGGGCCTGTCACTGCCTGCTGGCCCTGCTGCCACCAGCCAGGCCTCTGAAAACTTGTCAAACCATGCCCAGACTTGGGGCCAGTTTGGCCCAAAGTCTGCAAGAGACAAGTCGGGAAGAAAGATATGGGACAGAGGGAGAAAGCGAAGGGAGCAGGAGAAAGGAAAGGAAGAATAAAAAGTAGTGTTGGGCTGCAGGAGTGAGATGGAGGAATTGCAAGAAAAGAGGCAGGAAGCAGGAGAGTGAGAGAAAAGGAAAGAAGAGACATGCAGCCAGACGAGGGCTTAGTGAGAGAGGATGGGACAGAGAACAGGATGAGAAGGACATAAGGCAAGGCTAGGACAGGCAAGGACAGGCAAGGCAAGGCTAGGCTGCAGGACATGTTTTTGCTTTATAGTTTCTAGCACATTCGTCTTCAGACTAGGAGGAAAGCCATAAGACCGTATGGATTAGGCCCAAGCAAAAACCCCAGCTACTTGAGACACTTAGACTAAGCCTAAAATACCAAGATCTCTCCATAAGGATGCTTTTTATACTGTACTTCCACAATCTGCTGGCAGTACCAAAAAATAAGCTGCAGATCTCCTTAGGCTGAGTCATGGTGCTTTGGGGCAGGGACCATGCCTATCATGGGAATATTTCACAGTTTCTGCTCTGTTTTCAGTGTATGACACCAAAACACCCACCTGATGACATCCTTTCAAGAGCAAAGGCAGCAATTTGCAGAATTCCGCTTCTTAGGGGAAGTGAGAAATTGCTGAGCTGACACCAAGTCCTGCAGTGTCCCTGTCACCTGCAGAGCCACCGCATCCTCGCCACGGTAGCGGGCATTGTGACAAAGGTTCTATGTCAGCTGGGTGTGGCAGCCAGGCGCCCCCTAGGGGATGGGGAGCCTGTCAGCCTCGGGCCTGTCACTGCCTGGTGTCCCTGCTGCCACCAGCCAGGCCTCTGAAAACTTGTCAAACCATGCCCAGACTTGGGGCCAGTTTGGCCCAAAGTCTGCAAGAGACAAGTCGGGAAGAAAGATATGGGACAGAGGGAGAAAGCGAAGGGAGCAGGAGAAAGGAAAGGAAGAATAAAAAGTAGTGTTGGGCTGCAGGAGTGAGATGGAGGAATTGCAAGAAAAGAGGCAGGAAGCAGGAGAGTGAGAGAAAAGGAAAGAAGAGACATGCAGCCAGACGAGGGCTTAGTGAGAGAGGATGGGACAGAGAACAGGATGAGAAGGACATAAGGCAAGGCTAGGACAGGCAAGGACAGGCAAGGCAAGGCGAGGCTGCAGGACATGTTTTTGCTTTATAGTTTCTAGCACATTCGTCTTCAGACTAGGAGGAAAGCCATAAGACCGTATGGATTAGGCCCAAGCAAAAACCCCAGCTACTTGAGACACTTAGACTAAGCCTAAAATACCAAGATCTCTCCATAAGGATGCTTTTTATACTGTACTTCCACAATCTGCTGGCAGTACCAAAAAATAAGCTGCAGATCTCCTTAGGCTGAGTCATGGTGCTTTGGGGCAGGGACCATGCCTATCATGGGAATATTTCACAGTTTCTGCTCTGTTTTCAGTGTATGACACCAAAACACCCACCTGATGACATCCTTTCAAGAGCAAAGGCAGCAATTTGCAGAATTCCGCTTCTTAGGGGAAGTGAGAAATTGCTGAGCTGACACCAAGTCCTGCAGTGTCCCTGTCACCTGCAGAGCCACCGCATCCTCGCCACGGTAGCGGGCATTGTGACAAAGGTTCTATGTCAGCTGGGTGTGGCAGCCAGGCGCCCCCTAGGGGATGGGGAGCCTGTCAGCCCCGGGCCTGTCACTGCCTGCTGGCCCTGCTGCCACCAGCCAGGCCTCTGAAAACTTGTCAAACCATGCCCAGACTTGGGGCCAGTTTGGCCCAAAGTCTGCAAGAGACAAGTCGGGAAGAAAGATATGGGACAGAGGGAGAAAGCGAAGGGAGCAGGAGAAAGGGAAGGAAGAATAAAAAGTAGTGTTGGGCTGCAGGAGTGAGATGGAGGAATTGCAAGAAAAGAGGCAGGAAGCAGGAGAGTGAGAGAAAAGGAAAGAAGAGACATGCAGCCAGACGAGGGCTTAGTGAGAGAGGATGGGACAGAGAACAGGATGAGAAGGACATAAGGCAAGGCTAGGACAGGCAAGGACAGGCAAGGCAAGGCTAGGCTGCAGGACATGTTTTTGCTTTATAGTTTCTAGCACATTCGTCTTCAGACGAGGAGGAAAGCCATAACACCGTATGGATTAGGCCCAAGCAAAAACCCCAGCTACTTGAGACACTTAGACTAAGCCTAAAATACCAAGATCTCTCCATAAGGATGCTTTTTATACTGTACTTCCACAATCTGCTGGCAGTACCAAAAAATAAGCTGCAGATCTCCTTAGGCTGAGTCATGGTGCTTTGGGGCAGGGACCATGCCTATCATGGGAATATTTCACAGTTTCTGCTCTGTTTTCAGTGTATGACACCAAAACACCCACCTGATGACATCCTTTCAAGAGCAAAGGCAGGTATTTGCAGAATTCCGCTTCTTAGGGGAAGTGAGAAATTGCTGAGCTGACACCAAGTCCTGCAGTGTCCCTGTCACCTGCAGAGCCACCGCATCCTCGCCACGGTAGCGGGCATTGTGACAAAGGTTCTATGTCAGCTGGGTGTGGCAGCCAGGCGCCCCCTAGGGGATGGGGAGCCTGTCAGCCCCGGGCCTGTCACTGCCTGCTGGCCCTGCTGCCACCAGCCAGGCCTCTGAAAACTTGTCAAACCATGCCCAGACTTGGGGCCAGTTTGGCCCAAAGTCTGCAAGAGACAAGTCGGGAAGAAAGATATGGGACAGAGGGAGAAAGCTAAGGGAGCAGGAGAAAGGGAAGGAAGAATAAAAAGTAGTGTTGGGCTGCAGGAGTGAGATGGAGGAATTGCAAGAAAAGAGGCAGGAAGCAGGAGAGTGAGAGAAAAGGAAAGAAGAGACATGCAGCCAGACGAGGGCTTAGTGAGAGAGGATGGGACAGAGAACAGGATGAGAAGGACATAAGGCAAGGCTAGGACAGGCAAGGACAGGCAAGGCAAGGCGAGGCTGCAGGACATGTTTTTGCTTTATAGTTTCTAGCACATTCGTCTTCAGACTAGGAGGAAAGCCATAAGACCGTATGGATTAGGCCCAAGCAAAAACCCCAGCTACTTGAGACACTTAGACTAAGCCTAAAATACCAAGATCTCTCCATAAGGATGCTTTTTATACTGTACTTCCACAATCTGCTGGCAGTACCAAAAAATAAGCTGCAGATCTCCTTAGGCTGAGTCATGGTGCTTTGGGGCAGGGACCATGCCTATCATGGGAATATTTCACAGTTTCTGCTCTGTTTTCAGTGTATGACACCAAAACACCCACCTGATGACATCCTTTCAAGAGCAAAGGCAGCAATTTGCAGAATTCCGCTTCTTAGGGGAAGTGAGAAATTGCTGAGCTGACACCAAGTCCTGCAGTGTCCCTGTCACCTGCAGAGCCACCGCATCCTCGCCACGGTAGCGGGCATTGTGACAAAGGTTCTATGTCAGCTGGGTGTGGCAGCCAGGCGCCCCCTAGGGGATGGGGAGCCTGTCAGCCCCGGGCCTGTCACTGCCTGCTGGCCCTGCTGCCACCAGCCAGGCCTCTGAAAACTTGTCAAACCATGCCCAGACTTGGGGCCAGTTTGGCCCAAAGTCTGCAAGAGACAAGTCGGGAAGAAAGATATGGGACAGAGGGAGAAAGCTAAGGGAGCAGGAGAAAGGGAAGGAAGAATAAAAAGTAGTGTTGGGCTGCAGGAGTGAGATGGAGGAATTGCAAGAAAAGAGGCAGGAAGCAGGAGAGTGAGAGAAAAGGAAAGAAGAGACATGCAGCCAGACGAGGGCTTAGTGAGAGAGGATGGGACAGAGAACAGGATGAGAAGGACATAAGGCAAGGCTAGGACAGGCAAGGACAGGCAAGGCAAGGCGAGGCTGCAGGACATGTTTTTGCTTTATAGTTTCTAGCACATTCGTCTTCAGACTAGGAGGAAAGCCATAAGACCGTATGGATTAGGCCCAAGCAAAAACCCCAGCTACTTGAGACACTTAGACTAAGCCTAAAATACCAAGATCTCTCCATAAGGATGCTTTTTATACTGTACTTCCACAATCTGCTGGCAGTACCAAAAAATAAGCTGCAGATCTCCTTAGGCTGAGTCATGGTGCTTTGGGGCAGGGACCATGCATATCATGGGAATATTTCACAGTTTCTGCTCTGTTTTCAGTGTATGACACCAAAACACCCACCTGATGACATCCTTTCAAGAGCAAAGGCAGCAATTTGCAGAATTCCGCTTCTTAGGGGAAGTGAGAAATTGCTGAGCTGACACCAAGTCCTGCAGTGTCCCTGTCACCTGCAGAGCCACCGCATCCTCGCCACGGTAGCGGGCATTGTGACAAAGGTTCTATGTCAGCTGGGTGTGGCAGCCAGGCGCCCCCTAGGGGATGGGGAGCCTGTCAGCCCCGGGCCTGTCACTGCCTGGTGTCCCTGCTGCCACCAGCCAGGCCTCTGAAAACTTGTCAAACCATGCCCAGACTTGGGGCCAGTTTGGCCCAAAGTCTGCAAGAGACAAGTCGGGAAGAAAGATATGGGACAGAGGGAGAAAGCGAAGGGAGCAGGAGAAAGGGAAGGAAGAATAAAAAGTAGTGTTGGGCTGCAGGAGTGAGATGGAGGAATTGCAAGAAAAGAGGCAGGAAGCAGGAGAGTGAGAGAAAAGGAAAGAAGAGACATGCAGCCAGACGAGGGCTTAGTGAGAGAGGATGGGACAGAGAACAGGATGAGAAGGACATAAGGCAAGGCTAGGACAGGCAAGGACAGGCAAGGCAAGGCTAGGCTGCAGGACATGTTTTTGCTTTATAGTTTCTAGCACATTCGTCTTCAGACGAGGAGGAAAGCCATAACACCGTATGGATTAGGCCCAAGCAAAAACCCCAGCTACTTGAGACACTTAGACTAAGCCTAAAATACCAAGATCTCTCCATAAGGATGCTTTTTATACTGTACTTCCACAATCTGCTGGCAGTACCAAAAAATAAGCTGCAGATCTCCTTAGGCTGAGTCATGGTGCTTTGGGGCAGGGACCATGCCTATCATGGGAATATTTCACAGTTTCTGCTCTGTTTTCAGTGTATGACACCAAAACACCCACCTGATGACATCCTTTCAAGAGCAAAGGCAGCAATTTGCAGAATTCCGCTTCTTAGGGGAAGTGAGAAATTGCTGAGCTGACACCAAGTCCTGCAGTGTCCCTGTCACCTGCAGAGCCACCGCATCCTCGCCACGGTAGCGGGCATTGTGACAAAGGTTCTATGTCAGCTGGGTGTGGCAGCCAGGCGCCCCCTAGGGGATGGGGAGCCTGTCAGCCCCGGGCCTGTCACTGCCTGGTGTCCCTGCTGCCACCAGCCAGGCCTCTGAAAACTTGTCAAACCATGCCCAGACTTGGGGCCAGTTTGGCCCAAAGTCTGCAAGAGACAAGTCAGGAAGAAAGATATGGGACAGAGGGAGAAAGCGAAGGGAGCAGGAGAAAGGGAAGGAAGAATAAAAAGTAGTGTTGGGCTGCAGGAGTGAGATGGAGGAATTGCAAGAAAAGAGGCAGGAAGCAGGAGAGTGAGAGAAAAGGAAAGAAGAGACATGCAGCCAGACGAGGGCTTAGTGAGAGAGGATGGGACAGAGAACAGGATGAGAAGGACATAAGGCAAGGCTAGGACAGGCAAGGACAGGCAAGGCAAGGCTAGGCTGCAGGACATGTTTTTGCTTTATAGTTTCTAGCACATTCGTCTTCAGACGAGGAGGAAAGCCATAAGACCGTATGGATTAGGCCCAAGCAAAAACCCCAGCTACTTGAGACACTTAGACTAAGCCTAAAATACCAAGATCTCTCCATAAGGATGCTTTTTATACTGTACTTCCACAATCTGCTGGCAGTACCAAAAAATAAGCTGCAGATCTCCTTAGGCTGAGTCATGGTGCTTTGGGGCAGGGACCATGCCTATCATGGGAATATTTCACAGTTTCTGCTCTGTTTTCAGTGTATGACACCAAAACACCCACCTGATGACATCCTTTCAAGAGCAAAGGCAGGTATTTGCAGAATTCCGCTTCTTAGGGGAAGTGAGAAATTGCTGAGCTGACACCAAGTCCTGCAGTGTCCCTGTCACCTGCAGAGCCACCGCATCCTCGCCACGGTAGCGGGCATTGTGACAAAGGTTCTATGTCAGCTGGGTGTGGCAGCCAGGCGCCCCCTAGGGGATGGGGAGCCTGTCAGCCCCGGGCCTGTCACTGCCTGCTGGCCCTGCTGCCACCAGCCAGGCCTCTGAAAACTTGTCAAACCATGCCCAGACTTGGGGCCAGTTTGGCCCAAAGTCTGCAAGAGACAAGTCGGGAAGAAAGATATGGGACAGAGGGAGAAAGCGAAGGGAGCAGGAGAAAGGGAAGGAAGAATAAAAAGTAGTGTTGGGCTGCAGGAGTGAGATGGAGGAATTGCAAGAAAAGAGGCAGGAAGCAGGAGAGTGAGAGAAAAGGAAAGAAGAGACATGCAGCCAGACGAGGGCTTAGTGAGAGAGGATGGGACAGAGAACAGGATGAGAAGGACATAAGGCAAGGCTAGGACAGGCAAGGACAGGCAAGGCAAGGCTAGGCTGCAGGACATGTTTTTGCTTTATAGTTTCTAGCACATTCGTCTTCAGACGAGGAGGAAAGCCATAAGACCGTATGGATTAGGCCCAAGCAAAAACCCCAGCTACTTGAGACACTTAGACTAAGCCTAAAATACCAAGATCTCTCCATAAGGATGCTTTTTATACTGTACTTCCACAATCTGCTGGCAGTACAAAAAAATAAGCTGCAGATCTCCTTAGGCTGAGTCATGGTGCTTTGGGGCAGGGACCATGCTTATCATGGGAATATTTCACAGTTTCTGCTCTGTTTTCAGTGTATGACACCAAAACACCCACCTGATGACATCCTTTCAAGAGCAAAGGCAGCAATTTGCAGAATTCCGCTTCTTAGGGGAAGTGAGAAATTGCTGAGCTGACACCAAGTCCTGCAGTGTCCCTGTCACCTGCAGAGCCACCGCATCCTCGCCACGGTAGCGGGCATTGTGACAAAGGTTCTATGTCAGCTGGGTGTGGCAGCCAGGCGCCCCCTAGGGGATGGGGAGCCTATCAGCCCCGGGCCTGTCACTGCCTGCTGGCCCTGCTGCCACCAGCCAGGCCTCTGAAAACTTGTCAAACCATGCCCAGACTTGGGGCCAGTTTGGCCCAAAGTCTGCAAGAGACAAGTCGGGAAGAAAGATATGGGACAGAGGGAGAAAGCGAAGGGAGCAGGAGAAAGGGAAGGAAGAATAAAAAGTAGTGTTGGGCTGCAGGAGTGAGATGGAGGAATTGCAAGAAAAGAGGCAGGAAGCAGGAGAGTGAGAGAAAAGGAAAGAAGAGACATGCAGCCAGACGAGGGCTTAGTGAGAGAGGATGGGACAGAGAACAGGATGAGAAGGACATAAGGCAAGGCTAGGACAGGCAAGGACAGGCAAGGCAAGGCTAGGCTGCAGGACATGTTTTTGCTTTATAGTTTCTAGCACATTCGTCTTCAGACGAGGAGGAAAGCCATAAGACCGTATGGATTAGGCCCAAGCAAAAACCCCAGCTACTTGAGACACTTAGACTAAGCCTAAAATACCAAGATCTCTCCATAAGGATGCTTTTTATACTGTACTTCCACAATCTGCTGGCAGTACCAAAAAATAAGCTGCAGATCTCCTTAGGCTGAGTCATGGTGCTTTGGGGCAGGGACCATGCCTATCATGGGAATATTTCACAGTTTCTGCTCTGTTTTCAGTGTATGACACCAAAACACCCACCTGATGACATCCTTTCAAGAGCAAAGGCAGGTATTTGCAGAATTCCGCTTCTTAGGGGAAATGAGAAATTGCTGAGCTGACACCAAGTCCTGCAGTGTCCCTGTCACCTGCAGAGCCACCGCATCCTCGCCACGGTAGCGGGCATTGTGACAAAGGTTCTATGTCAGCTGGGTGTGGCAGCCAGGCGCCCCCTAGGGGATGGGGAGCCTGTCAGCCCCGGGCCTGTCACTGCCTGCTGGCCCTGCTGCCACCAGCCAGGCCTCTGAAAACTTGTCAAACCATGCCCAGACTTGGGGCCAGTTTGGCCCAAAGTCTGCAAGAGACAAGTCGGGAAGAAAGATATGGGACAGAGGGAGAAAGCGAAGGGAGCAGGAGAAAGGGAAGGAAGAATAAAAAGTAGTGTTGGGCTGCAGGAGTGAGATGGAGGAATTGCAAGAAAAGAGGCAGGAAGCAGGAGAGTGAGAGAAAAGGAAAGAAGAGACATGCAGCCAGACGAGGGCTTAGTGAGAGAGGATGGGACAGAGAACAGGATGAGAAGGACATAAGGCAAGGCTAGGACAGGCAAGGACAGGCAAGGCAAGGCTAGGCTGCAGGACATGTTTTTGCTTTATAGTTTCTAGCACATTCGTCTTCAGACGAGGAGGAAAGCCATAACACCGTATGGATTAGGCCCAAGCAAAAACCCCAGCTACTTGAGACACTTAGACTAAGCCTAAAATACCAAGATCTCTCCATAAGGATGCTTTTTATACTGTACTTCCACAATCTGCTGGCAGTACCAAAAAATAAGCTGCAGATCTCCTTAGGCTGAGTCATGGTGCTTTGGGGCAGGGACCATGCCTATCATGGGAATATTTCACAGTTTCTGCTCTGTTTTCAGTGTATGACACCAAAACACCCACCTGATGACATCCTTTCAAGAGCAAAGGCAGCAATTTGCAGAATTCCGCTTCTTAGGGGAAGTGAGAAATTGCTGAGCTGACACCAAGTCCTGCAGTGTCCCTGTCACCTGCAGAGCCACCGCATCCTCGCCACGGTAGCGGGCATTGTGACAAAGGTTCTATGTCAGCTGGGTGTGGCAGCCAGGCGCCCCCTAGGGGATGGGGAGCCTGTCAGCCCCGGGCCTGTCACTGCCTGCTGGCCCTGCTGCCACCAGCCAGGCCTCTGAAAACTTGTCAAACCATGCCCAGACTTGGGGCCAGTTTGGCCCAAAGTCTGCAAGAGACAAGTCGGGAAGAAAGATATGGGACAGAGGGAGAAAGCGAAGGGAGCAGGAGAAAGGAAAGGAAGAATAAAAAGTAGTGTTGGGCTGCAGGAGTGAGATGGAGGAATTGCAAGAAAAGAGGCAGGAAGCAGGAGAGTGAGAGAAAAGGAAAGAAGAGACATGCAGCCAGACGAGGGCTTAGTGAGAGAGGATGGGACAGAGAACAGGATGAGAAGGACATAAGGCAAGGCTAGGACAGGCAAGGACAGGCAAGGCAAGGCTAGGCTGCAGGACATGTTTTTGCTTTATAGTTTCTAGCACATTCGTCTTCAGACTAGGAGGAAAGCCATAAGACCGTATGGATTAGGCCCAAGCAAAAACCCCAGCTACTTGAGACACTTAGACTAAGCCTAAAATACCAAGATCTCTCCATAAGGATGCTTTTTATACTGTACTTCCACAATCTGCTGGCAGTACCAAAAAATAAGCTGCAGATCTCCTTAGGCTGAGTCATGGTGCTTTGGGGCAGGGACCATGCCTATCATGGGAATATTTCACAGTTTCTGCTCTGTTTTCAGTGTATGACACCAAAACACCCACCTGATGACATCCTTTCAAGAGCAAAGGCAGCAATTTGCAGAATTCCGCTTCTTAGGGGAAGTGAGAAATTGCTGAGCTGACACCAAGTCCTGCAGTGTCCCTGTCACCTGCAGAGCCACCGCATCCTCGCCACGGTAGCGGGCATTGTGACAAAGGTTCTATGTCAGCTGGGTGTGGCAGCCAGGCGCCCCCTAGGGGATGGGGAGCCTGTCAGCCTCGGGCCTGTCACTGCCTGGTGTCCCTGCTGCCACCAGCCAGGCCTCTGAAAACTTGTCAAACCATGCCCAGACTTGGGGCCAGTTTGGCCCAAAGTCTGCAAGAGACAAGTCGGGAAGAAAGATATGGGACAGAGGGAGAAAGCGAAGGGAGCAGGAGAAAGGGAAGGAAGAATAAAAAGTAGTGTTGGGCTGCAGGAGTGAGATGGAGGAATTGCAAGAAAAGAGGCAGGAAGCAGGAGAGTGAGAGAAAAGGAAAGAAGAGACATGCAGCCAGACGAGGGCTTAGTGAGAGAGGATGGGACAGAGAACAGGATGAGAAGGACATAAGGCAAGGCTAGGACAGGCAAGGACAGGCAAGGCAAGGCGAGGCTGCAGGACATGTTTTTGCTTTATAGTTTCTAGCACATTCGTCTTCAGACTAGGAGGAAAGCCATAAGACCGTATGGATTAGGCCCAAGCAAAAACCCCAGCTACTTGAGACACTTAGACTAAGCCTAAAATACCAAGATCTCTCCGTAAGGATGCTTTTTATACTGTACTTCCACAATCTGCTGGCAGTACCAAAAAATAAGCTGCAGATCTCCTTAGGCTGAGTCATGGTGCTTTGGGGCAGGGACCATGCCTATCATGGGAATATTTCACAGTTTCTGCTCTGTTTTCAGTGTATGACACCAAAACACCCACCTGATGACATCCTTTCAAGAGCAAAGGCAGCAATTTGCAGAATTCCGCTTCTTAGGGGAAGTGAGAAATTGCTGAGCTGACACCAAGTCCTGCAGTGTCCCTGTCACCTGCAGAGCCACCGCATCCTCGCCACGGTAGCGGGCATTGTGACAAAGGTTCTATGTCAGCTGGGTGTGGCAGCCAGGCGCCCCCTAGGGGATGGGGAGCCTGTCAGCCCCGGGCCTGTCACTGCCTGCTGGCCCTGCTGCCACCAGCCAGGCCTCTGAAAACTTGTCAAACCATGCCCAGACTTGGGGCCAGTTTGGCCCAAAGTCTGCAAGAGACAAGGCGGGAAGAAAGATATGGGACAGAGGGAGAAAGCGAAGGGAGCAGGAGAAAGGGAAGGAAGAATAAAAAGTAGTGTTGGGCTGCAGGAGTGAGATGGAGGAATTGCAAGAAAAGAGGCAGGAAGCAGGAGAGTGAGAGAAAAGGAAAGAAGAGACATGCAGCCAGACGAGGGCCTAGTGAGAGAGGATGGGACAGAGAACAGGATGAGAAGGACATAAGGCAAGGCTAGGACAGGCAAGGACAGGCAAGGCAAGGCGAGGCTGCAGGACATGTTTTTGCTTTATAGTTTCTAGCACATTCGTCTTCAGACTAGGAGGAAAGCCATAAGACCGTATGGATTAGGCCCAAGCAAAAACCCCAGCTACTTGAGACACTTAGACTAAGCCTAAAATACCAAGATCTCTCCATAAGGATGCTTTTTATACTGTACTTCCACAATCTGCTGGCAGTACAAAAAAATAAGCTGCAGATCTCCTTAGGCTGAGTCATGGTGCTTTGGGGCAGGGACCATGCCTATCATGGGAATATTTCACAGTTTCTGCTCTGTTTTCAGTGTATGACACCAAAACACCCACCTGATGACATCCTTTCAAGAGCAAAGGCAGCAATTTGCAGAATTCCGCTTCTTAGGGGAAGTGAGAAATTGCTGAGCTGACACCAAGTCCTGCAGTGTCCCTGTCACCTGCAGAGCCACCGCATCCTCGCCACGGTAGCGGGCATTGTGACAAAGGTTCTATGTCAGCTGGGTGTGGCAGCCAGGCGCCCCCTAGGGGATGGGGAGCCTGTCAGCCCCGGGCCTGTCACTGCCTGGTGTCCCTGCTGCCACCAGCCAGGCCTCTGAAAACTTGTCAAACCATGCCCAGACTTGGGGCCAGTTTGGCCCAAAGTCTGCAAGAGACAAGTCGGGAAGAAAGATATGGGACAGAGGGAGAAAGCTAAGGGAGCAGGAGAAAGGGAAGGAAGAATAAAAAGTAGTGTTGGGCTGCAGGAGTGAGATGGAGGAATTGCAAGAAAAGAGGCAGGAAGCAGGAGAGTGAGAGAAAAGGAAAGAAGAGACATGCAGCCAGACGAGGGCTTAGTGAGAGAGGATGGGACAGAGAACAGGATGAGAAGGACATAAGGCAAGGCTAGGACAGGCAAGGACAGGCAAGGCAAGGCTAGGCTGCAGGACATGTTTTTGCTTTATAGTTTCTAGCACATTCGTCTTCAGACTAGGAGGAAAGCCATAAGACCGTATGGATTAGGCCCAAGCAAAAACCCCAGCTACTTGAGACACTTAGACTAAGCCTAAAATACCAAGATCTCTCCATAAGGATGCTTTTTATACTGTACTTCCACAATCTGCTGGCAGTACCAAAAAATAAGCTGCAGATCTCCTTAGGCTGAGTCATGGTGCTTTGGGGCAGGGACCATGCCTATCATGGGAATATTTCACAGTTTCTGCTCTGTTTTCAGTGTATGACACCAAAACACCCACCTGATGACATCCTTTCAAGAGCAAAGGCAACAATTTGCAGAACTCCGCTTCTTAGGGGAAGTGAGAAATTGCTGAGCTGACACCAAGTCCTGCAGTGTCCCTGTCACCTGCAGAGCCACCGCATCCTCGCCACGGTAGCGGGCATTGTGACAAAGGTTCTATGTCAGCTGGGTGTGGCAGCCAGGCGCCCCGTAGGGGATGGGGAGCCTGTCAGCCCCGGGCCTGTCACTGCCTGCTGGCCCTGCTGCCACCAGCCAGGCCTCTGAAAACTTGTCAAACCATGCCCAGACTTGGGGCCAGTTTGGCCCAAAGTCTGCAAGAGACAAGTCGGGAAGAAAGATATGGGACAGAGGGAGAAAGCGAAGGGAGCAAGAGAAAGGGAAGGAAGAATAAAAAGTAGTGTTGGGCTGCAGGAGTGAGATGGAGGAATTGCAAGAAAAGAGGCAGGAAGCAGGAGAGTGAGAGAAAAGGAAAGAAGAGACATGCAGCCAGACGAGGGCTTAGTGAGAGAGGATGGGACAGAGAACAGGATGAGAAGGACATAAGGCAAGGCTAGGACAGGAAAGGACAGGCAAGGCAAGGCTAGGCTGCAGGACATGTTTTTGCTTTATAGTTTCTAGCACATTCGTCTTCAGACGAGGAGGAAAGCCATAAGACCGTATGGATTAGGCCCAAGCAAAAACCCCAGCTACTTGAGACGCTTAGACTAAGCCTAAAATACCAAGATCTCTCCATAAGGATGGTTTTTATACTGTACTTCCACAATCTGCTGGCAGTACAAAAAAATAAGTTGCAGATCTCCTTAGGCTGAGTCATGGTGCTTTGGGGCAGGGACCATGCATATCATGGGAATATTTCACAGTTTCTGCTCTGTTTTCAGTGTATGACACCAAAACACCCACCTGATGACATCCTTTCAAGAGCAAAGGCAACAATTTGCAGAACTCCGCTTCTTAGGGGAAGTGAGAAATTGCTGAGCTGACACCAAGTCCTGCAGTGTCCCTGTCACCTGCAGAGCCACCGCATCCTCGCCACGGTAGCGGGCATTGTGCCAAAGGTTCTATGTCAGCTGGGTGTGGCAGCCAGGCGCCCCCTAGGGGATGGGGAGCCTGTCAGCCCCGGGCCTGTCACTGCCTGCTGGCCCTGCTGCCACCAGCCAGGCCTCTGAAAACTTGTCAAACCATGCCCAGACTTGGGGCCAGTTTGGCCCAAAGTCTGCAAGAGACAAGTCGGGAAGAAAGATATGGGACAGAGGGAGAAAGCGAAGGGAGCAGGAGAAAGGGAAGGAAGAATAAAAAGTAGTGTTGGGCTGCAGGAGTGAGATGGAGGAATTGCAAGAAAAGAGGCAGGAAGCAGGAGAGTGAGAGAAAAGGAAAGAAGAGACATGCAGCCAGACGAGGGCTTAGTGAGAGAGGATGGGACAGAGAACAGGATGAGAAGGACATAAGGCAAGGCTAGGACAGGCAAGGACAGGCAAGGCAAGGCTAGGCTGCAGGACATGTTTTTGCTTTATAGTTTCTAGCACATTCGTCTTCAGACGAGGAGGAAAGCCATAAGACCGTATGGATTAGGCCCAAGCAAAAACCCCAGCTACTTGAGACGCTTAGACTAAGCCTAAAATACCAAGATCTCTCCATAAGGATGCTTTTTATACTGTACTTCCACAATCTGCTGGCAGTACCAAAAAATAAGCTGCAGATCTCCTTAGGCTGAGTCATGGTGCTTTGGGGCAGGGACCATGCCTATCATGGGAATATTTCACAGTTTCTGCTCTGTTTTCAGTGTATGACACCAAAACACCCACCTGATGACATCCTTTCAAGAGCAAAGGCAGCAATTTGCAGAATTCCGCTTCTTAGGGGAAGTGAGAAATTGCTGAGCTGACACCAAGTCCTGCAGTGTCCCTGTCACCTGCAGAGCCACCGCATCCTCGCCACGGTAGCGGGCATTGTGCCAAAGGTTCTATGTCAGCTGGGTGTGGCAGCCAGGCGCCCCCTAGGGGATGGGGAGCCTGTCAGCCCCGGGCCTGTCACTGCCTGCTGGCCCTGCTGCCACCAGCCAGGCCTCTGAAAACTTGTCAAACCATGCCCAGACTTGGGGCCAGTTTGGCCCAAAGTCTGCAAGAGACAAGTCGGGAAGAAAGATACGGGACAGAGGGAGAAAGCGAAGGGAGCAGGAGAAAGGGAAGGAAGAATAAAAAGTAGTGTTGGGCTGCAGGAGTGAGATGGAGGAATTGCAAGAAAAGAGGCAGGAAGCAGGAGAGTGAGAGAAAAGGAAAGAAGAGACATGCAGCCAGACGAGGGCTTAGTGAGAGAGGATGGGACAGAGAACAGGATGAGAAGGACATAAGGCAAGGCTAGGACAGGCAAGGACAGGCAAGGCAAGGCTAGGCTGCAGGACATGTTTTTGCTTTATAGTTTCTAGCACATTCGTCTTCAGACGAGGAGGAAAGCCATAAGACCGTATGGATTAGGCCCAAGCAAAAACCCCAGCTACTTGAGACACTTAGACTAAGCCTAAAATACCAAGATCTCTCCATAAGGATGCTTTTTATACTGTACTTCCACAATCTGCTGGCAGTACCAAAAAATAAGCTGCAGATCTCCTTAGGCTGAGTCATGGTGCTTTGGGGCAGGGACCATGCATATCATGGGAATATTTCACAGTTTCTGCTCTGTTTTCAGTGTATGACACCAAAACACCCACCTGATGACATCCTTTCAAGAGCAAAGGCAGCAATTTGCAGAACTCCGCTTCTTAGGGGAAGTGAGAAATTGCTGAGCTGACACCAAGTCCTGCAGTGTCCCTGTCACCTGCAGAGCCACCGCATCCTCGCCACGGTAGCGGGCATTGTGACAAAGGTTCTATGTCAGCTGGGTGTGGCAGCCAGGCGCCCCCTAGGGGATGGGGAGCCTGTCAGCCCCGGGCCTGTCACTGCCTGCTGGCCCTGCTGCCACCAGCCAGGCCTCTGAAAACTTGTCAAACCATGCCCAGACTTGGGGCCAGTTTGGCCCAAAGTCTGCAAGAGACAAGTCGGGAAGAAAGATATGGGACAGAGGGAGAAAGCGAAGGGAGCAGGAGAAAGGGAAGGAAGAATAAAAAGTAGTGTTGGGCTGCAGGAGTGAGATGGAGGAATTGCAAGAAAAGAGGCAGGAAGCAGGAGAGTGAGAGAAAAGGAAAGAAGAGACATGCAGCCAGACGAGGGCTTAGTGAGAGAGGATGGGACAGAGAACAGGATGAGAAGGACATAAGGCAAGGCTAGGACAGGCAAGGACAGGCAAGGCAAGGCTAGGCTGCAGGACATGTTTTTGCTTTATAGTTTCTAGCACATTCGTCTTCAGACGAGGAGGAAAGCCATAAGACCGTATGGATTAGGCCCAAGCAAAAACCCCAGCTACTTGAGACACTTAGACTAAGCCTAAAATACCAAGATCTCTCCATAAGGATGGTTTTTATACTGTACTTCCACAATCTGCTGGCAGTACAAAAACATAAGCTGCAGATCTCCTTAGGCTGAGTCATGGTGCTTTGGGGCAGGGACCATGCATATCATGGGAATATTTCACAGTTTCTGCTCTGTTTTCAGTGTATGACACCAAAACACCCACCTGATGACATCCTTTCAAGAGCAAAGGCAACAATTTGCAGAACTCCGCTTCTTAGGGGAAGTGAGAAATTGCTGAGCTGACACCAAGTCCTGCAGTGTCCCTGTCACCTGCAGAGCCACCGCATCCTCGCCACGGTAGCGGGCATTGTGACAAAGGTTCTATGTCAGCTGGGTGTGGCAGCCAGGCGCCCCCTAGGGGATGGGGAGCCTGTCAGCCCCGGGCCTGTCACTGCCTGCTGGCCCTGCTGCCACCAGCCAGGCCTCTGAAAACTTGTCAAACCATGCCCAGACTTGGGGCCAGTTTGGCCCAAAGTCTGCAAGAGACAAGTCGGGAAGAAAGATATGGGACAGAGGGAGAAAGCGAAGGGAGCAGGAGAAAGGGAAGGAAGAATAAAAAGTAGTGTTGGGCTGCAGGAGTGAGATGGAGGAATTGCAAGAAAAGAGGCAGGAAGCAGGAGAGTGAGAGAAAAGGAAAGAAGAGACATGCAGCCAGACGAGGGCTTAGTGAGAGAGGATGGGACAGAGAACAGGATGAGAAGGACATAAGGCAAGGCTAGGACAGGCAAGGACAGGCAAGGCAAGGCTAGGCTGCAGGACATGTTTTTGCTTTATAGTTTCTAGCACATTCGTCTTCAGACGAGGAGGAAAGCCATAACACCGTATGGATTAGGCCCAAGCAAAAACCCCAGCTACTTGAGACACTTAGACTAAGCCTAAAATACCAAGATCTCTCCATAAGGATGCTTTTTATACTGTACTTCCACAATCTGCTGGCAGTACCAAAAAATAAGCTGCAGATCTCCTTAGGCTGAGTCATGGTGCTTTGGGGCAGGGACCATGCCTATCATGGGAATATTTCACAGTTTCTGCTCTGTTTTCAGTGTATGACACCAAAACACCCACCTGATGACATCCTTTCAAGAGCAAAGGCAACAATTTGCAGAACTCCGCTTCTTAGGGGAAGTGAGAAATTGCTGAGCTGACACCAAGTCCTGCAGTGTCCCTGTCACCTGCAGAGCCACCGCATCCTCGCCACGGTAGCGGGCATTGTGACAAAGGTTCTATGTCAGCTGGGTGTGGCAGCCAGGCGCCCCCTAGGGGATGGGGAGCCTGTCAGCCCCGGGCCTGTCACTGCCTGGTGTCCCTGCTGCCACCAGCCAGGCCTCTGAAAACTTGTCAAACCATGCCCAGACTTGGGGCCAGTTTGGCCCAAAGTCTGCAAGAGACAAGTCGGGAAGAAAGATATGGGACAGAGGGAGAAAGCGAAGGGAGCAGGAGAAAGGGAAGGAAGAATAAAAAGTAGTGTTGGGCTGCAGGAGTGAGATGGAGGAATTGCAAGAAAAGAGGCAGGAAGCAGGAGAGTGAGAGAAAAGGAAAGAAGAGACATGCAGCCAGACGAGGGCTTAGTGAGAGAGGATGGGACAGAGAACAGGATGAGAAGGACATAAGGCAAGGCTAGGACAGGCAAGGACAGGCAAGGCAAGGCTAGGCTGCAGGACATGTTTTTGCTTTATAGTTTCTAGCACATTCGTCTTCAGACGAGGAGGAAAGCCATAACACCGTATGGATTAGGCTCAAGCAAAAACCCCAGCTACTTGAGACACTTAGACTAAGCCTAAAATACCAAGATCTCTCCATAAGGATGGTTTTTATACTGTACTTCCACAATCTGCTGGCAGTACCAAAAAATAAGCTGCAGATCTCCTTAGGCTGAGTCATGGTGCTTTGGGGCAGGGACCATGCATATCATGGGAATATTTCACAGTTTCTGCTCTGTTTTCAGTGTATGACACCAAAACACCCACCTGATGACATCCTTTCAAGAGCAAAGGCAACAATTTGCAGAACTCCGCTTCTTAGGGGAAGTGAGAAATTGCTGAGTTGACACCAAGTCCTGCAGTGTCCCTGTCACCTGCAGAGCCACCGCATCCTCGCCACGGTAGCGGGCATTGTGACAAAGGTTCTATGTCAGCTGGGTGTGGCAGCCAGGCGCCCCCTAGGGGATGGGGAGCCTGTCAGCCCCGGGCCTGTCACTGCCTGCTGGCCCTGCTGCCACCAGCCAGGCCTCTGAAAACTTGTCAAACCATGCCCAGACTTGGGGCCAGTTTGGCCCAAAGTCTGCAAGAGACAAGTCGGGAAGAAAGATATGGGACAGAGGGAGAAAGCGAAGGGAGCAGGAGAAAGGGAAGGAAGAATAAAAAGTAGTGTTGGGCTGCAGGAGTGAGATGGAGGAATTGCAAGAAAAGAGGCAGGAAGCAGGAGAGTGAGAGAAAAGGAAAGAAGAGACATGCAGCCAGACGAGGGCTTAGTGAGAGAGGATGGGACAGAGAACAGGATGAGAAGGACATAAGGCAAGGCTAGGACAGGCAAGGACAGGCAAGGCAAGGCTAGGCTGCAGGACATGTTTTTGCTTTATAGTTTCTAGCACATTCGTCTTCAGACGAGGAGGAAAGCCATAAGACCGTATGGATTAGGCTCAAGCAAAAACCCCAGCTACTTGAGACACTTAGACTAAGCCTAAAATACCAAGATCTCTCCATAAGGATGGTTTTTATACTGTACTTCCACAATCTGCTGGCAGTACCAAAAAATAAGCTGCAGATCTCCTTAGGCTGAGTCATGGTGCTTTGGGGCAGGGACCATGCATATCATGGGAATATTTCACAGTTTCTGCTCTGTTTTCAGTGTATGACACCAAAACACCCACCTGATGACATCCTTTCAAGAGCAAAGGCAACAATTTGCAGAACTCCGCTTCTTAGGGGAAGTGAGAAATTGCTGAGTTGACACCAAGTCCTGCAGTGTCCCTGTCACCTGCAGAGCCACCGCATCCTCGCCACGGTAGCGGGCATTGTGACAAAGGTTCTATGTCAGCTGGGTGTGGCAGCCAGGCGCCCCCTAGGGGATGGGGAGCCTGTCAGCCCCGGGCCTGTCACTGCCTGGTGTCCCTGCTGCCACCAGCCAGGCCTCTGAAAACTTGTCAAACCATGCCCAGACTTGGGGCCAGTTTGGCCCAAAGTCTGCAAGAGACAAGTCGGGAAGAAAGATATGGGACAGAGGGAGAAAGCGAAGGGAGCAGGAGAAAGGGAAGGAAGAATAAAAAGTAGTGTTGGGCTGCAGGAGTGAGATGGAGGAATTGCAAGAAAAGAGGCAGGAAGCAGGAGAGTGAGAGAAAAGGAAAGAAGAGACATGCAGCCAGACGAGGGCTTAGTGAGAGAGGATGGGACAGAGAACAGGATGAGAAGGACATAAGGCAAGGCTAGGACAGGCAAGGACAGGCAAGGCAAGGCTAGGCTGCAGGACAGGTTTTTGCTTTATAGTTTCTAGCACATTCGTCTTCAGACGAGGAGGAAAGCCATAAGACCGTATGGATTAGGCCCAAGCAAAAACCCCAGCTACTTGAGACACTTAGACTAAGCCTAAAATACCAAGATCTCTCCATAAGGATGGTTTTTATACTGTACTTCCACAATCTGCTGGCAGTACAAAAATATAAGCTGCAGATCTCCTTAGGCTGAGTCATGGTGCTTTGGGGCAGGGACCATGCATATCATGGGAATATTTCACAGTTTCTGCTCTGTTTTCAGTGTATGACACCAAAACACCCACCTGATGACATCCTTTCAAGAGCAAAGGCAACAATTTGCAGAACTCCGCTTCTTAGGGGAAGTGAGAAATTGCTGAGCTGACACCAAGTCCTGCAGTGTCCCTGTCACCTGCAGAGCCACCGCATCCTCGCCACGGTAGCGGGCATTGTGACAAAGGTTCTATGTCAGCTGGGTGTGGCAGCCAGACGCCCCCTAGGGGATGGGGAGCCTGTTAGCCCCGGGCCTGTCACTGCCTGCTGGCCCTGCTGCCACCAGCCAGGCCTCTGAAAACTTGTCAAACCATGCCCAGACTTGGGGCCAGTTTGGCCCAAAGTCTGCAAGAGACAAGTCGGGAAGAAAGATATGGGACAGAGGGAGAAAGCGAAGGGAGCAGGAGAAAGGGAAGGAAGAATAAAAAGTAGTGTTGGGCTGCAGGAGTGAGATGGAGGAATTGCAAGAAAAGAGGCAGGAAGCAGGAGAGTGAGAGAAAAGGAAAGAAGAGACATGCAGCCAGAGGAGGGGTTAGTGAGAGAGGATGGGACAGAGAACAGGATGAGAAGGACATAAGGCAAGGCTAGGACAGGCAAGGACAGGCAAGGCAAGGCTAGGCTGCAGGACATGTTTTTGCTTTATAGTTTCTAGCACATTCGTCTTCAGACGAGGAGGAAAGCCATAAGACCGTATGGATTAGGCCCAAGCAAAAACCCCAGCTACTTGAGACACTTAGACTAAGCCTAAAATACCAAGATCTCTCCATAAGGATGCTTTTTATACTGTACTTCCACAATCTGCTGGCAGTACCAAAAAATAAGCTGCAGATCTCCTTAGGCTGAGTCATGGTGCTTTGGGGCAGGGACCATGCATATCATGGGAATATTTCACAGTTTCTGCTCTGTTTTCAGTGTATGACACCAAAACACCCACCTGATGACATCCTTTCAAGAGCAAAGGCAACAATTTGCAGAACTCCGCTTCTTAGGGGAAGTGAGAAATTGCTGAGCTGACACCAAGTCCTGCAGTGTCCCTGTCACCTGCAGAGCCACCACATCCTCGCCACGGTAGCGGGCATTGTGACAAAGGTTCTATGTCAGCTGGGTGTGGCAGCCAGGCGCCCCCTAGGGGATGGGGAGCCTGTCAGCCCCGGGCCTGTCACTGCCTGGTGTCCCTGCTGCCACCAGCCAGGCCTCTGAAAACTTGTCAAACCATGCCCAGACTTGGGGCCAGTTTGGCCCAAAGTCTGCAAGAGACAAGTCGGGAAGAAAGATATGGGACAGAGGGAGAAAGCGAAGGGAGCAGGAGAAAGGGAAGGAAGAATAAAAAGTAGTGTTGGGCTGCAGGAGTGAGATGGAGGAATGGCAAGAAAAGAGGCAGGAAGCAGGAGAGTGAGAGAAAAGGAAAGAAGAGACATGCAGCCAGACGAGGGCTTAGTGAGAGAGGATGGGACAGAGAACAGGATGAGAAGGACATAAGGCAAGGCTAGGACAGGCAAGGACAGGCAAGGCAAGGCTAGGCTGCAGGACATGTTTTTGCTTTATAGTTTCTAGCACATTCGTCTTCAGACTAGGAGGAAAGCCATAAGACCGTATGGATTAGGCCCAAGCAAAAACCCCAGCTACTTGAGACACTTAGACTAAGCCTAAAATACCAAGATCTCTCCATAAGGATGGTTTTTATACTGTACTTCCACAATCTGCTGGCAGTACAAAAAAATAAGCTGCAGATCTCCTTAGGCTGAGTCATGGTGCTTTGGGGCAGGGACCATGCATATCATGGGAATATTTCACAATTTCTGCTCTGTTTTCAGTGTATGACACCAAAACACCCACCTGATGACATCCTTTCAAGAGCAAAGGCAACAATTTCAAGAATTCCGCTTCTTAGGGGAAGTGAGAAATTGCTGAGCTGACACCAAGTCCTGCAGTGTCCCTGTCACCTGCAGAGCCACCGCATCCTCGCCACGGTAGCGGGCATTGTGACAAAGGTTCTATGTCAGCTGGGTGTGGCAGCCAGGCGCCCCCTAGGGGATGGGGAGCCTGTCAGCCCCGGGCCTGTCACTGCCTGCTGGCCCTGCTGCCACCAGCCAGGCCTCTGAAAACTTGTCAAACCATGCCCAGACTTGGGGCCAGTTTGGCCCAAAGTCTGCAAGAGACAAGTCGGGAAGAAAGATATGGGACAGAGGGAGAAAGCGAAGGGAGCAGGAGAAAGGGAAGGAAGAATAAAAAGTAGTGTTGGGCTGCAGGAGTGAGATGGAGGAATTGCAAGAAAAGAGGCAGGAAGCAGGAGAGTGAAAGAAAAGGAAAGAAGAGACATGCAGCCAGACGAGGGCTTAGTGAGAGAGGATGGGACAGAGAACAGGATGAGAAGGACATAAGGCAAGGCTAGGACAGGCAAGGACAGGCAAGGCAAGGCTAGGCTGCAGGACATGTTTTTGCTTTATAGTTTCTAGCACATTCGTCTTCAGACTAGGAGGAAAGCCATAAGACCGTATGGATTAGGCCCAAGCAAAAACCCCAGCTACTTGAGACACTTAGACTAAGCCTAAAATACCAAGATCTCTCCATAAGGATGCTTTTTATACTGTACTTCCACAATCTGCTGGCAGTACCAAAAAATAAGCTGCAGATCTCCTTAGGCTGAGTCATGGTGCTTTGGGGCAGGGACCATGCATATCATGGGAATATTTCACAGTTTCTGCTCTGTTTTCAGTGTATGACACCAAAACACCCACCTGATGACATCCTTTCAAGAGCAAAGGCAGCAATTTGCAGAATTCCGCTTCTTAGGGGAAGTGAGAAATTGCTGAGCTGACACCAAGTCCTGCAGTGTCCCTGTCACCTGCAGAGCCACCGCATCCTCGCCACGGTAGCGGGCATTGTGACAAAGGTTCTATGTCAGCTGGGTGTGGCAGCCAGGCGCCCCCTAGGGGATGGGGAGCCTGTCAGCCCCGGGCCTGTCACTGCCTGGTGTCCCTGCTGCCACCAGCCAGGCCTCTGAAAACTTGTCAAACCATGCCCAGACTTGGGGCCAGTTTGGCCCAAAGTCTGCAAGAGACAAGTCGGGAAGAAAGATATGGGACAGAGGGAGAAAGCGAAGGGAGCAGGAGAAAGGGAAGGAAGAATAAAAAGTAGTGTTGGGCTGCAGGAGTGAGATGGAGGAATTGCAAGAAAAGAGGCAGGAAGCAGGAGAGTGAGAGAAAAGGAAAGAAGAGACATGCAGCCAGACGAGGGCTTAGTGAGAGAGGATGGGACAGAGAACAGGATGAGAAGGACATAAGGCAAGGCTAGGACAGGCAAGGACAGGCAAGGCAAGGCTAGGCTGCAGGACATGTTTTTGCTTTATAGTTTCTAGCACATTCGTCTTCAGACGAGGAGGAAAGCCATAAGACCGTATGGATTAGGCCCAAGCAAAAACCCCAGCTACTTGAGACACTTAGACTAAGCCTAAAATACCAAGATCTCTCCATAAGGATGGTTTTTATACTGTACTTCCACAATCTGCTGGCAGTACAAAAAAATAAGCTGCAGATCTCCTTAGGCTGAGTCATGGTGCTTTGGGGCAGGGACCATGCATATCATGGGAATATTTCACAGTTTCTGCTCTGTTTTCAGTGTATGACACCAAAACACCCACCTGATGACATCCTTTCAAGAGCAAAGGCAGCAATTTGCAGAATTCCGCTTCTTAGGGGAAGTGAGAAATTGCTGAGCTGACACCAAGTCCTGCAGTGTCCCTGTCACCTGCAGAGCCACCGCATCCTCGCCACGGTAGCGGGCATTGTGACAAAGGTTCTATGTCAGCTGGGTGTGGCAGCCAGGCGCCCCCTAGGGGATGGGGAGCCTGTCAGCCCCGGGCCTGTCACTGCCTGCTGGCCCTGCTGCCACCAGCCAGGCCTCTGAAAACTTGTCAAACCATGCCCAGACTTATGGCCAGTTTGGCCCAAAGTCTGCAAGAGACAAGTCGGGAAGAAAGATATGGGACAGAGGGAGAAAGCGAAGGGAGCAGGAGAAAGGGAAGGAAGAATAAAAAGTAGTGTTGGGCTGCAGGAGTGAGATGGAGGAATTGCAAGAAAAGAGGCAGGAAGCAGGAGAGTGAGAGAAAAGGAAAGAAGAGACATGCAGCCAGACGAGGGCTTAGTGAGAGAGGATGGGACAGAGAACAGGATGAGAAGGACATAAGGCAAGGCTAGGACAGGCAAGGACAGGCAAGGCAAGGCTAGGCTGCAGGACATGTTTTTGCTTTATAGTTTCTAGCACATTCGTCTTCAGACGAGGAGGAAAGCCATAAGACCGTATGGATTAGGCCCAAGCAAAAACCCCAGCTACTTGAGACACTTAGACTAAGCCTAAAATACCAAGATCTCTCCATAAGGATGGCTTTTATACTGTACTTCCACAATCTGCTGGCAGTACAAAAAAATAAGCTGCAGATCTCCTTAGGCTGAGTCATGGTGCTTTGGGGCAGGGACCATGCATATCATGGGAATATTTCACAGTTTCTGCTCTGTTTTCAGTGTATGACACCAAAACACCCACCTGATGACATCCTTTCAAGAGCAAAGGCAACAATTTGCAGAATTCCGCTTCTTAGGGGAAGTGAGAAATTGCTGAGCTGACACCAAGTCCTGCAGTGTCCCTGTCACCTGCAGAGCCACCGCATCCTCGCCACGGTAGCGGGCATTGTGACAAAGGTTCTATGTCAGCTGGGTGTGGCAGCCAGGCGCCCCCTAGGGGATGGGGAGCCTGTCAGCCCCGGGCCTGTCACTGCCTGCTGGCCCTGCTGCCACCAGCCAGGCCTCTGAAAACTTGTCAAACCATGCCCAGACTTGGGGCCAGTTTGGCCCAAAGTCTGCAAGAGACAAGTCGGGAAGAAAGATATGGGACAGAGGGAGAAAGCGAAGGGAGCAGGAGAAAGGGAAGGAAGAATAAAAAGTAGTGTTGGGCTGCAGGAGTGAGATGGAGGAATGGCAAGAAAAGAGGCAGGAAGCAGGAGAGTGAGAGAAAAGGAAAGAAGAGACATGCAGCCAGACGAGGGCTTAGTGAGAGAGGATGGGACAGAGAACAGGATGAGAAGGACATAAGGCAAGGCTAGGACAGGCAAGGACAGGCAAGGCAAGGCTAGGCTGCAGGACATGTTTTTGCTTTATAGTTTCTAGCACATTCGTCTTCAGACTAGGAGGAAAGCCATAAGACCGTATGGATTAGGCTCAAGCAAAAACCCCAGCTACTTGAGACACTTAGACTAAGCCTAAAATACCAAGATCTCTCCATAAGGATGCTTTTTATACTGTACTTCCACAATCTGCTGGCAGTACAAAAAAATAAGCTGCAGATCTCCTTAGGCTGAGTCATGGTGCTTTGGGGCAGGGACCATGCATATCATGGGAATATTTCACAATTTCTGCTCTGTTTTCAGTGTATGACACCAAAACACCCACCTGATGACATCCTTTCAAGAGCAAAGGCAACAATTTCAAGAATTCCGCTTCTTAGGGGAAGTGAGAAATTGCTGAGCTGACACCAAGTCCTGCAGTGTCCCTGTCACCTGCAGAGCCACCGCATCCTCGCCACGGTAGCGGGCATTGTGACAAAGGTTCTATGTCAGCTGGGTGTGGCAGCCAGGCGCCCCCTAGGGGATGGGGAGCCTGTCAGCCCCGGGCCTGTCACTGCCTGCTGGCCCTGCTGCCACCAGCCAGGCCTCTGAAAACTTGTCAAACCATGCCCAGACTTGGGGCCAGTTTGGCCCAAAGTCTGCAAGAGACAAGTCGGGAAGAAAGATATGGGACAGAGGGAGAAAGCGAAGGGAGCAGGAGAAAGGGAAGGAAGAATAAAAAGTAGTGTTGGGCTGCAGGAGTGAGATGGAGGAATTGCAAGAAAAGAGGCAGGAAGCAGGAGAGTGAAAGAAAAGGAAAGAAGAGACATGCAGCCAGACGAGGGCTTAGTGAGAGAGGATGGGACAGAGAACAGGATGAGAAGGACATAAGGCAAGGCTAGGACAGGCAAGGACAGGCAAGGCAAGGCTAGGCTGCAGGACATGTTTTTGCTTTATAGTTTCTAGCACATTCGTCTTCAGACTAGGAGGAAAGCCATAAGACCGTATGGATTAGGCCCAAGCAAAAACCCCAGCTACTTGAGACACTTAGACTAAGCCTAAAATACCAAGATCTCTCCATAAGGATGCTTTTTATACTGTACTTCCACAATCTGCTGGCAGTACCAAAAAATAAGCTGCAGATCTCCTTAGGCTGAGTCATGGTGCTTTGGGGCAGGGACCATGCATATCATGGGAATATTTCACAGTTTCTGCTCTGTTTTCAGTGTATGACACCAAAACACCCACCTGATGACATCCTTTCAAGAGCAAAGGCAGCAATTTGCAGAATTCCGCTTCTTAGGGGAAGTGAGAAATTGCTGAGCTGACACCAAGTCCTGCAGTGTCCCTGTCACCTGCAGAGCCACCGCATCCTCGCCACGGTAGCGGGCATTGTGACAAAGGTTCTATGTCAGCTGGGTGTGGCAGCCAGGCGCCCCCTAGGGGATGGGGAGCCTGTCAGCCCCGGGCCTGTCACTGCCTGCTGGCCCTGCTGCCACCAGCCAGGCCTCTGAAAACTTGTCAAACCATGCCCAGACTTATGGCCAGTTTGGCCCAAAGTCTGCAAGAGACAAGTCGGGAAGAAAGATATGGGACAGAGGGAGAAAGCGAAGGGAGCAGGAGAAAGGGAAGGAAGAATAAAAAGTAGTGTTGGGCTGCAGGAGTGAGATGGAGGAATTGCAAGAAAAGAGGCAGGAAGCAGGAGAGTGAGAGAAAAGGAAAGAAGAGACATGCAGCCAGACGAGGGCTTAGTGAGAGAGGATGGGACAGAGAACAGGATGAGAAGGACATAAGGCAAGGCTAGGACAGGCAAGGACAGGCAAGGCAAGGCTAGGCTGCAGGACATGTTTTTGCTTTATAGTTTCTAGCACATTCGTCTTCAGACGAGGAGGAAAGCCATAAGACCGTATGGATTAGGCCCAAGCAAAAACCCCAGCTACTTGAGACACTTAGACTAAGCCTAAAATACCAAGATCTCTCCATAAGGATGGCTTTTATACTGTACTTCCACAATCTGCTGGCAGTACAAAAAAATAAGCTGCAGATCTCCTTAGGCTGAGTCATGGTGCTTTGGGGCAGGGACCATGCATATCATGGGAATATTTCACAGTTTCTGCTCTGTTTTCAGTGTATGACACCAAAACACCCACCTGATGACATCCTTTCAAGAGCAAAGGCAGCAATTTGCAGAATTCCGCTTCTTAGGGGAAGTGAGAAATTGCTGAGCTGACACCAAGTCCTGCAGTGTCCCTGTCACCTGCAGAGCCACCGCATCCTCGCCACGGTAGCGGGCATTGTGACAAAGGTTCTATGTCAGCTGGGTGTGGCAGCCAGGCGCCCCCTAGGGGATGGGGAGCCTGTCAGCCCCGGGCCTGTCACTGCCTGCTGGCCCTGCTGCCACCAGCCAGGCCTCTGAAAACTTGTCAAACCATGCCCAGACTTGGGGCCAGTTTGGCCCAAAGTCTGCAAGAGACAAGTCGGGAAGAAAGATATGGGACAGAGGGAGAAAGCGAAGGGAGCAGGAGAAAGGGAAGGAAGAATAAAAAGTAGTGTTGGGCTGCAGGAGTGAGATGGAGGAATGGCAAGAAAAGAGGCAGGAAGCAGGAGAGTGAGAGAAAAGGAAAGAAGAGACATGCAGCCAGACGAGGGCTTAGTGAGAGAGGATGGGACAGAGAACAGGATGAGAAGGACATAAGGCAAGGCTAGGACAGGCAAGGACAGGCAAGGCAAGGCTAGGCTGCAGGACATGTTTTTGCTTTATAGTTTCTAGCACATTCGTCTTCAGACTAGGAGGAAAGCCATAAGACCGTATGGATTAGGCCCAAGCAAAAACCCCAGCTACTTGAGACACTTAGACTAAGCCTAAAATACCAAGATCTCTCCATAAGGATGGTTTTTATACTGTACTTCCACAATCTGCTGGCAGTACAAAAAAATAAGCTGCAGATCTCCTTAGGCTGAGTCATGGTGCTTTGGGGCAGGGACCATGCATATCATGGGAATATTTCACAATTTCTGCTCTGTTTTCAGTGTATGACACCAAAACACCCACCTGATGACATCCTTTCAAGAGCAAAGGCAACAATTTCAAGAATTCCGCTTCTTAGGGGAAGTGAGAAATTGCTGAGCTGACACCAAGTCCTGCAGTGTCCCTGTCACCTGCAGAGCCACCGCATCCTCGCCACGGTAGCGGGCATTGTGACAAAGGTTCTATGTCAGCTGGGTGTGGCAGCCAGGCGCCCCCTAGGGGATGGGGAGCCTGTCAGCCCCGGGCCTGTCACTGCCTGCTGGCCCTGCTGCCACCAGCCAGGCCTCTGAAAACTTGTCAAACCATGCCCAGACTTGGGGCCAGTTTGGCCCAAAGTCTGCAAGAGACAAGTCGGGAAGAAAGATATGGGACAGAGGGAGAAAGCGAAGGGAGCAGGAGAAAGGGAAGGAAGAATAAAAAGTAGTGTTGGGCTGCAGGAGTGAGATGGAGGAATTGCAAGAAAAGAGGCAGGAAGCAGGAGAGTGAAAGAAAAGGAAAGAAGAGACATGCAGCCAGACGAGGGCTTAGTGAGAGAGGATGGGACAGAGAACAGGATGAGAAGGACATAAGGCAAGGCTAGGACAGGCAAGGACAGGCAAGGCAAGGCTAGGCTGCAGGACATGTTTTTGCTTTATAGTTTCTAGCACATTCGTCTTCAGACTAGGAGGAAAGCCATAAGACCGTATGGATTAGGCCCAAGCAAAAACCCCAGCTACTTGAGACACTTAGACTAAGCCTAAAATACCAAGATCTCTCCATAAGGATGCTTTTTATACTGTACTTCCACAATCTGCTGGCAGTACCAAAAAATAAGCTGCAGATCTCCTTAGGCTGAGTCATGGTGCTTTGGGGCAGGGACCATGCATATCATGGGAATATTTCACAGTTTCTGCTCTGTTTTCAGTGTATGACACCAAAACACCCACCTGATGACATCCTTTCAAGAGCAAAGGCAGCAATTTGCAGAATTCCGCTTCTTAGGGGAAGTGAGAAATTGCTGAGCTGACACCAAGTCCTGCAGTGTCCCTGTCACCTGCAGAGCCACCGCATCCTCGCCACGGTAGCGGGCATTGTGACAAAGGTTCTATGTCAGCTGGGTGTGGCAGCCAGGCGCCCCCTAGGGGATGGGGAGCCTGTCAGCCCCGGGCCTGTCACTGCCTGGTGTCCCTGCTGCCACCAGCCAGGCCTCTGAAAACTTGTCAAACCATGCCCAGACTTGGGGCCAGTTTGGCCCAAAGTCTGCAAGAGACAAGTCGGGAAGAAAGATATGGGACAGAGGGAGAAAGCGAAGGGAGCAGGAGAAAGGGAAGGAAGAATAAAAAGTAGTGTTGGGCTGCAGGAGTGAGATGGAGGAATTGCAAGAAAAGAGGCAGGAAGCAGGAGAGTGAGAGAAAAGGAAAGAAGAGACATGCAGCCAGACGAGGGCTTAGTGAGAGAGGATGGGACAGAGAACAGGATGAGAAGGACATAAGGCAAGGCTAGGACAGGCAAGGACAGGCAAGGCAAGGCTAGGCTGCAGGACATGTTTTTGCTTTATAGTTTCTAGCACATTCGTCTTCAGACGAGGAGGAAAGCCATAAGACCGTATGGATTAGGCCCAAGCAAAAACCCCAGCTACTTGAGACACTTAGACTAAGCCTAAAATACCAAGATCTCTCCATAAGGATGGCTTTTATACTGTACTTCCACAATCTGCTGGCAGTACCAAAAAATAAGCTGCAGATCTCCTTAGGCTGAGTCATGGTGCTTTGGGGCAGGGACCATGCATATCATGGGAATATTTCACAGTTTCTGCTCTGTTTTCAGTGTATGACACCAAAACACCCACCTGATGACATCCTTTCAAGAGCAAAGGCAGCAATTTGCAGAATTCCGCTTCTTAGGGGAAGTGAGAAATTGCTGAGCTGACACCAAGTCCTGCAGTGTCCCTGTCACCTGCAGAGCCACCGCATCCTCGCCACGGTAGCGGGCATTGTGACAAAGGTTCTATGTCAGCTGGGTGTGGCAGCCAGGCGCCCCCTAGGGGATGGGGAGCCTGTCAGCCCCGGGCCTGTCACTGCCTGCTGGCCCTGCTGCCACCAGCCAGGCCTCTGAAAACTTGTCAAACCATGCCCAGACTTATGGCCAGTTTGGCCCAAAGTCTGCAAGAGACAAGTCGGGAAGAAAGATATGGGACAGAGGGAGAAAGCGAAGGGAGCAGGAGAAAGGGAAGGAAGAATAAAAAGTAGTGTTGGGCTGCAGGAGTGAGATGGAGGAATTGCAAGAAAAGAGGCAGGAAGCAGGAGAGTGAGAGAAAAGGAAAGAAGAGACATGCAGCCAGACGAGGGCTTAGTGAGAGAGGATGGGACAGAGAACAGGATGAGAAGGACATAAGGCAAGGCTAGGACAGGCAAGGACAGGCAAGGCAAGGCTAGGCTGCAGGACATGTTTTTGCTTTATAGTTTCTAGCACATTCGTCTTCAGACGAGGAGGAAAGCCATAAGACCGTATGGATTAGGCCCAAGCAAAAACCCCAGCTACTTGAGACACTTAGACTAAGCCTAAAATACCAAGATCTCTCCATAAGGATGGCTTTTATACTGTACTTCCACAATCTGCTGGCAGTACCAAAAAATAAGCTGCAGATCTCCTTAGGCTGAGTCATGGTGCTTTGGGGCAGGGACCATGCATATCATGGGAATATTTCACAGTTTCTGCTCTGTTTTCAGTGTATGACACCAAAACACCCACCTGATGACATCCTTTCAAGAGCAAAGGCAGCAATTTGCAGAATTCCGCTTCTTAGGGGAAGTGAGAAATTGCTGAGCTGACACCAAGTCCTGCAGTGTCCCTGTCACCTGCAGAGCCACCGCATCCTCGCCACGGTAGCGGGCATTGTGACAAAGGTTCTATGTCAGCTGGGTGTGGCAGCCAGGCGCCCCCTAGGGGATGGGGAGCCTGTCAGCCCCGGGCCTGTCACTGCCTGCTGGCCCTGCTGCCACCAGCCAGGCCTCTGAAAACTTGTCAAACCATGCCCAGACTTGGGGCCAGTTTGGCCCAAAGTCTGCAAGAGACAAGTCGGGAAGAAAGATATGGGACAGAGGGAGAAAGCGAAGGGAGCAGGAGAAAGGGAAGGAAGAATAAAAAGTAGTGTTGGGCTGCAGGAGTGAGATGGAGGAATGGCAAGAAAAGAGGCAGGAAGCAGGAGAGTGAGAGAAAAGGAAAGAAGAGACATGCAGCCAGACGAGGGCTTAGTGAGAGAGGATGGGACAGAGAACAGGATGAGAAGGACATAAGGCAAGGCTAGGACAGGCAAGGACAGGCAAGGCAAGGCTAGGCTGCAGGACATGTTTTTGCTTTATAGTTTCTAGCACATTCGTCTTCAGACTAGGAGGAAAGCCATAAGACCGTATGGATTAGGCCCAAGCAAAAACCCCAGCTACTTGAGACACTTAGACTAAGCCTAAAATACCAAGATCTCTCCATAAGGATGGTTTTTATACTGTACTTCCACAATCTGCTGGCAGTACAAAAAAATAAGCTGCAGATCTCCTTAGGCTGAGTCATGGTGCTTTGGGGCAGGGACCATGCATATCATGGGAATATTTCACAATTTCTGCTCTGTTTTCAGTGTATGACACCAAAACACCCACCTGATGACATCCTTTCAAGAGCAAAGGCAACAATTTCAAGAATTCCGCTTCTTAGGGGAAGTGAGAAATTGCTGAGCTGACACCAAGTCCTGCAGTGTCCCTGTCACCTGCAGAGCCACCGCATCCTCGCCACGGTAGCGGGCATTGTGACAAAGGTTCTATGTCAGCTGGGTGTGGCAGCCAGGCGCCCCCTAGGGGATGGGGAGCCTGTCAGCCCCGGGCCTGTCACTGCCTGCTGGCCCTGCTGCCACCAGCCAGGCCTCTGAAAACTTGTCAAACCATGCCCAGACTTGGGGCCAGTTTGGCCCAAAGTCTGCAAGAGACAAGTCGGGAAGAAAGATATGGGACAGAGGGAGAAAGCGAAGGGAGCAGGAGAAAGGGAAGGAAGAATAAAAAGTAGTGTTGGGCTGCAGGAGTGAGATGGAGGAATTGCAAGAAAAGAGGCAGGAAGCAGGAGAGTGAGAGAAAAGGAAAGAAGAGACATGCAGCCAGACGAGGGCTTAGTGAGAGAGGATGGGACAGAGAACAGGATGAGAAGGACATAAGGCAAGGCTAGGACAGGCAAGGACAGGCAAGGCAAGGCTAGGCTGCAGGACATGTTTTTGCTTTATAGTTTGTAGCACATTCGTCTTCAGACTAGGAGGAAAGCCATAAGACCGTATGGATTAGGCCCAAGCAAAAACCCCAGCTACTTGAGACACTTAGACTAAGCCTAAAATACCAAGATCTCTCCATAAGGATGCTTTTTATACTGTACTTCCACAATCTGCTGGCAGTACCAAAAAATAAGCTGCAGATCTCCTTAGGCTGAGTCATGGTGCTTTGGGGCAGGGACCATGCATATCATGGGAATATTTCACAGTTTCTGCTCTGTTTTCAGTGTATGACACCAAAACACCCACCTGATGACATCCTTTCAAGAGCAAAGGCAACAATTTGCAGAACTCCGCTTCTTAGGGGAAGTGAGAAATTGCTGAGCTGACACCAAGTCCTGCAGTGTCCCTGTCACCTGCAGAGCCACCGCATCCTCGCCACGGTAGCGGGCATTGTGACAAAGGTTCTATGTCAGCTGGGTGTGGCAGCCAGGCGCCCCCTAGGGGATGGGGAGCCTGTCAGCCCCGGGCCTGTCACTGCCTGCTGGCCCTGCTGCCACCAGCCAGGCCTCTGAAAACTTGTCAAACCATGCCCAGACTTGGGGCCAGTTTGGCCCAAAGTCTGCAAGAGACAAGTCGGGAAGAAAGATATGGGACAGAGGGAGAAAGCGAAGGGAGCAGGAGAAAGGGAAGGAAGAATAAAAAGTAGTGTTGGGCTGCAGGAGTGAGATGGAGGAATGGCAAGAAAAGAGGCAGGAAGCAGGAGAGTGAGAGAAAAGGAAAGAAGAGACATGCAGCCAGACGAGGGCTTAGTGAGAGAGGATGGGACAGAGAACAGGATGAGAAGGACATAAGGCAAGGCTAGGACAGGCAAGGACAGGCAAGGCAAGGCTAGGCTGCAGGACATGTTTTTGCTTTATAGTTTCTAGCACATTCGTCTTCAGACGAGGAGGAAAGCCATAAGACCGTATGGATTAGGCCCAAGCAAAAACCCCAGCTACTTGAGACACTTAGACTAAGCCTAAAATACCAAGATCTCTCCATAAGGATGGCTTTTATACTGTACTTCCACAATCTGCTGGCAGTACAAAAAAATAAGCTGCAGATCTCCTTAGGCTGAGTCATGGTGCTTTGGGGCAGGGACCATGCATATCATGGGAATATTTCACAGTTTCTGCTCTGTTTTCAGTGTATGACACCAAAACACCCACCTGATGACATCCTTTCAAGAGCAAAGGCAGCAATTTGCAGAATTCCGCTTCTTAGGGGAAGTGAGAAATTGCTGAGCTGACACCAAGTCCTGCAGTGTCCCTGTCACCTGCAGAGCCACCGCATCCTCGCCACGGTAGCGGGCATTGTGACAAAGGTTCTATGTCAGCTGGGTGTGGCAGCCAGGCGCCCCCTAGGGGATGGGGAGCCTGTCAGCCCCGGGCCTGTCACTGCCTGCTGGCCCTGCTGCCACCAGCCAGGCCTCTGAAAACTTGTCAAACCATGCCCAGACTTGGGGCCAGTTTGGCCCAAAGTCTGCAAGAGACAAGTCGGGAAGAAAGATATGGGACAGAGGGAGAAAGCGAAGGGAGCAGGAGAAAGGGAAGGAAGAATAAAAAGTAGTGTTGGGCTGCAGGAGTGAGATGGAGGAATTGCAAGAAAAGAGGCAGGAAGCAGGAGAGTGAGAGAAAAGGAAAGAAGAGACATGCAGCCAGACGAGGGCTTAGTGAGAGAGGATGGGACAGAGAACAGGATGAGAAGGACATAAGGCAAGGCTAGGACAGGCAAGGACAGGCAAGGCAAGGCTAGGCTGCAGGACATGTTTTTGCTTTATAGTTTCTAGCACATTCGTCTTCAGACGAGGAGGAAAGCCATAACACCGTATGGATTAGGCCCAAGCAAAAACCCCAGCTACTTGAGACACTTAGACTAAGCCTAAAATACCAAGATCTCTCCATAAGGATGGCTTTTATACTGTACTTCCACAATCTGCTGGCAGTACAAAAAAATAAGCTGCAGATCTCCTTAGGCTGAGTCATGGTGCTTTGGGGCAGGGACCATGCATATCATGGGAATATTTCACAGTTTCTGCTCTGTTTTCAGTGTATGACACCAAAACACCCACCTGATGACATCCTTTCAAGAGCAAAGGCAACAATTTGCAGAACTCCGCTTCTTAGGGGAAGTGAGAAATTGCTGAGCTGACACCAAGTCCTGCAGTGTCCCTGTCACCTGCAGAGCCACCGCATCCTCGCCACGGTAGCGGGCATTGTGACAAAGGTTCTATGTCAGCTGGGTGTGGCAGCCAGGCGCCCCCTAGGGGATGGGGAGCCTGTCAGCCCCGGGCCTGTCACTGCCTGCTGGCCCTGCTGCCACCAGCCAGGCCTCTGAAAACTTGTCAAACCATGCCCAGACTTGGGGCCAGTTTGGCCCAAAGTCTGCAAGAGACAAGTCGGGAAGAAAGATATGGGACAGAGGGAGAAAGCGAAGGGAGCAGGAGAAAGGGAAGGAAGAATAAAAAGTAGTGTTGGGCTGCAGGAGTGAGATGGAGGAATTGCAAGAAAAGAGGCAGGAAGCAGGAGAGTGAGAGAAAAGGAAAGAAGAGACATGCAGCCAGACGAGGGCTTAGTGAGAGAGGATGGGACAGAGAACAGGATGAGAAGGACATAAGGCAAGGCTAGGACAGGCAAGGACAGGCAAGGCAAGGCTACGCTGCAGGACATGTTTTTGCTTTATAGTTTCTAGCACATTCGTCTTCAGACGAGGAGGAAAGCCATAACACCGTATGGATTAGGCCCAAGCAAAAACCCCAGCTACTTGAGACACTTAGACTAAGCCTAAAATACCAAGATCTCTCCATAAGGATGGCTTTTATACTGTACTTCCACAATCTGCTGGCAGTACAAAAAAATAAGCTGCAGATCTCCTTAGGCTGAGTCATGGTGCTTTGGGGCAGGGACCATGCATATCATGGGAATATTTCACAGTTTCTGCTCTGTTTTCAGTGTATGACACCAAAACACCCACCTGATGACATCCTTTCAAGAGCAAAGGCAGCAATTTGCAGAATTCCGCTTCTTAGGGGAAGTGAGAAATTGCTGAGCTGACACCAAGTCCTGCAGTGTCCCTGTCACCTGCAGAGCCACCGCATCCTCGCCACGGTAGCGGGCATTGTGACAAAGGTTCTATGTCAGCTGGGTGTGGCAGCCAGGCGCCCCCTAGGGGATGGGGAGCCTGTCAGCCCCGGGCCTGTCACTGCCTGCTGGCCCTGCTGCCACCAGCCAGGCCTCTGAAAACTTGTCAAACCATGCCCAGACTTATGGCCAGTTTGGCCCAAAGTCTTCAAGAGACAAGTCGGGAAGAAAGATATGGGACAGAGGGAGAAAGCGAAGGGAGCAGGAGAAAGGGAAGGAAGAATAAAAAGTAGTGTTGGGCTGCAGGAGTGAGATGGAGGAATTGCAAGAAAAGAGGCAGGAAGCAGGAGAGTGAGAGAAAAGGAAAGAAGAGACATGCAGCCAGACGAGGGCTTAGTGAGAGAGGATGGGACAGAGAACAGGATGAGAAGGACATAAGGCAAGGCTAGGACAGGCAAGGACAGGCAAGGCAAGGCTAGGCTGCAGGACATGTTTTTGCTTTATAGTTTCTAGCACATTCGTCTTCAGACGAGGAGGAAAGCCATAAGACCGTATGGATTAGGCCCAAGCAAAAACCCCAGCTACTTGAGACACTTAGACTAAGCCTAAAATACCAAGATCTCTCCATAAGGATGGCTTTTATACTGTACTTCCACAATCTGCTGGCAGTACAAAAAAATAAGCTGCAGATCTCCTTAGGCTGAGTCATGGTGCTTTGGGGCAGGGACCATGCATATCATGGGAATATTTCACAGTTTCTGCTCTGTTTTCAGTGTATGACACCAAAACACCCACCTGATGACATCCTTTCAAGAGCAAAGGCAGCAATTTGCAGAATTCCGCTTCTTAGGGGAAGTGAGAAATTGCTGAGCTGACACCAAGTCCTGCAGTGTCCCTGTCACCTGCAGAGCCACCGCATCCTCGCCACGGTAGCGGGCATTGTGACAAAGGTTCTATGTCAGCTGGGTGTGGCAGCCAGGCGCCCCCTAGGGGATGGGGAGCCTGTCAGCCCCGGGCCTGTCACTGCCTGCTGGCCCTGCTGCCACCAGCCAGGCCTCTGAAAACTTGTCAAACCATGCCCAGACTTGGGGCCAGTTTGGCCCAAAGTCTGCAAGAGACAAGTCGGGAAGAAAGATATGGGACAGAGGGAGAAAGCGAAGGGAGCAGGAGAAAGGGAAGGAAGAATAAAAAGTAGTGTTGGGCTGCAGGAGTGAGATGGAGGAATGGCAAGAAAAGAGGCAGGAAGCAGGAGAGTGAGAGAAAAGGAAAGAAGAGACATGCAGCCAGACGAGGGCTTAGTGAGAGAGGATGGGACAGAGAACAGGATGAGAAGGACATAAGGCAAGGCTAGGACAGGCAAGGACAGGCAAGGCAAGGCTAGGCTGCAGGACATGTTTTTGCTTTATAGTTTCTAGCACATTCGTCTTCAGACTAGGAGGAAAGCCATAAGACCATATGGATTAGGCCCAAGCAAAAACCCCAGCTACTTGAGACACTTAGACTAAGCCTAAAATACCAAGATCTCTCCATAAGGATGCTTTTTATACTGTACTTCCACAATCTGCTGGCAGTACCAAAAAATAAGCTGCAGATCTCCTTAGGCTGAGTCATGGTGCTTTGGGGCAGGGACCATGCATATCATGGGAATATTTCACAGTTTCTGCTCTGTTTTCAGTGTATGACACCAAAACACCCACCTGATGACATCCTTTCAAGAGCAAAGGCAACAATTTGCAGAACTCCGCTTCTTAGGGGAAGTGAGAAATTGCTGAGCTGACACCAAGTCCTGCAGTGTCCCTGTCACCTGCAGAGCCACCGCATCCTCGCCACGGTAGCGGGCATTGTGACAAAGGTTCTATGTCAGCTGGGTGTGGCAGCCAGGCGCCCCCTAGGGGATGGGGAGCCTGTCAGCCCCGGGCCTGTCACTGCCTGCTGGCCCTGCTGCCACCAGCCAGGCCTCTGAAAACTTGTCAAACCATGCCCAGACTTGGGGCCAGTTTGGCCCAAAGTCTGCAAGAGACAAGTCGGGAAGAAAGATATGGGACAGAGGGAGAAAGCGAAGGGAGCAGGAGAAAGGGAAGGAAGAATAAAAAGTAGTGTTGGGCTGCAGGAGTGAGATGGAGGAATTGCAAGAAAAGAGGCAGGAAGCAGGAGAGTGAGAGAAAAGGAAAGAAGAGACATGCAGCCAGACGAGGGCTTAGTGAGAGAGGATGGGACAGAGAACAGGATGAGAAGGACATAAGGCAAGGCTAGGACAGGCAAGGACAGGCAAGGCAAGGCTAGGCTGCAGGACATGTTTTTGCTTTATAGTTTCTAGCACATTCGTCTTCAGACGAGGAGGAAAGCCATAACACCGTATGGATTAGGCCCAAGCAAAAACCCCAGCTACTTGAGACACTTAGACTAAGCCTAAAATACCAAGATCTCTCCATAAGGATGGCTTTTATACTGTACTTCCACAATCTGCTGGCAGTACAAAAAAATAAGCTGCAGATCTCCTTAGGCTGAGTCATGGTGCTTTGGGGCAGGGACCATGCATATCATGGGAATATTTCACAGTTTCTGCTCTGTTTTCAGTGTATGACACCAAAATACCCACCTGATGACATCCTTTCAAGAGCAAAGGCAACAATTTGCAGAACTCCGCTTCTTAGGGGAAGTGAGAAATTGCTGAGCTGACACCAAGTCCTGCAGTGTCCCTGTCACCTGCAGAGCCACCGCATCCTCGCCACGGTAGCGGGCATTGTGACAAAGGTTCTATGTCAGCTGGGTGTGGCAGCCAGGCGCCCCCTAGGGGATGGGGAGCCTGTCAGCCCCGGGCCTGTCACTGCCTGCTGGCCCTGCTGCCACCAGCCAGGCCTCTGAAAACTTGTCAAACCATGCCCAGACTTGGGGCCAGTTTGGCCCAAAGTCTGCAAGAGACAAGTCGGGAAGAAAGATATGGGACAGAGGGAGAAAGCGAAGGGAGCAGGAGAAAGGGAAGGAAGAATAAAAAGTAGTGTTGGGCTGCAGGAGTGAGATGGAGGAATTGCAAGAAAAGAGGCAGGAAGCAGGAGAGTGAGAGAAAAGGAAAGAAGAGACATGCAGCCAGACGAGGGCTTAGTGAGAGAGGATGGGACAGAGAACAGGATGAGAAGGACATAAGGCAAGGCTAGGACAGGCAAGGACAGGCAAGGCAAGGCTAGGCTGCAGGACATGTTTTTGCTTTATAGTTTGTAGCACATTCGTCTTCAGACTAGGAGGAAAGCCATAAGACCGTATGGATTAGGCCCAAGCAAAAACCCCAGCTACTTGAGACACTTAGACTAAGCCTAAAATACCAAGATCTCTCCATAAGGATGCTTTTTATACTGTACTTCCACAATCTGCTGGCAGTACAAAAAAATAAGCTGCAGATCTCCTTAGGCTGAGTCATGGTGCTTTGGGGCAGGGACCATGCATATCATGGGAATATTTCACAGTTTCTGCTCTGTTTTCAGTGTATGACACCAAAACACCCACCTGATGACATCCTTTCAAGAGCAAAGGCAACAATTTGCAGAACTCCGCTTCTTAGGGGAAGTGAGAAATTGCTGAGCTGACACCAAGTCCTGCAGTGTCCCTGTCACCTGCAGAGCCACCGCATCCTCGCCACGGTAGCGGGCATTGTGACAAAGGTTCTATGTCAGCTGGGTGTGGCAGCCAGGCGCCCCCTAGGGGATGGGGAGCCTGTCAGCCCCGGGCCTGTCACTGCCTGCTGGCCCTGCTGCCACCAGCCAGGCCTCTGAAAACTTGTCAAACCATGCCCAGACTTGGGGCCAGTTTGGCCCAAAGTCTGCAAGAGACAAGTCGGGAAGAAAGATATGGGACAGAGGGAGAAAGCGAAGGGAGCAGGAGAAAGGGAAGGAAGAATAAAAAGTAGTGTTGGGCTGCAGGAGTGAGATGGAGGAATTGCAAGAAAAGAGGCAGGAAGCAGGAGAGTGAGAGAAAAGGAAAGAAGAGACATGCAGCCAGACGAGGGCTTAGTGAGAGAGGATGGGACAGAGAACAGGATGAGAAGGACATAAGGCAAGGCTAGGACAGGCAAGGACAGGCAAGGCAAGGCTACGCTGCAGGACATGTTTTTGCTTTATAGTTTCTAGCACATTCGTCTTCAGACGAGGAGGAAAGCCATAACACCGTATGGATTAGGCCCAAGCAAAAACCCCAGCTACTTGAGACACTTAGACTAAGCCTAAAATACCAAGATCTCTCCATAAGGATGGCTTTTATACTGTACTTCCACAATCTGCTGGCAGTACAAAAAAATAAGCTGCAGATCTCCTTAGGCTGAGTCATGGTGCTTTGGGGCAGGGACCATGCATATCATGGGAATATTTCACAGTTTCTGCTCTGTTTTCAGTGTATGACACCAAAACACCCACCTGATGACATCCTTTCAAGAGCAAAGGCAACAATTTGCAGAACTCCGCTTCTTAGGGGAAGTGAGAAATTGCTGAGCTGACACCAAGTCCTGCAGTGTCCCTGTCACCTGCAGAGCCACCGCATCCTCGCCACGGTAGCGGGCATTGTGACAAAGGTTCTATGTCAGCTGGGTGTGGCAGCCAGGCGCCCCCTAGGGGATGGGGAGCCTGTCAGCCCCGGGCCTGTCACTGCCTGCTGGCCCTGCTGCCACCAGCCAGGCCTCTGAAAACTTGTCAAACCATGCCCAGACTTGGGGCCAGTTTGGCCCAAAGTCTGCAAGAGACAAGTCGGGAAGAAAGATATGGGACAGAGGGAGAAAGCGAAGGGAGCAGGAGAAAGGGAAGGAAGAATATAAAGTAGTGTTGGGCTGCAGGAGTGAGATGGAGGAATTGCAAGAAAAGAGGCAGGAAGCAGGAGAGTGAGAGAAAAGGAAAGAAGAGACATGCAGCCAGACGAGGGCTTAGTGAGAGAGGATGGGACAGAGAACAGGATGAGAAGGACATAAGGCAAGGCTAGGACAGGCAAGGACAGGCAAGGCAAGGCTAGGCTGCAGGACATGTTTTTGCTTTATAGTTTCTAGCACATTCGTCTTCAGACGAGGAGGAAAGCCATAAGACCGTATGGATTAGGCCCAAGCAAAAACCCCAGCTACTTGAGACACTTAGACTAAGCCTAAAATACCAAGATCTCTCCATAAGGATGGTTTTTATACTGTACTTCCACAATCTGCTGGCAGTACAAAAAAATAAGCTGCAGATCTCCTTAGGCTGAGTCATGGTGCTTTGGGGCAGGGACCATGCATATCATGGGAATATTTCACAGTTTCTGCTCTGTTTTCAGTGTATGACACCAAAACACCCACCTGATGACATCCTTTCAAGAGCAAAGGCAGCAATTTGCAGAATTCCGCTTCTTAGGGGAAGTGAGAAATTGCTGAGCTGACACCAAGTCCTGCAGTGTCCCTGTCACCTGCAGAGCCACCGCATCCTCGCCACGGTAGCGGGCATTGTGACAAAGGTTCTATGTCAGCTGGGTGTGGCAGCCAGGCGCCCCCTAGGGGATGGGGAGCCTGTCAGCCCCGGGCCTGTCACTGCCTGCTGGCCCTGCTGCCACCAGCCAGGCCTCTGAAAACTTGTCAAACCATGCCCAGACTTGGGGCCAGTTTGGCCCAAAGTCTGCAAGAGACAAGTCGGGAAGAAAGATATGGGACAGAGGGAGAAAGCGAAGGGAGCAGGAGAAAGGGAAGGAAGAATAAAAAGTAGTGTTGGGCTGCAGGAGTGAGATGGAGGAATTGCAAGAAAAGAGGCAGGAAGCAGGAGAGTGAGAGAAAAGGAAAGAAGAGACATGCAGCCAGACGAGGGCTTAGTGAGAGAGGATGGGACAGAGAACAGGATGAGAAGGACATAAGGCAAGGCTAGGACAGGCAAGGACAGGCAAGGCAAGGCTAGGCTGCAGGACATGTTTTTGCTTTATAGTTTCTAGCACATTCGTCTTCAGACGAGGAGGAAAGCCATAAGACCGTATGGATTAGGCCCAAGCAAAAACCCCAGCTACTTGAGACACTTAGACTAAGCCTAAAATACCAAGATCTCTCCATAAGGATGGTTTTTATACTGTACTTCCACAATCTGCTGGCAGTACAAAAAAATAAGCTGCAGATCTCCTTAGGCTGAGTCATGGTGCTTTGGGGCAGGGACCATGCATATCATGGGAATATTTCACAGTTTCTGCTCTGTTTTCAGTGTATGACACCAAAACACCCACCTGATGACATCCTTTCAAGAGCAAAGGCAACAATTTGCAGAACTCCGCTTCTTAGGGGAAGTGAGAAATTGCTGAGCTGACACCAAGTCCTGCAGTGTCCCTGTCACCTGCAGAGCCACCGCATCCTCGCCACGGTAGCAGGCATTGTGACAAAGGTTCTATGTCAGCTGGGTGTGGCAGCCAGGCGCCCCCTAGGGGATGGGGAGCCTGTCAGCCCCGGGCCTGTCACTGCCTGCTGGCCCTGCTGCCACCAGCCAGGCCTCTGAAAACTTTTCAAACCATGCCCAGACTTGGGGCCAGTTTGGCCCAAAGTCTGCAAGAGACAAGTCGGGAAGAAAGATATGGGACAGAGGGAGAAAGCGAAGGGAGCAGGAGAAAGGGAAGGAAGAATAAAAAGTAGTGTTGGGCTGCAGGAGTGAGATGGAGGAATGGCAAGAAAAGAGGCAGGAAGCAGGAGAGTGAGAGAAAAGGAAAGAAGAGACATGCAGCCAGACGAGGGCTTAGTGAGAGAGGATGGGACAGAGAACAGGATGAGAAGGACATAAGGCAAGGCTAGGACAGGCAAGGACAGGCAAGGCAAGGCTAGGCTGCAGGACATGTTTTTGCTTTATAGTTTCTAGCACATTCGTCTTCAGACGAGGAGGAAAGCCATAAGACCGTATGGATTAGGCCCAAGCAAAAACCCCAGCTACTTGAGACACTTAGACTAAGCCTAAAATACCAAGATCTCTCCATAAGGATGGCTTTTATACTGTACTTCCACAATCTGCTGGCAGTACAAAAAAATAAGCTGCAGATCTCCTTAGGCTGAGTCATGGTGCTTTGGGGCAGGGACCATGCATATCATGGGAATATTTCACAGTTTCTGCTCTGTTTTCAGTGTATGACACCAAAACACCCACCTGATGACATCCTTTCAAGAGCAAAGGCAGCAATTTGCAGAATTCCGCTTCTTAGGGGAAGTGAGAAATTGCTGAGCTGACACCAAGTCCTGCAGTGTCCCTGTCACCTGCAGAGCCACCGCATCCTCGCCACGGTAGCGGGCATTGTGACAAAGGTTCTATGTCAGCTGGGTGTGGCAGCCAGGCGCCCCCTAGGGGATGGGGAGCCTGTCAGCCCCGGGCCTGTCACTGCCTGCTGGCCCTGCTGCCACCAGCCAGGCCTCTGAAAACTTGTCAAACCATGCCCAGACTTGGGGCCAGTTTGGCCCAAAGTCTGCAAGAGACAAGTCGGGAAGAAAGATATGGGACAGAGGGAGAAAGCGAAGGGAGCAGGAGAAAGGGAAGGAAGAATAAAAAGTAGTGTTGGGCTGCAGGAGTGAGATGGAGGAATGGCAAGAAAAGAGGCAGGAAGCAGGAGAGTGAGAGAAAAGGAAAGAAGAGACATGCAGCCAGACGAGGGCTTAGTGAGAGAGGATGGGACAGAGAACAGGATGAGAAGGACATAAGGCAAGGCTAGGACAGGCAAGGACAGGCAAGGCAAGGCTAGGCTGCAGGACATGTTTTTGCTTTATAGTTTCTAGCACATTCGTCTTCAGACTAGGAGGAAAGCCATAAGACCATATGGATTAGGCCCAAGCAAAAACCCCAGCTACTTGAGACACTTAGACTAAGCCTAAAATACCAAGATCTCTCCATAAGGATGCTTTTTATACTGTACTTCCACAATCTGCTGGCAGTACCAAAAAATAAGCTGCAGATCTCCTTAGGCTGAGTCATGGTGCTTTGGGGCAGGGACCATGCATATCATGGGAATATTTCACAGTTTCTGCTCTGTTTTCAGTGTATGACACCAAAACACCCACCTGATGACATCCTTTCAAGAGCAAAGGCAACAATTTGCAGAACTCCGCTTCTTAGGGGAAGTGAGAAATTGCTGAGCTGACACCAAGTCCTGCAGTGTCCCTGTCACCTGCAGAGCCACCGCATCCTCGCCACGGTAGCGGGCATTGTGACAAAGGTTCTATGTCAGCTGGGTGTGGCAGCCAGGCGCCCCCTAGGGGATGGGGAGCCTGTCAGCCCCGGGCCTGTCACTGCCTGCTGGCCCTGCTGCCACCAGCCAGGCCTCTGAAAACTTGTCAAACCATGCCCAGACTTGGGGCCAGTTTGGCCCAAAGTCTGCAAGAGACAAGTCGGGAAGAAAGATATGGGACAGAGGGAGAAAGCGAAGGGAGCAGGAGAAAGGGAAGGAAGAATAAAAAGTAGTGTTGGGCTGCAGGAGTGAGATGGAGGAATTGCAAGAAAAGAGGCAGGAAGCAGGAGAGTGAGAGAAAAGGAAAGAAGAGACATGCAGCCAGACGAGGGCTTAGTGAGAGAGGATGGGACAGAGAACAGGATGAGAAGGACATAAGGCAAGGCTAGGACAGGCAAGGACAGGCAAGGCAAGGCTAGGCTGCAGGACATGTTTTTGCTTTATAGTTTCTAGCACATTCGTCTTCAGACGAGGAGGAAAGCCATAACACCGTATGGATTAGGCCCAAGCAAAAACCCCAGCTACTTGAGACACTTAGACTAAGCCTAAAATACCAAGATCTCTCCATAAGGATGGCTTTTATACTGTACTTCCACAATCTGCTGGCAGTACAAAAAAATAAGCTGCAGATCTCCTTAGGCTGAGTCATGGTGCTTTGGGGCAGGGACCATGCATATCATGGGAATATTTCACAGTTTCTGCTCTGTTTTCAGTGTATGACACCAAAACACCCACCTGATGACATCCTTTCAAGAGCAAAGGCAACAATTTGCAGAACTCCGCTTCTTAGGGGAAGTGAGAAATTGCTGAGCTGACACCAAGTCCTGCAGTGTCCCTGTCACCTGCAGAGCCACCGCATCCTCGCCACGGTAGCGGGCATTGTGACAAAGGTTCTATGTCAGCTGGGTGTGGCAGCCAGGCGCCCCCTAGGGGATGGGGAGCCTGTCAGCCCCGGGCCTGTCACTGCCTGCTGGCCCTGCTGCCACCAGCCAGGCCTCTGAAAACTTGTCAAACCATGCCCAGACTTGGGGCCAGTTTGGCCCAAAGTCTGCAAGAGACAAGTCGGGAAGAAAGATATGGGACAGAGGGAGAAAGCGAAGGGAGCAGGAGAAAGGGAAGGAAGAATAAAAAGTAGTGTTGGGCTGCAGGAGTGAGATGGAGGAATGGCAAGAAAAGAGGCAGGAAGCAGGAGAGTGAGAGAAAAGGAAAGAAGAGACATGCAGCCAGACGAGGGCTTAGTGAGAGAGGATGGGACAGAGAACAGGATGAGAAGGACATAAGGCAAGGCTAGGACAGGCAAGGACAGGCAAGGCAAGGCTAGGCTGCAGGACATGTTTTTGCTTTATAGTTTGTAGCACATTCGTCTTCAGACTAGGAGGAAAGCCATAAGACCGTATGGATTAGGCCCAAGCAAAAACCCCAGCTACTTGAGACACTTAGACTAAGCCTAAAATACCAAGATCTCTCCATAAGGATGCTTTTTATACTGTACTTCCACAATCTGCTGGCAGTACAAAAAAATAAGCTGCAGATCTCCTTAGGCTGAGTCATGGTGCTTTGGGGCAGGGACCATGCATATCATGGGAATATTTCACAGTTTCTGCTCTGTTTTCAGTGTATGACACCAAAACACCCACCTGATGACATCCTTTCAAGAGCAAAGGCAACAATTTGCAGAACTCCGCTTCTTAGGGGAAGTGAGAAATTGCTGAGCTGACACCAAGTCCTGCAGTGTCCCTGTCACCTGCAGAGCCACCGCATCCTCGCCACGGTAGCGGGCATTGTGACAAAGGTTCTATGTCAGCTGGGTGTGGCAGCCAGGCGCCCCCTAGGGGATGGGGAGCCTGTCAGCCCCGGGCCTGTCACTGCCTGCTGGCCCTGCTGCCACCAGCCAGGCCTCTGAAAACTTGTCAAACCATGCCCAGACTTGGGGCCAGTTTGGCCCAAAGTCTGCAAGAGACAAGTCGGGAAGAAAGATATGGGACAGAGGGAGAAAGCGAAGGGAGCAGGAGAAAGGGAAGGAAGAATAAAAAGTAGTGTTGGGCTGCAGGAGTGAGATGGAGGAATTGCAAGAAAAGAGGCAGGAAGCAGGAGAGTGAGAGAAAAGGAAAGAAGAGACATGCAGCCAGACGAGGGCTTAGTGAGAGAGGATGGGACAGAGAACAGGATGAGAAGGACATAAGGCAAGGCTAGGACAGGCAAGGACAGGCAAGGCAAGGCTACGCTGCAGGACATGTTTTTGCTTTATAGTTTCTAGCACATTCGTCTTCAGACGAGGAGGAAAGCCATAACACCGTATGGATTAGGCCCAAGCAAAAACCCCAGCTACTTGAGACACTTAGACTAAGCCTAAAATACCAAGATCTCTCCATAAGGATGGCTTTTATACTGTACTTCCACAATCTGCTGGCAGTACAAAAAAATAAGCTGCAGATCTCCTTAGGCTGAGTCATGGTGCTTTGGGGCAGGGACCATGCATATCATGGGAATATTTCACAGTTTCTGCTCTGTTTTCAGTGTATGACACCAAAACACCCACCTGATGACATCCTTTCAAGAGCAAAGGCAACAATTTGCAGAACTCCGCTTCTTAGGGGAAGTGAGAAATTGCTGAGCTGACACCAAGTCCTGCAGTGTCCCTGTCACCTGCAGAGCCACCGCATCCTCGCCACGGTAGCGGGCATTGTGACAAAGGTTCTATGTCAGCTGGGTGTGGCAGCCAGGCGCCCCCTAGGGGATGGGGAGCCTGTCAGCCCCGGGCCTGTCACTGCCTGCTGGCCCTGCTGCCACCAGCCAGGCCTCTGAAAACTTGTCAAACCATGCCCAGACTTGGGGCCAGTTTGGCCCAAAGTCTGCAAGAGACAAGTCGGGAAGAAAGATATGGGACAGAGGGAGAAAGCGAAGGGAGCAGGAGAAAGGGAAGGAAGAATATAAAGTAGTGTTGGGCTGCAGGAGTGAGATGGAGGAATTGCAAGAAAAGAGGCAGGAAGCAGGAGAGTGAGAGAAAAGGAAAGAAGAGACATGCAGCCAGACGAGGGCTTAGTGAGAGAGGATGGGACAGAGAACAGGATGAGAAGGACATAAGGCAAGGCTAGGACAGGCAAGGACAGGCAAGGCAAGGCTAGGCTGCAGGACATGTTTTTGCTTTATAGTTTCTAGCACATTCGTCTTCAGACGAGGAGGAAAGCCATAAGACCGTATGGATTAGGCCCAAGCAAAAACCCCAGCTACTTGAGACACTTAGACTAAGCCTAAAATACCAAGATCTCTCCATAAGGATGGTTTTTATACTGTACTTCCACAATCTGCTGGCAGTACAAAAAAATAAGCTGCAGATCTCCTTAGGCTGAGTCATGGTGCTTTGGGGCAGGGACCATGCATATCATGGGAATATTTCACAGTTTCTGCTCTGTTTTCAGTGTATGACACCAAAACACCCACCTGATGACATCCTTTCAAGAGCAAAGGCAGCAATTTGCAGAATTCCGCTTCTTAGGGGAAGTGAGAAATTGCTGAGCTGACACCAAGTCCTGCAGTGTCCCTGTCACCTGCAGAGCCACCGCATCCTCGCCACGGTAGCGGGCATTGTGACAAAGGTTCTATGTCAGCTGGGTGTGGCAGCCAGGCGCCCCCTAGGGGATGGGGAGCCTGTCAGCCCCGGGCCTGTCACTGCCTGCTGGCCCTGCTGCCACCAGCCAGGCCTCTGAAAACTTGTCAAACCATGCCCAGACTTGGGGCCAGTTTGGCCCAAAGTCTGCAAGAGACAAGTCGGGAAGAAAGATATGGGACAGAGGGAGAAAGCGAAGGGAGCAGGAGAAAGGGAAGGAAGAATAAAAAGTAGTGTTGGGCTGCAGGAGTGAGATGGAGGAATTGCAAGAAAAGAGGCAGGAAGCAGGAGAGTGAGAGAAAAGGAAAGAAGAGACATGCAGCCAGACGAGGGCTTAGTGAGAGAGGATGGGACAGAGAACAGGATGAGAAGGACATAAGGCAAGGCTAGGACAGGCAAGGACAGGCAAGGCAAGGCTAGGCTGCAGGACATGTTTTTGCTTTATAGTTTCTAGCACATTCGTCTTCAGACGAGGAGGAAAGCCATAAGACCGTATGGATTAGGCCCAAGCAAAAACCCCAGCTACTTGAGACACTTAGACTAAGCCTAAAATACCAAGATCTCTCCATAAGGATGGTTTTTATACTGTACTTCCACAATCTGCTGGCAGTACAAAAAAATAAGCTGCAGATCTCCTTAGGCTGAGTCATGGTGCTTTGGGGCAGGGACCATGCATATCATGGGAATATTTCACAGTTTCTGCTCTGTTTTCAGTGTATGACACCAAAACACCCACCTGATGACATCCTTTCAAGAGCAAAGGCAACAATTTGCAGAACTCCGCTTCTTAGGGGAAGTGAGAAATTGCTGAGCTGACACCAAGTCCTGCAGTGTCCCTGTCACCTGCAGAGCCACCGCATCCTCGCCACGGTAGCGGGCATTGTGACAAAGGTTCTATGTCAGCTGGGTGTGGCAGCCAGGCGCCCCCTAGGGGATGGGGAGCCTGTCAGCCCCGGGCCTGTCACTGCCTGCTGGCCCTGCTGCCACCAGCCAGGCCTCTGAAAACTTGTCAAACCATGCCCAGACTTGGGGCCAGTTTGGCCCAAAGTCTGCAAGAGACAAGTCGGGAAGAAAGATATGGGACAGAGGGAGAAAGCGAAGGGAGCAGGAGAAAGGGAAGGAAGAATAAAAAGTAGTGTTGGGCTGCAGGAGTGAGATGGAGGAATTGCAAGAAAAGAGGCAGGAAGCAGGAGAGTGAGAGAAAAGGAAAGAAGAGACATGCAGCCAGACGAGGGCTTAGTGAGAGAGGATGGGACAGAGAACAGGATGAGAAGGACATAAGGCAAGGCTAGGACAGGCAAGGACAGGCAAGGCAAGGCTAGGCTGCAGGACATGTTTTTGCTTTATAGTTTCTAGCACATTCGTCTTCAGACGAGGAGGAAAGCCATAAGACCGTATGGATTAGGCCCAAGCAAAAACCCCAGCTACTTGAGACACTTAGACTAAGCCTAAAATACCAAGATCTCTCCATAAGGATGGTTTTTATACTGTACTTCCACAATCTGCTGGCAGTACAAAAAAATAAGCTGCAGATCTCCTTAGGCTGAGTCATGGTGCTTTGGGGCAGGGACCATGCATATCATGGGAATATTTCACAGTTTCTGCTCTGTTTTCAGTGTATGACACCAAAACACCCACCTGATGACATCCTTTCAAGAGCAAAGGCAGCAATTTGCAGAATTCCGCTTCTTAGGGGAAGTGAGAAATTGCTGAGCTGACACCAAGTCCTGCAGTGTCCCTGTCACCTGCAGAGCCACCGCATCCTCGCTACGGTAGCGGGCATTGTGACAAAGGTTCTATGTCAGCTGGGTGTGGCAGCCAGGCGCCCCCTAGGGGATGGGGAGCCTGTCAGCCCCGGGCCTGTCACTGCCTGCTGGCCCTGCTGCCACCAGCCAGGCCTCTGAAAACTTGTCAAACCATGCCCAGACTTGGGGCCAGTTTGGCCCAAAGTCTGCAAGAGACAAGTCGGGAAGAAAGATATGGGACAGAGGGAGAAAGCGAAGGGAGCAGGAGAAAGGGAAGGAAGAATAAAAAGTAGTGTTGGGCTGCAGGAGTGAGATGGAGGAATTGCAAGAAAAGAGGCAGGAAGCAGGAGAGTGAGAGAAAAGGAAAGAAGAGACATGCAGCCAGACGAGGGCTTAGTGAGAGAGGATGGGACAGAGAACAGGATGAGAAGGACATAAGGCAAGGCTAGGACAGGCAAGGACAGGCAAGGCAAGGCTAGGCTGCAGGACATGTTTTTGCTTTATAGTTTCTAGCACATTCGTCTTCAGACGAGGAGGAAAGCCATAACACCGTATGGATTAGGCCCAAGCAAAAACCCCAGCTACTTGAGACACTTAGACTAAGCCTAAAATACCAAGATCTCTCCATAAGGATGGCTTTTATACTGTACTTCCACAATCTGCTGGCAGTACAAAAAAATAAGCTGCAGATCTCCTTAGGCTGAGTCATGGTGCTTTGGGGCAGGGACCATGCATATCATGGGAATATTTCACAGTTTCTGCTCTGTTTTCAGTGTATGACACCAAAACACCCACCTGATGACATCCTTTCAAGAGCAAAGGCAACAATTTACAGAACTCCGCTTCTTAGGGGAAGTGAGAAATTGCTGAGCTGACACCAAGTCCTGCAGTGTCCCTGTCACCTGCAGAGCCACCGCATCCTCGCCACGGTAGCGGGCATTGTGACAAAGGTTCTATGTCAGCTGGGTGTGGCAGCCAGGCGCCCCCTAGGGGATGGGGAGCCTGTCAGCCCCGGGCCTGTCACTGCCTGCTGGCCCTGCTGCCACCAGCCAGGCCTCTGAAAACTTGTCAAACCATGCCCAGACTTGGGGCCAGTTTGGCCCAAAGTCTGCAAGAGACAAGTCGGGAAGAAAGATATGGGACAGAGGGAGAAAGCGAAGGGAGCAGGAGAAAGGGAAGGAAGAATATAAAGTAGTGTTGGGCTGCAGGAGTGAGATGGAGGAATTGCAAGAAAAGAGGCAGGAAGCAGGAGAGTGAGAGAAAAGGAAAGAAGAGACATGCAGCCAGACGAGGGCTTAGTGAGAGAGGATGGGACAGAGAACAGGATGAGAAGGACATAAGGCAAGGCTAGGACAGGCAAGGACAGGCAAGGCAAGGCTAGGCTGCAGGACATGTTTTTGCTTTATAGTTTCTAGCACATTCGTCTTCAGACTAGGAGGAAAGCCATAAGACCGTATGGATTAGGCCCAAGCAAAAACCCCAGCTACTTGAGACACTTAGACTAAGCCTAAAATACCAAGATCTCTCCATAAGGATGGTTTTTATACTGTACTTCCACAATCTGCTGGCAGTACAAAAAAATAAGCTGCAGATCTCCTTAGGCTGAGTCATGGTGCTTTGGGGCAGGGACCATGCATATCATGGGAATATTTCACAGTTTCTGCTCTGTTTTCAGTGTATGACACCAAAACACCCACCTGATGACATCCTTTCAAGAGCAAAGGCAGCAATTTGCAGAATTCCGCTTCTTAGGGGAAGTGAGAAATTGCTGAGCTGACACCAAGTCCTGCAGTGTCCCTGTCACCTGCAGAGCCACCGCATCCTCGCCACGGTAGCGGGCATTGTGACAAAGGTTCTATGTCAGCTGGGTGTGGCAGCCAGGCGCCCCCTAGGGGATGGGGAGCCTGTCAGCCCCGGGCCTGTCACTGCCTGCTGGCCCTGCTGCCACCAGCCAGGCCTCTGAAAACTTGTCAAACCATGCCCAGACTTGGGGCCAGTTTGGCCCAAAGTCTGCAAGAGACAAGTCGGGAAGAAAGATATGGGACAGAGGGAGAAAGCGAAGGGAGCAGGAGAAAGGGAAGGAAGAATAAAAAGTAGTGTTGGGCTGCAGGAGTGAGATGGAGGAATTGCAAGAAAAGAGGCAGGAAGCAGGAGAGTGAGAGAAAAGGAAAGAAGAGACATGCAGCCAGACGAGGGCTTAGTGAGAGAGGATGGGACAGAGAACAGGATGAGAAGGACATAAGGCAAGGCTAGGACAGGCAAGGACAGGCAAGGCAAGGCTAGGCTGCAGGACATGTTTTTGCTTTATAGTTTCTAGCACATTCGTCTTCAGACGAGGAGGAAAGCCATAACACCGTATGGATTAGGCCCAAGCAAAAACCCCAGCTACTTGAGACACTTAGACTAAGCCTAAAATACCAAGATCTCTCCATAAGGATGGCTTTTATACTGTACTTCCACAATCTGCTGGCAGTACAAAAAAATAAGCTGCAGATCTCCTTAGGCTGAGTCATGGTGCTTTGGGGCAGGGACCATGCATATCATGGGAATATTTCACAGTTTCTGCTCTGTTTTCAGTGTATGACACCAAAACACCCACCTGATGACATCCTTTCAAGAGCAAAGGCAACAATTTGCAGAACTCCGCTTCTTAGGGGAAGTGAGAAATTGCTGAGCTGACACCAAGTCCTGCAGTGTCCCTGTCACCTGCAGAGCCACCGCATCCTCGCCACGGTAGCGGGCATTGTGACAAAGGTTCTATGTCAGCTGGGTGTGGCAGCCAGGCGCCCCCTAGGGGATGGGGAGCCTGTCAGCCCCGGGCCTGTCACTGCCTGCTGGCCCTGCTGCCACCAGCCAGGCCTCTGAAAACTTGTCAAACCATGCCCAGACTTGGGGCCAGTTTGGCCCAAAGTCTGCAAGAGACAAGTCGGGAAGAAAGATATGGGACAGAGGGAGAAAGCGAAGGGAGCAGGAGAAAGGGAAGGAAGAATAAAAAGTAGTGTTGGGCTGCAGGAGTGAGATGGAGGAATTGCAAGAAAAGAGGCAGGAAGCAGGAGAGTGAGAGAAAAGGAAAGAAGAGACATGCAGCCAGACGAGGGCTTAGTGAGAGAGGATGGGACAGAGAACAGGATGAGAAGGACATAAGGCAAGGCTAGGACAGGCAAGGACAGGCAAGGCAAGGCTAGGCTGCAGGACATGTTTTTGCTTTATAGTTTCTAGCACATTCGTCTTCAGACGAGGAGGAAAGCCATAACACCGTATGGATTAGGCCCAAGCAAAAACCCCAGCTACTTGAGACACTTAGACTAAGCCTAAAATACCAAGATCTCTCCATAAGGATGGTTTTTATACTGTACTTCCACAATCTGCTGGCAGTACAAAAAAATAAGCTGCAGATCTCCTTAGGCTGAGTCATGGTGCTTTGGGGCAGGGACCATGCATATCATGGGAATATTTCACAGTTTCTGCTCTGTTTTCAGTGTATGACACCAAAACACCCACCTGATGACATCCTTTCAAGAGCAAAGGCAACAATTTGCAGAACTCCGCTTCTTAGGGGAAGTGAGAAATTGCTGAGCTGACACCAAGTCCTGCAGTGTCCCTGTCACCTGCAGAGCCACCGCATCCTCGCCACGGTAGCGGGCATTGTGACAAAGGTTCTATGTCAGCTGGGTGTGGCAGCCAGGCGCCCCCTAGGGGATGGGGAGCCTGTCAGCCCCGGGCCTGTCACTGCCTGCTGGCCCTGCTGCCACCAGCCAGGCCTCTGAAAACTTGTCAAACCATGCCCAGACTTGGGGCCAGTTTGGCCCAAAGTCTGCAAGAGACAAGTCGGGAAGAAAGATATGGGACAGAGGGAGAAAGCGAAGGGAGCAGGAGAAAGGGAAGGAAGAATATAAAGTAGTGTTGGGCTGCAGGAGTGAGATGGAGGAATTGCAAGAAAAGAGGCAGGAAGCAGGAGAGTGAGAGAAAAGGAAAGAAGAGACATGCAGCCAGACGAGGGCTTAGTGAGAGAGGATGGGACAGAGAACAGGATGAGAAGGACATAAGGCAAGGCTAGGACAGGCAAGGACAGGCAAGGCAAGGCTAGGCTGCAGGACATGTTTTTGCTTTATAGTTTCTAGCACATTCGTCTTCAGACTAGGAGGAAAGCCATAAGACCGTATGGATTAGGCCCAAGCAAAAACCCCAGCTACTTGAGACACTTAGACTAAGCCTAAAATACCAAGATCTCTCCATAAGGATGGTTTTTATACTGTACTTCCACAATCTGCTGGCAGTACAAAAAAATAAGCTGCAGATCTCCTTAGGCTGAGTCATGGTGCTTTGGGGCAGGGACCATGCCTATCATGGGAATATTTCACAGTTTCTGCTCTGTTTTCAGTGTATGACACCAAAACACCCACCTGATGACATCCTTTCAAGAGCAAAGGCAGCAATTTGCAGAATTCCGCTTCTTAGGGGAAGTGAGAAATTGCTGAGCTGACACCAAGTCCTGCAGTGTCCCTGTCACCTGCAGAGCCACCGCATCCTCGCCACGGTAGCGGGCATTGTGACAAAGGTTCTATGTCAGCTGGGTGTGGCAGCCAGGCGCCCCCTAGGGGATGGGGAGCCTGTCAGCCCCGGGCCTGTCACTGCCTGCTGGCCCTGCTGCCACCAGCCAGGCCTCTGAAAACTTGTCAAACCATGCCCAGACTTGGGGCCAGTTTGGCCCAAAGTCTGCAAGAGACAAGTCGGGAAGAAAGATATGGGACAGAGGGAGAAAGCGAAGGGAGCAGGAGAAAGGGAAGGAAGAATAAAAAGTAGTGTTGGGCTGCAGGAGTGAGATGGAGGAATTGCAAGAAAAGAGGCAGGAAGCAGGAGAGTGAGAGAAAAGGAAAGAAGAGACATGCAGCCAGACGAGGGCTTAGTGAGAGAGGATGGGACAGAGAACAGGATGAGAAGGACATAAGGCAAGGCTAGGACAGGCAAGGACAGGCAAGGCAAGGCTAGGCTGCAGGACATGTTTTTGCTTTATAGTTTCTAGCACATTCGTCTTCAGACGAGGAGGAAAGCCATAACACCGTATGGATTAGGCCCAAGCAAAAACCCCAGCTACTTGAGACACTTAGACTAAGCCTAAAATACCAAGATCTCTCCATAAGGATGGCTTTTATACTGTACTTCCACAATCTGCTGGCAGTACAAAAAAATAAGCTGCAGATCTCCTTAGGCTGAGTCATGGTGCTTTGGGGCAGGGACCATGCATATCATGGGAATATTTCACAGTTTCTGCTCTGTTTTCAGTGTATGACACCAAAACACCCACCTGATGACATCCTTTCAAGAGCAAAGGCAACAATTTGCAGAACTCCGCTTCTTAGGGGAAGTGAGAAATTGCTGAGCTGACACCAAGTCCTGCAGTGTCCCTGTCACCTGCAGAGCCACCGCATCCTCGCCACGGTAGCGGGCATTGTGACAAAGGTTCTATGTCAGCTGGGTGTGGCAGCCAGGCGCCCCCTAGGGGATGGGGAGCCTGTCAGCCCCGGGCCTGTCACTGCCTGCTGGCCCTGCTGCCACCAGCCAGGCCTCTGAAAACTTGTCAAACCATGCCCAGACTTGGGGCCAGTTTGGCCCAAAGTCTGCAAGAGACAAGTCGGGAAGAAAGATATGGGACAGAGGGAGAAAGCGAAGGGAGCAGGAGAAAGGGAAGGAAGAATAAAAAGTAGTGTTGGGCTGCAGGAGTGAGATGGAGGAATTGCAAGAAAAGAGGCAGGAAGCAGGAGAGTGAGAGAAAAGGAAAGAAGAGACATGCAGCCAGACGAGGGCTTAGTGAGAGAGGATGGGACAGAGAACAGGATGAGAAGGACATAAGGCAAGGCTAGGACAGGCAAGGACAGGCAAGGCAAGGCTAGGCTGCAGGACATGTTTTTGCTTTATAGTTTCTAGCACATTCGTCTTCAGACGAGGAGGAAAGCCATAACACCGTATGGATTAGGCCCAAGCAAAAACCCCAGCTACTTGAGACACTTAGACTAAGCCTAAAATACCAAGATCTCTCCATAAGGATGGCTTTTATACTGTACTTCCACAATCTGCTGGCAGTACAAAAAAATAAGCTGCAGATCTCCTTAGGCTGAGTCATGGTGCTTTGGGGCAGGGACCATGCATATCATGGGAATATTTCACAGTTTCTGCTCTGTTTTCAGTGTATGACACCAAAACACCCACCTGATGACATCCTTTCAAGAGCAAAGGCAGCAATTTGCAGAATTCCGCTTCTTAGGGGAAGTGAGAAATTGCTGAGCTGACACCAAGTCCTGCAGTATCCCTGTCACCTGCAGAGCCACCGCATCCTCGCTACGGTAGCGGGCATTGTGACAAAGGTTCTATGTCAGCTGGGTGTGGCAGCCAGGCGCCCCCTAGGGGATGGGGAGCCTGTCAGCCCCGGGCCTGTCACTGCCTGCTGGCCCTGCTGCCACCAGCCAGGCCTCTGAAAACTTGTCAAACCATGCCCAGACTTGGGGCCAGTTTGGCCCAAAGTCTGCAAGAGACAAGTCGGGAAGAAAGATATGGGACAGAGGGAGAAAGCGAAGGGAGCAGGAGAAAGGGAAGGAAGAATAAAAAGTAGTGTTGGGCTGCAGGAGTGAGATGGAGGAATTGCAAGAAAAGAGGCAGGAAGCAGGAGAGTGAGAGAAAAGGAAAGAAGAGACATGCAGCCAGACGAGGGCTTAGTGAGAGAGGATGGGACAGAGAACAGGATGAGAAGGACATAAGGCAAGGCTAGGACAGGCAAGGACAGGCAAGGCAAGGCTAGGCTGCAGGACATGTTTTTGCTTTATAGTTTCTAGCACATTCGTCTTCAGACGAGGAGGAAAGCCATAACACCGTATGGATTAGGCCCAAGCAAAAACCCCAGCTACTTGAGACACTTAGACTAAGCCTAAAATACCAAGATCTCTCCATAAGGATGGCTTTTATACTGTACTTCCACAATCTGCTGGCAGTACAAAAAAATAAGCTGCAGATCTCCTTAGGCTGAGTCATGGTGCTTTGGGGCAGGGACCATGCATATCATGGGAATATTTCACAGTTTCTGCTCTGTTTTCAGTGTATGACACCAAAACACCCACCTGATGACATCCTTTCAAGAGCAAAGGCAACAATTTGCAGAACTCCGCTTCTTAGGGGAAGTGAGAAATTGCTGAGCTGACACCAAGTCCTGCAGTGTCCCTGTCACCTGCAGAGCCACCGCATCCTCGCCACGGTAGCGGGCATTGTGACAAAGGTTCTATGTCAGCTGGGTGTGGCAGCCAGGCGCCCCCTAGGGGATGGGGAGCCTGTCAGCCCCGGGCCTGTCACTGCCTGCTGGCCCTGCTGCCACCAGCCAGGCCTCTGAAAACTTGTCAAACCATGCCCAGACTTGGGGCCAGTTTGGCCCAAAGTCTGCAAGAGACAAGTCGGGAAGAAAGATATGGGACAGAGGGAGAAAGCGAAGGGAGCAGGAGAAAGGGAAGGAAGAATAAAAAGTAGTGTTGGGCTGCAGGAGTGAGATGGAGGAATTGCAAGAAAAGAGGCAGGAAGCAGGAGAGTGAGAGAAAAGGAAAGAAGAGACATGCAGCCAGACGAGGGCTTAGTGAGAGAGGATGGGACAGAGAACAGGATGAGAAGGACATAAGGCAAGGCTAGGACAGGCAAGGACAGGCAAGGCAAGGCTAGGCTGCAGGACATGTTTTTGCTTTATAGTTTCTAGCACATTCGTCTTCAGACTAGGAGGAAAGCCATAAGACCGTATGGATTAGGCCCAAGCAAAAACCCCAGCTACTTGAGACACTTAGACTAAGCCTAAAATACCAAGATCTCTCCATAAGGATGGTTTTTATACTGTACTTCCACAATCTGCTGGCAGTACAAAAAAATAAGCTGCAGATCTCCTTAGGCTGAGTCATGGTGCTTTGGGGCAGGGACCATGCATATCATGGGAATATTTCACAGTTTCTGCTCTGTTTTCAGTGTATGACACCAAAACACCCACCTGATGACATCCTTTCAAGAGCAAAGGCAGCAATTTGCAGAATTCCGCTTCTTAGGGGAAGTGAGAAATTGCTGAGCTGACACCAAGTCCTGCAGTGTCCCTGTCACCTGCAGAGCCACCGCATCCTCGCCACGGTAGCGGGCATTGTGACAAAGGTTCTATGTCAGCTGGGTGTGGCAGCCAGGCGCCCCCTAGGGGATGGGGAGCCTGTCAGCCCCGGGCCTGTCACTGCCTGCTGGCCCTGCTGCCACCAGCCAGGCCTCTGAAAACTTGTCAAACCATGCCCAGACTTGGGGCCAGTTTGGCCCAAAGTCTGCAAGAGACAAGTCGGGAAGAAAGATATGGGACAGAGGGAGAAAGCGAAGGGAGCAGGAGAAAGGGAAGGAAGAATAAAAAGTAGTGTTGGGCTGCAGGAGTGAGATGGAGGAATTGCAAGAAAAGAGGCAGGAAGCAGGAGAGTGAGAGAAAAGGAAAGAAGAGACATGCAGCCAGACGAGGGCTTAGTGAGAGAGGATGGGACAGAGAACAGGATGAGAAGGACATAAGGCAAGGCTAGGACAGGCAAGGACAGGCAAGGCAAGGCTAGGCTGCAGGACATGTTTTTGCTTTATAGTTTCTAGCACATTCGTCTTCAGACGAGGAGGAAAGCCATAACACCGTATGGATTAGGCCCAAGCAAAAACCCCAGCTACTTGAGACACTTAGACTAAGCCTAAAATACCAAGATCTCTCCATAAGGATGGCTTTTATACTGTACTTCCACAATCTGCTGGCAGTACAAAAAAATAAGCTGCAGATCTCCTTAGGCTGAGTCATGGTGCTTTGGGGCAGGGACCATGCATATCATGGGAATATTTCACAGTTTCTGCTCTGTTTTCAGTGTATGACACCAAAACACCCACCTGATGACATCCTTTCAAGAGCAAAGGCAACAATTTGCAGAACTCCGCTTCTTAGGGGAAGTGAGAAATTGCTGAGCTGACACCAAGTCCTGCAGTGTCCCTGTCACCTGCAGAGCCACCGCATCCTCGCCACGGTAGCGGGCATTGTGACAAAGGTTCTATGTCAGCTGGGTGTGGCAGCCAGGCGCCCCCTAGGGGATGGGGAGCCTGTCAGCCCCGGGCCTGTCACTGCCTGCTGGCCCTGCTGCCACCAGCCAGGCCTCTGAAAACTTGTCAAACCATGCCCAGACTTGGGGCCAGTTTGGCCCAAAGTCTGCAAGAGACAAGTCGGGAAGAAAGATATGGGACAGAGGGAGAAAGCGAAGGGAGCAGGAGAAAGGGAAGGAAGAATAAAAAGTAGTGTTGGGCTGCAGGAGTGAGATGGAGGAATTGCAAGAAAAGAGGCAGGAAGCAGGAGAGTGAGAGAAAAGGAAAGAAGAGACATGCAGCCAGACGAGGGCTTAGTGAGAGAGGATGGGACAGAGAACAGGATGAGAAGGACATAAGGCAAGGCTAGGACAGGCAAGGACAGGCAAGGCAAGGCTAGGCTGCAGGACATGTTTTTGCTTTATAGTTTCTAGCACATTCGTCTTCAGACGAGGAGGAAAGCCATAACACCGTATGGATTAGGCCCAAGCAAAAACCCCAGCTACTTGAGACACTTAGACTAAGCCTAAAATACCAAGATCTCTCCATAAGGATGGTTTTTATACTGTACTTCCACAATCTGCTGGCAGTACAAAAAAATAAGCTGCAGATCTCCTTAGGCTGAGTCATGGTGCTTTGGGGCAGGGACCATGCATATCATGGGAATATTTCACAGTTTCTGCTCTGTTTTCAGTGTATGACACCAAAACACCCACCTGATGACATCCTTTCAAGAGCAAAGGCAACAATTTGCAGAACTCCGCTTCTTAGGGGAAGTGAGAAATTGCTGAGCTGACACCAAGTCCTGCAGTGTCCCTGTCACCTGCAGAGCCACCGCATCCTCGCCACGGTAGCAGGCATTGTGACAAAGGTTCTATGTCAGCTGGGTGTGGCAGCCAGGCGCCCCCTAGGGGATGGGGAGCCTGTCAGCCCCGGGCCTGTCACTGCCTGCTGGCCCTGCTGCCACCAGCCAGGCCTCTGAAAACTTGTCAAACCATGCCCAGACTTGGGGCCAGTTTGGCCCAAAGTCTGCAAGAGACAAGTCGGGAAGAAAGATATGGGACAGAGGGAGAAAGCGAAGGGAGCAGGAGAAAGGGAAGGAAGAATATAAAGTAGTGTTGGGCTGCAGGAGTGAGATGGAGGAATTGCAAGAAAAGAGGCAGGAAGCAGGAGAGTGAGAGAAAAGGAAAGAAGAGACATGCAGCCAGACGAGGGCTTAGTGAGAGAGGATGGGACAGAGAACAGGATGAGAAGGACATAAGGCAAGGCTAGGACAGGCAAGGACAGGCAAGGCAAGGCTAGGCTGCAGGACATGTTTTTGCTTTATAGTTTCTAGCACATTCGTCTTCAGACTAGGAGGAAAGCCATAAGACCGTATGGATTAGGCCCAAGCAAAAACCCCAGCTACTTGAGACACTTAGACTAAGCCTAAAATACCAAGATCTCTCCATAAGGATGGTTTTTATACTGTACTTCCACAATCTGCTGGCAGTACAAAAAAATAAGCTGCAGATCTCCTTAGGCTGAGTCATGGTGCTTTGGGGCAGGGACCATGCCTATCATGGGAATATTTCACAGTTTCTGCTCTGTTTTCAGTGTATGACACCAAAACACCCACCTGATGACATCCTTTCAAGAGCAAAGGCAGCAATTTGCAGAATTCCGCTTCTTAGGGGAAGTGAGAAATTGCTGAGCTGACACCAAGTCCTGCAGTGTCCCTGTCACCTGCAGAGCCACCGCATCCTCGCCACGGTAGCGGGCATTGTGACAAAGGTTCTATGTCAGCTGGGTGTGGCAGCCAGGCGCCCCCTAGGGGATGGGGAGCCTGTCAGCCCCGGGCCTGTCACTGCCTGCTGGCCCTGCTGCCACCAGCCAGGCCTCTGAAAACTTGTCAAACCATGCCCAGACTTGGGGCCAGTTTGGCCCAAAGTCTGCAAGAGACAAGTCGGGAAGAAAGATATGGGACAGAGGGAGAAAGCGAAGGGAGCAGGAGAAAGGGAAGGAAGAATAAAAAGTAGTGTTGGGCTGCAGGAGTGAGATGGAGGAATTGCAAGAAAAGAGGCAGGAAGCAGGAGAGTGAGAGAAAAGGAAAGAAGAGACATGCAGCCAGACGAGGGCTTAGTGAGAGAGGATGGGACAGAGAACAGGATGAGAAGGACATAAGGCAAGGCTAGGACAGGCAAGGACAGGCAAGGCAAGGCTAGGCTGCAGGACATGTTTTTGCTTTATAGTTTCTAGCACATTCGTCTTCAGACGAGGAGGAAAGCCATAACACCGTATGGATTAGGCCCAAGCAAAAACCCCAGCTACTTGAGACACTTAGACTAAGCCTAAAATACCAAGATCTCTCCATAAGGATGGCTTTTATACTGTACTTCCACAATCTGCTGGCAGTACAAAAAAATAAGCTGCAGATCTCCTTAGGCTGAGTCATGGTGCTTTGGGGCAGGGACCATGCATATCATGGGAATATTTCACAGTTTCTGCTCTGTTTTCAGTGTATGACACCAAAACACCCACCTGATGACATCCTTTCAAGAGCAAAGGCAACAATTTGCAGAACTCCGCTTCTTAGGGGAAGTGAGAAATTGCTGAGCTGACACCAAGTCCTGCAGTGTCCCTGTCACCTGCAGAGCCACCGCATCCTCGCCACGGTAGCGGGCATTGTGACAAAGGTTCTATGTCAGCTGGGTGTGGCAGCCAGGCGCCCCCTAGGGGATGGGGAGCCTGTCAGCCCCGGGCCTGTCACTGCCTGCTGGCCCTGCTGCCACCAGCCAGGCCTCTGAAAACTTGTCAAACCATGCCCAGACTTGGGGCCAGTTTGGCCCAAAGTCTGCAAGAGACAAGTCGGGAAGAAAGATATGGGACAGAGGGAGAAAGCGAAGGGAGCAGGAGAAAGGGAAGGAAGAATAAAAAGTAGTGTTGGGCTGCAGGAGTGAGATGGAGGAATTGCAAGAAAAGAGGCAGGAAGCAGGAGAGTGAGAGAAAAGGAAAGAAGAGACATGCAGCCAGACGAGGGCTTAGTGAGAGAGGATGGGACAGAGAACAGGATGAGAAGGACATAAGGCAAGGCTAGGACAGGCAAGGACAGGCAAGGCAAGGCTAGGCTGCAGGACATGTTTTTGCTTTATAGTTTCTAGCACATTCGTCTTCAGACGAGGAGGAAAGCCATAACACCGTATGGATTAGGCCCAAGCAAAAACCCCAGCTACTTGAGACACTTAGACTAAGCCTAAAATACCAAGATCTCTCCATAAGGATGGTTTTTATACTGTACTTCCACAATCTGCTGGCAGTACAAAAAAATAAGCTGCAGATCTCCTTAGGCTGAGTCATGGTGCTTTGGGGCAGGGACCATGCATATCATGGGAATATTTCACAGTTTCTGCTCTGTTTTCAGTGTATGACACCAAAACACCCACCTGATGACATCCTTTCAAGAGCAAAGGCAACAATTTGCAGAACTCCGCTTCTTAGGGGAAGTGAGAAATTGCTGAGCTGACACCAAGTCCTGCAGTGTCCCTGTCACCTGCAGAGCCACCGCATCCTCGCCACGGTAGCGGGCATTGTGACAAAGGTTCTATGTCAGCTGGGTGTGGCAGCCAGGCGCCCCCTAGGGGATGGGGAGCCTGTCAGCCCCGGGCCTGTCACTGCCTGCTGGCCCTGCTGCCACCAGCCAGGCCTCTGAAAACTTGTCAAACCATGCCCAGACTTGGGGCCAGTTTGGCCCAAAGTCTGCAAGAGACAAGTCGGGAAGAAAGATATGGGACAGAGGGAGAAAGCGAAGGGAGCAGGAGAAAGGGAAGGAAGAATATAAAGTAGTGTTGGGCTGCAGGAGTGAGATGGAGGAATTGCAAGAAAAGAGGCAGGAAGCAGGAGAGTGAGAGAAAAGGAAAGAAGAGACATGCAGCCAGACGAGGGCTTAGTGAGAGAGGATGGGACAGAGAACAGGATGAGAAGGACATAAGGCAAGGCTAGGACAGGCAAGGACAGGCAAGGCAAGGCTAGGCTGCAGGACATGTTTTTGCTTTATAGTTTCTAGCACATTCGTCTTCAGACGAGGAGGAAAGCCATAAGACCGTATGGATTAGGCCCAAGCAAAAACCCCAGCTACTTGAGACACTTAGACTAAGCCTAAAATACCAAGATCTCTCCATAAGGATGGTTTTTATACTGTACTTCCACAATCTGCTGGCAGTACAAAAAAATAAGCTGCAGATCTCCTTAGGCTGAGTCATGGTGCTTTGGGGCAGGGACCATGCATATCATGGGAATATTTCACAGTTTCTGCTCTGTTTTCAGTGTATGACACCAAAACACCCACCTGATGACATCCTTTCAAGAGCAAAGGCAGCAATTTGCAGAATTCCGCTTCTTAGGGGAAGTGAGACATTGCTGAGCTGACACCAAGTCCTGCAGTGTCCCTGTCACCTGCAGAGCCACCGCATCCTCGCCACGGTAGCGGGCATTGTGACAAAGGTTCTATGTCAGCTGGGTGTGGCAGCCAGGCGCCCCCTAGGGGATGGGGAGCCTGTCAGCCCCGGGCCTGTCACTGCCTGGTGTCCCTGCTGCCACCAGCCAGGCCTCTGAAAACTTGTCAAACCATGCCCAGACTTGGGGCCAGTTTGGCCCAAAGTCTGCAAGAGACAAGTCGGGAAGAAAGATATGGGACAGAGGGAGAAAGCGAAGGGAGCAGGAGAAAGGGAAGGAAGAATAAAAAGTAGTGTTGGGCTGCAGGAGTGAGATGGAGGAATTGCAAGAAAAGAGGCAGGAAGCAGGAGAGTGAGAGAAAAGGAAAGAAGAGACATGCAGCCAGACGAGGGCTTAGTGAGAGAGGATGGGACAGAGAACAGGATGAGAAGGACATAAGGCAAGGCTAGGACAGGCAAGGACAGGCAAGGCAAGGCTAGGCTGCAGGACATGTTTTGGCTTTATAGTTTCTAGCACACTCGTCTTCAGACGAGGAGGAAAGCCATAAGACCGTATGGATTAGGCCCAAGCAAAAACCCCAGCTACTTGAGACACTTAGACTAAGCCTAAAATACCAAGATCTCTCCATAAGGATGGTTTTTATACTGTACTTCCACAATCTGCTGGCAGTACAAAAAAATAAGCTGCAGATCTCCTTAGGCTGAGTCATGGTGCTTTGGGGCAGGGACCATGCATATCATGGGAATATTTCACAGTTTCTGCTCTGTTTTCAGTGTATGACACCAAAACACCCACCTGATGACATCCTTTCAAGAGCAAAGGCAGCAATTTGCAGAATTCCGCTTCTTAGGGGAAGTGAGAAATTGCTGAGCTGACACCAAGTCCTGCAGTGTCCCTGTCACCTGCAGAGCCACCGCATCCTCGCCACGGTAGCGGGCATTGTGACAAAGGTTCTATGTCAGCTGGGTGTGGCAGCCAGGCGCCCCCTAGGGGATGGGGAGCCTGTCAGCCCCGGGCCTGTCACTGCCTGGTGTCCCTGCTGCCACCAGCCAGGCCTCTGAAAACTTGTCAAACCATGCCCAGACTTGGGGCCAGTTTGGCCCAAAGTCTGCAAGAGACAAGTCGGGAAGAAAGATATGGGACAGAGGGAGAAAGCGAAGGGAGCAGGAGAAAGGGAAGGAAGAATAAAAAGTAGTGTTGGGCTGCAGGAGTGAGATGGAGGAATTGCAAGAAAAGAGGCAGGAAGCAGGAGAGTGAGAGAAAAGGAAAGAAGAGACATGCAGCCAGACGAGGGCTTAGTGAGAGAGGATGGGACAGAGAACAGGATGAGAAGGACATAAGGCAAGGCTAGGACAGGCAAGGACAGGCAAGGCAAGGCTAGGCTGCAGGACATGTTTTTGCTTTATAGTTTCTAGCACATTCGTCTTCAGACGAGGAGGAAAGCCATAAGACCGTATGGATTAGGCCCAAGCAAAAACCCCAGCTACTTGAGACACTTAGACTAAGCCTAAAATACCAAGATCTCTCCATAAGGATGGTTTTTATACTGTACTTCCACAATCTGCTGGCAGTACAAAAAAATAAGCTGCAGATCTCCTTAGGCTGAGTCATGGTGCTTTGGGGCAGGGACCATGCATATCATGGGAATATTTCACAGTTTCTGCTCTGTTTTCAGTGTATGACACCAAAACACCCACCTGATGACATCCTTTCAAGAGCAAAGGCAGCAATTTGCAGAATTCCGCTTCTTAGGGGAAGTGAGAAATTGCTGAGCTGACACCAAGTCCTGCAGTGTCCCTGTCACCTGCAGAGCCACCGCATCCTCGCCACGGTAGCGGGCATTGTGACAAAGGTTCTATGTCAGCTGGGTGTGGCAGCCAGGCGCCCCCTAGGGGATGGGGAGCCTGTCAGCCCCGGGCCTGTCACTGCCTGGTGTCCCTGCTGCCACCAGCCAGGCCTCTGAAAACTTGTCAAACCATGCCCAGACTTGGGGCCAGTTTGGCCCAAAGTCTGCAAGAGACAAGTCGGGAAGAAAGATATGGGACAGAGGGAGAAAGCGAAGGGAGCAGGAGAAAGGGAAGGAAGAATAAAAAGTAGTGTTGGGCTGCAGGAGTGAGATGGAGGAATTGCAAGAAAAGAGGCAGGAAGCAGGAGAGTGAGAGAAAAGGAAAGAAGAGACATGCAGCCAGACGAGGGCTTAGTGAGAGAGGATGGGACAGAGAACAGGATGAGAAGGACATAAGGCAAGGCTAGGACAGGCAAGGACAGGCAAGGCAAGGCTAGGCTGCAGGACATGTTTTGGCTTTATAGTTTCTAGCACATTCGTCTTCAGACTAGGAGGAAAGCCATAAGACCGTATGGATTAGGCCCAAGCAAAAACCCCAGCTACTTGAGACACTTAGACTAAGCCTAAAATACCAAGATCTCTCCATAAGGATGGTTTTTATACTGTACTTCCACAATCTGCTGGCAGTACAAAAAAATAAGCTGCAGATCTCCTTAGGCTGAGTCATGGTGCTTTGGGGCAGGGACCATGCATATCATGGGAATATTTCACAGTTTCTGCTCTGTTTTCAGTGTATGACACCAAAACACCCACCTGATGACATCCTTTCAAGAGCAAAGGCAACAATTTGCAGAACTCCGCTTCTTAGGGGAAGTGAGAAATTGCTGAGCTGACACCAAGTCCTGCAGTGTCCCTGTCACCTGCAGAGCCACTGCATCCTCGCCACGGTAGCGGGCATTGTGACAAAGGTTCTATGTCAGCTGGGTGTGGCAGCCAGGCGCCCCCTAGGGGATGGGGAGCCTGTCAGCCCCGGGCCTGTCACTGCCTGCTGGCCCTGCTGCCACCAGCCAGGCCTCTGAAAACTTGTCAAACCATGCCCAGACTTGGGGCCAGTTTGGCCCAAAGTCTGCAAGAGACAAGTCGGGAAGAAAGATATGGGACAGAGGGAGAAAGCGAAGGGAGCAGGAGAAAGGGAAGGAAGAATATAAAGTAGTGTTGGGCTGCAGGAGTGAGATGGAGGAATGGCAAGAAAAGAGGCAGGAAGCAGGAGAGTGAGAGAAAAGGAAAGAAGAGACATGCAGCCAGACGAGGGCTTAGTGAGAGAGGATGGGACAGAGAACAGGATGAGAAGGACATAAGGCAAGGCTAGGACAGGCAAGGACAGGCAAGGCAAGGCTAGGCTGCAGGACATGTTTTTGCTATATAGTTTCTAGCACATTCGTCTTCAGACGAGGAGGAAAGCCATAAGACCGTATGGATTAGGCCCAAGCAAAAACCCCAGCTACTTGAGACACTTAGACTAAGCCTAAAATACCAAGATCTCTCCATAAGGATGGTTTTTATACTGTACTTCCACAATCTGCTGGCAGTACAAAAAAATAAGCTGCAGATCTCCTTAGGCTGAGTCATGGTGCTTTGGGGCAGGGACCATGCATATCATGGGAATATTTCACAGTTTCTGCTCTGTTTTCAGTGTATGACACCAAAACACCCACCTGATGACATCCTTTCAAGAGCAAAGGCAGCAATTTGCAGAATTCCGCTTCTTAGGGGAAGTGAGAAATTGCTGAGCTGACACCAAGTCCTGCAGTGTCCCTGTCACCTGCAGAGCCACCGCATCCTCGCCACGGTAGCGGGCATTGTGACAAAGGTTCTATGTCAGCTGGGTGTGGCAGCCAGGCGCCCCCTAGGGGATGGGGAGCCTGTCAGCCCCGGGCCTGTCACTGCCTGGTGTCCCTGCTGCCACCAGCCAGGCCTCTGAAAACTTGTCAAACCATGCCCAGACTTGGGGCCAGTTTGGCCCAAAGTCTGCAAGAGACAAGTCGGGAAGAAAGATATGGGACAGAGGGAGAAAGCGAAGGGAGCAGGAGAAAGGGAAGGAAGAATAAAAAGTAGTGTTGGGCTGCAGGAGTGAGATGGAGGAATTGCAAGAAAAGAGGCAGGAAGCAGGAGAGTGAGAGAAAAGGAAAGAAGAGACATGCAGCCAGACGAGGGCTTAGTGAGAGAGGATGGGACAGAGAACAGGATGAGAAGGACATAAGGCAAGGCTAGGACAGGCAAGGACAGGCAAGGCAAGGCTAGGCTGCAGGACATGTTTTTGCTTTATAGTTTCTAGCACATTCGTCTTCAGACGAGGAGGAAAGCCATAAGACCGTATGGATTAGGCCCAAGCAAAAACCCCAGCTACTTGAGACACTTAGACTAAGCCTAAAATACCAAGATCTCTCCATAAGGATGGTTTTTATACTGTACTTCCACAATCTGCTGGCAGTACAAAAAAATAAGCTGCAGATCTCCTTAGGCTGAGTCATGGTGCTTTGGGGCAGGGACCATGCATATCATGGGAATATTTCACAGTTTCTGCTCTGTTTTCAGTGTATGACACCAAAACACCCACCTGATGACATCCTTTCAAGAGCAAAGGCAGCAATTTGCAGAATTCCGCTTCTTAGGGGAAGTGAGAAATTGCTGAGCTGACACCAAGTCCTGCAGTGTCCCTGTCACCTGCAGAGCCACCGCATCCTCGCCACGGTAGCGGGCATTGTGACAAAGGTTCTATGTCAGCTGGGTGTGGCAGCCAGGCGCCCCCTAGGGGATGGGGAGCCTGTCAGCCCCGGGCCTGTCACTGCCTGGTGTCCCTGCTGCCACCAGCCAGGCCTCTGAAAACTTGTCAAACCATGCCCAGACTTGGGGCCAGTTTGGCCCAAAGTCTGCAAGAGACAAGTCGGGAAGAAAGATATGGGACAGAGGGAGAAAGCGAAGGGAGCAGGAGAAAGGGAAGGAAGAATAAAAAGTAGTGTTGGGCTGCAGGAGTGAGATGGAGGAATTGCAAGAAAAGAGGCAGGAAGCAGGAGAGTGAGAGAAAAGGAAAGAAGAGACATGCAGCCAGACGAGGGCTTAGTGAGAGAGGATGGGACAGAGAACAGGATGAGAAGGACATAAGGCAAGGCTAGGACAGGCAAGGACAGGCAAGGCAAGGCTAGGCTGCAGGACATGTTTTGGCTTTATAGTTTCTAGCACATTCGTCTTCAGACTAGGAGGAAAGCCATAAGACCGTATGGATTAGGCCCAAGCAAAAACCCCAGCTACTTGAGACACTTAGACTAAGCCTAAAATACCAAGATCTCTCCATAAGGATGGTTTTTATACTGTACTTCCACAATCTGCTGGCAGTACAAAAAAATAAGCTGCAGATCTCCTTAGGCTGAGTCATGGTGCTTTGGGGCAGGGACCATGCATATCATGGGAATATTTCACAGTTTCTGCTCTGTTTTCAGTGTATGACACCAAAACACCCACCTGATGACATCCTTTCAAGAGCAAAGGCAACAATTTGCAGAACTCCGCTTCTTAGGGGAAGTGAGAAATTGCTGAGCTGACACCAAGTCCTGCAGTGTCCCTGTCACCTGCAGAGCCACTGCATCCTCGCCACGGTAGCGGGCATTGTGACAAAGGTTCTATGTCAGCTGGGTGTGGCAGCCAGGCGCCCCCTAGGGGATGGGGAGCCTGTCAGCCCCGGGCCTGTCACTGCCTGCTGGCCCTGCTGCCACCAGCCAGGCCTCTGAAAACTTGTCAAACCATGCCCAGACTTGGGGCCAGTTTGGCCCAAAGTCTGCAAGAGACAAGTCGGGAAGAAAGATATGGGACAGAGGGAGAAAGCGAAGGGAGCAGGAGAAAGGGAAGGAAGAATATAAAGTAGTGTTGGGCTGCAGGAGTGAGATGGAGGAATTGCAAGAAAAGAGGCAGGAAGCAGGAGAGTGAGAGAAAAGGAAAGAAGAGACATGCAGCCAGACGAGGGCTTAGTGAGAGAGGATGGGACAGAGAACAGGATGAGAAGGACATAAGGCAAGGCTAGGACAGGCAAGGACAGGCAAGGCAAGGCTAGGCTGCAGGACATGTTTTTGCTTTATAGTTTCTAGCACATTCGTCTTCAGACTAGGAGGAAAGCCATAAGACCGTATGGATTAGGCCCAAGCAAAAACCCCAGCTACTTGAGACACTTAGACTAAGCCTAAAATACCAAGATCTCTCCATAAGGATGGTTTTTATACTGTACTTCCACAATCTGCTGGCAGTACAAAAAAATAAGCTGCAGATCTCCTTAGGCTGAGTCATGGTGCTTTGGGGCAGGGACCATGCCTATCATGGGAATATTTCACAGTTTCTGCTCTGTTTTCAGTGTATGACACCAAAACACCCACCTGATGACATCCTTTCAAGAGCAAAGGCAGCAATTTGCAGAATTCCGCTTCTTAGGGGAAGTGAGAAATTGCTGAGCTGACACCAAGTCCTGCAGTGTCCCTGTCACCTGCAGAGCCACCGCATCCTCGCCACGGTAGCGGGCATTGTGACAAAGGTTCTATGTCAGCTGGGTGTGGCAGCCAGGCGCCCCCTAGGGGATGGGGAGCCTGTCAGCCCCGGGCCTGTCACTGCCTGCTGGCCCTGCTGCCACCAGCCAGGCCTCTGAAAACTTGTCAAACCATGCCCAGACTTGGGGCCAGTTTGGCCCAAAGTCTGCAAGAGACAAGTCGGGAAGAAAGATATGGGACAGAGGGAGAAAGCGAAGGGAGCAGGAGAAAGGGAAGGAAGAATAAAAAGTAGTGTTGGGCTGCAGGAGTGAGATGGAGGAATTGCAAGAAAAGAGGCAGGAAGCAGGAGAGTGAGAGAAAAGGAAAGAAGAGACATGCAGCCAGACGAGGGCTTAGTGAGAGAGGATGGGACAGAGAACAGGATGAGAAGGACATAAGGCAAGGCTAGGACAGGCAAGGACAGGCAAGGCAAGGCTAGGCTGCAGGACATGTTTTTGCTTTATAGTTTCTAGCACATTCGTCTTCAGACGAGGAGGAAAGCCATAAGACCGTATGGATTAGGCCCAAGCAAAAACCCCAGCTACTTGAGACACTTAGACTAAGCCTAAAATACCAAGATCTCTCCATAAGGATGGCTTTTATACTGTACTTCCACAATCTGCTGGCAGTACAAAAAAATAAGCTGCAGATCTCCTTAGGCTGAGTCATGGTGCTTTGGGGCAGGGACCATGCATATCATGGGAATATTTCACAGTTTCTGCTCTGTTTTCAGTGTATGACACCAAAACACCCACCTGATGACATCCTTTCAAGAGCAAAGGCAGCAATTTGCAGAATTCCGCTTCTTAGGGGAAGTGAGAAATTGCTGAGCTGACACCAAGTCCTGCAGTGTCCCTGTCACCTGCAGAGCCACCGCATCCTCGCCACGGTAGCGGGCATTGTGACAAAGGTTCTATGTCAGCTGGGTGTGGCAGCCAGGCGCCCCCTAGGGGATGGGGAGCCTGTCAGCCCCGGGCCTGTCACTGCCTGCTGGCCCTGCTGCCACCAGCCAGGCCTCTGAAAACTTGTCAAACCATGCCCAGACTTGGGGCCAGTTTGGCCCAAAGTCTGCAAGAGACAAGTCGGGAAGAAAGATATGGGACAGAGGGAGAAAGCGAAGGGAGCAGGAGAAAGGGAAGGAAGAATAAAAAGTAGTGTTGGGCTGCAGGAGTGAGATGGAGGAATGGCAAGAAAAGAGGCAGGAAGCAGGAGAGTGAGAGAAAAGGAAAGAAGAGACATGCAGCCAGACGAGGGCTTAGTGAGAGAGGATGGGACAGAGAACAGGATGAGAAGGACATAAGGCAAGGCTAGGACAGGCAAGGACAGGCAAGGCAAGGCTAGGCTGCAGGACATGTTTTTGCTTTATAGTTTCTAGCACATTCGTCTTCAGACGAGGAGGAAAGCCATAAGACCGTATGGATTAGGCCCAAGCAAAAACCCCAGCTACTTGAGACACTTAGACTAAGCCTAAAATACCAAGATCTCTCCATAAGGATGGTTTTTATACTGTACTTCCACAATCTGCTGGCAGTACAAAAAAATAAGCTGCAGATCTCCTTAGGCTGAGTCATGGTGCTTTGGGGCAGGGACCATGCATATCATGGGAATATTTCACAGTTTCTGCTCTGTTTTCAGTGTATGACACCAAAACACCCACCTGATGACATCCTTTCAAGAGCAAAGGCAGCAATTTGCAGAATTCCGCTTCTTAGGGGAAGTGAGAAATTGCTGAGCTGACACCAAGTCCTGCAGTGTCCCTGTCACCTGCAGAGCCACCGCATCCTCGCCACGGTAGCGGGCATTGTGACAAAGGTTCTATGTCAGCTGGGTGTGGCAGCCAGGCGCCCCCTAGGGGATGGGGAGCCTGTCAGCCCCGGGCCTGTCACTGCCTGCTGGCCCTGCTGCCACCAGCCAGGCCTCTGAAAACTTGTCAAACCATGCCCAGACTTGGGGCCAGTTTGGCCCAAAGTCTGCAAGAGACAAGTCGGGAAGAAAGATATGGGACAGAGGGAGAAAGCGAAGGGAGCAGGAGAAAGGGAAGGAAGAATAAAAAGTAGTGTTGGGCTGCAGGAGTGAGATGGAGGAATTGCAAGAAAAGAGGCAGGAAGCAGGAGAGTGAGAGAAAAGGAAAGAAGAGACATGCAGCCAGACGAGGGCTTAGTGAGAGAGGATGGGACAGAGAACAGGATGAGAAGGACATAAGGCAAGGCTAGGACAGGCAAGGACAGGCAAGGCAAGGCTAGGCTGCAGGACATGTTTTTGCTTTATAGTTTCTAGCACATTCGTCTTCAGACGAGGAGGAAAGCCATAAGACCGTATGGATTAGGCCCAAGCAAAAACCCCAGCTACTTGAGACACTTAGACTAAGCCTAAAATACCAAGATCTCTCCATAAGGATGCTTTTTATACTGTACTTCCACAATCTGCTGGCAGTACCATAAAATAAGCTGCAGATCTCCTTAGGCTGAGTCATGGTGCTTTGGGGCAGGGACCATGCATATCATGGGAATATTTCACAGTTTCTGCTCTGTTTTCAGTGTATGACACCAAAACACCCACCTGATGACATCCTTTCAAGAGCAAAGGCAGCAATTTGCAGAATTCCGCTTCTTAGGGGAAGTGAGAAATTGCTGAGCTGACACCAAGTCCTGCAGTGTCCCTGTCACCTGCAGAGCCACCGCATCCTCGCCACGGTAGCGGGCATTGTGACAAAGGTTCTATGTCAGCTGGGTGTGGCAGCCAGGCGCCCCCTAGGGGATGGGGAGCCTGTCAGCCCCGGGCCTGTCACTGCCTGCTGGCCCTGCTGCCACCAGCCAGGCCTCTGAAAACTTGTCAAACCATGCCCAGACTTGGGGCCAGTTTGGCCCAAAGTCTGCAAGAGACAAGTCGGGAAGAAAGATATGGGACAGAGGGAGAAAGCGAAGGGAGCAGGAGAAAGGGAAGGAAGAATAAAAAGTAGTGTTGGGCTGCAGGAGTGAGATGGAGGAATGGCAAGAAAAGAGGCAGGAAGCAGGAGAGTGAGAGAAAAGGAAAGAAGAGACATGCAGCCAGACGAGGGCTTAGTGAGAGAGGATGGGACAGAGAACAGGATGAGAAGGACATAAGGCAAGGCTAGGACAGGCAAGGACAGGCAAGGCAAGGCTAGGCTGCAGGACATGTTTTTGCTTTATAGTTTCTAGCACATTCGTCTTCAGACGAGGAGGAAAGCCATAACACCGTATGGATTAGGCCCAAGCAAAAACCCCAGCTACTTGAGACACTTAGACTAAGCCTAAAATACCAAGATCTCTCCATAAGGATGGTTTTTATACTGTACTTCCACAATCTGCTGGCAGTACAAAAAAATAAGCTGCAGATCTCCTTAGGCTGAGTCATGGTGCTTTGGGGCAGGGACCATGCATATCATGGGAATATTTCACAGTTTCTGCTCTGTTTTCAGTGTATGACACCAAAACACCCACCTGATGACATCCTTTCAAGAGCAAAGGCAGCAATTTGCAGAATTCCGCTTCTTAGGGGAAGTGAGAAATTGCTGAGCTGACACCAAGTCCTGCAGTGTCCCTGTCACCTGCAGAGCCACCGCATCCTCGCCACGGTAGCGGGCATTGTGACAAAGGTTCTATGTCAGCTGGGTGTGGCAGCCAGGCGCCCCCTAGGGGATGGGGAGCCTGTCAGCCCCGGGCCTGTCACTGCCTGCTGGCCCTGCTGCCACCAGCCAGGCCTCTGAAAACTTGTCAAACCATGCCCAGACTTGGGGCCAGTTTGGCCCAAAGTCTGCAAGAGACAAGTCGGGAAGAAAGATATGGGACAGAGGGAGAAAGCGAAGGGAGCAGGAGAAAGGGAAGGAAGAATAAAAAGTAGTGTTGGGCTGCAGGAGTGAGATGGAGGAATTGCAAGAAAAGAGGCAGGAAGCAGGAGAGTGAGAGAAAAGGAAAGAAGAGACATGCAGCCAGACGAGGGCTTAGTGAGAGAGGATGGGACAGAGAACAGGATGAGAAGGACATAAGGCAAGGCTAGGACAGGCAAGGACAGGCAAGGCAAGGCTAGGCTGCAGGACATGTTTTTGCTTTATAGTTTCTAGCACATTCGTCTTCAGACGAGGAGGAAAGCCATAAGACCGTATGGATTAGGCCCAAGCAAAAACCCCAGCTACTTGAGACACTTAGACTAAGCCTAAAATACCAAGATCTCTCCATAAGGATGGTTTTTATACTGTACTTCCACAATCTGCTGGCAGTACAAAAAAATAAGCTGCAGATCTCCTTAGGCTGAGTCATGGTGCTTTGGGGCAGGGACCATGCATATCATGGGAATATTTCACAGTTTCTGCTCTGTTTTCAGTGTATGACACCAAAACACCCACCTGATGACATCCTTTCAAGAGCAAAGGCAACAATTTGCAGAACTCCGCTTCTTAGGGGAAGTGAGAAATTGCTGAGCTGACACCAAGTCCTGCAGTGTCCCTGTCACCTGCAGAGCCACCGCATCCTCGCCACGGTAGCGGGCATTGTGACAAAGGTTCTATGTCAGCTGGGTGTGGCAGCCAGGCGCCCCCTAGGGGATGGGGAGCCTGTCAGCCCCGGGCCTGTCACTGCCTGGTGTCCCTGCTGCCACCAGCCAGGCCTCTGAAAACTTGTCAAACCATGCCCAGACTTGGGGCCAGTTTGGCCCAAAGTCTGCAAGAGACAAGTCGGGAAGAAAGATATGGGACAGAGGGAGAAAGCGAAGGGAGCAGGAGAAAGGGAAGGAAGAATAAAAAGTAGTGTTGGGCTGCAGGAGTGAGATGGAGGAATTGCAAGAAAAGAGGCAGGAAGCAGGAGAGTGAGAGAAAAGGAAAGAAGAGACATGCAGCCAGACGAGGGCTTAGTGAGAGAGGATGGGACAGAGAACAGGATGAGAAGGACATAAGGCAAGGCTAGGACAGGCAAGGACAGGCAAGGCAAGGCTAGGCTGCAGGACATGTTTTTGCTTTATAGTTTCTAGCACATTCGTCTTCAGACGAGGAGGAAAGCCATAAGACCGTATGGATTAGGCCCAAGCAAAAACCCCAGCTACTTGAGACACTTAGACTAAGCCTAAAATACCAAGATCTCTCCATAAGGATGGTTTTTATACTGTACTTCCACAATCTGCTGGCAGTACAAAAAAATAAGCTGCAGATCTCCTTAGGCTGAGTCATGGTGCTTTGGGGCAGGGACCATGCATATCATGGGAATATTTCACAGTTTCTGCTCTGTTTTCAGTGTATGACACCAAAACACCCACCTGATGACATCCTTTCAAGAGCAAAGGCAGCAATTTGCAGAATTCCGCTTCTTAGGGGAAGTGAGAAATTGCTGAGCTGACACCAAGTCCTGCAGTGTCCCTGTCACCTGCAGAGCCACCGCATCCTCGCCACGGTAGCGGGCATTGTGACAAAGGTTCTATGTCAGCTGGGTGTGGCAGCCAGGCGCCCCCTAGGGGATGGGGAGCCTGTCAGCCCCGGGCCTGTCACTGCCTGCTGGCCCTGCTGCCACCAGCCAGGCCTCTGAAAACTTGTCAAACCATGCCCAGACTTGGGGCCAGTTTGGCCCAAAGTCTGCAAGAGACAAGTCGGGAAGAAAGATATGGGACAGAGGGAGAAAGCGAAGGGAGCAGGAGAAAGGGAAGGAAGAATAAAAAGTAGTGTTGGGCTGCAGGAGTGAGATGGAGGAATTGCAAGAAAAGAGGCAGGAAGCAGGAGAGTGAGAGAAAAGGAAAGAAGAGACATGCAGCCAGACGAGGGCTTAGTGAGAGAGGATGGGACAGAGAACAGGATGAGAAGGACATAAGGCAAGGCTAGGACAGGCAAGGACAGGCAAGGCAAGGCTAGGCTGCAGGACATGTTTTTGCTTTATAGTTTCTAGCACATTCGTCTTCAGACGAGGAGGAAAGCCATAAGACCGTATGGATTAGGCCCAAGCAAAAACCCCAGCTACTTGAGACACTTAGACTAAGCCTAAAATACCAAGATCTCTCCATAAGGATGGTTTTTATACTGTACTTCCACAATCTGCTGGCAGTACAAAAAAATAAGCTGCAGATCTCCTTAGGCTGAGTCATGGTGCTTTGGGGCAGGGACCATGCATATCATGGGAATATTTCACAGTTTCTGCTCTGTTTTCAGTGTATGACACCAAAACACCCACCTGATGACATCCTTTCAAGAGCAAAGGCAACAATTTGCAGAACTCCGCTTCTTAGGGGAAGTGAGAAATTGCTGAGCTGACACCAAGTCCTGCAGTGTCCCTGTCACCTGCAGAGCCACCGCATCCTCGCCACGGTAGCGGGCATTGTGACAAAGGTTCTATGTCAGCTGGGTGTGGCAGCCAGGCGCCCCCTAGGGGATGGGGAGCCTGTCAGCCCCGGGCCTGTCACTGCCTGCTGGCCCTGCTGCCACCAGACAGGCCTCTGAAAACTTTTCAAACCATGCCCAGACTTGGGGCCAGTTTGGCCCAAAGTCTGCAAGAGACAAGTCGGGAAGAAAGATATGGGACAGAGGGAGAAAGCGAAGGGAGCAGGAGAAAGGGAAGGAAGAATAAAAAGTAGTGTTGGGCTGCAGGAGTGAGATGGAGGAATTGCAAGAAAAGAGGCAGGAAGCAGGAGAGTGAGAGAAAAGGAAAGAAGAGACATGCAGCCAGACGAGGGCTTAGTGAGAGAGGATGGGACAGAGAACAGGATGAGAAGGACATAAGGCAAGGCTAGGACAGGCAAGGACAGGCAAGGCAAGGCTAGGCTGCAGGACATGTTTTTGCTTTATAGTTTCTAGCACATTCGTCTTCAGACTAGGAGGAAAGCCATAAGACCGTATGGATTAGGCCCAAGCAAAAACCCCAGCTACTTGAGACACTTAGACTAAGCCTAAAATACCAAGATCTCTCCATAAGGATGGTTTTTATACTGTACTTCCACAATCTGCTGGCAGTACAAAAAAATAAGCTGCAGATCTCCTTAGGCTGAGTCATGGTGCTTTGGGGCAGGGACCATGCATATCATGGGAATATTTCACAGTTTCTGCTCTGTTTTCAGTGTATGACACCAAAACACCCACCTGATGACATCCTTTCAAGAGCAAAGGCAACAATTTGCAGAACTCCGCTTCTTAGGGGAAGTGAGAAATTGCTGAGCTGACACCAAGTCCTGCAGTGTCCCTGTCACCTGCAGAGCCACCGCATCCTCGCCACGGTAGCGGGCATTGTGACAAAGGTTCTATGTCAGCTGGGTGTGGCAGCCAGGCGCCCCCTAGGGGATGGGGAGCCTGTCAGCCCCGGGCCTGTCACTGCCTGCTGGCCCTGCTGCCACCAGCCAGGCCTCTGAAAACTTGTCAAACCATGCCCAGACTTGGGGCCAGTTTGGCCCAAAGTCTGCAAGAGACAAGTCGGGAAGAAAGATATGGGACAGAGGGAGAAAGCGAAGGGAGCAGGAGAAAGGGAAGGAAGAATAAAAAGTAGTGTTGGGCTGCAGGAGTGAGATGGAGGAATTGCAAGAAAAGAGGCAGGAAGCAGGAGAGTGAGAGAAAAGGAAAGAAGAGACATGCAGCCAGACGAGGGCTTAGTGAGAGAGGATGGGACAGAGAACAGGATGAGAAGGACATAAGGCAAGGCTAGGACAGGCAAGGACAGGCAAGGCAAGGCTAGGCTGCAGGACATGTTTTTGCTTTATAGTTTCTAGCACATTCGTCTTCAGACGAGGAGGAAAGCCATAAAACCGTATGGATTAGGCCCAAGCAAAAACCCCAGCTACTTGAGACACTTAGACTAAGCCTAAAATACCAAGATCTCTCCATAAGGATGGCTTTTATACTGTACTTCCACAATCTGCTGGCAGTACAAAAAAATAAGCTGCAGATCTCCTTAGGCTGAGTCATGGTGCTTTGGGGCAGGGACCATGCATATCATGGGAATATTTCACAGTTTCTGCTCTGTTTTCAGTGTATGACACCAAAACACCCACCTGATGACATCCTTTCAAGAGCAAAGGCAACAATTTGCAGAACTCCGCTTCTTAGGGGAAGTGAGAAATTGCTGAGCTGACACCAAGTCCTGCAGTGTCCCTGTCACCTGCAGAGCCACCGCATCCTCGCCACGGTAGCGGGCATTGTGACAAAGGTTCTATGTCAGCTGGGTGTGGCAGCCAGGCGCCCCCTAGGGGATGGGGAGCCTGTCAGCCCCGGGCCTGTCACTGCCTGCTGGCCCTGCTGCCACCAGCCAGGCCTCTGAAAACTTGTCAAACCATGCCCAGACTTGGGGCCAGTTTGGCCCAAAGTCTGCAAGAGACAAGTCGGGAAGAAAGATATGGGACAGAGGGAGAAAGCGAAGGGAGCAGGAGAAAGGGAAGGAAGAATAAAAAGTAGTGTTGGGCTGCAGGAGTGAGATGGAGGAATTGCAAGAAAAGAGGCAGGAAGCAGGAGAGTGAGAGAAAAGGAAAGAAGAGACATGCAGCCAGACGAGGGCTTAGTGAGAGAGGATGGGACAGAGAACAGGATGAGAAGGACATAAGGCAAGGCTAGGACAGGCAAGGACAGGCAAGGCAAGGCTAGGCTGCAGGACATGTTTTTGCTTTATAGTTTCTAGCACATTCGTCTTCAGACGAGGAGGAAAGCCATAAGACCCTATGGATTAGGCCCAAGCAAAAACCCCAGCTACTTGAGACACTTAGACTAAGCCTAAAATACCAAGATCTCTCCGTAAGGATGCTTTTTATACTGTACTTCCACAATCTGCTGGCAGTACAAAAAAATAAGCTGCAGATCTCCTTAGGCTGAGTCATGGTGCTTTGGGGCAGGGACCATGCATATCATGGGAATATTTCACAGTTTCTGCTCTGTTTTCAGAGTATGACACCAAAACACCCACCTGATGACATCCTTTCAAGAGCAAAGGCAACAATTTGCAGAACTCCGCTTCTTAGGGGAAGTGAGAAATTGCTGAGCTGACACCAAGTCCTGCAGTGTCCCTGTCACCTGCAGAGCCACCGCATCCTCGCCACGGTAGCAGGCATTGTGACAAAGGTTCTATGTCAGCTGGGTGTGGCAGCCAGGCGCCCCCTAGGGGATGGGGAGCCTGTCAGCCCCGGGCCTGTCACTGCCTGCTGGCCCTGCTGCCACCAGCCAGGCCTCTGAAAACTTGTCAAACCATGCCCAGACTTGGGGCCAGTTTGGCCCAAAGTCTGCAAGAGACAAGTCGGGAAGAAAGATATGGGACAGAGGGAGAAAGCGAAGGGAGCAGGAGAAAGGGAAGGAAGAATAAAAAGTAGTGTTGGGCTGCAGGAGTGAGATGGAGGAATTGCAAGAAAAGAGGCAGGAAGCAGGAGAGTGAGAGAAAAGGAAAGAAGAGACATGCAGCCAGACGAGGGCTTAGTGAGAGAGGATGGGACAGAGAACAGGATGAGAAGGACATAAGGCAAGGCTAGGACAGGCAAGGACAGGCAAGGCAAGGCTAGGCTGCAGGACATGTTTTTGCTTTATAGTTTCTAGCACATTCGTCTTCAGACGAGGAGGAAAGCCATAAGACCGTATGGATTAGGCCCAAGCAAAAACCCCAGCTACTTGAGACACTTAGACTAAGCCTAAAATACCAAGATCTCTCCATAAGGATGGTTTTTATACTGTACTTCCACAATCTGCTGGCAGTACAAAAAAATAAGCTGCAGATCTCCTTAGGCTGAGTCATGGTGCTTTGGGGCAGGGACCATGCATATCATGGGAATATTTCACAGTTTCTGCTCTGTTTTCAGTGTATGACACCAAAACACCCACCTGATGACATCCTTTCAAGAGCAAAGGCAACAATTTGCAGAACTCCGCTTCTTAGGGGAAGTGAGAAATTGCTGAGCTGACACCAAGTCCTGCAGTGTCCCTGTCACCTGCAGAGCCACCGCATCCTCGCCACGGTAGCGGGCATTGTGACAAAGGTTCTATGTCAGCTGGGTGTGGCAGCCAGGCGCCCCCTAGGGGATGGGGAGCCTGTCAGCCCCGGGCCTGTCACTGCCTGCTGGCCCTGCTGCCACCAGACAGGCCTCTGAAAACTTTTCAAACCATGCCCAGACTTGGGGCCAGTTTGGCCCAAAGTCTGCAAGAGACAAGTCGGGAAGAAAGATATGGGACAGAGGGAGAAAGCGAAGGGAGCAGGAGAAAGGGAAGGAAGAATAAAAAGTAGTGTTGGGCTGCAGGAGTGAGATGGAGGAATTGCAAGAAAAGAGGCAGGAAGCAGGAGAGTGAGAGAAAAGGAAAGAAGAGACATGCAGCCAGACGAGGGCTTAGTGAGAGAGGATGGGACAGAGAACAGGATGAGAAGGACATAAGGCAAGGCTAGGACAGGCAAGGACAGGCAAGGCAAGGCTAGGCTGCAGGACATGTTTTTGCTTTATAGTTTCTAGCACATTCGTCTTCAGACTAGGAGGAAAGCCATAAGACCGTATGGATTAGGCCCAAGCAAAAACCCCAGCTACTTGAGACACTTAGACTAAGCCTAAAATACCAAGATCTCTCCATAAGGATGGTTTTTATACTGTACTTCCACAATCTGCTGGCAGTACAAAAAAATAAGCTGCAGATCTCCTTAGGCTGAGTCATGGTGCTTTGGGGCAGGGACCATGCATATCATGGGAATATTTCACAGTTTCTGCTCTGTTTTCAGTGTATGACACCAAAACACCCACCTGATGACATCCTTTCAAGAGCAAAGGCAACAATTTGCAGAACTCCGCTTCTTAGGGGAAGTGAGAAATTGCTGAGCTGACACCAAGTCCTGCAGTGTCCCTGTCACCTGCAGAGCCACCGCATCCTCGCCACGGTAGCGGGCATTGTGACAAAGGTTCTATGTCAGCTGGGTGTGGCAGCCAGGCGCCCCCTAGGGGATGGGGAGCCTGTCAGCCCCGGGCCTGTCACTGCCTGCTGGCCCTGCTGCCACCAGCCAGGCCTCTGAAAACTTGTCAAACCATGCCCAGACTTGGGGCCAGTTTGGCCCAAAGTCTGCAAGAGACAAGTCGGGAAGAAAGATATGGGACAGAGGGAGAAAGCGAAGGGAGCAGGAGAAAGGGAAGGAAGAATAAAAAGTAGTGTTGGGCTGCAGGAGTGAGATGGAGGAATTGCAAGAAAAGAGGCAGGAAGCAGGAGAGTGAGAGAAAAGGAAAGAAGAGACATGCAGCCAGACGAGGGCTTAGTGAGAGAGGATGGGACAGAGAACAGGATGAGAAGGACATAAGGCAAGGCTAGGACAGGCAAGGACAGGCAAGGCAAGGCTAGGCTGCAGGACATGTTTTTGCTTTATAGTTTCTAGCACATTCGTCTTCAGACGAGGAGGAAAGCCATAAAACCGTATGGATTAGGCCCAAGCAAAAACCCCAGCTACTTGAGACACTTAGACTAAGCCTAAAATACCAAGATCTCTCCATAAGGATGGCTTTTATACTGTACTTCCACAATCTGCTGGCAGTACAAAAAAATAAGCTGCAGATCTCCTTAGGCTGAGTCATGGTGCTTTGGGGCAGGGACCATGCATATCATGGGAATATTTCACAGTTTCTGCTCTGTTTTCAGTGTATGACACCAAAACACCCACCTGATGACATCCTTTCAAGAGCAAAGGCAACAATTTGCAGAACTCCGCTTCTTAGGGGAAGTGAGAAATTGCTGAGCTGACACCAAGTCCTGCAGTGTCCCTGTCACCTGCAGAGCCACCGCATCCTCGCCACGGTAGCGGGCATTGTGACAAAGGTTCTATGTCAGCTGGGTGTGGCAGCCAGGCGCCCCCTAGGGGATGGGGAGCCTGTCAGCCCCGGGCCTGTCACTGCCTGCTGGCCCTGCTGCCACCAGCCAGGCCTCTGAAAACTTGTCAAACCATGCCCAGACTTGGGGCCAGTTTGGCCCAAAGTCTGCAAGAGACAAGTCGGGAAGAAAGATATGGGACAGAGGGAGAAAGCGAAGGGAGCAGGAGAAAGGGAAGGAAGAATAAAAAGTAGTGTTGGGCTGCAGGAGTGAGATGGAGGAATTGCAAGAAAAGAGGCAGGAAGCAGGAGAGTGAGAGAAAAGGAAAGAAGAGACATGCAGCCAGACGAGGGCTTAGTGAGAGAGGATGGGACAGAGAACAGGATGAGAAGGACATAAGGCAAGGCTAGGACAGGCAAGGACAGGCAAGGCAAGGCTAGGCTGCAGGACATGTTTTTGCTTTATAGTTTCTAGCACATTCGTCTTCAGACGAGGAGGAAAGCCATAAGACCCTATGGATTAGGCCCAAGCAAAAACCCCAGCTACTTGAGACACTTAGACTAAGCCTAAAATACCAAGATCTCTCCGTAAGGATGCTTTTTATACTGTACTTCCACAATCTGCTGGCAGTACAAAAAAATAAGCTGCAGATCTCCTTAGGCTGAGTCATGGTGCTTTGGGGCAGGGACCATGCATATCATGGGAATATTTCACAGTTTCTGCTCTGTTTTCAGAGTATGACACCAAAACACCCACCTGATGACATCCTTTCAAGAGCAAAGGCAACAATTTGCAGAACTCCGCTTCTTAGGGGAAGTGAGAAATTGCTGAGCTGACACCAAGTCCTGCAGTGTCCCTGTCACCTGCAGAGCCACCGCATCCTCGCCACGGTAGCAGGCATTGTGACAAAGGTTCTATGTCAGCTGGGTGTGGCAGCCAGGCGCCCCCTAGGGGATGGGGAGCCTGTCAGCCCCGGGCCTGTCACTGCCTGCTGGCCCTGCTGCCACCAGCCAGGCCTCTGAAAACTTGTCAAACCATGCCCAGACTTGGGGCCAGTTTGGCCCAAAGTCTGCAAGAGACAAGTCGGGAAGAAAGATATGGGACAGAGGGAGAAAGCGAAGGGAGCAGGAGAAAGGGAAGGAAGAATAAAAAGTAGTGTTGGGCTGCAGGAGTGAGATGGAGGAATGGCAAGAAAAGAGGCAGGAAGCAGGAGAGTGAGAGAAAAGGAAAGAAGAGACATGCAGCCAGACGAGGGCTTAGTGAGAGAGGATGGGACAGAGAACAGGATGAGAAGGACATAAGGCAAGGCTAGGACAGGCAAGGACAGGCAAGGCAAGGCTAGGCTGCAGGACATGTTTTTGCTTTATAGTTTCTAGCACATTCGTCTTCAGACTAGGAGGAAAGCCATAAGACCGTATGGATTAGGCCCAAGCAAAAACCCCAGCTACTTGAGACACTTAGACTAAGCCTAAAATACCAAGATCTCTCCATAAGGATGGTTTTTATACTGTACTTCCACAATCTGCTGGCAGTACAAAAAAATAAGCTGCAGATCTCCTTAGGCTGAGTCATGGTGCTTTGGGGCAGGGACCATGCATATCATGGGAATATTTCACAGTTTCTGCTCTGTTTTCAGTGTATGACACCAAAACACCCACCTGATGACATCCTTTCAAGAGCAAAGGCAGCAATTTGCAGAATTCCGCTTCTTAGGGGAAGTGAGAAATTGCTGAGCTGACACCAAGTCCTGCAGTGTCCCTGTCACCTGCAGAGCCACCGCATCCTCGCCACGGTAGCGGGCATTGTGACAAAGGTTCTATGTCAGCTGGGTGTGGCAGCCAGGCGCCCCCTAGGGGATGGGGAGCCTGTCAGCCCCGGGCCTGTCACTGCCTGCTGGCCCTGCTGCCACCAGCCAGGCCTCTGAAAACTTGTCAAACCATGCCCAGACTTGGGGCCAGTTTGGCCCAAAGTCTGCAAGAGACAAGTCGGGAAGAAAGATATGGGACAGAGGGAGAAAGCGAAGGGAGCAGGAGAAAGGGAAGGAAGAATAAAAAGTAGTGTTGGGCTGCAGGAGTGAGATGGAGGAATGGCAAGAAAAGAGGCAGGAAGCAGGAGAGTGAGAGAAAAGGAAAGAAGAGACATGCAGCCAGACGAGGGCTTAGTGAGAGAGGATGGGACAGAGAACAGGATGAGAAGGACATAAGGCAAGGCTAGGACAGGCAAGGACAGGCAAGGCAAGGCTAGGCTGCAGGACATGTTTTTGCTTTATAGTTTCTAGCACATTCGTCTTCAGACGAGGAGGAAAGCCATAAGACCGTATGGATTAGGCCCAAGCAAAAACCCCAGCTACTTGAGACACTTAGACTAAGCCTAAAATACCAAGATCTCTCCATAAGGATGCTTTTTATACTGTACTTCCACAATCTGCTGGCAGTACAAAAAAATAAGCTGCAGATCTCCTTAGGCTGAGTCATGGTGCTTTGGGGCAGGGACCATGCATATCATGGGAATATTTCACAGTTTCTGCTCTGTTTTCAGTGTATGACACCAAAACACCCACCTGATGACATCCTTTCAAGAACAAAGGCAGCAATTTGCAGAATTCCGCTTCTTAGGGGAAGTGAGAAATTGCTGAGCTGACACCAAGTCCTGCAGTGTCCCTGTCACCTGCAGAGCCACCGCATCCTCGCCACGGTAGCGGGCATTGTGACAAAGGTTCTATGTCAGCTGGGTGTGGCAGCCAGGCGCCCCCTAGGGGATGGGGAGCCTGTCAGCCCCGGGCCTGTCACTGCCTGCTGGCCCTGCTGCCACCAGCCAGGCCTCTGAAAACTTGTCAAACCATGCCCAGACTTGGGGCCAGTTTGGCCCAAAGTCTGCAAGAGACAAGTCGGGAAGAAAGATATGGGACAGAGGGAGAAAGTGAAGGGAGCAGGAGAAAGGGAAGGAAGAATAAAAAGTAGTGTTGGGCTGCAGGAGTGAGATGGAGGAATTGCAAGAAAAGAGGCAGGAAGCAGGAGAGTGAGAGAAAAGGAAAGAAGAGACATGCAGCCAGAGGAGGGGTTAGTGAGAGAGGATGGGACAGAGAACAGGATGAGAAGGACATAAGGCAAGGCTAGGACAGGCAAGGACAGGCAAGGCAAGGCTAGGCTGCAGGACATGTTTTTGCTTTATAGTTTCTAGCACATTTGTCTTCAGACGAGGAGGAAAGCCATAAGACCGTATGGATTAGGCCCAAGCAAAAACCCCAGCTACTTGAGACACTTAGACTAACCTTAAAATACCAAGATCTCTCCATAAGGATGGCTTTTATACTGTACTTCCACAATCTGCTGGCAGTACAAAAAAATAAGCTGCAGATCTCCTTAGGCTGAGTCATGGTGCTTTGGGGCAGGGACCATGCATATCATGGGAATATTTCACAGTTTCTGCTCTGTTTTCAGTGTATGACACCAAAACACCCACCTGATGACATCCTTTCAAGAGCAAAGGCAACAATTTGCAGAACTCCGCTTCTTAGGGGAAGTGAGAAATTGCTGAGCTGACACCAAGTCCTGCAGTGTCCCTGTCACCTGCAGAGCCACCGCATCCTCGCCACGGTAGCGGGCATTGTGACAAAGGTTCTATGTCAGCTGGGTGTGGCAGCCAGGCGCCCCCTAGGGGATGGGGAGCCTGTCAGCCCCGGGCCTGTCACTGCCTGCTGGCCCTGCTGCCACCAGCCAGGCCTCTGAAAACTTGTCAAACCATGCCCAGACTTGGGGCCAGTTTGGCCCAAAGTCTGCAAGAGACAAGTCGGGAAGAAAGATATGGGACAGAGGGAGAAAGCGAAGGGAGCAGGAGAAAGGGAAGGAAGAATAAAAAGTAGTGTTGGGCTGCAGGAGTGAGATGGAGGAATGGCAAGAAAAGAGGCAGGAAGCAGGAGAGTGAGAGAAAAGGAAAGAAGAGACATGCAGCCAGATGAGGGCTTAGTGAGAGAGGATGGGACAGAGAACAGGATGAGAAGGACATAAGGCAAGGCTAGGACAGGCAAGGACAGGCAAGGCAAGGCTAGGCTGCAGGACATGTTTTTGCTTTATAGTTTCTAGCACATTCGTCTTCAGACTAGGAGGAAAGCCATAAGACCGTATGGATTAGGCCCAAGCAAAAACCCCAGCTACTTGAGACACTTAGACTAAGCCTAAAATACCAAGATCTCTCCATAAGGATGGTTTTTATACTGTACTTCCACAATCTGCTGGCAGTACAAAAAAATAAGCTGCAGATCTCCTTAGGCTGAGTCATGGTGCTTTGGGGCAGGGACCATGCATATCATGGGAATATTTCACAGTTTCTGCTCTGTTTTCAGTGTATGACACCAAAACACCCACCTGATGACATCCTTTCAAGAGCAAAGGCAGCAATTTGCAGAATTCCGCTTCTTAGGGGAAGTGAGAAATTGCTGAGCTGACACCAAGTCCTGCAGTGTCCCTGTCACCTGCAGAGCCACCGCATCCTCGCCACGGTAGCGGGCATTGTGACAAAGGTTCTATGTCAGCTGGGTGTGGCAGCCAGGCGCCCCCTAGGGGATGGGGAGCCTGTCAGCCCCGGGCCTGTCACTGCCTGCTGGCCCTGCTGCCACCAGCCAGGCCTCTGAAAACTTGTCAAACCATGCCCAGACTTGGGGCCAGTTTGGCCCAAAGTCTGCAAGAGACAAGTCGGGAAGAAAGATATGGGACAGAGGGAGAAAGCGAAGGGAGCAGGAGAAAGGGAAGGAAGAATAAAAAGTAGTGTTGGGCTGCAGGAGTGAGATGGAGGAATGGCAAGAAAAGAGGCAGGAAGCAGGAGAGTGAGAGAAAAGGAAAGAAGAGACATGCAGCCAGACGAGGGCTTAGTGAGAGAGGATGGGACAGAGAACAGGATGAGAAGGACATAAGGCAAGGCTAGGACAGGCAAGGACAGGCAAGGCAAGGCTAGGCTGCAGGACATGTTTTTGCTTTATAGTTTCTAGCACATTCGTCTTCAGACTAGGAGGAAAGCCATAAGACCGTATGGATTAGGCCCAAGCAAAAACCCCAGCTACTTGAGACACTTAGACTAAGCCTAAAATACCAAGATCTCTCCATAAGGATGGTTTTTATACTGTACTTCCACAATCTGCTGGCAGTACAAAAAAATAAGCTGCAGATCTCCTTAGGCTGAGTCATGGTGCTTTGGGGCAGGGACCATGCATATCATGGGAATATTTCACAGTTTCTGCTCTGTTTTCAGTGTATGACACCAAAACACCCACCTGATGACATCCTTTCAAGAGCAAAGGCAGCAATTTGCAGAATTCCGCTTCTTAGGGGAAGTGAGAAATTGCTGAGCTGACACCAAGTCCTGCAGTGTCCCTGTCACCTGCAGAGCCACCGCATCCTCGCCACGGTAGCGGGCATTGTGACAAAGGTTCTATGTCAGCTGGGTGTGGCAGCCAGGCGCCCCCTAGGGGATGGGGAGCCTGTCAGCCCCGGGCCTGTCACTGCCTGCTGGCCCTGCTGCCACCAGCCAGGCCTCTGAAAACTTGTCAAACCATGCCCAGACTTGGGGCCAGTTTGGCCCAAAGTCTGCAAGAGACAAGTCGGGAAGAAAGATATGGGACAGAGGGAGAAAGCGAAGGGAGCAGGAGAAAGGGAAGGAAGAATAAAAAGTAGTGTTGGGCTGCAGGAGTGAGATGGAGGAATGGCAAGAAAAGAGGCAGGAAGCAGGAGAGTGAGAGAAAAGGAAAGAAGAGACATGCAGCCAGACGAGGGCTTAGTGAGAGAGGATGGGACAGAGAACAGGATGAGAAGGACATAAGGCAAGGCTAGGACAGGCAAGGACAGGCAAGGCAAGGCTAGGCTGCAGGACATGTTTTTGCTTTATAGTTTCTAGCACATTCGTCTTCAGACTAGGAGGAAAGCCATAAGACCGTATGGATTAGGCCCAAGCAAAAACCCCAGCTACTTGAGACACTTAGACTAAGCCTAAAATACCAAGATCTCTCCATAAGGATGGTTTTTATACTGTACTTCCACAATCTGCTGGCAGTACAAAAAAATAAGCTGCAGATCTCCTTAGGCTGAGTCATGGTGCTTTGGGGCAGGGACCATGCATATCATGGGAATATTTCACAGTTTCTGCTCTGTTTTCAGTGTATGACACCAAAACACCCACCTGATGACATCCTTTCAAGAGCAAAGGCAGCAATTTGCAGAATTCCGCTTCTTAGGGGAAGTGAGAAATTGCTGAGCTGACACCAAGTCCTGCAGTGTCCCTGTCACCTGCAGAGCCACCGCATCCTCGCCACGGTAGCGGGCATTGTGACAAAGGTTCTATGTCAGCTGGGTGTGGCAGCCAGGCGCCCCCTAGGGGATGGGGAGCCTGTCAGCCCCGGGCCTGTCACTGCCTGCTGGCCCTGCTGCCACCAGCCAGGCCTCTGAAAACTTGTCAAACCATGCCCAGACTTGGGGCCAGTTTGGCCCAAAGTCTGCAAGAGACAAGTCGGGAAGAAAGATATGGGACAGAGGGAGAAAGCGAAGGGAGCAGGAGAAAGGGAAGGAAGAATAAAAAGTAGTGTTGGGCTGCAGGAGTGAGATGGAGGAATTGCAAGAAAAGAGGCAGGAAGCAGGAGAGTGAGAGAAAAGGAAAGAAGAGACATGCAGCCAGACGAGGGCTTAGTGAGAGAGGATGGGACAGAGAACAGGATGAGAAGGACATAAGGCAAGGCTAGGACAGGCAAGGACAGGCAAGGCAAGGCTAGGCTGCAGGACATGTTTTTGCTTTATAGTTTCTAGCACATTCGTCTTCAGACTAGGAGGAAAGCCATAAGACCGTATGGATTAGGCCCAAGCAAAAACCCCAGCTACTTGAGACACTTAGACTAAGCCTAAAATACCAAGATCTCTCCATAAGGATGGTTTTTATACTGTACTTCCACAATCTGCTGGCAGTACAAAAAAATAAGCTGCAGATCTCCTTAGGCTGAGTCATGGTGCTTTGGGGCAGGGACCATGCATATCATGGGAATATTTCACAGTTTCTGCTCTGTTTTCAGTGTATGACACCAAAACACCCACCTGATGACATCCTTTCAAGAGCAAAGGCAACAATTTGCAGAACTCCGCTTCTTAGGGGAAGTGAGAAATTGCTGAGCTGACACCAAGTCCTGCAGTGTCCCTGTCACCTGCAGAGCCACCGCATCCTCGCCACGGTAGCGGGCATTGTGACAAAGGTTCTATGTCAGCTGGGTGTGGCAGCCAGGCGCCCCCTAGGGGATGGGGAGCCTGTCAGCCCCGGGCCTGTCACTGCCTGCTGGCCCTGCTGCCACCAGCCAGGCCTCTGAAAACTTGTCAAACCATGCCCAGACTTGGGGCCAGTTTGGCCCAAAGTCTGCAAGAGACAAGTCGGGAAGAAAGATATGGGACAGAGGGAGAAAGCGAAGGGAGCAGGAGAAAGGGAAGGAAGAATAAAAAGTAGTGTTGGGCTGCAGGAGTGAGATGGAGGAATTGCAAGAAAAGAGGCAGGAAGCAGGAGAGTGAGAGAAAAGGAAAGAAGAGACATGCAGCCAGACGAGGGCTTAGTGAGAGAGGATGGGACAGAGAACAGGATGAGAAGGACATAAGGCAAGGCTAGGACAGGCAAGGACAGGCAAGGCAAGGCTAGGCTGCAGGACATGTTTTTGCTTTATAGTTTCTAGCACATTCGTCTTCAGACTAGGAGGAAAGCCATAAGACCGTATGGATTAGGCCCAAGCAAAAACCCCAGCTACTTGAGACACTTAGACTAAGCCTAAAATACCAAGATCTCTCCATAAGGATGGTTTTTATACTGTACTTCCACAATCTGCTGGCAGTACAAAAAAATAAGCTGCAGATCTCCTTAGGCTGAGTCATGGTGCTTTGGGGCAGGGACCATGCATATCATCGGAATATTTCACAGTTTCTGCTCTGTTTTCAGTGTATGACACCAAAACACCCACCTGATGACATCCTTTCAAGAGCAAAGGCAACAATTTGCAGAACTCCGCTTCTTAGGGGAAGTGAGAAATTGCTGAGCTGACACCAAGTCCTGCAGTGTCCCTGTCACCTGCAGAGCCACCGCATCCTCGCCACGGTAGCGGGCATTGTGACAAAGGTTCTATGTCAGCTGGGTGTGGCAGCCAGGCGCCCCCTAGGGGATGGGGAGCCTGTCAGCCCCGGGCCTGTCACTGCCTGCTGGCCCTGCTGCCACCAGCCAGGCCTCTGAAAACTTGTCAAACCATGCCCAGACTTGGGGCCAGTTTGGCCCAAAGTCTGCAAGAGACAAGTCGGGAAGAAAGATATGGGACAGAGGGAGAAAGCGAAGGGAGCAGGAGAAAGGGAAGGAAGAATAAAAAGTAGTGTTGGGCTGCAGGAGTGAGATGGAGGAATTGCAAGAAAAGAGGCAGGAAGCAGGAGAGTGAGAGAAAAGGAAAGAAGAGACATGCAGCCAGACGAGGGCTTAGTGAGAGAGGATGGGACAGAGAACAGGATGAGAAGGACATAAGGCAAGGCTAGGACAGGCAAGGACAGGCAAGGCAAGGCTAGGCTGCAGGACATGTTTTTGCTTTATAGTTTCTAGCACATTCGTCTTCAGACGAGGAGGAAAGCCATAAAACCGTATGGATTAGGCCCAAGCAAAAACCCCAGCTACTTGAGACACTTAGACTAAGCCTAAAATACCAAGATCTCTCCATAAGGATGGCTTTTATACTGTACTTCCACAATCTGCTGGCAGTACAAAAAAATAAGCTGCAGATCTCCTTAGGCTGAGTCATGGTGCTTTGGGGCAGGGACCATGCATATCATGGGAATATTTCACAGTTTCTGCTCTGTTTTCAGTGTATGACACCAAAACACCCACCTGATGACATCCTTTCAAGAGCAAAGGCAACAATTTGCAGAACTCCGCTTCTTAGGGGAAGTGAGAAATTGCTGAGCTGACACCAAGTCCTGCAGTGTCCCTGTCACCTGCAGAGCCACCGCATCCTCGCCACGGTAGCGGGCATTGTGACAAAGGTTCTATGTCAGCTGGGTGTGGCAGCCAGGCGCCCCCTAGGGGATGGGGAGCCTGTCAGCCCCGGGCCTGTCACTGCCTGCTGGCCCTGCTGCCACCAGCCAGGCCTCTGAAAACTTGTCAAACCATGCCCAGACTTGGGGCCAGTTTGGCCCAAAGTCTGCAAGAGACAAGTCGGGAAGAAAGATATGGGACAGAGGGAGAAAGCGAAGGGAGCAGGAGAAAGGGAAGGAAGAATAAAAAGTAGTGTTGGGCTGCAGGAGTGAGATGGAGGAATTGCAAGAAAAGAGGCAGGAAGCAGGAGAGTGAGATAAAAGGAAAGAAGAGACATGCAGCCAGACGAGGGCTTAGTGATAGAGGATGGGACAGAGAACAGGATGAGAAGGACATAAGGCAAGGCTAGGACAGGCAAGGACAGGCAAGGCAAGGCTAGGCTGCAGGACATGTTTTTGCTTTATAGTTTCTAGCACATTCGTCTTCAGACGAGGAGGAAAGCCATAAGACCCTATGGATTAGGCCCAAGCAAAAACCCCAGCTACTTGAGACACTTAGACTAAGCCTAAAATACCAAGATCTCTCCGTAAGGATGCTTTTTATACTGTACTTCCACAATCTGCTGGCAGTACAAAAAAATAAGCTGCAGATCTCCTTAGGCTGAGTCATGGTGCTTTGGGGCAGGGACCATGCATATCATGGGAATATTTCACAGTTTCTGCTCTGTTTTCAGAGTATGACACCAAAACACCCACCTGATGACATCCTTTCAAGAGCAAAGGCAACAATTTGCAGAACTCCGCTTCTTAGGGGAAGTGAGAAATTGCTGAGCTGACACCAAGTCCTGCAGTGTCCCTGTCACCTGCAGAGCCACCGCATCCTCGCCACGGTAGCAGGCATTGTGACAAAGGTTCTATGTCAGCTGGGTGTGGCAGCCAGGCGCCCCCTAGGGGATGGGGAGCCTGTCAGCCCCGGGCCTGTCACTGCCTGGTGTCCCTGCTGCCACCAGCCAGGCCTCTGAAAACTTGTCAAACCATGCCCAGACTTGGGGCCAGTTTGGCCCAAAGTCTGCAAGAGACAAGTCGGGAAGAAAGATATGGGACAGAGGGAGAAAGCGAAGGGAGCAGGAGAAAGGGAAGGAAGAATAAAAAGTAGTGTTGGGCTGCAGGAGTGAGATGGAGGAATGGCAAGAAAAGAGGCAGGAAGCAGGAGAGTGAGAGAAAAGGAAAGAAGAGACATGCAGCCAGACGAGGGCTTAGTGAGAGAGGATGGGACAGAGAACAGGATGAGAAGGACATAAGGCAAGGCTAGGACAGGCAAGGACAGGCAAGGCAAGGCTAGGCTGCAGGACATGTTTTTGCTTTATAGTTTCTAGCACATTCGTCTTCAGACTAGGAGGAAAGCCATAAGACCGTATGGATTAGGCCCAAGCAAAAACCCCAGCTACTTGAGACACTTAGACTAAGCCTAAAATACCAAGATCTCTCCATAAGGATGGTTTTTATACTGTACTTCCACAATCTGCTGGCAGTACAAAAAAATAAGCTGCAGATCTCCTTAGGCTGAGTCATGGTGCTTTGGGGCAGGGACCATGCATATCATGGGAATATTTCACAGTTTCTGCTCTGTTTTCAGTGTATGACACCAAAACACCCACCTGATGACATCCTTTCAAGAGCAAAGGCAGCAATTTGCAGAATTCCGCTTCTTAGGGGAAGTGAGAAATTGCTGAGCTGACACCAAGTCCTGCAGTGTCCCTGTCACCTGCAGAGCCACCGCATCCTCGCCACGGTAGCGGGCATTGTGACAAAGGTTCTATGTCAGCTGGGTGTGGCAGCCAGGCGCCCCCTAGGGGATGGGGAGCCTGTCAGCCCCGGGCCTGTCACTGCCTGCTGGCCCTGCTGCCACCAGCCAGGCCTCTGAAAACTTGTCAAACCATGCCCAGACTTGGGGCCAGTTTGGCCCAAAGTCTGCAAGAGACAAGTCGGGAAGAAAGATATGGGACAGAGGGAGAAAGCGAAGGGAGCAGGAGAAAGGGAAGGAAGAATAAAAAGTAGTGTTGGGCTGCAGGAGTGAGATGGAGGAATTGCAAGAAAAGAGGCAGGAAGCAGGAGAGTGAGAGAAAAGGAAAGAAGAGACATGCAGCCAGACGAGGGCTTAGTGAGAGAGGATGGGACAGAGAACAGGATGAGAAGGACATAAGGCAAGGCTAGGACAGGCAAGGACAGGCAAGGCAAGGCTAGGCTGCAGGACATGTTTTTGCTTTATAGTTTCTAGCACATTCGTCTTCAGACGAGGAGGAAAGCCATAAGACCGTATGGATTAGGCCCAAGCAAAAACCCCAGCTACTTGAGACACTTAGACTAAGCCTAAAATACCAAGATCTCTCCATAAGGATGCTTTTTATACTGTACTTCCACAATCTGCTGGCAGTACAAAAAAATAAGCTGCAGATCTCCTTAGGCTGAGTCATGGTGCTTTGGGGCAGGGACCATGCATATCATGGGAATATTTCACAGTTTCTGCTCTGTTTTCAGTGTATGACACCAAAACACCCACCTGATGACATCCTTTCAAGAACAAAGGCAGCAATTTGCAGAATTCCGCTTCTTAGGGGAAGTGAGAAATTGCTGAGCTGACACCAAGTCCTGCAGTGTCCCTGTCACCTGCAGAGCCACCGCATCCTCGCCACGGTAGCGGGCATTGTGACAAAGGTTCTATGTCAGCTGGGTGTGGCAGCCAGGCGCCCCCTAGGGGATGGGGAGCCTGTCAGCCCCGGGCCTGTCACTGCCTGCTGGCCCTGCTGCCACCAGCCAGGCCTCTGAAAACTTGTCAAACCATGCCCAGACTTGGGGCCAGTTTGGCCCAAAGTCTGCAAGAGACAAGTCGGGAAGAAAGATATGGGACAGAGGGAGAAAGTGAAGGGAGCAGGAGAAAGGGAAGGAAGAATAAAAAGTAGTGTTGGGCTGCAGGAGTGAGATGGAGGAATTGCAAGAAAAGAGGCAGGAAGCAGGAGAGTGAGAGAAAAGGAAAGAAGAGACATGCAGCCAGAGGAGGGGTTAGTGAGAGAGGATGGGACAGAGAACAGGATGAGAAGGACATAAGGCAAGGCTAGGACAGGCAAGGACAGGCAAGGCAAGGCTAGGCTGCAGGACATGTTTTTGCTTTATAGTTTCTAGCACATTCGTCTTCAGACGAGGAGGAAAGCCATAAGACCGTATGGATTAGGCCCAAGCAAAAACCCCAGCTACTTGAGACACTTAGACTAAGCCTAAAATACCAAGATCTCTCCATAAGGATGGCTTTTATACTGTACTTCCACAATCTGCTGGCAGTACAAAAAAATAAGCTGCAGATCTCCTTAGGCTGAGTCATGGTGCTTTGGGGCAGGGACCATGCATATCATGGGAATATTTCACAGTTTCTGCTCTGTTTTCAGTGTATGACACCAAAACACCCACCTGATGACATCCTTTCAAGAGCAAAGGCAACAATTTGCAGAACTCCGCTTCTTAGGGGAAGTGAGAAATTGCTGAGCTGACACCAAGTCCTGCAGTGTCCCTGTCACCTGCAGAGCCACCGCATCCTCGCCACGGTAGCGGGCATTGTGACAAAGGTTCTATGTCAGCTGGGTGTGGCAGCCAGGCGCCCCCTAGGGGATGGGGAGCCTGTCAGCCCCGGGCCTGTCACTGCCTGCTGGCCCTGCTGCCACCAGCCAGGCCTCTGAAAACTTGTCAAACCATGCCCAGACTTGGGGCCAGTTTGGCCCAAAGTCTGCAAGAGACAAGTCGGGAAGAAAGATATGGGACAGAGGGAGAAAGCGAAGGGAGCAGGAGAAAGGGAAGGAAGAATAAAAAGTAGTGTTGGGCTGCAGGAGTGAGATGGAGGAATGGCAAGAAAAGAGGCAGGAAGCAGGAGAGTGAGAGAAAAGGAAAGAAGAGACATGCAGCCAGATGAGGGCTTAGTGAGAGAGGATGGGACAGAGAACAGGATGAGAAGGACATAAGGCAAGGCTAGGACAGGCAAGGACAGGCAAGGCAAGGCTAGGCTGCAGGACATGTTTTTGCTTTATAGTTTCTAGCACATTCGTCTTCAGACTAGGAGGAAAGCCATAAGACCGTATGGATTAGGCCCAAGCAAAAACCCCAGCTACTTGAGACACTTAGACTAAGCCTAAAATACCAAGATCTCTCCATAAGGATGGTTTTTATACTGTACTTCCACAATCTGCTGGCAGTACAAAAAAATAAGCTGCAGATCTCCTTAGGCTGAGTCATGGTGCTTTGGGGCAGGGACCATGCATATCATGGGAATATTTCACAGTTTCTGCTCTGTTTTCAGTGTATGACACCAAAACACCCACCTGATGACATCCTTTCAAGAGCAAAGGCAGCAATTTGCAGAATTCCGCTTCTTAGGGGAAGTGAGAAATTGCTGAGCTGACACCAAGTCCTGCAGTGTCCCTGTCACCTGCAGAGCCACCGCATCCTCGCCACGGTAGCGGGCATTGTGACAAAGGTTCTATGTCAGCTGGGTGTGGCAGCCAGGCGCCCCCTAGGGGATGGGGAGCCTGTCAGCCCCGGGCCTGTCACTGCCTGCTGGCCCTGCTGCCACCAGCCAGGCCTCTGAAAACTTGTCAAACCATGCCCAGACTTGGGGCCAGTTTGGCCCAAAGTCTGCAAGAGACAAGTCGGGAAGAAAGATATGGGACAGAGGGAGAAAGCGAAGGGAGCAGGAGAAAGGGAAGGAAGAATAAAAAGTAGTGTTGGGCTGCAGGAGTGAGATGGAGGAATGGCAAGAAAAGAGGCAGGAAGCAGGAGAGTGAGAGAAAAGGAAAGAAGAGACATGCAGCCAGACGAGGGCTTAGTGAGAGAGGATGGGACAGAGAACAGGATGAGAAGGACATAAGGCAAGGCTAGGACAGGCAAGGACAGGCAAGGCAAGGCTAGGCTGCAGGACATGTTTTTGCTTTATAGTTTCTAGCACATTCGTCTTCAGACTAGGAGGAAAGCCATAAGACCGTATGGATTAGGCCCAAGCAAAAACCCCAGCTACTTGAGACACTTAGACTAAGCCTAAAATACCAAGATCTCTCCATAAGGATGGTTTTTATACTGTACTTCCACAATCTGCTGGCAGTACAAAAAAATAAGCTGCAGATCTCCTTAGGCTGAGTCATGGTGCTTTGGGGCAGGGACCATGCATATCATGGGAATATTTCACAGTTTCTGCTCTGTTTTCAGTGTATGACACCAAAACACCCACCTGATGACATCCTTTCAAGAGCAAAGGCAGCAATTTGCAGAATTCCGCTTCTTAGGGGAAGTGAGAAATTGCTGAGCTGACACCAAGTCCTGCAGTGTCCCTGTCACCTGCAGAGCCACCGCATCCTCGCCACGGTAGCGGGCATTGTGACAAAGGTTCTATGTCAGCTGGGTGTGGCAGCCAGGCGCCCCCTAGGGGATGGGGAGCCTGTCAGCCCCGGGCCTGTCACTGCCTGCTGGCCCTGCTGCCACCAGCCAGGCCTCTGAAAACTTGTCAAACCATGCCCAGACTTGGGGCCAGTTTGGCCCAAAGTCTCCAAGAGACAAGTCGGGAAGAAAGATATGCGACAGAGGGAGAAAGCGAAGGGAGCAGGAGAAAGGGAAGGAAGAATAAAAAGTAGTGTTGGGCTGCAGGAGTGAGATGGAGGAATTGCAAGAAAAGAGGCAGGAAGCAGGAGAGTGAGAGAAAAGGAAAGAAGAGACATGCAGCCAGACGAGGGCTTAGTGAGAGAGGATGGGACAGAGAACAGGATGAGAAGGACATAAGGCAAGGCTAGGACAGGCAAGGACAGGCAAGGCAAGGCTAGGCTGCAGGACATGTTTTTGCTTTATAGTTTCTAGCACATTCGTCTTCAGACGAGGAGGAAAGCCATAAGACCGTATGGATTAGGCCCAAGCAAAAACCCCAGCTACTTGAGACACTTAGACTAAGCCTAAAATACCAAGATCTCTCCATAAGGATGCTTTTTATACTGTACTTCCACAATCTGCTGGCAGTACAAAAAAATAAGCTGCAGATCTCCTTAGGCTGAGTCATGGTGCTTTGGGGCAGGGACCATGCATATCATGGGAATATTTCACAGTTTCTGCTCTGTTTTCAGTGTATGACACCAAAACACCCACCTGATGACATCCTTTCAAGAACAAAGGCAGCAATTTGCAGAATTCCGCTTCTTAGGGGAAGTGAGAAATTGCTGAGCTGACACCAAGTCCTGCAGTGTCCCTGTCACCTGCAGAGCCACCGCATCCTCGCCACGGTAGCGGGCATTGTGACAAAGGTTCTATGTCAGCTGGGTGTGGCAGCCAGGCGCCCCCTAGGGGATGGGGAGCCTGTCAGCCCCGGGCCTGTCACTGCCTGCTGGCCCTGCTGCCACCAGCCAGGCCTCTGAAAACTTGTCAAACCATGCCCAGACTTGGGGCCAGTTTGGCCCAAAGTCTGCAAGAGACAAGTCGGGAAGAAAGATATGGGACAGAGGGAGAAAGCGAAGGGAGCAGGAGAAAGGGAAGGAAGAATAAAAAGTAGTGTTGGGCTGCAGGAGTGAGATGGAGGAATTGCAAGAAAAGAGGCAGGAAGCAGGAGAGTGAGAGAAAAGGAAAGAAGAGACATGCAGCCAGACGAGGGCTTAGTGAGAGAGGATGGGACAGAGAACAGGATGAGAAGGACATAAGGCAAGGCTAGGACAGGCAAGGACAGGCAAGGCAAGGCTAGGCTGCAGGACATGTTTTTGCTTTATAGTTTCTAGCACATTCGTCTTCAGACTAGGAGGAAAGCCATAAGACCGTATGGATTAGGCCCAAGCAAAAACCCCAGCTACTTGAGACACTTAGACTAAGCCTAAAATACCAAGATCTCTCCATAAGGATGGTTTTTATACTGTACTTCCACAATCTGCTGGCAGTACAAAAAAATAAGCTGCAGATCTCCTTAGGCTGAGTCATGGTGCTTTGGGGCAGGGACCATGCATATCATGGGAATATTTCACAGTTTCTGCTCTGTTTTCAGTGTATGACACCAAAACACCCACCTGATGACATCCTTTCAAGAGCAAAGGCAGCAATTTGCAGAATTCCGCTTCTTAGGGGAAGTGAGAAATTGCTGAGCTGACACCAAGTCCTGCAGTGTCCCTGTCACCTGCAGAGCCACCGCATCCTCGCCACGGTAGCGGGCATTGTGACAAAGGTTCTATGTCAGCTGGGTGTGGCAGCCAGGCGCCCCCTAGGGGATGGGGAGCCTGTCAGCCCCGGGCCTGTCACTGCCTGCTGGCCCTGCTGCCACCAGCCAGGCCTCTGAAAACTTGTCAAACCATGCCCAGACTTGGGGCCAGTTTGGCCCAAAGTCTGCAAGAGACAAGTCGGGAAGAAAGATATGGGACAGAGGGAGAAAGCGAAGGGAGCAGGAGAAAGGGAAGGAAGAATAAAAAGTAGTGTTGGGCTGCAGGAGTGAGATGGAGGAATTGCAAGAAAAGAGGCAGGAAGCAGGAGAGTGAGAGAAAAGGAAAGAAGAGACATGCAGCCAGACGAGGGGTTAGTGAGAGAGGATGGGACAGAGAACAGGATGAGAAGGACATAAGGCAAGGCTAGGACAGGCAAGGACAGGCAAGGCAAGGCTAGGCTGCAGGACATGTTTTTGCTTTATAGTTTCTAGCACATTCGTCTTCAGACGAGGAGGAAAGCCATAAGACCGTATGGATTAGGCCCAAGCAAAAACCCCAGCTACTTGAGACACTTAGACTAAGCCTAAAATACCAAGATCTCTCCATAAGGATGGTTTTTATACTGTACTTCCACAATCTGCTGGCAGTACAAAAAAATAAGCTGCAGATCTCCTTAGGCTGAGTCATGGTGCTTTGGGGCAGGGACCATGCATATCATGGGAATATTTCACAGTTTCTGCTCTGTTTTCAGTGTATGACACCAAAACACCCACCTGATGACATCCTTTCAAGAGCAAAGGCAGCAATTTGCAGAATTCCGCTTCTTAGGGGAAGTGAGAAATTGCTGAGCTGACACCAAGTCCTGCAGTGTCCCTGTCACCTGCAGAGCCACCGCATCCTCGCCACGGTAGCGGGCATTGTGACAAAGGTTCTATGTCAGCTGGGTGTGGCAGCCAGGCGCCCCCTAGGGGATGGGGAGCCTGTCAGCCCCGGGCCTGTCACTGCCTGCTGGCCCTGCTGCCACCAGCCAGGCCTCTGAAAACTTGTCAAACCATGCCCAGACTTGGGGCCAGTTTGGCCCAAAGTCTGCAAGAGACAAGTCGGGAAGAAAGATATGGGACAGAGGGAGAAAGCGAAGGGAGCAGGAGAAAGGGAAGGAAGAATAAAAAGTAGTGTTGGGCTGCAGGAGTGAGATGGAGGAATTGCAAGAAAAGAGGCAGGAAGCAGGAGAGTGAGAGAAAAGGAAAGAAGAGACATGCAGCCAGAGGAGGGGTTAGTGAGAGAGGATGGGACAGAGAACAGGATGAGAAGGACATAAGGCAAGGCTAGGACAGGCAAGGACAGGCAAGGCAAGGCTAGGCTGCAGGACATGTTTTTGCTTTATAGTTTCTAGCACATTCGTCTTCAGACGAGGAGGAAAGCCATAAGACCGTATGGATTAGGCCCAAGCAAAAACCCCAGCTACTTGAGACACTTAGACTAAGCCTAAAATACCAAGATCTCTCCATAAGGATGGCTTTTATACTGTACTTCCACAATCTGCTGGCAGTACAAAAAAATAAGCTGCAGATCTCCTTAGGCTGAGTCATGGTGCTTTGGGGCAGGGACCATGCATATCATGGGAATATTTCACAGTTTCTGCTCTGTTTTCAGTGTATGACACCAAAACACCCACCTGATGACATCCTTTCAAGAGCAAAGGCAGCAATTTGCAGAATTCCGCTTCTTAGGGGAAGTGAGAAATTGCTGAGCTGACACCAAGTCCTGCAGTGTCCCTGTCACCTGCAGAGCCACCGCATCCTCGCCACGGTAGCGGGCATTGTGACAAAGGTTCTATGTCAGCTGGGTGTGGCAGCCAGGCACCCCCTAGGGGAAGGGGAGCCTGTCAGCACCGGGCCTGTCACTGCCTGCTGGCCCTGCTGCCACCAGCCAGGCCTCTGAAAACTTGTCAAACCATGCCCAGACTTGGGGCCAGTTTGGCCCAAAGTCTGCAAGAGACAAGTCGGGAAGAAAGATATGGGACAGAGGGAGAAAGCGAAGGGAGCAGGAGAAAGGGAAGGAAGAATAAAAAGTAGTGTTGGGCTGCAGGAGTGAGATGGAGGAATTGCAAGAAAAGAGGCAGGAAGCAGGAGAGTGAGAGAAAAGGAAAGAAGAGACATGCAGCCAGACGAGGGCTTAGTGAGAGAGGATGGGACAGAGAACAGGATGAGAAGGACATAAGGCAAGGCTAGGACAGGCAAGGACAGGCAAGGCAAGGCTAGGCTGCAGGACATGTTTTTGCTTTATAGTTTCTAGCACATTCGTCTTCAGACGAGGAGGAAAGCCATAAGACCGTATGGATTAGGCCCAAGCAAAAACCCCAGCTACTTGAGACACTTAGACTAAGCCTAAAATACCAAGATCTCTCCATAAGGATGGCTTTTATACTGTACTTCCACAATCTGCTGGCAGTACAAAAAAATAAGCTGCAGATCTCCTTAGGCTGAGTCATGGTGCTTTGGGGCAGGGACCATGCATATCATGGGAATATTTCACAGTTTCTGCTCTGTTTTCAGTGTATGACACCAAAACACCCACCTGATGACATCCTTTCAAGAGCAAAGGCAGCAATTTGCAGAATTCCGCTTCTTAGGGGAAGTGAGAAATTGCTGAGCTGACACCAAGTCCTGCAGTGTCCCTGTCACCTGCAGAGCCACCGCATCCTCGCCACGGTAGCGGGCATTGTGACAAAGGTTCTATGTCAGCTGGGTGTGGCAGCCAGGCACCCCCTAGGGGAAGGGGAGCCTGTCAGCACCGGGCCTGTCACTGCCTGCTGGCCCTGCTGCCACCAGCCAGGCCTCTGAAAACTTGTCAAACCATGCCCAGACTTGGGGCCAGTTTGGCCCAAAGTCTGCAAGAGACAAGTCGGGAAGAAAGATATGGGACAGAGGGAGAAAGCGAAGGGAGCAGGAGAAAGGGAAGGAAGAATAAAAAGTAGTGTTGGGCTGCAGGAGTGAGATGGAGGAATTGCAAGAAAAGAGGCAGGAAGCAGGAGAGTGAGAGAAAAGGAAAGAAGAGACATGCAGCCAGAGGAGGGGTTAGTGAGAGAGGATGGGACAGAGAACAGGATGAGAAGGACATAAGGCAAGGCTAGGACAGGCAAGGACAGGCAAGGCAAGGCTAGGCTGCAGGACATGTTTTTGCTTTATAGTTTCTAGCACATTCGTCTTCAGACGAGGAGGAAAGCCATAAGACCGTATGGATTAGGCCCAAGCAAAAACCCCAGCTACTTGAGACACTTAGACTAAGCCTAAAATACCAAGATCTCTCCATAAGGATGCTTTTTATACTGTACTTCCACAATCTGCTGGCAGTACAAAAAAATAAGCTGCAGATCTCCTTAGGCTGAGTCATGGTGCTTTGGGGCAGGGACCATGCATATCATGGGAATATTTCACAGTTTCTGCTCTGTTTTCAGTGTATGACACCAAAACACCCACCTGATGACATCCTTTCAAGAGCAAAGGCAGCAATTTGCAGAATTCCGCTTCTTAGGGGAAGTGAGAAATTGCTGAGCTGACACCAAGTCCTGCAGTGTCCCTGTCACCTACAGAGCCACCGCATCCTCGCCACGGTAGCGGGCATTGTGACAAAGGTTCTATGTCAGCTGGGTGTGGCAGCCAGGCACCCCCTAGGGGAAGGGGAGCCTGTCAGCACCGGGCCTGTCACTGCCTGCTGGCCCTGCTGCCACCAGCCAGGCCTCTGAAAACTTGTCAAACCATGCCCAGACTTGGGGCCAGTTTGGTCCAAAGTCTGCAAGAGACAAGTCGGGAAGAAAGATATGGGACAGAGGGAGAAAGCGAAGGGAGCAGGAGAAAGGGAAGGAAGAATAAAAAGTAGTGTTGGGCTGCAGGAGTGAGATGGAGGAATTGCAAGAAAAGAGGCAGGAAGCAGGAGAGTGAGAGAAAAGGAAAGAAGAGACATGCAGCCAGATGAGGGCTTAGTGAGAGAGGATGGGACAGAGAACAGGATGAGAAGGACATAAGGCAAGGCTAGGACAGGCAAGGACAGGCAAGGCAAGGCTAGGCTGCAGGACATGTTTTTGCTTTATAGTTTCTAGCACATTCGTCTTCAGACGAGGAGGAAAGCCATAAGACCGTATGGATTAGGCCCAAGCAAAAACCCCAGCTACTTGAGACACTTAGACTAAGCCTAAAATACCAAGATCTCTCCATAAGGATGCTTTTTATACTGTACTTCCACAATCTGCTGGCAGTACAAAAAAATAAGCTGCAGATCTCCTTAGGCTGAGTCATGGTGCTTTGGGGCAGGGACCATGCATATCATGGGAATATTTCACAGTTTCTGCTCTGTTTTCAGTGTATGACACCAAAACACCCACCTGATGACATCCTTTCAAGAACAAAGGCAGCAATTTGCAGAATTCCGCTTCTTAGGGGAAGTGAGAAATTGCTGAGCTGACACCAAGTCCTGCAGTGTCCCTGTCACCTGCAGAGCCACCGCATCCTCGCCACGGTAGCGGGCATTGTGACAAAGGTTCTATGTCAGCTGGGTGTGGCAGCCAGGCGCCCCCTAGGGGATGGGGAGCCTGTCAGCCCCGGGCCTGTCACTGCCTGCTGGCCCTGCTGCCACCAGCCAGGCCTCTGAAAACTTGTCAAACCATGCCCAGACTTGGGGCCAGTTTGGCCCAAAGTCTGCAAGAGACAAGTCGGGAAGAAAGATATGGGACAGAGGGAGAAAGTGAAGGGAGCAGGAGAAAGGGAAGGAAGAATAAAAAGTATTGTTGGGCTGCAGGAGTGAGATGGAGGAATTGCAAGAAAAGAGGCAGGAAGCAGGAGAGTGAGAGAAAAGGAAAGAAGAGACATGCAGCCAGAGGAGGGGTTAGTGAGAGAGGATGGGACAGAGAACAGGATGAGAAGGACATAAGGCAAGGCTAGGACAGGCAAGGACAGGCAAGGCAAGGCTAGGCTGCAGGACATGTTTTTGCTTTATAGTTTCTAGCACATTCGTCTTCAGACGAGGAGGAAAGCCATAAGACCGTATGGATTAGGCCCAAGCAAAAACCCCAGCTACTTGAGACACTTAGACTAAGCCTAAAATACCAAGATCTCTCCATAAGGATGGCTTTTATACTGTACTTCCACAATCTGCTGGCAGTACAAAAAAATAAGCTGCAGATCTCCTTAGGCTGAGTCATGGTGCTTTGGGGCAGGGACCATGCATATCATGGGAATATTTCACAGTTTCTGCTCTGTTTTCAGTGTATGACACCAAAACACCCACCTGATGACATCCTTTCAAGAGCAAAGGCAACAATTTGCAGAACTCCGCTTATTAGGGGAAGTGAGAAATTGCTGAGCTGACACCAAGTCCTGCAGTGTCCTTGTCACCTGCAGAGCCACCGCATCCTCGCCACGGTAGCGGGCATTGTGACAAAGGTTCTATGTCAGCTGGGTGTGGCAGCCAGGCGCCCCCTAGGGGATGGGGAGCCTGTCAGCCCCGGGCCTGTCACTGCCTGCTGGCCCTGCTGCCACCAGCCAGGCCTCTGAAAACTTGTCAAACCATGCCCAGACTTGGGGCCAGTTTGGCCCAAAGTCTGCAAGAGACAAGTCGGGAAGAAAGATATGGGACAGAGGGAGAAAGCGAAGGGAGCAGGAGAAAGGGAAGGAAGAATAAAAAGTAGTGTTGGGCTGCAGGAGTGAGATGGAGGAATTGCAAGAAAAGAGGCAGGAAGCAGGAGAGTGAGAGAAAAGGAAAGAAGAGACATGCAGCCAGACGAGGGCTTAGTGAGAGAGGATGGGACAGAGAACAGGATGAGAAGGACATAAGGCAAGGCTAGGACAGGCAAGGACAGGCAAGGCAAGGCTAGGCTGCAGGACATGTTTTTGCTTTATAGTTTCTAGCACATTCGTCTTCAGACTAGGAGGAAAGCCATAAGACCGTATGGATTAGGCCCAAGCAAAAACCCCAGCTACTTGAGACACTTAGACTAAGCCTAAAATACCAAGATCTCTCCATAAGGATGGTTTTTATACTGTACTTCCACAATCTGCTGGCAGTACAAAAAAATAAGCTGCAGATCTCCTTAGGCTGAGTCATGGTGCTTTGGGGCAGGGACCATGCATATCATGGGAATATTTCACAGTTTCTGCTCTGTTTTCAGTGTATGACACCAAAACACCCACCTGATGACATCCTTTCAAGAGCAAAGGCAGCAATTTGCAGAATTCCGCTTCTTAGGGGAAGTGAGAAATTGCTGAGCTGACACCAAGTCCTGCAGTGTCCCTGTCACCTGCAGAGCCACCGCATCCTCGCCACGGTAGCGGGCATTGTGACAAAGGTTCAATGTCAGCTGGGTGTGGCAGCCAGGCGCCCCCTAGGGGATGGGGAGCCTGTCAGCCCCGGGCCTGTCACTGCCTGCTGGCCCTGCTGCCACCAGCCAGGCCTCTGAAAACTTGTCAAACCATGCCCAGACTTGGGGCCAGTTTGGCCCAAAGTCTGCAAGAGACAAGTCGGGAAGAAAGATATGGGACAGAGGGAGAAAGCGAAGGGAGCAGGAGAAAGGGAAGGAAGAATAAAAAGTAGTGTTGGGCTGCAGGAGTGAGATGGAGGAATTGCAAGAAAAGAGGCAGGAAGCAGGAGAGTGAGAGAAAAGGAAAGAAGAGACATGCAGCCAGAGGAGGGGTTAGTGAGAGAGGATGGGACAGAGAACAGGATGAGAAGGACATAAGGCAAGGCTAGGACAGGCAAGGACAGGCAAGGCAAGGCTAGGCTGCAGGACATGTTTTTGCTTTATAGTTTCTAGCACATTCGTCTTCAGACGAGGAGGAAAGCCATAAGACCGTATGGATTAGGCCCAAGCAAAAACCCCAGCTACTTGAGACACTTAGACTAAGCCTAAAATACCAAGATCTCTCCATAAGGATGGCTTTTATACTGTACTTCCACAATCTGCTGGCAGTACAAAAAAATAAGCTGCAGATCTCCTTAGGCTGAGTCATGGTGCTTTGGGGCAGGGACCATGCATATCATGGGAATATTTCACAGTTTCTTCTCTGTTTTCAGTGTATGACACCAAAACACCCACCTGATGACATCCTTTCAAGAGCAAAGGCAGCAATTTGCAGAATTCCGCTTCTTAGGGGAAGTGAGAAATTGCTGAGCTGACACCAAGTCCTGCAGTGTCCCTGTCACCTGCAGAGCCACCGCATCCTCGCCACGGTAGCGGGCATTGTGACAAAGGTTCTATGTCAGCTGGGTGTGGCAGCCAGGCGCCCCCTAGGGGATGGGGAGCCTGTCAGCCCCGGGCCTGTCACTGCCTGCTGGCCCTGCTGCCACCAGCCAGGCCTCTGAAAACTTGTCAAACCATGCCCAGACTTGGGGCCAGTTTGGCCCAAAGTCTGCAAGAGACAAGTCGGGAAGAAAGATATGGGACAGAGGGAGAAAGCGAAGGGAGCAGGAGAAAGGGAAGGAAGAATAAAAAGTAGTGTTGGGCTGCAGGAGTGAGATGGAGGAATTGCAAGAAAAGAGCAGGAAGCAGGAGAGTGAGAGAAAAGGAAAGAAGAGACATGCAGCCAGACGAGGGGTTAGTGAGAGAGGATGGGACAGAGAACAGGATGAGAAGGACATAAGGCAAGGCTAGGACAGGCAAGGACAGGCAAGGCAAGGCTAGGCTGCAGGACATGTTTTTGCTTTATAGTTTCTAGCACATTCGTCTTCAGACGAGGAGGAAAGCCATAAGACCGTATGGATTAGGCCCAAGCAAAAACCCCAGCTACTTGAGACACTTAGACTAAGCCTAAAATACCAAGATCTCTCCATAAGGATGGTTTTTATACTGTACTTCCACAATCTGCTGGCAGTACAAAAAAATAAGCTGCAGATCTCCTTAGGCTGAGTCATGGTGCTTTGGGGCAGGGACCATGCATATCATGGGAATATTTCACAGTTTCTGCTCTGTTTTCAGTGTATGACACCAAAACACCCACCTGATGACATCCTTTCAAGAGCAAAGGCCGCAATTTGCAGAATTCCGCTTCTTAGGGGAAGTGAGAAATTGCTGAGCTGACACCAAGTCCTGCAGTGTCCCTGTCACCTGCAGAGCCACCGCATCCTCGCCACGGTAGCGGGCATTGTGACAAAGGTTCTATGTCAGCTGGGTGTGGCAGCCAGGCGCCCCCTAGGGGATGGGGAGCCTGTCAGCCCCGGGCCTGTCACTGCCTTGTGTCCCTGCTGCCACCAGCCAGGCCTCTGAAAACTTGTCAAACCATGCCCAGACTTGGGGCCAGTTTGGCCCAAAGTCTGCAAGAGACAAGTCGGGAAGAAAGATATGCGACAGAGGGAGAAAGCGAAGGGAGCAGGAGAAAGGGAAGGAAGAATAAAAAGTAGTGTTGGGCTGCAGGAGTGAGATGGAGGAATTGCAAGAAAAGAGCAGGAAGCAGGAGAGTGAGAGAAAAGGAAAGAAGAGACATGCAGCCAGACGAGGGGTTAGTGAGAGAGGATGGGACAGAGAACAGGATGAGAAGGACATAAGGCAAGGCTAGGACAGGCAAGGACAGGCAAGGCAAGGCTAGGCTGCAGGACATGTTTTTGCTTTATAGTTTCTAGCACATTCGTCTTCAGACGAGGAGGAAAGCCATAAGACCGTATGGATTAGGCCCAAGCAAAAACCCCAGCTACTTGAGACACTTAGACTAAGCCTAAAATACCAAGATCTCTCCATAAGGATGGTTTTTATACTGTACTTCCACAATCTGCTGGCAGTACAAAAAAATAAGCTGCAGATCTCCTTAGGCTGAGTCATGGTGCTTTGGGGCAGGGACCATGCATATCATGGGAATATTTCACAGTTTCTGCTCTGTTTTCAGTGTATGACACCAAAACACCCACCTGATGACATCCTTTCAAGAGCAAAGGCAGCAATTTGCAGAATTCCGCTTCTTAGGGGAAGTGAGAAATTGCTGAGCTGACACCAAGTCCTGCAGTGTCCCTGTCACCTGCAGAGCCACCGCATCCTCGCCACGGTAGCGGGCATTGTGACAAAGGTTCTATGTCAGCTGGGTGTGGCAGCCAGGCGCCCCCTAGGGGATGGGGAGCCTGTCAGCCCCGGGCCTGTCACTGCCTGCTGGCCCTGCTGCCACCAGCCAGGCCTCTGAAAACTTGTCAAACCATGCCCAGACTTGGGGCCAGTTTGGCCCAAAGTCTCCAAGAGACAAGTCGGGAAGAAAGATATGCGACAGAGGGAGAAAGCGAAGGGAGCAGGAGAAAGGGAAGGAAGAATAAAAAGTAGTGTTGGGCTGCAGGAGTGAGATGGAGGAATTTCAAGAAAAGAGGCAGGAAGCAGGAGAGTGAGAGAAAAGGAAAGAAGAGACATGCAGCCAGATGAGGGCTTAGTGAGAGAGGATGGGACAGAGAACAGGATGAGAAGGACATAAGGCAAGGCTAGGACAGGCAAGGACAGGCAAGGCAAGGCTAGGCTGCAGGACATGTTTTTGCTTTATAGTTTCTAGCAATTTCGTCTTCAGACTAGGAGGAAAGCCATAAGACCGTATGGATTAGGCCCAAGCAAAAACCCCAGCTACTTGAGACACTTAGACTAAGCCTAAAATACCAAGATCTCTCCATAAGGATGGTTTTTATACTGTACTTCCACAATCTGCTGGCAGTACAAAAAAATAAGCTGCAGATCTCCTTAGGCTGAGTCATGGTGCTTTGGGGCAGGGACCATGCATATCATGGGAATATTTCACAGTTTCTGCTCTGTTTTCAGTGTATGACACCAAAACACCCACCTGATGACATCCTTTCAAGAGCAAAGGCCGCAATTTGCAGAATTCCGCTTCTTAGGGGAAGTGAGAAATTGCTGAGCTGACACCAAGTCCTGCAGTGTCCCTGTCACCTGCAGAGCCACCGCATCCTCGCCACGGTAGCGGGCATTGTGACAAAGGTTCTATGTCAGCTGGGTGTGGCAGCCAGGCGCCCCCTAGGGGATGGGGAGCCTGTCAGCCCCGGGCCTGTCACTGCCTTGTGTCCCTGCTGCCACCAGCCAGGCCTCTGAAAACTTGTCAAACCATGCCCAGACTTGGGGCCAGTTTGGCCCAAAGTCTGCAAGAGACAAGTCGGGAAGAAAGATATGCGACAGAGGGAGAAAGCGAAGGGAGCAGGAGAAAGGGAAGGAAGAATAAAAAGTAGTGTTGGGCTGCAGGAGTGAGATGGAGGAATTGCAAGAAAAGAGCAGGAAGCAGGAGAGTGAGAGAAAAGGAAAGAAGAGACATGCAGCCAGACGAGGGGTTAGTGAGAGAGGATGGGACAGAGAACAGGATGAGAAGAACATAAGGCAAGGCTAGGACAGGCAAGGACAGGCAAGGCAAGGCTAGGCTGCAGGACATGTTTTTGCTTTATAGTTTCTAGCACATTCGTCTTCAGACGAGGAGGAAAGCCATAAGACCGTATGGATTAGGCCCAAGCAAAAACCCCAGCTACTTGAGACACTTAGACTAAGCCTAAAATACCAAGATCTCTCCATAAGGATGGTTTTTATACTGTACTTCCACAATCTGCTGGCAGTACAAAAAAATAAGCTGCAGATCTCCTTAGGCTGAGTCATGGTGCTTTGGGGCAGGGACCATGCATATCATGGGAATATTTCACAGTTTCTGCTCTGTTTTCAGTGTATGACACCAAAACACCCACCTGATGACATCCTTTCAAGAGCAAAGGCAGCAATTTGCAGAATTCCGCTTCTTAGGGGAAGTGAGAAATTGCTGAGCTGACACCAAGTCCTGCAGTGTCCCTGTCACCTGCAGAGCCACCGCATCCTCGCCACGGTAGCGGGCATTGTGACAAAGGTTCTATGTCAGCTGGGTGTGGCAGCCAGGCGCCCCCTAGGGGATGGGGAGCCTGTCAGCCCCGGGCCTGTCACTGCCTGCTGGCCCTGCTGCCACCAGCCAGGCCTCTGAAAACTTGTCAAACCATGCCCAGACTTGGGGCCAGTTTGGCCCAAAGTCTCCAAGAGACAAGTCGGGAAGAAAGATATGCGACAGAGGGAGAAAGTGAAGGGAGCAGGAGAAAGGGAAGGAAGAATAAAAAGTAGTGTTGGGCTGCAGGAGTGAGATGGAGGAATTTCAAGAAAAGAGGCAGGAAGCAGGAGAGTGAGAGAAAAGGAAAGAAGAGACATGCAGCTAGATGAGGGCTTAGTGAGAGAGGATGGGACAGAGAACAGGATGAGAAGGACATAAGGCAAGGCTAGGACAGGCAAGGACAGGCAAGGCAAGGCTAGGCTGCAGGACATGTTTTTGCTTTATAGTTTCTAGCAATTTCGTCTTCAGACTAGGAGGAAAGCCATAAGACCGTATGGATTAGGCCCAAGCAAAAACCCCAGCTACTTGAGACACTTAGACTAAGCCTAAAATACCAAGATCTCTCCATAAGGATGGTTTTTATACTGTACTTCCACAATCTGCTGGCAGTACAAAAAAATAAGCTGCAGATCTCCTTAGGCTGAGTCATGGTGCTTTGGGGCAGGGACCATGCATATCATGGGAATATTTCACAGTTTCTGCTCTGTTTTCAGTGTATGACACCAAAACACCCACCTGATGACATCCTTTCAAGAGCAAAGGCCGCAATTTGCAGAATTCCGCTTCTTAGGGGAAGTGAGAAATTGCTGAGCTGACACCAAGTCCTGCAGTGTCCCTGTCACCTGCAGAGCCACCGCATCCTCGCCACGGTAGCGGGCATTGTGACAAAGGTTCTATGTCAGCTGGGTGTGGCAGCCAGGCGCCCCCTAGGGGATGGGGAGCCTGTCAGCCCCGGGCCTGTCACTGCCTTGTGTCCCTGCTGCCACCAGCCAGGCCTCTGAAAACTTGTCAAACCATGCCCAGACTTGGGGCCAGTTTGGCCCAAAGTCTGCAAGAGACAAGTCGGGAAGAAAGATATGCGACAGAGGGAGAAAGCGAAGGGAGCAGGAGAAAGGGAAGGAAGAATAAAAAGTAGTGTTGGGCTGCAGGAGTGAGATGGAGGAATTGCAAGAAAAGAGCAGGAAGCAGGAGAGTGAGAGAAAAGGAAAGAAGAGACATGCAGCCAGACGAGGGGTTAGTGAGAGAGGATGGGACAGAGAACAGGATGAGAAGAACATAAGGCAAGGCTAGGACAGGCAAGGACAGGCAAGGCAAGGCTAGGCTGCAGGACATGTTTTTGCTTTATAGTTTCTAGCACATTCGTCTTCAGACGAGGAGGAAAGCCATAAGACCGTATGGATTAGGCCCAAGCAAAAACCCCAGCTACTTGAGACACTTAGACTAAGCCTAAAATACCAAGATCTCTCCATAAGGATGGTTTTTATACTGTACTTCCACGATCTGCTGGCAGTACAAAAAAATAAGCTGCAGATCTCCTTAGGCTGAGTCATGGTGCTTTGGGGCAGGGACCATGCATATCATGGGAATATTTCACAGTTTCTGCTCTGTTTTCAGTGTATGACACCAAAACACCCACCTGATGACATCCTTTCAAGAGCAAAGGCAGCAATTTGCAGAATTCCGCTTCTTAGGGGAAGTGAGAAATTGCTGAGCTGACACCAAGTCCTGCAGTGTCCCTGTCACCTGCAGAGCCACCGCATCCTCGCCACGGTAGCGGGCATTGTGAAAAAGGTTCTATGTCAGCTGGGTGTGGCAGCCAGGCGCCCCCTAGGGGAAGGGGAGCCTGTCAGCCCCGGGCCTGTCACTGCCTGCTGGCCCTGCTGCCACCAGCCAGGCCTCTGAAAACTTGTCAAACCATGCCCAGACATGGGGCCAGTTTGGCCCAAAGTCTGCAAGAGACAAGTCGGGAAGAAAGATATGGGACAGAGGGAGAAAACGAAGGGAGCAGGAGAAAGGGAAGGAAGAATAAAAAGTAGTGTTGGGCTGCAGGAGTGAGATGGAGGAATTGCAAGAAAAGAGGCAGGAAGCAGGAGAGTGAGAGAAAAGGAAAGAAGAGACATGCAGCCAGACGAGGGGTTAGTGAGAGAGGATGGGACAGAGAACAGGATGAGAAGGACATAAGGCAAGGCTATTACAGGCAAGGACAGGCAAGGCAAGGCTAGGCTGCAGGACATGTTTTTGCTTTATAGTTTCTAGCACATTCGTCTTCAGACGAGGAGGAAAGCCATAAGACCGTATGGATTAGGCCCAAGCAAAAACCCCAGCTACTTGAGGCACTTAGACTAAGCCTAAAATACCAAGATCTCTCCATAAGGATGGTTTTTATACTGTACTTCCACAATCTGCTGGCAGTACAAAAAAATAAGCTGCAGATCTCCTTAGGCTGAGTCATGGTGCTTTGGGGCAGGGACCATGCATATCATGGGAATATTTCACAGTTTCTGCTCTGTTTTCAGTGTATGACACCAAAACACCCACCTGATGACATCCTTTCAAGAGTAAAGGCAGCAATTTGCAGAATTCCACTTCTTAGGGGAAGTGAGAAATTGCTGAGCTGACACCAAGTCCTGCAGTGTCCCTGTCACCTGCAGAGCCACCGCATCCTCGCCACGGTAGCGGGCATTGTGACAAAGGTTCTATGTCAGCTGGGTGTGGCAGCCAGGCGCCCCCTAGGGGATGGGGAGCCTGTCAGCCCCGGGCCTGTCACTGCCTGCTGGCCCTGCTGCCACCAGCCAGGCCTCTGAAAACTTGTCAAACCATGCCCAGACTTGGGGCCAGTTTGGCCCAAAGTCTGCAAGAGACAAGTCGGGAAGAAAGATATGGGACAGAGGGAGAAAGCGAAGGGAGCAGGAGAAAGGGAAGGAAGAATAAAAAGTAGTGTTGGGCTGCAGGAGTGAGATGGAGGAATTGCAAGAAAAGAGCAGGAAGCAGGAGAGTGAGAGAAAAGGAAAGAAGAGACATGCAGCCAGACGAGGGGTTAGTGAGAGAGGATGGGACAGAGAACAGGATGAGAAGGACATAAGGCAAGGCTAGGACAGGCAAGGACAGGCAAGGCAAGGCTAGGCTGCAGGACATGTTTTTGCTTTATAGTTTCTAGCACATTCGTCTTCAGACTAGGAGGAAAGCCATAAGACCGTATGGATTAGGCCCAAGCAAAAACCCCAGCTACTTGAGACACTTAGACTAAGCCTAAAATACCAAGATCTCTCCATAAGGATGGTTTTTATACTGTACTTCCACAATCTGCTGGCAGTACAAAAAAATAAGCTGCAGATCTCCTTAGGCTGAGTCATGGTGCTTTGGGGCAGGGACCATGCATATCATGGGAATATTTCACAGTTTCTGCTCTGTTTTCAGTGTATGACACCAAAACACCCACCTGATGACATCCTTTCAAGAGCAAAGGCAGCAATTTGCAGAATTCCGCTTCTTAGGGGAAGTGAGAAATTGCTGAGCTGACACCAAGTCCTGCAGTGTCCCTGTCACCTGCAGAGCCACCGCATCCTCGCCACGGTAGCGGGCATTGTGACAAAGGTTCTATGTCAGCTGGGTGTGGCAGCCAGGCGCCCCCTAGGGGATGGGGAGCCTGTCAGCCCCGGGCCTGTCACTGCCTGCTGGCCCTGCTGCCAGCAGCCAGGCCTCTGAAAACTTGTCAAACCATGCCCAGACTTGGGGCCAGTTTGGCCCAAAGTCTCCAAGAGACAAGTCGGGAAGAAAGATATGCGACAGAGGGAGAAAGCGAAGGGAGCAGGAGAAAGGGAAGGAAGAATAAAAAGTAGTGTTGGGCTGCAGGAGTGAGATGGAGGAATTGCAAGAAAAGAGGCAGGAAGCAGGAGAGTGAGAGAAAAGGAAAGAAGAGACATGCAGCCAGACGAGGGCTTAGTGAGAGAGGATGGGACAGAGAACAGGATGAGAAGGACATAAGGCAAGGCTAGGACAGGCAAGGACAGGCAAGGCAAGGCTAGGCTGCAGGACATGTTTTTGCTTTATAGTTTCTAGCACATTCGTCTTCAGACTAGGAGGAAAGCCATAAGACCGTATGGATTAGGCCCAAGCAAAAACCCCAGCTACTTGAGACACTTAGACTAAGCCTAAAATACCAAGATCTCTCCATAAGGATGGTTTTTATACTGTACTTCCACAATCTGCTGGCAGTACAAAAAAATAAGCTGCAGATCTCCTTAGGCTGAGTCATGGTGCTTTGGGGCAGGGACCATGCATATCATGGGAATATTTCACAGTTTCTGCTCTGTTTTCAGTGTATGACACCAAAACACTCACCTGATGACATTCTTTCAAGAGCAAAGGCAGCAAATTGCAGAATTCCGCTTCTTAGGGGAAGTGAGAAATTGCTGAGCTGACACCAAGTCCTGCAGTGTCCCTGTCACCTGCAGAGCCACCGCATCCTCGCCACGGTAGCGGGCATTGTGACAAAGGTTCTATGTCAGCTGGGTGTGGCAGCCAGGCGCCCCCTAGGGGATGGGGAGCCTGTCAGCCCCGGGCCTGTCACTGCCTGCTGGCCCTGCTGCCACCAGCCAGGCCTCTGAAAACTTGTCAAACCATGCCCAGACATGGGGCCAGTTTGGCCCATAGTCTGCAAGAGACAAGTCGGGAAGAAAGATATGGGACAGAGGGAGAAAACGAAGGGAGCAGGAGAAAGGGAAGGAAGAATAAAAAGTAGTGTTGGGCTGCAGGAGTGAGATGGAGGAATTGCAAGAAAAGAGGCAGGAAGCAGGAGAGTGAGAGAAAAGGAAAGAAGAGACATGCAGCCAGACGAGGGGTTAGTGAGAGAGGATGGGACAGAGAACAGGATGAGAAGGACATAAGGCAAGGCTAGGACAGGCAAGGACAGGCAAGGCAAGGCTAGGCTGCAAGACATGTTTTTGCTTTATAGTTTGTAGCACATTCGTCTTCAGACTAGGAGGAAAGCCATAAGACCGTATGGATTAGGCCCAAGCAAAAACCCCAGCTACTTGAGACACTTAGACTAAGCCTAAAATACCAAGATCTCTCCATAAGGATGGTTTTTATACTGTACTTCCACAATCTGCTGGCAGTACAAAAAATAAGCTGCAGATCTCCTTAGGCTGAGTCATGGTGCTTTGGGGCAGGGACCATGCATATCATGGGAATATTTCACAGTTTCTGCTCTGTTTTCAGTGTATGACACCAAAACACCCACCTGATGACATCCTTTCAAGAGCAAAGGCAGCAATTTGCAGAATTCCGCTTCTTAGGGGAAGTGAGAAATTGCTGAGCTGACACCAAGTCCTGCAGTGTCCCTGTCACCTGCAGAGCCACCGCATCCTCGCCACGGTAGCGGGCATTGTGACAAAGGTTCTATGTCAGCTGGGTGTGGCAGCCAGGCGCCCCCTAGGGGATGGGGAGCCTGTCAGCCCCGGGCCTGTCACTGCCTGCTGGCCCTGCTGCCACCAGCCAGGCCTCTGAAAACTTGTCAAACCATGCCCAGACTTGGGGCCAGTTTGGTCCAAAGTCTGCAAGAGACAAGTCGGGAAGAAAGATATGGGACAGAGGGAGAAAGCGAAGGGAGCAGGAGAAAGGGAAGGAAGAATAAAAATTAGTGTTGGGCTGCAGGAGTGAGATGGAGGAATTGCAAGAAAAGAGGCAGGAATCAGGAGAGTGAGAGAAAAGGAAAGAAGAGACATGCAGCCAGATGAGGGCTTAGTGAGAGAGGATGGGACAGAGAACAGGATGAGAAGGACATAAGGCAAGGCTAGGACAGGTAAGGACAGGCAAGGCAAGGCTAGGCTGCAGGACATGTTTTTGCTTTATAGTTTCTAGCACATTCGTCTTCAGACTAGGAGGAAAGCCATAAGACCGTATGGATTAGGCCCAAGCAAAAACCCCAGCTACTTGAGACACTTAGACTAAGCCTAAAATACCAAGATCTCTCCATAAGGATGGTTTTTATACTGTACTTCCACAATCTGCTGGCAGTACAAAAAATAAGCTGCAGATCTCCTTAGGCTGAGTCATGGTGCTTTGGGGCAGGGACCATGCATATCATGGGAATATTTCACAGTTTCTGCTCTGTTTTCAGTGTATGACACCAAAACACCCACCTGATGACATCCTTTCAAGAGCAAAGGCAGCAATTTGCAGAATTCCGCTTCTTAGGGGAAGTGAGAAATTGCTGAGCTGACACCAAGTCCTGCAGTGTCCCTGTCACCTGCAGAGCCACCGCATCCTCGCCACGGTAGCGGGCATTGTGACAAAGGTTCTATGTCAGCTGGGTGTGGCAGCCAGGCGCCCCCTAGGGGATGGGGAGCCTGTCAGCCCCGGGCCTGTCACTGCCTGCTGGCCCTGCTGCCAGCAGCCAGGCCTCTGAAAACTTGTCAAACCATGCCCAGACTTGGGGCCAGTTTGGCCCAAAGTCTCCAAGAGACAAGTCGGGAAGAAAGATATGCGACAGAGGGAGAAAGCGAAGGGAGCAGGAGAAAGGGAAGGAAGAATAAAAAGTAGTGTTGGGCTGCAGGAGTGAGATGGAGGAATTGCAAGAAAAGAGGCAGGAAGCAGGAGAGTGAGAGAAAAGGAAAGAAGAGACATGCAGCCAGACGAGGGCTTAGTGAGAGAGGATGGGACAGAGAACAGGATGAGAAGGACATAAGGCAAGGCTAGGACAGGCAAGGACAGGCAAGGCAAGGCTAGGCTGCAGGACATGTTTTTGCTTTATAGTTTCTAGCACATTCGTCTTCAGACTAGGAGGAAAGCCATAAGACCGTATGGATTAGGCCCAAGCAAAAACCCCAGCTACTTGAGACACTTAGACTAAGCCTAAAATACCAAGATCTCTCCATAAGGATGGTTTTTATACTGTACTTCCACAATCTGCTGGCAGTACAAAAAAATAAGCTGCAGATCTCCTTAGGCTGAGTCATGGTGCTTTGGGGCAGGGACCATGCATATCATGGGAATATTTCACAGTTTCTGCTCTGTTTTCAGTGTATGACACCAAAACACTCACCTGATGACATTCTTTCAAGAGCAAAGGCAGCAAATTGCAGAATTCCGCTTCTTAGGGGAAGTGAGAAATTGCTGAGCTGACACCAAGTCCTGCAGTGTCCCTGTCACCTGCAGAGCCACCGCATCCTCGCCACGGTAGCGGGCATTGTGACAAAGGTTCTATGTCAGCTGGGTGTGGCAGCCAGGCGCCCCCTAGGGGATGGGGAGCCTGTCAGCCCCGGGCCTGTCACTGCCTGCTGGCCCTGCTGCCACCAGCCAGGCCTCTGAAAACTTGTCAAACCATGCCCAGACATGGGGCCAGTTTGGCCCATAGTCTGCAAGAGACAAGTCGGGAAGAAAGATATGGGACAGAGGGAGAAAACGAAGGGAGCAGGAGAAAGGGAAGGAAGAATAAAAAGTAGTGTTGGGCTGCAGGAGTGAGATGGAGGAATTGCAAGAAAAGAGGCAGGAAGCAGGAGAGTGAGAGAAAAGGAAAGAAGAGACATGCAGCCAGACGAGGGGTTAGTGAGAGAGGATGGGACAGAGAACAGGATGAGAAGGACATAAGGCAAGGCTAGGACAGGCAAGGACAGGCAAGGCAAGGCTAGGCTGCAAGACATGTTTTTGCTTTATAGTTTGTAGCACATTCGTCTTCAGACTAGGAGGAAAGCCATAAGACCGTATGGATTAGGCCCAAGCAAAAACCCCAGCTACTTGAGACACTTAGACTAAGCCTAAAATACCAAGATCTCTCCATAAGGATGGTTTTTATACTGTACTTCCACAATCTGCTGGCAGTACAAAAAATAAGCTGCAGATCTCCTTAGGCTGAGTCATGGTGCTTTGGGGCAGGGACCATGCATATCATGGGAATATTTCACAGTTTCTGCTGTGTTTTCAGTGTATGACACCAAAACACCCACCTGATGACATCCTTTCAAGAGCAAAGGCAGCAATTTGCAGAATTCCGCTTCTTAGGGGAAGTGAGAAATTGCTGAGCTGACACCAAGTCCTGCAGTGTCCCTGTCACCTGCAGAGCCACCGCATCCTCGCCACGGTAGCGGGCATTGTGACAAAGGTTCTATGTCAGCTGGGTGTGGCAGCCAGGCGCCCCCTAGGGGATGGGGAGCCTGTCAGCCCCGGGCCTGTCACTGCCTGCTGGCCCTGCTGCCACCAGCCAGGCCTCTGAAAACTTGTCAAACCATGCCCAGACTTGGGGCCAGTTTGGTCCAAAGTCTGCAAGAGACAAGTCGGGAAGAAAGATATGGGACAGAGGGAGAAAGCGAAGGGAGCAGGAGAAAGGGAAGGAAGAATAAAAATTAGTGTTGGGCTGCAGGAGTGAGATGGAGGAATTGCAAGAAAAGAGGCAGGAATCAGGAGAGTGAGAGAAAAGGAAAGAAGAGACATGCAGCCAGATGAGGGCTTAGTGAGAGAGGATGGGACAGAGAACAGGATGAGAAGGACATAAGGCAAGGCTAGGACAGGTAAGGACAGGCAAGGCAAGGCTAGGCTGCAGGACATGTTTTTGCTTTATAGTTTCTAGCACATTCGTCTTCAGACTAGGAGGAAAGCCATAAGACCGTATGGATTAGGCCCAAGCAAAAACCCCAGCTACTTGAGACACTTAGACTAAGCCTAAAATACCAAGATCTCTCCATAAGGATGGTTTTTATACTGTACTTCCACAATCTGCTGGCAGTACAAAAAATAAGCTGCAGATCTCCTTAGGCTGAGTCATGGTGCTTTGGGGCAGGGACCATGCATATCATGGGAATATTTCACAGTTTCTGCTCTGTTTTCAGTGTATGACACCAAAACACCCACCTGATGACATCCTTTCAAGAGCAAAGGCAGCAATTTGCAGAATTCCGCTTCTTAGGGGAAGTGAGAAATTGCTGAGCTGACACCAAGTCCTGCAGTGTCCCTGTCACCTGCAGAGCCACCGCATCCTCGCCACGGTAGCGGGCATTGTGACAAAGGTTCTATGTCAGCTGGGTGTGGCAGCCAGGCGCCCCCTAGGGGATGGGGAGCCTGTCAGCCCCGGGCCTGTCACTGCCTGCTGGCCCTGCTGCCAGCAGCCAGGCCTCTGAAAACTTGTCAAACCATGCCCAGACTTGGGGCCAGTTTGGCCCAAAGTCTCCAAGAGACAAGTCGGGAAGAAAGATATGCGACAGAGGGAGAAAGCGAAGGGAGCAGGAGAAAGGGAAGGAAGAATAAAAAGTAGTGTTGGGCTGCAGGAGTGAGATGGAGGAATTGCAAGAAAAGAGGCAGGAAGCAGGAGAGTGAGAGAAAAGGAAAGAAGAGACATGCAGCCAGACGAGGGCTTAGTGAGAGAGGATGGGACAGAGAACAGGATGAGAAGGACATAAGGCAAGGCTAGGACAGGCAAGGACAGGCAAGGCAAGGCTAGGCTGCAGGACATGTTTTTGCTTTATAGTTTCTAGCACATTCGTCTTCAGACTAGGAGGAAAGCCATAAGACCGTATGGATTAGGCCCAAGCAAAAACCCCAGCTACTTGAGACACTTAGACTAAGCCTAAAATACCAAGATCTCTCCATAAGGATGGTTTTTATACTGTACTTCCACAATCTGCTGGCAGTACAAAAAAATAAGCTGCAGATCTCCTTAGGCTGAGTCATGGTGCTTTGGGGCAGGGACCATGCATATCATGGGAATATTTCACAGTTTCTGCTCTGTTTTCAGTGTATGACACCAAAACACTCACCTGATGACATTCTTTCAAGAGCAAAGGCAGCAAATTGCAGAATTCCGCTTCTTAGGGGAAGTGAGAAATTGCTGAGCTGACACCAAGTCCTGCAGTGTCCCTGTCACCTGCAGAGCCACCGCATCCTCGCCACGGTAGCGGGCATTGTGACAAAGGTTCTATGTCAGCTGGGTGTGGCAGCCAGGCGCCCCCTAGGGGATGGGGAGCCTGTCAGCCCCGGGCCTGTCACTGCCTGCTGGCCCTGCTGCCACCAGCCAGGCCTCTGAAAACTTGTCAAACCATGCCCAGACATGGGGCCAGTTTGGCCCATAGTCTGCAAGAGACAAGTCGGGAAGAAAGATATGGGACAGAGGGAGAAAACGAAGGGAGCAGGAGAAAGGGAAGGAAGAATAAAAAGTAGTGTTGGGCTGCAGGAGTGAGATGGAGGAATTGCAAGAAAAGAGGCAGGAAGCAGGAGAGTGAGAGAAAAGGAAAGAAGAGACATGCAGCCAGACGAGGGGTTAGTGAGAGAGGATGGGACAGAGAACAGGATGAGAAGGACATAAGGCAAGGCTAGGACAGGCAAGGACAGGCAAGGCAAGGCTAGGCTGCAAGACATGTTTTTGCTTTATAGTTTGTAGCACATTCGTCTTCAGACTAGGAGGAAAGCCATAAGACCGTATGGATTAGGCCCAAGCAAAAACCCCAGCTACTTGAGACACTTAGACTAAGCCTAAAATACCAAGATCTCTCCATAAGGATGGTTTTTATACTGTACTTCCACAATCTGCTGGCAGTACAAAAAATAAGCTGCAGATCTCCTTAGGCTGAGTCATGGTGCTTTGGGGCAGGGACCATGCATATCATGGGAATATTTCACAGTTTCTGCTCTGTTTTCAGTGTATGACACCAAAACACCCACCTGATGACATCCTTTCAAGAGCAAAGGCAGCAATTTGCAGAATTCCGCTTCTTAGGGGAAGTGAGAAATTGCTGAGCTGACACCAAGTCCTGCAGTGTCCCTGTCACCTGCAGAGCCACCGCATCCTCGCCACGGTAGCGGGCATTGTGACAAAGGTTCTATGTCAGCTGGGTGTGGCAGCCAGGCGCCCCCTAGGGGATGGGGAGCCTGTCAGCCCCACGCCTGTCACTGCCTGCTGGCCCTGCTGCCACCAGCCAGGCCTCTGAAAACTTGTCAAACCATGCCCAGACTTGGGGCCAGTTTGGTCCAAAGTCTGCAAGAGACAAGTCGGGAAGAAAGATATGGGACAGAGGGAGAAAGCGAAGGGAGCAGGAGAAAGGGAAGGAAGAATAAAAAGTAGTGTTGGGCTGCAGGAGTGAGATGGAGGAATTGCAAGAAAAGAGGCAGGAATCAGGAGAGTGAGAGAAAAGGAAAGAAGAGACATGCAGCCAGATGAGGGCTTAGTGAGAGAGGATGGGACAGAGAACAGGATGAGAAGGACATAAGGCAAGGCTAGGACAGGTAAGGACAGGCAAGGCAAGGCTAGGCTGCAGGACATGTTTTTGCTTTATAGTTTCTAGCACATTCGTCTTCAGACTAGGAGGAAAGCCATAAGACCGTATGGATTAGGCCCAAGCAAAAACCCCAGCTACTTGAGACACTTAGACTAAGCCTAAAATACCAAGATCTCTTCATAAGGATGGTTTTTATACTGTACTTCCACAATCTGCTGGCAGTACAAAAAATAAGCTGCAGATCTCCTTAGGCTGAGTCATGGTGCTTTGGGGCAGGGACCATGCATATCATGGGAATATTTCACAGTTTCTGCTCTGTTTTCAGTGTATGACACCAAAACACCCACCTGATGACATCCTTTCAAGAGCAAAGGCAGCAATTTGCAGAATTCCGCTTCTTAGGGGAAGTGAGAAATTGCTGAGCTGACACCAAGTCCTGCAGTGTCCCTGTCACCTGCAGAGCCACCGCATCCTCGCCACGGTAGCGGGCATTGTGACAAAGGTTCTATGTCAGCTGGGTGTGGCAGCCAGGCGCCCCCTAGGGGATGGGGAGCCTGTCAGCCCCGGGCCTGTCACTGCCTGCTGGCCCTGCTGCCACCAGCCAGGCCTCTGAAAACTTGTCAAACCATGCCCAGACTTGGGGCCAGTTTGGTCCAAAGTCTGCAAGAGACAAGTCGGGAAGAAAGATATGGGACAGAGGGAGAAAGCGAAGGGAGCAGGAGAAAGGGAAGGAAGAATAAAAAGTAGTGTTGGGCTGCAGGAGTGAGATGGAGGAATTGCAAGAAAAGAGGCAGGAATCAGGAGAGTGAGAGAAAAGGAAAGAAGAGACATGCAGCCAGATGAGGGCTTAGTGAGAGAGGATGGGACAGAGAACAGGATGAGAAGGACATAAGGCAAGGCTAGGACAGGTAAGGACAGGCAAGGCAAGGCTAGGCTGCAGGACATGTTTTTGCTTTATAGTTTCTAGCACATTCGTCTTCAGACTAGGAGGAAAGCCATAAGACCGTATGGATTAGGCCCAAGCAAAAACCCCAGCTACTTGAGACACTTAGACTAAGCCTAAAATACCAAGATCTCTTCATAAGGATGGTTTTTATACTGTACTTCCACAATCTGCTGGCAGTACAAAAAATAAGCTGCAGATCTCCTTAGGCTGAGTCATGGTGCTTTGGGGCAGGGACCATGCATATCATGGGAATATTTCACAGTTTCTGCTCTGTTTTCAGTGTATGACACCAAAACACCCACCTGATGACATCCTTTCAAGAGCAAAGGCAGCAATTTGCAGAATTCCGCTTCTTAGGGGAAGTGAGAAATTGCTGAGCTGACACCAAGTCCTGCAGTGTCCCTGTCACCTGCAGAGCCACCGCATCCTCGCCACGGTAGCGGGCATTGTGACAAAGGTTCTATGTCAGCTGGGTGTGGCAGCCACGCGCCCCCTAGGGGATGGGGAGCCTGTCAGCCCCGGGCCTGTCACTGCCTGCTGGCCCTGCTGCCACCAGCCAGGCCTCTGAAAACTTGTCAAACCATGCCCAGACTTGGGGCCAGTTTGGTCCAAAGTCTGCAAGAGACAAGTCGGGAAGAAAGATATGGGACAGAGGGAGAAAGCGAAGGGAGCAGGAGAAAGGGAAGGAAGAATAAAAAGTATTGTTGGGCTGCAGGAGTGAGATGCAGGAATTGCAAGAAAAGAGGCAGGAAGCAGGAGAGTGAGAGAAAAGGAAAGAAGAGACATGCAGCTAGACGAGGGCTTAGTGATAGAGGATGGGACAGAGAACAGGATGAGAAGGACATAAGGCAAGGCTAGGACAGGCAAGGACAGGCAAGGCAAGGCTAGGCTGCAGGACATGTTTTTGCTTTATAGTTTCTAGCACATTCGTCTTCAGACTAGGAGGAAAGCCATAAGACCGTATGGATTAGGCCCAAGCAAAAACCCCAGCTACTTGAGACACTTAGACTAAGCCTAAAATACCAAGATCTCTCCATAAGGATGGTTTTTATACTGTACTTCCACAATCTGCTGGCAGTACAAAAAAATAAGCTGCAGATCTCCTTAGGCTGAGTCATGGTGCTTTGGGGCAGGGACCATGCATATCATGGGAATATTTCACAGTTTCTGCTCTGTTTTCAGTGTATGACACCAAAACACCCACCTGATGACATCCTTTCAAGAGCAAAGGCAGCAATTTGCAGAATTCCGCTTCTTAGGGGAAGTGAGAAATTGCTGAGCTGACACCAAGTCCTGCAGTGTCCCTGTCACCTGCAGAGCCACCGCATCCTCGCCACGGTAGCGGGCATTGTGACAAAGGTTCTATGTCAGCTGGGTGTGGCAGCCAGGCGCCCCCTAGGGGATGGGGAGCCTGTCAGCCCCGGGCCTGTCACTGCCTGCTGGCCCTGCTGCCACCAGCCAGGCCTCTGAAAACTTGTCAAACCATGCCCAGACTTGGGGCCAGTTTGGTCCAAAGTCTGCAAGAGACAAGTCGGGAAGAAAGATATGGGACAGAGGGAGAAAGCGAAGGGAGCAGGAGAAAGGGAAGGAAGAATAAAAAGTAGTGTTGGGCTGCAGGAGTGAGATGGCGGAATTGCAAGAAAAGAGGCAGGAATCAGGAGAGTGAGAGAAAAGGAAAGAAGAGACATGCAGCCAGACGAGGGGTTAGTGAGAGAGGATGGGACAGAGAACAGGATGAGAAGGACATAAGGCAAGGCTAGGACAGGCAAGGCAAGGCTAGGCTGCAAGGCATGTTTTTGCTTTATAGTTTGTAGCACATTCGTCTTCAGACTAGGAGGAAAGCCATAAGACCGTATGGATTAGGCCCAAGCAAAAACCCCAGCTACTTGAGACACTTAGACTAAGCCTAAAATACCAAGATCTCTCCATAAGGATGGTTTTTATACTGTACTTCCACAATCTGCTGGCAGTACAAAAAATAAGCTGCAGATCTCCTTAGGCTGAGTCATGGTGCTTTGGGGCAGGGACCATGCATATCATGGGAATATTTCACAGTTTCTGCTCTGTTTTCAGTGTATGACACCAAAACACCCACCTGATGACATCCTTTCAAGAGCAAAGGCAGCAATTTGCAGAATTCCGCTTCTTAGGGGAAGTGAGAAATTGCTGAGCTGACACCAAGTCCTGCAGTGTCCCTGTCACCTGCAGAGCCACCGCATCCTCGCCACGGTAGCGGGCATTGTGACAAAGGTTCTATGTCAGCTGGGTGTGGCAGCCAGGCGCCCCCTAGGGGATGGGGAGCCTGTCAGCCCCGGGCCTGTCACTGCCTGCTGGCCCTGCTGCCACCAGCCAGGCCTCTGAAAACTTGTCAAACCATGCCCAGACTTGGGGCCAGTTTGGCCCAAAGTCTCCAAGAGACAAGTCGGGAAGAAAGATATGGGACAGAGGGAGAAAGCGAAGGGAGCAGGAGAAAGGGAAGGAAGAATAAAAAGTATTGTTGGGCTGCAGGAGTGAGATGCAGGAATTGCAAGAAAAGAGGCAGGAAGCAGGAGAGTGAGAGAAAAGGAAAGAAGAGACATGCAGCCAGACGAGGGCTTAGTGAGAGAGGATGGGACAGAGAACAGGATGAGAAGGACATAAGGCAAGGCTAGGACAGGCAAGGACAGGCAAGGCAAGGCTAGGCTGCAGGACATGTTTTTGCTTTATAGTTTCTAGCACATTCGTCTTCAGACTAGGAGGAAAGCCATAAGACCGTATGGATTAGGCCCAAGCAAAAACCCCAGCTACTTGAGACACTTAGACTAAGCCTAAAATACCAAGATCTCTCCATAAGGATAGTTTTTATACTGTACTTCCACAATCTGCTGGCAATACAAAAAAATAAGCTGCAGATCTCCTTAGGCTGAGTCATGGTGCTTTGGGGCAGGGACCATGCATATCATGGGAATATTTCACAGTTTCTGCTCTGTTTTCAGTGTATGACACCAAAACACCCACCTGATGACATCCTTTCAAGAGCAAAGGCAGCAATTTGCAGAATTCCGCTTCTTAGGGGAAGTGAGAAATTGCTGAGCTGACACCAAGTCCTGCAGTGTCCCTGTCACCTGCAGAGCCACCGCATCCTCGCCACGGTAGCGGGCATTGTGACAAAGGTTCTATGTCAGCTGGGTGTGGCAGCCAGGCGCCCCCTAGGGGATGGGGAGCCTGTCAGCCCCACGCCTGTCACTGCCTGCTGGCTCTGCTGCCACCAGCCAGGCCTCTGAAAACTTGTCAAACCATGCCCAGACTTGGGGCCAGTTTGGCCCAAAGTCTGCAAGAGACAAGTCGGGAAGAAAGATATGGGACAGAGGGAGAAAGCGAAGGGAGCAGGAGAAAGGGAAGGAAGAATAAAAAGTAGTGTTGGGCTGCAGGAGTGAGATGGAGGAATTGCAAGAAAAGAGGCAGGAAGCAGGAGAGTGAGAGAAAAGGAAAGAAGAGACATGCAGCCAGACGAGGGCTTAGTGAGAGAGGATGGGACAGAGAACAGGATGAGAAGGACATAAGGCAAGGCTAGGACAGGCAAGGACAGGCAAGGCAAGGCTAGGCTGCAGGACATGTTTTTGCTTTATAGTTTCTAGCACATTCGTCTTCAGACTAGGAGGAAAGCCATAAGACCGTATGGATTAGGCCCAAGCAAAAACCCCAGCTACTTGAGACACTTAGACTAAGCCTAAAATACCAAGATCTCTCCATAAGGATGCTTTTTATACTGTACTTCCACAATCTGCTGGCAGTACAAAAAAATAAGCTGCAGATCTCCTTAGGCTGAGTCATGGTGCTTTGGGGCAGGGACCATGCATATCATGGGAATATTTCACAGTTTCTGCTCTGTTTTCAGTGTATGACACCAAAACACCCACCTGATGACATCCTTTCAAGAGCAAAGGCAGCAATTTGCAGAATTCCGCTTCTTAGGGGAAGTGAGAAATTGCTGAGCTGACACCAAGTCCTGCAGTGTCCCTGTCACCTGCAGAGCCACCGCATCCTCGCCACGGTAGCGGGCATTGTGACAAAGGTTCTATGTCAGCTGGGTGTGGCAGCCAGGCGCCCCCTAGGGGATGGGGAGCCTGTCAGCCCCACGCCTGTCACTGCCTGCTGGCCCTGCTGCCACCAGCCAGGCCTCTGAAAACTTGTCAAACCATGCCCAGACTTGGGGCCAGTTTGGCCCAAAGTCTCCAAGAGTCAAGTCGGGAAGAACGATATGGGACAGAGGAAGAAAGCGAAGGGAGCAGGAGAAAGGGAAGGAAGAATAAAAAGTAGTGTTGGGCTGCAAGAGTGAGATGCAGGAATTGCAAGAAAAGAGGCAGGAAGCAGGAGAGTGAGAGAAAAGGAAAGAAGAGACATGCAGCCAGACGAGGGCTTAGTGATAGAGGATGGGACAGAGAACAGGATGAGAAGGACATAAGGCAAGGCTATTACAGGCAAGGACAGGCAAGGCAAGGCTAGGCTGCAGGACATGTTTTTGCTTTATAGTTTCTAGCACATTCGTCTTCAGACTAGGAGGAAAGCCATAAGACCGTATGGATTAGGCCCAAGCAAAAACCCCAGCTACTTGAGACACTTAGACTAAGCCTAAAATACCAAGATCTCTCCATAAGGATGGTTTTTATACTGTACTTCCACAATCTGCTGGCAGTACAAAAAAAAAAGCTGCAGATCTCCTTAGGCTGAGTCATGGTGCTTTGGGGCAGGGACCATGCATATCATGGGAATATTTCACAGTTTCTGCTCTGTTTTCAGTGTATGACACCAAAACACCCACCTGATGACATTCTTTCAAGAGCAAAGGCAGCAATTTGCAGAATTCCGCTTCTTAGGGGAAGTGAGAAATTGCTGAGCTGACACCAAGTCCTGCAGTGTCCCTGTCACCTGCAGAGCCACCGCATCCTCGCCACGGTAGCGGGCATTGTGACAAAGGTTCTATGTCAGCTGGGTATGGCAGCCAGGCGCCCCCTAGGGGATGGGGAGCCTGTCAGCCCCGGGCCTGTCACTGCCTGCTGGCGCTGCTGCCACCAGCCAGGCCTCTGAAAACTTGTCAAACCATGCCCAGACTTGGGGCCAGTTTGGCCCAAAGTCTCCAAGAGTCAAGTCGGGAAGAACGATATGGGACAGAGGGAGAAAGCGAAGGGAGCAGGAGAAAGGGAAGGAAGAATAAAAAGTAGTGTTGGGCTGCAAGAGTGAGATGCAGGAATTGCAAGAAAAGAGGCAGGAAGCAGGAGAGTGAGAGAAAAGGAAAGAAGAGACATGCAGCCAGACGAGGGGTTAGTGAGAGAGGATGGGACAGAGAACAGGATGAGAAGGACATAAGGCAAGGCTAGGACAGGCAAGGACAGGCAAGGCAAGGCTAGGCTGCAGGACATGTTTTTGCTTTATAGTTTCTAGCACATTCGTCTTCAGACTAGGAGGAAAGCCATAAGACCGTATGGATTAGGCCCAAGCAAAAACCCCAGCTACTTGAGACACTTAGACTAAGCCTAAAATACCAAGATCTCTCCATAAGGATGGTTTTTATACTGTACTTCCACAATCTGCTGGCAGTACAAAAAAATAAGCTGCAGATCTCCTTAGGCTGAGTCATGGTGCTTTGGGGCAAGGACCATGCATATCATGGGAATATTTCACAGTTTCTGCTCTGTTTTCAGTGTATGACACCAAAACACCCACCTGATGACATCCTTTCAAGAGCAAAGGCAGCAATTTGCAGAATTCCGCTTCTTAGGGGAAGTGAGAGATTGCTGAGCTGACACCAAGTCCTGCAGTGTCCCTGTCACCTGCAGAGCCACCGCATCCTCGCCACGGTAGCGGGCATTGTGACAAAGGTTCTATGTCAGCTGGGTGTGGCAGCCAGGCACCCCCTAGGGGAAGGGGAGCCTGTCAGCCCAGGGCCTGTCACTGCCTGCTGGCCCTGCTGCCACCAGCCAGGCCTCTGAAAACTTGTCAAACCATGCCCAGACATGGGGCCAGTTTGGCCCAAAGTCTGCAAGAGACAAGTCGGGAAGAAAGATATGGGACAGAGGGAGAAAACGAAGGGAGCAGGAGAAAGGGAAGGAAGAATAAAAAGTAGTGTTGGGCTGCAGGAGTGAGATGCAGGAATTGCAAGAAAAGAGGCAGGAAGCAGGAGAGTGAGAGAAAAGGAAAGAAGAGACATGCAGCCAGACGAGGGGTTAGTGAGAGAGGATGGGACAGAGAACAGGATGAGAAGGACATAAGGCAAGGCTAGGACAGGCAAGGACAGGCAAGGCAAGGCTAGGCTGCAGGACATGTTTTTGCTTTATAGTTTCTAGCACATTCGTCTTCAGACTAGGAGGAAAGCCATAAGACCGTATGGATTAGGCCCAAGCAAAAACCCCAGCTACTTGAGACACTTAGACTAAGCCTAAAATACCAAGATCTCTCCATAAGGATGGCTTTTATACTGTACTTCCACAATCTGCTGGCAGTACAAAAAAATAAGCTGCAGATCTCCTTAGGCTGAGTCATGGTGCTTTGGGGCAGGGACCATGCATATCATGGGAATATTTCACAGTTTCTGCTCTGTTTTCAGTGTATGACACCAAAACACCCACCTGATGACATCCTTTCAAGAGCAAAGGCAGCAATTTGCAGAATTCCGCTTCTTAGGGGAAGTGAGAAATTGCTGAGCTGACACCAAGTCCTGCAGTGTCCCTGTCACCTGCAGAGCCACCGCATCCTCGCCACGGTAGCGGGCATTGTGACAAAGGTTCTATGTCAGCTGGGTGTGGCAGCCAGGCGCCCCCTAGGGGATGGGGAGCCTGTCAGCCCCGGGCCTGTCACTGCCTGCTGGCCCTGCTGCCAGCAGCCAGGCCTCTGAAAACTTGTCAAACCATGCCCAGACTTGGGGCCAGTTTGGCCCAAAGTCTCCAAGAGTCAAGTCGGGAAGAACGATATGGGACAGAGGGAGAAAGCGAAGGGAGCAGGAGAAAGGGAAGGAAGAATAAAAAGTAGTGTTGGGCTGCAAGAGTGAGATGCAGGAATTGCAAGAAAAGAGGCAGGAAGCAGGAGAGTGAGAGAAAAGGAAAGAAGAGACATGCAGCCAGACGAGGGCTTAGTGATAGAGGATGGGACAGAGAACAGGATGAGAAGGACATAAGGCAAGGCTATTACAGGCAAGGACAGGAAAGGCAAGGCTAGGCTGCAGGACATGTTTTTGCTTTATAGTTTCTAGCACATTCGTCTTCAGACTAGGAGGAAAGCCATAAGACCGTATGGATTAGGCCCAAGCAAAAACCCCAGCTACTTGAGACACTTAGACTAAGCCTAAAATACCAAGATCTCTCCATAAGGATGGTTTTTATACTGTACTTCCACAATCTGCTGGCAGTACAAAAAAATAAGCTGCAGATCTCCTTAGGCTGAGTCATGGTGCTTTGGGGCAAGGACCATGCATATCATGGGAATATTTCACAGTTTCTGCTCTGTTTTCAGTGTATGACACCAAAACACCCACCTGATGACATCCTTTCAAGAGCAAAGGCAGCAATTTGCAGAATTCCGCTTCTTAGGGGAAGTGAGAAATTGCTGAGCTGACACCAAGTCCTGCAGTGTCCCTGTCACCTGCAGAGCCACCGCATCCTCGCCACGGTAGCGGGCATTGTGACAAAGGTTCTATGTCAGCTGGGTGTGGCAGCCAGGCGCCCCCTAGGGGATGGGGAGCCTGTCAGCCCCGGGCCTGTCACTGCCTGCTGGCCCTGCTGCCACCAGCCAGGCCTCTGAAAACTTGTCAAACCATGCCCAGACTTGGGGCCAGTTTGGCCCAAAGTCTCCAAGAGTCAAATCGGGAAGAACGATATGGGACAGAGGGAGAAAGCGAAGGGAGCAGGAGAAAGGGAAGGAAGAATAAAAAGTAGTGTTGGGCTGCAGGAGTGAGATGCAGGAATTGCAAGAAAAGAGGCAGGAAGCAGGAGAGTGAGAGAAAAGGAAAGAAGAGACATGCAGCCAGACGAGGGCTTAGTGAGAGAGGATGGGAGAGAGAACAGGATGAGAAGGACATAAGGCAAGGCTATTACAGGCAAGGACAGGCAAGGCAAGGCTAGTCTGCAGGACATGTATTTGCTTTGTAGTTTCTAGCACATTCGTCTTCAGACTAGGAGGAAAGCCGTAAGACCGTAACGATTAGGCCCAAGCAAAAACCCCAGCTACTTGAGACACTTAGACTAAGCCTAAAATACCAAGATCTCTCCATAAGGATGGTTTTTATACTGTATTTCCACAATCTGCTGGCAGTACAAAAAAATAAGCTGCAGATCTCCTTAGGCTGAGTCATGGTGCTTTGGGGCAGGGACCGTGCATATCATGGGAATATTTCACAGTTTCTGCTCTGTTTTCAGTGTATGACACCAAAACACCCACCTGATGACATCCTTTCAAGAGCAAAGGCAGCAATTTGCAGAATTCCGCTTCTTAGGGGAAGTGAGAAATTGCTGAGCTGACACCAAGTCCTGCAGTGTCCCTGTCACCTGCAGAGCCACCGCATCCTCGCCACGGTAGCGGGCATTGTGACAAAGGTTCTATGTCAGCTGGGTGTGGCAGCCAGGCGCCCCCTAGGGGATGGGGAGCCTGTCAGCCCCGGGCCTGTCACTGCCTGCTGGCCCTGCTGCCACCAGCCAGGCCTCTGAAAACTTGTCAAACCATGCCCAGACTTGGGGCCAGTTTGGCCCAAAGTCTCCAAGAGTCAAGTCGGGAAGAACGATATGGGACAGAGGGAGAAAGCGAAGGGAGCAGGAGAAAGGGAAGGAAGAATAAAAAGTAGTGTTGGGCTGCAAGAGTGAGATGGAGGAATTGCAAGAAAAGAGGCAGGAAGCAGGAGAGTGAGAGAAAAGGAAAGAAGAGACATGCAGCCAGACGAGGGGTTAGTGAGAGAGGATGGGACAGAGAACAGGATGAGAAGGACATAAGGCAAGGCTATTACAGGCAAGGACAGGCAAGGCAAGGCTAGGCTGCAGGACATGTTTTTGCTTTATAGTTTCTAGCACATTCGTCTTCAGACTAGGAGGAAAGCCATAAGACCGTATGGATTAGGCCCAAGCAAAAACCCCAGCTACTTGAGACACTTAGACTAAGCCTAAAATACCAAGATCTCTCCATAAGGATGGTTTTTATACTGTACCTCCACAATCTGCTGGCAGTACAAAAAAATAAGCTGCAGATCTCCTTAGGCTGAGTCATGGTGCTTTGGGGCAAGGACCATGCATATCATGGGAATATTTCACAGTTTCTGCTCTGTTTTCAGTGTATGACACCAAAACACCCACCTGATGACATCCTTTCAAGAGCAAAGGCAGCAATTTGCAGAATTCCGCTTCTTAGGGGAAGTGAGAAATTGCTGAGCTGACACCAAGTCCTGCAGTGTCCCTATCACCTGCAGAGCCACCGCATCCTCGCCACGGTAGCGGGCATTGTGACAAAGGTTCTATGTCAGCTGGGTGTGGCAGCCAGGCGCCCCCTAGGGGATGGGGAGCCTGTCAGCCCCGGGCCTGTCACTGCCTGCTGGCCCTGCTGCCACCAGCCAGGCCTCTGAAAACTTGTCAAACCATGCCCAGACTTGGGGCCAGTTTGGCCCAAAGTCTCCAAGAGTCAAGTCGGGAAGAACGATATGGGACAGAGGGAGAAAGCGAAGGGAGCAGGAGAAAGGGAAGGAAGAATAAAAAGTAGTGTTGGGCTGCAAGAGTGAGATGCAGGAATTGCAAGAAAAGAGGCAGGAAGCAGGAGAGTGAGAGAAAAGGAAAGAAGAGACATGCAGCCAGACGAGGGCTTAGTGATAGAGGGTGGGACAGAGAACAGGATGAGAAGGACATAAGGCAAGGCTATTACAGGCAAGGACAGGCAAGGCAAGGCTAGGCTGCAGGACATGTTTTTGCTTTATAGTTTCTAGCACATTCGTCTTCAGACTAGGAGGAAAGCCATAAGACCGTATGGATTAGGCCCAAGCAAAAACCCCAGCTACTTGAGACACTTAGACTAAGCCTAAAATACCAAGATCTCTCCATAAGGATGGTTTTTATACTGTACTTCCACAATCTGCTGGCAGTACAAAAAAATAAGCTGCAGATCTCCTTAGGCTGAGTCATGGTGCTTTGGGGCAGGGACCATGCATATCATGGGAATATTTCACAGTTTCTGCTCTGTTTTCAGTGTATGACACCAAAACACCCACCTGATGACATCCTTTCAAGAGCAAAGGCAGCAATTTGCAGAATTCCGCTTCTTAGGGGAAGTGAGAAATTGCTGAGCTGACACCAAGTCCTGCAGTGTCCCTGTCACCTGCAGAGCCACCGCATCCTCGCCACGGTAGCGGGCATTGTGACAAAGGTTCTATGTCAGCTGGGTGTGGCAGCCAGGCGCCCCCTAGGGGATGGGGAGCCTGTCAGCCCCGGGCCTGTCACTGCCTGCTGGCCCTGCTGCCACCAGCCAGGCCTCTGAAAACTTGTCAAACCATGCCCAGACTTGGGGCCAGTTTGGCCCAAAGTCTCCAAGAGTCAAGTCGGGAAGAACGATATGGGACAGAGGGAGAAAGCGAAGGGAGCAGGAGAAAGGGAAGGAAGAATAAAAAGTAGTGTTGGGCTGCAAGAGTGAGATGCAGGAATTGCAAGAAAAGAGGCAGGAAGCAGGAGAGTGAGAGAAAAGGAAAGAAGAGACATGCAGCCAGACGAGGGCTTAGTGATAGAGGATGGGACAGAGAACAGGATGAGAAGGACATAAGGCAAGGCTATTACAGGCAAGGACAGGCAAGGCAAGGCTAGGCTGCAGGACATGTTTTTGCTTTATAGTTTCTAGCACATTCGTCTTCAGACTAGGAGGAAAGCCATAAGACCGTATGGATTAGGCCCAAGCAAAAACCCCAGCTACTTGAGACACTTAGACTAAGCCTAAAATACCAAGATCTCTCCATAAGGATGGTTTTTATACTGTACTTCCACAATCTGCTGGCAGTACAAAAAAATAAGCTGCAGATCTCCTTAGGCTGAGTCATGGTGCTTTGGGGCAAGGACCATGCATATCATGGGAATATTTCACAGTTTCTGCTCTGTTTTCAGTGTATGACACCAAAACACCCACCTGATGACATCCTTTCAAGAGCAAAGGCAGCAATTTGCAGAATTCCGCTTCTTAGGGGAAGTGAGAAATTGCTGAGCTGACACCAAGTCCTGCAGTGTCCCTGTCACCTGCAGAGCCACCGCATCCTCGCCACGGTAGCGGGCATTGTGACAAAGGTTCTATGTCAGCTGGGTGTGGCAGCCAGGCGCCCCCTAGGGGATGGGGAGCCTGTCAGCCCCGGGCCTGTCACTGCCTGCTGGCCCTGCTGCCACCAGCCAGGCCTCTGAAAACTTGTCAAACCATGCCCAGACTTGGGGCCAGTTTGGCCCAAAGTCTCCAAGAGTCAAGTCGGGAAGAACGATATGGGACAGAGGGAGAAAGCGAAGGGAGCAGGAGAAAGGGAAGGAAGAATAAAAAGTAGTGTTGGGCTGCAGGAGTGAGATGCAGGAATTGCAAGAAAAGAGGCAGGAAGCAGGAGAGTGAGAGAAAAGGAAAGAAGAGACATGCAGCCAGACGAGGGCTTAGTGAGAGAGGATGGGAGAGAGAACAGGATGAGAAGGACATAAGGCAAGGCTATTACAGCAAGGACAGGCAAGGCAAGGCTAGGCTGCAGGACATGTTTTTGCTTTATAGTTTCTAGCACATTCGTCTTCAGACTAGGAGGAAAGCCATAAGACCGTATGGATTAGGCCCAAGCAAAAACCCCAGCTACTTGAGACACTTAGACTAAGCCTAAAATACCAAGATCTCTCCATAAGGATGGTTTTTATACTGTACTTCCACAATCTGCTGGCAGTACAAAAAAATAAGCTGCAGATCTCCTTAGGCTGAGTCATGGTGCTTTGGGGCAGGGACCATGCATATCATGGGAATATTTCACAGTTTCTGCTCTGTTTTCAGTGTATGACACCAAAACACCCACCTGATGACATCCTTTCAAGAGCAAAGGCAGCAATTTGCAGAATTCCGCTTCTTAGGGGAAGTGAGAAATTGCTGAGCTGACACCAAGTCCTGCAGTGTCCCTGTCACCTGCAGAGCCACCGCATCCTCGCCACGGTAGCGGGCATTGTGACAAAGGTTCTATGTCAGCTGGGTGTGGCAGCCAGGCGCCCCCTAGGGGATGGGGAGCCTGTCAGCCCCGGGCCTGTCACGGCCTGCTGGCCCTGCTGCCACCAGCCAGGCCTCTGAAAACTTGTCAAACCATGCCCAGACTTGGGGCCAGTTTGGCCCAAAGTCTCCAAGAGTCAAGTCGGGAAGAACGATATGGGACAGAGGGAGAAAGCGAAGGGAGCAGGAGAAAGGGAAGGAAGAATAAAAAGTAGTGTTGGGCTGCAGGAGTGAGATGCAGGAATTGCAAGAAAAGAGGCAGGAAGCAGGAGAGTGAGAGAAAAGGAAAGAAGAGACATGCAGCCAGACGAGGGCTTAGTGAGAGAGGATGGGAGAGAGAACAGGATGAGAAGGACATAAGGCAAGGCTATTACAGGCAAGGACAGGCAAGGCAAGGCTAGTCTGCAGGACATGTATTTGCTTTGTAGTTTCTAGCACATTCGTCTTCAGACTAGGAGGAAAGCCATAAGACCGTAACGATTAGGCCCAAGCAAAAACCCCAGCTACTTGAGACACTTAGACTAAGCCTAAAATACCAAGATCTCTCCATAAGGATGGTTTTTATACTGTATTTCCACAATCTGCTGGCAGTACAAAAAAATAAGCTGCAGATCTCCTTAGGCTGAGTCATGGTGCTTTGGGGCAGGGACCGTGCATATCATGGGAATATTTCACAGTTTCTGCTCTGTTTTCAGTGTATGACACCAAAACACCCACCTGATGACATCCTTTCAAGAGCAAAGGCAGCAATTTGCAGAATTCCGCTTCTTAGGGGAAGTGAGAAATTGCTGAGCTGACACCAAGTCCTGCAGTGTCCCTGTCACCTGCAGAGCCACCGCATCCTCGCCACGGTAGCGGGCATTGTGACAAAGGTTCTATGTCAGCTGGGTGTGGCAGCCAGGCGCCCCCTAGGGGATGGGGAGCCTGTCAGCCCCGGGCCTGTCACTGCCTGCTGGCCCTGCTGCCAGCAGCCAGGCCTCTGAAAACTTGTCAAACCATGCCCAGACTTGGGGCCAGTTTGGCCCAAAGTCTCCAAGAGTCAAGTCGGGAAGAACGATATGGGACAGAGGGAGAAAGCGAAGGGAGCAGGAGAAAGGGAAGGAAGAATAAAAAGTAGTGTTGGGCTGCAAGAGTGAGATGCAGGAATTGCAAGAAAAGAGGCAGGAAGCAGGAGAGTGAGAGAAAAGGAAAGAAGAGACATGCAGCCAGACGAGGGCTTAGTGATAGAGGATGGGACAGAGAACAGGATGAGAAGGACATAAGGCAAGGCTATTACAGGCAAGGACAGGCAAGGCAAGGCTAGGCTGCAGGACATGTTTTTGCTTTATAGTTTCTAGCACATTCGTCTTCAGACTAGGAGGAAAGCCATAAGACCGTAACGATTAGGCCCAAGCAAAAACCCCAGCTACTTGAGACACTTAGACTAAGCCTAAAATACCAAGATCTCTCCATAAGGATGGTTTTTATACTGTATTTCCACAATCTGCTGGCAGTACAAAAAAATAAGCTGCAGATCTCCTTAGGCTGAGTCATGGTGCTTTGGGGCAGGGACCGTGCATATCATGGGAATATTTCACAGTTTCTGCTCTGTTTTCAGTGTATGACACCAAAACACCCACCTGATGACATCCTTTCAAGAGCAAAGGCAGCAATTTGCAGAATTCCGCTTCTTAGGGGAAGTGAGAAATTGCTGAGCTGACACCAAGTCCTGCAGTGTCCCTGTCACCTGCAGAGCCACCGCATCCTCGCCACGGTAGCGGGCATTGTGACAAAGGTTCTATGTCAGCTGGGTGTGGCAGCCAGGCGCCCCCTAGGGGATGGGGAGCCTGTCAGCCCCGGGCCTGTCACTGCCTGCTGGCCCTGCTGCCACCAGCCAGGCCTCTGAAAACTTGTCAAACCATGCCCAGACTTGGGGCCAGTTTGGCCCAAAGTCTCCAAGAGTCAAGTCGGGAAGAACGATATGGGACAGAGGGAGAAAGCGAAGGGAGCAGGAGAAAGGGAAGGAAGAATAAAAAGTAGTGTTGGGCTGCAGGAGTGAGATGCAGGAATTGCAAGAAAAGAGGCAGGAAGCAGGAGAGTGAGAGAAAAGGAAAGAAGAGACATGCAGCCAGACGAGGGCTTAGTGATAGAGGATGGGACAGAGAACAGGATGAGAAGGACATAAGGCAAGGCTATTACAGGCAAGGACAGGCAAGGCAAGGCTAGGCTGCAGGACATGTTTTTGCTTTATAGTTTCTAGCACATTCGTCTTCAGACTAGGAGGAAAGCCATAAGACCGTATGGATTAGGCCCAAGCAAAAACCCCAGCTACTTGAGACACTTAGACTAAGCCTAAAATACCAAGATCTCTCCATAAGGATGGTTTTTATACTGTACTTCCACAATCTGCTGGCAGTACAAAAAAATAAGCTGCAGATCTCCTTAGGCTGAGTCATGGTGCTTTGGGGCAGGGACCATGCATATCATGGGAATATTTCACAGTTTCTGCTCTGTTTTCAGTGTATGACACCAAAACACCCACCTGATGACATCCTTTCAAGAGCAAAGGCAGCAATTTGCAGAATTCCGCTTCTTAGGGGAAGTGAGAAATTGCTGAGCTGACACCAAGTCCTGCAGTGTCCCTGTCACCTGCAGAGCCACCGCATCCTCGCCACGGTAGCGGGCATTGTGACAAAGGTTCTATGTCAGCTGGGTGTGGCAGCCAGGCGCCCCCTAGGGGATGGGGAGCCTGTCAGCCCCGGGCCTGTCACTGCCTGCTGGCCCTGCTGCCACCAGCCAGGCCTCTGAAAACTTGTCAAACCATGCCCAGACTTGGGGCCAGTTTGGCCCAAAGTCTCCAAGAGTCAAGTCGGGAAGAACGATATGGGACAGAGGGAGAAAGCGAAGGGAGCAGGAGAAAGGGAAGGAAGAATAAAAAGTAGTGTTGGGCTGCAAGAGTGAGATGGAGGAATTGCAAGAAAAGAGGCAGGAAGCAGGAGAGTGAGAGAAAAGGAAAGAAGAGACATGCAGCCAGACGAGGGGTTAGTGAGAGAGGATGGGACAGAGAACAGGATGAGAAGGACATAAGGCAAGGCTATTACAGGCAAGGACAGGCAAGGCAAGGCTAGGCTGCAGGACATGTTTTTGCTTTATAGTTTCTAGCACATTCGTCTTCAGACTAGGAGGAAAGCCATAAGACCGTATGGATTAGGCCCAAGCAAAAACCCCAGCTACTTGAGACACTTAGACTAAGCCTAAAATACCAAGATCTCTCCATAAGGATGGTTTTTATACTGTACCTCCACAATCTGCTGGCAGTACAAAAAAATAAGCTGCAGATCTCCTTAGGCTGAGTCATGGTGCTTTGGGGCAAGGACCATGCATATCATGGGAATATTTCACAGTTTCTGCTCTGTTTTCAGTGTATGACACCAAAACACCCACCTGATCACATCCTTTCAAGAGCAAAGGCAGCAATTTGCAGAATTCCGCTTCTTAGGGGAAGTGAGAAATTGCTGAGCTGACACCAAGTCCTGCAGTGTCCCTGTCACCTGCAGAGCCACCGCATCCTCGCCACGGTAGCGGGCATTGTGACAAAGGTTCTATGTCAGCTGGGTGTGGCAGCCAGGCGCCCCCTAGGGGATGGGGAGCCTGTCAGCCCCGGGCCTGTCACTGCCTGCTGGCCCTGCTGCCACCAGCCAGGCCTCTGAAAACTTGTCAAACCATGCCCAGACTTGGGGCCAGTTTGGCCCAAAGTCTCCAAGAGTCAAGTCGGGAAGAACGATATGGGACAGAGGGAGAAAGCGAAGGGAGCAGGAGAAAGGGAAGGAAGAATAAAAAGTAGTGTTGGGCTGCAAGAGTGAGATGCAGGAATTGCAAGAAAAGAGGCAGGAAGCAGGAGAGTGAGAGAAAAGGAAAGAAGAGACATGCAGCCAGACGAGGGCTTAGTGATAGAGGATGGGACAGAGAACAGGATGAGAAGGACATAAGGCAAGGCTATTACAGGCAAGGACAGGCAAGGCAAGGCTAGGCTGCAGGACATGTTTTTGCTTTATAGTTTCTAGCACATTCGTCTTCAGACTAGGAGGAAAGCCATAAGACCGTATGGATTAGGCCCAAGCAAAAACCCCAGCTACTTGAGACACTTAGACTAAGCCTAAAATACCAAGATCTCTCCATAAGGATGGTTTTTATACTGTACTTCCACAATCTGCTGGCAGTACAAAAAAATAAGCTGCAGATCTCCTTAGGCTGAGTCATGGTGCTTTGGGGCAGGGACCATGCATATCATGGGAATATTTCACAGTTTCTGCTCTGTTTTCAGTGTATGACACCAAAACACCCACCTGATGACATCCTTTCAAGAGCAAAGGCAGCAATTTGCAGAATTCCGCTTCTTAGGGGAAGTGAGAGATTGCTGAGCTGACACCAAGTCCTGCAGTGTCCCTGTCACCTGCAGAGCCACCGCATCCTCGCCACGGTAGCGGGCATTGTGACAAAGGTTCTATGTCAGCTGGGTGTGGCAGCCAGGCGCCCCCTAGGGGAAGGGGAGCCTGTCAGCCCCGGGCCTGTCACTGCCTGCTGGCCCTGCTGCCACCAGCCAGGCCTCTGAAAACTTGTCAAACCATGCCCAGACTTGGGGCCAGTTTGGCCCGAAGTCTGCAAGAGACAAGTCGGGAAGAAAGATATGCGACAGAGGGAGAAAACGAAGGGAGCAGGAGAAAGGGAAGGAAGAATAAAAAGTAGTGTTGGGCTGCAGGAGTGAGATGCAGGAATTGCAAGAAAAGAGGCAGGAAGCAGGAGAGTGAGAGAAAAGGAAAGAAGAGACATGCAGCCAGACGAGGGGTTAGTGAGAGAGGATGGGACAGAGAACAGGATGAGAAGGACATAAGGCAAGGCTAGGACAGGCAAGGACAGGCAAGGCAAGGCTAGGCTGCAGGACATGTTTTTGCTTTATAGTTTCTAGCACATTCGTCTTCAGACTAGGAGGAAAGCCATAAGACCGTATGGATTAGGCCCAAGCAAAAACCCCAGCTACTTGAGACACTTAGACTAAGCCTAAAATACCAAGATCTCTCCATAAGGATGGTTTTTATACTGTACTTCCACAATCTGCTGGCAGTACAAAAAAATAAGCTGCAGATCTCCTTAGGCTGAGTCATGGTGCTTTGGGGCAGGGACCATGCATATCATGGGAATATTTCACAGTTTCTGCTCTGTTTTCAGTGTATGACACCAAAACACCCACCTGATGACATCCTTTCAAGAGCAAAGGCAGCAATTTGCAGAATTCCGCTTCTTAGGGGAAGTGAGAGATTGCTGAGCTGACACCAAGTCCTGCAGTGTCCCTGTCACCTGCAGAGCCACCGCATCCTCGCCACGGTAGCGGGCATTGTGACAAAGGTTCTATGTCAGCTGGGTGTGGCAGCCAGGCGCCCCCTAGGGGAAGGGGAGCCTGTCAGCCCCGGGCCTGTCACTGCCTGCTGGCCCTGCTGCCACCAGCCAGGCCTCTGAAAACTTGTGAAACCATGCCCAGACATGGGGCCAGTTTGGCCCAAAGTCTGCAAGAGACAAGTCGGGAAGAAAGATATGGGACAGAGGGAGAAAACGAAGGGAGCAGGAGAAAGGGAAGGAAGAATAAAAAGTAGTGTTGGGCTGCAGGAGTGAGATGCAGGAATTGCAAGAAAAGAGGCAGGAAGCAGGAGAGTGAGAGAAAAGGAAAGAAGAGACATGCAGCCAGACGAGGGGTTAGTGAGAGAGGATGGGACAGAGAACAGGATGAGAAGGAAAGAAGGCAAGGCTAGGACAGGCAAGGACAGGCAAGGCAAGGCTAGTCTGCAGGACATGTATTTGCTTTGTAGTTTCTAGCACATTCGTCTTCAGACTAGGAGGAAAGCCATAAGACCGTAACGATTAGGCCCAAGCAAAAACCCCAGCTACTTGAGACACTTAGACTAAGCCTAAAATACCAAGATCTCTCCATAAGGATGGTTTTTATACTGTATTTCCACAATCTGCTGGCAGTACAAAAAAATAAGCCGCAGATCTCCTTAGGCTGAGTCATGGTGCTTTGGGGCAGGGACCGTGCATATCATGGGAATATTTCACAGTTTCTGCTCTGATTTCAGTGTATGACACCAAAACACCCACCTGATGACATCCTTTCAAGAGCAAAGGCAGCAATTTGCAGAATTCCGCTTCTTAGGGGAAGTGAGAAATTGCTGAGCTGACACCAAGTCCTGCAGTGTCCCTGTCACCTGCAGAGCCACCGCATCCTCGCCACGGTAGCGGGCATTGTGACAAAGGTTCTATGTCAGCTGGGTGTGGCAGCCAGGCGCCCCCTAGGGGATGGGGAGCCTGTCAGCCCCGGGCCTGTCACTGCCTGCTGGCCCTGCTGCCACCAGCCAGGCCTCTGAAAACTTGTCAAACCATGCCCAGACTTGGGGCCAGTTTGGTCCAAAGTCTGCAAGAGACAAGTCGGGAAGAAAGATATGGGACAGAGGGAGAAAGCGAAGGGAGCAGGAGAAAGGGAAGGAAGAATAAAAAGTAGTGTTGGGCTGCAGGAGTGAGATGCAGGAATTGCAAGAAAAGAGGCAGGAAGCAGGAGAGTGAGAGAAAAGGAAAGAAGAGACATGCAGCCAGACGAGGGCTTAGTGAGAGAGGATGGGACAGAGAATAGAATGAGAAGGACAAAAGGCAAGGCTAGGACAGGCAAGGACAGGCAAAGCAAGGCTAGGCTGCAGGACATGTTTTTGCTTTATAGTTTCTAGCACATTCGTCTTCAGACTAGGAGGAAAGCCATAAGACCGTATGGATTAGGCCCAAGCAAAAACCCCAGCTACTTGAGACACTTAGACTAAGCCTAAAATACCAAGATCTCTCCATAAGGATGCTTTTTATACTGTACTTCCACAATCTGCTGGCCGTACAAAGAAATAAGCTGCAGATCTCCATAGGCTGAGTCATGGTGCTTTGGGGCAGGGACCATGCGTATCATGGGAATATTTCACAGTTTCTGCTCTGTTTTCAGTGTATGACACCAAAACACCCACCTGATGACATCCTTTCAAGAGCAAAGGCAGCAATATGCAGAATTCCGCTTCTTAGGGGAAGTGAGAAATTGCTGAGCTGACACCAAGTCCTGCAGTGTCCCTGTCACCTGCAGAGCCACCGCATCCTCGCCACAGTAGCGGGCATTGTGACAAAGGTTCTATGTCAGCTGGGTGTGGCAGCCAGGCGCCCCCTAGGGGATGGGGAGCCTGTCAGCCCCGGGCCTGTCACTGCCTGCTGGCCCTGCTGCCAGCAGCCAGGCCTCTGAAAACTTGTGAAACCATTCCCAGACATGGGACCAGTTTGGCCCAAAGTCTGCAAGAGACAAGTCGGGAAGAAAGATATGGGACAGAGGGAGAAAGCGAAGGGAGCAGGAGAAAGGGAAGGAAGAATAAAAAGTAGTGTTGGGCTGCAGGAGTGAGATGGAGGAATTGCAAGAAAAGAGGCAGGAAGCAGGAGAGTGAGAGAAAAGGAAAGAAGAGACATGCAGCCAGACGAGGGGTTAGTGAGAGAGGATGGGACAGAGAACAGGATGAGAAGGAAAGAAGGCAAGGCTAGGACAGGCAAGACAAGGCTAGTCTGCAGGACATGTATTTGCTTTGTAGTTTCTAGCACATTCGTCTTCAGACTAGGAGGAAAGCCATAAGACCGTAACGATTAGGCCCAAGCAAAAACCCCAGCTACTTGAGACACTTAGACTAAGCCTAAAATACCAAGATCTCTCCATAAGGATGGTTTTTATACTGTATTTCCACAATCTGCTGGCAGTACAAAAAAATAAGCCGCAGATCTCCTTAGGCTGAGTCATGGTGCTTTGGGGCAGGGACCGTGCATATCATGGGAATATTTCACAGTTTCTGCTCTGATTTCAGTGTATGACACCAAAACACCCACCTGATGACATCCTTTCAAGAGCAAAGGCAGCAATTTGCAGAATTCCGCTTCTTAGGGGAAGTGAGAAATTGCTGAGCTGACACCAAGTCCTGCAGTGTCCCTGTCACCTGCAGAGCCACCGCATCCTCGCCACGGTAGCGGGCATTGTGACAAAGGTTCTATGTCAGCTGGGTGTGGCAGCCAGGCGCCCCCTAGGGGATGGGGAGCCTGTCAGCCCCGGGCCTGTCACTGCCTGCTGGCCCTGCTGCCACCAGCCAGGCCTCTGAAAACTTGTCAAACCATGCCCAGACTTGGGGCCAGTTTGGTCCAAAGTCTGCAAGAGACAAGTCGGGAAGAAAGATATGGGACAGAGGGAGAAAGCGAAGGGAGCAGGAGAAAGGGAAGGAAGAATAAAAAGTAGTGTTGGGCTGCAGGAGTGAGATGCAGGAATTGCAAGAAAAGAGGCAGGAAGCAGGAGAGTGAGAGAAAAGGAAAGAAGAGACATGCAGCCAGACGAGGGCTTAGTGAGAGAGGATGGGACAGAGAACAGAATGAGAAGGACAAAAGGCAAGGCTAGGACAGGCAAGGACAGGCAAAGCAAGGCTAGGCTGCAGGACATGTTTTTGCTTTATAGTTTCTAGCACATTCGTCTTCAGACTAGGAGGAAAGCCATAAGACCGTATGGATTAGGCCCAAGCAAAAACCCCAGCTACTTGAGACACTTAGACTAAGCCTAAAATACCAAGATCTCTCCATAAGGATGCTTTTTATACTGTACTTCCACAATCTGCTGGCCGTACAAAGAAATAAGCTGCAGATCTCCATAGGCTGAGTCATGGTGCTTTGGGGCAGGGACCATGCGTATCATGGGAATATTTCACAGTTTCTGCTCTGTTTTCAGTGTATGACACCAAAACACCCACCTGATGACATCCTTTCAAGAGCAAAGGCAGCAATATGCAGAATTCCGCTTCTTAGGGGAAGTGAGAAATTGCTGAGCTGACACCAAGTCCTGCAGTGTCCCTGTCACCTGCAGAGCCACCGCATCCTCGCCACAGTAGCGGGCATTGTGACAAAGGTTCTATGTCAGCTGGGTGTGGCAGCCAGGCGCCCCCTAGGGGATGGGGAGCCTGTCAGCCCCGGGCCTGTCACTGCCTGCTGGCCCTGCTGCCAGCAGCCAGGCCTCTGAAAACTTGTGAAACCATTCCCAGACATGGGACCAGTTTGGCCCAAAGTCTGCAAGAGACAAGTCGGGAAGAAAGATATGGGACAGAGGGAGAAAGCGAAGGGAGCAGGAGAAAGGGAAGGAAGAATAAAAAGTAGTGTTGGGCTGCAGGAGTGAGATGGAGGAATTGCAAGAAAAGAGGCAGGAAGCAGGAGAGTGAGAGAAAAGGAAAGAAGAGACATGCAGCCAGACGAGGGCTTACTGAGAGAGGATGGGACAGAGAACAGGATGAGAAGGAAAGAAGGCAAGGCTAGGACAGGCAAGGACAGGCAAGGCAAGGCTAGGCTGCAGGACATTTTTTTGCTTTATAGTTTCTAGCACATTCGTCTTTAGACTAGCAGGAAAGCCATAAGACCGTATGGATTAGGCCCAAGCAAAAACCCCAGCTACTTGAGACACTTAGACTAAGCCTAAAATACCAAGATCTCTCCATAAGGATGGTTTTTATACTGTACTTCCACAATCTGCTGGCAGTACAAAAAAATAAGCTGCAGATCTCCTTAGGCTGAGTCATGGTGCTTTGGGGCAGGGACCATGCATATCATGGGAATATTTCACAGTTTCTGCTCTGTTTTCAGTGTATGACACCAAAACACCCACCTGATGACATCCTTTCAAGAGCAAAGGCAGCAATTTGCAGAATTCCGCTTCTTAGGGGAAGTGAGAAATTGCTGAGCTGACACCAAGTCCTGCAGTGTCCCTGTCACCTGCAGAGCCACCGCATCCTCGCCACGGTAGCGGGCATTGTGACAAAGGTTCTATGTCAGCTGGGTGTGGCAGCCAGGCGCCCCCTAGGGGATGGGGAGCCTGTCAGCCCCGGGCCTGTCACTGCCTGCTGGCCCTGCTGCCACCAGCCAGGCCTCTGAAAACTTGTCAAACCATGCCCAGACATGGGGCCAGTTTGGCCCAAAGTCTGCAAGAGACAAGTCGGGAAGAAAGATATGGGACAAAGGGAGAAAGCGAAGGGAGCAGGAGAAAGGGAAAGAAGAATAAAAAGTAGTGTTGGGCTGCAGGAGTGAGATGGAGGAATTGCAAGAAAAGAGGCAGGAAACAGGAGAGTGAGAGAAAAGGAAAGAAGAGACATGCAGCCAGACGAGGGCTTAGTGAGAGAGGATGGGACAGAGAACAGGATGAGAAGGACATAAGGCAAGGCTAGGACAGGCAAGGACAGGCAAGGCAAGGCTAGGCTTCAGGACATGTTTTTGCTTTATAGTTTCCAGCACTAAGTTGGAGACTTTGGGCCAAATTGGCCCCACGTCTGGGCATGGTTTGACAAGTTTTCCGAGGCCTGGCTGGTGGCAGCAGGGCCAGCAGGCAGTGACAGGCCCGGGGCTGACAGGCTCCCCTTCCCCTAGGGAGCGCCTGGCTGCCACACCCAGCTGACATAGAATCTTTGTCACAATGCCCGCTACCGTGGCGAGGATGCGGTGGCTCTGCAGGTGACAGGGACACTGCAGGACTTGGTGTCAGCTCAGCAATTTCTCACTTCCCCTAAGAAGCGGAGTTCTGCAAATTGCTGCCTTTGCTCTTGAAAGGATGTCATCAGGTGGGTGTTTTGGTGTCATACACTGAAAACAGAGCAGAAACTGTGAAATATTCCCATGATATGCATGGTCTCTGCCCCAAAGCACCATGACTCAGCCTAAGGAGATCTGCAGCTTGTTTTTTTGTACTGCCAGCAGATTGTGGAAGTACAGTATAAAAACCATCCTTATGGAGAGATCTTCGTATTTTAGGCTTAGTCTAAGAGTCTCAAGTAGCTGGGGTTTTTGCTTGGGCCTAATCCATACGGTCTTATGGCTTTCCTCCTAGTCTGAAGACGAATGTGCTAGAAACTATAAAGCAAAAAAATGTCCTGCAGCCTAGCCTTGCCTTGCCTGTCCTTGCCTGTCCTTGCCCTGCGTTATTTCCTTCTCATCCTGGTCTCTGTCCAATCCTCTCTCACTAAGCCCTCGTCTGGCTGCATGTCTCTTCTTTCCTTTTCTCTCACTCTCCTGCTTCCTGCCTCTTTTCTTGCAATTCCTCCATCTCACTCCTGCAGCCCAACACTACTTTTTATTCTTCCTTCCCTTTCTCCTCCCCCTTCGCTTTCTCCCTCTGTCCCATATCTTTCTTCCCGACTTGTCTCTTGGAGACTTTGGGCCAAATTGGCCCCACGTCTGGGCACGGTTTGACAAGTTTCCCGAGGCCTGGCTGGTGACAGCAGGGCCAGCAGGCAGTGCAGGCCCAGGACTGACAGGCTCACCATCACCTTGGGGGCGCCTGGCTGACAACGCCCACCTGACATAGAACCTTTGTCACAATGCCCGCTACCGTGGCGAGGATGTGGTGACTCTGCAGGTGACAGGGACACTGCAGGACTTGGTGTCAGCTCAGCAATTTCTCACTTCCCCTAAGAAGCGGAATTCTGCAAATTGCTGCCTTTGCTCTTGAAAGGATGTCATCAGGTGGGTCTTTGGTGTCATACACTGAAAACAGAGCAGAAACTGTGAAATATTCCCATGATATGCATGGTCTCTGCCCCAAAGCACCATGACTCAGCCTAAGGAGATCTGCAGCTTATTTTTTTGTACTGCCAGCAGATTGTGGAAGTACAGTATAAAAACCATCCTTATGGAGAGATCTTTGTATTTTAGGCTTAGTCTAAGCGTCTCAAGTAGCTGGGGCTTTTGCTTGGGCCTAATCCATACGGTCTTATGGCTTTCCTCCTAGTCAGAAGACGAATGTGCAAGAAACTATAAAGCAAAAAAATGTCCTGCAGCCTAGCCTTGCCTTGCCTGTCCTTGCCTGTCCTAGCCTTGCCTTATTTCCTTCTCATCCTGTTCTCTCTCCCATCCTCTCTCACTAAGCCCTCGTCTGGCTGCATGTCTCTTCTTTCCTTTTCTCTCACTCTCCTGCTTTCTGCCTCTTTTCTTCCAGTTCCACCATCTCACTCCTGCAGCCCAACACTACTTTTTATTCTTCCTTCCCTTTCTCCTGCTCCCTTCGCTTTCTCCCTCTGTCCCATATCTTTCTTCCCGACTTGTGTCTTGGAGAATTTGGGCCAAACTGGCCCCACGTCTGGGCATGGTTTGACAAATTTTCCGAGGCCTGGCTGGTGAGAGCAGGGCCAACAGGCAGTGAAAGGCCCGGGGCTGACAGGCTCCCCATCCCCTAGGTGGCACCGGGCTGCCACACCCAGCTGACATAGAACCTTTTTCACAATGCCCGCTATCATGGCAAGGATGCGCTGATTCTGCAGGTGACAGGGACACTGCAGGACTTGGTGTCAGCTCAGCAATTTCTCACTTCCCCTAAGAAGCGGAATTCTGCAAATTGCTGCCTTTGCTCTTGAAAGGATGTCATCAGGTGGGTGTTTTGGTGTCATACACTGAAAACAGAGCAGAAACAGTGAAATACTCCCATGATATGCATGGTCCCTGCCCCAAAGCACCATGACTCAGCCTAAGGAGATCTGCAGCTTATTTTTTTGTACTGCCAGCAGATTGTGGAAGTACAGTATAAAAACCATCCTTATGGAGAGATCTTCGCATTTTAGGCTTAGTCTTAGTGTCTCAAGTAGTTGGGGTTTTTGCTTGGGCCTAATCCATACGGTCTTATGGCTTTCCTCCTAGTCTGAAGACGAATGTGCTAGAAACTATAAAGCAAAAAAATGTCCTGCAGCCTAGCCTTGCCTTGCCTGTCCTTGCCTGTCCTTGCCTTGCCTTGTTTCCTTCTCATCCTGTTCTCTGTCCCATCCTCTCTCACTAACCCCTCGTCTGGCTGCATGTCTCTTCTTTCCTTTTCTCTCACTCTCCTGCTTCCTGCCTCTTTTCTTGCAATTCCTCCATCTCACTCCTGCAGCCCAACACTACTTTTTATTCTTCCTTCCCTTTCTCCTGCTCCCTTCGCTTTCTCCCTCTGTCCCATATCTTTCTTCCCGACTTGTCTCTTGCAGACTTTGGGCCAAACTGGCCCCAAGTCTGGGCATGGTTTGGCAATTTTTCAGAGGCCTGGCTGGTGACAGCAGCGACAGCAGGCAGTGACAGGCCCGGGGCTGACAGGGTCCCCATCCCCTAGGGGGCGCCTGGCTTCCACACCTAGCTGACATAGAACCTTTTTGACAATGCCTGCTACCGTGGCGAGGAAGCGCTGACTCTGCAGGTGACAGGGACACTGCAGGGCTTGGTGTCAGCTCAGCAATTTCTCACTTCCCGACAGAAGCGGAATTCTGCAAATTGCTGCCTTTGCTCTTGAAAGGATGTCATCAGGTGGGTGTTTTTGTGTCATACACTGAAAACAGAACAGAAACGGTGAAATGTTCCCATGATATGCATGGTCCTTGCCCCAAAGCACCATGACTCAGCCTAAGGAGATGTCCTGGTTTTGTTCAAAACAAGTTTCTCTTTCAGTGAATTTTGTCTGTCGGCTAGGGCCTTCATATTAACTGCATTTTCCTGGAGCACCAGACACATGTTTTGGTAAACCTAGCAATGGAATGCAAACTTAATGATAAGCACGGATGGACATCTTGCGAGAGGGGCGACGAGAAGAAAGAGACCAAGAAACTGACCAACTGGGTATAACATTCCATTCACGTGAATACTTCATATAAAAGTGGGAGATCACGAGGATCTCGTCCCCTTTTGCTTTTCCCTTTTCCCTTCTGCTTATGGCCGACATTAGAAGAGGACCTTGCTAGTCGTTCCTGCAAACTGAGGCCTAGTGAGAGACTGAATCCAGCTCCGATTGGCTGCAGAGTCTAATCCAGGACTTCAGGTGCCGGCTCTGCAGTTGCTGAGACTTTCAAGATTGGTTTTGTATATTTTGTATTATTTTCTCTATTCTTATTAGTAGCATTAGTAAAACATCTTTAATTTTTTCCAACTCTCTTCACTCTGTGCTTCTTTTCCTCCCAATTGCCTCTCCTTAGTGAAAAGGGGGGAGAGGGAGGGGGAAGTGTGGGGAGGGAGGGGAGAGGGGGTTAACAATACATCTGCCAGGGTTTTATTGTCACCCCGCAATCTTAACCCTCGACAGGAGATCTGCAGCTTATTTTTTTGTACAGCCAGCAGATTGTGGAAGTACAGTATAAAAACCATCCTTATGGAGAGATCTTTGCATTTTAGGCTTAGTCTTAGTGTCTCAAGTAGTTGGGGTTTTTGCTTGGCCTTAATCCATACGGTCTTATGGCTTTCCTCCTAGTCTGAAGACGAATGTGCTAGAAACTATAAAGCAAAAAAATGTCCTGCAGCCTAGCCTTGCCTTGCCTGTCCTTGCCTTGCCTTACTTCCTTCTCATCCTTTTTTCTGTCCAATCCTCTCTCACTAACCCCTCGTCTGGCTGCATGTCCCTTCTTTCCTTTTCTCTCACTCTCCTGCTTCCTGCCTCTTTTCTTGCAAATCCTCCTTCTCACTACTGCAGGCCATCACTACTTTTTATTGTTCCTTCCCTTTCTCCTGCTCCCTTCGCTTTCTCCCTCTGTCCCATATCTTTCTTCCCGACTTGTCTCTTGGAGACTTTGGGCCAAATTGGCCCCACGTCTGGGCATGGTTTGATAAGTTTTCAGAGGCCTGGCTGGTGACAGCAGGGACAGCAGGCAGTGACAAGCCCCGGGCTGACAGGCTTCCCATCCCCTAGGAGACGCCTGGCTGCCACACCCAGCTGACATAGAACCTTTGTCACAATGCCCGCTAGCGTGGTGAGGATGCGGTGTCTCTGCAGGTGACAGGGACACTGCAGGACTTGGTGTCAGCTCAGCAATTTCTCACTTCCCGACAGAAGCGGAATTCTGCAAATTGCTGCCTTTGCTCTTGAAAGGATGACACCAGGAGGGTGTTTTGGTGTCATACACGGAAAACCGGAGCAGAAATGCTGAAATATTCCCATGATATGCAGGGTCCATGCACCAAATCACCATGACTCAGCTTAAGGAGATCTGCAGCTTATTTTTTTGTACTGCCAGCAGATTGTGGAAATACAGTATAAATACCATCCTTATGGAGAGATCTTTGTATTTTACGCTTAGTCTTATTGTCTCAGGTTGGAGGGGTTTTTTTCTTGGGGCTAAACCATATGGTCTTATGGCTTTCCTTCTAGTCTGAAGACGAATGTGCTAGATACTATAAAGCAAAAAAATGTCCTGCAGCCTAGCCTTGCCTTGCCTGTCCTTGCCTTGCCTTACTTCCTTCTCATCCTTTTTTCTGTCCAATCCTCTCTCACTAACCCCTCGTCTGGCTGCATGTCCCTTCTTTCCTTTTCTCTCACTCTCCTGCTTCCTGCCTCTTTTCTTGCAAATCCTCCTTCTCACTACTGCAGGCCATCACTACTTTTTATTGTTCCTTCCCTTTCTCCTGCTCCCTTCGCTTTCTCCCTCTGTCCCATATCTTTCTTCCCGACTTGTCTCTTGGAGACTTTGGGCCAAATTGGCCCCACGTCTGGGCATGGTTTGATAAGTTTTCAGAGGCCTGGCTGGTGACAGCAGGGCCAGCAGGCAGTGACAAGCCCCGGGCTGACAGGCTCCCCATCTCCTAGGAGACGCCTGGCTGCCACACCCAGCTGACATAGAACCTTTGTCACAATGCCCGCTACCGTGGCGAGGATGCGGTGACTCTGCAGGTGACAGGGACACTGCAGGACTTGGTGTCAGCTCAGCAATTTCTCACTTCCCCAAAGAAGTGGAATTCTGCAAATTGCTGTCTTTGCTCTTCAAAGGATGTCACCAGGTGGGTCTTTTAGTGTAATACACTGAAAACCAGAGCAGAAATGGTGAAATATTCCCATGATATGCATGGTCCATGCACCAAAGGACCATGACTCAGCCTAAGGAGATCTGCAGTTTATTTTTTTGTACTGCCAGCAGATTGTGGAAGTACAGTATAAAAACCATCCTTATGGAGAGATCTTCGTGTTTTAGGCTTAGTCTAAGTGTCTCAAGTAGCTGGGGTTTTTGCTTGGGCCTAATCCATACGGTCTTATGGCTTTCCTCCTCGTCTGAAGACGAATGTGCTGGAATCTATAAAGCAAAAAAATGTCCTGCAGCCTAGTCTTTCCTTGCCTGTCCTTGCCTGTCCTTGCCTTGCCTTGTTTCCTTCTCATCCTGTTCTCTGTCCCATCCTCTCTCACTAAGCCATCGTCTGGCTGCATGTCTCTTCTTTCCTTTTCTCTCACTCTCCTGCTTCCTGCCTCTTTTCTTGCAATTCCTCCATCCCACTCCTGCAGCCCAACACTACTTTTTATTCTTCCTTCCCTTTCTCCTGCTCCCTTCGCTTTCTCCCTCTGTCCCATATCTTTCTTCCCGACTTGTCTGTTGGAGACTTTGGGCCAAATTGGCCCCAAGTCTGGGCATGGTTTGACCAATTTTCAGTGGCCTGGCTGGTGACTGCCCAATTTTCTATTAGACTGTTTTTGAAATGAGTACCATTGTCTGATTCAATTCTTTCTGGCGTACCGTGTCGCCAAAGGACTTGCTTTTCAAGGCCCAAGATAATATTTCGGGCCTTAGCATGAGGTACGACATATGTTTCCAACCATCCAGTGGTTGCTTCCTCCATTGTAAGTATATAACTCTTACCTTGACGTGTTTGTGGAAGTGTAATATAATCAATCTGCCAAGCTTCTCCATACTTATACTTTAACCATCACCCCCCATACCATACAGGCTTTAACCGTTTTGCTTGTTTGATTTCGGCGCAAGTCTCACATTCATGAATAACCTGTGAAATAGTGTCCATAGTTAAATCCACCCCTCGATCGCGAGCCCATTTGTATGTTGCATCTCTACCTTGATGCCCTGAAGCATCATGGGCCCACCGAGCTAGGAAAAGTTCACCTTTATGTTGCCAGTCCACGTCCCCTTCAGCTACTTTGAACTTATCAGCTTGATCTGCTTGTTGGTTGTTTAGATGTTCCTCGGTGGCTCGACTTTTAGGCACATGAGCATCTACATGCCGAACTTTCACAGGCAGGCTCTCTAGCCGAGCAGCAATGTCTTGCCACACTGTGGCAGCCCAAATGGGTTTACCTCTGCGCTGCCAGTTGCTTTTCTTCCATTGCTGTAGCCACCCCCACAAGGCATTTGCTACCATCCATGAGTCAGTGTAGAGATAAAGTATTGGCCACTTCTCTCGTTCAGCAATGTCCAAAGCCAGCTGGATGGCTTTCACTTCTGCAAATTGACTAGATTCACCTTTTCCTTCAGTGGCTTCTGTAACTTGTCGTGTGGGACTCCACACAGCAGCTTTCCACCTTCGATGTTTTCCTACAAGACGACAGGATCCATCTGTGAACAGTGCATACTGCTTATCAGTCTCTTAAAGTGTATTATATGGTGGTGCTTCTTCAGCACGTTTTACTTCCTCCTCATCTGGAGACATCCCAAAGTCTTTGCTTTCTGGCCAGTCTGTACTCACTTATAAGATCCCTGGGCGATTGGGACTTCCAATTCAAGCTCGTTGCGTGATCAATGCAATCCATTTACTCCACGTAACATCGGTTGCATGATGTGGAGAGGGAACCGTCCCTTTGAACATCCAGCTCAGCACCGGCAGTCGAGGTGCCAGGAGGAGCTGTGCTTCAGTACCGATCACTTCTGAAGCAGCTCGAACTCCTTCGTATGCTGCTAGTATCTCTTTTTCAGTTGGAGTATAGTTGGCCTCAGATCCTTTGTATCCTCGACTCCAAAAACCTAAGGGTCGACCTCGGGTTTCTCCTGGTGCTTTCTGCCAGAGGCTCCAGGTAAGTCCATTATCTCCGGCTGCGGTGTAGAGCACATTTTTAACATCTAGTCCAGTCCGAACTGGTCCAAGGGCCACCGCATGAGTTATCTCACGCTTAATTTGTTCAAAGGCTTGTCGTTGTTCAGGGCCCCACTCAAATTGGTTCTTTTTACGAGTCACTCGATAGAGAGGGCTCACAATCTGGCTGTAGTCAGGAATATGCATTCTCCAAAAACCTACAACGCCCAAGAAAGTCTGTGTCTCCTTTTTATTAGTAGGTGGAGACATTGCTGCAATTTTGTTGATCACATCCATTGGGATCTGACGACGGCCATCTTGCCATTTTATTCCTAAAAACTGTATCTCTCGTGCAGGTCCCTTGACCTTGCTTCGTTTTATGGCAAAACCAGCATCCAAAAGAATCTGAATTATTCTCTCACCTTTCTCGAAGACTTCTTTCGCTGTGTCGCCCCATACGATGATGTCATCAATATATTGCAAGTGTTCTGGAGCTTTACCTTGCTCCAACGTGGTCTGGATCAGTCCATGGCAGATGGTAGGACTGTGTTTCCACCCCTGGGGCAAGCGATTCCACGTGTACTGAATGCCTCTCCAGGTGAAAGCAAACTGCGGCCTGCACTCTGCTGCTACAGGAATAGAGAAAAATGCATTAGCAATGTCAGTTGTAGCATACCACTTAGCTGCCTTTGACTCCAGTTCAAATTGCAGTTCTAGCATGTCAGGCACAGCAGCACTCAGTGGTGGTGTAACTTCATTCAGGCCACGATAGTCTACAGTTAGTCTCCACTCGTCACTAGACTTACGCACTGGCCAGATTGGGCTGTTAAAAGGTGAGCGAGTCTTACTGATCACACCCTGGCTTTCCAATTGACGGATCAACTTCTGGATCGGAATCAAAGAGTCTCGATTGGTGCGATATTGTCAACGATGCACTGTCGTGGTAGCAATTGGCACCTGCTGATCGTCAACCATCATCAGTCCTACAACAGAAGGGTCATCTGAAAGACCAGGCAAATCAGACAGCTGTTCAATTTTCTCAGTGTCCACAGCTGCTATACCAAATGCCCACCTATACCCTTTTGGGTCCTTAAAATACCCTCTCCTGAGGTAGTCTATGCCAAGGATGCACGGAGCATCTGAACCAGTCACAATGGGATGCTTTTGCCAGTTTTTTCCAGTTAGGCTCATTTCAGCCTCTACAACAGTCAGTTCCTGGGATCCCCCAGTCACTCCAACAATATTGATGGATTGCGTTCCTTTATAATTAGAAGGAATTATTGTGCACTGTGCACCAGTGTCCACTAAAGCTTTGTACTCCTGGGGGTGTGTTGTACCAGGCCATCGTATTTGTACAGTCCAATAAACTCTCTTATCCCTTTCCTCCACCTGGTTGGAGGCAGGGCACCTCTAATTCCTGTTTTGCACAGTCTCTGGGTCTGAATTAGAGGTTCCTTCAAGAGCATCAGAATCTCTTCTGCTCCTTTTGTAAACTGGAGCAGCCACCTTCCTAGGAGTTTTTCGTTTTATCTCACGTACTCGTTCCTGAAGTTCTGAGGTAGGCCTTCCATGCCACTTATTCATGTTTTCTCCCTGCTCATGTAGGAAGAACCACAGTGAACCTCTTTTTGTGGGCTGCCTCTGTCCTCTCTCTCGAGATTGGAAACGCCTTTTCCTAATAGCTGAAACATAGGTTTGTGCAGGTCGTGAATGGTATGTGTCTTCTCTGAGTTCTTTGATTTCTTGCAATATCTTTTCAAACCGGTCATCAGATTTTTCACACAGTTTCTCTACAGCAGAGACACAAGCCCGTAGAGAACCAGCAAGGCTGTCCTCAAAGTTCCGGAGCTGCTCGATCACTTCATTAATCTCTTGTAGACCTCTAGCTGACCAGACCGTTCCTGCCAATGACTTCGCATATGCAGGGGGTGCACTTTGTACAAATCTGCGCCACAGAGATCGTGTACAATTGATTCTATCTGGGTCTGTCCCCTCTTGGTTGTCTGATCCAAAATAGGTGATTTCTCGCACAGCTAATTCTCTCAGGAACTGAATACCTCTCTCCATAGTATTCCATTTCCCTAACTTGGATATACAATCTTCCTTGTAGGGAAATCTTACTTTCATAGCTGCCAGGAGTCGGGACCAGAGACTAGTGGCATTAGACTCTCTTGAAATTGCCCTATCAATGGTGGAATCTCTTGACAGAGATCCCAGCTGCCTGGCTTCACCACCTTCCAATTCAATTGTTTCTGCCCCATTGTCCCAGCATCGGAGCAGCCAGGTTAAAATATTCTCGCCTTCACGACGACTAAAGTCTTTTCTCAGATCTCTCAGCTCACCTGGAGAAAAGGACCAAGTGGTGGTCACTTCATCTCCTCCCTGTCTTGATGATGCCCCTTGGGTTGATGTTGGCCCTGTGCCATCATCTGCTGCACGAGTAGTCTTTCTAGTGACTTTCTTAGAACCAGCAACTAATGCTGATATGGGTTCACCATCATTTGATTTATTTCCAGAGTCAGAATGACTGTCACAGTGGTTACAACAGCAACAGTGCCCAGTGTGTGAAGAAGGGGGGGCTGCCTTGTTAGCCTTTGAGGCTGGAGAAGTAATGTTATCTGCAGCGACCTTGGCAGAGGAACTCTGCGGAGGAGCTGTAGCCTCAGCCTGCGAAGCCGCCGTTGTGGGGGCAGTGGCTGCAGAGGCAGCTTTGGCTGTTTTGCTCTTTCTCGAGTGGCTCGGAGTGCTTTTTGCTAAAGCTTCCGAAGACGCACCGCAAATCTCAGGACAACAAAGTGACGCAAACCTCCTGTTGAACACCATTTCTCTTAACAGAAGTCTGGCAGATGTATTGTTAACCCACTCTCCCCCCCTCCCCACTTCCCCCTTCCTCTCCCCCCTTTCCACTAAGGAGAGGCGATTGGGAGAAAAAGAAGGACAGAGTGAAGAGAGCTGGAAAAAATTAAAGATGTTTTACTAATGCTACTAATAAGAATAGAGAAAATAATACAAAATATACAAAACCAATCTTGAAAGTCTCAGCAACTGCAGAGCCGGCACCTGAAGTCCTGGATTAGACTCTGCAGCCAATCGGAGCTGGATTCAGTCTCTCACTAGGCCTCAGTTTGCAGGGACGACTAGCAAGGTCCTCTTCTAATGTCGGCCATAAGCAGAAGAGAAAAGGGAAATGCAAAAGGGGACGAGATCCTCGTGATCTCCCACTTTTATATGAAGTATTCACGTGAATGGAATGTTATACACAGTTGGTCAGTTTCTTGCTCACTTGTATATCGTCGCCCCTCTCGAGAGATGTCCATCCGTGCTTATCAATAAGTTTGATTTTCATTGCTAGGTTTACCAAAACATGTGTCTGGTTCTCCAGGAAAATGCAGTTAATATGAAGGCTTTAGCTGACAGGCAAATTCACTAAAAGAGAAAATTGTTTTTAGCAAAACCAGGACAGAGTGTCACAAAACCAATTGTTCAGCGTGTCTGTCACAAACCCCATGGGACAGCATGTGTGTGTCACAAACCCCATTGGAAAGTGTGTCTGTCACAAACCCCATTGGATAGCGTGTGTGTGTCACAAACCCCATGAGAAACTGTGCGTGTCACAAACCCCATTGGACAGCGTGTGTGTCACAAACACCATTGGACATTGTGTGTGTGTCACAATCCCCATTGGACAGCGTGTGTGTCACAAAAACCATTGTATAGCATATGTGTCACAAACCCTATTAGAAAATGTGTGTGTCACAAACCCCACGGGATAGCGTGTGTGTGTCACAAACCCTATTGGACAGCGCGTGTCACAAACCCCGCTCGACAGCGTGTGTGTCATGAACCCCATTGGACAGCGTGTTTGTCACAATCCCCATTGGACAGCGTGTGTGTCATAAACCCCATTGAACAGCGTGTGTCTGTCACAATCCCCATTGGACAGTGTGTGTGTGTCACAAACCCCATCAGACAGTGTGTGTGTCACAGACCCCATTGGACAGTGTGTGTGTCAAAAACCCCACTGGACAGAATGTGTGTCACGAACCCCATTGGACAGCGTGTGTGCGTCACAATACCCATTGTACAGCATGTGTGTCACAAACCCCACTGGACAGAGTGTGTGTACCTAACCCCATTGGACAGCGTGTGTGTCAAAAGCCCATTGGACAGAGCATGTGTGTCACAATCCCCATTGGTGAGCGTGTGTGTCACAATCCCCATTGTACAGCGTGTGTGTCACAAACACCATTGACAGTGTGTGTGTCACAAACCCCATTGGACAGCGTGTGTGTATCACAAACCACAGTAGAAAGTGTGTATGTCACAAACCCCATTGGACAGCGTGTGTGTCACAAGCCCATTGGACAGAGTGTCTGTCACAAAAACGATTGGATAGCGTGTGTGTCACAAGCCATTTGGACAGAGTGTGTGTCACAAAAACGATTGGACAGCGTGTGTGTCACGAACCCCATTGGAGAGTGTGTGTGTCACAAGTACCATTGGACAGAGTGTGTGTCTCACAAACCCGATTGTACAGCGTGTTTGTCACAATCCCCATTGGACAGTGTGTGTGTCACAAACCCCATTGGACAGAGTGTGTGTCACAAACCCCACTGGACAGAGTGTTTGTGAAAAACCCCACTGGACAGTGTGTGTGTCACAAACCCCATTGGACAGTGTGTGTGTAAGAAACCCAATTGGTAAGCGTGTGTGTCACAAACCCCATTGGAAACTGTGCGTGTCACAAAGCCCATTGTACAGCGGGTGTGTTCCAAACAGGATTGGACAGTGTTTGTGTGTCACAAACCCCACTGGACAGTGTGTGTGTCGCAAACCCCACTGGAGCGCTTGTGTGTCAAAAACCCCATTGGACACTGTGTGTCTCACAAACCCCATTGGACAGTGCATGTGTCACAAAACCCATTGGACAGCATGCGTGTCACAAACACCATTGGACAGCGTGTGTGTGTCACAATCCCAATTGCACAGTGTGTGTGTCACAAACCCCATTGGACAGCGTGTGTGTCACAATTCCCATTGGTCAGCATGTGTGTCAGGAACCCCGTCGCACAGTGTGTGTGTCACAAACCCATTGGACAGCGTGTGTGTGTCACAATCCCCACTGGACAGTGTGTGTGTCACAATTACATTGGACAGAGTGGGGATCACAAACCCCCCTGCACAGTGCGTGGTCACCAAACCCATTGGACAGCATGCGTGTCACAATCCCCATTGGAAAGTGTGTGTGTCACAAAACCCATTGGATAGGGTGTGTGTGTCACAAACGCCATTGGACAGTGTGTGTGTCACAAACCCCACTGGACAGAATGTGTGTCACTAATCCCATTGGACAGCGTGTGTGTCACAAGCCCGTTGGACAGAGTGTGTGTGTCACAAAACCCATTGTACAGCGTTTTTGACACAATCCCCATTGGACAGCATGTGTGTCAGAAACCCCATTAGACAGAGTGTGTGTGACAAACCCCATAGGACAGAATGTGTGTCACAAACCCCAATGGACACAGTGTTTGTCAAAAACCCCATTGGACAGTGTGTGTGTCACAAACCCCATTGGACAGCGTGTGTGTAACAAACCGTCATAGACATTGTGTTTGTCACAATCCCCATTGGTGAGCGTGTGTGTCACAAGCCCCATTAGACAGTGTGGGTGTCACAAACCCTCCTGGAGAGTGTGTGTGTCACAATCCCCATTGGGCAGCGTGTGTGTCACAAAAGCCATTGGACAGCATCCGTGTCACAAACACCACTGGACAGCGTGTGTGAATCACAAACCCCATTGGACAGCGTGTGTGTCACAATTACAATGGACAGAGTGGGGATCACAAACCCCCCTGGACAGTGCGTGTGTCACCAAACCCATAGGATAGCATGTGTGTCACAAATACCATTGGACAGCATGTGTGTGTCACAATCCTCATTGCACAGTGTGAGTATCACAAACCCTATTTGACAGCGTGTGTGTCACAAACACCATTGACAGTGTGTGTCACAAACCCCATTGGACAGAGTGTGTGTCACAAGTCCATTGGACAGAGTGTGTGTCACAAAACCCATTTGACAGCATGTCAAAAACACCATTGGACAGTGTGTGTGTAAGAAACCCAATTGGTAAGCGTGTGTGTCACAAACCCCATTGGAAAGTGTGCGTGTCACAAACCCAATTGTACAGCGGGTGTGTTCCAAACAGGATTGGACAGTGTTTGTGTGTCACAAACCCCACTGGACAGTGTGTGTGTCGCAAACCCCACTGGAGCGCTTGTGTGTCAAAAACCCCATTGGACACTGTGTGTCTCACAAACCCCATTGGACAGTGCGTGTGTCACAAAACCCATTGGACAGCATGCGTGTCACAAACACCATTGGACAGCGTGTGTGTGTCACAATCCCAATTGTACAGTGTGTGTGTCACAAACCCCATTAGACAGCGTGTGTGTCACAATTCCCATTGGTCAGCATGTGTGTCAGGAACCCCATTGGACAGTGTGTGTGTCACAAACCCATTGGACAGCGTGTGTGTGTCACAATCCCCACTGGACAGTGTGTGTGTCACAATTACATTGGACAGAGTGGGGATCACAAACCCCCCTGCACAGTGCGTGTGTCACCAAACCCTTTGGACAGCATGCGTGTCACAATCCCCATTGGAAAGTGTGTGTGTCACAAAAATGATTGGATAGCATGTGTGTCACAAACCCCATTAGAAAGTGTGTGTTTCACAAAACCCATTGGATAGCGTGTGTGTGTCACAAACGACATTGGACAGTGTGTGTGTCACAAACTCCACTGGACAGAGTGTGTGTCAGTAATCCCATTGGACAGCGTGTGTGTCACAAGCCCGTTGGACAGAGTGTGTGTGTCACAAAACCCATTGTACAGCGTTTTTCACACAGTCCCCATTGGACAGCGTGTGTGTCAGAAACCCCATTGGACAGAGTGTGTGTGACAAACCCCATAGGACAGAATGTGTGTCACAAACCCCAATGGGCACAGTGTTTGTCAAAAACCCCATTGGACAGTGTGTGTATCACAAACCCCATTGGACAGCGTGTGTGTAACAAACCGTCATGGACATTGTGTTTGTCAGAATCCCCATTGGTGAGCGTGTGTGTCACAAGCCCCATTGGACAGTGTGGGTGTCACAAACCCTCCTGGAGAGTGTGTGTGTCACAATCCCCATTGGGCAGCGTGTGTGTCACAAAAGCAGTTGGACAGCATGCGTGTCACAAACACCATTGGACAGCATGTGTGTTTCACAAACCTCATTGGACAGCGTGTGTGTCACAAACACAATTGAACAGCGTGTGTGCACACAAGACCCATTACACAGATTGTGTGTGTCACAAACCCCGTTGGACAGCGTGTGTGTCATAAACCCCATTAGACAGCGTGTGTCACAAAACCCATTGGACCAAGTGGGTGTGACAAACACATTGGGCACCGTGTGCGTGTCACAAACCCCATCGGAGAGCGTGTGTGTCACAACCCCCATTTGACCGAGTGTGTGTGTCACAAAACCCATTGAACAGCATGCGTGTCTCAAACAACATTGGACAGCTTTTGTGTGTCATAATCCCAATTGCACAGTGTGTGTGTCACAAACCCCACTGGACAGCATGTCTGTTCAGGAACGCCATTGGACAGTGTGTGTGTCACAAAACCCATTAGACAGCATGTGTGTGTCACAATCCCCATTGGACAGTGTGTGTGTCACAATTACATTGGACAGAGTGGGGATCACAAGCCCCCCTCGACAGTGCGTGTGTCACCAAACCAATTGGACAGCATGCGTGTCACAAACACCATTGGACAGTGTGTGTGTGTCACAATCCTCATTGCACAGTGTGTGTGTCACAAACCCCATTTGACAGTGTGTGTGTCACAAACCCCATAGGACAGCGTGTGCGTGTCGCAAACCCTCCTGGACAGTGTGTGCGTCACAAACCCCATTGGACAGCGTGTGTGTCAGAAGCCCATTGGACAGAGTGTGTTTCACAAAACCCATTTGAAAGCGTGTCACAAACACCATTGGTCAGCGTGTGTGTAAGAAACCCAATTGGTAAGCGTGTGTATCAGAAACCCCATGGGACAATGTGTATTTGTCACAAAACCCATTGGATAGTGTGTGTGTCACAAACATTATTGGACAGCGTGAGTGTCACAAGGCCCATTGGACAGATTGTGTGTCTCACAAACTTCATTGGACAGCGGGTGTGTTACAAACAGCATTGTACAGCGTGTGTATGTCACAAAGCACATTGGACAGAGTGGGTGTGACAAACCCATTGGGCAGTGTGTACGTGTCACAAACCCCATTGTAAAGTGTGTGTATCACAAACACTACTGGACAGCGTGTGTTTCAAGAACCTCATTTGACAGCACGTGTGTCACAACCCCCATTCGACAAGTGCGTGTGTCACAAACCCCTTTGGACAGCGTGTGTCTCACAAACCCCATTGGACATGGCGTGTGTCACAAAACCCGTCGGACTGCATGCGTGTCACAAACACCACTAGACAGCGCGTGTGTGTCACAATCCCAATTGCACAGTGTGTATGTTCACAAACCCTATTGGAATGCGTGTGTGTGTCACAATCCCCATTGGACAGAGTGTGTGTAACAATTACATTGGACAGAGTGGGGCCACAAACCCCCGTGGACAGTGCGTGTGTCACCAAACCCATTGGACAGCATGCGTGTCACAAACACCAGTGGACAGCGTGTGTGTGGCACAATCCTCATTGCACAGTGTGTGTCACAAACCCCATTTGACAGCGTGTGTGTCACAAACACCATTGACAGTGTGTGTGTCACAAACCCCATTGGACAGCGTGTGTGTGTCACAAACCCTCCTGGTCAGTGTGTATGTCACAAACCCCATTGGACAGCGTGTGTGTAACAAACCCAATGGGTCAGCGTGTGTGTCACAAACACGATGGGACAGCGTGTGTTTGTCACAAAACCCATTGGATAGTGTGTGAGTCACAAACCCCATTGGAAAGTGTGCGTGTCACAGACCACATTGGATAGCGTGTGTATGTCACATTCCCCATTGGACAGCGTCTGTGTCACAAACCGCATGGGACAGCGTGTGTATGTCACAAACCCCATTGGACAGCGCCTGTGTTTCAAACCCCATTGCACAGCGTGTCTGTCACAAACACCATTGGACAGAGTGTGTGTGTCACAATCCCCATTGGAAAGTGTGTGTTTCACAAAAATGATTGAATACCGTATGTGTCACAAACCCCATTAGAAAGTGTGTGTTTCACAAAACCCATTGGATAGCGTGTGTGTGTCACAAACCCTATTTGACAGTCTGTGTGTCAAAAACCCCACTGGACAGCGTGTGTGTCATGAACCCCATTGAACAGTGTGTGTGTCACTAGTACCATTGGACAGAGTGTGTGTGACAGAAAACTCATTGGACAGCGTGTGTGTCACAGTCCCCATTGGACAGCGTTTGTGTCACAAACCCCATTGGACAGATTGTGTGTGTCACAAACCCCATTGGACAGGGTGTGTGTCACAAACCCCTTTGGACAGTGTGTGTGTCACAAACCCCAGTGGACAGTGTGTGTGTCACAAACCCCACTGGACAGCGTGTGTTCACAATCTTCATTCGACAGTGTGTGTGTCACAAACCCCCCCGCACATTGTGTGTGTTCACTATCGCCATTGGACACCGTGTGTGTCACAAAACCCATTGGATAGTGTGTGTGTCACAAACCCCATTGGAAAGTGTGTGTGTCACAAACCCCATTGGACAGCGTGTGTGTAACAAACCCAATGGGTCAGCATGTGTGTCACAAACACCATGGGACAGCGTGTGTTTGTCACAAAACCCATTGGATAGTGTGTGTGTCACAAACCCCATTGGACAGCTTGTGTGTCACAATCCCCATTGGACAGTTTGTGTGTCACAAACCCCATTCGACAGCGTGTGTGTCACAAACCCTCCTGGTCAGTGTGTGTGTCACAAACCCCATTGGACAGCGTGTGTGTAACAAACCCAATGGGTCAGCGTGTGTGTCACAAACACCATGGGACAGCGTGTGTTTGTCACAAAACCCATTGGATAGTGTGTGTGTAACAAACTCCATTGGAAAGTGTGCGTGTCACAGACCACATTGGATAGCGTGTGTATGTCACAATCCCCATTCGACAGCGTCTGTGTCACAAACCGCATGGGACAGAGTGTGTATGTCACAATCCCCATTGGACAGCGCCTGTGTTTCAAACCCCATTGCACAGCTTGTCTGTCACAAACTCCATTGGACAGAGTGTGTGTGTCACAATCCCCATTGGAAAGTGTGTGTTTCACAAAAATGATTGGATACCGTGTGTGTCACAAACCCCATTAGAAAGTGTGTGTTTTACAAAACCCATTGGACAGCGTGTGTGTGTCACAAACCCTATTGGACATTCTGTGTTTCACAAACCCCACTGGACAACGTGTGTGTCACGAACACCATTGGACAGTGTGTGTGTCACAAGTACCATTGGACAGAGTGTGTGTGTCACAAAACTCATTGGACAGCGTGTGTGTCACAGTCCCCATTGGACAGCGTTTGTGTCACAAACCCCATTGGACAGATTTGGTGTGTCACAAACCCCATTTGACAGCGTGTGTGTCATAAACCCCTTTGGACAGCGTGAGTGTGTAACAATCCCTATTGGACAAAGTGTGTGTGTCACAAACCCCATTTTACAGCGTGTGTGTCATAAAACCCTTTGGACAGCGTGTGTGTGTAACAATCCCTATTGGACAAAGTGTGTGTGTCACAAATCCCTTTCGACAGGGTGTGTGTCACAAAACTCTTTGAACTGTGTGTGTGTAACAAACCCAATTGGTCAGCGTCAGTGTCACAAACCCCTTTGGACAGCGTGTGTGTGTCACAATCCCCATTGCACAGTGTGTGTGTCACAAACCCCATTGGACAGTGTCTGTGTCAGAAACCCTATTGGACAGCGATTGTGTCACAATACCAATTTGACAGTGTGTGTCACAAACCACACTGGACAGTGTGTGTGTCACAAACCCCCCCGCACAGTGTGTGTGTCACAATCCCCATTGGACAACGTGTGTGTCACAAAACCCATTGGACATTGTGTGTGTCACAATTCCCATTGGACAGCTTGTTTGTCACAATCCCCATTGGACAGTTTGTGTGTCACAAACCCCATTCGACAGCGTGTGTGTCACAAACCTTCCTGGACAGTGTGTGTGTGTCACAATCCCCATTGGACAGCGTGTTTGTCACAAAAGCTTTTGGACAGTGTGTGTGTCACAAACCCAATTGCACAGTGTGTGTGTCACAATCCCCATTGGACAGCGTGTGTGTCACAAAAGCCATTGGACAGCATGCTTGTCACAAAAACCATTGGACAGTGTGTGTGTCACAAACACTATTGGACAATGTGTGTGTCACAAGACCCATTGGACAAATTGTGTGTGTTACAAACCCCATTGGATAGCGTGTTTGTCATAAACTACATTAGACAGTGTGTGTGTGTCACAAACCCCATTGCACAGCGGGTGTGTTACAAAGAGAATTGGACAGCGTGTGTTTGTCACAAACCCCATTGGACAGAGTGGGTGTAACAAACCCATTGGGCAGCGTGTGCGTGTCACAGACCCCATTGGAAAATGTGTGTGCCACAAAACCCACTGGTCAGCGTGTGTGTCACGAACCCTATTGGAAAGCGTGTGTGTCACAACCCCCATTTGACCCAATGTGTGCGTCACAAACCCCTTTGGACAGCGTGTGTCTCACAAACCCCATTGCATAGTGTGTGTTTCACAGAACCCATTGGACAGCATGCGTGTCACAAACACCATTGGTCAGCATGTGTGTGTCACAATCCCAATTGCAAATTGTGTGTGTCACAAACCCCATTGGACAGCAAGTGTGTCACAATCCCCATTGGACAGCATGTGTGTCAGAAACCCCATTGGACAGTGCGTTTGTCACTAACCCCATTGGACAGCGTGTGTGTGTCGCGATCCCCGTTGGACAGTGTGTGTGTCACAATTACATTGGACAGATTGGGGATCACAAAGCCCCCCTGGACAATGCGTGTGTAACCAAGCCCATTGGACAGCATGCGTGTAACAAACACCATTTGACAGCGTGTGTGTCACAAACAGCATTGACAGTGTGTGTGTCACAAACCCCATTGGACAGCATGTGTGTGTCACAAACCCCATTAGAAAGTGTGTGTTTCACAAAACCCATTGGATAGCGTGTTTATGTCACAAACCCTATTGGACAGTGTGTGTGTCACAAACCCCACTGGACAGCGTGCGTGTCACGAACCCGATTGGACAGCCTGTGTGTCACAGTCCCCATTGGACAGCGTTTGTGTCACAAACCCCGTTGGACAGATTGTGTGTGTCACAAACCCCATTGGACAGCATGTGTGTGTCACAAACCCCATTAGAAAGTGTGTGTTTCACAAAACCCATTGGATAGCGTGTTTATGTCACAAACCCTATTGGACAGTGTGTGTGTCACAAACCCCACTGGACAGCGTGCGTGTCACGAACCCCATTGGACAGCCTGTGTGTCACAGTCCCCATTGGACAGCGTTTGTGTCACAAACCCCCTTGGACAGATTGTGTGTGTCACAAACCCCATTGGACAGCGTGTTTGTGTCACAATCTCCATTGGACAGTGTGTGTGTCACCAATCCCATGAGACAGAGTGTATGTCACAAACCCCTTAGGACAGTGTGTGTTTCACAAATCTCCCTGAACAGTTTGTGTATCACAATCTCCATGGGAAAGCGCCTGTGTGTCACAATCCATATTGCACAGTGTGTGTTCCACAAACCCCATTGGAAAGTGTGTATGTCACAAACCCCACTGGACAGCGTTTGTGTCACAAACACCCATGGACAGTGTGTGTGTCACAATGCCACGTGGACAACGTGTGTGTCACAAACCCCATTGGACAGTGTGGGTGTCACAAACCCCATTGGACAGTGTGTGTGTCACAAACCCCATTAGAAAGTGTGCGTGTCACATACCCCATTGGATAGCGAGTGTGTGTCACAAACCCCCATGGACAGTGTGTATGTCAAAGTCCCCATTGGACAACATCTGTGTCACAAACCCCATTGGACAGCGTGTGTGTCACGAACACCATTGGACAGCGTGTGTGTGTCACAGTCGCCACTGGACAGTGTGTGTGTCACAAAGCCCATGCGACAGAGTTTGTGTCACATACCCCATTGGATAGCGTGTGTGTGTCACAAACCTCATTTGAAAGTGTGCGTGTCACAAACCCCTCTGGACAGTGTGTATGTCACAATTCCCATTGGACAACATCTGTGTCACCAACCCTCTTTGGACAGCGTGTGTGTGTCACAGTCGCCATTGGACAGTGTGTGTGTCACAAACCCCATTGGACAGTGTGTGTGTCACAAACCCCACTGGACAGCGTGTGTGTCACAAACACCCATGGACAGTGTGCGTGTCACAAACCACATGGTACATCGTGTGTGTCACGTATCCCCTTTGGACAGAGTGTGTGTTAGAAACCCCATTGGACATTGTGTTTGTCACAATCCCCATTGGACAGCGCGTGTGTCACAATCCCCATTGGACAGCGTGTTTGTCACAAAAGCTTTTGGACAGTGTGTGTGTCACAAACCCAATTGCACAGTGTGTGTGTCACAATCCCCATTGGACAGCGTGTGTGTCACAAAAGCCATTGGACAGCATGCTTGTCACAAACACCATTGGACAGTGTGTGTGTCACAATCCCCATTCGATAGCGTGTGTGTGTCACAAACACCATTGGACAGTTTGTGTGTCACAAAAGCCGTTGGTTAGTGCGTGTGTCACAAACCACACTTGACAGAGTGTGTGTCACAAACACCCATGGACAGTGTGCGTGTCACAAACCCCATTGTACATCATGCGTGTCACAAACCCCTTTGGACAGTGTGTGTGTCACAAAACCAATTGGACAGTGTGTGTGTCACAATCCCCATTGCACGGCTTGTGTGTCACAAACCGCATTCTACAGCGTGTGTGTGTCACAATCCCCATTGGACAGAGCACGTGTTACAAACCCAATGGGACTTTGTGTGTGTTACAAACCCCACTGGACAGTGTGTGTGTCACAAACCATCCTGGACATCGTGTGTGTCACAATCCCCATTGGACACCGTGTGTGTCACAAAACCATTGGACAGTGTGTATGTCACAATCCCCATTGGACACCGTGTGTGTCACAAAACCCATTGAACAGTGTGTGTGTCACAAACCCCTTTGGACAGTGTGTGTTTCACAAACCCCATTGGACAGTGGGTGTATCACTAACTGCCCTGAACAGTGTGTGTGTGTGTCACAAACCCCATTGGACATGTGTGTGTCACAACCCCCATTTGACCAAGTGTGTGTGTCACAAACCCCATTGTACAGCGTGTGTCTCAGAAACCCCATTGGACAGTGCGTATGTCACAAACCCATTGCACAGCGTATGTGTGTCACAATCCCAATCGCACAGTGTTTGTGTCACATACCCCATTGGACAGCGCGTGAGTCACAATCCCCATTGGACAGTATGTGTGTCAGAAACCCCATTGGACAGTGTGTGTGTCACAAACCCCATTGCACAGCGTGTGTGTCACAAACCCCACTGGACAGCGTGAGTGTCACAAACACCCATGGACAGTGTGCGTGTCACAAACCACATGGTACATCGTGTGTGTCATGTAACCCCTTTGGACAGAGTGTGTGTTAGAAACCCCACTGGACATTATGTGTATCACAATCCCCATTGGACAGCGTGTGTGTCACAATCCCCTTTGGACAGTTTATGTGTCACAAACCACATTCGATAGCATGTGTGTGTCACAATCCCAATTGCACAGTGTGTTTCACAAACCCCATTTGACAGCGTGTGTGTCACAAACACCATTGGACAGTTTGTGTGTCACAAAACCCGTTGGTCAGTGTGTGTGTCACAAACCACACTTGACAGAGTGTGTGTCACAAACACCCATGGACAGTATGCGTATCACAAATCCCATTGTACATCGTGCGTGTCACAAACCTCTTTGGACAGTGTGTGTGTCAAAAACCCCAGTGGACACCGTGTGTGTGTCACAAACACCATTGGACAGTGTGTGTGTCACAAACCCCATTGGACAGTGTGTGTGTCATTAACTGTCCTGGACAGTGTGTGTGTCACAAACCCCTTTGGACAGTGCGTGTGTCACAAACCCCATTGGACAGTGGGCGTGTCACAAACCCCCCTGGACAGTGTGTGTGTGTGTCACAAACCCCATTGGACAGTGTGTGTTTCACAAACCCCAGTGGACAGCGTGTCTGTCAGAAACACCCATAGACAGTGTGCGTGTCACAAACCCCATTGTGCACCGTGTGTGTCACAAACCCCATTGGACAGCGTGTGTGTCACGAACCCCACTGGACAGCGTGTGTGTGTCACAATCCCCATTGGACAGCGTGTGTGTCACAAACCCCATTGGACAGTGTGTGTGTCACAAAACCCACTGGACAGATTGTGTGTCACAAACCCCATTGGACAGTTTGTGTGTCACAAACCCCATTCGACAGCGTGTGTGTGTCACAATCCCAATTGCACAGTGTGTGTCACAAACCCCATTGGAAAGTGTGTGTGTCACAAACGCCATTTGACAGCGTGTGTGTCACAAACACCATTGGACAGTGTGTATGTCACAAACCCCATTGGACAGTCGGTTTTTCACAAACCCCCCTGGACAGTGTGTGTGTGTCACAAAACCCGTTGGACAGTGTGTGTGTCACAAACGCCACTGGACAGAGTGTGTGTCACAAACACCCATGGACACTGTGCGTGTCACAAACCCCATTGTACATCGTGTGTGTCACAAACCCCTTTGGACAGTGTCTGAGTCAAAAACACCAGCATACACCGTGTGTGTATCACAAACCCCATTTGACAGCGTGTGCGTCACAAACACCATTGGACAGGTTCTGTGTGTCACAAACCCCCCTGGTCCGTGTGTGTGTAACAAAGCCCATTGTACAGCGTGTGTTACGAACCCCATTGGACAGTGTGTGTTTTACAAAACCCCCTCGACAGTTTGTGTATCACAGTACCCATGGGACAGCGAGTGTGTGTCACAATCCATATTGCACAGTGTGTGTTTCAGAAACCCCATTGGAAAGTGTGTGTGTCACAAACCCTATTGGATAGCGTTTGTGTGTCACAAACCCTATTGGACAGTGTGTGTGTCATAAACCCCATTAGACAGCGTGTGTGTCACCAATGCCATTGGACAGTGTGTGTGTCACAAACCCCATTGGACAGTGTGGGTGTCACAAACCCCCCTTGACAGTGTGTGTGCCACAAGCCCCCCTGGACAGTGTGTATGTCACAATCCCCATTGGACAACATCTGTCTCACAAACCCCATTGGACAGCGTGTGTGTCACAAACACAATTGGACAGCGTGTGTGTGTCACAGTCGCCATTGGATGTGTGTGTCACAAACGCCATGGGACGTCGTGTGTGTGTCAAAAACCCCCTTTGTCAGTGTGTGTGTCACAAACACCATTGGACAGCGTGTGTGTCAGAAGCCCATTGCACAGAGTGTGTGTGTCACAAACCCCATTGGACAGCGTTTGTGTGTCACTACCCGCCCTGGTCAGTGTGTGTGTCACAAACCCAATTTCACAGTGTGTGTGTCACAAACCCCACAGGACAGCGAGTATGTGTCACAAAACCCACATGACAGCGTGTGTGTATCACAAACCCCCCTGGTCAGTGTGTGTGTCACAAACCCCATTGGAAAGTGTGTGTGTCACAAACCCTATAGGACAGTGTGAGTGTCACAAACCCCACTGGACAGAATGTGTGTCACGAAACCGATTGGACAGCCTGTGTGTGTTACAATCCCCATTGGACCGTGTGTTTGTCACAAACCCCAATGGACAGAGTATGTGTCACAAACCCCATTGGACAGCGTGTGTGTCACAAACCCCATTGCATAGTGTGTGTGTCGCAAACAGCATTGGGCAGCGTGTCTGTTTCACAAACCCCATTTGACAACGTGTGTGAGTCACAATCCCAATTCCACTGTGTGTGTGTAACAAACCCCATTGGAAAGTGTGTGTATCACAAACCCCATTGGACAGTGTGTGTTTCACAAACCCATTTTGATAGTGTGTGTGTCACAAACCCCACTGGACAGAGTGTGTGTCACAAACACCATTGGACAGCGTGTGTGTGTCACAAACCCCATTGGAAAGTGTGTGTGTCACAAACCCTATAGGATAGTGTGTGTGTCACAAACCCCACTGGACAGAGTGTGTGTCACGAACACCATTGGACAGCGTGTGTGTCACTAGACCATTGGACAGAGTATGTGTGTCACAAACCCCGTTGTACAGTGTGTGTGTCACAAACCCCATTGGACAGAGTGTGTGTGACAAAACCCATAGGACAGAGTGTGTTTCACAAAACCAGTTGCCAGAGTGCGTGTGAGATTCGGCATTGGACAGCGTGTGTGTCACAAAACCCATTGGACAGTGTGTTTGTCACAAACCCCATGGGATAGAGTGTGTGTCACAAACAGCATTGGACAGCGTGTGTGTGTGACAAACCCCATTGGACTGCGTGTTTGTCACAATATCCATCTGACAACGTGTGTGTGACAAACCCCATTGGACTGCCTGTTTGTCACAAACCCCATTGGACAGGGTGTGTGTGTCACAAACCCCCCTGGTCAGTGTGTGTGTTCACAAACCCCATTTTTCAGCGTGTGTGTCACAAACATCATTGGACAGAGTGTGTGTCACAAACCACTTTGGACAGCGTGTGTGTGTCACAAACCCCCCTGGTCAGTGTGTGTATCACAAACCCCACTGGACAGCGTGTGTGTCACAAAATCTATTGGACAGCATGTGTGTCACAAACCCCCCTGCTCAGTTTGTGTGTTAACAATTAACATTGGACAGCGTGTGTGTCACAAACATCATTGCACAGTGTGTGTGTAACAAAGCCAATTGGTCAGCGTGTGTGTCACAAACCCCTGTTACAGCGTGTGTGTCACAAACCTCAGTGGACAGCCTGTGTGTGACACAAACCCCCCTGGTCAGTGTGTGTGTCACAATCCCATTGGATAGAGTGTATGTTACATAACCCATTGGACTGCATGCGTGTCACAAACACCACTGGAGAGAGTTTGTGTAACAAACCCAATTGGTCTGCGTGTGTGTCAAAAACCCCATGGGACAGTGTGTGTGTGTCACAAACCCCATTGGAAAGTGTCTGTTTCACAAACCCCATTGGAAAGTGAGCTTATCACAAACCCCATTGGATAGAGTATGTATGTCACGATCCCCAGTGGACAGTGTCTGTTTCACAAAACCCAATGCACAGCGTGTGTGTCAAAAACACCATTGGACAGTGTGTGTGTCACAATCGCCATTGTACAGTGTGTTTGTGACAAACCCCATTGGACAGCGTGTGTGTGTCACAGTCCCCATTGGTCAGCGTGTGTTTCACAATCCCCATTGGACAGCGTGTGTGTCACAAACCCCATTGGACAACCTGTGTGTGTCACAAACCCCCCTGTTCAGTGTGTGTGTCACAAACCCCATTGGACAGCGTGTGTGTGTCACAAACCCCCCTGGACAGTGTGTTTGTCACAAATCCCATTGGACAGCGTGTGTGTCACAAACACCTTTGAAAAGCCTGTGTATGTCATAAACCCCCCTGGTCAGTGTGTGTGTCACAATCCCCATCGGACAGCGTGTGTGTCAGAAACCCCATTGGACAGTGTCTCTGTCACAAGCCCCATTGGATAGCGTGTGTGTGTCAGAAACTGCGTTGGAAAGCGTGTGTGTCACAAAACCCATTAGACTGTGAGTGCTTGTGACAAGCACTTTGGACAGAGTGTGTGTAACAAAAGCTATTGGACAGCATGCGTGTCACAAACACCAATAGAAAGTGTGTGTGTAACAAACCCAATTATTCAGCGTGTGTGTCACAAACCCCATTGGAATGCGAGCGTGTCACAAACCCAATTGGATAGACTGTGTATGTCACAATCCCCATTGGACAGCATCTCTGTCATAAACAACAATGCACAGAATGTGTGTCACAAACACCATTGGATAGAGTATGTGTGTCACAATCCCCATTGGATAGTGTGTGTGTCACAAACCCCACAGGACAGCGTGTGTGTCACGAACCCCATTGGACAGATTGTGTATTTCACAAACCCCATTGGACAGCGTGTGTGTGTCTCAAAACCCCATTGGACAGCGTGTGTGTCACAAGAACCATTTGACAGAGTGTGTGTGTCACAAACCTCATTGGACAGAGTGTGTGTGTCATACACCCAATTGCACAGCATGTGTTTCACAATCCCCACTGGACAGCGTGTGTGTCAGAAACACCATTGGACAGAGTGTGTGTCACAAAACCCACTGGATAGCGTGTGTGTGTCACAAACCTTATTGGACAGTGTGTGTGTCACAAACCCCATTGGAAAGTGTGCGTGTCACAAACCCCATTGGACATCGTGTGTGTGTCACAATCCCCATTGGACAGTGTGTGTGTCACAAAACCCACTGGACAGAGTGTGTGTCACGAACACCATTGGACAGCGTGTGTGTCACTAGACCATTGGACAGAGTATGTGTGTCACAAACCCCGTTGTACAGTGTGTGTGTCACAAACCCCATTGGACAGAGTGTGTGTGACAAAACCCATAGGACAGAGTGTGTTTCACAAAACCAGTTGCCAGAGTGCGTGTGAGATTCGGCATTGGACATCGTGTGTGTCACGAACCCCATTAGACAGATTGTGTGTTTCACAAACCCCATTGTACAGCGTGTGTGTCAGAAGAACATTGGACAGAGTGTGTGTCACAAAACCCATTGGACAGCATGCGTGTCACAAACCCCATTGGATAGCATGTGTATGTAACTAACCCAGTTGGTCGGCGTGTGTGTCACAAACCCCATGGGACAGCGTGTGTGTGTCAAGAACCCCATTGGAAAGTGTGTGTGTCACAAACCCCATTGGAAAGTGACCGTGTCACAAACCCCATTGGACAGCGTCTGTGTCACAAACCCCAATGCACAGCGTGTGTGTCACAAACACCATTGGACAGAGTGTGTGTGTAACAATCCCCATTGGACAGTGTGTGTGTCACAAAAACGATTGTATAGCGTGTGTGTCACAAACCCCAGAGGACAGCGTGTGTGTCAAAAGAACCATTTGACAGACTGTGTGTTTTACAAACGCAATTGGACAGTGTGTGTGTCACAAACCCCATTGGAAAGTACGCGTGTCACAAACACCATTGCACAGTGTGTGTGTCACATATCCCATTGGACAGCGTGTGTGTCACAAACCCTATTGGGCAGCGTGTGTGTCAGAAACCCCATTGAACAGCCTCTGTGTGTCACAAATCCCCTTGGTCTGCGTGTGTGTCACAAACACCATTGGACAGTGTTTGTGTCTCAAACCCCGTTGGACAGCGTGTGAGTCACAAGACCACTGGACAGAGGGTGTGTCACAAAACCCGTTGGATAGCGTGTGTGTGTCAAAAACCCTATTGGACAGTGTGTGTGTCACAAACCCCATTGGAAAGTGTGTGTGTCATAAATCCCATTGGACAGCCTGTATGTGTCACAAACCCCATTTGACAGCGCGTGTGTCACAAACACCATTGGGCAGTTTCTGTACCACAAACCCCATTGGACAGCATGTGTGTGTCACAAACCCTCCTGGTCAGTGTGAGTGTCACAAACCCCATTGGACAGAGTGTGTGTCACAAGACCATTGGACAGATTGTGTGTCACAAAACCCATTGATTATCATGCACGTCACAAACACCATTGGACAGTGTGTGTGTAACAAACAAAATTGGTCTGCGTGTGTGTCATAAAACCCATGAGACAGCGTGTGTGTGTCACAAACCCCATTGGAAAGTGTGTGTGTCACAAACCCCATTGGAAAGTGTGCGTGTCACAAACACCATAGGACATCGTGTGTGTGTCACAATCCCCATTGGACAGTGTGTGTGTCACAAAACGCATTGTATAGTGTGTGTGTCACAAAACCTATTGGACAGTGTGTGTGTCACAAACCCCACTGGACAGCGTGTGTGTCACGAACCCTATTGGACAGATTGTGTGTTTCACAAACCCCATTGGACAGCGTGTGTGTTACAAGAACCATTGGACAGAGTGTGTGTGTCACAAACCCCATGGGACATCGTGTGTGTCACAAGCCCCGTTGGACAGCTTGTGTGTCAGAAACCCCCCTGGTCAGTGTGTTTGTCACAAAACCCATTGGACAGAGTGTGTGTGGTATAAACCCCATTGGACAGCACGTGTGTCACAATCCACATCGGACAGCGTGTGTGTCAGAAACCCCATTTGACAGTGTGTGTCACAAATCCCATTGGACAGCGTGTGTGTCACAAACCCCTTTGGACAGCCTGTGTGTGTCACAAACCCCCTTGGTCAGTGTGTGTGTCAGAAAACCCACTCGACAGCGTGTGTGGCACAAACACCATTGGACAGTCTCTCTGTCACAAACCCCATTGGATAACTTGTGTGTGTCTCAAACCCCTTTTTAAAGTGTGTGTGTCACAAACCCCATAGGACAGCATGAGTTTCACAAACACCATTGGACAGTGTGTGTGTAACAAACCCAACTGGTCTGTGTGTGTTTTTCACAAACCCCATGGGACACCGTGTGTGTGTCCCAAACCCCCCTGTTCAGTGTGTGTGTCAGAAACCCCATTTGACAGCGTTTGTGTCACAAACACCATTGGACAGTTTCTGTGTCACAAACCCCATTGGATAGCGTGTGTGTGTCTCAAACCCCATTGGAATGTGTGTGTGTGTCTCTAACCTTATTGGACAGTGTGTGTGTCACAAACCCCACTGGACAGCGTGTGTGTCACGAACCCCATTGTGTCACGAACCCCATTGGACAGATTGTGTGTTTCACAAACCCCATTGGACAGCGTGTGTGTCACAAGAACCATTGGACGGAGTGTGTGTCTCACAAACCCCATTGGACATCGTGTGTGTCATAATCGCCCTTGGGCAGCGTGTGTGTCACAAACCCCATTGGACAGCGTGTGCGTCACAAACCCTCCTGGACAGTGTGTTTGTCACAAACCCCATTGTAAAGAGTGTGTGTGATATAAACCCCATTGGACAGCATGTGTGTCACAATCCCCATTGGACAGCCTGTGTGTGTCACAAACCCCTCTGGTCAGTGTGTGTGTCAGAAACCCCATTTAAGAGCGTGTGTGTCACAAACATCATTGGACAGTGTCTGTGTCACAAACCCCTTTGGATAGCGTGTGTGTGTCTCAATTCCCTTTGGAAAGTGTGTGTTTCACAAACCCCATTGGACAGCATGTGTGTGTCACAAGCCCACTGGACAGAGTGTGTGTCACAAAACCCATTGGACAGAATGTGTGTCACAAACACCATTGGGCAGTATGTGTGTCACAAACTCAAATGCACAGCGTGTCTGTCAGAAACACCATTGGACAGAGTGTGTGTGTCACAATCCCCATTGGAAAGTGTGTGTGTCACAAAACCGATTGGATAGCGTGTGTGTCTCAAACCACATTAGAATGTTTGTGTTTCACAAACCCCATTGGATAGTGTGTTTGTGTCACAAAACCTATTAGACAGTGTGTGTGTCGCAAACCCCACAGGACAGCGTGTTTGTCACGAACTCCATTGGACAGATTTTGTGTTTCACAAACCCCATTGGACAGCGTGTGTGTCACAAGAACCATTGGACAGAGTTTGCGTGTCACAAACCCCATGGGACAGAGTGTGTGTCTAAAACCCCATTGGACTCTGTGTGTGAGTCACAATACCCATTGGACAGTGTGTGTGTGTCACATACCCCATTGGACAGCATGTGAGTCACAAGAACCATTTGACAGACTGTGTGTGACACAAACCCCATTGGACAGCATGTGCAGCACAACCCCCCCCGGACATTGTGTTTGTCACAAAACTCATTGGACAGAGTGTGTGTGTCATAAACCCCATTGGACAGAGTGTGTGTGTCACAAACACCATTGGACAGTGTGTGTGTCACAAACCCCATTTGACAGCGTGTGTGTCACAAAGACGATTGGACAGTGTGTTTGTCACAAACCCCATTGGATAGCGTGTGTGTGTCACAAACCCTCCTGGTCAGAGTGTGTGTCACAAACCCATTGGACAGCGTGTCTGTCACAAGACCATTGGACAGTGTGTGTGTAACAAACCAATTGGTCAGCGTGTGTGTCAGAAAACCCATGGGACAGCGTTTGTGTGTCATAAACCCCATTGGAAAGTGTGTGTGTCACAAAACCCATTTGAAAGTGTGCGTATCACAAACACCATTGGACATCATGTGTCTGTCACAATCCCCATTGGACAGCGTGTGTGTCACAAACCCCATTTGAAAGTGTGTGTGTCACAAACCCAATTGAATAGCGTGTGTGTGTCACAAACCCTACTGGACAGTGTGTGTGTCACAAACCCCACTGGACAGCGTGTGTATCACGAACCCCATTGGACAGATTGTGTGTTTCACAAACCTCATTGTACAGCGTGTGTGTCACAAGAACCATTGGACAGGGTGTGTGTGTCACAATCCCCATTGGACATCGTCTCTGTCACAAACCCCAATGCACAGCGTGTGTGTCACAAACACCATTGGACAGAGTGTGTGTGTCTCAAACCCTATTGGACAGTGTGTGTGTCAGAAACCCCACTGGACAGCGTGTGTGTCACGAACCCCATTGAACAGATTGTGTGTTTCACAAATCCCATTGGAGAGGGTGTGTGTCACAAGAACCATTGGACAGAGTATGTGTCTCACAAACCCCATTGGACATTGTGTGTGTCACAATCCCCATTGGACAGCGTGTGCGTCACAAACCCTCCTGGACAGTGTGTTTGTAACAAACTCCATTGTACAGAGTGTGAGTGGTATAAAACCCATAGGACAGCATGTGTGTCACAAACCCCATTGGAAAGTGAGCGTGTCAGAAACCCCATCGGACAGTGTGTGTCACAAGTCCCATTGGACAATGTCTGTGTCACAAACCCCATTGGATAGCGTGTGTGTGTCTCAAACCCCATTGGAATGTGTGAGTGTCACAAATCCCATTGGGCAGCGTGTGTGTATCACATGCCCACTGGACAGAGTGTGTGTCACAAAACCCATTGGACAGCTTGTGTGTCACAAACACCATTGGACAGTGTGTGTGTAACTAACCGAATTGGTCGACGTGTGTGTCACAAACCCCATGGGACAGCGTGTGTGTGCAACAACCCCATTGGAGAGTTTGTGTGTCACAAAACCGATTGGATAGCCTGTCTGTCACAAACCACATTAGAAAGTGTGTGTTTCACAAACCCCATTGGATAGCGTGTGTGTGTCACAAGCCCTATTAGACAGTGTGTGTGTCACAAACCCCACAGGACAGGGTGTGTGTCACAAGAACCATTTGACAGACTGTTTGTGACACAAACGTCGTTGGACAGCCTGTGTGTGTCACAATCCCCATTGTACAGCATGTGTGTCACAAACCCCATTGCACAGCGTGTGCGGCACAACCTCCCCTGGACACTGTGTTTGTCACAAACCTCATTGGACAGAGTGTGCGTGTCATAAACCCCATTGGACAGCCTGTGTGTGTCACAAACACCATTGGACAGTGTGCGTGTCACAAACCCCATATCAAAATGTGTGTGTCACGAACCCCATTGGACAGATTGTGTGTTTCACAAACCCCTTTGGACAGCGTGTGTGTCACAAGAACCATTGGACAGAGTGTGAGTGTCACAAACCCCATTGGACATCATGTGTGTCACAATCCCCATTGGAGAGCGTGTTTGTCACAAACCCCATTGGACAGACTGTGTGTGGTCTAAACCCCATTGGACAGCATGTGTGTCACATTCCCCATCGGAAAGCGTGTGTATCAGAAACCCCATTGGACAGTGTGTGTCACAAACCCCAATGGACAGCCTGTGTGTGTCACAAACCACCCTGGTCTTTGTGTGTGTCGGAAATCCGATTTGACAGCGTGTGTGTCACAAACACCATTGGACAGTGTCTGTGTCATAAACCCAATTGGATAACGTGTGTGTGTCACAAACCCCATTGGGAAGTGTATGTCACACACCCCATTGGACAACGTGTGTGTGTCACAAAACCCATTGGAAAGTGAGCGTGTCACAAACCCCATTGGACAGCCTCTCTGTCACAAACCCCAATGCACAGCGTGTGTGTCACGAACACCATTGGAAAGAGTGTGTGTGTCACAATCCCAATTGGACAGTGTTTGTGTCACAAAACCGATTGGATAGCTTGTGTGTCACAAACCCCATTGGACAGATTGTGTGTTTCACAAACCCCATTGGACAGCTTGTGTGCCACAAGAACCATTGGACAGAGTGTGCGTTTCACAAACCCCATGGGACAGCGTGTATGTCTTAAACCCCATTGGAGAGCTGTGTGTGTCGCAATACCAATTGGACAGTGTGTGTGTGTCACAAACCCTATTGGAGACCGTGTCTGTCACAAACGTGAAAGGACAGAGTGTGTGTGTGAAAAAAACCATTGGACAGTGTCTGTGTCACAATCGCCATTGTACAGTGTTTTTGTGACAAACCCCATTAGACAGCGTGTGCTTCACAAACCCCCCTGGACAGTGTGTTTGTCACAAACCACATTGGACAGAGTGTGTGTGTCATAAACACCATTGAACAGTGTGTGTGTGTCACAAACCCCCCTGGTCACTGTGTGTGTCACAAACACCATTTGACAGCGTGTGTGTCACAAACACCATTGGACAGTGTGTGTGTCACAAACCTCATTTGACAGTGTGTGTGCGTCCCAAACCCTCCTGGACAGTGTGTGTGTCACAAACTCCATTGGACAGCGTGTGTGTCACAAGACCATTTGACAGAGTGTGTGTCACAAAACCCTTTGGACAGCATGCGTGTCACAAACACCATTGGGCAGTGTGTGTAACAAACCAAATTGGTCAGCGTGTGTGTCATAAAACCCATGGGACAGCGTGTGTGTGTCAAAAACCCCATTGGAAAGTGTGTGTGTCACAAACCCCACTGGAAAGTGTGCGTGTCACAAACCCCATTGGACATCGTATGTGTGTCACAAACCCCATTCAATGAGTGTGTGTTACAAACCCCATTGGATAGTGTGTGTGTCACAAACCTTATTGGACAGTGTGTGTGTCACAAACCCCACTGGACAGCGTGTGTGTCACGAACCCCATTGGACAGATTGTGTGTTTCACAAACCCCATTGGACAGCGTGTCTGTCACAAAAACCATTGGACAGAGTGTGTGTGTCACAAACCCCATTGGACATTGTGTGTGTCACAATCCGCATTGGACAGAGTGTGTGTGGTATATACCCCATTGGACAGCATGTGTGTCACAAATCCCATTGGACAATGTGTGTGTCACAAACTCCTTTGGACAGCCTGTGTGTGTCAAAAACCCCCCTGGTTAGTGTGTGTGTCAGAAACCCCATTTGACAGCGTGTGTGTCACAAACACCATTGGACAGTGTCTCTGTCACAAACCCCATTGGTTAGCGTGTGTGTGTCACAAACCCCTTTGGAAAGTGTGTGTGTCACAAACCCCATTGGACAGCGTGTGTGTGTCACAAGCCCACTGGACAGAGTGTGTGTCACTAAACCCATTGGACAGCATGCGCGTCACAAACAACACTGGGCAGTGTGGGTGTAACTAACCCAATTGGTCTGCATGTGTGTCACAAACCCCATGGGACAGCGTGTGTGTCACAAGACCCATTGGACAGAGTGTGTGTGTCACAAACCCCATTGGACAGCGTGTGTGTCTTAAACCGCATTAGACAGCATGTGTGAGTCACAATCCCCTTTGGACAGTGTGTGTGTCACAAACCCCACTGGAAAATGTGCGTGTCACAAACAGCATTGGATAGCGTGTGTATGTCAAAATCCCCATTGAACAGCGTCTGTGTCACAAACACCATGGGCAGCTTGTGTATGTCACAATCCCCAATGGTCAGCATCTGTGTCAAAAACTACAATGCACAGTGTGTGTGTCACAAACACCATTGGACAGAGTGTGTGTTTGCAAATCCCCATTGGCCAGTGTGTGTGTCACAAACCCTATTGGAAAGTGTGTGTGTCACAAACCACACTGGATAGCGTCTCTGTCATAAACCCCAGTGGTCAGCGTGTGTGTCACAAACCCCATTGGAAAGTGTGTGTGTCTCGAACCCCATTGGACAGCATATGTGTGTCACAAACCCCATTGGAAAGTGTGAGTGTCTCAAACCCCATTGGAAAATGTGTGTGTCACAATCCCCATTGGACAGTGGGTGTGTCACAAACCCCATTGGAAAGTGTGTGTGTCACAAACCTTATTGGATAGTGTGTGTGTCACAAACCCCACTGGACAGCGTGTGTGTCACGAACCCCATTGGACAGATTGTGTGTTTCACAAACCCCATTGGACAGCGTGTCTGTCACAAAAACCATTGGACAGAGTGTGTGTGTCACAAACCCCATTGGACATTGTGTGTGTCACAATCCGCATTGGACAGAGTGTGTGTGGTATATACCCCATTGGACAGCATGTGTGTCACAAATCCCATTGGACAATGTGTGTGTCACAAACTCCTTTGGACAGCCTGTGTGTGTCAAAACCCCCCCTGGTTAGTGTGTGTGTCAGAAACCCCATTTGACAGCGTGTGTGTCACAAACACCATTGGACAGTGTCTCTGTCACAAACCCCATTGGTTAGCGTGTGTGTGTCACAAACCCCTTTGGAAAGTGTGTGTGTCACAAACCCCATTGGACAGCGTGTGTGTGTCACAAGCCCACTGGACAGAGTGTGTGTCACTAAACCCATTGGACAGCATGCGCGTCACAAACAACATTGGGCAATGTGGGTGTAACTAACCCAATTGGTCTGCGTGTGTGTCACAAACCCCATGGGACAGCGTGTGTGTCACAAGACCCATTGGACAGAGTGTGTGTGTCACAAACCCAATTGGACAGCGTGTGTGTCTTAAACCGCATTAGACTGCATGTGTGAGTCACAATCCCCTTTGGACAGTGTGTGTGTCACAAACCCCACTGGAAAATGTGCGTGTCACAAACACCATGGGCAGCTTGTGTATGTCACAATCCCCAATGGTCAGCATCTGTGTCAAAAACTACAATTCACAGTGTGTGTGTCACAAACACCATTGGACAGAGTGTGTGTTTGCAAATCCCCATTGGCCAGTGTGTGTGTCACAAACCCTATTGGAAAGTGTGTGTGTCACAAACCACACTGGATAGCGTCTCTGTCATAAACCCCAGTGGTCAGCGTGTGTGTCACAAACCCCATTGGAAAATGTGTGTGTCTCGAACCCCACTGGACAGCATATGTGTGTCACAAACCCCATTGGAAAGTGTGAGTGTCTCAAACCCCATTGGAAAATGTGTGTGTCACAATCCCCATTGGACAGTGGGTGTGTCACAAACCCCATTGGAAAGTGTGTGTGTCACAATCCCCATTGGACAGTATGTGTGTGTCACAAACCCCATTGGATAGCGTGTGAGTGTCACAGACCCCATTAGAAAGTGTGCATATCACAAACCCCTTTGGATAGCGTGTGTGTGTCACAAACCCCATTTGAAGGTGTGTGTGTCACAAACCCCATTGGATAGCATGTGTGTGTCACAAACCCTATTGGACAGTGTCTGTGTCACAAACCCCACGGGACAGCCTGTGTGTCACAAAATCCATTGGACAGCATATGTGTCACAAACCCCTTTGGACAGTGTGTGTGTCACAAACACTATTGGAGAGCGTGTGTGTCACAAGCTCATTGGACAGAGTGTGTGTGTCACAAAACCTATTGGACTGCATGTGTGTCACGAACCACTATGGACTGCGTGTGTCTCACAAGCACCATTGGACAGAGTGTGTGTGTCTCAAACCCGTTGGAATGTGTATGTGTCACAAACCCCATTGGGTAACGAGTGTGTGTCACAAACGCTATTGGACAGTGTGTGTGTCACAAACACCACTGGACAGAGTGTGTGTCACGAACCACATTGGACAGCATCTGTGTGTCACAATCCCCATTGGACAGCGTGTGTGTCACAAACCCCATTGGACAGTGTGTGTGTCACAAACCACACTGGACAGAGTGTGTGTCTACGAACCCCACTAAACAGCGTGTGTGTCACAAGCCCATTGGACAGAGTGTTTGTTTCACAAACCCCATTGTACAGCCTGTTTGTCACAATCCCCATTGGACAGCGTGTATGTCACAATCCCCATTGGACAGCGTGTGTGTCACAAGACCCATTGGACAGATCATGTGTGTCACAAACCCCATTGGACAGCGTGTTTGTCACAATCCCCATTGGACTGATTGTGTGTGTCACAAACCCCATTGGACAGCGTGTGTGTAATAAACCCCATTGGACAGCGTGTGTGTGTCACAATCCCCATTGGACAGTGTTTGTTTGTCACAAACCCTATAAGACTGTGTATATGTCACAAAACCCATTGGATAGCGTGTGTGTGTCATAAACACAATTGGACAGTGTGTGTGTCACAATCACCATTCGACATCGTGTTTGTCACAATCCCCATTGGACATTGTTTGTGTCACAAACACCATTGTACAGCATGTGAGTCACAAACACCTTTGGATATCGTGTGCGTGTAACAATCCCCATTGGCCAGTGAGTGTGTCACAAAACCCATTGTATAGCGTGTGTGTTACAAACCCCATTAGAAAGTGTGTGTGTCACAAACCCTGCTGGACAGTGTGTGTGTCACAAACCCCACTCGACAGAGTGTGTGTTACCAACCCAATTGGAAAGTGTGTGTGTGTCACAATCCTCATTGCACAGTGTGTGTGTCACAAACCCCATTTGAAAGCGTGTGTGTGACAAACGCCATTGGACAGTGTGTGTGTGCTACAAAACACATTGGACAGTGTGTGTGTCACAATCCCCATTGTACAGTGTTTTTGTGACAAAACCCATTGGACAGCATGTGTGTGTCACAACCCCCTTTGGACAGCGTGTGTTTCAGAAACCCCATTGGACAGCGTATGCGTCACAAATCCCCCTGAACAGTGTGTGTGTCACAAACCCTATTGGACAATGTGTGTCACAAATCCTTTTGGACAGCGTGTGTGTCACAAACCCCATTGGACAGCCTGTGTGTGTAACAAACCCGCCTGTTCAGTGAGTTTGTCAAAAACCCCATTTGACAGCGTGTGTCACAAACACCATTGGACAGTGTGTGTGTAACAAACCCAGTTGGTCAGCGTGCGTGTCACAAAACCTATGGAACAGCGTGTGTGTCACAAACCCCATAGGAAGGTGTGTGTGTCACAAACCCCATTGCAAAGTGTGCGTGTCACAAACCACATTGGATAGGGTGTGTATGTCACAATCCCCATTGGACAGCGTCTGTGTCAGAAACCCCATGGGCAGCGTGTGTATGTCACAATCCCCATTGGACAGCATCTGTGTCACAAACTCAAATGCACAGCGTGTGTGTCACAAACACCATTGGACAGAGTGTGTGTGTAACAATCCCCATTGGACAGTGTGTGTGTCACAAACCCCATTGGAAAGCATCCATGTCACAAACACCATTGGAGAGCATGTGTGTCACAATCCCAATTGGACAGTGTGAGTTTTACAAACAGCATTGGACAGCGCGTGTGTCTCAATCCCCATTGGACAGCGTGAGTTTTACAAACAGCACTGGACAGCGTGTGTGTGTCACTATCCCCATTGTATAGCGTGTGTCACAAATCCCCCTGAACAGTGTGTGTGTCACAAACCCTATTGGACAATGTGTGTCACAAATCCCTTTGGACAGTGTGTGTGTCACAAACCCCATTGGAAAGTGTGTGTGTCACAAACCCCATTGGATAGCGTGTGTGTATCAAAAACCTTATTGGAAAGTGTGTATGTCACAATCCCCATTGGACAGCGTATGTGTCACAAACCCCATTGGACATCGTGTGTGTGTCACTATCCCCATTGTATAGCGTGTGTGTCACAAACCCCATTAGAAAGTGTGTTTGTTACAAACCCCATTGGATAGCGTGTGTGTGTCACAAACCCTATTGGACAGTGTCAGTGTCACAAACCCCACTGGACAGAGTGTGTGTCACGAACCCCATTGGACAGTGTCTATGTGACACAATCCCCATTGGACAGCGTGTGTGTCACAAACCCCATTGGACAGAGTGTGTGTGAGAAACCCCATTGGACAGTGTGTGTGTCACAATCCCCATTGGTGAGCGTGTGTGTCACAAATCCTATAGGACAGAGTGTGTGTGTGTCACATACCCCATTTGACAGCGTGTGTGTGTCACAGGCCCCTTGGACAGTGTCTGTGGCAAAAACCCCATTGGAGACAGTGGGTGTCACAAACACAATTTTACAGCGTGTATCACAAACCCCATTGGACAGTGGGTGTGTCACAAACCCCATTGGACAGCGTGACTGTGTCACAATCCCCGTTGGAATGAATGTGTGTGACAAACCCCACTGGACAGTGTGTGTGTCACAATCCCCTTTGGACATTGTGTGTTTCACAAACACCATTGCGCAGTGTATGTGTGTCCACAAACCCCATTGGACAGAGTGTGTGCCACAAACCCCATTGGACAGTGTGTGTGTCACAAACCCCATTGGAAAGCATCCATGTCACAAACACCATTGGAGAGCATGTGTGTCACAATCCCAATTGGACAGTGTGAGTTTTACAAACAGCATTGGACAGCGCGTGTGTCTCAATCCCCATTGGACAGCGTGAGTTTTACAAACAGCACTGGACAGCGTGTGTGTGTCACAATCCCCACTGGACAGCGTGTGTGTCACGAACCCCATTGGACAACGTGTGTGTCACAAGTACCATTGGACACAGTGTGTGTATCACTAACCCCATTGAACAGTGTGTATGTCACAAAACCCTTTGGATAGCGTGCATGTGTCACAAACCCCTTTAGAAAGTGTGCGTGTCACAAACCCCATTGGAGAGCGTGTATGTGTCACAGAACCTATTGGACAGCGTGTGTGTCAAGAACCCCATTGGACAGCGTGTGTGTCACAAGACCCATTGGATTGAGTGTGTGTGTCACAAATCCTATTGGACAGCGTGTGTGTCACAATACCCATTGGACAGTCTTTGTGTCAAAATCCCCATTGGACAGATTGTGTGTGTCACAAAACCCATTGGACAGCGTGTGTGTCATAAACCCCATTGGACAGCGTGTGTGTCACAAACACCATCGGACAGTGTGTGTGTGTCACAAACCCTACAGGACAGTGTATGTGTCACAAAACCCATTGGATAGCGTGTGTGTGTCACAAACCCCATTGGAAAGTGTGTGTGTCAAAACCCCATTGGACAGTGCGTGTGTGTCACAAACCCCGTTGGACAGTGAGCTTGTCACAAATCCAACTGGCTAGAGTCAGGCTCACAAACCCCCAAGGACAGTGCATGTGTCACAAAAGCCATTGGACAGCATGCGTGTCACAAACACCATTGGACAGCGAGTGTGTGTCACAATCCTCATTGCACAGTGTGTGTGTCACAAACCCCATTGGACAGCGTGTGTGTCTCAATCCCCATTCGACAGTGTGTCTGTGTCACAAACCCCATTGCACAGTGTGTATGTCACAAACCCCATTGGACAGCGTATGCGTTCACAAACCCCCCTGGACAGCCTGATTGTAACAAATCCCTTTGGAAAAAGTGTGTGTGTCATAAACCCCATTGGACAGCATGTGTGTCACAATCGCCAGTGGACAGCTTGTGTGTCAGAAACCCCGTTGGACATTGTGTGTCACAAATCCCTTTGGACAGCGTGTGTGTCACAAACCACATTGGACAGCCTGTGTGTGTCACAAACCCCCCTGGTCAGTCTGTGTGTCACAAACCCCATGGTACAGCGAGTGTGTGTCACAAACCATATTGGAAAGTGTGTGTTTCACAAACCCCATTGGATAGCGTGTGTGTGTCACAAACCCCATGAGAAAGTGTGTGTGTCACGAACCCCATTGGACAGAGTGTTTGTCACAACCCCCATTGGACATCGTCTGTGTCACAAACCACATTGGACAGCATGTGTGTCACAAACACCATTGGACACTGTGTGTGTCACAAGTAGCATTGGACAGAGTTTGTATGTTAGAAACCCCATTGGACAGTGGGTGTGTCACAATCCCTATTGGACAGCGTTTGTGTCACAAACCCCATTGGACAGATTGTGTGTGTCACAAACCCGATTGGACAGCGAGTGTGTCACAAAAACCATTGGACAGATTGTGTGTGTCACAAACCCCATTGTACAGCGTGTGTTTCACAAACTCCATTGGACAGCGTGTCTGTGTCACAATCACCATTGGACAGCGTCTGTATCACAAACCCCATTGGACAGCAAGTGTGTAACAAACACCATTGTACATCGTGTGTGTGTCACAATCCCCATTAGACAGTGTGTGTGTCACAAAACCTTTTGTATAGCGTGTGTGTCACAAACCCCATTAGAAAGTGTGTGTGTCACAAACACCATTGGATATCGTGTGTGTGCCACAAACCCTATTGGACAGTGTGTGTTTTTCCACAAACCCCATTGGACAGAGTGTGTGTCACAAACCATCATGGACATTGTGTAAGTCACAATCCCCATTGGCGAGCATGTCTGTCACAAACCCCGTTGGAGAGTGTGTGTGTCACAAACCCTCCTGGACAGTGTGTGTTTCACAATCCCCATTGGACAGCGTGTGTGTCACAAATCCTATTGGACAGAGTGTGTGTGTCACATAGCAAATTTGATATTGTGTGTGTGTCACAGTCCCCTTTGGACAGTGTCTGTGGCAATAACCCCATTCGAGAGAGTGGGTGTCACAAACATAATTTGGCAGCGTGTGTATCACAAACTCCATTGGACAGGTTGAGTGTGTGTCAAACCCCATTGGACTATGTGTGTGTCACAAGCCCCATTGGACAGTGGGTGTGTCACAAACCCCATTGGACAGCGTGTGTGTGCCACAATCCATGTAGGACAGAGTGTGTGTCAAACCCCACTGGGCAGCTTGTGTGTTACAATCCCCATTGGACAGCGTGTGTGTCACAAACACCATTGGACAGTGTGTGTTTGTCCACAAACCCCATTGGACAGAGTGTGTGCCACAAACGCCATTGGACAGCCTGTGCATCACAAACAGCATTGGACAGCGTGTGTGTGTCGCAATCTCCATTGGACAGCGTGTGTGTCACAAACCCCATTGGGCAATGTGTTTTTCAAAAACCCCAATGGACATCGTGTGTGTGTCACAATCCCCATTGTTCACTGTGTGTCTCACAAAACCGATTGTATGGCGTGTGTGTCACAAGTACCATTGGACAGAGTGTGTTTATCACAAACCCATTTGGACAGCCTGAGTGTCATGAACCCCATTGGACATCGTGTGTGTCACAAGTATCATTGGACACAGAGTGTGTATAATAAACCCCATTGGACAGTGTGTGTGTCACAAAACCCTTTGGATAGAGTGTTTGTGTCACAAACCCCTTTACAATGTGTGCGTGTCACGAACCCCATTGGACAGCGTGTGTGTCACAAGACCCATTGGAAAGATTGTGTGTTTCACAAACCCCATTGGACAGCGTGTGTGTCAAAATAATCATTGGACAGCGTGTGTGTCTTAATCCCCATTGGACAGCGTGTGTGTCTCAATCCCCATTGGACAGATTGTGCGTGTCACAATCCCCATTGGACAGCGTGTGTTTCATAAACCCCATTAGACAGTGTGTGTGTGTCACAATCATCATTGGACAGTGTGTGTGTCACAAAACCCTTTGGAAATTGTGCATGTCACAAACCCTTTGGATAGCGTGCGTCTGTCACAAACCCTATTGGACAGTGTGTGTGTCACAAACTCCACTCGACAGCGTGTGTATCACGAAACCCATTGGACAGCCTGTGTTTCAGAAGTACCATTGGACAGAGTGTGTGAGTCACAAACCCCTTTGGACAGTGTATGTGTCACAATCCCCATTGTATAGCGTTTGTTTCACAAATCCCATTGGACAGATTGTGTGTGTCACAAAACCCATTTGACAGCGAGTGTGTCACAAAACCCATTGGACAGATTGTGTGTGTCACAAACCCCATTGGACAGCGTGTGTTTCACTAACCCCATTGGACAGCGTGTGTGTGTCACAATCCCCATTGGACAGCGTGTGTGTCACAAGACCCATTGGACAGAGCCTGCGTGTCACAAACCCCATTGGACAGCGTGTGTGTCACAAACCCCATTGGACAGATTGTGTGTGTCATAAACCCCATTACACAGTGTGTGTATGTCACAAACCCCATTGGACAGTGTGTGTGTGTCACAAACCCCATAGGACAGTGTATGTGTCACAAAACTCATTTGATAGCGTATGTGTGTCACAAAAAACTATTGGACAGTGTGTGTGTCACAAACGCCATTGGGCAGCGTGTTTGTCACAGTCCCCATTGGACATCCTCTGTGTCACAAAACCCATTGGACAGCATGTGTGTCACAAACACCATTGGACAGTGTGTGTGTCACAAAACCCTTTGGAAATTGTGCATGTCACAAACCCCGTTGGATAGCGTGTGTATGTCACAATCCCCATTGGACAGCGTCTGTGTCACAAACCCCATTGGACAGCATGTGTGCCACAAACACTATTGGACAGTGTGTGTGTCACAAAACCCTTTGGAAATTGTGCATGTCACAAACCCCTTTGGATAGCGTGCGTGTGTCACAAACCCTATTGGACAGAATGTGTGTCACAAACTCCACTCGACAGCGTGTGTATCACGAAACCCATTGGACAGCCTGTGTGTCACAAGTACCATTGGACAGAGGGTGTGTGTCACAAACCCCATTGGACAGTGTGTGTGTCACAATTCCCATTGGATAGTGTTTGTGTCACAAATCCCATTGGACAGATTGTGTGTGTCACAAAACCTATTGGACAGAGTGTGTTTCAAAAACCCCATTGGACATCGTATGTGTGTCACAATCCCCATTGTTCACTGTGTGTCTCACAAAACCGATTGTATGGCGTGTGTGTCACAAGTACCATTGGACAGAGTGTGTTTATCACAAACCCCATTGGACAGCCTGAGTGTCACGAACCCCATTGGACATCGTGTGTGTCACAAGTACCATTGGTCACAGAGTGTGTATAATAAATCCCATTGGACAGTGTGTGTGTCACAAAACCCTTTGGATAGAGTGTTTGTGTCACAAACCCCTTTAGAATGTGTGCGTGTCACGAACCCCATTGGACAGCGTGTGTGTCACAAGACCCATTGGAAAGATTGTGTGTTTCACAAACCCCATTGGACAGCGTGTGTGTCAAAATAATCATTGGACAGCGTGTGTGTCATAATCCCCGTTAGACAGCGTGTGTGTCTCAATCCCCATTGGACAGAGTGTGCGTGTCACAATCCCCATTGGACAGCGTGTGTTTCATAAACCCCATTAGACAATGTGTGTGTGTCACAATCATCATTGGACAGTGTGTGTGTCACAAAACCCTTTGGAAATTGTGCATGTCACAAACCCCGTTGGATAGCGTGTGTATGTCACAATCCCCATTGGACAGCGTCTGTGTCACAAACCCCATTGGACAGCATGTGTGCCACAAACACCATTGGACAGTGTGTGTGTCACAAAACCCTTTGGAAATTGTGCATGTCACAAACCCCTTTGGATAGCGTGCGTCTGTCACAAACCCTATTGGACAGTGTGTGTGTCACAAACTCGACTCGACAGCGTATGTATCACGAAACCCATTGGACAGCCTGTGTGTCACAAGTACCATTGGACAGAGGGTGTGTGTCACAAACCCCATTGGACAGTGTGTGTGTCACAATCCCCAATGCATAGTGTTTGTGTCACAAATCCCATTGGACAGATTGTGTGTGTCACAAACCCCATTGGACAGGGAGTGTGTCACAAACCCCATTGGACAGAGTGTGTTTCATAATCCCCATTGGACAGCGTGTGTGTGTCACAATCCCCATTGGACAGCGTCTGTGTCACAAACCCCATGGTCAGCGTGTGTATGTCGCAATCCCCATTGGACAGTGTCTGTGTCACAAACCCCACTGCACAGCGTGTGTGTCACAAACACCATTGCACATCGTGTGTGTGTCACAATCCCCATTAGACAGTGTGTGTGTCACAAAACCTTTTGTATAGCGTGTGTGTCACAAACCCCATTAGATAGTGTGTGTGTCACAAACACCATTGGATATCGTGTGTGTGTCACAAAGCCTATTGGACAGTGTGTGTTTTTCCACAAACCCCATTGGACAGAGTGTGTGTCACAAACCGTCATGGACATTGTGTATGTCACAATCCCCATTGGCGAGCGTGTGTGTCACAAACCCCGTTGGAGAGTGTGTGTGTCACAAACCCTCCTGGACAGTGTGTGTTTCACAATCCCCATTGGACAGAGTGTGTGTCACAAATCCTATTGGACAGAATGTGTGTGTCACATACCAAATTTGATATTGTGTGTGTGTCACAGTCCCCTTTGGACAGTGTCTGTGGCAAAAACCCCATTCGAGAGAGTGGGTGTCACAAACATAATTTGGCAACGTGTGTATCACAAACTCCATTGGACAGGTTGAGTGTGTGTCAAACCCCATTGGACTATGTGTGTGTCACAAGCCCCATTGGACAGTGGGTGTGTCACAAACCCCATTGGACAGCGTGTGTGTGCCACAATCCACGTAGGACAGAGTGTGTGTCAAACCCCACTGGGCAGCTTGTGTGTTACAATCCCCATTGGACAGCGTGTGTGTCACAAACACCATTGGACAGTGTGTGTTTGTCCACAAACCCCATTGGACAGAGTGTGTGCCACAAACGCCATTGGACAGCCTGTGTGTCACAAACAGCATTGGACAGTGTGTGTGTGTCGCAATGTCCATTGGACAGCCTGTGTGTCACAAACCCCATTGGACAGCATCCGTGTCACAAACACCATTGGACAGCGTGTGTGTCATAATCCCCATTGGACAGCGTGTGTGTTACAAACAGCATTGGACAGCGTGTGTGTGTCGCAATCTCCATTGGACAGCGTGTGTGTCACAAACCCCATTGGGCTATGTGTTTTTCAAAAACCCCATTGGACATCGTGTGTGTGTCACAATCCCCATTGTTCACTGTGTGTCTCACAAAACCGATTGTATGGCGTGTGTGTCACAAGTACCATTGGACAGAGTGTGTTTATCACAAACCCCATTGGACAGCCTGAGTGTCACGAACCCCATTGGACATCGTGTGTGTCACAAGTACCATTGGACACAGAGTGTGTATAATAAATCCCATTGGACAGTGTGTGTGTCACAAAACCCTTTGGATAGAGTGTTTGTGTCACAAACCCCTTTAGAATGTGTGCGTGTCACGAACCCCATTGGACAGCGTGTGTGTCACAAGACCCATTGGACAGAGTGTGCGTGTCACAATCCCCATTGGACAGCGTGTGTGTCAAAATAATCATTGGACAGCGTGTGTGTCATAATCCCCGTTGGACAGCGTGTGTGTCTCAATCCCCATTGGACAGAGTGTGCGTGTCAGAATCCCCATTGGACAGCGTGTGTTTCATAAACCCCATTAGACAGTGTGTGTGTGTCACAATCATCATTGGACAGTGTGTGTGTCACAAAACCCTTTGGAAATTGTGCATGTCACAAACCCCTTTGGATAGCGTGTGTGAGTCACAAACCCTATTGGACAGTCTGTGAGTCACAAACTCCACTCGACAGCGTGTGTATCACAAAACCCATTGGACAGCCTGTGTGTCAGAAGTACCATTGGACAGAGTGTGTGAGTCACAAAACCCTTTGGACAGTGTGTGTGTCACAATCCCCATTGTATAGCGTTTGTGTCACAAATCCCATTGGACAGATTGTGTGTGTCAAAAAACCCATTTGACAGTGAGTGTGTCACAAAAGCCATTGGACAGATTGTGGGTGTCACAAACCCCATTGGACAGCGTGTGTTTCACAAACCCCATTGGACAGCGTGTGTGTGTCACAATCCCCATTGGACAGCGTCTGTATCACAAACCCCATTGGACAGGGAGTGTGTCACAAACACCATTGGACATCGTGTGTGTGTCACAATCCCCATTAGACAGTGTGTGTGTCACAATCCCTATTGGTCAGCGTGTGTGTCACAAGACCCATTGGACAGAGCCTGCATGTCACAAACCCCATTGGACAGCGTGTGTGTCACAAACCCCATTGGACAGATTGTGTGTGTCATAAACCCCATTAGACAGTGTGTGTATGTCACAATCTCCATTGGACAGTGTGTGTGTGTCACAAACCCCATAGAATAGTGTATGTGTCACAAAACTCATTTGATAGCGTATGTGTGTCACAAAAACTATTGGACAGTGTGTGTGTCACAAACGCCATTGGGCAGCGTGTTTGTCACAGTCCCCATTGGACATCGTCTCTGTCACAAACCCCATTGGGCAGCATGTGTGTCACAAACACCATTGGAAAGTGTGTGTGTCACAAAACCCTTTGGAAATTGTGCATGTCACAAACCCCGTTGGATAGCGTGTGTATGTCACAATCCCCATTGGACAGCGTCTGTGTCACAAACCCCATTGGACAGCATGTGTGCCACAAACACCATTGGACAGTGTGTGTGTCACAAAACCCTTTGGAAATTGTGCATGTCACAAACCCCTTTGGATAGCGTGCGTGTGTCACAAACTCTATTGGACAGAGTGTGTGTGACAAACTCCACTCGACAGCGTATGTATCACGAAACCCATTGGACAGCCTGTGTGTCACAAGTACCATTGGACAGAGGGTGTGTGTCACAAACCCCATTGGACAGTGTGTGTGTCACAATCCCCATTGGATAGTGTTTGTGTCACAAATCCCATTGGACAGATTGTGTGTGTCACAAACCCCATTGGACAGAGTGTGTTTCATAAACCCCATTGGACAGCATGTGTGTGTCACAATCCCCATTGGACAGCGTCTGTGTCACAAACCCCATTGGACAGCATGTGTGTCACAAACACCATTGGAGAGTGTGTGTTTTTCACAAAACCCACTGGACAGTGTGTGTGTCACAAAAGCCATTGGATAGTGACTGTGTGTCACAAACACCGTTGGACAGCGTGTGTGTGTCACAAACCTCATTAGACAGTGTGTGTAAGAAACCCAATTGGTCAGCGTGTGTGTCACAAACCCCATGGGACAGCATGTGTGTATCACAAACCTCTTTAGAAAGTGTGCGTGTCACAAAACCCACTGGATAGCGTGTGTGTGTCACAAACCTTATTGGACAGTGTGTGTGTCACAAACCCCACTCGGCAGCGTGTGTGTCACGAACCCCATTTGACAGCGTGAGTGTCACAAGACCCATTGGACAGAGTGTGTGTGTCACAAACCCCATTGGACAGCGTGTGTGTCACAAACCCCTTTGGACCGTTTGTGTGTCACAAACCCCATTGGACAGCGTGTGTGTGTCACAATCCCCATTGGACAGCGTGCATGTCACAAGACCCATTGGACAGAGTGTATGTGTTAAAATACCCATTGGACAGCGTCTGTGTCACAATCCCCATTGGACAGACTGTGTGTCTCTCAAACCCTTTGTATACCGTGTGTGTCACAAACCCCATTAGACAGTGTGAGTGTCACAAACCCCTTTGGATAGCGTGTGTGTGTCACAAACCTCCTGGTCAGTGTGTGTGTCACAAACCCCATTGGACAGTGTGTGCGTCACAAACCCCCCTGGACAGTGTGTCTGTCACAAACCCCATTGGACAGAGTGTGTGTGTCATAAACCCCATTGGACAGCATGTGTGTCACAATCCCCATTGGACAGCGTGTGTGTCAGAAATCCCATTGGACACTGTGTGTAAAAAATCCCATTGGACAGCGTGTGTGTCACAAACCCCATTGGAAAGCCTGTGTGTGTCACAAACCCCCCAGGTCAGCGTGTGTGTCAGAAACCCCATTTGACAGAGTGTGTGTCACAAACACCATTGGACAGTGTGTGTTTCACAAACCCCATTGGACAGCGTGTGTGTGTCACAAACCTCCTGGTCAGTGTGTGTGTCACAAACCCCATTGGACAGCATGTGTGTCACAAGCCAAATGGACAGAGTGTGTGTCACAAAACCCATTGGACAGCATGTGTTTCACAAACCCCATGGGACAGCGTGTGTGTGTCACAAACCCCATTGGAAAGTGTGTGTGTCACAAGCCCTATTGGAAAGTGTGCGTGTCACAAACCCCATTGTATAGTGTGTGTATGTCACAATCCCCATTGGACAGCGTCTGTGTCACAAACCCCGTGGGACAGAGTTTGTGTGTCAGAAACCCCACTACACATTGTGTGTGTCACAAAACCCATTGGACAGCGTCTGTGTCACAAACCCCATGGGACAGCGTGTGTATGTCACAAACCCCAATGGACAACCTGTGTGTGTCAGAAACCCCCCAGGTCAGTGTGTGTGTCACAAACCACATTTGACAGCGCGTCTGTCACATACACCATTGGACAGTGTGTGTGTCACAAACCCCGTTGGACAGCATGTGTTTCACACGCCCAATGGACAGAGTGTGTGTACAAAACCCATTGGACAGTGTATGTGTGTCACAAACCCCATTGGACAACGTGTGTGTCACAAACCCCATTGGATAGCGATTGTGTCACAAACACTATTGGAGAGCTTGTGTGTTACAAGACCCTTTGGACAGAGTGTGTGTGTCACAAACCCCATTGGATAGTGTTTGTGTGTCACAAACCCCATGGGACAGCGTGTGTGTGAAACTAAACCCACTGGACAGCGTGTGTGTCACAAACCCCATTGGACAGCGTGTGCGTCACAAACCCCCTTGCACAGTGTGTTTGTCACAAACCCCATTGGACAGTGTGTGTGTCATAAACCCCATTGGACAGCATGTGTGTCACAATCCCCATTGGACAGCATGTGTCTCAGAAACCCCATAGGACAGTGTGTGTCACAAATCCCATTGGACAGCGTGTGTGTCACAAACCCCATTGGATAGCGTGTGTGTCACAAACACCGCTGGAGAGCGTGTGAGTCACAAGCCCATTGCATAGCGTGTGTGTCACAAACACCATTGGACAGTGTGTGTGTCACAAACCCCATTGGACAGCGTGTGTGTGTCACAAACCCTCCAGGTCAGTGTTTGTGTCACAAACCCCATTGGACAGCGTGTGTGTCACAAGCCCAATGTACAGAGTGTGTGTGTGATGCTGTTTGGTTTGTGAAATGAGCCATCTGTGTGTCCTGGGCTAAACGTTTGGTGCTGAGACCTTCAGAAAGGGTGAGACATGTCATGGTCTGAGGTGGCTCTCTCTAGTCTCACCAGTGCCTAGTGGCTTTTCAGGGTAACATGGGAGTGTGATCAGGCTCCATCTCAGAAAGGTGTCAGCCCAGGGCAGCTGGAGCAAGACAGAGGGACAGAGCATCTGCCCTCACTCTGCACTGACCCACAGGCATCCTCTGGTCTCACAGGACTCGCTCTGTTCCCCCTGAGTGCAGCAGAAATGCTGAGGGTTTCTGACACCCAACAACACTCTGCAGTGAATATGGGGGGATATGTAAAAAAATGTGGAACTCCTAAACTGCCTTCACCTTCTCTGTTCCCTATCACTGGGAAAGCAAGTGCTGACAGCCCTTCTGTGTTAGCAGCACCAGGACAGTCCCCACCGTTCCCATGGACCCACTTCTGCAGAACTGGGCTGACTTATTGATGGCCCATGGGCAGAGGCCCTGCTCTTGGTTGCACATTTTTGTCAGAGAACTCTGTCCTGGATTCTCACTGTCTTTTTTTTTTTTCTCATGACAGCACCCCATGCCCAGGAAAAGCAAATGTCCAACAGCAGCTCCATCACCCAGTTCCTCCTCCTGCCGTTCACAGACACACGGGAGCTGCAGCTCTTGCACTTCTGGCTCTTCCTGGGCATCTACCTGGCTGCCCTCCTGGGCAACAGCCTCATCATCACCATCATAGCCTGGGACCAGCACCTCCACACCCCCATGTACTTCTTCCTGCTCAACCTCGCCCTCCTTGACCTGGGCTGCATCTCCACCACTGTCCCCAAATCCATGGCCAACTCCCTGTGGGACACCAGGGCCATCTCATACTCAGGATGTGCTACACAGCTCTTTTCATTTGCCTTCTTTGTAGCAGCAGAGTATTCTATGCTCACCATCATGTCGTACGACCGCTACGTTGCCATCTGCAAACCCCTGCACTATGGGACCCTCCTGGGCAGCAGAGCTTGTGTCCACATGGCAGCAGCTGCCTGGGCCACTGGGTTTCTCAATGCTCTGCTGCACACGGCCAATACATTTTCACTGCCCCTGTGCAAGGGCAATGCCCTGGGCCAGTTCTTCTGTGAAATCCCCCAGATCCTCAAGCTCTCCTGCTCACACTCCTACCTCAGGGAACTTGGGCTTCTTGTGGTCAGTGTCTGTTTAGCTTTTATTTGTTTTGAGTTCATTGTGGTGTCCTATGTGCAGATCTTGAGGGCCGTGCTGAGGATCCCCTCTGAGCAGGGACGGCACAAAGCCTTTTCCACCTGCCTCCCTCACCTGGCCGTGGTCTCCCTGTTCCTCAGCACTGCCATGTTTGCCTACCTGAAGCCCCCCTCCATCTCTTCTCCATCCCTGGATCTGGTGGTGTCTGTTCTGTACTCGGTGGTTCCTCCATCAGTGAACCCCCTCATCTACAGCATGAGGAACCAGGAGCTCAAGGATGCCCTGAGGAAACTCATATCTTAGTGTTTTCTGAAGCAATAAACTGCCCATCTGCTTCTACACAGGAGTTTTAATGTAGCTAATTACAGGCTCAACCTGTCATCTGAATTTTCTGTTGTTATTAGTTGTTTTCTTCTTGCGATGATGTTTTCAGCCCCTTTCTAATCCACTGTCTGCTTTTCTTTTAGAGCCACTGGCTGTTTAAATGAGGAACAGTACACGTCTTGTCTCTAAACAAAATAAAGATTCCTGTAGTGACTTGTTTTTCACTATATCCTTCCTGCAAGGCCTTTTTCCACGTTCAGGGACAGTTCCTGTGATGGGTGAAGGGTAAAAGAGTCCATCATGGCAGCCCTGCCAGGGAGCAGCAGCGCTTGTTCTTCCAGAGCTGTTCTGGTTCCACTCCCACACTCTCCTTCTGGTCCCTGGTGTTGGTGCAAGGCCTGAGTGCTCTGGCAGCTTGGTCACCGTCCTGCTGTGTGTCAGTGCTGTGAGCGCAGGCAGGGACAGGCAATGGGCACTGCTGTGACAGAGCTGGCCTCACAACAGCCTTTCCAGATAGAAAGGTGATCTCAGGGCAGGGACTGAAGGTTCAGCTCTTCTCTACAAAGATTCTCTTGAGAACATGCCCACAGAAGTGGCCACAGATTAAACACCAGAGTACATCTGAACAGTGTGTGTGTGCAGGGCTGGCACACAGCAGTGTCCTCTCACAGCCAGGCTCCTGCCAGAGACCTGCAGGACCAGCAGAGCAGGGGCTGGGCTGTGCCCGTGTGCACTGGGCACCCTGCAGAAGCTGCCCCAGGGCATCGTCATGAACTGTCCCTCTTAACCACCATTTCCAGCACTGGCCTCTCTCCCCCACTCACAGAGGCTGCTCTTCCCTCCATGGAATGACACTGAATGAGCAGGTCAGAAATCCATGTTTGCATTGTGCAGATGAGACGTGAGCACGCACATCCTGGATGTGAGGTGGGATGTATCCAAGAGAGCACAAACAACATCAGCTCTTCCTGGGAGCTCCGTGAGGGCCTGTGGGACAGACAGTGTCTTGAGGTCGCTTCATGTTGGCAGAAACATCCTATGGGAAACAGCCTGAATGCAGCACTGGGTTGTGCTTCCTTGAACTCAGGTCCCCATGTCCATTCCTAATGCCGTGGGACATCTCAGCTGAGTGCAGAGCAGGTGACACACCACAGGCCTGAGGTGCCTCCCATCCTTTGAGAGTGGCAACAGGAGGCCAGAGGGAAACCAAGGCTACGGCCTCTATGTGCAACAGGGAAAGATTCTGTCTCTGAACACCCCTAGGTGCAGAAGGAGTTCACGAGGCCAGCTCAGGCATAGATGCCTGACCGACCCTGACATTTCTGTGTGTGACTCCAGGAACAAACCTCAGTGGCTCAGTGAGATTCATCTCAGCTGCTGGAATGGCTCATTGCGAGTGCTCCTGTCTGCTCCGTCACCCTTGCCCATGATCCTGGGCTGTGCTCTCAAAAGTACCGGAGCACTCAGAGAGGTTCTGGGATCCTTGGAAAAGGCAGACATACAACCCAACTTCAAGAAGGGCTCTTTATTAAAATCCAGCTGTTTTCCTCAAGAAGAGCTGCTCCTCCACCTGGTTTAGCGCCAGCAGCACAGGGCTCGCAGGGTCCATCGTGATCTTGGCCGCTTCCATGAAGAGCACACGATGACAATTGTCTGAGATGCCAGGGAGCAGATGGAGGGTTCGCTGTCCTGCTCCAAGGGCTGAATGGCTGCAACAGAAAGAAGCAGAACCCAGATGAGCTCCCATGTCTGCAGAGACCCCCGGGCATCCCCTCCCAACCACGCTCCCTACTCACCGCTGCAGATCTCAGACAGACTCTCCTTGCTTGGGTCCCTCAGGTGCCGCACAGCCAGCCCTGGGCACAGAGCTCCATCAGCCCCTGCTCCCTCCCCTCACCAGGGCTGAGCCCAGGGGAGAGCAGGAGCCGAGATGGTGGGACCGGGCAAGGCGGCCACCAAGGCCACCTGCATGGGCAGGGCTGGGAGGGGAGGCCAAGGCCCTGCCCGGGGCAGCCGGGGCTCTGGCAGCCACAGGGCTGCTCCTTGTGCCAGGGCAGCGGCGGGGACTGGGGCCAGGCTGCCAAAAGAGGGACCCGGGGGCTGTGACTCACCGATGAACCTCAAGGCGGCCTCTCGCAAGCTGGCCTGAGCATCCCTCAGGTACGGCAGGCTCTGACTCAAGTATTCTTCAGCCCTGCTCCTGTCCTGCTCCAGCTGGAGAGAGCACAAGGGTGTGAGCATGTCAGTGTCCCTCCCCACTTGGCTGGATCAGTCTCTCCTCCAGGAACCCACGTTCCCCTTCCCCTCTGGCCATTCCCGTGTTCCAGCCAGGAGCCCTGTGGGGCTGAGAGAGAGACACAGGCTGAGGAGTCCCAGGGCGTGCTGAGAGCGGGGAGGGCAGCGGGACAGAGACAAGAGTCCTTGGGGGCTCTGTTCTTGAGGACAGGGAACAAGGATGCAGCTCGGGGCTGCAGCAGAGCAGGGGAGGCACATCTGCAGAGCCCACAGCACAGACATGTGGGGCAGCCCCGTCCAGCCTGGGCCCTGGGCCTTGGGGGTTGTCCTCACCAAGCTCTCTCCAATCCGCCATGTCTGCTCTGTCTGCACCAGCTGTTTGAGCTGTTTCCACCTGAGCAGCTCTGCTGCACCGAGGAGGGCTTCCCCAGCGGCCTGTGGAACAGCAGAAGCTGGGAGATGGCACCACGGTTGGGGCAGAAGACCTGGCGTCCCCCTGCTCTGGGCTTTGTTCCTGGGGCGATTCTGCCCTCAGGGAGCGGGGACATGCCCTGGCCCAAACGCCCAGGGGTCTCTTCCCCGCATCGCTGCTCGGCTTTAAATCTGTACCTTGGCCACACTCTGCACTTGGTCACTCATGTGGAAGAAGAGAGGGAGCAGGCCACGTCGCACCGTGTTCTTCATCTCCCTCTTGTCGTTCCGCACCACCATCTTCATCAGGTCTCTGAAGAGGCTGATGGAGCTCTCCCTCAGCTGGCTCAGCTCCTGGGAGGGAGCAGCACAGTAGGACCTGAGCACCAGCAGCTCTCTGCCCACGGGGAGCAGAAGCTCCTGCATGGCTGATGGGAGGGGAGATGCTCCAGGGTGGCATTGTGCACACTGCAGTTGTGGCCAGATCTGCGGTCCTGGGTCCATGAAAGGCCACTCGTGAGACTTGTTCAGGCAGTGCCTGTGCCTCAAAGTGCCGTCCCAGCACCCCCAGCAGCCTCAGCAGCCTCAGCAGCCATGGTGGGGAGGAGCTGTGGGAGCAGCGGGCAGGGAGAAGCTGGGCTGGGCTGCAGAACACAGAAACCATCCCACAAGAGCCCTGGGAGAAAGGAGAGAAGCCCCTGCTTTGAGTGGCTGGGCAGAAGGGCAGCTGTCATTGTCCAGTGCCCACCCGCGGGGCTCAGCCTTATACATCAGCCTTATACATCAGCCTTATACATCAGCCTTACGTCATCAAAGAGGGGCAGGAGAAATCCTGCCAGCCGCACAGCGATGGGACTGGCCTTCTCCCTCTGCAGCTGAGCCATCACGGTTCTGAAGATGGCCAGAGCCTTGATCTTGGTGGCCTTGTTGCCGCACTGCGGGACCCACATCAGGTCTGGCAGCATGACCTCCATTTTCCTTGCCTGTACGAAGAAGAGAGTTGCCCTTCTGGGACCAGGTCCATGTGTGGAGAGCTCCCCAGGCAGCCCCCAGGCCCCACCATGGCAGGAAGGGCCTTTGGAGCAGCCACCACGGCTGCCCTTGGTGACACCCCGCTCACCATCTCGTCTGTCTGTGACAGCGTCATGATGCCTGTGAACACCAGGAAGAGCATGGCCGGCCTTTCTTCCTTCAGGAACCTGAAGGCCATGTAGAGCAGAGCAAACTCCCGATCTCCCAGATCACTGCCGGCCAGCGTCTGAAAGCAGCCAGCAGTGAGCGACCGGCAGAGCCGCGGGGGCTCCCGGCACCGTGCAGCTCCTGGTCCCCAGGGCAGCCAAGGCCAAGGGCACCAGGGCGTTTTTGCGGTCACTCACAGCCAGGCTAACGAGGTCCTCCAGGTACGTGCAGAAGAGCCTGCTCTTCAGGTCCCGGAGGTGGATGAGCAGCTCCTTCAAAACGCTCCGCAGGGTGTGGGGCACGGAGAACATCACCTCCCACAGTGCCAGGGCAGTGCTGCGAGAGAGCGCTCTGTCAGCAGGGCAGCCTGGCCCACAGCAGCGTGTCCGGCTCCGTGCTGCAGGACGCTTGGGATGCCCTGGGCAGCAGCAGAGGCTGAGCTGGTGCTCCCGTGGGGCTGGCAGGAGCGCAGTGGGGGGCTCTGGGCTGGCTTGCTCAGCTGTGGCTGCTGCGGGCCTGGCTGAGCCCCAGCGCTGGAAAGCGTGGTGGGATGGAGGGTCCTGCTCCTCGGGGGTGTCCTGCAGGATCCCTTGGCGCTGGCAGCCAGAGCATCTCCGGGCCCCTCTCCCCAGAGGGAACAAGCCCTCATGGCTTTTGGGGCCGGTACCTGTCTCCTGGTGGTGCGATTGTCAGCAGCGTCGACACCACCTCCCCAGGGCACTTGTCAGCCAAGGGGACAATCAGGGACTCCACACTCTGCCGGGCTGGTGCCGTGTTGATGCGCTCCAGGGTTTTATAGATGCTGCTCGTGATCTTTGGCACCTGGAGGGGACACAGGTGAGGATGGTGCTGCCACTGGAGTGCAGCCCTTTCCTCAGCTGCCCTTCCCATCCCTCTCTGCCGCCTTCAGGTGGCTTCACTTCACTGGGATTTGAGAGGAAGAGATGGGTGGAGGGAGGAACAAGGCCTGACAGGGCCGAAGGGCAGGACAATCCAGCCAAAGGCCACTTACATCCACCAGCCAGAAATCGCAGTTTCCCATGACCATGCCCAGCATGTTTCTGGCCGCCTCCTTGCCAAAGGTGCTGGAGTCGCTCATCGCCTCGATGAACACCAGGACCATGTCTGTCCTCTTGGGAGGCTGGAGGTATTCTGCAAAGAGCTAAGGGAGGAAGGGAGGCAGCGAAGCCAAGTCACACCGAGTGCCCCGGTGCTGCTGCGTAGGCGGGCAGTGCCAGCAGCCCTGCAGAGACGCCCAGCGGTGCTGCGGCAGTGCCCGCAGCAAAGCTGGCAGCAGGGGGGCAGTGACTGCATGGGAAGAGGAGAAGAGAGGCCCAGGGAGAGGGGGGAGGGTTGGGGTCCTGGGCACAGGGTGCTGGCCCTGTCGTGAACCAGGGCTGGTGGCCAGCAGGACTGGGGCTGCTGCTGGGACACTGGAGAGCAGCCCTCGCATCGTCCCTGCTCGGGGACAGCAGGAACCCTCTCAGCAGGGACACGCCACCCCCCAATTGTGGAGGCCTTTGCTCACACGAGTCCCCTGCTGGTGCCACCAACAAGAGTGCCAGCAGGAGCTCTTTACCATGACGTCGGGTTTTAACCAGTCCTCAGAGGAGCTGTCGGGATCTTCCAAGTGGGGCTGTCGTGCTTCATTCCTCCTGTCTAAACAGCGGGGAAACAGAGAGAACTCAGCAAAGCACAGCAGCTTTGTCAGCAAGCTTCCCAAAGCACTCCGAGATCTGCCCTCACAATGGCAGGGCATAAGTGGTCAAGGAGAACTCTGGAGGGCATCAGGAACAGCTTCTTGCTCCAAGCACTGGAAGCTCTAGCCAGGAGGACTCAGAGATAGACCTGCTCTTCACTGGCAGGACAACCATGGCTTTGGGTCACGGCAATCAGCTGTATGATTGGGTCTGGGAAGCACAGAACAGCGGGCTTCAGGATCCCGAAAGGAGGGAGGAAGGAGAGCAGCAGAGAACAGATCCCAGACTTTGGGAGAGCGCTCAGCTGCTGCAGCAAAATGGCAGCTGGGATGCTACGGGAAGCAGCTGGGAAGGACAAAGGAGGTGAGGAACAGGAGCAGACCCATCGGGAGATGTCTGTGTGTAGAGGGATCGAGCCCAACACAACTTCTCTTACTGTTTTGTCCAGCCAGGAAGACAGCGAGGTGCTGCACTGCATCTCAAGCCAGAGTTCTTGCCTCTCCCCAGGAATGTTGGGAAAGGAGGAGATGCCCCAGCAGCTGTCCCAGCTCTGGGATCTGGATGTCTCTATGGCTGACAGGGCCGTGTATGTCTGTCCTAGAGCGGCACCAGGCCTGGGCGAGGGAGACAGAACAGCAGGAGGGTTGATGGCAGGCGGCTGTGCCAGAGCCCTGAACCCAAGCATGTGTCCAGGGCTCCGTGGGCAGGCAGGACTGTCCAGGGCCGTGCCGCTCACAGCTCCCAAAGCAGCTGGGTGGGCAACGGCCCCGCGTGGGGAGAGCTGCAGGCTGCTCTGGGGTGCAGGGAGGGGCAGACGCTCTGGCCGGAAGGTGCCTGGCTCCTTACCCCCAGTGTGGGATTCTCAGCCAACACGAAGCTCAGCCCCTCAATCCTCCCCACGGCCCTCTGCCGCACGTGTTCTCTCTCGGAGCTGCTCAGAGTCAGGAGCATCTGGGGAGAGAGAAGCTGCTGGTGAGCCCTGGGAGCAGCCACCGCTCCAGCAGAAGCAGCACCGCTCAGCTCCTGGGCTGGACTGGCCCGCTCCATTGAGGGTTCCCGGGACTCGACCAAAGCCTGTAGCGAGGCTCTTGCCCTGGGGTCCCTGGCAGGCTTGGGGCACATGCCCCGGGCAGCCCCATGGCCAGGCAGGAAGGCAGATGCCACCCTCTGCGGCCACTGTGCTGCGGAAGAGCCTGGCGGGCAGCCCCTGGCTCCCCGGGGAGGTGGGCACCCTCCTGGCAGCGCTCTCTGCACGGCACGGGGTGGGACTGTCACCTCAGAGTGGACACCCCGTCCCCAGGGTGAGGAACAGCCCTTGCGAAGCCCAAACTTCGCACACCCAGACCTGGAAGATATTCTGCAGCAGCTCGCTGACCCTGGAGGCACGAGAGTTGAGGAGCATCGCCTGCAGCATGTTGTCCATGGACCGCATGGTCTGCAAGAACACAACGGGTTGTGGTCGTGTTTCCTGCCACCCCTCTCACTCCCAGGGGACTGATGTGAACTCCCAGCACCGAGGGACGACTCCCGCGCTGCTGCGCTGTGCCTGGGAGAGACCCAGGGGCAAACAACCTGCTCTGGGCAGAGCAGCCTGTGAAACTGGACGTGGCCAGACCCACAGGCAGGGGACGAAGGGATGAGGGTGCGACAGCAGAGCTGAGACCCTGCCCTGCCTTGGGTCTCTGGTTATATCGCGGCACGGGGTGGTTGGGGAGCAGACAGAGGGACCGGGGGCTCCTGTAGCTCACGCAGCACTTACTTCTAAGTAGAGGTAACGGTCCATGTCCTCCACTTCTGGTGGAAGCGAGAAGACACTGGAGAAGCAGGCTTGGAGCAGCCTTGTCTCCTTGCCCTCCAGCACCCTCTCCACTGCGCTGCAGAGACAGAGAGCAGCCAGCCGCACGCTGGTACCTGGAGCAGCGCCTCGAGGCCGCGTGCAGGCGTCCCTGGGAGGGATGGGCAGGTACCTCAGTTCGGCAATGGCACGCATGGCGATCTGCCGCAGCGCCGTGCGCAGTTGGTCCCTGGGCTCCTCTTCCAGCAGCACCTGCACAGCACAGCCGGGATGGGACCTGCAGCTGCCAACGCCCAGCGCCACCAGCCCCCGGCCCTGCCCAGCGCTGTCCTCACAGGGTGCCGGTGCCGGAGTCCTCGACCCCTTCCCCAGAGCCGCCGGGCATCCCCTCACCTCGATATTCTCCGCCAGCTCGTATCTCCGGCAGAAGACATCTAGACCCATTGGGGAGCGCTGGCGCCTGCTGGTGTCGCACAGGTCACGGATGTCCATAAGAAACCCGATCTTGTGGCTCTCCTCCTGGCAGCCAGGGAGCAGAGAGGCCAACAGGGAGCGTGAGATGGGGACACGCGGCCAGCGGCACTGCAGCATGGGGGTGCAGTGCCCATTAGAGACCTAGGAGCAGCAGCTCTGCCCAGCCAGCACCCTCCAGCACCCGCAGCAGAGCCCCTGTCAGCAGATGCCGGCACAGCCGCCTTTAAAGCGGCCGCGGTTACCTTTTCTGGGCTGCCGAGAAAGGACACAATGGAGTCCATGTATCCGCTTAGAAATGCGTTCACAGGTAACGCATCGGCATCTAATAAAGGGGGAGAGCAGGGAGGGCTGCAGAGAGGGTTTGCAGGCAGGACAGGGCAGAAGGAGCTCTGCCCCATGTCCATCCCAGTGCCCGCTGCCCCGGCGCAGTCTCCCCGTGCGTGTCAGGGCTGCAGGGTGCCCGGCAGACGGGCTGCGGTGGTGGAGCCAGGCAGGACGGGGAAAGCGCCCAGTGCAGCGGGTGAGGAACTCGCTTCAGACGGGCAGGAAAGGTCCCCGTCCCGCAGCACGGCTGCCTCCTGCCCACCCAGCTGCCTCTCGCTGCCCGTGCCCTGCAGCAGGAGCTGGGTCCCCTCTGCCCGCAGAGGCTGTGCTGGGGCCGGCTCCCAGCTCCGAGCAGCCCTGGGCTTCAGGCAGCATAATCACCACCCATGGAACCCCCTGCCAGCGTGTGGGGAACCGTGACCCTGGTGTCGAGCGGGGAGCGATCGCTGGGCCCCACCCTGCCCAACAACCAGGGCCCCTCACTCACCGATCTGCGGTGGCTAGGCCACATCCACCTGGTTGGTCTGCGGTGGAGATGTGACCTCCTGGGGAGCCCCAACCTCCTCCTGCCAGGCCACCCGGGGGCGGCTGGGGGCTCTCTCCTGCCAGGCCAGCCTGCGTCGGATGGGGGGTCTCCCTGCCATTTTGCAATCAAAGGGAAGGACTGGGGATGGGGAAGGCGGACGCTTCGGCAAAACGCCTCGGTGCTGCAGCTCTGCCAGAGGCAGCGGTGAAGGGTGTGGGATGTGCCCGCGTGCTCCTCGTCGGGGAAAGACGTGAGCTCAGGAGCCTCTTGCTCCAAGTCTGCCGGGGGCAGCCAGAGCTGGGCTGTGGTTGGACTCTGTGATCTGAAGGGTCGCTTCCAACCAAGAAGACTCTCTGGTTCTCTGTCAGACGTGGGCTAGGCGCGGGGCTCTCGCCAGCTCCGTGCTCGCACCCTGTCCCGTCATCGTCCTGTCGGACAGTGTGGGCTGGGCCGCAGCTGCGCTGAGCACATGCGGGGCAGTGGGTGCCGCAGTGTGAGGTCACAAAGGGCCCCACTGTGACCCTGCGCCTGGGGAGGCACAGGCCAGCTCAGCCCTGGGCACCTGCGCAGGGGTTGCTGTTGGATGGAGATTGGTTACTGAACCAGCCAGGAATTTCAAGGCCAACTCAGATGCTGAAGACAGGACCGTCTGTGGGAGAGAAGCCGTTCTGTAATAACAAGGCCTCAGCGTGACGTGGATTGACGGACCTGCCATCAGTGAGACTCCAGCGCATGGGCAGCTCGTGAGCATCGGTGATACCCAGTCAGTGAATGCGTGCTTGGAGCGTGGACGCGTGATCAGAGAACAGCTGCACGTATAAGGAGGCTTGTTTCTGTAATAAACGGCTTTGCGTGGTCCACACTGAATCGGAATGCCGAGTCCGTTATCGCTCCATCAAACGGTGACCCCGGCGCGATGCTCTGAGCGGCGTCTCACTGCGGTCGGGGAAAGGCTGGAGCGGCCCAGCCGGAGGCGGTTCAGCCGCACTGGAGACCGGACGGAGGCGTACGGACGCCCCGGGGAGAAATTCGTCAACGGATCAGCGGAAAAGGTGAGCGGCCGGGGCAGGAGGAGGGAAGAGCGAACCTCCTGATATTCTCTGTGAGAGGACTTAAATACGGAGAAAGTAATATATGCAGAGTGTTCGTTTGGTGTAGAATTAACGGCTGCCCGGGAGAAACCGAGAAGGCTTTTAAACGTTGACTTTGGGACGATAAAGGGCAGAAATGATGGGATAAGTTCAGCAACAGAGATAAAGAACTAAACCATTAGTAACTACGTGGAAGCTTATAAAAGGTTGAAGGCTGAACGGTCTGCTGCTGCTGGAGTTTTTGTAGCGCTGCAGCCTGACAAGGATCCTGAAAGTCGCTGTGGAGTTCACCCGGTTCGTGTCTTTGACACCCTCCCTGTTCCACGTGCTGCTGTGCCTTCGGGCCCCGTTGGTTCAGCAGTCCGGGCCGGGGGAGGAGAAATGCCGAGCGGTGTCCTCCTACTCAATCACCCAACCCTGATGAGAACAGCACGTCCGAAGAACTGGAGTCAGACAACTTGCCTAAAGAACCTGCGAAAGCTGAGGATGCTGAAGTCGTAAACAAGTGTACTATCAGTCCTCGTACCAATTTGTATCTGCCTGTACCGCCTTTTAACCCTCCAGCTTCCACGAGAGAGCAGAAGGAGTCACTGGATAAGAACTGGACGACAGACCTGTGTGACAGACGAGTGAATAGCGAGTGAATCCAGCAGTCGGCAATGCGGTCGCGCTGATCGTGTCGGGAAAGGGGACGCGCCTGGGAACTCAGGTTATACGAATAATTACGATGCTAGAAAGTGTTGCCGAGAATGTGCACTGTTCCAAACCCCCCTGTTACTAATGAGTCTCCAGCGCTGCTCAAGTCCGTGTTGTCTGATGATGAGGATGAGGGTTTGCAGCATTTTCTTGAAAAGTTGAAGGAGTATGTGCACGAGTTGCCCCGAGATCAGATAAAAACCACGAAAGACTCAAGCAAAATTAGACCTGTGCAATGTAACGGCTCTAGATCGTTTAGGACGGAACGATGGGGTTCATTGGAAGGGGCGGGTATCCCCCAGCTCTTGGAGGAGACACTAATTGGCACACCACAATTAGAGGTGCCATTAGCTTCTGAAATCCTGAGGCAGGCGGCAGACCTCGCGTATCAAGCTATGAGAGACGTGCCCGAAACCAACGCAGCAGCCAAATCATTTACAACTATTAATCAGCGTCCCAGTGAGAACTACATGCGATTTATTGACCATCTTCAAGAGGCCATCAACAAGCAGGTTGAAAACTCAGAAGCTAAGGAAGCACTGGTGTTGGGATTAGCAGTAGAATGCCAATGTTTGCTATCAACATGTTAATTGTGAGTTTTACAGTACATCTTAGTGCTCCTGTGTATTCCCTCTCTGAAAATCAAGCAGCTCGTCAGGAATGTGAGTTAATTGTTTTAGCAGTTGTTTTTAAGTGCGCCGTAAAACTTCCTCCCCACTTTCCCACTCGCGCTGCCAGCAGCCCTGTGTCCCCTCCCTCTTCTCAAGGGTTTTACTTGCAAGATGGGGTCAGGAATGATGGATCCTAACTCAGTGCTATAGATGCTCACAGACCTGCTGGTCCAGAAGCCCGTTGGCAAGCAGGTGCTGCACTTTCTGTGGAGAATGGCAATTGGGACAAGCAGCGGGAGAGCCAAAAGGGCGATATCACACTTAGATTGAGGCGCGGAACGACCTTACAACCCTTGAGGTTATAAAGAAGGTGTGTATTTATTTACGGCGCTGGACGCAAGGGGAATTGTTTCACCTAATATGTGTGTAAAATGACAGTAGCTGTGAGCTTGGCTAAATGCAGTGAAGTGTTACATATTCATGACAGTTCTAGGAGTGCCTGTACATGTTCAGAACCTGTCCCCGAGAAGGCGGTTCTTATTACAATGAGTTCAAAAGACCATTTCCATAGTCTGCACCTCCGGCTCCTCCTGGTTGCAGCTGTTAGAATGATAAGATTGTGTGATTTTTAATGTGCTCTCTGCCTCTCATTATTACTAACTTAGATTTGCTGAAATCCTAAGCCCTGTGTTGTAAAGTGCTGGTCAAATTTACCTAAATTGCATTTACTTCTTGGAAACAAAAGCAGCTGTGATGGGCACCTGAGAAACAAGACCTGGTTTGCACTTTATTGAGAAAAATAGAGTTTATTCGGGTAAGATGAGGCCTTCAAGAACAGCATGAAGCTGCAGACCACCACGGACACCATCGAGATGAGGCCATTTTTGCACTTTGCTGAGGAACAACAGGGTTAATTTGGGCAAAAAACAAAGGTCCGAGGTCAGTGAAAGGATCCGGCGACCAGGAGAAGAGCCCAGACTTGAGCCCTGAGGTGATCTTGGTGTCCTGGGGCCACCATTTCGTGTTTTGAGGTGATCTTGGTGCCCCTGGTGCCGCCATTTTGAGCCCTGAGGTGACTTTGGTGCCGCCATTTTGAGCCCTGAGGTGACTTTGGTGCCGCCATTTTGAACCCTGGGGTGAGGGGCCCAAAACTGACCCCAGGATTCGAGGTCACTGCCCTGGTCCCACTGGCCAGACTCAAATCATGGTGTGAGGGATTGGTAAATAGTCGGCAAATGTATAAAATCCCCGGGACTTCTATGCAGGGCTGGAGCCTCTGTGAAGGCACCAGCTCTGGACAACCCTGCTGCTGTACCGCTTAATCAAATTATTCATTTCTGCAAACTTTGATGCCTTTGGGTTTCTGTCGAGAGACCTGGGATCTCAAGCGGGTCAAGATGCAGAACGATGACATTTTGAAATCCTGACCAAGCCATATAAAGAATTGTGTCTGCACATATAACCCTTTGGCCATTTGACCTGTTTTCCATCTATGTCTCTTAGACTTAAACCATTGACCAAGCCTGGGATTAAGTTTGGATCCAGCCGCATCCAGACTTTTCTGAGAAGGAGTTAAGAAAGCAAGAGGGTCCATTCTGAACCTCATGACTCAACGGAAGGGCGTCCTCCTGCCATTTTGCATCTCCTGTCCCATAAAAATAATTCAAAACCAATTCTTATGCAATCGTCCTTGACATATTCTGTCCATTAAATGGACCCTGCTGGCGAACTCTGTTCATTCACATTTTTCTTTGCGTTCTAAACACGAACAGGACCCCAAATTGCTTGTCCTCAACACCAGGTGAAGGCCACGGAATCCCGGGGTGGTTGGGGTTATAAGGGGCCTCTGGAGATCATCCAGTCCAACCCACCTGCTAAAGGAGGTTCACCTAGAGTGAATCGCACAGCATTGTGTCCAAGCGGGTTTGAATGTCTCCAGAGAAGGAGACTACACACTGGTGTCTGCTGTCTACCTTTGAAAGGTCTTGGGAAGTGGCAGAGGTTCCTGAAGACAGGGAGGTAGCAAATGCCGCTCCCGTCCACAAGAAGGAAGATCCAGAGAACCACAGGTAGGTCGGCCTGACCTCCACTCTGAGAAGATGGTGGAGAAACCTCCCCTGAAATCATTTCTTGAGGCACGGAGGACGAGAAGGTGGTGGGAGTGGTAGCTTGGAGACGAGCACATTGTGCTTAACCACCAGTTTGCACCAGCTGGAGAGGAGTTTCACTGGGAAGGACCTTGGTTGTGGTGGACACGAGGTTGAACACGAGCCAATGTTGTGATGGAGGCAGCCAATGCTGTCCAGGGCTGTGGTGGGCAGAGTCTTGCCAGAATCACAGAATCATTTTGGTTGGAAAAGACCCTAAAGCCCATCGAGTCCAACTGTTAACCCAACCCCACCACTAACCCATGTCCCTGAGAACCTCATCTCCACATCTGTTCAACTCCTCCAGGGATGGTGACTCCACCACTGCCCTGGGCAGCCTGTTCCAACACCTGATAACCATTTTGTGAAGAAATTATCCCAAATTTCCCACCTCAACCTCCCCTGGCACAACTTGAGGCCGTTCCCTCTCATCCTATCAAAAGGTTGAGGGACGTGATGCTTCTCCTCTGCTCAGTACTGGAGAGGACACGGAGCTATGTCCAGTTCTGGGGTCCCCAGTACAAGAGGGACACAGGGACACTGGAGAACATCCAACAAAGGGCCATTAGGATGATGAAGGGCCAGGACCATCTGTCCTGTGAAGAGAGGCTGAGGGAGATGAGAAGAGAGAGCTCAGGGGAGCCCACGGATGTGCAGAAACACCTGGTGGGAAGTGATGAAGAAGGTGGACCCAGGCTCTTCTCAGCGGATCCCTAGGACAGGAGGCAAGTGGGCACAAATTAAATCGCATTAAATTCCCAGTTTCTGAGTTTCACAGAGTCCCACAGGCACCCCCCAAATATCCAAAATCCTCATGGTTCTCTCAGTTCCTCCTCATCAGGTGCAATGTTCAGCTTGGCTTCTGCAGTGCTCCACCTGGAAATGTCCCTCTGACCCACCTGTTAATCACCTTTGATCCCCATCATTGAGTCTGTTATCAGCGGGCCACCCTTGGTGGTTTTGTTTATTGCTGCCGGTTTTATTTGTTACCCCTCTTGGTAGGCTGAAAAGGTCTTTGATGAAATAATGTTCATGCAGCAGATGGTGACACCTTCCACATACTTTTCCACCAACCACTATCACAAAGCTCTACCAAAACTCCTACCCCTGATCCTTACCCAGTCCCCAACCCTGAAATCATGAGGCTGAAGCCCCAAACCACCAACCCTTCCTGTGTCCCTTGTCCTGATTGCTCCACCCTAAACTGGGAGCCAGTTCTTGTCCTGAGACCCACAGAATCACAGAATCATTTTGGTTGGAAAAGACGCTCAAGACCATCAAGTCCAGCTGTTAACCCAGCCCCATCACTAACCCATGTCCCTGAGAACCTCATCTCCATGTCTGTCCAATCTCTCCAGCCTGGTTGGGGTGGAAAGGACCTCTGGAGATCATCCTGTCCAACCCACCTGCTAAAGCAGGGTCACCAGAGCAGATCACACAGGATCACATCTTGTTTGAATGTCTCTGGAGAAGGAGACTCCACACCCACCCTGGGCAGCCTGTTCCAGGGCTCTGGCACCTCAAACTAAAGAAGTTTCTCCTCATGTTCAGATGGAACCTCCTGTATTTCAGTCTGGGACTGGGTTAGGACTGGGTTAGGGAGCAGTTAGGCAATCTGGACATACATAAATCCATGGGTCCAGATGGCATTCACCCGCAGGTGCTGAGGGAGCTGGCTGAGGTCATTGCTGGACCGCTCTCCATCATCTTTGCCAAGTCCTGGGAAACGGGAGAGGTGCCTGAGGACTGGAGGAAAGCAAATGTCACTCCAGTCTTCAAAAAGGGCAAGAAGGAGGACCCGGGTAATTATAGACCGGTCAGCCTCACCTCCATCCCTGGGAAACTGGTGGAATGACTTCTCCTTGGTGCCATCTCAAGGCGTATCAGGGATAATAGGGTCATTAGGGGCAGTCAACATGGCTCCACCAAGGGGAAGTCGTGCTTGACCAACCTCATGGACTTTTATGAGGACGTAACAAGATGGATGGATGATGTTAGAGCAGTGGAGGTGATCTCCCTTGACTTGAGTAAGGCATTTGACACTGTCTCCCACAGCATCCTCACAGCTGAACTGAGGGAGTGCGGTCTGGATGAGCGGGTGGTGAGGTGACTGCGAACTGGCTGGAGGGAAGAAGCCAGAGAGTCGTGGTCAGTGGGCAGAGTCCAGTTGAGGCCTGGATCCAGTGCAGTGCCTCAGGGGCAGTGCTGGGGCCGGGATTATTCAATATATTCATCAATGATTTGGATGAGGGAATAGAGTGACTGTCAGAAAGTTTGCTGGTGACACCAAGCTGGGAGGAGTGGTGACACTGGAAGCTGTGCTGCCATTAGAGACCTGGACAGGCTGGAGAGCTGGGCGGGGAACATTTAATGAAATAGAACAAGGGCAAGTGTAGAGTCTTGAATCTGGGCAGAACAACCCCAGGTTCAGTGTAAGTTGGGGAATGAGCTGTTAGAGAGCAGCATAGGGGAAAGGGAGCTGGGGGTCCTGGGGACAGCGGGGTGACCATGAGCCAGCACTGGCCCTTGTGGCCAGGAAGCCAATGGGACCTGGGGTGGGTTAGAAGGGGGGGTCAGTAGGTCAGAGAGGTTCTCCTGCCCCTCTGCTCTGCCCTGGGGAGACCACACCTGGAATATTGTGTCCAGTTGTGGCCCCTCAGTTCCAGCAGGACAGGGAACTGCTGCAGAGAGTCCAGCGCAGCCACCAAGATGCTGGAGGGAGTGGAGCATCTCCCGTGTGAGGAAAGGCTGAGGGAGCTGGGGCTCTGGAGCTGGACAAGAGGAGACTGAGGGGGGACTCATTCCTGGGGATCAATATGGAAAGGGGGAGTGTCAGGAGGATGGAGCCAGGCTCTTCTGGTGACAACCAGTGATAGGACAAGGGGCAATGGGTGCAAACTGGAACACAGGAGGTTCCACTTAAATTTGAGAAGAAACTTCTTCTCAGTGAGGGTGGCAGAGCACTGAACAGGCTGCCCAGGGAGGTTGTGGAGTCTCCTACTCTTGAGACATTCAAAACCCGCCTGGACGCCTTCTTGTGTAACCTCCTCTAGGTATTTCAGCTCTGGCAAGGGGATTGGACTAGATGATCTTTCGATGTCCCTTCCAATCCCTGACATTCTGTGATTCTGTGCCCATTGCCCCTCATCCCATCATTGGGCACCACTGAAGAGTCTGGTCCACCCTCTTGACATCCATCCTGGAGATATTTATCACATTGATCAGATCCCTCTCAGTTTCTCCAGCTGAACAGCCCCAGTTTCCTCATCCTTTCCTCATCAGAAAGATGCTCCAAATCCCCCATAATCTTTGTGTCCCTCCACTGGATTCTCCCCAGTAATTCCTTGCTCTTCTCAAACTGGGGAGCCCAGAACTGCACCCAGTAACTCCAGACATGGCCTCACCAGGGCAGAGCAGAGGGGGAGGATTCTCCTTCCTTGAAGCTGCTCACACTCTTCTCAATGCCCCCCGGAACCATTGGCCTCTTGGCCACAAAGGCACATGGTTGACTCATGGCCAGCCTGTTGTCCAGCAGAACTCCCAGGTCCTTTCCAGCAGGTAGACCCAACTCAGTCTCCTCATGCAGGAAGCTCATGGGTAGCCCAAGCGCTCAATGGAAACCCTGAGCAAAAGAACAGCAGTTCTTAATTAGCAAACACAAGCAACTGTTTAACATTCTGCGGTTCAAACCATCACGAAACTTCCTCATACAGCATGTGACGCCACCTCAGTTTCTCTTTGTACTTCCACTAGCAATAAAATAGATTATTATTATTTATTTTTTCCACGTGTGGTAATATAAAATTCACGTTTTCTTGTCGTGTCTGCAGCGAGGTCTCCAGTGGCCACCGTTACCTTTATAGCTTCATGATGAGCGGTTCCCTCAGTTCCTCCTCTGATTTGGTTGGGAATGCGGCCAATTGGTGCAAGAAATCAAACTAACAAAGAAGTGTAAAAGAACCACTGAGATTCCGGGTCAGAATTGGCTCTCCTAGCTATAGTTCTTCATATTAGGCCCCAAAATTGCTATTTTGGCCCATTTTAAAAATCACTAAGATTCAGTTTCAGACTGTTGTTATCCTATATATGGTTATTCATATTTGGCCCCCAAAAAGTGCAATTTTGGCCCATTCTCAAAACCTCCAAAGTTCTGTTTCAGACTGTGGTTGTCGTATCTACGGTTCTTCATATTTGGCCTAAAAAATGCTATTTTGACCCATTTTCAAAACTGCCAAGGTTCAGTTTCAAACCACAGCCCTGCCATCTACAATTCTTCAAACTTGGCCCAAAAAATGCAGTTTTGGCCCATTTTAAGAACTACCAATATTCCATTGCAGACCGTGGTTGTCCTGTCTACGGTTCCTCCTATTTGGCTCCAAAATGCTATTTTGGCCATTTTAAAACCCACCAGCATTCCTTTTCAGACTGTGGTCCTTCTCTCTGCGGTTCTTCCAACTTGGCCCAAAAAGTGCAATTTTGGCCCATTTTTAAACAGGCTTAAATTTTGGTTGAAATTTCAAGACCCAACTAGGAAAACAAATTGAAATTTCTTGGTGTAAAATTGTTCTAGAATGAAAAATCATGAGTTTTGAGCCCAGCTTTACTGTGGGATAAACCTTTTCCAGGGTGACCTGTAGGTTGGGGTTAAGCCAGGCTTAGGGGGTTTCTGTTTCCTTGTGTGGAAAATTAAAAAAGCAAAGTAAAAATAAGGGGAAAAATGGGTTTTCTGAAGTTTTCAGCTGTGTCAGCAGGATCGTCGAGTAGTTCTGTAATTAAACACAAGGGAACGTGTGACGGTTTCTCCTCCTTTGCACAAGGAGGAGCCGCAAGTGTTGGGACTTTGAGTCGGGACGTTGTTCCCGCTTTTAAAAGAAAAGCAGAAAATTAACCCCAAAAGCACCCGCCCTAAAAAAAAAAAAGAAGAAAAATAAGATAAACTATTCCACAAAGGGGGAAGTGCAGGAATAGTTTGTATTTTCCTTTTTCTTTCCAATTTTATATATTTTTTTACTTTCTGAATGAAGCTTTTCAATACAAATTGACAGTTGTAATTCATTTTTTTCGATAGGGTTTCTCAATGAGGCTTTTCAATGTGAATTGACTTTTGTGATACGATTTTGGTTTAGTTTCTGAATGAATCTTTTCAACACTCATTGACTTCTGTAATACAATTTTTTAAATGTTTAGTTTTATTTTTTCCCCTTTTTTGCCCTGAATGCCCGGGGAAGGCATCGAGACATTTTGGTGTGAGAAAGGCAGATTTTGGGGGTCGGCGTGTTGTTCCTAGTGCCTGATTTTTCCTTGGAGGGTGGAGTTTGACCCAGGGAGGTCTCAGGAAACTTTGCTGAGTCGAAATCAAATTTTCACAGATTTGCCAGAATATTCTTGCCTTCAATTGACCATTTTTCAGGACATAACTAATAATAATTAAGAGTAAATCGTTGATAATTAACAATTAATCGCTAGCAAGCGACGTGATAACGAGACAGAGTAAAAAGTGGATTTAGAGCCAAGTGCAAATGCCAGAAAAAGGGCAAAAGGGCCGTGAGGTGTGTAGGTTATTTTACTGGTTTTCTACGACTTTTTGTTATTTTTGCTGCCTATTTGCCCGGTGGTCAAAGAGACGTTTGTAAGTCCAACATCCTTTTTTTTTAGTGTTTAAATATTTGGGAAGGAAAGAATGGAAAATTGTGTTTTGTGGTGGTTTGGGGTATTTGTTGTGGGCAAGAAAAATTATTATAATAATATTATATATTAAAATAATAATAATAATAATAATAATAATAATAATAATAATAATAATAATAATAATAATAATAATAATAATAATAATAATAATAATAATAATATAAAAATAAAAATAAAATATAAATATAAAAATTAATATGTTAATATATATATAAAAATTAATGTCTTAAAATATATAAATAAAATTATTATTATTATTATATTAATATAATAATTATTATAATAATTAATATAATAATTAATATCTTAATAAATAATAAATTATTATTATTATAATAATGATAAAAAGAAAAATAAAGATATAATAGTAAAAAATAAAAATAAATAAATAAATAAAAATGAGATAATCAAATGGAATAAGAACAAGAAACAACAACAATTAGAATAAAAATAAATATGAAAACCATGAAAGCAACAACAGTAATAATAATATTTTAACGCTTTGTTTTGGTCGTTAATTACAATTATAATCACTATTATTTCATTTTTCTTCCCAAATTAATGTTAATTCTTAGGGGAGGAGCAGGAGCCTTTCTTGAAAATTTCGATTTTATTTTTATTTTTATTTTTATTTTTATTTATTTTTATTTTATTTTTATTTTTATTTTTATTTTTATTTTTATTTTTATTTTTATTTTTATTTTTATTAAATTTCTATTTTTATTTTTCCTCTATTTTACAAATAACTTTTTTCCCTCTATTTTACAAATAACTTACAAAAAACCCTGTAGATATATATAGATAGATATATCTGCATAGATCTGTATGCATATGTGTAGATCTGTATAGACATAGATCTATATATTAGGGCCAATTAGTATTCTCATTGCTACAATAGGATTTTGTTTGGTTTGGAAAAAATCCAGCTTACAAAACCAAAATGTGCAGATCGATTCATTTTTAGTTTGTGTGTTTCAGGAAAATGAAAACAATTCTTCATCGTTAGAGTGGAATGGAAATGGTAATTTAAATGTAATTTAAGATGGAAATAGAATAGAATCAAATTACATGCAAAATTAACATATTAAAATATAAATATAAAAATCAATGTATTAAAATATAAATATAAAAATTAGCGTATTAAAATATAAATATAAAAATTAACATATTAAAATATAAATATAAAAATTAATGTATTAAAATATAAATATAAAAATAAACTATATAAATGCATGTAGAGTTTTAACTTTACTTTTATATCTGTCTCTAAAATTATGTAGAAATATAAATATTATATATATAAATACAATTTTATATATATATATATTTATAAATTATATAAATAATAAATTATATATTATATAAATTAAATTTTAAAATTATTTAAAATTTTAAAATGATTTTATAAGCTGCAGAAATTTGGCACTTTCCCCAGGATCTGATGGGGATTAGATTAGTTATTTATATTATAGTATATTATATTATTTTATATTTTATATTTTATATTTTATATGAAATAATTTATATTTATATAAAATATAGATAATAAAATATAAAATATTAAAATATATATTTATATATAAAGTATTATATAAATATATTATATTATATTATATTATATTATATTATATTATATTATATTATATTATATTATATTATATTATATTATATTATATTATATTATATTATACTATATTATATTATATTATATTATATTATACTATATTATTTGTATGTTATACAAATATACTAGATATAATAGATAGAAATACAATTTAAAATTTTAAAAAGAGTTAAAATTTAAAAAGTATTGTATAATCTGTGGAATGGGATGCTGCCCCTAGGATCTGATTATTTTAGTGCATTTTGTGGTCTGGGTCTTCAGAAAGGTGGAAAAATCACCAACTCCCAACAAGGAAAAAAAGACAATAAACATTTTTCTTCTGCCATTTGCGGAATTTTTTGATGTTTTATCATTAACCAAAGTTGAACCGGAGCCGCGTGCTGGTAACAAGGATGTTGAACTGTGGAAATACATGAGATACAGTGTAATTAAAGGCAAATTTTATTGCGTAATAAAATAATATTCCCCCTAAACCCCAATTTCCTTTTGCTTCAAAGTGGCAAAAGAGGAGGATGAGAAAAAACTTGGGAAAATCATTAAAAGGATGCTGTATAATAATAAAAATGATAAAATAGAATAACAATAAAAATCATATTAGAATTACAATTTAAAGTAAAAATAGTAGTTAAACTAAAATTAAAAGTAAAAATAGTAGTAATACTAAAATTAAAATAAAAAATAGCATTACAATTAAAATTAGTTGTAGCAACATTAAAATTAATAATAGTAGTAGTAGTAATAGTAAGAATAATAAAAATTTTAATTTAAAATCTTGACGTTGCCACCAAGGTCTGAAAAAGGAGAAAAATCTGTAAAAAAAATGCCACTATAAGCTATAAAACATGGGATTAAATATTCCAATAATAACAAAAGAATAGAAACCTTTTAATACCAGAAAAGGGATTTTTTAAACAATTTTTGGTGAGGTGCAGCCATCAACCGTCACCAATTTAACCAATTTCAACCCAAAACAATATCTATGTGTTGATGAAATTTACATTTTAGGTAGAAATATTGCAATATTTTCTGAAGCAAATGGTGTGTCCATTGGTAATGGAGACCAGAATTTAGAAAATCGAGCGTTATTTTGGTTTTCCAGCAAAAAACATTGTCATACTGTCATAAAATAACATGTAATACAGTTTGGCTGCTGAATTCATTGACATTTTGAACGGTACCAAGTGACCCACATTAAATATTAACTAATAAATAAAGTTATAACAATAGTATAATAATAGTATTAATAGTAGTAATAATAGTAATAGTACTAGTAGTAATGATGATAATATTAATATTAATATTAATATTAATTATATTATATATATTATATTATATTATATTATATTATATTATATTATATTATATTATATTATATTATATTATATTATATTATATTATATTATATTATATTATATTATATTATATTATATTATATTATATTATATTATATTATATTATATTATATTATATTATATTATATTATATTATATATATTATTATTATATATATTTAGTAGTAGTAGTAGTAGTAGTAGTAGTAGTAGTAGTAGTAGTAGTAGTAGTAGTAGTAGTAGTAGTATGGTGATTTGCTGCTGCTTGGTTTACTGCTAAGTGGATTCCGGCTTAAATACTCCCTGGGAAAATGACAATTTATTTAAATGACATGTAAGCTCATTCCATGCAATTTCTTTAAATAATGATTTAAAAAGACATATAAAGTCTATTGAAAAAATACACTTAAATAGCACTTAAAAAGACACTGAAATTACATTTTAAAATTACATTTTAAATGATGCTTTCTTTTTTGCTGGGGATGCAGTAGCTGTTGGGTGGGTTATGTGGGTTTTATG